>NC_052047.1:392500-1592500 GCF_903992535.2 Arvicola amphibius | reverse complement strand
TTCAATGCCAGCCCCTGATCCAGCCACACTATGACCTCAGCACTAACAGGGGTCTGTGTCAGTGTCCTGGACACACACAGCACTGTCTGGAATGCCCACATGGCCACCTGGAGAAGGAGCTGCTACAGGAAGACTGTTTAGATGATGTCTCTGGTCTGCTCAGGAGGGAAGCAAAACACACTACCCCGAGGAAAGCAAATGGGGAGAAATGTCCCAAGGCTAAGGAAGACCATGTTTAATTCAGACTCACAGACTGATTCCTGACCCACACTTGAGACAGTTGTTAGTGGTTAAAATATGCACAAGACTTTAATAGGCAAACTGCCAGCAAAAAGCAACATAGATACTAATTCATGGGCAAACTGCCAGTGAAAAGCATAGATACTAATTTATGGAAAGTTATTAATTTTGAGATAAGACTTTATTTCCTAGAATTCAAAAATTCTATCAGCAAAAGAACACAGCTGGGCATAGTGACACAGGCCTTTAATCTCAGCACTTGGGAGGCAGAGGCAATGGATCTCTGTGAGTTCAAGGCCAGTCTGTTCTACAGAAGGTTTCAGGCCAACCAGGGCCACATAGTGAGACCCTGTCATGAAGAAGGAGAAGAGGAGGAAGAGGAAGAGGCAGGAGGAAGAAGGAGGGTGAGGAAGAGGAAGAAAAGGAGGAAGAAAGGCAAAGAAGAGGAAGAGGAGGAAAAAGGAGGAAGAAGGAGGAGAAAGAGGAATGAGAGAGAGAGAGAGAGAGAGAGAGAGAGAGAGAGAGAGAGAGAGAGAGAGAGAGATATGCTGAAGAGTTGATTCCCAGAACCCACATCAGGTGGCTTACAATAATCACCTGTAACTCCAGCTTCAGAGGATCCTATACCTGTAGCCTCCATGGGCAGCTTCACTCAGTAGCACATACCCATACTGAGACATACACATTTAAAAATAAAAATAAAACACTTTTAATATGAGTCCTGGGTCAGCATAGATAGCTCAACATGTGAAGGAGCTTGCACATATGCCTTAATGACCTGAGTTTGATTGCCAGATCCCACAAGATAGTAGGAGAGAACTCCTAAAAGTCCCCGCTGACCTCCACATGGCTACTATGGGTGTGTGTGTGTGCGCGCGCGTGCACACACCACACACACACACACACACACACACACACACACACACACACTAAGTAAATAAAGTAATAAAACAAAAGAGTCTTGAGCCAAGCAGGCATGGTGGGTTAAATCCTAGCATTCAAGAGGCTCTAGTTTGCCTTCTATGAATGGGAAGACTATCACAATTCAAGACCGGCCTATCTATGCAGCCATGTCTAATTTAGCCAGAGCTACACAGGGGGACGTTTTCTCAAATCAACACGAAAAGACACAGCCCTAACACCCCTCACAACTGCTTGTGAAGCTGTCCCCAATAGAGGAGCTGCTGCCTGGACATGGCTAAGGCAGGGATTTGTATGTACTTCCTCTTCTACCTTCTGGTTCTCAAATCTTCAGAGGTTTAAGCAGGGGACTGTGGAACTCTGCCTATCAGGGTCAATAACCCAACCAAACTGTTCAGAATGAGGAGCCAGCTGTTATCAAGAGGGTTTAGTTACAAAGCTGCAAGGGATTCCATCAAGGTTCAGTGTAGTGCACATTCCCAACTGCGATTCTCTTCTTTCCCCATTGGACGAGCTGTGACAGAACTGGGTGTTCTAGTTTGTCTTCTGCTGTGATAAAACACTGACCAACAGCAACCTAGGGAGGGAAGGGTTTATTTGACTTTCAGGTTACAGTTCATCACTGAAGGAAGCCAAATCAGGAACTCTAGGCAGGAGCTTGAAGGAGAAACCACTGAGTAATGCTGCTTACTGGCTTGATCTCTGTGGCTTCCTCAGCCTGCTTTCTTCTACAGTCCAGGCCTGCTCAAGAATGGCACCACTCTCTGTGGCCTGGTCCCTTCCACATCAATGTCAATCAAGAAAATGCCACAGACCTACCCACAGGCCAATGTAATAGAGGTGATTATTCACTGTGGCTCTTCCAAGGTGTGGAGGTTTGAATAGGAATAGATTCCCCAGGTTCATATATTTGAACACTTAGTCATCAGGGTGTGGCACTATTTTAGGATTAGAAGGATTGGGGGTGTGGCTTTGTTGGAATAGGAATGGCCTTGTTGGAGGAGTCAAAGTGTTATTTTGAGGTTTCTTTGAAATCTTCAAGGTGGGCTTTGAGGTTTCAAAAGCCCATGCAAGGCCCCAACTTTCTCTCTATCTCTCTCTTGGCCTATGGATCAGGATGCAGCCCTCAGCTACTGCTCCAAAGCCATGTGTGTCACCATGCTCCAGCTATTGTTATAAGAACTGCCTTGGTCATGGTGTTTTTCCACAGCAATAGTCACTGGGTGACCCCAGTCTGTATCAAGTTAAACTAAAACCAACCAGCACAAGAGAATAGCTCAATGGTGAGGCTCACGCCTATAACATGCTTAAGACCCTGGGCTAGATCACTAGCGCTACTAAAAGAAATGAAACTATTATATGCATTACAATAGGAAATTTATGGAAAGCCAGGAATTTGTTAGAACATTTCCAGTAGTGAATGACCAGCAAACCAGAAGCAGCTGCAAGAAAGAACTCTTGAGTATGCTCAAGAGGACAGAAGGCAAGAGTTCTGCCATCCAAGGGTCTCACAAGGCATTCTGGGCTTTAACTTTCTTCATCCTTAATATGAATAGGTTAAATAAAAACTCGTTTCTTCTATACCTCCCGTACAGTCGTCATCATGACTGACAGCTGACAGAGTCCCTCACAGAAAATGAACTCCCATGCATTCTTGTGGAAGACTCAAATGCCTTACTGTGCACAGGCCAGCAGGATAACAAACCATCCACGGCAAACATCCAACCTCATACACAGTGCCAACGATGGCACTGTTGCTATGCTCACTATTCATCTAGAACTTATGTGAACACAGATGCAGTATGCTCCCAGCAACGCAAGCGTTTAAATCCAACTTCTGTCAGACATGCTCATTTTGTTTATTTTTTATTATATATAAAGGATATATAAATAGTTGGTTTTTTAATTAAAACTGCCATTTTATGCCAGTCTTCAAAGTCTAAGAACTACCCATTCCACCCTCCTATTCTAAAAGCCATGTACAATTAATCCTAGCCTTGATATCCTTCCTGTGTGTAATGTGTTCCTTGTTACCTACTTCGAGCCAACTCAGCGTTAGAGATGGATCATACCTACTGCAGTCTCTTACAGATAGCCATATTAAGAACTCAGAACTCTCCATGACTGGTCCTCTACTTCTCCCAGACTGCTTTCCAGCTACAGCTGTCCCTGAGTGTGTGCCTTAGCCTGTTCCTATGCGCATCCTGCCTGACTTTCTTCTCTGACCCCACATAGCATCTCAGTGATTCTCTCAACCACCCACAGAGACTGATGCTTCCTTTAAGTTGCTAAGCAACCCCAAGATCACCAGCTAAGCATCCCTGGACCAGAATTTGAGCCCAAGTCTGTCTAAATCCACAACCCATGCTCTTAGCCACTATAAACAGGGGCTGTGCCAGAAATAGCTCACAATCAAGAAGAAAAAAAAGAAAAGAAACGGAAAGAAAAGAAAAGGAAAGAAAGGGCCTGTGCAGGTTCCTATATCACTGTGGACATTGGCCAGGGACAAGGGACAGCTTCTAGCTGACAGGGGCTGACACAGGGCAAGTTACTTTGTCTTGAAGTCAGCATGGCAAGGTCTGGCCAGCAGTTATGTGTTGCTTCATTCATTAACTTAAAAAACATTTAAAAGTAACAATGATGTGTTGGACGCTGGTTCCCGGAGATAAGCACAGGTTAGCAACACTCTGTGGAGTCTACCTTTCTAGTGGGGAACAGAAGACAAGGTCTGTGAAGGGTTAAAGACAGGCTGAGTTTGTTTTAGACGAGTCAAGAAAGACCCCCCCCCCCAGGTGAGGTGGCAGTTAAGCAGAGGATAGAGAAACACTGTGACAATCTAAGAAGGGTTGAAACTTCACTTTAAATTAAAGATGAGGTAGGTGGGAAGGGAGGCTTACTGCCTAGCCTGACAACTTGAGTTTGAACCGGGAGCCCAGGTGACAGACAGAGAGAACCAGCTTCTACAAAGTTGTTTTCTGACCCCTCCCCCACATAGGCACATAAATAAAACATAATAAAAATTAATCTTTAAAAAAGTTTCCTAAGATGGTAAAAACTGGGTATCGTGGTACATATGTGTAATCCCAGTGAACAAGAGGTACATGCAGAAGGTTCTTGAGTTTGAGTCCAGCCTGGGCTACATGAGATGGTAATTTAATTTCCTTCTATGTCTTTCTTGCCTAAAGTAGAACATTTCTTTTCAAAGAAAACAGTACCAAAAACAAAAAACAAAAAACAACCACTCAAGAGACATGAGGCCTGGCTGTCTCCCAGCTATTGTAGCCCCAGGCAGGGCAATTCTGGAAGGTTCCGTGAACTGCCAACAGGATGAGCTCAGAGCCAAAGGAGGATGTCAGGGCCACGATGAAATTCTGCCTTCAGCTCTGCCCACCCTCTTCCCCTCTCCCTGAGCCCCTTCTTCCACTACTGTGTTTACTTTTCATCTATTTAGCAGGATGGGTTAAAGGGCAAACCACAGGCAGAGGGAAACCACAGTCTATGCCTGGTGGAGTGAAATGGGAATCTCCCCAAACCACTTGTACGGCAGGGAGAGCCGTCAGTGTTCCAGCCCATGAGGTCTTCAATGGGGCTGTGAAAAATCAGATTCTCCACCTTCCAGCAGGACAGAGAGCTGAGTGTATATTGAACCAGAGGTACCCCAAAATTGCCAAAGGCCTGCATCTTCTAGTTAATTGATTCATGCAACAAACGGTGCAGTTCTGAAGGACTTGTCCCTCGCCGGTCGGCCACTGCTTCACACACAGAAATGCAACAAGGAAGAAAATGTGCGAATTCCAACCCCAAGAGGTCTGGAGACCGAGCATGAGCACAACACACAACTGTATGTGAGGTGGAACTGCGTGCTAAGAAGATGAAAGCAGAGAAGGGGAAAGGAAGTGTGCATCTGAGTCTTCCACTTCTTTCTTTGTTTTGACCAAGGATGCACAGGAATTGAGCTTCAGATACCTGGGAGAACAGAATGTTTTCCAAAAGACCCATTTATTAAAGGCTTGGTTCCTCACAGGAGGACCACAAGGAGCGGTAAAGCCTTCAGGAAGGAGGTACCTAGTGAGAGACCTTAGACCATTGAGGGCAGGCACCTGAAGAGGTGGCGAGACCCCAGCCTTCTATTTCTTGCCTAGACATAAGGTGAGCAACGTTGTTGTCATACGTCCCACCGTGTGTGCTACCTCACCACAGACAGCAGGGCCAGCTCTGAACGCGCCCCTCCAAACTGTGAGCCAAGAACCTTCTCTCTTTGTTAGAACGATCTCAGGTACGTGGCTATGGTGATGAAAAGATGACTGAAAAGCTCAGTGTTGATCCAGGAAAGTCCTCAGGAAGAAAAGCCAAAGCAATGGAAGTTTCTCAGGAGCCACTGAGAGAGGGCATCTCCAAGACGAACCATGTGAAGAGCTAGGGACAGAGAGAGGCTGGAAGGGGAGCTGGGAACACCAGACAGTTAGTGACAGAAGGACCTGTGTGTGGGCACGCGTGGCACACTGGGGAAACACCATGAGGTTCACGAGAAGCAGAGGGAGGAGGCAGAGAAGTGGCTGAAAGTTACTAACCACGCAGTCCACGCTATGGAGAACAGAGTCACAGGGACCGCATAGAGCAAGAGGCGCAGTCAGATGGGCCTGAGAAGATGCCGTGACAGATGTAGACGCCATGAAAATCGCTCGATGATGATGGGAATAGCCCAGGGTCTGGGAAGTCCTGGGGGTTGAGGAGAGAGTGTTATCTGCGGAGATTTGCTGAGTTAAGACCACATCCATGGATGGGGGGGGGGAGGGGGGAGGAGCAGAGAAGCAAGACCGAGAGGCTAGCTTCGTTTCTGGTTTCCACTGCTGACGTGTATAGTGAAAAAGAGAAAACTATGGGTCACAGAACAGCACGGTGCACTAGAGGGTGGGTGGGTCACAGAACAGCACGGTGCACTAGAGGGTGGGTGGGTCACAGAACAGCACGGTGCACTAGAGGGTGGGTGGGTCACAGAACAGCACGGTGCACTAGAGGGTGGGTGGGTCACAGAACAGCACGGTGCACTAGAGGGTGGGTTTAATTTAACGGGAAGACCTGTTCAAACCACACGAGACTATCTCCAGCCGAGTCTAAACGAGAGAGCTAGAAGTTTGTAGAATAGTTATGGCCATTGAACATGGAAATATGAACAGTTAAATGTAGACTGAGAAGAAGAAAGAAGGGCCAAGGAAAGAGCTAACAGTTCAGATGTTCCCACCAAAACTTACGCTGAAATTTAATCCCCATAATGAGGGATCAAGAGATGGCAATAAAGTGAGGTCGTCAAGTGAGGGCCCTGACCCTGACTACAGCTTTTCACAGAGAGACACCTGAGCTGGGACACTCTTCCCCCTCCGCCACCTGGAGATGCTGTGGAGCCCACCAGCAACAAGCGCCTTATCGGCGGCGCGGTCTCCCTGCCTTCAGAAGCATGAACTGAGCAAACCTTCATTCTGTATAAATGACTCGGTCTTAGAAATTCGGTTGTAGTGACAGAAAGTGGGTTAATGCTAATGCCAGCACACAGGGGCTCAGTACTGAAAGGGAAGCATGAAGAGAGGTCAGGAGCTCGAAGGAGAAGACAGGAGAGCTAGTTTTGAGAAAACCACAGAAGGGAACATGGAGGGAAGAGAAGAGCAGAAGCAAGCAGCAGGCTGGGACGGTGTTCCAATGAGCAACACGCTGGGTGTGAGCAACACGCTGGGTGTGAGCAACATGCTGGGTGTGAGCTACTGGAACAGGAAAGAGGTTCATGGCCACCTGGGTCTCCTGAGCCCACTGATCCCACAACCAGCAGCAAGCACTGCAACACGGCTAGCAGCTGGGCTTGCGTTGTAGTTCAGCTGACAGAGTGCTTGCTTAACACAAACAAAGCCCTGGGTTCAAGTCCCAGCACCACATAAACCAAGCCCGGTGATGTATGCCTGTAATCCCAACACCGGGGAGACCAGAGGTTTAGATCATCCTCTGCTACACTTGAGTTTGAAGCCAGCCTGAGAGACATGAGCCCCCGTGTTCACAAAGAAAGGCAAAGCTAGGTGTGTCTGCCCAGTGTGAAGGACAAGGTGTTCATGAGCATCATCCAGCTCCTTACTCATCTTGTCTCCCTCATCTTCTCACTCTTGGGTCTCACATTTCCTAACCCACTGAGCCTAGACACTACAGGAAAGAAGGGGAAAGTGTGTGGGACACTGTGGGACCTTGCACACTACCCTGGCACTATGAGGACAGGAAAACACTACACCAAACACACCAGCTGGGTCCCAGAACTCCTGACACCTTAGCACCTCTGGAAGCTGCCTAGCTGCTTGCTCTTCTGTTCTCTGAGAAACCAAATGTCCATCCTAAACTTGTTTCTAATTTCTGGTACAGAGCACTTGAGGGGCATCTGAAAGTGAGCAGAAAACCCGGCAGATTCCTGAAGGCATGTAGCGACGTTCCTTTGTCTTTTCCACTGTAAATAACAGCCCCACACCCAGGTGATCATTTTTATTGTCTTAATTTTGGGTATCTGTGCGTGCATGCGTGCATGAATGAATGTGTGTGTGCGAGAGAGAGAGAGAGAGAGAGAGAGAGAGAGAGAGAGAGAGAGAGAGGTGCATAACTCGAGCCAGATGCTTTTGGAGAACAGTATCGTCTTTGGGATCCTAAGAGTTGCCAGCTGTAGCCTCACAACCTCAGCAAGCCTTACAGCTCCTGCCTGCAGGCCTCCTGAGACTTGCTAGCAGTTCCATCCTGTGGCACAACAGGGAAGCTTTCTCCAGCTCTCCTATAGGAGAGCCACCCCACCCCCTCTCCCAGCCTCCCAGGCCAGTTAAACTCCAAAGAATCCTGCTCTGAGTCAATGAACCCCCATTCAAACCCTATTCAGCAACGTTATCTATCTGAGACGTTTTCTGGAGGCGTTTTCAAGAACTTAGCAGAACTCCTTCTAAAGGAAATCTCTTTCTTCAAGCCCACACGCTGCATCAAAATAAAACTGTGAACAGTCTAGCAAAGGAAACAGATGCCACAAACTGAAAAGCCATCAGCGTGGAATACAGCACATAGGTTCCCTCCTTCCTGGGCTGCTGTGGGAAACATCACGAATCCAACAACCAGGCTGCAACTGCAGTTAATGAGTAGGGATTAGGAACCAAGACAGGGATGCAGCCCTCTCATCCCAAAATGGGCTTTTACTCATACAGGATTCATGGTTCGAAAGTCATGTTAAGAATATATGACCATGACCCTCTCTCTAAAGTCATAAAAGTAAAACAAAGGAAGAAAAGAAGGAAGGAAGGAAGGAAGGAAGGAAGGAAGGAAGGAAGGAAGGAAGGAAGGAAGGAAAATGCAGAGGGACGTCTGGCCAAAGAGGCCTTGGCAGAAGGAGGTAGACCCGAAGAGTCAAGCAGCACATTCAGAAGATGAGAAACTTCTTCCCACACAGGGAAGACCTGTACTGCATTGATGCTCATGCACGTTATGACTCAACGATGCTTTCCCTCCCAGTCAAACCGAGTTTGTCAGCCTGCTGTACAAAGCCATGCAGGAGAAAGAGGCCCATACCCTTTCTGGATACTAAGAAGTCTCTGTGTTGAGTGTTTTGTTTTAAAAGAATAAAAGCCACAAAAGAGATAACTCCCCATAACAGAGTAAGGATTGCACAATGATATTTATTTAGGCTTTGTGTCAAAGTGTCTCGCCTCAAATAACCTTCCCAATGTGAAAGGGGGGAAAAAGTCATATTCTGCTCTGGCAATTATTGCACAGTTAGATAATTATGAAGTGAAATCCGCAAACAGTCACCAGCATGGTGTTGTATCCAAGGGCCAACATCATACTGTCAAAACACATAAATTGCTAAAGATGCTAACAGGATGACAGAAGCCAGAGGGACTCGTCACACACAAAATGGAATTAAGTATTCATCAAGTTTCCATGAAAAAAAAAGCTAAAGAAGAAAAAAATAAAAAGAAACCCAACATTCTGCCAGACCCTCCACATGGGCCGTCAGTGCAGCAAGCACTTCGGCTCCCAGGGCAATCTGATCGACAAGAAAGGCCCAAGGGCTCCATTCCCAGGCTGTTTTCTAGAGAGGTTTTCTCTCGTTTTTTTCTCCAGGAATTAATCAAGGGAAATGTGCTTTCACAAACGGTCCTACTGTAATTTTATACAAAAACCCGACCTTCGACATATGCCAGAGAAATGAACTAACTGACTATTTGTTGTTCTCGGTGTGAGCAGTACCCAGCTCTGCAGGCCCTCCTCACCCAGGGAAAGAGGCATTTCTGTACTATCTTTTCTTAAAGCCTTGAAGAAGAATCCAGTATTTCTGACTTAATCTAAATGATTAGTCTGGTGACATCAAATTTGAAAAAAAAAAAAAAAGAAACTTGCCCACCGTCACATGTTGCTCGAGAGTCCTTTGCCCAGATTTGGGAGACGTTTTTGATTTTGGGGATTTTTTGGGGGGGGGGGTTGTTTGTTTGTTTGTTTGGGTTTTTTTGTTTTTTTAAGACAGGGTCTATGTAACCAGCTGGCCTCAAACTCATTGTGGATGTTAAGTTGATCTTGAACTCCTGATTCTTCTGCCTCTACCTCCCAAGAACTGTGGTTATAGGCATGCACCACCACGCTCGGCTAACAGCCTGTGCACATGCACACATGCATACACACCACGTGTGCAGGGCAAACACATAATTCTCATCAGCAGATGCACTCGGATAGCCTAAAGGCATAGTTCCAAGCCTCTACTGCAGGATCTTCTTAAATACAGTCTCCATGCCTCATAACTGCTTGTTAACCTATATCAGCCTCCATCTCTGTTCTGAAAAAATGAAGGGGAAAAATGCAGAATGAGGTCCAAACAAGAGTAGCCTCAGGCAGAATTTATATGAATAGTGCATCAAAACCAAAATATTACACTCTTGAGAGAGCTGGAGATCCAAATAACTGGTCCCTAAGGTGGAGAGGGAGCATGCTTGGAGATCCATGTTGAGGCCAAGTAAGTCACTAAACTGCGATTTCAGGCACTATAAAGGCAAGACATCCAGAGATAGACAGGGCCCAGGAAATGGACCCAGATTCTTTCTGTACAGTTTCTCTAGGTGGTTGGTTTATGTCATCCCGACTAGAAACTGAACAGGTTAATAACAGTTTGTTTTGACAAAATGCTACAAAGAAGTGGTATTATTTCACACGTGTGGTCAGAAGACAGGGAAACCAGAACTTCCTGCCATGGGCTGTGCTTGCTTCCACTGACACAGACACCTTAGTGAGTCTGTCACTCATTGATGTGTTGCACAAATTCTAGTCGATCTTAATGCTAAAAACCCGGATCAGATATAGGGGTCAATGCTGGAGGATCAGAGAAGCCAAGCGGTCTAGAGAGTTCTTACCTCTACCAATGCTCAACCAAATGGGAGATCCTGTCCTCAGACTGTCTCCTCAGACCGCATCCTCAGACTGACTGCATCAGACTCCTCCGGCCTTCCAGTCCTCTCTCTGTCCAGCCATTCACTCCTGTCTCCACCTCCCTAGTGCTGGGATTAAAGGCATGCACCACCACTGCCCAGCTTCTACTGGCTTAGCTCTATACTCTGATCTTCAGGCAAGCTTTATGTGTTAAAACACAAACAAAATATCACTACACTGGTGTTCCTTATTTGGGGTTGGGTCTCAAATGCATAAGGCTGCAAACCCCAGCTCCTCAACATAACAATCACAATAGTAACAGTAATTGTTTCCACCTAACCTAGGCTCGCTCTCATATTCCCAACAGTCCACACTCCTGAGGAAGTGAAAAACTACTTTTGAGTTAAAGACCTCTAAGAACATAAACCTAACCAGACATGTAAACTTCAAAAAGAAGTTAAGGTTTTTAAATGTGAGAAAAAAAAATCAATGTTTGAAAATATAAGAAAATAAGGAACTGGCTGAAATAAGCTATTAAAATTCTTACTAAAAATGGCCTGTGGTGGAAAGGCTGTCCTCCATTAACCAACAAATGCAGCCATAATCACTTTCCACCTAGCAGCACTGAGACTATAGAAAATGCACATTAAAATGACTTGTAGAGGTGCTGGAGCACGGCAACAGGCACAGTCTGCACTCAAAGGACACAGGCTCAGTTCCCAGCCACATGGTGGCTCACCAATGTCTGCAACTCCAGTTCCAGGGGATACATCACCCTCTTCTGACAACCAGGCATGCACAAGATTCACATGCATGCATAGGGCAAATGCGTGTGCATGCACATGTGCACATGCACACACCCCAAAAAGGAAATTTAATGATTTGTCAAGAACACGGTTAATTCAAAACAACAAAAACAGGGGGGTGGTGTGTGTGCTGTAGTGACAATACCACTTACCTGCCCACTCTAAATTCTACCTGTCTGTCCTTAGGTGTAAAACACCTTTCATAGACTTGTAGAATTTTAAGACCACTTGAGAACTAAAAGAAGCCAGAAGTGACCCCACAGGACTTCCCTGGGCTTTTAGGCAGGCAGATTGACTGATTGACTGACTGACTGATTTGGTTTTTTCGAGACAGGGTTTCTCGACAGCCCTGGCTGTCCTGGAACTCACTCTGTAGACAAGTCTGGCCTCAAACTCTGCCTGCCTCTGTCTCCCAAATGCTGGGATTAAAGGCGTGCATTACCACAGCCTGGCTGGCAGGCAGATTTTTATAAATTAAGTTTGTATGCAAAAGGAAAAGATTAATTCCTCTGAGTATTAAAAAAGAAGGAGACAATAGTTTCCTTCCAGCAAACTAGTTTTGCCACGTGAATGCTCTTCTGTGAGAAAGCCTTGGCATCCTCAGACCATTGTGACCCCAGCTATCAAAAGACGTTATTCTAATTTCCCGAACTCCAAAGCCCGGAAACGGGGACTGATTAGAGGGGGGAGGGACTGATAAACATTTGTGAGATGAGTAGATCAAAGAATGGAAGACTAACGGAGACCCCGGAAAACCGCGAGTCTGTAATGTCAAATGCAGGTTGCAAGCTAGAAAAGGGGCTAAATTCTAAAGGGATTTAAAATAGGACCCATCTGACCCTAACAGCTAATAGAAAGTTAAACCTTTAATAAAAGATACACAAGAAACAAGACTGCTAATGGAGCTACAAAGACGGAAAACTTTTACTTAATAAAAAATACTCAGTTTGGCTGATTTACAGGCATGCTAATCCTTTTTGTAATATTTTGTAAACATATTTATAGGCATAATTGCCTAAACACACCACAGACACCTGTACTTACACAGGATAGGATTTTGAACTATTGACACACAGGTAAAGGACCCTGATCCAAAAATCCAACATCCAAAATGTTCCAAAATCCAAAACTTTCTCAGCACAAACATGACCCCCACAAGTGGAAAATTTACACTGATCTTGTGTAACTAGCCAGAGTAATAATGTAGGTACACTAAAAACATTGTATGGAACTACCTTTATGGTCTATATGACACCCAAATTACGCTTAGATTTGGGTCACCTCTCCCCAAGAGATCATTATGTATATGCAGATATAAAATCTAGAGCCCTTTTACCCCCCATCCCCCAAGCACTTTTTTGCTCAGGGAACTCAACGTGTATTGAAACAAACATATCTAGAGAATGCACAGCTACATGGAATAATGAGCTTACTCTTACTATCTCAAATTTGGAAGGTGTTAATGAAAGATAGTGATGGCGGTACTGGATTCATCAGCCTCCCCAAAGAGTTCATTTATGCAGTTTTATACATGAGACAAATAGGGGTCATTACGAAAGGATTCACAAATGAATCTCTTTGGGTTGCCAGTTCTCCTAAAAAAAACCTGAAATATTATTCAAACAACACAAAATTTTACAGGCACATATCTCAAGGAAAGCAAACGAGAGAGAGAGAGAGAGAGAGAGAGAGAGAGAGAGAGAGAGAGAGAGAGAGAGAGAGAGAGAGAGAGAGAGAGAGAGAGAGAGAGAGAGAGAGAGAGAGAGAGAGAGAGAGAGAGCGCCTACAAGCCACTGTAAACACATTTAACATTCAGGCCCAGACCTCAGGGTCATCCTGCTTTTAACCAGTTGAAATTAAACCCATCCCTCCACAGAAATCAGCTTAGTTATTTTGCTAGATAAAGCTACAACGCTTTCCATTTCTGAAATATATATAGTACATACAGTAAAACAGGTTTAGGTGCCCGCAGGACGTCAATAAGTACACCATGCTCCCCCTACTGGCGAATGTTAAAAAGAATAATGAATTTCCCAGGGGATTGGCCTTTGAAGTACTGGGGCTCAAAACACCGTTGACGACTTTATCTTTTTAAAATGTATATCTCTTACCCAATAGCTAAGCAAAGCTGATGTGGGGTGGTCATATTCCGTCACAATAGATACTTTAAAGTTAACAGCAATGCCAAGAGTAAAAAATACGCTGAAGCCTTGAAACGCTAGACAATGCAGAATCCAAGCCAAAAGCGGAGGACATCAAGAAACAAGAGCAACATCCTCTAGCTGACACGATCCCATGAAATCAACTCCTCCTTAATGGCCCTTCAGGGGGTAAGAATTATTTCCCTACCTCCTGCGCCAACCTCAAGCTGCTTCCTAAGGAAGCCTAGTGGCCTTGATCAACAACGTCTGGTAGATTAATAAAAGCAATGAGGACTAAGGCTTAACACGAGTCAGAGTTCTATTTATAATTATCTGGAGCCAGGCTCAGGGGAGCTGGGCTTTGGCCCCTGCAAAGGTCGTGTATGATCACCTAAATTAATCACAGATAATTAGTGTTTCAAAAGATGTATTCAACTCAAACAGGAAGCTAAGCAAGACAGAGGGCCAAGGACTTACTGCCGTACTTGCCGCTTCCCGCCAGGACCGGAGAAGCTCTTGGACTGAAACAAACAGAAAGCTGTGTATATCACCTTGGGCAAGTGACTTAGCCTCCAGCGGCTACAGTCTGGCATGCGAACTGTAAAATGGGTCTACTAAAATCACAAGATTTTAACCAGAGTTGGGGTGGGACTTAAGCCCGACTGCTGCCTTGGAGACATTATGGAGCACACAGCAGTGAACCAATACACTCCCGCTTTATTACCTCAAAAGAACCAGCTGAGTGCTCCCTGGAGTAACCAACTACGGTCTAAACGACCATTCCAAGGATATTAAAGGATCACGATATGGTGTGTTTTTTGTTTTGCTTTGGGTTTTGTATGTTGGAAACTTCTACCAAGCCTTTCAGTTCTGCGAGGGAAGAAGAAACTTTGAAACGCCTGATTCCCCATCTCCATCTGTCACTCGCAGGATCCCTCACCGCAGGGCGCGGCACGCGGCGCTAACACCTGTGCACCGCTCCGCGCGGTCCTCGTCCGGAACATCTGTGCACTCCTCCAGCCTCAATGCCACCCTGCGGGACCCGGTCCCCCCAACCCACAGCTAGCGAGCAGGGCGACTGTTGGCACCCACACCTAAGCCGCCAGGTTCTACCCCGCCGAGGTAGTTCAGGCTTGGCACGCAGGCTGTCTGCACTTCTATCCGGGTGCCGTAAAGTGGAACAAATGCCCTAATATGCGCAAGTCTGCAAGCCAATTCTTCTAACAACATCCAAGAGTCCCGTGTTTGTCCCAAACAAGTTCACACACCGAGAGAGCCTCTAACATCAGCGGGAGCGCGGCTGGGTTAACCCGGGCGTCCTCCCTGTGCCAGGGCGCGGCCGGCTGGGACCCGGGGTTGGCTTGGGCGCGCGTGTCCTGCGACCGCGGCCTCTGCTATCCATCACCGTCGAGTGCCCACCCACGCTGTTACGCGCCGGGAGGGCAGTGGCCTGTGTGCCCCGCACTGGACTAGGAAACCGCGGAGAGGAAGAGCGAAGGCGGCGGTGGAGAGCTCCTCCCCGGCGCTGCCCACCCGGGACCGCCGCGGATCCCTGTTCCGCTCAACGTCAACCCGGCCGGATCAAAGCCAGGTCCTGAGCTCGGGGTCCCGGGTGGCCCGAGCAAACCCTCGAAGCAAGCACCAGCCCGCAGCGCGCAGCCTGCACAGCAGGGGACCAGGCGCAGAGTCCGCACGTACCTCGTAGGCGGCGTGTCCAGGAACCGATCGTCCGTCCGCCGCTAAGTGGGGGAGCAGCTGAGACGGGTCCCCGCGCCCTGCGAGCGCTGGCGGCCGCGAGTTCAGCAGGCGTAGCTCAACTGCGCCATCCGGACCCCGCCGGGGACTTTCACCTCCTGCCGGGAGCTCGCGGAATAGCGCAGCGAAAGTGGCCTGGCAGGACAGCAGCCCGCTTCCCCCTTGTCCCTCTCTCTCTCACTGCCAGGGAGGAGGAAAGTGGCGCTCAGCGTCCCCGAAACCCTGGATCACCCCCATCAGGCCCGTGCGGCGCCCTCGCTCGGCCGCGCACACGCGCGGGCGGGGTCGGGCGCGCAGCCACAGCAATCAGCGCGTAGGGGGGGGGGGGGAAGGGCGCCGCGGGCCGCGGGGGCTCGGCCGCCTAGAAACTCCTCCTCCTGCCCCTCCTCTCCTGCTGATGGATGAGCCCAGAGAGCCTGCTCTAGCCTGCGCGTCCCTTCGGGCAGAGAAATCTGAAGCTGAAAGAAGGGAAAGGAAGTTAGGAAGCGGCCTGGGATGAAGTGGAGGGTGGGCATCCCTAACTTGGGAAAGAGTGGGGTACCGGGACTGGCTGCCTCTCCCTGAATCCTTCAAACTACCAGGGCTCTCTGGAGAAGACACGGATTTTATTTGGTTGTGGTTTTTGATATATATATATATATATATATATATATATATATATATATATAACCTCAGATAAGCCCGCTCCCCATCGCAGTCCCTTCGCACACATTCATTCTACCCCAGTTGGTTTTATTTTCCAATTCTGGTTATCAAAAGATATGTTCCGGTAGCGTAGACAGGGTCTTGCCTTCTCCTCTCTACAGGCTAGCGCAGAGCATCTTTGCAGAGCGTCTTCCCCAGCTGTTGCTTTGCTACCTAAATTTCGTTGCTGCAATTTCCCCATAGCCCTCGGGATGTAAAGGCTAGGTGAGCGTGCAAGGTCTTGTTCTCTTCTGCCCGTGAACTGCACCTGTAAGACTTAAGTGCGGTCAGTGCAATCACCAACACAAATTTGATACTCCAATTTACACTTCGCTTTCCAATTAAAAGGTGAATCGCCCGTTGGAGCTGTAGCTCCGATAGTAAAGTGTTTAAACACACACAGAGTCCTGGGTTTGATCCCAGCACCACATAAAACCAGAGCCAGTCCCTTAGAAGACCCTGTCTATAAACAAATAATAAACTGTTTACTTAGCAGTAAGTTTTACTTTGTAAAATTACTGTGTGTGTGTGTGTGTGTGTGTGTGTGTGTGTGATATCAGAACACAACTGCCTCCCATCCCATCACATGGGACCTAGGAATCCAGCTGAGGTTGCTCTTCAGGCTTGGCGGCAAGAGCCTTTACCCACAGAATTATGTCACCAGCCACTTCACAGGAAACTCTTACAGGTGTTACGGCAGATGGGGTGGCTGTGAAGTGATGGCTTCAAAGACAAGTTTCTGGTCTTAACCGCTTCTGGATATCCAGGGAACCTTGCACAAGCCAGTCACCCCAGCTAGACTTCCTCCCCCCAAAAAAGTGCAGGGATCTCAGGCTTTTAACCACAGAATTGAATAGTAGCCCCTCCCCCCAGTAGGTCTCCTGTAACTCAGGCCAGCCTCCAACTCCTTAAGCAGACCTTAAACTCTCGATTCTCTGGCTTCTGCCTTCCAGTTCCCAAGTTCACGGACTAGAGGTGTGGGCCGGCCAGCACACCCACCTGAGGAGACGTCTCATAGAATGACTTACATTATTTCTATTTTCACTCTGTGATGGGGTCTCACATAGCCCAGGCTGGCCCGGAACTGACTGTAGAGCCCAGGATGACTTTGAACTTCTGATCTTCCTGCCTCCACCTATTGAATTCTGGGAGGATTACAGACATGAGCCACCGCACAGCATCTGATTTGACGTGGCCGGGATGGACAAGGGGCTTCATGCATGTTAAGCAAGGACCCTCCTGACTGACTGGAAGTAAATTGGCATCTGGAATGTTATTGGAATCCACTGTTTTTGAGAAAACAGGAAATACTTCTTTATGTTTTGTTACAGAGATTCATTGACAAAGGTTAATATCATCGATCAGATTCGTTACTATGAAAGTCTCTTGGTTTCCTATCTGTGGTGGTTGAGTGGGAAATGTCCCCAGTGGGTGGTGCTGTTTGGGGAAGTTATGGAGAGGTAGGCGTGGGTGGTGCAGCTTTGCTGGAGGTAGCGCATCTCTGGGGGAGGGGGCTATCCCTGAGCTTTTAGAGCCTCGCCCTACAGTTCAATCTGTTTGGTGTTTGACATTAAAGATGTTCTCTCTCATCTTCCTACTCTTGTGGACATTGGTGACGTTTGCTGCAGACTCCAGGGGTCAACCTCCGGCCGGGGTGTCAGGTGCCTTTGCCTGCTATCTCATTGGTTGAAATGTCAGTCAGCATTTGTTGTTGTATTTGCTCTGAGGTAGTATCTTAATAATTTCTTTGATCATTTTTTCCCTTCTCAGTTTTTGCTTGTTTGTCTTTTGTGTTTGTTTGATTTGAGGCAGGGTCTCAACTATCCCAGTTTGGCCTACGACCTCTTAGGTAACAGAATGACCATGAACTCCATGAACTGCTGATCCTCTTGTCTTCACCTCTGGGGAGTCTGGGCATGAGCCACCACGTATCCAAGACTTCATGTATGGTAGACAAACATTTAAGCTAAACCTTCAGCGCCCCACCCCTGTCTGTTTTAGTTTTTCAAGACAGGGTTTCTCTGTGTAACCCTGGCTATCCTGGAACTCACTCTGTAGACCAATCTGGCCTTAAACTCAGAGATTCACCTGCCTCTACCTCCCAAGTGCCAAGATAAAAGGCATGGACCACCAAACCCCACTGTGTAGACAGAGACTGCTCATTTGTTTCCTGGCTGCTCAGACCCAAATAATCTCACAGAAACCATATTAATTACAACACTGTTTGGCCAATAGCTTAAGTGTATTTCTAGCTAGCTCTTACATCTTAAATTAACCTATTTCTATTAGTTTGCATTTCAACCACAAGGCTTGTGATTTACTGGTAAGGTTCCTGGGTTTCTGTCTCCTTCAGCAGCTACACGGCGTCTCTTTAACTCCACCTACTCTCTCTCTCTCTCTCTCTCTCTCTCTCTCTCTCTCTCTCTCTCTCTCTCTCTGTCTTTCAGTCTGTCTACATTCTGCCCTCCTATAGGCCAAACAGCTTTGTTTATTAACCAATAAAAGCAACACATATAAAGAAGGACCTTCTACATCACCACCAGTTAGAGTTTAAGTTTTTAAAACTCTTTTGGGGAGAATTTCATCCTTGAATACATCATTTCTATACCTTCCTCTTTCTCTTCCTGCTCCTCCTGTGTTCATTCCCCCACTCCCTCTCAAACTTATGATCTTTATTTATTGTTTACACAGAGACACACACACAGACACAGAGACACACACATAGACACACACACAGAGACATATACACACAGACACAGAGACACACAGACACAGAGACACACATACAGACACACATAGACACACACAGAGACACACAGACACACACACATAGACATACACATAGATACACATGCATAGACACATACACAGACACACACACATAGACACCCAGAGAGACAGACAGACACATACAGACAGACAGAACCTGCTGAGTCTGTTTAGTGTTGCTCCTGTAAGTGTGTGTTTGAGGTTGACCATTCAGAATTGAACAACCTACTGGGGGGCTCCCCCCTGGAGAAGACTGATTCTTCTCTCTTAGCAGTCCTTCATAGCCTGGAGCCCTTCATCCAAGAGCAGGGCTTTGTGAACTTTCCCCCATCCACGCTGGCATTCCAACCGGTACTGTCGTTGTGCAGGTCTTATTTAGGCAAACAAATGGCCCCTCCATTCCCGAAAGGAACTGTAAACAGAGAACTGACATTTTTTGGAAGCATACGTTATCTTATTTGCACAAGAAATGCTTGACAGCAGAGTCCCCGTGATTTACAGAGCCCTGGAGTGGTGCCTTCCCTAAGCAGGGACCCACTCTTAAATTGACTCACATCTCATGGCATGTCTCCAGATCCCCCTGATAAGCAGACAACTGAACAGACACATAATGACCTGGTTGTCAGTAACATATGCTTTAGGGGCATCCCGCCCTTGCAGAACTCCAGTCTTCTGAGAGACTCAGTCAGTTTAAACTTCTATGGTTGTTTCTCATTTCCATAAGTCCTCATATAGAACTCCATTTACTTACGCTTTAGAAATTTAATTCACTGGACCCTTGACCAGGGCTGGGGATTTAGCTATGTTGGTAAGGGGCTTGCCTGGTATAAATGAAGCCCTAGGTTTTATCTTTAGCACCACGTACACAGGGCACATGGCAGATGCCTGTACTTCCAGCGCATGGGAGGTGGAGAGAGGATGATCAGAAATGCAGAGTTATGCTTGGCTGTGAACAATCATGCGGCCAGCCTGAGTGCCGTGAGGCCTGTCAGAGAACAGCAAACAAGCTACTCTCTGATCCACACTTCACCGAGTATAAAATGATACACAGAGAGGTTTGGTCACTTACCAGCAAGTGGCTGAGCGGGGTGACTTCCTGACTCCAGAGTCCGTCTTCTGAGTCTGCACTGTGTACCACAGGTGACAATGAGCCTTTTTCAGTGACAGAAAGTCTTGTTTTGTTGTTTTGGTTTTTTAAAGCTCAGCTCTTTGGAGGCTTCACAAGATAGAGAGTTTGTGGAATAGAACTGTTGCTCTCCACTAGCACAGAAACGCAAGCCCCTTTCACCCAGTTACGAATAAAGTTTGTCAAGCACAGAGCAGCTTGGGGAAAATTGCACAACTGTTCCAAAGAATGCGTGACAGGACACAAACCAAATGCTGCTCTGAAATTGCGGGGGACAGGATGTGGTCCACGAACCCCAGTGGACATGCTCACCCTCCACTCAGCTGGCATGTAGTCACAGGCATATATGACGTCATTTCGAGGGTCCACTTCCAAAGACACCAGTGCACACTTGCAAGTGTTTCGGATGGTATCGAAATCAAAGGCAAAGATTCAGAGCCACGTTTTTCCATATCTGTATCTGAGACTGGGCTGATAAAATATGCAACAGGCAAATTTCCAATTAATTAGGAAAGATTACTTTCAATGACCCTGCATGCAGGGCAGAGAGCCAGAAACACCTGTCTGGGACCTGGGTGATTCCTGCCAGGGAAGGGAAAGAAGGGAGTGGATTCCCTTGCTATTGAAACTCCAGCCTCTACCAACATGCCACTTCCTGAGACTTCAGAATTCAACTGCCTTCGGTGTCCCCACAGCACGGGTTCCGATGAAGCCAGAAAACTTGTACCATTTCAAAGTAACAGCAACCCCACTTGGGATCTTTGTGGTCTCCACTCAGCAGATGGGGGTTTGGATGGGGGGTGGGGCTTGCTCTTTTTTGTAACTGAAAGCTGTAACCTAAAGGGGACCACACACACCTGCCCCTTTCCACAGCAAAGAATTAGCCCTTCTTTGCTTCTTCTGCTTCCTCTTTGTGGGTTTGGAGCCTAGATAAGAGGGAAAAAAATAAAGTATTATGAATTATTATTAAATGTCATCTCCCTCCAGGAAAGCCAACATACAAGGATCAGAGATACCCAGGATATGTATTAATAGCTCAAAATGTTATAAACCTTAGCTCATAACTTAAGCTACGGGGTCACTGTGGGTCCCTTAGTCAACTAAGGGTCTGCTCACACCTTCTGTTCTAGTGTTGTACCTAAATTCAGGAAGACCTGCAAGATATGAGTGACTGGGGAACCCATCCCCAGGGCCAAAGGACCATTTATTTTGTCTTTTATTTCTTTAAAGACAAGATCTGCTATTCCCCAGGCTGGCTTCCAACTCTCCCTATAGCCAGGGAAAATCTTAAACTTCTGACCCTCCTGCCTCCACTTTCAGAGTGTTGGGATTGCAGGTGTGTACCACCACACCCAGTCTACCTATTGTTGGTGCAAGTGCATGCTAGTGCATGCCAGGCAGACTACACCCATTCTGTCCACTGTTGGTGCAAGTGCATGCTACTGCATGCCAGGCAGACACAGTCCCGAGTGAGCCTCCCCCTGGCCCCAAAGGGTCTTTATCTTATTAATGTTTGTTTCCTAGTAAATGTATGTAATTTTTACCAAAGTCGTGAGATGACAAATTCTTATAAACATTCTTTTCTTTATTATAGAGATACAATTAATATACCCAAACATCTTAAGCTTACTGGATCCTCAGCCAAAGATCCAAACATAGATTTTGATGATTGGCAGATGAAATTTGATTTCTTTACACTTATTTCTGTGTGTGCATCTATGTGTGTGCATGTGTATGTCATGGTCCATGTATAAACATCAGACAAATTGCAGGAGTAAGTCCTCTTCTACCACATGGTTTCCAGGAATTAAAGTCCTCAGGTTAGGCCTTTCCCATAGAGACATTGTAATGGTCTGTCCTGTCCCTTTAAGAGATAAGCACCGCCCATTCACTCCCCTGTCCACTGAGGAAAGCAGATCTTCCTTCTGCTTCCAGCCTGAGCTCCTTCCTTTCCATCTCCCCCCTCTCCCCATTCCTCTGTCTCTTTCTCTCTCTCTCTCTCTCTCTCTCTCTCTCTCTCTCTCTCTCTCTCTCTCTCTCTCTCTGTGTGTGTGTGTGTGTGTGTGTGTGTGTGTGTGTGTGTCTGCTCTTCCCTCTTCTCCTCTCCCCCATTTCCCTTTCCCCTCCACAACCCACTAAATAAATCTAAATAAATACCTACTTTCTCAGCATGGCATGCCTATCTGTCTCTGTCTCTCACCCGCTGCAGCTCCTCATGGAACTGGCTGACCTGGTAAGAGACCTCAGCACCTGCTGCATGGCTCCCTGCCTGGGACCTGCTGCCTGTTCCACTGCAAGCAGATCTTTCTTCCCTTCCAGCCTGAGCTCCTTCCCAGCTTCTGCCTCTCTCCCTTCTCCCCCCTTCTCCGCTTTCCCCCTCCTCTGTCGCTCTCTCTGATTCTCTCTCTCTCTCTCTCTCTGCCTCTCTCTCCTCATCTCCCTTCTCCCTCCCTTTCCCCTTTCCCCTTCCCTTTCATAACCCACTAAATAAATATCCAACTTCACTGCTTGGCATGCCTATCTGTCTCGTCTCTCACCTGCTGCAGCTCCTCCTGGGACCAGCTGACCTGCTGAGGTCTCTCCCTGCCCCACCCCCACTCCCCACGCGGCTCCCTGCCTGGGCCCCGCTGCCCCTCATGGCGCCACCGCTTGGGAACCTTGAGAACTGCAGTGTTTCGGTTTAACGGTTACAGACATCACACTGAACTAAGCCTTGATTTCAGTAAGAACTACCTTAAAATTCCATTTACTTCAGTGTTTGGAAGAAGCCAAGCCTGGAAGGTGTGGAAGGTTCGAGTTCCTGGTGGGGACAAAGGACTAAGTGTTCCCTCACCGCTCAAGCATCCCCGTGTAATCACCAATCTCTCTCCCGATTTATCACTTCCTGTTGCTGTGATGAAAGCAACCCAAGGAAGGAAGAGTTTGGTTGGCTCGCAGTTTGTGTTGTCCGTCCCGCAGAGACGTCATGACAGCCAGAGCCTGGGGTGGCTGGTCAGGCTGCATGAAAAGCCAGGAAGTCGAGAGACATGAGTGCCAGTACTCAGCTCAATGCCTCTTTTTTACTCAGTTTTGGACTGCAGCCTGTGGAGAGACACCACCCACATCTTCCCCCCTTTGTCAATTCTAGAAACACCTTCATAGACCCACCCAGAAGCGTGTTTCAGTTGTGAGTCTAAATCTCAACAAATCCATCCTGGCGGTCAAGATGAGTTACATCACACAGCATTTCTGTTTCATGTCCAGTTCAGGAAGAAGAAAACTAAGAGTCCACCGCTGGTCAGTGCGCAGGCTGACCTTGGCAGAGGTGGCTCTGCTGGGTCCAAAAGAGGAGCAGTGGGGAAGGAACCTCAGCGTCCATCGGGGGATGAATGTCATCCGTGAAAGGATGGCTTTGCCCTGGAGTCAGATGTTGATAGACCGAACAGCTTTAGGACAACTTTAAGACGACACTCTAAGGATCTAGGAGGGAGCAGAATGAAGGAACTGGAACTTGTCCAGACTGGGAGCAATGAGTAGTGTCAAACCTATGAGGGGCTGGTAAGGTGGCTCAGCCTTCAAACCCAGGGCTGCCCAACCTAACAAGCTGTGTTCAAGTCCTGGGACCAACGTGATGGGAGGATAGGACAGACCATAATTTGTCCTCTGACCTCCATGCATGCCCGAGACACATGCAGGCATGCACACACTGCCACACAGTAAATAAATTAATAAATAAACGTAGTGTTTAAACTCAAAAGCAAATATCATGAGTGAACCTTGACCAGGAAGCCAGAGGCTCTTAACGTAAGGGCTCCCCGACCTCAACAGAAAGTAGACAAGAGGCTGTGCGAACAGGCCTGCTGAGCAGTTAGCTGGGAATGTCAGGCAGCCTGAATGGTGGATATAGTCTGGAATGCTTCCAATATACACTGTGGAATTGTGTTGGTGGAGACAAAAATCGTATCCATGTTGCTGTATTTGTAAATGACGTATGAATGTCATTTCTAGAATATGCTGCTGTCTTAAGTACTAAAGACACTGAAAATAAAGGAGAAACAAGACCCGAAAGGCCTCTGGCTGTACCCCATCAGAGGAAGAAAGGCAGAACTTATTATTACACACACACACACACCAGCTCTCCCCTGAGAGGACAACATCCTCAACAGTATTTACAACTCAAGGAAGTTTCCTTGACTGTCCAGGCCTGTACGGTACTGAAAGACAAAGAGTAAATAAACAAAGATCTTCATAGGATTTACCAGGTGTGTGCACACCGTATGCACGTGTGCGCATGAGTGTGTGGATAAGCACGATGCTGAGTATTAAACCCAGGCCTTGTCTGTGCTAGGCCAGCTCTCTGCCTCTGACTGTATCTTCAGCCCTTTTATAATTCTGTGTGATGTTTGTCCCTTCCTTTATATTTCTTCCCTTTTCTTCATCAAATTTTCTCTTGTCTCAGTTCCATGTGCTTAAAAATAGTAGCCATGACCTGGTGGCTCCAGCACATCTTAGCCTGAGACCAAGCAAAGCTTAACAAAACTGTAGAAAGATGTTGGTCAAAGAACACAGGCTTCAGCTGTGCAGGAAGGATAAGCTTTTGAGTTTATTATAGGATGGCTGTTGTTACTAGTAAGTATTGTATATTTCATTTCAAAATGTTCTGACCTCACACACAAAGAAATAGTAAGCATGAGATAGAGCCAGGTGATAGAAACTTTACTCTCCAGTGCTTGGGAAGCAGAGGCAGGAAGGTCATGAGTTCAAGGCCAACCTGGGCTACACAATGAGACACTATCTTAAAACAACATCAAAACACATATAAAGAGATAGATATATTAATTAGTCCAACTTAATTATCCTACAGTGTATACACATATAGAAGTATCCTGTTACAGCCTA
Organism: Arvicola amphibius; assembly: GCF_903992535.2. NCBI lineage: Eukaryota > Metazoa > Chordata > Mammalia > Rodentia > Cricetidae > Arvicola > Arvicola amphibius. The sequence continues at coordinate 1,567,760 of NC_052047.1, read as the reverse complement.
CAAAACATACAATTATTATTTACCTGTTTGAGTTTTTTAATGTTGGGATCACAGATGTATACCACTACACCTGGCTTGATTTTCAGAATTTTAAGTCTAGTGTGCTGGCTCACACCTGTAAGACTAACATTCAGGCAGCTGAGGAAGAAGATCATTGAGAGCTCAAGACCAGACTAGACTATATCATCTATTCTAGGTCAGCCAGAGCAACGAGTGGACCCTGTTCCAAAACAGAAAATTACAAGTAGTTTTTCAAAAAAACACACATATTTTCAATTTGGAGTATCAAAGAGAATAAGTTGTTGAAAGTTTTCTTTTTCTTTTTTATTAAGTTTTTAGAATAATGTACAAATAGTTGGGCAATAGTGATGCACTCCTTTAATCCCAGCACTCGGGAGGCAGAGGCAGGTGGATCTCTGTGAGTTCGAGACCAGCCTGGTCTACAAGAGCTAGCTCCAGGACAGGCTCCAAAGCTACAGAGAAACCTTGTCTCAAAAAAAAAAATCGAACAAACAAAAAAGAATAACATAAAAGCAGTGAGTTTCACTACGGCAGCTTCTCTGTCTCTGATGGCCTTCCCCATGCCCAGGGCCTTCTTAAATTGTTAACACAAATAAGACACACTTCATAGATAGGCTACCAACTCAAATACCCTCACTGCCAACCCAATATTTAACAGACAGTAGGTACCCAATGAATACGCTTTGAATGCATAAATAAAATGAATAAGGCAAGGGTGATTTCTGAAAGAGAGGTTCAGAAAGCCCTTTTGCTAAAGAGAAAAACATTTACTGAAAGACTCCAAAAGTATAGAAACACACAGCCTTCCTTTCTACTGACACTATCATCTCTTCCAAGGGCTTGGATTGGTGGTTCCACATTTCATTGGTTTGTCCTAACTTGGGGCTCCCCACTGCTGGTTTTCCCTGCCGTCCCTCGATGCTGTGTCTTGGTCTTGAGAAGATAAAGCATGCTGGAGCTCTCCACGGGAGATAACACATGACTGGAAACACAGAATGTGTGTTTTAACTCATCCTTTCTGCCAGCGGCAGAGACAACACTGACACCCGCGCAAATCCGTGCCGCGGCTCAACATTGAGGCTGCTTGGAAAAGACGGAACCGGCGTTGAGATGGCAGCGCGGCAAAGTCATTGTGATGTCTTCTCTCAATCCCAAAACAACAGAAACAGAGATTTACGGCTCCATCACCAGTGGTCACCGTGGAAGCAGAGTCAGGAGAAATGACAATTACTGTCTTATGGAAAATACCCTACAAAATGTCACGCCTCTACCTTCTACACATTTGCGGGGGAGGCAGGGAATAGCACATTACTTCCTGAGCCATCTTGTCTTATACAACGTAGGAGAACATTCTCAAACCTGGGTTCCTTGATGAAATAAAGTTAGGAAAAATATATAAACACATCAACATTAAAAATTTTCTTGTTTTGTTTCTTTAAGATAGGGTCTTGTGTGGCATGGATTGATTTTGAACTCAATATGTAGCCAAGGACAGCCTCCCAAGTGCTGGGATTACAGTCATGTGCCAACCATACCCAACAACACATTGAATATTAATCATAAATATTAAATGTTGGTGGAAGTACAGGCACCTGCTGTACAAGCCTGGACAGAGGGAGTTCAATCCCTAGGACTCACAGCGAAAGGTGAGAATCAGCTCCTAAAAGTTGTCCTCTGACTGCCTCTGTGTGCCACACCCACTAATGATGAAAATAAACACTTTAAAACTAATATTAATGTTGATTATCTATGATATTTGTATAATAACATGAGCATAATAAAGCCCTTGAGAAATTACAGAGAAAAAATATTTAACTTTCTTTTGCATAAAAAAAATTAAACTTCTCTTTTAGGTCTTGTTGTGTGGCCCAGGCTAGCCTTGAACTCCTGACCTCGGGTGATCTCCTATCCCAGACTTCTGAACAGCTGGAACTATAGGTTCGTGCCAACATACTCCGCTCTCATTTCTTTCTTTTATTTTTTAAGATAGAATCTCAGTCCATGTCCTCACATTGGCCTCGAACTCACTATGTCCTCAGGCTAGGGCTAACTAATGGCGGCCCTCCCACCTCCACCCTGCTGATACTGAGATCCATCAGCCTGGACCACAAATCTGCCATACGGAAGCCCTGTATCTACTGCACTTTCTGACTTTCAAATACTTTTTTAAAATGTAAAATTTGTACAACTAATATTCCATAGAGTGTGGCTTATGAAGTTCTGATAAAAGGCTATACATGTGATTATTTGATTTAAACAATCCATTTTATTCATGTATTTTATCAAGGAATATTTACTGTGTTGGTGACCATGCCTACAGAATGAAGTTCCAGAATGCTGCCTTCAAACAGCATTCCAAATTGGTGAGAATGTCCACTTGAACATCACAGACTAAAACCAGAACAATCCAGAGAATATTAGCACGGCCTCTCTACAAGGGTGACAGGCAGACGCATGAAGATTTCCATGTTTTTAAAAAATAATAGGAAACTGATTACAACTCTGACCACAACCCTTACCTTACTGTACAAGGTGACATAGTTGGTAACCTGAATCAGATATCTGAGTGGCTGGTCCCGAACCCCGGCGTGATGGTAAACACCTGTAATCCCAGCACTCGGGGGTGTTTTGAGTGTCCCTGAAAATCCAACGACAACGGCTCTAGGTCGAGGTTTACATGCCCTGTGCAATGCCTGGGAGCAGGTACCAGAGGGGACGTTCCCTGCCGGGGTTTCAGATAGGTTCCAGACCCTTCTCTACGACTTCTAGGGCAAACTAAGCTGAGGCATTCTGATGTCCGCAGTTCTGTCCGCTGTGATGGTCGTTGTTGTCAGGGTTTCTGCAGGCAGCTGAGAAACTGTGAGTGTGGTCACTTGATGTTGAAGAAATCACGCCTCTGCGTGTACAGCCTGCGGCCAAGCCCTGTTCCCCGCAGCGGGTCAAGAGGACATCGCGAGGCTGACCACATGGACGGTGATTATCCTCCCGTTCTATCACGCTGAGAACTATGTGGCTAACGGGCGCTGCCGCCGCCCTGAGCTGTGCTTGCTCTGCCGCGGCCGTCCGGCTTGCTCGGTGACCCAAAGTGCAGAAGCTCCTCACCAACGCCTCTGAGCTGCCACCACTGCTATTGAGAAATCCCTCTAAACAGCCGAGGCCAGGAATGTTTTCTGCAACCTTGGTGGAGAGTCCTCTGGGGAGTTCCCGGGGCCACAGAACACACCCTTCTGTGGTGCCTGCCACACGTGGGGTCAATTGTGCATTTCCCACAGCGTCCTGTCTTTATCTGATGAAGAGACATCCTCCTCTCTAAGGACGGACACAGCTCCCTGTCCCTCCGCTGAGAATGACAGGGGCTCAGGGTGGGCTGCCGCCTGTGCCATCTGCTTCAAGGGACTGATGTGGGTGGAGAGGCTAAGGAGGACCTGTCCTAGGTTGCTGTCCTGCTCAGACCGGGAGGTGATTAGCACGTCTCAGTGGGTGTGGGATATCAGGCTGAGATCCGGGAAGCCCCAGCTTTAAACACAATGCAGATCTCTCTGTGTGTGTGTGTGTGTGTGTGTGTGTGTGTGTGTGTGTGTGTGTGTTCGTGTATGTGTGCACACATGCAGCCGGTCACATGCAGACTCTGACTTGCTCTGAACCCACCTTTAAGATGCTGGACATCTTAAAGTCGGCTCACTGACATGGTGAAAGTTCAGTCGACTTGATGACCAGGTGCCACAAGTTTAATCCCTTTTGAGTGCTTTTATTTTATTATTTCTTAGTAGTGTTATTACATTATTTTGCTTCACACAGGCCATGGCGCAGACGCGGAAGTCACAGGGCGTCTGTTGCTGCGTGGGTCCCAGCAAGCGCAGCCGCTCGCTGAGCTGTCCCACTAGCCCCTGAGTGGTCTGTGTCCACTGAGGCACTTCATCCTTTCTTAGCACACTGTCAGTATTTTGGGGCTTTTAAATTGTTTCTAATTTACTATTAGTGTGCATTATGATGGGGGCGCTGTTCACGCCACGGCCTGGTGTGTGGGGGTCGGAGGATAACCTTGTGGAGCCCGTTCTCTCCTCCCACTTGTTACGAGTTTCAGGAGTGGCGCTTTGTCGGCTGCGTCCCCTTGCTGGCCCTCCATGGTTTACATCTATTTACACAAGAATGTTTCTGAGTTATGTTTGTTTTTTCCTATGTTACCTACTTTTCAAACACTTCTTTAAAAGAAAGTTTAAAATGTCTAGCAATAAATACAACTTGTACAGAAAAATATTTTTATATAATTTTTAAAAGTGTGGTTTAAAAAGAAACACAGAATGAAATTTATCACCATTTAACTGTCTTGAAGCCAAGCACAGTACAAGCTATAATCCTGTACTTGAGAGAGAAGGCAGGAGTATCAGGAGTCCAAGGCTAACCTGAGTTCCAGGCTAGCCCGGCCTACATGGTACCCTGTCCCTATATTCTAAAATATAAAGTTCTGTAGTATATGTTGTATTTGCATTATCGTATGTAGGTTTCTTGTCCAGAGTCTTTTAAAACTGAAACAAGAACATGAAACAACTCTCTATCGTCTCCTTCCTTCTGACCCTTAGGAATCCCATTCCATTTCTGTGTGTGCGTGCATGTGTGTGTGTGCTTGTCTGCTTTAGATACTTACCTCATGTAGATGGAATCACAAATAATGGTTTGGTAGCTGGAATTTTTTCATTTAGCATAATGTCCTTGGTTCACCCACACTGTGGTGTGTAGCAAAACTTCCTTCTTTTGTAAAGACGAAGACTGCTCCATGACTGTCCTTCAGGAGCCTGTGGCCACACTGTGCAGCGCACTGACCTTGACACTCAAGGAGAGCCTGGCCTGTGCTCTCCGACTCTTGCTTCCTTACTCGGGCCTGTATTAAAATGTCTTTATTAACTTCACATGTCCCATAGCATGCGTGTGTGCAAATGTGCACATTTGCACACACAAGCACACACAATAGCCAGAGAGAGAGCAGGTTGTTTCTGGTGTGCCCCTGACGGAGAGCAGTCCTATACTGGAGAGGGCCATCCTCTTTGTGTGAACACAGCTTTATGGGCACACACGGAGCAGGGAGGACCGGGACAGCTGCCTAGCCCAGCCGCACCGAGAGGATCAACCCTGGAGACCAGAGGGTGTGACCGATCGCCTCATGTCTACTCAGCATCTCAGGTTTACAGTTACAGAAAGAATAAGAAAGGCCATCTTTTCATGTTCCCGAATCATTCTTGTGATTGAGCTTACGTGGACTGGGTGGACATAGAGGTGTACACCCATAGAGCAAAGGGGGCAGAAGCCTGAGGATCGCGGCCAGCCTGCTCTCCACAGGGAGCGCCAAGCAGTCAGGACTATTCAGGCCGCCTGGAAGCCTGGTGGGACGAACAAGAAAGGAAAACAAAGCCTGCAAATCTACATCTGTTTTCACTCCACCATATGTTAGTGTTGCGCACTTGAATACCACGAATGTGACATAGTTTATTCAAGTTATCGCTTTTCGGCTGCTCCCAAAAGTTTATAACTATAAACATATCAGAGTTGCTCACTGATACTAAAACATCTCCAGGGGGGTTTTATCATCAATATTAGTAGGATGTGTTTTGTTTTGTTTCGAGACAGGGTTTCTCTGCGTAGCTTTGGAGCCTGTCCTGGAGCTCGCTCTGTAGACCAGGTTGATCTCGAACTCACAGAGATCCACGTGCCTCTGCCCACCCTCACCTTCCCTGCTCCCCGAGTGCTGAGATTAAAGTCGTGTGCCACCACTGCCCGGCAGATATATTAGTTTTATAATAACTTCAGTGCTTTCAAATTTACAAAGCACCAGCAATCATATGATCTGGTTTAATCATCCCTGTATTCTTAGGATCTAAATAAATACCATTGCGAGGAGTTAGAGATGTAGCTCAGTTGGTAGGGTGCTGGCCTCCATGCAGAAAACCCTGAGCTTGATCCCGGCACCAGGTAAATCATGGTGTACACATCTACAATTCAAACTCAGGAGGGTCAGAAGTTCAAGGTCATCCAAAGGTGCATAGTAAGCTTAAGCCAAGCCTGGACTACATAATACCCTGTCTCAAAATACATGTATATTGAAAAACTGAAGTAAAAACAATTTTTTCAATGACATATATTTAATAAATAGGTAAAATTCATAGCTGAGTGATTTCTCTCTAAATCCCGACTTCTCACTCTTTCACTAAGGGCCACAGTTACATTTGAAACAATATTTTCAAAATATTTTTTCCACATCTTTCAAGGCCCTGGGAGAGGTTCATGCAAGTGAATATCGCTGTGAAAAGCTGACAGGAAAACCGTCACACACCCGGAGGATGGGGTCAGAGGCCTGGCCTGAGAGGAGAAGGTCCTGGGTAGAGCCCGGGGCAAGCCATTCCCACAGGCCTTCCAAGGCTCCATTGCCACCCAGAGGCCCTGCGCTTGGGGAAGAAGCAGGAATCCCAGAGCTGGCAAGCAGCCAGCAGCACCTCAGTCTCCTCCCCCACCCCCACTTTTTTCCCCTCCTCTTCTTCCCCCTCCCCATCTCCTCCTCCTCTTCTTCCCCCTCCCCATCTCCTCCTCTTCTTCCTCCTCCCCATCTCCTCCTCTTCTTCCCCCTTCCCATCTCCTCCTCCTCTTCTTCCCCCTCCCCATCTCCTCCTCTTCTCCTTCCCCTCTTTCCCATCTCCTCTTTTTCCTGCTATCCTGGACCTCTACAGAAAAGAATTTAAAATTCAATACATTGTTTTGCATGGAAAATTATAAGAGTTTTGGGGCCAGGGCAGTGTCGCAGAGGTCAAAACACTGGCCTAGTAAGCTGTGACTGGCGTTCAGAGCCCCACAACCCACATGTGTGCCCGTGGGACCCCACCAGCTGGTCCAGCTTCCTGAAGTTGGAGAGGGATCCCAGTGCAAGGTGGCTGTGGAGACCAGCCATATCAGCCAGCTCTGGCTTCGATTGTGAGGACTGTCTCAGAAGGTGGAAGAACAATTGAAGAAGATTGTTGATCTCAACCTCGGGTCTCCTAAGAACATGCACACACAAGCAGGTATGCCTGCACGTTTCCCACGTCCACACACACACACACACACACACACATACACACCACAGATGCATGACAAGAAAAAAAGAGGAGTTTTGAATTAAGACTACCAGATATACTAAAAATCCTTTTATCTGGCTAATGGTACATGCAAGCAACATTTTTTTCCAAAATATTTTGAAAAATTGATGGTTGAATGAATTTTCATGAAGTTATCATTAAATATGGCTGGTAAATGTAATGAATCAATCTAACATGACTACCAGAGTCAGGAACACATATTAGAGACTTGGAATGTTCAGTGGTTAAAAGCACAGACTTGAACATTCACAGACATGCTTAGATTTTCAAAACAACGTTTGAACTAGTCATGGGAACAAATGACTATAATCCCAACACTATGGATTGGAAAGTTAGGGTATCTTAACCTCCAGGTCATTAGTTTTTACTGTGTGTGTGTGTGTGTGTGTGTGTGTGTGTGTGTGTGTGTGTGTCTGTGTACAACATGTGAGAGTTGATCCTCTGCTTCTACCATGTGGGTCCCTTACCAGGTTCTCAGGCTTGGTGGGAGGCACTTTTACCCACTGAGGCATCTTCCTGAAGCTCACGGTTGACTCGAACAGCTGGCCAAGAAGCACCGTGTGTACACCCATCTCTTCCTGAAGCTCACGATTGACTCCAATGGCTGGCCAATAAACGCCATGCATACACCATCTCTTCCTGAAGCTCATGGTTGACTCCAATGGCTGGCCAATAAATGCCATGCATACACCATCTCTTCCTGAAGCTCATGGTTGACTCCAATGGCTGGCCAATAAACGCCATGCATACGCCATCTCTTCCTGAAGCTCACGGTTGACTCCAATGGCTGGCCAATAAACGCCATGTGTACACCCATCCCTTCCTCCCCAGCACTGGGATGGTAACGAGCTCTCTCTGCTACACCAGGCTTTCTGTGTGGGCATCAGGGATCCAAACTCAGGTCCTCACACTTGCAAAGCAGCTCCATCTCCCCTGTCTCACAATGCCTTCCCTTCCCTGTAACAGTGAGTCTTTGAGAGCAAACCTGAGGCAATGATTAGTTCAGAGTACAAGGGAGGGCAAGGATCCCCTCAGAAGTATGAACAATTTGCTTATTTGTTCATTCTCTGCTTTTTCTTTCCCATTTCCTTCCCAGTTTGTTTTTGTTGTTGTTGTTGTTTTGTTTTGTTTTGTTTTGCAATCTCAGTCTGGCTGCACACTTCCAGTGTGGCTGGGATCAACATGCACCATCAGAACAGAAGCCAGGGCTTCCTGCACCGTAGGCAAGCACTCCAGTCCCATCATGGACTGACAGAGACGGTCAGCAGATATCAGGGAAAGGCAGGAGCTGCCACAGGCTGGTTTGTGTTGGCTGCCACAGGACTTCAGCATGGCCAGAGCAGCATCCATTGAAACATACGGCCATTTCATGAAGCCACGTTAAAAAGTGTCTCAGGACAGAATTGGGGTACAGCATTCTGGACTCATGATTACTCTCCATGCTAACTAAGCTCCACATGTGGTGAACATCTGCAAATAAATAAAGTAGAGTGATCCTCATGTGCTCTGCATCCAACTCCCAAGCAGCTCAGCCGGCATTGGCACAGACGACAGCAGCCACATGCAAGTAAAAAAGCTAAGTAAGGGGGGAATGTCCTCCATGTTCAAAAGCTAAGTTGGTCAATTAGTAAAGAAGAGTTTGAGAGTTAAAACCTTTGCCAATTTAAAAACAACCCAAAAGTTAACATTAAAATAACTTTTCATAATGAAAATAAATACAGTATAAGAAAAGGAAGGCAATGGCATTGTTTGCAGTAGCAAATAGCTCTTATTGCCTGAGTCAATCTTTCTAAAGGAAACAGAATCATATTTGCAAAAAAATGCCTTATTTGGAATATTAAGAAATGTGGAAAGGAAATCCCATGTGTGTTGCTTCATTTCAGTGCTTAAATGACATCTTTCAGATGACGAGTGGGGGCCGCCGATGCTACTGAGCTCAAGGGTTCTTGCTACGACCTCACTGTGCTCTGCAAACATGTTCTTGTTCTTCCATCTGGTTACATTCCAGACCCAGGAGTGAAGGCAAGCTTATGATCAGGGAGGAAAACAAGAAAAATATTTACATAAATTCCTTAATGCAACTTAATTTTTTTGAATTCTTTGAACTGAATACATGTGGGCACACAATCCAAAAGAGAACAGTGCAGAGAAAAAGTTAGAAATGCTGCAAGGTCACCCTCTGCAAAAGAAACAAGTGAACGTGCACACATGCACACACGAGTACACACACACGTACAGACACAAAACACACCACGTATACTCATAAATGAGTGGCACCTTCTGAATGTATGTGTCTTCCCAACGATGATGTATCCCAGATTTCAATCCTTGTAACACTAGGATGTCAAACCTCATTGAGAAGGCCTCAAATTCAGTCACTAGGTAATGAGTTAGCAAATACTTCTAAGTGTCGTCCCAGGGCAGCAGCGCCCCAGCCCTTCTCACTGCTCAGCCAAGTTTCCTAAGAAAGAAAAGTCACTGGTGTCATGGGTGCTATCACCTCCTCCTGGTGACCCTTGTTGACAAAAAGGTTTATAATTCTGGGATCTTACTGTCCACCAGGTTCAATTCCCAGCATCCACATGGCAGCTCACAACCATCTGTAACTCCAGTGCCAAGGGACCCAACACCCTCTTCTGGCCTTCAAGGGTACCACTCATGCAAGTGGCATACATACATGCAAAGAAACCACTCATACACATAAAATAATATCAAACCTACCTTAAAATTCTAGTGGTACAGCATTTCTTCCATGGTTTTCTTAGACATCCATAGCAAAGACATGAGACTCCCATTGTGGCACAAGGCTGGGCCCCGCACCTGCTGAGCACAGACTAACCAGAAGCTACATTCTCCCCTTTAGAAACAGAATAAAGAAAGGTGTGGTTACATTAGGCATGGTTGAGGCACATTCCTGTAACCTCAGCATGGGGGAGACGGAGGCAGGGGCATGTGAGTCTGAGCCTATCTGACAGCCACAAAGTAGGGCCCTGATTTAAAACAAAGCAAAACAAAATAAAAAGAAATAAAAGATGAAATAGATGTGCTTAAACGGTGGCTGTTTCACATTATCTGACTGACAGACACTTCCTATGGGTGAGATTTTGATCCCCTAGTTTACTTCTGTCTTCTCAAAACCTTGAGCAGTTAAGTAGTTGCTGTTAGTTACTCAATAATGACGGTTGGAGGGTGTGTAGTTCAGTGGCCGAACAATTGTCCAGCTAGCTTGAAGGCCTGAGTCCCACCCTAGCACTACAGAACTAGAAGAAATGAATAATGAAGGTGACTCTTTCTGGCATTTTCTGAGACTTCTGTGCCAGATGCTTTGATATAAAGAAGTTCGTTTTCTGTTACTAGACCTTCTTTTCAACTCCTTAAAGGCTAGTAGGCCTGAGGATCTGTATCTCTCTAAAACTTGATAAGTCACTAATAGAGTTGAGATCTGTTAAAGTGTTGGGAGCAATGAGACCCCAGATCCTGAATTTCTTGTAATCCCAGATCTGCGTGCCTACGGCTGCTCTGAGCACAAGACCTTCAGGAGTTCCTGATAGCAGAGTGGTTTCTGGTGGGTTTGGCTGGGGCGTGGCTATCTCTATATAATCTGCCCCCTGAACACAATAAAGGGGGCATTCTTGGGAGAATTCAAGGATGGCCCATGTCTCTGTCTCTCTGTGTTTTTTAACCTCCAGCCCCTTGTCCGAATCTCGCGAACTGGGTAAAAGTGCACCGAACGCAGACACGGGGGCGTGGTGTACGGCAATAAGTACTTTTAAAATTTTGTCTTATAAGCTTATCATGTATAACTTATAGTACCAATTTAACAACAATAAGGATAGAAAAATCTATATAATAAAAGCAACTTAAAAAAGGAACTCTGGAGCAAAGCAGACTGATCTCTGTATGTTATACTTAGCCTGGTCTAAATACTGAATTCTAGGCTGTGAAAAAAGAATACTATATATTTCAACCAAAAGTCTTATCTCGGCTAAGGCTACCACTGTTTGATAAAATGGCCTGACCAAAAGCAAGTAGAGGAGAAAGAGGTTTATCTGGCAAACACATCCATAGCACTGTTCAATGTAGAGGGAAGTCAGGACAGGAACTCAGACAGGATGGGAACCTGGAGGCAGAAGCTGATGCAGAGGCCATGGAGGGGTGCCGCCAACTGGCTTACTCCCCACGGCTTGCACAGCCTGCTTTTGACAGGCCGGGGATGGTCTCACCCACAATGGGCTGTGTGCCCTTGCCATCAATCACTGATTAAGAAAATGCTCTACAGCAGTGGTTCTCAACCTTCCTATTGCAGCGACCCTTGAATACAGTTCCTCATGTCCTGGTGACCCCCAACCATATGATTATTTTGTTGCTGCTTTATAACTGTAAGTTTGCCACTGTTATGAATCAAAATATCTGATATGCAGGATATATGATATATGATTCCCGGAGAGACCTCAGCCCACAGGCTAAGAACGACTGCTCGATAGGTTTGCCTCAGCCGATCTCAATAGAGATTTCCTCTCCTCGGATGACTCTAGCTGTGTCAAGCTGACATAAAATGTACATGCTTTGGCCTTTGTTTTTGCTGTAATAGCCTCTGCTTGGGCATTTCACTAAAACTCTCTAGCTTAAGACCGTTGAATTACAAATTCTATTTTGTTCAAAATATGCTCCTCTTATACACTCATCATTAAGAACAACACTGCTCTTGGTTCAGGCAATGACTAATAGTAGACACTTGTGCTCCAAACACCTTAAGTAGAACTTCAACAGTGAGTCTGTAAACTGTGAATGGCAGGTTTGGTGGGGGGGTGGAAAAAACCAAAAACATGAATGACCACACAATTATAATCAAGGACTCAAAGTAGGAAGTGTTGATGGCTTCTCTTAAATGTTTTTCTTTTTGGAATTTCTCTGGTTACTTGTTTGAAATGACAACTGCCAAGTCACAACATCACCTGAGACACACAAGGACATGGTCTGATCCTGGCTCTACATTCACAGATACATAGCAATACAACACCCAGACACAGAAGAGCTTGATCGGAAAGAAATGTGTTTGCAGAGGAATGTCTGCTGTTGGCACAAAAATCTGCGTAGATACTAATCTCTCATGAGTTTGGAAGACTGTTTCTCTGAAACAAAAAACACTGTTTAAAACGATTTGTTCATCAATCACGAGTGCACAGTGTTTAAAGAAATGAAGCTCGATATATTTTATAAGGCAAAAAGTGCTGACTTTGTTTACTTAAAATATGGTAGGATCAAGCATAAATGAATCACAGAAAAATAAACTTCGGTAACCATATTGCAAAAGATTAAAAACATACTCCATCTCCGTTAATAAAACTTCCAAAGGAATGTGACAAACTGTTAAAGCCCCAGAGGTTCCTGGCTTGTCAGTTAAAAGAGAAGAACATGAAACATTTTGTGAATTTTTTTCTTTGTAGATAATTAACCCAAGCCACAAGCAAACAAATGCACAGATGTCTACCATATTGTCTTTGCTTCAAGGATGAGAGCCAAAAATTAGAGACTTCAAATTTGTAAGAAACACTTGGAGACTTTTCCCAAATCTGAGCAATTTGGTCAAGCTGAGGTCTGGTGCCTTCTTGTCTGTTTTTGTTTATTTGTTTGTTTGTTTGTTGTGAGACAGGGTCTCACTATGTAGTTCTGGCTGGCCTGGAACTTGCTATGTAGATCAGACTGGTCTCAAACTCACAGAGATCCTCCTAGCTCCACCTCCTGAGACCTAGGATTAAAGGTATGTGTCACCATGCCTAATCAGCCTTTTAATCTAAAGTAATAGAGTTTCTCTCCTCTTCCTTTCAGGGAGGCCGAACATTTCCAGATGAGCAGGCATATTGTGCAGGTGTGTGCGGCACGTTTGCATGCCCTGTGGACACGGTCAGATTCTGAACAGACATCGTTCAGGGCATTTTCTCTTCCTTCATAAACCACAGTCCCAGAGGCCTCCTGCCTGCCAGTCACTAAGACATGGCTCCATTACTCCCTGGGCCTACACGAATTTCCATCATAAGAAGAAACCAATGCACATCAGTCTCCTCCCTAGATTCAAAGAAAGCCTTCACCAGGCAGGACATGGGTCAGACTCAGCATGAGTCTGTTCTTCAGAGTACCACACAGAGCTGGTCTGGGTAGCTCGTGCCTGTAACATGCCAACACATGGGAGGCTGAGGTAGAAGGTTCACCACGAGTTCAAGGCTAGCCTAGACTACATAGTGAGTTCTAGGTCAGCCTGGGCTACAGAGGAAAGGTAGGGGAGGAAGCTAGGGAGATGTCCAATCACTAAAGTACTCAGCATGAGCTTGAGGCCTGGAGCTGCACCCCCAGAAGCCGAGTGAAAAGGACAGGTGCCTGTTATCCCAGCACTGGGAGGTGGAGACTCTGATCTTTTGAGGGTCACCACTCAACCTCACACTCTAGATCCCCTCTGGAGAGCTTGGGTTTAGACTGCGTGTCTCATCTCAGGTCATCTCTTTTCATTGCTCCCTGCTCCATTGCTATGACTCCAACTTTAGGAACTTCTGACTCTCTTGTGGACTTCTGCCATGACGTCTGTGGGTGAAACTCTCTCCCAGGGGAGAGATAAGCTAATATCTGTCCACTCCCTGCAGAGCACCAAGGACAAGACAAAGAGAGCCCCCAAAGTCCAATTTGGGGAACCTGTGGGTTTACTGGGCTTACTTACAAAGCATGGGGTTGGGATTACTTAAGGGAGTATGGGTGATCCCAAAGCAACCATACTGTAACTGAGATGTCTTACCCTAGAATGAATGATGGCTTCCCCATAGCTACAGAGGTGGATAGCTGATTTAGTCACTGTTCTATGGCTGTGGAGAGACACCATGACCAAGGCAATGCTTATAAAAAGAAAGCATTTAACTGGGGGCTGGTTTAGGATCTCAGAGGCTTAGTTTCATCTTTATTGTGGTGGGGAGCATGGCAGGCATGGTCTGGAGAAGCAGCTGAGAGCTACATCCTGATCCACAGGCAGGCAGGGCAGACAGGGCAGACAGGGAAGGCAGACAGGGCAGGGCAGGCAGGCAGGGCAGACAGGGAAGGCAGATAAGGCAGGGCAGGCAGGGTAGGCAGGGAAGGCAGACATGGAAGGCAGACAGGGCAGGGCAGACAGGCAGGGCAGGCAGGGCAGGCAGGGCAGGCAGGGCAGGCAGGCAGGGCAGGCAGGGCAGGCAGGGCAGGCAGGGCAGACAGAGCAGACAGGGTAGGCAGGCAGAGAGCAGCACTGGGCCACAGTGGGCTTTTGAAACCTCAAAGCCCACCCGCACTGACCTCCTCCAATAAGGTCACACCCAATCTTTCCAAACAGTTCACCAACTGGGGAGTAAACATGTACAAATATGAGCCTATGAGGGCATTCCCGTTCAAGCCACCATAGCCCTCCACAGTCTCTGTCTACTAGCACCTCCTGAGCCACAGGCCATAGTCAAACAAGACAGAACTGCATACAAATTGCCCACAGTAGATGGAATCTCAGGTGAGGGCGCATGGATCCCGCCCACGCCCTTCTCAGATGAGGGAACATCAAGGATCAACAGTGCTGTGGATGTTTCTGTACACTGTGAATATGTATGGTTCTCCACTGATTAATAATGAAAGCAGTTTGACCAATAGTCAGGCAGGATGGGGTTAGGCGGAACAATCGAGCTGGGGACTCGGATGAGGAGAGACAGAGTGAAGAGAGACTCAAGCATCTGCCAGAGATGCCAGCAGACTGGTAAAGGCCACAGCCACATGGCAATACAAAGATTAATAGAAATGCGTTAATTTAGATGTAAGAGCTAGATAGTAATAAGCCTGAACTATTGGCCAAACAGTTTGTGGTTAATACAAGTTTCCATGTGATTATTTGGGACTGAAAGCACCACCTCTGTTTACACAGCAGGCTCAACCTTGAGAGTCTCGCGAATAGTCATGGCTGTTCAGATGCTGATAATGCCTAGGACAGCTTCAAATGCCTCTTGGCAGCAATGGTCTCCCTGTCCTTCTCCTCCTCTTCTTCTACTGGTATTTATTTATTTATTGTTTTTTTTTTTCAAGACAAGTTTTCTCTGTGTAATCCTGGCTATTTACTGGGGTTTCTATTTGCTTGGTCCCGCAGCAGTTCAGTCCCAAAGAAACATACAGATGTCTACATTATAAACTGGTTGGCCTATTAGCTCAGGCTTCTTATTGACTATTACATCTTAAATTAGCCCATAATTCTTGTCTGTGTCAGCCATGTGGCTCAGTACCTTTTATCAGTGAGGTATTTTCATCTTGCTTCCTCTGCATCTGGGTGACTACTACAAGTAGTGGTTCACTGTGTGGTGCCAGGCCCCGAGTGTGCACAGTCAGGGCTGGAGAGGTTCACTGTGTGGTTCCAGGCCCCGAGTGTGCACAGTCAGGGCTGGAGAGGTTCACTGTGTGGTTCCAGGCCCCGAGTGTGCACAGTCAGGGCTGGAGAGGTTCACTGTGTGGTGCCAGGCCCCGAGTGTGCACAGTCAGGGCTTGAGAGGTTCACTGTGTGGTGCCAGGCCCCGAGTGTGCACAGTCAGGGCTGGAGAGGTTCACTGTGTGGTGCAGGCCCTGAGTATGATTTACAGCTCCAAAAAATGAAAGAGGCAAACAACAAACCCCCAATAAAGAATGTGTTGATGGTTTCATTTGCTTTCCTCTTTAAGAAATCTGGGGTTCGGGAATACAAGGCAAAGCTACTCCATGTGAACATCTGACAAGAATGGCAGGCCCAGTTGTTTAAGAGCCCCACATCCCAGCCCTCACCACCACACCCCAAAACAGTAACAATCACCTTGCAACCAGACATTTTCATTTCTGCACATCTGCTGTAATCATTGTCTTGCCTCCTCCCCTGGTCGGCTCTGTGCAGCAGGTGTTACCATGCTCATTCCACACGTGCGGCTCAACGAGGCTTAATTGCAGCTGAGGGTTGACCCACCAATAAGGACAGCCACACCCAAGAGTTCAGCCTCTGAAGCTCATGACTCCCTTCCCGACTCCTGTATGGCTCCAAAGCAGCACAGATAATGTAGAGCCTCCGTGAGTCAAATTTCTTTTCTTTTCATTTAAAATAAACTATCCATTTGTAGTAACAGGATTTTTCTCCATTGCAAATGGAAGTTTCTCTCCTTCCCAGTCCTGCAGCAGTTCAATCCCAAAGAAACACACAGAGGCTTATATTAATTATAAACTGTTTGGCCTATTAGCTCAGGTTTATTATTAAATAGCTCTTACAAACTAAATTAACCTACAATTCTTATCAATGTTTAGCCATATGGCTTCGTACCTTTTCCCAATAAGGCATTCTCATCTTGTTTCCTCTGCGTCTGTGTGGCGACTGCATCTCTGCCTTTCCTCTTCCCAGAATTCTCCTAATCTGGTCACCCCACCTATACCTCCTGCCTGGCTATTGGCCAGTGTTTTTATTAAACCAATATGGGTGGCAAATCTTTACAGTGTACAGGAACCTTATCCCACAGCACCCCATTGTTATTCAATACATCATCCTCTCCACCTTACTAAGTTTATTTCTATGTACATGGAAACCTTCTTTAAGATTTATCTATCTATTATGTATACAGCATTCTGTCTGCATTTACACCTGCACTGCAGGCAAGAAGAGGGCACTGGAATACATTATAGATGGTTGTGAGCCACCATGTGGTTGCTGGGAATTGAACTCAAGACCTTTGGAAGAGCAACCAGTGCTCTTAACCTCTGAGCCATCTCTCCACCCCTCAAATTTATTTTTAATGTAATAATTTTTATTAGTCCTTCAAGAATTTCACACATGAATGCAATGTATTCTTTTTGCATTTGCCCTAACTCCCACAGATCTACTACCCCATCTCCCCAGCCCTTCCCAATGCCACACCCTCTTTTCTTTCAAACTAACTCTCCAAGTCCCCTTTGCGCCGTCCATAGACTCATAGGTGTGGATCCATTCACTGCATGGCTCTGTGGTGCTCAACCTAAAAGAGGCCACTGCCTTAAAGAAAACCGACTCTTCTTCCAGCAGAAATCAACTATCAAAATCTTCTCAGCTAGGAGTGGGGGCTCCCTGCCCCTTATTAGAATGTTGAGGGGGTTGATCAACAGATTTTGTGCAGGCAACCGCAGCACTGCTGTGGGATAATCCTTCTGTATGGTGTTAATATGCATTACTCTCATTGGTTAATAATAAAGCTGATCAGTCTATAGCCAGGCAGGACAAAGTTAGGCAGAACAATCAAAGGCCGAAGACTTGGTTGAAGAAGGGCAGAGGTGAGGGAGACACCAGAGAGTCACCCAAAAATCAAGAGGCTAGAGGACAGGTAAAGTCACGAGCCATGTGGCAATACATAGATTAAGAGAAATAGGTTAATTTAAAAGTAAGAGTTTCTATTGGCTGAGCATTTTGTAATTAATACAAGCTTCTGTGTGCTTATTTGGGACCAGGTGGTCGGGACAAAATGCTGTTTACACACCGGTCAGTTCATGTCCAAAGACAGACACATTGTTTCGCTCTCGTCTCCCCTGACCTCTTGGCTCTTGCCGTCTTTCTGCCCCTTCCTCCATGATGGTCTCCAAACCTTGGGTGTGACCCAGACATCCCATTTGCGGCTGACTATACCACTGAAACGCCTCTGCACTTCGGCAGGTTTGAATTTCTGGGTTAACCCCCATCTGTGGTACTGGGTAGTAACTGAGAGTCCTACATCTTGCAGGCAACAGGAAGTCAACTGAGACATTGGGCAGTATCCCAAGTATAGGAAACCTCAAAGCCCACCCCCACAGTGACACAGTTCCTCCAATAAAGCCATATCCATTCCAACGAAGTCACATGGCCTAATAGTGCCACTTGCTAAGATTATGGGGCCAATTGCATTCAAATGACCACCAGGTCTCACTATCAGGATCAATGGCAATGGCCTGTACAGTATTGGGGGTCTCCAGGAGACTCTTAGCCAACGACTCAAGGGGAAGGATTCCATAACTGGCACACACCTCAGTGGGACACCGCTATTAAATAGCCCCTTGCTATTGCATGTAATAAACTCAGACAACCTTAATGTTTGATGAACTGAAATGAGTTTGTTTACATGTAGGTCCATTTCAGAATCCTTCAGATCCTTCCCAGGCAGGTTGAAGCCTGCACAGTTCCCAGGAATTTTACAGCACTCCACAGAAAAACAAACAAACAAACAAACAAACAAACACACACACACCCACAGCACTCAGCTGCTGGAGAAGCAGAAACCTCAAGTGCACAAACTCACACGTCTTGGCTCCCTGGGGCTCCAAGGACCCTCAGCTGGCAATTCAGAGGTCTTGAAACTTAAACTGCTTTCCCCCCTAAACATGTTTGGAAGTCAAAAACAGATGTGTGCCAGAATCCATCCTAAATTAAATGATTTGAAAACCTTGCTCCTGTTATCCCAAGACTTCAGAGGCAGAGTCAAGAGGGCCGTGAATCCCAGACCAGCCAGGGCTACAGAGTGAAAGACTGGCTCCCAGGGCAAGCCCGTAGCTCACAGCAGATCCTAGGACAGCAGCAGGACCAGAACTCCACTTCTAACTGCTAACAAATGTTATTGGTTCTGGAGTGAATTTAAAAAACAAAAACAAACAAAAACAGATAAACTGGGTGGTGGTGCATGCCTTTAATCCCAGCACTTCCGGGAGGCAAAGGCAGGCAGAGTTCAAGGCCAGCCTGGTCCACAGAGGAAGTTCTAGAACAGTCAGCGCTGTTACACAGAGAAACCCTGTCACAAAAAAACAAAAACAAAACAAAAATAATAATATAAAATTAATAACTGCCTTCCTTGCTTGTAGGAGCACCTTGAGACTTCGTTTGTCAAAGTACTCTTCAAATGTGAAATTTCTCTAACTTGAACAAGGTTAAGAGAGGAAGGCTCCTTGGAGAGAATACGGGCATATTCTGCCACCTAGTGGTTACAGGGAAATACATACCAAGGAATAATAAAGTAACTTAATATTGTCGGACATTTCAAACCGATCTCTCAATGTATCCAATTTTCATCAGTATCAGCGGGACATTGGACTTCTGTGTCTTTAATTCAGTAGTGAAAGCAGCATAAGGAACACATAAATACATAACTGTAATTTATTTGAACTAAAATTTACGAGTTGCCTAGCATCACATTGAAGTCCAACCTGTTTTCTGCCAGTATGTACTCATTGAACATGAGAGTAATTATTACCTGGATATGTCAGAGAGCCCAGCAAAGTGCTGCTCTTAGTGGGGTTGACACCTGTAGTGGCATTTCAATTACGTTGTAATGAATAAAGCTCGCCTGGGGACCCCTCTCCCCTCCAATACTAAGAGAGGACAAGGCACTCTGCCCTGTGGCAAGTCCAAGGCCCTCCCTACTACATCTAGGTTGAGCAAAGTATACATCCAAAGAGAATAGGATCCCAAAAAGCCAGTTCAGGCAGTAGAGACAAATCCCAGTGCCACTGTCAGTGGCCCTTCTGTCTGCCCCAACTGTCAACCTCATTCAGGACTAGTTTGATCCCATGCTCACTCACTCCCAGTCCAGTTGGAGCTGGTGAGCTCCCATTAGCTCATGCAAATTGTCTCAGTGGGTGAACCCCTCATGGTCTTGAATTTCTTGCTCACACCCACTCCTTCCACCCCGCAACTGGATCTTGGGAGCTCAGTCCAGTGCTCTGATGGCTAACATACACCTTTAATCCCAGTAGCCACACTAGTTGCCGTACAAATCGGGTGGTGCACGCCTTTAATCCCAGCCCTAGAGAGGAATACAGGATGGGAGGAGGCAGCTCTCGGGCACAGTCTTATCTGAGATTCCTGGAGGCAGGATCGCCATTTTAGACTGAGGTCTAGGTAAGAGCCAGTGACTGGCTGTTTTGCTTTTCGTATCTTCAGGTTGAACCCCAATTGCTCTCTCTGACTTTTATTAATCGTGCCCAACTTTTTGGAGCATGAATTTTCAAAAAGCCATTTGCCTGAGACTTTTTAGCCACCAGCCCAGGCCAGGGCTGGGACTGGAATTCCAGCTCTCAGAATCAGAACCCAAACCTATCCATCTGGGTTCAGGAGGAGCACTAGTGCTCCCAGCTCCCATTGCCCAGGCTTAGCTTCCTCTCCTGCTGGGCCCGTCCTTGCTGACACCCCATAGGGCACCCACATGGCTTCCGGTAGCCCCCCACATCTTACTGTGACTCCTGCAGTCCCGTGGTTTGCCCCCAGCCCTGCATGCTGTGTCTCCCACATGGCTACCACAGCTCTCCATGACTTCTATAACATGTCTGTGCTTTCTTCACGGCTGCCCTAACCAGCATCTCTTTAACAAAACTCCATTCTGTTTTAGTTCTGAGTTCTACTTAGAAAATCCACAGGTTTTTCTCACCCACACCATTACCATACCTTGAAAGTCTCAGCTAAACCAGGATTTTAGCAGAGGTAAGTCATCTGCTAATTATAATTATTTTTTGTAACTTGTAAACCACCCCTATGATAACTGAAGATAATATCACCATCCAAGAATTTAATAACCTTTTTGTTTCTGCTATGGATGGAATTCTAGGAGAGGTGTGTGACCTACCTGGGACTTAAACCTTCTTAGTCATAGCTGTCATCAGTTTGCTAATTCATGTATCTTTAAAGAAATAGTTTAATAATGGAGTCAAGAATGAGAAGCTTTAGAAATGATACAGACTTTACAGAGTAGTAATCAGAAGTTGGCTGAAAGGATTCATACCATTGAAAATGACAACCATAATTTGAGAGGCAAAATTCAATTCATGGCAATGGCTTATGAAACCTTACAAAAGGGAACTGAGAGATTATCTGAAAGGATCCATACTGTTGAAATTGACAATTAAAATCTGTTAAAAAGTTATAAGGTAGCAGATAGAACATCCCTCCTGGAAGGCAATCTACATACTATCCAAATAATCTCTAAGGATGAGAAGACATCACTAAAGGAAAAAAATTAAAAACTTGGATTCATATGTGCAGAATGAGAACCAGAAATTGATTGATTTGACAAAATATTAGAAATATTTACAGGTAAAAAGATCCAAACTTTACAAAAGACAGTGATAAAAAGATTTGAATTGATTGAGGAACTTGTCAGAACTGATAAGCAAGGAGAGGAAGTACAGGCAAGGGATTTAGCATCACCAGTATCTCTCACAGTCAGAGATGATTTACCAAGAGTTTTAGCTACTTAACCTGTTACTACCTCTGAAAAGCCAGCAAATACTCAATACACAAATAGATACACAGAATGTAAGTGGGAGCCAATTCGTATGAAAGGCCTAAGAGATATTAAGCAAGCAGTAGTATCTTATGGCATGCATTCACCATATGTGAGGGAGTTGGTAAAAACATGGGCTTCAAGAAATAAGGTCACTGCAGATGACTGACTTTAACTGGTCTCAGCTTCACTAGACCATGGTCCACAGCTTCAGAGGGAGAGTTTTTGGAGAGAAGAGGTTAAGGCCCTTGAATATCAAGGTAGAGTCAGAGGTTTTGATATCTCCCACAATCAAATTCTTGGTGAGGGCCCTTATGCTGATCCAGATAGTCAGGCTACATACAATGAAAACATATTGTCCCTATGCTATGCAGCAGCCTTGAATGCTTGGGACAAGGTTCAAGAACTGGGAAAAAGAATTAAATCATATTGTAAGGTTATACAAGGCCCAAGAGAATAATAGAATAACTATGGAGAATGAATAAAAAAATCCAACAGTAGATAAAAAACATATATTTTGTCAGACTTCTACAAATGATCAAAGACCAAAGCTGAGAGTATAAATAAATAACTTACAATGGAAGGATTGTTAGACACAGGTGCAGATGTGACTATTATTACTCTAGAATCTTGGCATCCGAATTGGCCTCTTCAGGAGGCAAGATGTTCAGTTCTTAGGAATTGGAACCCTATCTCAGGTAAAACAAAGAGATGGGTTAAATGCATAGGGACAGAGGAGAAAGAGGAAGGCCGAGGCCATATATGGTTAATATAACAGTGAATTTTGGGGTCGTGATCTGTTACAACAATGAAATACCCAGATAAACATTCCTACAGTCTCAGAAACAGACCATAAACCAGGCTGTACAAAAAACACAGAACAACTGATGAACTCTCAGAGGTACCAATAGCCCTAACTTTAAAATGGTTGAGAGAAAATCCTGTATGGGTTAGCAATGTCCTTTAAATATGAGAAACTGAAGGTTTGGGAACCTTTGGATCTAGAACAGGAGCAACTAGATGCTTAGCATATTGAAGAATCAGCCAGCCCTTGGAATTCTCCTTTATTTGTTGTTAAAAATAAATCTGGAAAATGGAGAATGGTAACAGATCGAAGCTGTCAATAAGGTTATCCAACCTATGGGCCCTCTACAATCTGGAATTCCTTTGCCTTCCCTATTGCCTAAAGGATGGCTTCTTACAGTTATTGATTTAAAGTATTGTTTCTTCACTATACCTTTACAAGAAAAGGACAGAAAAAATTGCCTTCACAGTATCTACTTATAATGAATCTCAGACTGCTAAAAGAAATTAATGAAAGATTCTTCAAAAAGCAATGTTAAATAACCCCACACTGTGCCAATATTTTGTAAGTCAGCCATTGGAAATGGTTCATAAGCAATTTCCTGAGTTTACCATTATATGGCTGATGTTTTGCTATCTGATTCAAGTGTAAATACTTTACAAAGAATCTTTGAAGAAGTAAAGAAAGTTTTGCCTCATTGGGGATTACAAATTGCTTCTGAAAAATACAAGGAGGATATTCAATCAATTATCTAGGTTATAAAATAGGTTTATAAAAAACTAGAGCACAAAAAGTGCAAATTAGGAGAGAGCCATTACAGACTCTTAATTACTTCCAAAGATTGCTAGGAGCTATTTCCAATCTATGGTCCACTGTTGGGATAGAACCTGATGACTTGATTAATTTAAACAAAACCTTAGGTGGTGACAAAGACTTAAATTGTCCCAGGGAACCAACAGCTGAAACTGAGAGAGAATAGACTTTGATTGAAGAGAAATTACAGAAGGCACATATGAATCATATGGATCTGAATCTTAACTGCATTCTGCTCATATTACCCTCCAAACATTCCCCTACAGGAATTTTAATGCAGGTGGAAGATATTATCTTAGAATGGATTTTTTACCACATAAAAATTAAAATCTTGGGGCTGGAGAGATGGTTCAGAGGTTATGACCCACTGTTTAGGATGATAAGGAAATACAGGTTAGCAGTCAATCACCTGGTATAATCGAACTTGTAGTCACATTCATTATTTTTTCAAGGTCAAAAGAGATATATTTTAGATAAACACTTCAGAGATCTACAGAATACGGCATTTAAGATGTTTTAATAACTTGATTCTTTTGCAGGGCAGTGGTGGCACACGCCTTTAATCCCAGCACTTGGTTGGCAGAGGCAGGCGGATCTCTGTGAGTTCGAGGCCAGCCTGGTCTATAAGAGCTAGTTCCAGGACAGGCTCCAAAGCCACAGAGAAACCCTGTCTAGAAAAACCAAAATAATAATAATAATATAATTAATATAATAATAATAACAACAACAACTTAGGTTCTTTTTTATGACAATGAGACATGTCTGATCCTGGCAGCACCAATCTACTTCAGAGAAGGTAAGTGGATGGCAATGCAAGTTATGATAGAAAGTAAATTAGGTAAAGACTTTGGACTTACCAAATAGGATAGATGTGGAGTAATTTTTTCTGAATTTGTTGCATGCAAATGGAGTAGATATTGTTGATGTATTTATTGCCTGTATATATTATATATAGCTATTGTATTTACTGTATATAGTTTTTCTTATATTAGTTATAGTTTTTTTATTTTTAGATAAAAGGGGAAATGTGGTGGCATTTCAATTGTATTTTTATAAATAAAATTTGCCTGGGGATCAGAAAAGTAAAACAGCCACACTGTCCAGCCTTACAGACCAGGCAGGGGTGACACACATCTTTAATCCCAGTAGCCACACTAGTTGCCATAAAAACTGGGTGGTGCGTGCCTTTAATCCCAGAACTAGAGAAGATTATAAAATGGAAGGAAACAGCTTTCAGTCACAGTCTCATTCTGAGATTGCTGGAGGCTGGATTGACATTTCGTACTGAGGTCAAGGTAAAAGCCCATGGCTGGCTGTTTTGCTTTTCAGATCTTCAGGTTGAATCCCAATTTCTCTCTCTGAGTTTTATTAATTGTGCTTCAGATATCAGAGGGGAAACACAACAAACAGATGAATACAAGATTCGCCAGTGATGAAGGGAACAGTTCGGTTAGTAAAGAGCTTTTCCAGCATGCAGGAAGCCCTGGCCCCAGCAATGCATAAAACCGAGAAATGAATTCCCACCAGAATGATCAGAAGTTCAAAGTAACCCTTGACCATATAAGTCAGAGGCTAGCCTGGACTATGTGAGACTCAGTATCAAAACAAAACAAACAAAATGACCAGACAAGAGATACATGCTCCATTTCTGATGATATTCGGGGAACAGCTCTCCATAGGAAGCCTGAGGTGGGTAATGTTTGATGCAATCGCACTACAGAAAAGAGGCAGGAGGAGCCAGGGAGTGAGGTGAGGAGTGGCAGAGTCCTGGAGGTGATGGGGACCCAGGTCCTTGTGGCTCCATGGAGGAGTTCAAATTTGACGTTGGGTCTTTGTGTAAGATGGGACACAGCTACAGGGTTGTGTTTTTGAACATTTATTTATTTATTTTAAGTGCACGTGTATGTACTTGTGCATGGAGGTTGGAAGACAGGAAGCTGTTTTCCTTCCTTCCATCCTGTAGGAAGATTCGGGTCTTCCAGTATGGCACCAAGCACCTTTACCTTCTAAGCAATCTTGATGGCCCCAGCTGGTGGATTTTAAAAAGTGGAGTAATCCAATAACTGAGCAATTCTCCCACAAAATAAATACTAAGTAACCTGACAGCCGAGTTTGAGAGGATGCTGGGGGAAAATGGCTCCAGAGGAACAAACGGTTTAAACTTTTAAGAAAACAGCATGTCTCTTTCTCTCCCTAAGTCTCTCTCGGTTTTTTTGAGACAGGGTTTCTCTATGAAACAGCCTTAGCTGTTCTGGAACTTGCTTTGTAGACCAGGCTGGCCTCAAACTAATAGAGATCCGCCTGCCTCTGCCTCCCGAGTGCTGGGATTAAAGGCGTGCGCCACCACCACCTTTAATCCCAGCACTCGGGAGGCAGAAACAGGCAGATCTCTCTCTGAGTTCAAGGCCAGCCTGATCTACAGAGCTAATTCCAGGACAGCCAGAGATATACAGAGAAACCCTGTCTCAGAAAAACAAAACAAAACAAAACACAAAGAACCCCACCAAATGCTCCTCAGTGTAGTCAAGAGGCTGAGGAAGGAACAGTTATAGTTGAAGGCTAGCCTGGACTACACACTCAGAACCCCCTCAAACAAACAAGAAACAAAGAAAAAAGAAAGAAATGAAATGAACAAGTGAGTCACCAAAGCTTGTTCTTCCACATTCATTCAGGAGGCGAGGCTTGCTCTCAACCCCCAGGAACTCAGTGGTCAGACAGACAGATGTTCCTGTTCACTTTCCCTCTCTCTCTCTCTCTCTCTCTCTCTCTCTCTCTCCTCCCCCTCCTCCTCCTCCTCCCCCTCTCTCCTCTCTCTCTCTCCTCTCTTTCTCCTCTCTCTCCCTCCCTCCCTCTCTCCCTCTCTCCCTCCTTCTCTCTCTCTACCCTCCCCCTACCCCCTCCCTCTCCCCCTTCTCTCCCCCTCCCTCTCCCCCTTCTCTCCCCCTCCTCCTCCCCCTCCCTCTCTCTCTCCACGTGAGATAGGACCTCACTTTTGTAGCCCAGGCTGGGATTACAGAAACGTAGGGGGTGGGCCTTTGAGGACTGGAAAACCAAGGCAACAGTCGTTCCAAGGAGACGTTCTCTACAATTTCCTACAATGTCTGAGGTTTGTGAGGCTGTCCTGGAACTCACTCCGAAGACGAGGCTTGTCTTGAATTTAGGAGCTCTACCAGCCCTGCCTCCTGAGTACTGGGATTAAAGGTGTGCACCACCATTCTGGGCTCTGAGCAATTTTACTTGAAAATGGAGGGATTTCTAGTCCTGTCTAAAGCAAGCCGTCGTCAGTGTTTTGGAGAGAAGATCCTTCCCAGGTGACCGTTGTGTGTGACCTGCAGCTTCTCGTGGGCCTTGCTGCTTCCCTGTGAATACCTGGTCTTGAGGAATCTCCTCCACAGTGCCTAGCAGCTGAGGACTCTCAGCTGTTTCTCGTCAAGCCAAGGCCGTTCAGCTGTTCCGACCTTTCTCCTTGGTGCACCTAGGACGGTGAATTCAGAGGCAGGCTGAGGCACACACCTTTAATGCCAGCATTCAGGAAGATCTCTGTGAGTTGATACCAGCCTGGTCTACACAGCCTGGTCAGGAAGGACTGCAGTGAGACCCTGTCTCAAAACAACAAATGGATACATTGCAATTAGTTTTTTTTTAAAAAAAAAAAAGTTACTATGCTAAATACATCATTAGGCTTAGGTATGTTTAAAGTGTCCTCGAGCTTGCAGGAGGTATTTCCTAAAATACCTAAATCAAAATCCTAAATCACTTTGTGCAGCTGTGATAAGGGGCCTTTTTATTTATTTTATTTTTTATTATTTTTTTTGTTTTATTTTATTTTATCTTGGTTTTTCAAGACAGGGTTTCTCTGTAGCTTTGGAACCTGTCCTGGAACTAGCTCTTGTAGACCAGGCTGGCCACAAACTCTCAAAGATCCATATGCCTCTGCCTCCCAAGTGCTGGAATTTAAGGCCTGCGCCACCACCACCCGGCTGATAAGTGGCCTTTTTTAAACCAGTGAGTGTGCTGGGTGTGGTGGTGCACGCCCTTAACCCCAGCATTCAATGACAGGCAAGCGAATCCCTGTGAGTTCGAGGCCAGCCTGATCTACAAAAAAAGAAAAGAAAAAAAAAAAGTTCATGAATAGCCAGGGGTACACAGGGAAACCTTGTCTCAAAAGAAAAAGAAAAGAAAAAAAAAGAAAAAAAAACATTGAGTGTGGCCACAGCCATAATCTATTGTCTACTTCTGAGCCTAGAGAAGGGCCGGAGAAAAGGACAGAAATGCCGTCAGACTAAACTCATGAACGCTTAAAGTAACAACGCGGGGAGAACTGAGAACTGACCCTGCAGGCTGTCCTCTGCAGGGACAAACGCATAAGCGATTAATAAAAACAACCACCATCTCCATTTGAAAAGCAAAGCACAATACAATAAAGGCCTTGGAACTGGACGCAGTAGTACTAGCCTGCCTTTAAGCTCGTCCAAGTCAAAGTCACCCGGGCTGAGACCACCTCCGGATAAACAGATAATAAATGCAAAACCTAAACCAGTCAAACACGCAACTTCCTTGGGGGTGTGGCGGTCGGAGCTAACCGCAACCCGCCCGAGCCTCACCTGCCTTCGTTGCGAGGCTCACACCTCCGCGGGGTGTGAGGCGCAGGCCCGGTCACGTGGCAAGCTCCGGCCAATCAGCGGGCCGCTCGCGGCGGAGTCCCATAAAGGCGCCAGTGGCCGGCTGCTGACAGCCGCCATCCGGACAGAGCTGGCGGCCGCCGGTGGGGAACCAGGAGCGTCTGCCGCGCACTGCTTCAGGTAGTGCGAACCGAGAGGTCGAGCGGATGAAGCCCCTTTCCTAAGAGGTACTCTACCCCCGCTCCGGACGCCCTGCCCTGGGCTGCGCCCCTGGCTGCCCTTGGGGTGAGAATAACGGTTTCCCCCTCTCCCCTCCCCCATGGGCGCTGGGCCGCAGGGTGGGCAGTTGGAGGCCATTGCCCGATCGAGTGCGTGCCCGCCTGCAGCCCCGACGAGCTGCCAGCTTGTGGTCCCGAAGTTCCTTTCCTCTTGTCGTGCTTCGCCTTCCGAGGCGGGGTCTGGAAGGGGGCTGTGGCTAAGCCCAGGGTGTAACGGTTTTCTGGTTTTCTTCGTGGCTGGGGTGTCGGCCATTCCCTGTTCTGTAGTTTGGGGAGGGCCTTTGCTGTGTCAGTTCTGAGTGTGGACTGTGAACACAGAGATCCCCGTCGCTGGTTCATGTCCTACCCCGTTAAGTCCCTGGAATGGACCAGACCCTGTGCTGTGTGATGTGGGTGTGCCCTACCTCCAGGCACGGGGCCTGTGCGTGGGCGGGGTGCCTGTGGAGCGATGGGACAGAGCAGGTAGCTCTGATGTAGAAGTGATTTCAAAGCATGGATACTGGCTTCGATGGGTAGCCCAGACTGGCCTTGACTTTCCTCACCAGTACAGGATTACAGAGTTTGCCACCACACCTGACAAGGCAAGAGTTTTAAAAGAAATGTGTGAGAGAGAGTGCGCACACCCATGTGCCTGTTTGTTCCCCTACCGCCCCATCCTCACCCCGTCAAAGTACTAATTACATCTGCCAAGTGATAATTACCTGTTCACAAGGGTCTGAAAGGGGTCTGCAACCTCAGTTCCCACACTGGACTTGGCATCCTTGAAAGTGAATAAATGAACAAATAGAATTTGGAAGACGGAGAAGAGTTAGGCGTGTCACAATAATACTCTAGTGACAAACACCGCTGAGAAGTCAGGTCAGGTCAGATACAGCAGGAGTCTGCTGGACTTAACAACTAACCGTGGTGAGTGTTAGCGTAGGGAGCCAGGCCTGAAGCACACAATACAGACAGTGTAGATTTCGGGGTGCCTCAGCAAATGCTGAGGCTCCAAGGAGGGGATTGAAGAATTAAGATAATTCCTGGTGCTTTGATTCCTGGGTATGAAGAAACAATGATGATATAACCCTCTAATCATTGTGTCCCTAAGGGAAGAAGTTTGCTTTGATGTGAGACAGGTCTGTCATGTAGTTCAGACTGGCTTCAAACTGGCGGGAGGGGGGGGTGTCCTGCTTCAACCTCCTAATGTTGGCATTATTGCTGGTCTTAAGATTTCACAAAGTTCTTCATTTTTCTTTTTCCTGGAACTCACTTTGTAGACCAGGTTGGCCTTGAACTCACAGAAATTCTTCTGCCTTTACCTTGGTGTGCTGGGATTAGAGGTGTGTACTACCAGCTGGAAATCTCAGCATTTTAACTTGCTTGGCTATCCTTGGCCACACGCCTAGCAGAGACTAGAGTTATCAGACAGGAAGTTTCCTCAGGGACGAAGACTGGACACCAAGACATTAGCTATCTGAAACCTGAGATGATTCTGGAGGAGTTACTGTCTCTGAGACTGGGCTTGTCCCGTACCCTGGGTGCTGGTGACAGACTGCAGGTCTGGAACGCGAGGGGCTTCTTCTTTGGGGAAGCAGGACTTAGTGTTGGGGTAAGAGCTCAGTGTCGGGGGGGGGGGGGTGTGCTTTGTCCCGTCAGAGCCTAGAGCCACCTGGGATTCAAAATGCAAGTTCCTTCTTTGTAGGCATTGATTACCAATGTGTACAAGTTCTATAGAACTCACCCAAAAATGCCCCCAGCAGAAAGACCTGGACCACTTAGGATGGGTAGAAATCGTTCTTTAAATCATCTTCAAAGCCTCAATAAATTCAACTAGTTTCAAACAGGCTTAAGATATGGTAAGTTATTTTTCATTCTGCCATAGGCTCAATCCCATGAGAGTGATGTGCAGTGCAGCCGGTTAATCCCATGCAGATCATAGCTGGCGATCTTAGAAAGTGTTTTATAAAGGAACAGACAAGAAATTGGGTAGTTTGGGGGGTTTGGTTGTTTGGTTGATTCCTGCTGTTTTCCTAGGGCTTAGGAACAAACCTCATATTTGCTAGGCAAATATTTTACCGCTGCACTATACGTCTTTGGTCCTCAGCCTCCTCCCCTTAAAGGAGACAAGGTTTTACTCTGTTACCACAGTGGTTGCAAACTCCTGGCCTACAGCAAGATTCCTACCTTGGCTTCCTTACTAAAATGGGAAATTCTTGGAATCATCCCTCAAAACAGTAGTGGATTTTTTTTCTGTCTAAATCCTGAGAGCTTCTTTAAGCTGTGTGTGTATTTTAGAGCACAGATGCTTTTGATGATGACTTTGAAATATACAGAGGCTCTCTTTCTCAGAAATATAAATTTTAGGCTTTATATTGTTTTCAAAATGTCAGAATAACCTGCAGAAAGCAAGCATCTATCAAAACTTCAAACTATCAGCTAGAAATTCTGTCTGTCTGAGACAGGCTCAGTGTAACCCAGTCTGTATAGGCTGAAGGTGACCTTGAATTCCTGATACTCCCCAGTGCTTACAACATAGTGTAAACTAATGGGATTGATTTCTTTCACTTTAATGTACATTAAATTGTCTCCATATCTTTATGTAAAGATTTTTCTTATTTTTTAATGATGTGTGTGTTTGTCTTTGTGTGGTTATGTGCACATGAGTTCAGGCGCCCATGGAACCATCGGATACCCCAGAGGTAGAGCGGTAGGAGGCTGTAGCTGCCTGATGGGGGTGCTGGGAATCAGACATAGGTCCAGTGCAAGAGCGCTGAGTAGGAATACTACCGTCGCCTGGTTTAGCGTTGACTCCAGGGAGTAGCCAAGGATGAATTCTGAGCCTCCATGCCTCTGCTGGAATACCGGATCACAGGAATTCCGGGCCAGGCTCAGATACGTGTGTTTATGACCATGGCACACTCCTTTGCTTACTATGGCTTTGTGAGAGGTAGAGACTGGCTTTGTTCTCTTGTTCTTACATTGTGTGGCCATTTGCTCTTTTGTAGTCTATATTGGCTTTAGAATTTTTTCTGTGTTGAAGTATCATAGAAATTGCACTGAATCTGTACTTCACTAGTGTAATAGGAACATTTCCCAGCCAGCTTTGTGTTTTGTCACCATGTCTATCCTTCCACTGTGGCACATGTACTTGTCTCCCAGTACTGGGGGAGTCTGTGGCACATGGCTTTCCAGGACCTTGTACTTCTTTTCCTGGGAATTTCTTCTTGACATTGATTTTAGATGATGATGATGATGGTGGTGGTGGTGATGATTATTATTATTATTTCCCGAGTCTGGTTAATTCCAGTGAGCATACAAGCAAATAGATTTACAGACAGCTCCGCCACCTGTCACCTGAGCACCTGTCACTGGGCCTTATTTTACATGCGTGTGTTTTGCCTGCATGTTGTCTGTGCACCACATGGTACAGGTGCTCACAGGGGCTGGAAGTGGTGTTGGGTCCCCTGGAACTGGAGTTAGATGTCTGGGAGCCACCATGTGGGTGCTGAGGATTGAACCCAGGTCTCTGCGAGGGCAACAGTGCTCTTACCTCCAGCCCCTCAGCTCCTCCTTCTTGCCAGAAAACTCCCTTAATCTTAGCCATACTGTGCTGCTCTCCAGTGCCTGGTCCCAGGGAAAGAAGGAGATTTAGGGACATTTTAACAACATACTTGGTCCAGAACATGAATGTGGGGTGGAACATCTTTCCATTTTCCATGTTGGTGGATTTGGAGGTGGAATTTAGCCCAGTCCAACATATGTTAACCATGTTGGTGGATTTGGAGGTGGGATTTATCCCAGATTGACATGTGTTAATAACTGTGTTCTTCCCCACTGAGCTCTTGCTCTCCTTTCTGGATACTCTGTTAGAGTATAGACATAGAGCTGCTTTTCTGTGTGCTTGTATTTTAGTTATTATTTAAAAATGGTTTATACACAATCTCATTTTATAGCTCTAGCTGCCCTTGCCTAAAACAAACTATGCAGACCAGGCTAGCCTTTAAGGTGGATGAGCTTTCCTTTCCTGCCTCTGCCTTCCAAACACAGAAATGAGCCACTGCGCCTGCCTATGTGTTGATCATCTTTATTTTACCAATTTACTAAATTTATTAGTTCAGATAGATTTTGAGTAGAGCCTACAAGGTTTTTTCTTTTTAAAAAAACATGGTTAACATATGCCATCTTATACCATCTGCAGTGAAAATTAACATCTTGATTTTCAATTTGGATGGATGCCTTTTCTTCCTCCCTTCCCTTCTTCCTTCTCTCCCTTCATTTTTCCTTCCTTCCTTGTCTAATATCTTAGGCTAGGATTCCTGAACAAGTTATTTTAAATATTATTTATTTTTATTGAAAATAGCTTTTTTTCATACAACATATTCTAATTATAGGCTTGCCTCCCCTAACTTCTCCCAGATCCTACTTCCCCGTCCACCCAAATCCACACCCTTTCTCACTTTCATTAGAAATCAGATAATGATAATAATAACAATAATATAATTATAATAAAAGATAAAATAAATAAAAACAAACCCAAATAGAACAAAACAAACAACCAAGCAGAGGGGAAATAGTCAAAAGAAAAAGCACAAGAAACACATACAGCTGCTAGAATACATGTATTTGCATACACAGTGCTAGAAGACACGTATTTGCACACACAGACAACTCATAAAAATAAAATTATAAAACACAGGGGCTGGAGATGGCTCAGTGGATAAGAGTGATCTCCCAGAGATCCTGACTCAATTCTGCACGGTGGCTCACAACCGTCTGTAATGAGATCTGGTGCCCTCTTCTGGCCTTCAGGCATATATGCAGACAGAACACTATATACATAATAAATAAATAAATCTTTTTAAAAACATTAAATATAAGCAAAAGATCACAAGGTTAAAAAATTGCCCAGAGTTATGAGATTAAGAACCCCCCAAAAGTACTGCTGAGTTTGTTTCGTGTTGGCCGTCTACTGATGGAGCCTGCTTAGGAGTGGTTTGAGTTTTACCTCCTTGGAGAAAACTGAATTTTCCTTTGCAGGTGGTTATTACCTGAATATAGCTTCTTGGTTAGGTAAGGGCATGCGTCTACTTCCCTCTCAGCACTAGGACCCCATCTGGCTGAGTTCTCCCCTCCCACCATCCGTCCATAGCTGCACTCTGTTCCCCTTCATAGGGAGCTCTATCCCTCCCCATAGCATCTCACTCTGTATCTGACCTGTGGTTACTGATTGTGTCTGCCTTACTGAAGGCCAAACAGCAAGGTCCACATATAAGTGAGTACATACCATATTTGTTTTTTGGTCTGGGCTACCTCACTCAGGATGAGTTTTTTTTTTTTCTAGCTACTTCCATCGGCCTGTGAATCTCATTATTTCATTTTTAACAGCTGATTAATACTCCATTGTGTACACATACTATATTTTTTATCCATCTGCTGACAGACATCTAGGCCATTTCCAATTTCTGGCTGTTATGAATAGATCAGCAGCAAACATGGGTAAGCGTCTCTGCAGTAGGATGTAGATGGAGTCCTATGGGTAAATGCCAAGACTAGCATCGCTGGTTCTTGAGGGAGATCTCTTCCTAGGTCCCTGAGGAACCATGACACTGATTTCCACAGTGGCTGCACAAGTTTGCACTCTACCAGCTATGCATGAGCATCCTCTCACCTGCATGAGCTGCTGTTTGTGGTGTTGATCGTGTAAGATGGAATCTCAGGGTTGTTTTGATTGCATTTCCCTGATGGCTAAGGATGTTGAGCATTTAAGTGTTTCTCAGCCATTTATGTCTCATCTTTTGAGAATTCTGTTTAGATCCGTATCCCATTTTTTATTGGGTTGTTTCCTTGATGTCCAGATATTTTAGTTCTCTATATAATTTGTTATTAGCCCTCTGTGAGATGTGTAGCAGTTGATAAAATCTTTTCCAGCTCTGTAGGCTGCCACTCTGTCCTGATGATGGTGCCTTTTATCACACAGAAGCTTCTCTGTTTCTTGAGGTTCCATTTATTAATTGTCGATCTTCATGCCTGTGCTAATGGTGTTCTGTTCAGGAAGTCTTCTCTTGTGGCAATGAGTTCAAGGCTATTGGCCACTTTCTCGTCTACCAGATTCAGGGTATCTGGTCTTATGTTGAGGTCCTTGATTGATCCATTTGGAGTTGAATTTTGTGTGAGATGATAAATATGGATCTATTTGAGCTGGGTGGTGGTGCCGGCGCACACTTTAAATCCCAGCATTTGGGAGGCAGAGGCAGGCAGCTCTGAGCTCAAGGCCATCATGGTCTACAATGTTCCAGGACACAAAGGCTAAACAAACAAACAAACAAACAAAAGGGATCTATTTGGGTTCTTCTACACGCAATCATCCAGCTTGATCAGCACTATTTGTTGAAGATGCTCTTTTTCTCAGTGTGTATTTCTGGCTTTATGATAAATCCAGGGGTCCACAGGTATGTAGACTTATGTCTAAGTACTCCATTCAGTTACAGTTATGTGTCAGTTTTAATGGCAATGCCATGCTGTTTTTATTACTATAGCTCTGTAATGCATACAGTTTAAGATTAGAGGTGGTGCTAATGACTCTAGCAGCTCTTTGCTCAGGATTGTCTTTAGCTTTTCTGGTTTCTTTGTGTTTCCATCTGTCTTTGCTGGCCAGCCGGTGTTTTCCTCTGTGGTGTGTGTGTGTGTGTGTGTGTGTGTGTGTGTGTGTGTGTGTGTGCGTGCGTGCGTGCGTGCGTGAGAGAGAGAGAGAGAGAGAGAGAGAGAGAGAGAGTGCATGTCTGTGTCTGTCTCCCCATGCATGTGGAGGTCAGAGGACAACCTTGGATGTCATTCTTGCATATGCTCTCCTCCTTGAGACAAAATCTCTCACTGGAGCAAGTGCACAGAGAGCCCTGGAGTCTCTTGTGTTCACTTCCCCAGCACTGAGATTCAGTCTCCTTCCACCACCGCCTATTTCCAGTGAGGGACTGACTGAGCTATTGCCTCAGTCCCTGAAGCTTCTTTCTTTTTAAGGATGCTTTGGAAATTTTATTTTACTTTTTATTTATGTGTGTCTATATAAATTTTATTCTATATTCATGTGTGTGTCTATGTAACATGGGTACAGGTGCCCACAGAGTTCAGAAGAGGATGTTGGATGCCATGGAGCTGGAGTTATGTTGTGAGCCACCCAATACCGGTACAAGGATCTGACCTCGGGTCCTCTGGAGAAGCAGTACATGTTCTTAACCACTGAGCCATCTCTCTAGCTCCTGCAGTTTGTTATAATAAATGTTCTGTGTCTGCACTGTCCAATGTACAGCCACTAGCCAGATGTAGGCACTTGGAGGCAGCCAATAATACGATCGCCTGCAGTGCTGTATCAGTCTTCAGCCAATTTGGGATTGTGTCTCTGTGTTGCTGGGGAGCGAACTCAGAATCTCACATACAAGGTGTGTGCTCTTCCACTGAGCCGTCTCCAACTCCTCATACAGTTTTAGAGTAAGGAGATATAGTTTTTATTTTCACAAAAGGACTTTTAAGGTAAATTTATTATGTGTAAGAACTTTGGGGCTGGTGAGATGGCTCAGGAGGTAAAGGCAACCTGCTGTTAAGCCTGAGAGCAGAAACCACATGATGGAGAGGGAACTGATACAGGTCACCTTCTAGCCTGCATGAGCATAGCCTGCATGAGCATGCTGTAGTGCGTACACACGTGCAGCCGTGCATGCGCTCATACAGCAATAAATAACTTCCAAAGCCGCTGTCTAGCTTTCCTTCTCATTCATACTTTAAGATGTAAAGTTTGCAGATAGTGCCTTCCCCAAGCCTGCTATTAGTCACCTTGTATTTTAACTAGTAAATGTACTTCACAAATAGAATCTTCCATTCCTCTGAAGACAAGATTAAGTGTAGAGCACGGCTCATGCCTGTAATCCCAGGACTTGAGTTTGAAGCCCTTTGGGGCTATATAATAAGACCCTGTCCCCCCCCCCCAAAAAAAAGAAAGAAAGAAAAGAAAAAAAAGAAAGAAATGGCAATTGGTAGAAGGCAAAAGGCTAGTAATTGCAAATCATCCTAGACCATAGAGTAAGTTTGAGGTAAGCTGGAATACATAAGGCCTTGTGTCCCCCAGAAACCCTCCCCCCCATGATTCAAGCACTTGGGAGGTAAAAACAGTAGGATCAAGAGTTCTAGATCATATTCAGTTTCATGAGGTTAGGCTACATGAGACCTTGTCTCAAAACCCAAAAAGAAGAGGACACTAGGTAAGCCACAGCCTAGGAGAGGGTATTTGCAGTACATAGCCACAAGGGTTTTGTGTTGGAGATATATGAAGATAGTTACAGACGACCTGGTAGGAATATCATCATAACTCCTCAGATGTGCTTGACAGACAATGCCCATGTGGCCAGTAACATAAAAGGGGGCTTCATGGATCATTACACTTTAGCCTCTTGGGCACCTCCAGATGGAGCCTCACACAGATGATATGGCTGGAGGTTGGTTTGTCTGTTTTGAAAAGCAGGTGGTATCTTTTAGGTTGGATTGCTGCATGTGATTTAGTAATGTCCCTTCTGGGTTTATACATGGAATAAACACACAACACACACACACACACTGCTCCCTTCTGGGTTTATACATGGAATAAACACACACATACACACTACCCACATCTTAACACCAGTGTCAAGCAACCCTAAAGTTTCAATAAAACAGATCAGGTAGGTGTGGCACCACATGCTGTAATTTCTGTATTTGGGATGCTGAAGCAGGAAGCTTTCTGCAAATTTGAGGATGGTCTGGTCTACACAGTGAGACCCTGCTTCCATAAAACTAAAAAAGAACATTTCTACTCTAGTAAATTAGTGTATAGCAAGGTAAATAAGCAAACAACACCTGGATAAGCTTTATAAACATAATGAGGAAAAAGACCAAATGATGTCTATACAATGTATAGTAGATAATGCTGTGTCTGTGCCAGGCTTGAAGTGATACATTGAACACGAGGTGGAGTGAACTAAGATTGACAATGACCTCAGATAATCAAGCTCAGTGTGGCCGTCTTCCGTCTTGCCTGTACATCAGAAATGCATGGGAACTTCAGAAACTAAAACTGATTCTTATACTAGAAAGGAAGAAAAGACAATTGCCATGTGATCTAACAATCCACTGTTACATTCTGGTTATACATTTTAAAAAAAGAAAAGGAAGAAGAGGAAGGAGCATAGGCTTGAAAGATTGCATATCTGTTTACAGCAACTCTGAGCAGCTGTCTTAGAATACTTGTGTGTTCAGGGAGCACTGTGTAGGCTCTAAAAGTGGAAGCAGCCTGTTTGATGCCAGTGGATGAAGGTAAGCAAAGTGCGGTACCTAAAATGGAATCTCGCTCAGGTTTGAAAGGAAGGAGGGGGCTAGAGAGATGGCTAAGTGGTTAAGAGTTCTTAGCTGGGCAGTGGTGGCACATGCAGAGGCAGTGGATCTCTTGAGTTCAAGGTCAGCCTGGTCTACAGAGTGAGTTCCAAGACAGCCGGGACTACACAGAGAAACCCTGTCTCAAAAAACAAAAACAACAACAAAAAGAGTTTTTACTGCTTGCTACTCTTCCAGAGTTCAATTCCAAGCACCCATGTCAAATGGCTTATCATCCAATGCCTTCCTGACTTCTGAGGACACCTACTTATGGCTACATATTCAAGCACACACACACATGCATAAAAAAATGAAAATACAAACTTTAACAGAAACTGAAACTGGGGTCATATGTAGCTCAGTGATAGAATTCTTACATAGCATGAACACTGCCCTAAGTTCATACAGCACCACAAAAAGTAAGTATGTATGGGGTGGCAGCTGGCACATGTCTGTGATCCCAGTCTCACGAAGCTGAAACGGGGGTTTACATACCATCCTCAGTTTCCCCTCCCTCCTCTTTTCCCTTTCCTTCCTCCCACCTCCTGTCTATCCACCTCCCCATCCACTCCTTCTCCACCAAACCCTGTCTCCATTCAGAGAGGGGCAGGCTTTCCCATGGGATTGAACAAAAGTTTGGCACATCAAAGCTGCCGCAGGACCGAACTCTCCCTTCATCAAGGCTAGACCGGGTAATCCAGCATGGTGAACAGGTTCCCAAAAGCCAGATAAGCACCAGGGGCAGGTTCTAATCTCACAACTAGGAGGCCTTACAAACAGACCAAGCTATACAATTGTCCTTCCTATACATGCTGAAAGCCTAGGTCGGTCCCATGCAGGCCTTCCTAACTGTTGGTCAGAGTCCATGAGCTCCCACTTTCTAGTTCCATACATTTGCCTGCAAATTTCATGAGGTCGTTTTTTACAGCTGAGTAGTACTCCATTGTGTAAATATACCACGTTTTCTTTACCCATTCTTTGGTTGAGGGGCATCTAGGTAGTTTCCAGGTTCTCTCCCACAATGTGGAATACTACTGCTATGAACATATTGAGCAAGTGGCAGGACCCCTATTTCAAAGGAGAGAGAGAAAAAAATCTGATGTTCTGTAAACACGAATGAACCTTGAGGATTTTGAACTAAGTAAAATAAGCCACTTATTTAAAAGTTTAATGTGCCTGAAAGGTGGCTCAGCAGGAAAATGGTCTGGCTGCCACGTCTGATGATCTCTGGGGCCCACATGGTGAAAGAAGAGAAATAATGACCTCCACATGCGCACGCACACGCACATACATGTAATTATAAAAAATGAGGGGGATGCTGTGTGCATCCATATATGTCTAGAGCGCTGTGTCATAGAAATAAAAGTGAGCACCTGTAACCATGGCTATGCAAGAAGCCAAGACAGGAGGCTCTCCTGAGCATAGTGAGAGAGAGCTTTCTTCCAAAATGTTAACAGAAATAAGTAGTGGATACCAAGGGTGGGGAAGGTAAGAATCAGTGAGGTGGGGATTGTTTAATGGATTTAGGACTCGAGTTCTGTGAAAAGAAAACATTGGAGATTGGCTTCCAGAAAAACCTGAATATAAGCAACAGTATTGGACTAAAGACTTAAATACTTAAGATGGAGTTACCACAAGATGCATGATCCTGAGGCAGCATTGCCAAACCAATGCTGACTTCATGCCTGTGGCTCTTGGCTTAGTTTTAAGAGGTCTAGAGGTGGACAGCCACTTCTCATTGTGCTTGTGTGCACAGGGAACTGTGCATGTTCCCAGCATCTGTCCTCTCTATAGTAATGACACTGTCTAAACATCTTGGATATAACAGTGTGCACAACAGGATTGCATCTCAACACTTGGCATTTCTTTTCCTGATGCATTGAGTTTCCACTTTTCTTAGTTATTATTGTTGTTGGTGTTGAGGCTTGGACCAGGGCCTTGCCCTGACTAAGCCCATGTATTGCCACTGAGGTATGCTCCCAGGCCCTATGAATTGGGGTTTTATTTTGTGTTTCCATATGTGTGCTTGTGCCATGGACCATGTATGGACATTAGAGGACACGTAGCAAGAGTTAGTTCTCTCCCACAGCGTGGAACTCAGGGATCAAACTCACGTCATCAAGCTTGCCAGCGAGTATCTTTACCTGCTAAGTCATCTGGTTGGGCAAAGCATTGATTTTAGACCTAGTTGTTGTTGTTGTTGTTGTTGTGTGTGTGTGTGTAGTAAAGGCCAGAGGATAACTTGTGGGTATTGATGAATTAGGATTTTAAATAAATTAGTTAGAAAATTTGGGGGGATATTAGCTAAAAATCTTTTATTTCCCCCACATTCAATGAACAATTACAGGATCCCTATACCCCAATGGTATCTTAACATTTCTGGTACTTCTTTTTATTAGGAATCTGTAGACTTTTCCTGCTAAGACCTCAATTTGTATTTTTGAAGAACAGAAAAATTTCTGTGAAGTGTGGAATTTAAACCATCTAAGACTAAATCATACACAATGAAACAATGTATACTGTTTTTATAAAAAAGGTTAGTATTTGTTAAAAATTTTGTCCTTTATTGATTTTGGCCTAAGATGTGGTGGGATTTTTAGAGGAGGGGATGCTTTTGTTTTTGAGACAGGATTTCACTATGCAGCCTTTGGTGGCCTGAAACTCACTATGTAGACCAGGCTGACCTTAAACTTACAGAGATCTGCCTGCTTCTACCTCCCGATTGCTGGGACTAGAGTTGTGCACCACCACTGCCTGGCCTAGACATTTGTAAATGAACATTTAAACAACTATAATGTGTGTCAATGCAGCGTGTTTTAGCTGTATGTGACTGTTGCGCCTGCAATCCTAATACTCAGGGGGCTTACCTGAAGAACATACAAGATATGACATGAGACCCCGTCTCAGATAATGGCGGCAGCAGCAACACAAGCCTGGCATGGTGGTGTCCTTCATAGTGAGCTCTAGGCCAGCCTCAGAAGCATAGTGGAGCCATCTCCAAAGTCCTGAAAACAAAACAACAAAAACCACTCTTTCTCTTGATAAATACTTTAGACTCTTACAAACAGCAATTTTTAAAGTACTCAGTTTTTCTTTTTTTTTTTTTTTTCTTTTTCAGGACATGTACCTGTAGACAACATTAAAACACCAGGATCTTAAGTGGTTGAGAATGTCTCTGCCAAGTCGACAGACAGCGATTGTTAACCCCCCTCCGCCAGAGTTCATAAACACTAAGAGAAATGGGCGGCTGACAAATCAGCTGCAGTTCCTGCAGAAAGTGGTCCTGAAGGCGCTCTGGAAGCATCAGTTCTCCTGGCCCTTCCAGCAGCCCGTGGACGCAGTGAAACTGAAGCTGCCTGTGAGCATTTGATGAGATGTTATTTTAAATTATTCTCTATTCCTGATTTTATGAGATGCTATTTTAAATCATTCTCTATTCCTGTGTGTGTGTGTGCGCGCACGTGTGTGCTCATTTCAAGATACATGTGGAAGTAAGTTGGCAACTTGGGGGTGCCAGTTCTCTCCTCCTACCCTGGGTTCCAGGGATTGAACTCAAGTTGTCAGTGCCCATAGGATTAGCACTTTTGCCTGCTGACCCATCTCACTGGGCCAGACCTCAGGTACTGGGAATCTAGGCAGAAGGGGAACCTTCTAGAAGTCCCGAAGCAAAGTAGAAGTGGATCAGAAAAGAACAAACTCACTACTAAGATAGAACAAGGTTTCCTTTTGCAGCCTATATTGTTTGCATAAAGCACCCCATTAGGAATAGATGTTTGATGAAATTCAGGAGAGAACAGTCACTGAGATGCAACAACCAGTTTACTTCCAGACCTGCAGGTGTCAGAGCCCCTACCCCACCCACGTAACTGCACGGGGTCTCCTGTGGGAAGTGGTGGGATGGGTGGGGACATGGAGGATGCTCTCCTAGAAGCAACTCTTTCCTTTAATGGACACTTTCCTTTAATGGAACTTCTGACCCTGTTCAAGCCCTTCTCAGAGAATGCTGTAAGTCCAGACTGATAACTTCCCTTCAGAGGTAAGCTTTGGAGGAGCAATTGTGAATTCTAAAGACTGTATTAAAAAGCGTGGACACTCACAGGGCAGAAGACAACGTCCAACTTTTTGCTGCTGTCCTGTGCATGCCAGGCTATCCGGCATAGCTCTGCCTTCCACCTCATGATGGGAGAACTGAGATTACAGATGTGTACCCCCAACCACAGCTGGCTTTATATGTGGTCCCAGGGAATGGAGCTTAGACCATCGGGTTTACACAGCTGATCCTTTTATCAGCTAAGCCATTTCCCTGGTCCAGAACCTGCTAGTTTCACTGTTTGTCTGTTTGGGTGTTTTACAAAGAGAAAAATCCTACAACTATAAGAAAAAAATTAGTTAGGGCTGAGATAGCTCAGCCATTAAGAGCAAAGGCTGCTCTTCCAGAGGACCTGGATTCAATTCCCATCACCCACATGGTGGCATACACTGTAACTCCAGTTCAGGGTTCTGGTGAGAACTGATGGGTATGTAATGGGCATGTCAGGAATCCAATGCCCTCTTCTGGTCTCTGCAGGCACCAGGCGCCCGTGCTCCGCAGACACACTTGCAGGCAAAGCACCCAGACACATACAATATTTTAACTTAATCTTTAATATTATAAAATATGTATAATTAGACACTTGATTATTCAGCACCCTGAAGAGTGACCTAAGTGTTCTGCCCACTTTCAAATGGACACCGACATTCACACTTAAACAGCATGTCACAGTTGCTTTCTGAGAGGAGGGGTCGCCAGTCTACCTCCTGAGAAGGCTTTATTTAAGCTACTCAGAGTCTGGCTTGTACAGCATTTCCCACTCGTCTTTGGGCTTCACTTGAAGATTTTAATCATGTAGTAGCAGCGCAGCCTGAGACAGAGTCCGGCGTCAGACCCGTCAGTCTGTAAATACCGCCCCCCCCCATTCTCTTCTTTTTACATTTTTCAAAAATAAATATTTTAAATCTTGCCTTTGCCAATCTTTGAGATGTTTTCATTTCTTGCATGCGTGTATGTACATTCAGCGAGGACAACATTGGGGAGTCATTTCTCTCACTCCACCATGTGGGTCCTGAGGCACCAAGAGGCAATTAAGCTCAGGGCCCTCATGCTTACCTTTGAGCCAGCACCTCTGGGCTGCCTCTGTCCGCTGTAGAGACTGCCTTTCCTCTATAAAGTGACATTGTGACAACCAGCTTTGGTTTCCACGACTCCAGGTTCTGGCTTCCAGGTTGTGCTAGAGGTTTACAGTTTTAGGAATTGTTGAGTGAATAGTTAGGTGTAATTTTACCGTACTGAAGCCAAGGCCTCAGGCACACTAAACAAGTATGCCTGCCACCGGGCTACAGCTCCAATCTGTTGTTGATTTATCATGGTGCTGAGGATGGAACCAAGAGGCTCATGCATGTTGTATGAGCTCTCCATCACCCAGCTACGCCCCAGCCTCATTCTAACGCCATTACCTTCTTCAAACCATAGGACTATTACACCATCATAAAAGCCCCAATGGATCTAAGTACAATTAAGAAGCGGCTGGAAAATAAGTATTATGTGAAGGCTTCCGAATGCATAGAAGACTTCAATACAATGTTTTCAAACTGTTATTTATACAACAAGGTTTGTAAACTTGACATTATACTGCCTGGTCTTTACTGTTATGTGTACAAGAGTGTATTAAAGAGTTCAGATTCCAGTTCCTGACTGGGAACACTTGATGTATTGTTTTGGAGCGGAGGGGCAGTTTGAAACAAGGTTTCCATATGCAGCTGGCTTCAAGGTCTTCCTGCCTCAGCCTCTACAGTGCTGGGATTATAGGCTTATGTGTTTTGTGATTTCTCTTAGTGTGTGAGCTTGTGTAGAGGTCAGAACAGCTTTCAGGAATTGGTTCCCTCCTTTGCATATTTTCAGTAAATTGTTTCTGATTGGATTTCATAATTTTCATATTTCAATATATTTCCTTAATTTGTTTTTTCAGCCTATTGACGGTATTTTTTCTTGAATAGCTAAAGTAGCCTATGCTTTGAAAAAAAAAAAGGAAAGAAAGAAAGGGAAGGAAGGAACAAGCTCAAAGCCAAACTGGCTCACCTATAACCCAGTGACCCGGAGGCTGAGGTGGGTGGCCTTGTGAGGGACAGTGTGAGAAAGAAAGAGGAGCAACACTGGTGGTCTGGTCTCTGTGACAACCTGGTGACATTTAATTTACTCTTGGTTACATTTCCTACCTGCTGCCTAAGCAGCAAAGTACGTTACAGCCTCCATAGTGCTGAGGACTGAACCCAACCAAGTGTAGTCACTTTCCCAGAGTCTCTATCTTAGAAATGCTTCAGTGTCAGGCTGCTGCTTTTAAATCTACTTCATGGCTGCTGTTTTTCTCCTAGGCAGTGAGGTGATGCTGGAGGAGAATGACAGGGAGGGCAGATTCGGATCCAGGCAGTGTGCATGGTCCTTTAGTCGCTCAGATGGAGAAGTGCTTGCTCCAGGGGAGACATTCTGTTACAGTAACACCGCTTTTGTGTTGCTGGATTGGTTAGACAGCATTTTTTTTTTTTTTTTTTGGCATTCAGAAATCACCCTGCTCCTTTTTAAAGACAAGGTTTGCTAGAATTTAAGCTCTTTCCTGTTGCACTATTTCTAACTAGAGGAGATAAATCCTAGCTCAGA
This sequence comes from Arvicola amphibius, assembly GCF_903992535.2. Classification (NCBI taxonomy): domain Eukaryota; kingdom Metazoa; phylum Chordata; class Mammalia; order Rodentia; family Cricetidae; genus Arvicola; species Arvicola amphibius. The sequence goes on along the minus strand of NC_052047.1, from coordinate 1,523,767 downwards.
GTACTGTGGCACATTCTAGAAATCAATGTGATGCAGCAGCCACCCTATGTATCTCAGCATATCTTCTAACGTGTTTTCCAGTCTGAAGATGACATTGTTCTCATGGCCCAAGCTCTAGAGAAGTTATTTATGCAGAAATTATCTCAGATGCCACAAGAAGAACAAGTTGTGGGTGGTAAGGAAAGAATAAAGAAAGGTAAGTCAGAGTAAATAGTTGACATTGACTGTTTACATGGAGAGTAGCGTGTGTGTGTGTGTGTGTGTGAGAGAGAGAGAGAGAGAGAGAGAGAGAGAGAGAATAAAACATAAATAAAAATAAAAATAATAGCCTTCAAAGGACATAGGCATGTGGAAGTCCTTTTGGAACAGCGTGTGCCATTTAAACCGTCCCTCAGCCTTGATTACAGGTGGCTACAGTGCGTGTCATGTGACGACACTTACTTACTGGATGTCACCAGCCACTCGGCTGCCCTGCGCTGCTGCTGTTTCAGTGGCTCTCACATCTGCGCTCTGTGGGTGAGAGAGACAGCGCTACTGAGCTTACGATTCCTTTTCCTTCCCTCCAACTGACTGAGCTGTGTATAAATGGAGGTTTTCTGTCCTGCTGCCAGCTCCCATCAACCACTCTGAGGCCTCCTATCAGTTACAACTGTCGGTGACGGTGATGCCTCAGGCCTCTTACTGCTCTAGCTCTAAGTTAACCCACTCCTCTCCTCTTAGTTTGTCTTTCACCGTGAGGCTCGCGGCTGCTGATCATCAGACCTTTCTCCTTGGTGGACATGGAGTCCCCTTGACTCTGCCTGCTCTCTGTCTTGGTGTGGACTTCCTGCCTAGTCTTACTCTGCTAGACCATTGGCCAAGACAGATTTATTCATCAACCAATAAAAGCAACACATATACAGAGGACCTCCCACATCAGAGCTGTCGATCCATACCCCTTTCTTTTTTTCCATTTGTTTCTGTTTGTTGAGACACAGGGTTTCTCTGTAGCCCTGGCTGTCCTGGAACTCACTCTGTAGTCCAAGCTGGCCTTGAACTCACAGAGATCTTTCTGCCTCTGCCTCTGCCTCCTGGGGGCTGGGATTAAAGGCAAGTACCACCTCTGCCCAGCACCCCTTTCTGGATTTATATTTTGAAACAGGGTTTCTTTAAATTGCCAAGCTGGCCTTCAGCATGTGGTTCTTCTGCCTATGCCTCCCAAGTGCTAGAATTCTCATATCTGGCTATAGTGGAAAATTTTTAGAGCTGATCATGTTACTTCTATGAAGACATCTGAAATTAATCTTAATACCCAAATGGTATTAAAGAGAATCATCAAATGTTGATTAGTTAAGCTCCTTAGTCATTCCATGTCAATATCCTCCTCAGCTTTTTCGGGAAAATATTTATCCTTTGTGTTTGTAAATGTTATGCAGTTTATAGTTAAATGGCTGGAATATAGACTATGGTGGATCGATACTAGACATCATTTTTATGAATGGTATTTTTCTTAATTGTTGACAGATTGTTAGATGGGTTATGTCTACTTATGAAGGTTTCCTTGACCAGTCATGTATGATACTTAGTATTAAAGTTCTTACTTTAGTCTTATGAAGAAGGGTGTTGATCTAAGTCTGACGGTGTACGACACAGGCTCCACCAGGAGGGTCAACGAGGCAGCACAGACGTGAGCACAGGATTTACGTTGTTAAACAAGGTCTTAATTACAATCTCTACCAAGAAAACTTAGTTTTTTTAAAAAAAAACTTATTTTATGTTTTGGCTGTATTTATCTCTGCACCGCATGTGTGCATGCCCATACAGGCCAGCAGAGGGCGTCAGATCCCACAGAACTGGAGTTCCAGATGGTTATGAGCAACCATGTGGTACTAGGAATCAAACCTGGGCCCTCTGGCAGAACATACAGTGGTTTAATCACAAAGCCATCTCCAACTCTTACATAGTTTTAATTTTTTTTTTCTGCTCCTTCCAGCCTTTCCTTTCTTCTTTTCCTTCCTTTGTTCCTTCCTTCTTATTTTTGAGGCAGGATGTCATGTAGCCCAAGCTGTCTTCAAACTGACATTCCATAAGCTGGGGGAATGGCCTTGAACTCCTGATCCTCTCCCTTCTGCTTCCCAAATGTGGGAAGTGTAGGCATGTACCATCAGGTCCAGCTCTTAAATGCTCCTTTTAAAAAGATTTATTGCAGTGGTGTATGTAGGGGGGTGTGGTGCCTGCAGAGGTCAGAAGAGGAGGGTGTCGGATCTCCTAGAGCTCAAGTTGCAGACAATTGTAAGCTGTCAAGATGTAGGTGCTGGGAACCCAAACTTGAGTGATCTGGGAGCAGGGGGTTCTTCACCACCAAGACAATTCTCTGGCCCCTTGAACACTCTTTTTTGTTTGGTTGGTTTGGTTTGGTGTTGGTTTTGGGTTTTTTTGGGTTTTTTGTTTGTTTGTTTGTTTTTGGAGACAGGGTTTCTCTGTAGCTTTGGAGCCTGTCCTGGAACTCACTCTGTAGACCAGGCTGGCCTTGAACTCACAGAGATCTGCCTGCCTCTGCCTCCCGAGTGCTGGGATTAAAGGCGTGTGTCACCACCGCCCAGCTTGAATGTTCTTTTTAAAGAAGCAGTTAATGATTTTTTTTCCCTTTTTTTAGAAGTAAGTTTGAAGTCAAGGTGTTGTGTTTTATCACAGAATCATATCCCCAAACCCTTTTCATTTTTCATACTGAGACAGAATCTCACCAAGTTGCTCAGGCTACTCAAATTCATGATCCTCCTGCCTCAGCCCCCTGTAACCTTAGGTGGTGTTACAGACATATGCAACTGCATTCAGTTACTAAGACTTCCTTATTTTTCTAATTACAGCATGGTAATCCTGCAGACAGTGGGTTGTGTGTGAGTGATGTCTGTGTTCATATTCACCCTCCACACACTCTTTATTTCCTCCCACCCCCTTTTTCCTAAGGGTTCTCTTTCACTTTCACGCCCGGCCCCCACCCCACTCCCAGATTCTGCATGAGAGGAAACATGGAATCCTTGTTCTCATGATCTCATGATGATCTGCAGTCCTGTCCATTCTCCCACAAGGCATGATTTCATCTTCTCACAGCTGAATAATGTCCCGTGTGATAGCCCCACACTGGGTTTCTCCACTGTCTGGCTCTGGTGAACAGGGCGCAGCCAGCACAGGCCTGCAGCTGTGCCCTGTGCCATGCCTGAGAAGTGAGAGCTCATGACGTGATAGTTCTAGTTGTGGTAGTTCTAGCTGTGGTAGTTCTAGCTGTGGTAGTTGTGCTAGTTCTAGTTGTGGTAGTTCTAGCTGTGGTAGTTGTGGTAGTTCTAGTTGTGGTAGTTCTAGTTGTGGTAGTTCTAGCTGTGGTAGTTGTGGTAGTTCTAGTTGTGGTAGTTCTAGTTATGGTAGTTCTAGTTGTGGTAGTTCTAGTTGTGGTAGTTCTAGTTGTGGTAGTTCTAGCTGTGGTAGTTCTAGTTGTGGTAGTTCTAGCTGTGGTAGTTGTGGTAGTTCTAGTTGTGGTAGTTCTAGTTATGGTAGTTCTAGTTGTGGTAGTTCTAGTTGTGGTAGTTCTAGTTGTGGTAGTTCTAGTTGTGGTAGTTCTAGCTGTGGTAGTTCTAGCTGTGGTAGTTGTGGTAGTTCTAGTTGTGGTAGTTCTAGTTGTGGTAGTTCTAGCTGTGGTAGTTCTAGTTGTGGTAGTTCTAGCTGTGGTAGTTGTGGTAGTTCTAGTTGTGGTAGTTCTAGTTGTGGTAGTTCTAGTTGTAGTTTTCTGAGGAAGCTTCAAGTGGATTTTGAGAGACAGACTAATTAATTAACATCCAACTAGCAAGCATAAGGGCTCCTTTCCTCCTCAGCCATTCTGACTTGGGTAAGGTGGAATTACAAGGCAATTTTTCTTCTCTGATTGTTTTTGTGGGGGTTTTTGGTAAGGTCTTCTGTATCCCAGGCTGGCCTGTAATTCCTACACAGCCGTGGCTGCTCTTGAGCAGCTGACTTTCCTGCTCAGCCTTACCAAGAGCTGGGGAGACAGCATGCACATAGTGCCCAGCTCTTTCTTAAAGATACAATGATGATTTCCATTTTTCTAGTTTTATTTATTTACATATGTTTATGTCTACACGTCAGTGTGCACTCATGCATGGAGGCAAGAAGGTTTCAGATCCTCTAGAGAGCTAGAATTGCAGACATTGTAAACTATCCATTGTGGTTGCTGGCAATCAATCTCAGGTCCTCTGCAAGAGCAGTAAGTGCTCTTAACCCTTGAGCCATCTCTCCAGCCCATGGTTTATATTTTCCTGCATTTACTAGCCTCGTATTTTCTTTCTTGAAAAGTGTCTTTCAGTTCATTTCTTCATTTATAGCATATAAGTAGAAAATATATGTAAGATTATTTATTTTAGGTGTTATAATTTTTCATTACTGTTTTTTTCAAGACAGGCTTTCTCTGTCACTTTGAAGCCTGTCCTGGAACTCACTCTTTAGACCAGGCTGGCCTCAAACTCAGAGATCCCCATGCCTCTGTCTCCCGAATGCTAGGATTAAAGACATGTGCCACCAACACCCAGCTAGGTGTTATAAAATTTTTAAATATTTTTAAAAGATGTGTCTGCATGCATATAATACATGTATGTGTATATGACCCTTGTGTGCACACATAGACCTAGAGAGCCTTGGATCCCTTGGATCTGGAATTACAGGCATTCACTTTGTTACATGAGTGCTGGGATCTGAGCTTTGGTTCCCATGGATGCAGACCTTGTGCTCTTGGCCTGCCGAGCCCTTTCTCCAGCTCCAGGCGTTTTATTTAGTTTTTAAATCTACTCTGCATATTAATCTTCTGTATGATAAACAGCTATCTTTTCACTTTGTTATTTCCTTTGATATGTAGACGCTTTTAAATTTGAAATGATCTTGTTAGTTTCTGTTATCACTTTTTGAAGAACTGTAGTCCTATTAAGAAAGCATTGTCTGCGCCTCAAGCTGGAAGGTCTGGCCTGTCTTCCACACCTGGCTTCAACTTAACTTTTTCAAAATTATACTTTAGAGATTTTGCTATTTGGGGGTTTTCAGCTTTAAGGACTTTTGATCTCTTGGGATTCCAGTATCTTAAATTGTCAGCAACAGTGAACTGGGCCTACTTTGCCAACGGAATTAAAGTGGGGTGGGAAGTGGGGAATGGTCTTGTGTGCTTATCATGACTCTGGTTCACACTTCCCTAGATTTGCAACAGAAGACACCAGCTTCCTCTGCTAAGGATCAAGTCTCCTCCAAAGCAGCATTTAAGCGGCAAGAGATTTCTTCTGGATTTCGTGAGCTCTCCCTCTCTCCCTTAAACATGGGGCATGAAGCTCCCCTCACCTCTGACTCACAGACTGTGGTCCAAGTAAGTTTGTGTTTGTGTGTGTGTGTGTGTGTGTGTGTGTGTGTGTGTGTGTGAGAGAGAGAGAGAGAGAGAGAGAATGTGTATATACATGTGTGCGAAAGAGCGTATTATATGTGTATGTATGTGAGTGTGTGTGTGTGTGTGTGTGTGTGTGTGTGTGTGTGTGTGTGTTTGTGTCACAAGGGTTACCTTGGAGGATAGAAAAGAGCATAAAATCCCCTGAAGCTGAAGTTTCAGGCAATTTTAAGTCTGATGTGGATGCTGAATACCTGTCTATATGCATGTTGTGGACAAAGACCTCTAATATTAACCAAATTTTAGAGGATTTCTTAAGTAGGATCTTGGCAGTCTTCCTATTGTAAACGGTCTCCTGATCCAGATTTGGTGGTGTAGTCCTGGAGTGCTAGTGCTCGCGGCTAAGGCAGGAATCACAAACTGGAGAACAGTGTGGAAGGCATTTCATTTAAGTTTGAGGACAGCCTGGGCTACGGAGAAAGCCTTCTCAAAAGCTAGCAAAACAAATTATCCATCATTACACTGGTGGTTTTTGTTTTTCTTTTAATGTAGCAATTACAATTGTAGTTTTTTTGTTTTGTTTTGAGGCAAGATCTCACTATTAGTTGACCTTTTCTGGAATCCTCACTCCTGGTGCCTCAAGCCCATCAACACTGTGGGCCGTGCCACCATACCTGGCACACATGGGCCGTGCCACCATACCTGACACACATGGGCCATGCCACCATACCTGGCACACATGGGCTGTGCCACCATACCTGACACACATGGGCCGTGCCACCATACCTGGCACACGTAGCTTGTGTTTACAGTTGTGTCCCAGCTCATTCCGTGCTCTCAGAGACATTACTGGCGTAGCTATGACTTTGATTCCCATTTTTCACTAGTCTGTGAGATTTGTGCAGGACTCTCTTCAGATTATGGGAGGACATCAGAGCTTTTGTTCTGTCTGTAAAAGGGGAATTAACCTTTACTGATGACATTAGTATGTGATGCAATGTTTTGCTTTATCAATGAGCGGTGCCTCCTTAGGGTCACTTCTTGTTGGCTTTGTTCAGATCACAAAGGGTGTGAAGAGGAGAGCAGACACCACCACTCCGACCACTTCCACAGTTAGAGCGAGCAGCAAGTCTCCTCAGACGACCAGAGAAATGAAGTCAATGAGCATTTCGGTGAAAGAGAACATACTGAAGAGTGTTTTGCCAGACTCTCAGCAACAACACAGAGTTTTAAAAACAGTCAGAGTAACTGAGCAGTTGAAGTGCTGCAGTGAGATCCTTAAGGAAATGCTGGCCAAGAAACACTTGCCGTACGCGTGGCCCTTCTATAGTCCTGTGGATGCTGATGCTTTGGGGCTCCACAACTACTATGACATTGTCAAAAATCCTATGGATCTCGGAACTATTAAGGTAAAATATTGCCTGAGTGGGAAGAGCTTTCTTTTCTTTTCTTGATTGTAAAAGTATTTCATCATGGCAAAGAAAGCTAATCTAATGTCCAGAAAATTGTGAAGAAAAATTACATCACCAGCATTCTAGCACCTGAAGTGGATCGTTGGGATGTTAAATACATCTACCACATCTATTTTACAGGCCAGTGGGGAGCGAATTAGGGTACTCAGTCTTGCACATCTCCTCAGCCCTGGTTCTCTTTAAAGCAGTTTTGTTTCTTCATTTTATCAATACAGTAAAGTTTGTCAACATGTTACTAAACTTTGTGTTTGCCCTCATTTCTCGTATTCTGCTGTCCCCTCAGTTCAGTTCATTGACATTCAAACTCAGCAGTCATTCTTTAAGAGTTAATAGATAGCAAATTCAGTTCATATATAGAAGAATCACGAATGATTCTTTAACTGAATATAGAATTCAGAATGACAGTCATTTTCTCTCAGCACTTGGAGAACTTTCCAGCATCTATCTGCTGTCAAGCAATTTACCACTCCTTCATATATAATTTGTCTTCCTCTCTTTAGCTGGCTTCTCATTTATCCATCTTGTACTGGAAATTAACTCTTTTCAGTCTGAAGATCCATGCCATAAATTAACAGTTATGTCCTTAAAAGCGCATTTTACCTTCTCACATGTGCAAGCTCAGACCCAGAGTTTAGAGAGGACAATCTAGTCAGGTAGCAGTGGCACACACCTTTAATCCCAGTACTCAGGAGACAGGGACAGGCGGAACTCTGTGAATTCGAGGCCAGCCTGACCCACAGAGCAAGTTCCTGGACAGCTAGGACTCCTGAGAAACCCTTTCTTGAAAAACAAACAAAAAGAGGAGGAGTACTATCTTAAATACCATATGTTGAGATAAATAGGAGTTTATAGTTGTAGGGTGTTTCAAGTGGAGAAGGTAACCTGTAGAAAAGCAAACAATTCAGAACAGTATCTTTGTATGAGCTTGTATGTACGGAGGATGTGAGGGAAACCTGAGTCTTAAGGAAGCTGCTGTAGAGACTCAAAGGAAAGCACCCTTTAGACATGAGTACTACCTCATGACTTCAGGAGCTGTGCACACACCAATAGAAGGCCTTTAGAGGGATGTCAGCTTTAATGCATCTCTGAAGTCATTCTCAGTTGTCACTAATATGATTGGTAGAAAATTATGTTCTCAGGGTTTAAAAGCATATACTACTCTTGTAAAGGACCTGGGTTCAGTTCCCAGCAACAACACAGTGGCTTACAACTGTCTTCAACTGCTGTTTCAGGAGACCCAGTGCCTTCTTCTGGCCTCAGTGGACACCAGGCATGCACACAGCACACTGACATGCATACAAGGAAGACACCTATATACACAAAGAAAGTTTTCAAAGAAAATTAATCAGGTATGGTGGTACACACCTACAATCCTAAATCTCGGGAGGCAGAAGAAGGCAGATCTCTGAGTCCAAGGCCAGCCTGGTCTACATAGTGAGTTCCAGGACATCCAGGGCTACATAGAGAAACCCTGTCTCAAACAAAAACAAAATAAAGTTACATCTGCATCTTCTATCCCAGGCTGGCTCATGATCCACCCTCCTCAGCCTTGTGAATGCTGGGACCACAGGCATGAGCCACTACGCTCCTGGAACTAGCTCTTCGAGACCAGGCTGGCCTCGAACTCACAGAGATCCGCCTGCCTCTGCCTCCCAAGTGCAAGCATTAAAGGTGTGCGCCACCACCGCCTGGCAACCTTGATGTTTTTTCATTTAAAATGAACTTTGAGTAATTCACCAGTTCACTGGCCTGTGAATTACCCACTAAGGCACATACTTGCTCAACGGTATGCAGGATTTTCTTTCCAGCTTCTTCCTGTCTATAGTATCTATTCCATATCCCTCACTGGCATGTGAATTACCCACTAAGGCACATACTTGCTTCTTCCTGTCTATAATATCTACTCCATATCCCACCCACTTCATGCAGCAGCCCGAACCTGGAACCCACATCCCCGTTACTCTTCTGTTTTTAATACCCTTGCTTTATTACTGTAAAGCTGTCCAGCCAAGACAGTCTGGAAGCACTGCTTGCCCATCCATTTTGCCTAGAATGCCTCTTTCATTCTCTTTTGCTGATTTCTTTTCCAAGTGTAAAATCTGAAAATAAAGCACAATGGTTGACATTTGTTAAAAAAAAAAAAAAAGGTAAGTGTCCTTCCCTCCCTCCCTCCCTCCTTCCATTTGTTAGCATATAAAGAAATGGGTTCCTTTGTTCATTTGTTGGAACAGGGTTTCATGTAGCTCAAGCTGACTTCAAACTTGCAGCATAACTGAGAAAGACCTTGAACTCCTGATCCTCCTTATTCTACCTCCAAGAGCTGAGTTTACACATGTGCATCATTGGCCGTGACATTGTCATGCATGCACATCTTACACTTTGTTCGTATTTGCCACCCTGTGCCGCCCCGGGACTTTGGTTTGCTCATCCCCTTCATCTGCTCTTTCTGCAGCCTCTCTAGAGAGCCTCTCTACTTTCCTACTGTGCATATACATACACATGAATGGACACGAATTTAAATCTGGATTCTTCGTGTGAGAGAAAACATGATGCTTGTCTTTCTGTCTTCTCATAATCCCCAGTTCTGTCCATTTTCCTACAAAGTTTACAACTTCATTCCTCTTTAGAGTTGAGCACAACTCCATTGTGGACGCCACATGGATGGACATCTCAGGGGGCTCCACACCTTATGTGTCATGCACAGAACAGCAACATCCATGGCTTCGCACGTGTCTTTTGGGGTGTGATGTAGAGGCCTTTGTGGACTTACTCACATGCTGGTCATGGCCATGTTTTCTTGTTTTTTGAGGACACTCCATGCTGACACGGAGAGCCTATACCAATTTACATTTCCACAGCAGTGTATAAGGCTCGCTACTTTGCTGCATCTCTCCCAGCACATGCTGTTTGTTTTCTTCTGACTGGAGTAAGATAAAAAAAAAAATCCATGTACTTTTATTTTTACTTCCTCAGATGGATAAGGATATTGAACACTGTCAAATATTTATTGGCCTTTTGGCTTTCTTCCCTTAAGAACTGTCCATTAAATTCAGTAGTCTGTTTCGAATGGTGAGAGGGTTTTGTTGTGTGTGCATATATGTGTGGAGACAGATTCCAGCACCGGCCATCTGTCCAGTGGCCTGATGTGTGGTCAGCCAGGGTTTTCTTCCATCTCGCTGGGAATCTATTTCTTCACTCTGCAGACATTTCCTTTGCTTCATAGAGCTCTGATACCACAAAATGCAAACCTCCCCTTCTTGCTTTTCATGTATTGAGCTGTTGGAGTACTTCTTTCAGGATGCATTTTATGGTGGACCCCCCACCCCACGCGCTTGTGCGCACACACACACAGTTTCCTTCTCTGTAAGTTCATTATTGGTGTGCTAGAAAAACTATTGGTTTTTTATGTCACTTCTGTATCCTGCTGCATTGCTTACAGTATTTATGAGGCCTGAGGTTTCCTGGTGAGTCTTTTTTTGTTGTTGTTGTTCCTAAATTTTATTTATGAATTAATACAAAACATTCCAGACCAATGTGTCTTAATCCTCCTCCTCCTCTTCATCCTGGTTAATCTGGAAGTAACACAGCTCATAGCCCTCTTTGCTGTTGGCGACAACACGCAAGCAGTCTCAGAAATTGTTCTTCAAATAATTTTTTGTGAAATATTTCAAATACCTTTTGGAAAAAGGCACCTCGGAATTGACAGTGATCTTGCTCTTTCTCCGTTGTATGGTCACAACCCTTCCGCCGAGATTCCCAGCTTTGCCATTCACCTTGATTCTCTCCTGGCGGAACTGCTTGAAATTAGCAGCGTCCATGATCCCATCTTCTACAGGGTGGGGACAATCAAGGGTGAACTTCAGAACCTGCTTCTTTTTTTTTTGCCCCCCTTCACCACAAGCTTTTTCATGGGTGCCATGGTGGCACAGGAGGCAGAAAGGGAGGGGGCGCCTCCCGGTGAGTCTTGAGGGTCTTATAAGTAGAGGACAATCTGGTCCTCCCTTCCCTACTGGTCCCTACCTTATTTTCTTCTCGGCTCCTACTGCTCTAGCTAAGATTAAAGTACTGTATTGAATGGGAGTGAAAGGAGTGGGTTCCCTGGTCTCCTTCCAGATTTGGGATTCCTCTGTTCCCTGTGTAGTAGGAAGCCGGTTGTAGGTCTGCTGTATCTTCAGTGCTGGGGTCATTCCCTCTTGCTGTCTTCTTGGATTTGACTGAGAGAATGGTGATCTTTGCCCAAGGCCTTCCTGTCTCGTGATATGGACTCCTCCTCCTCTTTACTTTCTCTGCAGTGGCTGGCCTTCCTTCCCCTCCAGGTCTGTGATTGACTTCTTTCCTTTGTTCCTCTGTGTTTGTGTCTTCCTTAAGGTCCTGATCATTTTTACTAGTAAACTTTTGAAATCTTGACACAGTGTCTTTGAACTCGGCAGCTAAGGAAAGGTACACTCTTTTTGGAGATGTCTTCTTGCTCTCTACTGGTTTTGTGTGTTGTGATTTATACATGTTTGTTTGATATCTCGAGTTTAATTTTTTTTTCTTAGTGAACAGTCTGCCCTTTAGGGCTCAATTCCTCACACCAGGACAGGAGAAAACAACTTTTAAACATGAGATTTAGAAGTGCAGTGAAAATTGATTAAAGATCACTAATATTAAGATCACTAATGGTCAGGAAATGGCAAAGCTAATGTACAGTTTGTTTAAAGTTAAAAACAATCAACTGTGAAAATAGCGAGTGAATGAGGCTATGGTGGGGCAGAGAAAGAGGAGTAAAAGCAAGGAAGAAGGAAAGGAGGAAGTACATACTAAGGGAAAATTTCAAAAATGGAAAAAAATACTCAACAAGGAAATAAGTTATATAATGTGAGTGGAATAGAAAATTAAGAACATCAAAGTTTTTTTTTAATACATCAGGTAAGATCAGTCCTACTGGAATAGGAAAAAGAAAAGGGACATCAAATTTTTAAGTAACTTTTAAAAAGGTAATAAAATTAGAGCATTGTTTCTTAAAAATTAGAAAAACCATAGGGACAGACGGATGGCTAAACAGGTAAACTTGTAGACTGTCTTGAGAACCTGAGTTTGACTCCTGGACACACACAGTAGAGGAGGAAACTGACTCCCACAGGCTGTCCTCTGACCGCCACATGGGAGTCATTGCACGTCACGGTGAGCCAAAACAAGAAATGTCGGCTTCTTTCCTGGCCGTTGGAAACTGAGGTGCCTAACTGTCTGCAGGGACCTCTAATGGGGCTCGTGTGTTATGTCCATCAGAGCTGCCGTCACCTCAGCATTTTCCTATCTTTGAAAACCAATGGTCTGTCTCCCCTGCCAACTGCACACTGTAGTCTGGACTGAGCAGGTTCTCCTACTCTCTGGAAACTCCTGGCCCATGGGTAGCTAGTGCTGAGATCTGTGAAGGCATCAGCCACTAGCTGGAGGGGTGTGGCTACAGACACAGATTTGTCCACTGGAGCAGCAGAGATCTTGGGCCAGATACACGGCAGATAGGTGGCCCAACAAGTTGATCCACCCCTTGACCTTAGGCTCAGGGTGTCAGTTCCAGTTATATCAGTTGACAAGGTCGTCTCCAGACCTAGGATGGCCTGACAGGCTCTATATGTCACTGCCAAGTCAAGGCTCCTGTCACTTGCACTCTTAGTGTATTATCCCCCTGTTGTCAGCAGCCACTTCCTAGAGTTGTCTCCCACGTTAGAGCTATGACAGATTGAATTCAGGCTCTAATGGGACCTAGGCACAGCCCTCTGAGCCATGGACTTCTCTCCCACAGCAGACCCCTCCTGCCTAAAAGGTCATTCTCTCAGCAAGGGCCACAATTGGATTTGAGGCTTGTGAGATCTGTAGGTTTATCCCGTGGGTAGAACCACCAAGTATGTCTCCCTGGGGCTGCCTGGCTTATCTTCTGGATGTAGCTTCTGCTTCCTCTCCGCTAACTAGGGAGCCATATTGCTGGGCCCATGTTTGTCTTTGGCTTCTTTTTGCTGTGTTGCCCATCAGTTTCTCCATAGTTTTCAGCTGCCCTATCATCCTGTTTATGATTTTCAAAAGTTTTTCCTCTCTTTGGAATTAAGTCTAATTTTTTATTATCTTGACACTCTACCATCTTATCCGGAAGTTGAAAGTATTTTGTCATTTTTCTGCATTTCTCTTTATGTCTAAATTGCTTCATGTAAATTGACTTTACTTGCCTTGAATCCTTCTAATTTTTCTTTTATTAGGGGAAAATGGACAACCAAGAATATAAGGATGCATATGAATTTGCTGCAGATGTCAGATTAATGTTTATGAACTGCTACAAATACAACCCTCCAGATCATGAAGTCGTGGCAATGGCTAGAATGCTTCAGGTGAGCCTTTACTCACGGCGAATGCTCTGTGCTCTGAGCATGAGTCACAACAGGGACACCTCTGTCCTTAAATAGTACTAAACAATTTACAAAGGATTTATTCAACTGTGGAGGCTTAAAATTCCTGGAGTTATAACCTTTAGTAGCACATTTTTAAATGAAGAAGCGACTTGCAGAAAAAAATGATGCCTCATTAGTGAGAGAGGACAGTCAGTTCCTTGTAGAGTCAATTGAGCACCTGACTCGCTTGAGTCATTGAAAGGTAGAAGAGTTACGATATGGCTTACCTAACTACCCAGCCCTTGAGGTCAATACTGCTGAGAAATGAGGAAATTCGACAAGACAGACAGACAGACAGATAGAAGTGTCATCTTGCATTTTTTTTTTCTGGTGTCTTAAAGAAGCCTGCCCCAGATATGCCAGTGTGTGTGCTTTTAAAATGTTCTAATTGTATTAAATCAGAAATGGAGAAAGCCAAACCAGGTGGCACATGTCTACAATCCCAGCACTCTGGAGGTGGGCGGGAGGATTTCAAGTTCCAGGCTAGCTGGACATGGTGAAACTGTCTCAAAATAAACAAAAAAAATTAAAGTGAACAGGCTCATTTTCCATTATAGGATGTTTTTGAAATGCATTTTGCCAAGATTCCTGATGAACCTGTTGAGAGCACACACACATATCGCCTTACAGCAAGCAGCGTGAAAGCCCTCGGTAGAGAGAGCAGCAGCGCGGCCTCCTCTGAGGACTGCTCTTCTGAAGACTCTGAGGACGAGCGCGTGCAGCACCTCGCCAAGCTTCAGGAGCAGGTAGCGTTCCTGTGACTCAAGGGCTGCGGTCCCTGGGCTGCCGGTCCTGGACGAACACTCGTAGGTTTACAGCTGCTACATTTAAATCACTCACTGTCTATAACGGTAGTTACTTTCTGGCATATTTGCCATGTCTAATATTTCCTACTCAAATATCTATATGCTGTTCAATTCTGGAGCCACTGCCTTTTCCTCCTCTTTGAAACTGTCTCATCTACCCTGGCTTATAATGAACTTCTGATCCTTCTGCCTCCACCTCAAGTGCTGGAATTGTTGGTGTGTACCATGATGTCTGGGAATTTTTTACAATTCTATTTACATTCCTAGTCTGATTGATTCTTACTGAAATGTATTATAGCACAATGTGGGATCTTTTATAAATGAGAGCATTTGCTACTTTCTATGATAAAACTAACCATTTTCTGAGATCCTATGAAGCGTAAATCTAATCAATCTTATCAATAAAAACCAGAAGTCAAATATTGGAGTAAAACCTAAAAGATCAGAGGATGAGAGGAACAGCCACCAGAGACCTTTCTCTTCCATTCCTCCAGTCCAAAAGGCTGGGATCCTGTCTCTACTCTGCCTTGTCACTTCCTATCTCCTCTCTGTACAGACCTCCAGACCTCTATGGTTAACTAGTGGCTAGATCGGCCCTCCTATCTCCAGGCAAACTTTATTTGTCAGAACACAAACAAAATATCCCACAACACTCATGCCTGAAGACTGGGACTGGAGAGATGGCTCAACAGTTACAAGCACTGGCTGTTCTCCCAGAGGGCCTGAGTTCAATGTCTAGCATCTGTATCTGGCTACTCACAACCACCTGTAACTCCAGCTCCAAAGGGAGCTTTGACCTTCACAGGCACTTGTATATATGTGACCACACACACACACACAATTATAAAAAAGAAACCTTAACACCTTGAAATGCTAACTGTTCTTGGGCTGTGTTAACTTTATCACCATGCTATGTCTGTCTGTCTGTCTGTCTGTCTGTCTGTCTATAATGATGGCTTCATATCTAGGCGCTTGCATGGGCAAGTGCTGTGTTGTTGAGCTATGTTTTCAGTCCTCCTGGACCAGTTTTAGATGGTAAGAGTTTAGGTTGAGCATGAGATAATGTTTGAAGTTTTGTACACACCCTTCAAATCGCTGGACTTCTAAAATGAAGCACAATCATGGAGAAGCAGAACATGAGATGAATTTCACAGAGGGAGGATGACTTTGGAGTAGCATGTTTTTCTTGTGGCTTCAATGATCTGATCCATGAATGCCTAAAGGCTTTTGTTTGTTTTTTCCTTTCCCAGCTTAATGCTGTTCATCAGCAGCTACAAGTTCTGTCCCAAGTTCCATTACGAAAGCTAAAAAAAAAGAATGAGAAGTCTAGAAGGGCACCGAAAAGAAAAAGGGTCAATAACAGAGATGAAAACACAAAGAAAAAGCTTAAACTAATTAAACAAAAAGAAAGGCCCAAGAGCAAGTAAGTACGTTCAGCGGGAATTGATTTTGCCAGAAGGGTAGCTTGGTAATAGATTGCATTTTTTTAGCCTATGCAAAACCCTGGTTTCCATCCCCCTACCTAGATTAGTTGATTAGGACGAAACAAGTGTATAATTCTATTACAGTCAACCAAAAAAGAAGAAACCACCTTTGAAATCTGACGATGAAGACAACGCGAAGCCCATGAACTATGATGAGAAAAGGCAATTGAGTCTGGACATAAACAAACTTCCTGGGGAAAAACTTGGGCGCATAGTTCATATAATACAGTCAAGGGAGCCTTCCCTGAGAAACTCCAACCCAGACGAGATCGAGATTGACTTTGAGACTCTAAAGGCATCAACACTTAGAGAATTGGAGAAGTACGTCCTCGCCTGTCTGCGGAAGCGCTCCCTGAAGCCCCAAGGTAAACCACGCTTTCCCGGCCACAGCCAGTCCCTTCCCATCCCTTACTGCCGGGCCCCGCCCTCCTGGCCCCGCCCACCCCACCGGCCCCGCCCCGCCCTCTCTCACGGTCGCCCCCTCCCACAGCGAAGAAGGCCGTCCGCTCTAAGGAGGAGCTCCATTCCCAGAAAAAACTGGAGCTGGAGAGGCGGTTGCTGGACGTCAACAACCAGCTGAACTGTAGGAAACGGCAAACAAAACGTCCAGCAAAAGGTAGATGGCGGTTTCCCAGTGCCCGCCGGCAACCGCTGACTGGGGGTTAATGCTCCCTGTTTTGCAGCCGAGAAGCCGCAGCCCCCGCCCACGCCGCCGCCACAGCCCGGGCTGGGGAGCGGGTCCCGCCTGAGTGACAGCAGCAGCAGCGGCAGCAGCAGCAGCAGCAGCAGCGACAGCAGCAGCTCGGGGTCCGCGAGGAGCAGCAGCAGTGACTCGAGCTCCTCCGACAGCAGCGATTCGGAACCAGGTTAGCTGGCCCCAGGCGCCCGCCGGTGGGGGGAGTGGTCTTCCCGTAGAGTCGGCACGACCCTGTTTGGGAGGAGGACCTGTGCTTTGGGTGCCGCGATCCTCATTAAAACGCGCTACTCTTTCCTTAAAAGAGATACTGTATGAAATGAATGTAGGAGGTGACTTGCAGGTCTGTCACGTTAAAGGACGCTTACTCCCCGCAGGGCACTACCTAGGAAATGTACTGGGTTTAAAGCAGGGAGTGTTGCTTTAAGCACTTTTGAGATTCTGGGAACTTTATTTGGAAAACCTCAGTGTGTTACCAATGCACTTTAGGGCACTCCAATGATGTAAGGTATGTCCTGTTAGGACACTGCTTTCTGAGTTGAACTGTCATTTTGAATTAAGCCTCATCTCAAAATTTGTAGGGCATATTTTTCACTTTATCTGTTTCTTAACTATAGAGTATCATCTTTCATCTGTAGGAAAATAGATTCTCTTGTACAGGGTGCCAGTTGTGTTGAACCAGGTCGCTCATGCTTCCTTTGTTCCCCATTACTATTCCATAGCTGGCGTGTGGTCACTGCCCACTACCACGATGCTGGCTTGGCAATGCTGATGTATTTTAACCTAACAGCAAATGCAGGATACAGGGCACTTTCTTCCCTAAAATTTGCTTTATTGTAAATAAGATTTTTTTTTTTTTTTTTTTTTTGGTGAGGTTCATTCCTCCTTTTTAATTGAAAAGAACCCTACAGAAACTCCAGCTAGAGGGCGTCCTTTCTGAAGTCCACAGTCAGCTTCTGCTGGCTCACAGTAACTCTGTCTTCCTGAGGTTCTGTTTCATTTGTTTTTCTGTGGAGCTAATTACTGCATCTGGTTTTCACGTTTCTGAGTACGTAGTGATGAACAAAAGTTTTGTAAAATTCAAAAGAAGTTTTACTTTGGTTAGAATTTGTCTGATACATTTTAAAAATCACTTAGAGCTCTTTTATTATGAGGTATTTCTTATATTTGACTTCTAAGCATAAAACAATATTGGAAAAATCCAAGTTGCATTTAGTATTTTAAATTGTAACAATTTACAGTTGTAATTTCATTGAATAAAGCATTTGTGACCTAAGAAGTTACAGCACTTTGTCTTTTATTTGTAGGATAAAACTATTATTCTATTAGTTTGTTTTACTTTTAAAATTCAATAAATGCTTTGTGTGTTAGAAAAATACCATATAATAATTTTTCGATGTAGGTACTTTAATAGTTAGAATACCTTCTTTCCTTCCTTTTTAGTTTTATTTTTTGGTCCAACTCACTATGTAGCCTGATCTTGCTTTGTAGACCAGATTGGACTTGAACTCAGAAATCCTTCTGCATCTGCCTCCCAAAAGCTGCGATTACAGGTGTGCTGTACCATACCAACTCTTCATAGAATTTTCTAGTATGTTACTTGAAGAGAAAATATATCACTAGTTATGTGTTCTTAAATTGGTGCAATATCTATTTTCTAACTTTTATAACAGAACAGCTCATTCTCAGAATTCTAATCTAACATGGCTAAATTTGTACTCTACGGCCAGCACCCGTGGCTGATGTCGTGTTTCTCAAAGAGCGCTTTTGTTTTGTTCTGTAGCATGGGAGCCAGGCCGCCGTGCTTGTGTATATAATTGTGTATATCAGCTACTTCCTCACCGGGTTTCCTGGGTCACTCTGGAACTTACTCGGTAGCCCAGGCCATTCTTGAACTTGCAGTACAATTTTGTAAAATGGGACAGAATTTTTGCTCTGGTTAGAATTTGTCATTCTGATAGATTTTTAAATCATTTAGAGCTTTCGTTCAGAAGTATTTCTTTTATTTGACTTCTAAGCATAAAATAATACTTTAAAAAAAATCCAGGTTGCTTTTATGACCCCAAGTAGTGAAGTCATAGGTCTGCACTCATAGACTGACTCAGAAACTGTTTAAAAATGTACATTTAAAAAATAAAAGTAGCAAATTCTCTCCCTACCTTTGGTACTAGAGATCGACAGTCTCTCTAACGTAGCAGGCAGGCAGTTTAAACAGTGAGCTGTATATAAAGCTCAGCCCCACCTCAGACACCTAATGAATCCATGACTTGTTACACTGAGATCCTTTTCTGCTCCATGGATGCTGTAAATTGTTTCCTGCTGTTGCTTGAGATGGAATCTCACTGTGTAGCTCAGGCTAGACTCAAACTCTCGTTATTCCTCTTGCAGCCTCTGAGTTCTGGGAACACAGGCATGTGTTGCTATTCCTGGCTTATGATCTATTCTTGATATTTGAATTATTTTTGAACATACAGCCTATCTACTTTATTTGGGGAAACCCTGTTTAACTGTATTGTAAATTACGAGTAATTTTCTTTGTAAAGATATTGAAAGCACAGCTGTCCTTGCACATGACATTCTCAGCTCTAGATGACAAACATGTTGCCAATCTCCATTGTTTGGTGGAAATGGGCTATTTAACCCCCAAAAGGTGAAAATCCGGTGTAGTAACAAAGACATGTAATAAGAGTCGAGCTAGGCATAGTCGCACATACTTGTAATCCCAGTGCTGAGGAAGCTGAGGCAGGAGTACTATGAACTTAAGACCAGCATGGACGAGTAATGATACCTTGTCTCAAAAAATTAAGCTGAAAGATCAGTAAGATTTTCTGTGATTTGTTTAGAATTGATACAGTATACTGTCGTGATCTCAAGAGTCTAGGTAACAGAAGCAGCTTTTCTGGAAGCTTTGGTGACTTATATACTTTATTATTAAGCTAATCCTTATTTTTAATTTATCTTTTAATACTTGTCATACTGCATTTGTTAAAATTTTCTTAGCATATGTTAATTATATTTAATAATGTGTTTATTATGACATTTTCATACGTGTGTATATTTTGATTACACTCACCACCTTCTGTGTCTCCCCTTCCCACTCCTGTTTATCCCCTTCCTCTTCCCAGCTGTCCCTTCTGTGTGTGTGTCTGAGTATATATGTACATGTGTGCACGCACAAGTGTGTGTCCCAGTGATCCCAGGGAGTGTGTGTTCAAGTGTGTGTCCATCCCATTGAGTGCTGTTAAGGATGAAACTTTACCCTCAAAAGAAAAAAAGCATGAGTCCCTCATTGGTGGTTACCCATTGGGGAAGCTGTCTCCTCCAGTGAAAGGTGGGGCCTCACAGCTCCTTCCCCTTCCACATCAGGGGAATCTCTGGCTCCACCCTGTGGCAGTTTCCTCCTGTGTTATTTCAGCCACTTGATTCTAGGCGATTTTGTTTCCTTTAGTTAGAATGCTTTACAGCTTGAGGTGTCTGGGCAGACTCAGATTTCCCTTCTGATTCCTCCGTGTCTGTTCCTGTTGTGCTGTGGGTTGGTTCTGCTGCAGTGGTGTGCTGCTTAGGTGTGGCAGACATTTTAAAAGTAAAGTCCTAGTCAGGGTTTCTGTTGCTGGTGATGAAACACCATGACCAAAAAGAAGTTGGGGAGGAAAGGGTTTATTTGGCTTACTCTTCTGTATCACTGTTCACTATTGAAGGAAGTCAGGACAGGAACTGAAATAGGGCAGGAACCTGGAGGCAGGAGCTGATGCAGGGGCTGTGGAGGGCACAGTTTACTGGCTTGCTTGCCATGACTTATTAAGCCTTCTTACAGAACCTAGGACCATCAGCCCAGGAGTAGCCCAACCCATAATGGCCTGGATCCTTCCCATCAATTCTGATTAAGAAAATGCGTCACAGGTCTGTCTACAGCCTGATTGGATAGAAACATTTTCTCAGATGTGGCTCTCTCCACGCCAGCCAGCATATCTGATCCTTGTCAGCTTGACACACAAGTACATGGCTGTTCAGCCACAGCCTTCCTGTCTTGTTCATCTCCAAGGTCTTGCATTGATATGAACATCGCAATATAAAATATTCCAAATTTTAAAGGGTCCACAGTGTTTAAAAATTCAAATGTTTAAAAGTTTAGTCTCTTATCCAAACTTTCTTTTAAAATCCATATTCTTTGTAAAACTTTTTAAAAGTTTAAAGTCTCAACTGTGGGCTCCTGTAAAATAAAAAATAACCTCTCACAACTCCAGCTGTGTAAATAACACAATGTATGGTGTCTCAGATCCACTCGTGACCTTCTGGGCTCCTCCAAAGGGCTGGGCTCGCTTCTCTGGCTCCACCCGCCCAGCACACAGCTTGTCCTCTAGGCCCAGGATGCTCCACTCCACTGCTGCTGTTCTTGGTGGTCACACCATGGTGCTGGCATCTCCAAAATGCTGGGGTTTCTGCTGCAGCTGGGCTGCACTTTCACCAACAGCCTCTCCTGGGCTCTCTTCATGGTGCCAGGCCTCAGCTTCTCGGCATGGCCCCTTCAGTCCTAGGGCTTCCGCTGCAGCTTGAGCTACACCTTCAAAATGGCTTCCTCTGGTCTCTCAGAGCCAAGCCTCAGCTGCTCCCCACGATCCCTTCATACCTTCAGAACCAGTACCATTTGGGTGACTCTTGGCTAATTTGACTGCCAGCACAAGGGACAACCTTGACCACCCCTGGAGCATAGCTTGTGGTGTTGACTCCGAGGAAATACTCTCAGAAAAGCTGGTCTCTTATTCACTGCTAATTTCTCAGCCCCAACTGACCAGCATCAAAATTGTTCCAGTAAAGCAAAAGTTTACTTCAGTGGTTCTGGTCTCTTGCTAACCACAGCTGTTTCTTCAGCCCCGGTTAACCAGAAACACATATCCCTGACTCAATACCAAATGACCCTCATAACGTCATTAAGGACTCTCAAACTTCCCTTGGAGACTTCACAAGCCGAGTTTCCGCCTTCTGCACCGCTCTGGGCAATCTTCCGTGCTCCACACAACAGCTCAGCAAGCTTTAAGCATTCAGAGGCCTTTCTTACCCAAAATCCCATGTCATTTTTCATCATGGAAGAAAGTTGGGGCAGAAACCCAAGCAGGGCAGGAACCTGGAGGCAGGAGCTGATGCAGAGCCCGTGGAAGGGCGCTGTTTACCTTTTTGCTTCCCGTGTTTTGTTCAGTCTGCCTCATTATAGAGCCAGGACCACCTGCCTGGGAATGATACCACGTGCAATAGGCTGGGCCCTCCCCCTCCCCATCAATCACTAATTAAGAAAATGCTCTGCAGGCCTGCAGCACAGTCTTAGGAGGGGTATTTTCTCAGCTGAGGCTCCCTTCTCTCAGATGACTGTAGCTTGGGTCCAGCATAGGCGACACACCTGAAAACTACATGCGTGTTATAAAGCGCTTGAAGGCTGTTTGTTCTGAATCACCCAAAGAGCCCATTATTTGTATGTTTTTAATAACATACTCATTTTTTACCTGGTTAAATCACACAGGACTAATCACACAGTAGGGTACAGATTTCCAAGGAATGTCTTGTTGAAACATCTAGGAGATTGATTTAACTATCATTTCAAGCAAGATATTAAATCTGTTTAAAGATAGAAAGCTGCTAAAAACATCCTAAACCTTTCTAAAATGGGGATGAGACCCTGTAGGCCAGAGGCTCTTAGTTCTTCATCACAGTGTGGTTGGACCATTTGCATTTTCTTCTTGGCTGAAATCAACATCTGCAAACACTCATGTACAGATAAATCAAGGACATTTAAATTTATTTTTCATATCGGTCAGTGTCAGATTCAAGACGTAGATTAGGCTCAAAAATGAAGCTGATTCCACACAGCCTGTTGGCTGCACTGGCACTCACGGGAGCTGCTAGAACAGTTTGGAAACTCAGCGAACGGATGTGACACGTAGAGAACATATAACCAGTTCTTTTATCCTGTGACTTAATCCAGGTATCGAGATAAACAGTCTTATGGCTTAGCTCACTGACCACAGTACTTCAGCCAGGCTAGGTAGTAAAGGCAGGAGCATCAGACTCTCAGGGCTCCAGGACAGCCCCAACTGCTTGAGACTCTGGCTCAAGAGTTAAACAAAAACAAATAAAATAAATAATAAAAATAAATAAAAATAATAAAATAAAATACTAGTGCTTCTGTTTGGAACCTTATAGGAAATAAAGCTCAGACACTTAGTGTAGAGTATCTGAAGATGTTTTATGTGGTTGATGCACGGTAACCAAAGCACATCCATAGTAATGACATCAGCTCTGTCTTTTGTCAGTGGTCTCTAAGTAGGAATGAAGTGATTTATCACTTTACCGTCATCGAGGTTTTCTGCAGACGCACAGAGAATGTGATTAAGTTTCTTTCAATTAAAGTCTTTCGATTGAAGGGATTAGAAGGGTATAAAAAGATAAAAGCCAAAGATCCAGGCTTAATACAATAAAAATAAAATAAATAAAAACAGGTTCATACACTGAGGTATGTATTGAAGTTGGATCTTGCAATAATCATTTCTGTCCTGTGCATTTTTTATTTTTTTCTACACAGCTAGGTCTTCCTGGATAAATACATTATCTGTAATAGTACGTCTCAGCTTGGCAGTGTGAGAATGACTTTTTATAATACTGTGTCTGAGTCTGAGGTGGAATAGACGAGGGAAACAGGTATGCATAGTCTTAAAAATATACCAGGGACTGGGGTGGTTTCGCAGTTTAGAGCCATGGTTGCTCTTCCAGAGGATCTAGGTTTGGTTCAGAACCCACATGTGGCTCACAATACTATGTAAATTAACTGGATAGTCATTCACATGAAATAATTAAATCCTAAGGCTTCAAAGGGCTATCTTGTTTGAGAATAACTATAGTTGTCTGATCTTTGTGGCTTTCCATTTTCTAACTCAAGTTGAAAGACTCAGTGTAAAAGGGGCAAGGTTTTATGACTGGTTTGTTCTCAATGTTAAAGAAAACTCCAAATACTGCAAGGAAAATAGCCAAAGGTTCTTAGTGCAGGACCAGTTGTCAGGGTTTGTAAACCACTAGCACGTTGTCTTGGCAATACCTTTGGGTAAATCCTCCCACACCTCAGGCCCTGCTGTCTCTGTAGAATAAGACGAAGCTGCTGCAGGAGTCCAGCCATTTCCATGGACTGTTAGAATGGAACGTGGTTTCTCTCATCTCATAAATTTTGGTAATTATTTCTTGTGTGTGTGACATCATATTCTGGTTTTGCCTTGTGATTTTGAATTTGTATTCAACCTATTGGGGTTTTATTCCAAACCAGCTTGCTGGTGATGTTTGGTGTCTCTGGAGCACAGGCCTAATGCTTTCATAGGTAAATAGGTACTGAATAAACCTGCTAACCAACTCTACCAATCCAGCTATTTTATTTTAACTATAGTAAGTTGTCTGTGTAGTTTAGAATAAGAACTTTATAATCAAAACTTTAAATTAAGTTTTTGAGAGCTATGAAATTCAAACACAACATACATCATATGCGTTTGGCTTGTGGTTCATGTACATTACTCAATGAGAGTTTCTTAATATAGGTATGCATATTGTTTAGAGACCCCAGAGAACTTTTTTGTTAATAAATACATGATCATAATTGTTGTCAACTTAATTGGTGTTTCCCAAATCTGGTAGATCGTTATTACTCATTGAAATATATTGTTAAGCTTAATAGCAAAACCATGCATATGTGCATTTATATTCACTGTGTTCCTGGGAGGCAGTTACTTAAGATTAGGATGAGAAGCACAGCACTAAGCTGTAGGTGCCCATTACTCACCTGCTTGTATTCTGTACAGCGTTGAAATATTAAATAGTGTTAAACATACTATATGTACTAAGTAATTTTGAAATATCTAGTTAGTGTCTCCAGATCTCAAGGTACTAATTTTTATAAGCCTAAACGTTAGTTTTACATGCCATAAAACTACGGAAATGTTCATCAGCTTTTCTTAGCAGGACACCAGTGTGGTCTGTCATGTTCTTATTCCCTAAGGTGTCTACATTGTAGGACATTGTAGTTTAGGTGCATGATTGAGTAGCTAAAATTAATAGATATGTGTTGTTATTATTATAACATTATATTAATGAATATAATATATTCATTATATTAATGAAATGTGTTTTTGTTTTTTGTTCAAAGCTGAAACTGTAGTTTCTTCTTTAAGTGTGAAGGATCTTGGATCTCTCTATCCTCAGTGTGTTCAGTGTCTCCCAGTCACCCCTCTACCCAATCCCAACACTAAAATCAATCTTGGCTGAGTGATACTGGCTCGTGTCATTTTAAATACTTGAATTATTTAAATTAAAGCACAGCTTTAAGTGCTATTTAGCAATTTTAACATTGTCCAGCATCAAATATTTTAAGAGAGGAAAGAACAGTAACACATCCAGTGGAAACTGATGGCATTTCAGGAGGCAGAAGGTAATTATTAAATTAGAATGTTTTAAGTTTGGATAATATTTGGTGTTGACCAGCCTTGGTACCCTTGGGCTTGAACCAAAAACCATTCAGGTGGTTAATGATGACTGGCTTGGAGCAATGAATCATTACCAACCAGTCTGCCACTTCACCGCGTGGCAGAGGCTGTGCCGGGGAGGATAGGGCACCACACTTGGTTGTACAATAAACAGAAAGGGACCTTGTCACGCCATGACAGGCAGAAAGGGCTTTTATATTTACTCCTACTGCCAGGGGGGCTGTAGGTGATAGAGGACCCACCTAGGAAGCACGAACACAGCCCTGGATACCACCCCAAACATCATACAAACCAGGTGTGATGATATACCATGCTGCCCTAATACTTGGGAGGTGGAGGCATCAGGATGAGCAATTCAAGGTCATTGTCAGCTACAGACAACTCATTTGATTCCATCTAGTAGAACCTGCCAAGTAGTTTTCAAATAGAGGGCTGTTAATTAGGTGGATCCTAGTCTAGCAAGGATATCAGATACTTCACTTAATAAGTTTATCATGTATATCCTCGCAGATAATAAGTAACTCTTTGTCTTGGTGTGTTCTCAGTGACTTAACATAAGCTCTGTATAGCTACACTGTGGCCCCATAGTTGGTGTAATTGGTACTGTTGTCTGAAAACTTGGGCTCTGTTTTGTAACTTTCTTTTTAAATTCTCACCGAAGTTCCTTACAGTGAAAGAGCACATTTAGTTCTTTCCTGAATGTAATCCAAAATGGAATTTTTGACTGGGTATTTATTCCATCATGAACAATGAAGATTGGGGAAAATATCTTTTCCCATTCAAACTAAATTGGCCTAGTTTAAATAGGGCAAAATCTGTGGCTGTAAGGATTTCTTGGTATGAGAAATTAGTATTAAAGGCAATCTTTTGAAGTGAGCCTTTTCTTTGTTTTCTTATGAGCCCCAAAAGTTTTATTTAATTTCTTTCCTTGAAAAACATTACAAGCATATATTTAGGGTGTCTGACATGTTTTTGATATATGCATGCATCTTAGAACAATTCAATTAATAACATTAACTTACCTGTCAGCACATATTTTCTGTGTTGAAAATACTTAAAATCTACTATGTTAGCATTTTTTAATATGCAACTTATTATCAGCCATAGTCACTTTATAACAGAGCTTCTGAACTTGGTCTTCTGTCCACCTGAGAACTTGTACCTTTTGACTGACGCCCATGTCAGGGAGTTGGGTCCCTTTGACTGACGCCCTGTGTCCAGGGAGTTGGGTCCCTTTGACTGACGCCCTGTGACCAGGGAGTTGGGTCCCTTTGACAAGTTCTCAGTGTCAGACTTCCTCATTTCTAATATGGAAAAGTTGTACTTGGTAGGTTTGTTTTAAGCTTACAAATGTTGAAATAATTGTCTATATACATTTTCAGAAATATTTCCTAAATTTACTGATGCAAAACAGAATGATTTGCCTCCGAAAGAGAATATAAAGGTAAGCTGAATCTTTTAATGCCAACATTGAAAACAGTGTAGTCCTATAACTGTGGGTGTAGTAGTAACTTCCTTTAGAACATGGGGGGGGGCAGTACTGGGCATGCTCGTACCCAGAAATGGTGTCACCATTGAGGAAGCTGAGGAAGGAGGATCAAAGGTTTCAGTTAGCCTGAGTTATATAGCGAAAGGTTCAAAAAGAAAAGAAAAATAAATCATGTTTTTACATTTAAAAAGTCACTTTTTTAAAAATTTGCGCTCTACATTTTTCTCTGCTCCCCTCCCTTCAACTGTCTCCCAGGGTCCCCATGCTCTCAATTTCTTCAGGAAATCTTGTCATTTTCTACTTCCCATGTAGATTAGATCTATGTAAGTCTCTCTTAGGGTCCTCGTTGTTGTCTAGGTTCTCTGGGATTGTGATTTGTAGGCTGGTTTTCTTTGCTTTATGTTTAAAAATCACTTGTGAGTGAGTACATGTGATAATTGTCAGTCTGGGTTACCTCACTCAAAATGATGTTTTCTAATAAAAAAAAATGATGTTTTCTAGCTCCATTCATTTTCCTGCAAAATTCAAGATATCATTTTTTGGTTTTTTTTTTCTGCTGAGTAGTACTCCATTGTGTAAATATACCACATTTCAAGGGGCATTTAGGTTGTTTCCAGGTTCTGGCTATGACAAAATTGCTATGAACATAGTTGAGCACATGTCCTTGTGGCACAGTTGAGCATCCTTTGGATATATACCCAAAAGTGGTATTGCTGGGTCTTGAAGAAGGTTGTTTCCTAATTTTCTGAGAAATCACCACATTGACATCCAAAGGGGTTGTACCAGCTTGCACTCCCACCAGCAATGCAGGAGTGTTCCCTTTTCCCCACAACCTCTCCAGCATAAGTTGTCATCAGTATTTTTGATCTTGGCCGTTCTTACAGGTGTAAGATGGAATCTCAGAGTTGCTTTGATTTGCATTTCTCTGATGACTAAGGATGTTGAACATTTCCTCAAGTGTCTTTCAGCCATTTTAGATCCCTCTGTTGAAAGTTCTCTGTTTAGGTCTGTATTTCATTTTTTTAATTGGATTATTTGTTCTTTTGATGACCAATTTCTTGAGTTCTTTGTATATTTTGGAGATCAGACCTCTGTCTGATGTAGGGTTGGTAAAGATCTTTTCCCATTCTGTAAGCTGTCATTTTGTCTTCTTGACTGTGTCCTTTGCTTTACAGAAGCTTTTCAGTTTCAGAAGGCCCCATTTATTGTTTCTCTCAGTGTCTGTGTTGCTGGGGTTATATTTATGAAGTGGTCTCCTGTGCCAATATGTTCAAGTGTACTTCCCACTTTCTCTTCTATGAGGTTCAGTGTGGCTGGCTTTATGTTGAGGTCTTTGACCCATTTGGACTTGAGTTTTGTGCATGATGATAGATATCAATCTATATTCATTCTTCTACATGCTAATATCCAGTTATGCCAGCACCATTTGTTAAATATGCTTTCTTTTTTCCATTTGATGTTTTTTGTTTCTTTATTGAAGATCAGGTGTTCGAAGGTGTGTGGATTGATATCCAGGTCTTCTATTCAGTTCCATTGGTCCTCCTATCTGTTCTTATGCCAATACCAGGCTGTTTTCAGTACTGTAGCTCTGTAGTAGAGTTTGAAGTCAGGGATTGTGATGCCTCTAGAAGTTCTTTTATTGTACAGGATTGTTTTGGCTATCCTGGGTTTGGGTTTGGGTTTTTTGGTTTTTTTGGTTTGGGGGTTTTTTTTTTGCATTTCCATATGAAGTTGAGTACCGTTCTTTCTGGGTCTGTGAAGAATTTTGCTGGGATTTTGATGGGCACTGCATTGTGTTTGTAGATTGTTTTAAGATTGTCATAAAAAAATCAGTTTTCAATTCATCAACTAGGTATTGAAAGTCTTCCTCTTTAAGGATATGGACTATAGAAATGGTTGACTTCCTCTTCTTTATGAAATGATAACTTAAATGTCAAACAGTTATGTAGCAAGAGGGCCCACTTGTTCATCCCAGCCACCTGGCTAGCTTAGCCCCGAAATAACCACACAGAAATTGTATTAATTAAAACACTGCTTGACCCATTAGTTCTAACTTCTTACTGTCTAATTCGTACACCTTAATTTAACCCATTTCTAAAAATCTGTGTATTGCCATGTGGCAGTGGCTTACCCAGTAAAATTCCCAGCATCTGTCTCTGGCGGCTCCATGGTGTCTCTCTTCAACTCTGTCTTTCTTTCTCCCAGCATTCAGTTCCATCTTCCCTGCCTACCTAAGCTCTGCCCTATCAACAGGCTAAGGCAGTTTCTTTATTCATTAATGGTAATTACAGCATATAGAGGGGACTCCCACATCACAGTTAAAGTAGAGCAAGTTCTAGAAACTCCAGCTCAGGCTCAAGATTATGGATACAGGAAAATCCTTGAGTCTTGGCTGTGCAGAGCCCTGTGCAGAATTTCTAAACAAAAACTGGAAGGCAATGAGCCCTCAGGGTTCTGAAGATCTAAGGTCATAGGTGTTGAGCACGCTATTTAAACTCCCTCAGCTGAGGTCTCCTCATCCACAGAGTCTCCCTGAGCATGTTTGTGTGACTTGGGTAATACATTTTCCAAAGGTATCATTAAAGCATCATGAGTCTGTTGCTACCTCTTGTGTGGTAAGAACTCTGAAGGATAACTTGACCTTTGTCTAGCAGATACAGTTTTCTGTGCAAGACACAGCCTCTGCTGACCCTTGGCTCGCTCAGCAGGCTATACCGTGTGCAGCACCAGGGAAGCAATCGCAGCAGGGGCATGGCTACGATGTGTCGGGACATCTGCAGACCACAGAGAAGACTGCGTCTGTGCAGGCTCAGTCCTTTTCAGGTAAGAACCACAAGGAAGCCCCTCCGGCTGAGGCCACACGAGAACAGCCAGGTCTAGGCTGAACCCATCACTGAGGCATGCACACTGTTAGAAACTGTCTGCCTTACATACATGAGCACTCACTGTATTTATAACAATTATAGCCAATTTGTTTGGGTATATAGATGACGAAAAATCTCTTTGACTACCCAAGCTTAGAACCGTATATTAGCTACCTTAGTAAATGCTGGTCTAACACCCACGTAGAAAACAGTAAGCTGCAATGCGTGGGTTAAACACAGCAGGTTTTCTGTTTTCTTTTCCAGACAGTCACATGTACTCCAGACTCTCCTGTTCTCTCTGTGTACCCAGGGATGACCTTGAATTCCAGATTCAAGGAGCACAAGGGTTTGATTCTCTTGTTGCTTCCAATGTGAGACTCCATGCTGCTCTGTTTTGTCTTTAACTCAAATCACAGCCATCATCCTTGTGGTTAAGAAAATGGAGATCAGAGAGAAAAATAAATCAAGCACTAGGCATGTAGCTCGACGTGAGACTAATGGTCAGCATAGATGAGGTCCCTGGTACATTTCCCAGTACAAACAAACAAACACACACACCAACCCTGAGTAAGCCATAAATAAGAGACAATGAGGAAGACAGATGGTGGGCCAGCTAAGGCAGGGCCAAGTGTGTCCAGAGGATCAGCGCAGTCCCCACTAAAATCCCATCCTGGAGAAACACGTTAAATGCTTAGAGAGGAGAAATAAGATGTGGCTCTGCATCACAGTCTCAATGCTGTCATAGTGGTTAGGCTTGGGCTGGAGAGATGATTCGGAGGTTAAGAGCACAGAGACTGTCCTTCCAATGGTCCTGAGTTCAGTTCCCAGCAACCACATGGTGCCTCATAACCTCCTTTGGCATTCAGACATACACGCAGACAGAGCACTCATGCCTTAAAAAATATGTAAATAAATAAATTTTTCAAAAGGAGAATTTAGGCATTTTATCCCTATGAAACAAGGAACTTTTAACAGAAACATAGCAAAAAAAAAAAAAAAAGAAAGAAAGAAAAGAAAAACCACTTTATGGGCTAAGGGGAGTCGCTCTTTGGTAGAGCACTTGCCCAGCATGCGTGAGCCTGAGGTTCAGTACCCAGTAATGGGAAAAAGGAAAGAAAAGGTTTATAAAGGAGAGTGGGTTGAGGTGAGGATGTTCTCAGCAGTCGGACCAAGAAGCTAAATCGAAGTTGCTACAACCGAAACTAATGCCGTGGCCTTGGGAGGACGTGGGCTAGAAAGGTGGCTTTGCAGCAGAGCATAGACTTCGGAAGAATAAATGACAAGCCAGAGTATCTAGCCGTTGGAAATAAGAGGCAGAGCTCATTTGGATATCTAACTGGAAATACAAAAGGCAGAAATGGGTATCTGGGACTAACAGGAGTCTAATATCATTTAAGCATTGCCACAAATAATTAAGATAAATTAGATGTAAGTTAGGAATCCATGAGGATGAAGAAAGAAAGGAAAATATGCAAACTAGGAAAAGAGTAGTTAGAGACAAAATTCTCAGAAAGAAAATCTCAGTGAAAAATTAACAAATTAAAAGTCGTAATCCAGATGCCGTGATGTGCCTGTAGCCTAAACTTCCAAGAGCTGCAGGCAGACAGGAGCAGGCGTGAGAAGGAGCCTCCCCTGGCTACTCCACTGCAGAGCATGCAAGTAGGTGGAGGGGAAGGAGAGTCCTGAGCTGACAGCAGGGACACTGCTTTTCCAAGCATATATTCTTGAACTCAAAGTCAGATTAGTAAGAAATGAGCAGAATCGGGAGAAGCTGTGGTTTTGCTGGAGCGTGTTCGTAGATAAGTGGCAAGAGCAACATCACCCTCGAAAAGGAAGGGAAACAAGAACAGAACACAATGTTCTTTATTCCCATTTTAAGAGAACACCCTGCCTCTGACAAGGGTAACCAGCTGTGGGCAGCATGGTGTGTAAGGCATTTTCTCCGGGTGTTTTAGTGTAGTTTCTACTAGCTGTGGGCGGTGGTATGCCCAAGGGAAATTGTAGATGAACAGAAACTATAAAACTATGACGTTTACTTTTCTAGAGTTTGTCAGTGTAAATCAACTTTTGCTTAAAAATTACTTAAAAATTTGACTGATGAACAACTTTCTTTTTAAAGACAAGCCTTCACTATGTATCTCAGGCTGGCCTCAAACTCTCAGTAATCCACCTGTCTCTGACTCATGAGTGTAAGGATTAAAGGCGTGCACCACCACATCCGGAGATTAACAATTTTATTCTTGAAATTTCTTATTAAAAATTTCTTATTATTTAGCCGGGCGGTGGTGGCGCACGCCTTTAATCCCAGCACTCGGGAGGCAGAGGCAGGCGGATCTCTGAGTTCGAGGCCAGCCTGGTCTACAAGAGCTAGTTCCAGGACAGGCTCCAAAGCTACAGAGAAACCCTGTCTTGAAAAAACCAAAAAAAAAAAATGGTTTAATATTAGCTTTAACCCTCTTTGCCATCATTTCCCTCATTAAGTTGAAAATTTTTGTCATAAAAGCTGACAAAAATTATCGTTATAGTTTACCCTTTCCCCCTCTTATAAACATCTCCATTAAATTCTGATCAACTTTCAAAAAAAAACAGTAAGCTGTAATATCAGTATGATATCACATGGACATGAAAAGGTAAATGAGAGAAGTGGAAGAACTAAAAAAAGCAGGGCCAGTAAGACAGAAGTCAGATGGACAAAGGCAGAGCTGGAGGGAGGAGCCCAGCCCGAACTGCTTAATTTACCTGGTAGATAGCATCTGAGCTGCACGCTGCCATAGAAGATTCCCTGTGGACACCTGTGACTGGGCATTCCAAGTGGAAGAAACAGAACATGTGAAGGGTTTTAGGACGCTGACCTTAACATGGCTAAAGCTCTTTTGATCCACAGGGATGTAGAGATAAATATGAACAAGTTGATCACAAAGAACCTAGCAACTGAAATGCTTTGGGTGTGGTGGTGAGAGTGTAGTCCCTGGAAAACTGGTGGAGAGCTAAGTGAAGTTCTTGCTTTGGGGCAGCCAAACTGCCAGGAATAGGGAGACTGTGAGGGGGGCAGCAGGGGAAGACAATGGAGATGCTGGAGCTGTGTGGGAAATGAAGTGAGTGGCAGGAAGAAAGGAAGAAGTTGAAGACTTGGTAGGTGAACTGAGCACTGCACCGAGGCATTTGTGCTGTTAGTTGCAGGTTGGTCAGATTGGGCCCAGGCTGGCTCCAGGTAACAGACACGGA
This sequence comes from Arvicola amphibius, assembly GCF_903992535.2. Lineage (NCBI taxonomy): Eukaryota > Metazoa > Chordata > Mammalia > Rodentia > Cricetidae > Arvicola > Arvicola amphibius. The sequence goes on along the minus strand of NC_052047.1, from coordinate 1,491,409 downwards.
GCAGAGCTGAGGATTCAAGAGAGAAGAGCTTTATAATATTCTAATGTGTCAAGTGACCCCTTCCATAAAAATTTTTCACATTATTTGACCTTTGCTGTCACCCCAGATTTGTGATCCTATTCTCTTGATTGTTCCACCTCTCTCTCTGAATGTTTCTTACAGTTGCCTTTAGATACTAATAACATTATGAATTTATAGCCTTAACTTTTGTTTTCTCTTGAGAGAGGGCTGTGCTATGTATGTAGTCCTCATTATTTTCAAACTCACAATTCAACCTCAGCGTCCTCAGTGCTGGGAAAAGAGGTGTGTGCTGCTGCTCTCCTGCAAGCGGCTTCCTCTCCACTGTAGGAATTCCCCGCAGGCTGCTGAACAGGCCTCCCTCTCCCCGGGTGCTGTGTGCCTTCATCACTCTCTAGATACCACACCATGGAGAAGGCTGAGAAAAAAAGTGCTATCTGTTGATTCTAGGTAATGCTTTTCTGCTGTTATTTGCAGAGTCCAAGTGTATCTGTCCCCAGACAATGCTTATACAACACTAGTGAGCATCTTTATTTAAATATCATATAACCAAAAAAATTTATCATATAACCAGTTCAAACTATGTAAAAACAAAATTTCCACTTATTATTACCCAAATTTTAAAAAGGGGTATATTTATTATTTTAATTTTTATGTTATCTGAGTGTTGCCTGCATGTTTGTTGTCGGATCGCTGGAACAAGAGTCGCAGGTGGCCGTGAATCACTGGGGATGATGGGAACAAAGCCAGGGATTTAACAGCAGAGCAGTCTCTCAGCCCTGCAATCCCTAGATTTCATCTTTCCCTTTTTAATCAGTGATAACACATCACCACATACCGACAAGTGGAGAGTCATCCTAGAATGGTCTTCACTTTCCACATTCACTCCTCATCCTTCCTGCACAGCATCCGCTTCAGCTGAGAGGGGATGCATTCCTTCACTTTCAACTCTTCTCCCACTTCTCCATTCCTCTGTGGCTTAAGAAAATGCATGCATAGCCAGGTGGTGGCGGCGCACGCCTTTAATCCCAGCACTCGGGAGGCAGAGGCAGGTGGATCTCTGTGAGTTTGGGGCCAGCCTGGTCTACAAGATATAGTTCCAGGATGGGCTCTAAAGCTACAGAGAAACCCTGTCTCAAACAACTCCAACTCCACTTGAACCTCTTCCTGCATGTCTTCTCCCAACTCCATGTCCTCTTCTTCTATTTAATAAAAAAAAAAAATCCACTGAGTCCAGTTACTGCTGATTGGTATAGGCTCATCCATGTTCAATCAGTAGCCACACTGCCAAACAAATAGGACTCTTCCCAGTCCCTACCCACTGCCAGCTGCTCCTCAGCCAGGGGTGGGGCCTGTGAACCCCTAGTTCCCTTGCAGAGGTGCTGACTGGCTGGTGTGACAGCCCTCCCCAGTGATCCCCCTCAACTCTGCACTACCTTATCTACGGTCTTTCCCAAGGGGAGGTTGATGTAGGCGCAGTATTTAGAGCGAGCTCACACAGTCATGAATTCTCAGCACTTTGAACAGTTATAAGTTTCTCTGTATTGCTGCCCACTACAAAAAGATTTCCTAACCAAGGTTGAGGGCACATATTTATGGGTGTAAACATAAATAATGACAAGACAATACAACCATTTAACAAAGTAGCAGTAGATTCTCCCCTGTGGTCTTTGGTGTCTCCAGCCATGAGTTTTTGACTAAGTTTACACCGCCAGGTATGAATTCTTCCCATGGGGCAAACCTCAGCTGTCTCAGAAGCAGTGGTTACCCCATAACAGGCACGCACGATTGCCCCGTGGGCTCACTGCCGGGTAGGCTGATGTGATGCTGTGTCTTCACTCCTCACTGGCGTGTCTAGACAGTGAGTGCCCCAGCTTCCCAGAAGCCTTTCGTTCTCTGTTCCTTTTCACTCACTGGGGGTAAGGCAGGATTTTCATGACTAGCTTAGACTAATCCAGATCCACCTCTGCAGCTAAAGCCAGTCCACAAACTGTAGAGCGCCATACTGTGAGAACAGCGCGCTTCACATCACAGTTGTCAGCCGTGAAGCCATCTACTCTCCATGTTCCCAAAACAAAACCCAGAAAATAATATAGAAAGTTAAAATGCATAGAAACGTAGTCATTTTATTTCATCTGTGTGTGTGTGTATGTGTGTGTGTGTGTGTGTGTCTTTCATTACTTTGTTTTCTTTTTTTTTTCTTTATTTGGTTTTTTGAGACAGGGTTTCTCTGCAGCATTTTTAGAGCCTGTCCTGGAACTAGCTCTTGTAGACCAGGCTGGTCTCGAACTCACAGAGATCCGCCTGCCTCTGCCTCCCGAGTGCTGGGATTAAAGGCGTGCGCCACCACCGCCCGGCTTGTTTTCTTTTTTCTTAATCAGGATCTTATAAGTAGTTGAAGCTGACCTAGAATCATGACCTTCCTGCCTCAACTTCTTGACTGTTGGGATTAAAGGCATGTGCCAGTATATCTGCCTATTTTATTTTTATGATGCCTGACATGTAAGGAAAAAGAAAATTAGACTCTAGATAAGTGCCCTGAAGTATTTCCATTATGCCTTTCTAAAGGGTGTGTGCTTCTAGGTGATTCCAAACAAGTCTGGAATGGCCCCACTGTGGTGCATGCCTCTGCTGAGAACCCCACGATGCTCGAGCCAGACTGCCACGCTCATGTGCAGAAGGTAAAATAATACAACTTTTCTCAAATGTTGAAAGCACTTAAGATCTAATATTAGTTATATGAAAAATTCGTAAACACTAGAGTAAGATTGGATTCCTAAACCTAACTTTTTCTTATGTTAAAAAAGATACATGTTAGCAAACGTACCTCCCACCTGCATAATCAGTCCTAGCCTGGAATAAGACCATCTTTAGAGTCTGTGGAAGAGGTCCCTAACCTTCATAGCACACATTGGCAGCAATTTTTTCGATATATCTTCTAGATGTTTGAGTTACTCTAACTATGAGTTCCTGTTCCAGGCATCTGAGACGAATTTTCAAACTGTGAAGGCGCTGAATCTCTTCCCTCCTTAGAAGTACTCAGGGCACTACTTCTCACTGCTTAAGATTATCGCCTGGGCACAAAATCTCACAGTTCCCTCTGTTAACGTGCAGAAGAGAAGCACATTGGAACCATGTACAGCCTTGCTATTTTAGTTTGCTCTTAGATAACAGTTTAAGTCATCTGTTTTCCCCAACTAAAGTCAGCCCACGAAGGCCTTTCCATCCTTAAGCTGCTTTAGTGCTGAGTAAGAAGATACCATTTTCCTTCCAAAATGTGATTGATATCTGTAAACATAGGCTGAACCAAATGTCTGTCTATTTTAGGATATAAAGATCAAGAACGCGGAGTCCTGGAGAAGTTTGGGCAAGCCAGTGAGATCATCAAGTGCCCCAAAGTCCTCAGACGAGCTCTTCAACCAGTTCAGAAAAGCAGCAATAGAAAAGGAAGTGAAAGCCCGGACCCAGGAGCAGCAGATGCGGAAACACCTGGAACAGAATCCACAGGAACCAAAAGCACCTCCAGAGAATCAGAGGTCTGTGGCTGGTTGGCCTTACTAAGGCTGGGGAGACATAGAAATGGATGTGTCAGCTTACTGCGATTCACACACAAACACACAACAAATTGTAGTTACAAAAAGTATATCTTATCAGTATTTCTCTAAATGGTTGTATCTGTTTTTTAAAAGACAGAAATAGCTGAGAAATCAAGCTAGTAAAGATGGAAATGTTACCAAATTCTAACGGCCTTTTTCCCAGAACTGCCTTCCAAGTTTTTCTGTTCTCATGTAGGAAGATAGTGCTGTGTGTGGGCCATGGCTTTCAAAACCTTCATTTTTTGTTGTTAATATCGAATACCCATCATAACCTGTCTCAGTCACATCAGACGTAAAATTCAGGGGGTGGGGACATCGCTAAGTGAGTGCACTGTTTGTCTAATGTGCCCGAGGTCCTAGACTTGGACCCTTGCCTTGCCTGTAATCTCAGCAGTGAGGAAGGTGGAGGTAGAAATGGGGGGGGGAGGAACTCTGACAGCCCGGGACCCATCCATTTCTGTCTGTTTTCATTGTTTGATCAATGTCTTTGTTTAAAAAAAAACTAAGGAACTTGAAATCTACTTTGAGCCCTCCTGTTTATTTAAGGGAGCTTGGGAATGGATTGACTGTAGAATCAAATAAGATGGAAATCAAGTGTCATGGAGAAGAGCGGGAAGAACAGCAGCCATCAGAAGCTCAAGACCAAAGCAAACTCTGGCTTCTCAAAGACCGGAACTTAGCAAGGGAGAAAGAGCAAGAGCGGAGGAGAAGAGAGGCAGTGAGTACACTCTGACTTTCTAAGTTAACTAGGGAGGGAGACAGCGCATCGGCATCTCTCGTGGTCAGAGACAAGCTGGACGTAGAGCGGGGCAGCTTGTGGAACCACTGGGCTAACTGCGCTTTTAAAATTTCCCTGTGACTTAAATTCCTCCTTTAAAAATGGAATAATAATTCCCATTATGAAGTAAATTAACATACACTGAGAACATAAAGAAAATGCCTGATGTATAAATGAAGTAATTCACTGTTCACCGTTACTGCCTTAAAACCCTGCAGATCCCTTCAGATGTGCCATGGCTTCCCAGTCAGTGTTTCTTGGGTCTCTTTAGTTGATGGCTAGATTAAGAAATCTGGAAAGAACCAGACAGTAGTGGAGCACTCGGGAGGCAGAGGCAAGTGGATCTCTGAGTGTGGGGCCAGCCTGGATAGCCGGGACTACACAAAGAAACCCTGTTGGGGGGAGAGGGAGGTTAGGAAGAAAGAAAGTCAGCGAGATGGCAGTAGACAACATACAACATGGAGTCCGATGATCTGTCTTCAGCAGCACGGCTCATCACCCACCTGGGTCTCTCATGCTCCGGCTTAAGTGTCAGATGTTGTATGACATGTCTGTTTACACCAATAAGGACACTAATGACAGACTAAAGAAACCATTGTAGGCAAATCTAGCTTGGTGAATCCATGAGTGTGACTGTAGTTTCCACAGGAGCAAGCCTGGGTGAGGGGTTACTCATAGGAGCATGGCCACTTAGAGGCATCTGCACACTTCCCATCTCCAGCAGTTGTTACCGCTGCTGTATCCTCAGGAGGGGAAATGTCCTTCACCTGAGGAAGGAAGTTCCTGATCTCATGGGAGTCTCCTGTGTAGCAGTAACAACTGCTCTCTAACTCCCATGGCAGTGTGTCATGTCTGGAGGGCAGACTTTAGCAACATTACTGCCACTAGTGCCAGCACCAGCTCATCACCGGAAACCAGAGTTCCCAAAGCCCATGGCTCAGTGGGCAAAGCACTTGGTGTGCAAGATTGACCAGGGTGCAGATCCCCAGAACCTACGTAAGTGCAGGGAATCAGTGAGCCCCGGGTTCAACTGAGAGACCTGCCTCCATATGGAAGACATTCAATGTCAACCTCTGGCTTCCACATATATGTGTGCTCCCACACAGCCACACACATTCCATAAGTCTGTAGTTTTCATTAATATTTACTCTGCACCTTGCATATTTGTACATATTATTATTGTATATAAATTATAAGGCATTTCATTATGAATATGCCTTGCTCATATTCACACCCACAACCTGCTCCTGACTAAACCCTTCCCACTGGTCTCTTTGTCAATAGCTCCCTTCTGTTTTCATGAAAATCTAGCTTCTCCATATTCCATCCTCTCTCTGGTGTGTTTGCTGAACATGATGTTTTCAGTTCTGTCTGTTTTCCTGTCACACATGATCTAACTCTTAATAGTTGAGGATGCTTCATTGTAGACAGATGTGTGTGTACACGTGACATTCACTTAGACACGCGTCTGTTGACAAGGGCGTGACTATTGTGATGGTGTCGCGGTCAGTGTGGTAGACGTTCAGGTTTCTGTGGTGACTGATCCTTTGGGTGCCTGCCCAGGAATGGCAGAGCTGCACAGCTCTAGTTTTTTTAAGAATGTCCACACTGACTTCCATGGCGTCTGTACCCTTGAGAGCACGTGCTGCTTCTGTTTCTTGCTGATTGCTGCTCTGTGTGTGGTGAGAGAAAGCTCGGTGTGGTTTTGATTCCCACAGTGGCTAAAGATGCTCAACATTTAGTTCTGCGTTCGCTGGCCATTTGAACTCGCTCTTGTACTCCCCTTTATGACTAGATATTCGTGTCCTCGTATACATGCTGAATTATTTTCCAAACAAAATCTTCCTTCCTCCCTCCCCACTTTCGTCTCTCACAGCTGGAATCTTAGCCTGAATTCTCCTTGAACTCCCCATGCTCTTGCCTTAGCTTCTTGAATGCTGAGATTAGAGGCCTTGGCCTCAAGCAGAAATGAATGACGTTTAACAATGTTATACAGAGATTATTTTATTGTTTGTGGTGCTGCAAATCAAATTCAGGGTTTTACACCTGTTATGAATACCCTCTAGCATTGAACTACATCCTCTGTAGAACTTTCTACCATAAGCATGCTCTGTTGTCTGCTTCAGACATTTCTGAGGTTGTTTTCTTCTTACAATTTCTTGAGTCCTCTTGTTGCCACAGACTAAGACCTGGCCTTGTCATCTTCCAGTCCTCTTACAAGAGTCTAGCGTCCCTAATACCCCCACTCAGTCTGATGTCAGTCCTTATAGTCTAAGGACTTCTCAGGAGCTTGACTAGCTTGACTAAGGACTACCTAGAACATTTAACAGTGCCCAAACTTCACCTCATGCCAGTCTCCTTCATCAGCCCTGTACTCTTCCATCTGGGTTTGACTGAAGTGATCGGGACCATAGAGAAAGGAATATCCAGCCTACAATATCTGCAGCAAAATCAAGTGGTGTTTTAAGTCATGATCCCTAATATTTATTAGTGGACAGATTGATTCTCTATTTGTAATAAAGTATTCTACATGAATCTATTTTATCTCAGATATGAATTTAAAATAAAATTCTACATGCAACCTTTAAAATAAAATTTTTCGAGCCGGGCAGCGGTGGCACATGCCTTTAATCCCAGCACTTGGGAGGCAGAGGCAGACGGATCTCTGTGAGTTCAAGACCAGCCTGGTCTACAAGAGCTAGTTCTAGGACAGGCTCCAAAGCTACAGAGAAACCTTGTCTCAAAAAACCAAAATAAATAAATAAATGAATGAAATAAGAAAATAATTTTTCATGTTTACTTAACTATAACAAAGGTTTCATTACATTTTCTTGCTGTGTTCCAGTGTGCCTGTATCTAGAGAGCATCACATGATCCTCAGACCCGTACACTTTCTGAAGCTCCTACATGGCAGGCTGAAATCAGCTTTGAGGAACTATTTAGTCTAGACAATTGGCCTAGGACAGCCTAGGAGCTGAGCACTAAAAGGTCCTGATTTAAGTTGTGTTAGTGTTTGTTCATTTCTAAGCAGATTTTGAGAATTTCTGCAGTCTGTTAGAGTCAGACATGTCCCGCCCTTCTCTGTGGTGCTAGACAAATAAACCTTTTATCACCCCTTTGGTAGGGAGGCCATAGCTCTAAATCTTGAAAACAACCACATCCAAGAAGCCAACCAGCTGGGCAACAGACTAGAGCTTTGTGTCTCACTAATACTGCTGTGGGGAGGGCCAAGCCCTTTACACTTCACCTGGCAAGGAACATTTAGGAAGTCACACCCTAGAGCACTCCCACTGCCCTCTCCCCTGCCCTCGCTCCTCGTATCATGCTTGTGCTAAAATCTGTCCTAAAAGCTTCCTTAATAAACTCCAGCTTTTCTTGAGGGAGAAACTGGAAATATAGTAGTCATGCTTCTTGTTTGATGTAGCATTTTCTCATTTTACTCATTTCCTAAGGATTGCTGTATGCAAATGAGCACTGTCCCTGTGCAGCCCTGCAGCTTGATCCCGTGCTCATAAATAGATCCCGAGTTTCTGACTCGGTGCTGGAATCAATGAAAACTATAGCTTTACATTATATGGTAGCGTTCCCGCACACAGGGATTGCACTGCTAAAATTAAACATTTTAAAAGATGCACGTGTGTGTGTGTGTGTGTGTGTGTGTGTGTAGCATGTGTTCTCAGAAGCCAGAGAAGCTAGTCTGCCTGGTTAGAGTTATAGGCAGTTGTGGACTACCTGACAATGGGTGCTAGAAACTGGAGTCAGGTCTTTTGTCTGAGCAGTGCACACCCTTTAACCACTGAGCCACTTTTCCAGCCTGGTTAAGGCAGCTTCTGTGCTAGTGCTGTGCTGGCTACAGGAAAGCAAGAGCGGTGCTTTCGGCTTGCGTTCTCACTCCTCCGTGAGTGTTGAAATACTCTTCTTGTTGGAGAGTCAAACTTACTATTTATGTTCTTGTGGCATTTTATTACATCTGTTATATATTAAAAGTTATACTTATAGTCATTATGCTAATTATTTATATTTTGTATGAAACATTTCTAAGTGTGTGTTTATATAAAGCTGTAATAAAGGTATGCATCTTAAACTAACAAGAATCTTCTCTTTTCTGCAGATGGCGGGTACCATTGACATGACTCTTCAAAGCGACATTATGGCAATGTTTGAAAATAACTTTGATTAAAATTCAGTTTTAAATTAACTATCACCTTTAAATTAATGATACAAATATTTACAATGCACTGGTAAAGTGATTACTTTCAACCACCAAGATACCAATCACATTGTTTTGACTGCCCTAAAATAATTAAATATTTTTTCACTTACATTTTTAATAAATATGTTTATTTTAAATACATAATTTATAAAAAGTTTTATAATTTTGATCTCTAAAAATGAATATATTTTTATCATTCTCCCGAGGACTGTCAACTATGTATTATAGCCCTGATCTAAGCAAGTCTGAAAGGGATCATCTGATTGGAAAAAAATGAAGAATATATAAAAGAATATAAAAACAGGTTCTGTTGAGTTTCTAACTTTTATTTATTTATCTGAACCAGTTTTCTTGTTTGTTTGAGGCAGGGTCTCACATACCCCTCCTGCCCTACCTCTCAAGTACTGGTTCTACAGGAAAGAGGGTTTTCTGTCAGAATTACCTGGTGTCTAACAAGTGACACCTAGTTTCCATATGAATCACAATGTTAGAGACTCTACTGATTCCATGTTTAAATTCCACACTCACTTTTGTTTTAAGGCATTATTAGCTATGATTTGAAACAAAGTAACAGCTTTGTGTGTACCAGCTTCTGTAGGACTGTGTAGGTGATAGCAGGGAATATTTGCCCAATTATGGGAAGTCATAGTCTATGAAACATTTATGTTTTGTTATTTTCAAACTGGAGTTAAATCTAAACCTTGTATATTCTCTTTGAATTTTAAACCTTTGAACTCTTGAAACATAACCTGATTTAGGCCCTGTTGCAATATTGTCTGAAGTAGAAATTCCATGTGTGTCCAAACAGCAGCACACGCCTGCCGTAGTCCAGTGCTCGGGGCAGAGGCCCTGCTGCACGCTCCAGGCAGCTGAGCTCCACATCAAGAGTGCGTGCGTGTGTGTTATTTTATTATACCCCTTGCTCATTGTTTTCATTTAAAATAATTTTCTCATACACTACATTCTGATCATAGTTTGCCTGCCCCCAACTCCTCCCAGCTCCCCACCTACACAACTTGACCCCGTCTTTCTCTCGCTCATTGAAAAACAGGCAAATAAAGCAGACAAACCAGAATATAAATAAATAGGAAAAAAGACAAAAGTATAAGAAATATACACACACAAACCACAAAAAATGCAAAATCAGATAAAAATACAAGCAAAGGACTAGTAAGACAAAAAAAGCACAAACAAAGCAATATCAAACCAAAATGTCTACAAAAATACCACTGGGTTCATTTTGTGTTGGTCATCCTACTGCTGGGCATGGCCAGCCCTTAAGTGTGGTTAATATATCATGAGTCTCCATTGAAGAAAACTAATTTTTTCTTCACAAGCAAGCAGATGTCAGTTGCAGCTAATTTCTTGGCTAGGGGTGGGACCCATGACCACTTCCTCCTGTTAGTGCTTGAACCCTGTCTGGCTTGAACCTGTGAGTACCCTGTACATGCCGGCATATCTCTGAGTGTGTCAGGCCCGTTGTGCTGCAAGACACTGTCTCCTTGGAGTCATCCATCACCTCTGGCTCTTACGTCTTCCCACCTCCTCTTCCATATGGTTCCCTGAGCCCTGAAGGGAGAGGTGGATGAAGACATCCCATTTAGGGCCGAAGGTTCCAAAGTCTCACTCTCTGTACGTGGTCCATGTGTTAGTCCACGTGTTAGCTTCCATCTGCTGCCTGAGGAAGCTTCTCTGAGGATGGCTGAGCGAGGCACTGGTCCATGGGTCTAGCAGAATCTATGCTCCTTTAGAAGAACAGTGGTAGCTGGTTTTCCCCTAGGACCTTGGCCTATCTTGTCTCAGGTCCTTGGCCACCCAAGCGTGTCAGGCATGAGTTCCATCTCACGGAGTGGGCCTCAAATCCAGTCAGACAATGACCGTTTGCTCCCACAACATTTGTGCCACTATTGTGCCAGTGTGTCATCGGGGATGTCATCATTGTGGATCCCTGAGTTTGTAGCTGGGTTGGTGTTCGCCTTTCTCCTCTGGTAGCAGGGGTGGAAACTCTAGTTAGGCACCAGCGCAACTTCTTCATGCTCAGTGATATGCATAGGTGTTGTCTTTATCATCAATTTGATTCCCTTCATATATGTATGAATATATGAAAACGTCAGGCTGAAGTTTGCCTTCTGTAGAGCTGGAGTGGTAGGTTGATTCTGCTTAAACTTTGTTTTAGTGTGGAATATTTTTCTTTATCTGTTGTGATTGGTAGTTTTGCTGGGTGTAGGTATCTATAGAAATCTGTAGATCTATAGATAGAAAGTTTTGTCTGAAGTGGCATCTGCCATCTCCTAGATTTCGTGGGGCATGTGTCTAGGCCCTTCTGGCTTTACAGAGTCTCCATTGTGCACTCAGTTGTTGTTCGAAAGGGTCTGCTTTTGCATGTTACTCTTAATAATCTTGCTTTGTTCTGTACGTTCAGTGTTTTAATTATTATGGGGGTTTCTCTTTTGGTGCTATTTGGTGTCTCCTATGCTCTTGATAGACACCTCCTTCTTTAGGTTGTGGAAATTTCCTCTTATGATTTTGTTGAAAATATTTTCTGTGCCTTTTACTGTGGATTTCTTCTCCTTTCTCTATTCCTGTTATTCATAGAGTAAATCTTTTCTTAAGGTTCCATATTTTGAGGATGTTTTGTGCCTGGATATTTTTAGATTTGACATTTTCTTTGGCTGAGGTATCCATTTCTTCTACTTTGTCTTCAACACCTGGAGAGTCTCTTTGCCATGTCTTGTACTCTGTTGGCAAGGCTCACCTCTGAGGGTTTTGTTTGACTTCCTAAGTTTTCCCTTTTCAGTTTTTCAGTTTTGAGTTTTCTTTATGTTTCTGTTTGCACTTTCAGGTGTTGAACTGTTTTCTTCGTTCCCTTCTATTGTTTGTGTCTTCATGGACTTCACTAAGGGATTCACTCATATCCTCTTTGGGGTTCATAATTGCTATTTTGAACTCCTTGTCTTGTACTTCAGCTGTATTGCCTTTCTCATGTCCTGCTGGAGTAGGGTTACTGGGTTCTGCTGGAGGCATATTGTCTTGGCCATTTGTGTTTGTGTCTAGGCATCTGGGGTTAGGGTGGTTGAGTTGCCTGTAGATGTTGATGTCTGGTCTTGTCTTTGTTGAATGAGTGTTGTTCCATTCCTTGGTTTCTGCTGCCTTCTCTGGGTCTTAGGAGAGTGTGGGAGCTGTGGGTTCCCTGGTATTGAGGGAGCGCTTCTTAGGTCAGTGGGTGGCAGAGAGGAAGAGAGGTGGGCTAGGAGGAAAGGCTGAGTGCCACTTCAGGAAAGATCTAAGGGATCCTGTGCACATCTAGAGGTATAAATAGTATAAAGATCATTTTTTCTCTAAGCTTCCTCTCAAAAGAGAGCCCCTAACATTTGATGCAGACATTTGCTCTGCCCAGGTGCTGACGGAGAGAACAGGGGAGGGTGTTGAAGGGAGAAAAGCAGGGCTCAAGACAGATGTGTGGGCATGGGGGTGAGAAAGGTTTGCCAGTCCTTAACTTCAGTTCTGACATGGCCTCTCAGAATGTATTTCCTGATCCCTAACATTTTTAAAATATCAATAGTCTCTAAAATATTTCTTAAAAAAATAGAAATTTCATCATTTCTTCAAGACAACCTAAAAGTACAGTTAAAGCACGCCACCTGTCTTACAGTCTTTGGTTGTTTCCTGGATCTTCTTGTTTAGCATTTAACAAAAAGAGCCAGTTTGGGGGATCCAAGAGCTTGCCATTTCTAGTGCCTGCCAGTAAAATTAACATAGTCACCATACATAAAACCAGATGGAGTACCAAATGTCTTTTCTTTTTGGCCCAAATATTTCCTTCTTATCTTTGTTTTCCATTTTAGCATCACTTATTCCCTAAAAATTGAAGCCTCCATGGTAGTTAGAGAGATCTGTGGTTTGCTCAGATTTCTGTGCTGCTTCAAGGAGCAGCTCAGCACCCCAAGCTCTGCATGTATCCTGCACAGTTTCAGGAACACGTGTCGGCTCAAGAAACTTCCCAATAAGGTTCCTTACAACCCAGGAACAGGGCATTGCACATTCTACAGAAATTCCTGTCATCTCTTCCTTGTTGAGCTGGAAAATGACTGGCTCTTATCTTTGACATCTTTATGATCATGGACTCATAAAACTTCTAAGCCAAAAAGAGGGAACAGGCACAGAAAAGCACCCCAGAATTAAGATGATTCTGTGTCTAAGGGTTTTGCCCATGTGTGTTTGCACCACTTGCATGCCTGGTACCATGGAGACCAGATTAGGGTGACAGATGCCCCGAGCTGGAGTTACAGGTACCGTGGAGACCAGAGGAGGGTGACAGATGCCCCGAGCTGGAGTTACAGGTGGCTTAAGGGCTGTGTGTATGCTGAGAACTGAAGTCAAGTCTTCAGCAAGTGCTCTTAACTGACAAGCTTCAACAACCCAGATATTAGAAGAGCATCAAGAAAAACAACAAAGAAGAAGTCGTGGCTGAACGCTAGTAAATGAAGAGTTCTAACCAAATGTTGTGAAAACAGCAAGAGGCTCTCCAGCAGTCAGCTCAGAATGAACCATAGACCAAACCAGGGGCCCAGATACCACCAGTGAAAGTGCATCATCCATGGGTCCCCATACCGGATGCTAAAACTCCTTACAGAACACAGAGCCATACCTCAAAGAGCATAAGGGATCATTTATCCCGAGCCAGATACAAGTGATCAAACTGCCCCAACTGAGTCGACCAGCATGGAAGTGACGGCGTGAACGCCTGCAGTCACCAGGCAGAAGAGTCGAGGCTGTTTCCGTCCATTGCTGCGTGTCGGTTTACAGTGGGAGGACGCTGTCGCATGTTTTAGATCTTACAGCATCTCGTGACTGGTCTTGCTAATACATTCCAAAGGTTTTTATCTGATAGTTGAGAAGGGTGTTAGGCTAGATACAGAGGTAGGCCAAAGGTAGTCCAAGATAATCTGTCTACTGATCTGCAACATCCTCCTCTACATAATAACATTTTTAGTCAGTCATCCTGGTAGGAGCTTTTGAATTTCTGAAGCACCCAGAAGTCCAGCATGCTATCCATTGAACCATACAGCCCATCTTTATCATGATAGGATTTTGACACATGTGGCTTTTTCTGAGGACTTCGGTCCATATGACAAAAGAACTAAGCACAATGAACGCTTGCAGTTCGTGTCCTCGGTGCTCCACTCACCCAAGTCCCTGCCTGGCAAATGGCAAATGTACCCAAGACTGTGTCAAAACTGACTATAGTTTTAAGTATCTTATTTGGTGTTTATTTTAAGATACTTTTGCTTAACTTAAGCTAGTAGTAGGTTGTTCTAACAACTCCCTGGCCCACCTCTCAACTCTATTTGGTTGTATTTATTTGATAAAACTCAAACTCTTATGAACTCTGCCTGCTCTGCACCCACAATGCTGAGGATGACTCAAGAAACTTTCCAGTTTCTTGCTAACTGCAGTCACTTTCCAGTTCTCAGTGAGCTGTCATGTTGGCTGCAAGTCTGAGAGTGTCCATCATTTGTCCATTATCCCTGGACAGTCAGCTAAACTTCACCTCTCCCCTCCCTTCAGGAGAAACCATAGGACAACAAACACCACCACCAGTCTCTGAGTCTCTGCCACTTATTTCTTCCTGCTGCACAGAGAGCTGCAGGGTAGCACCGCAGCTGCAAGGAGAGCATCGAGGCTGCAGGGGGAGCACCGAGGCTGCAGGGGGAACACCGAGGCTGCAGGGGGAGCACCGAGGCTGCAGGGGGAACACCGCGGCTGCAGGGGGAGCACCGAGGCTGCAGGGGGAGCACCGAGGCTGCAGGGGGAGCACCGAGGCTGCAGGGGGAAGCACTGAGGCTGCAGGGGGAGCACCGAGGCTGCAGGGGGAGCACCAAGGCTGCAGGGTAGCACCACAGCTGCAGGCACCCTGTATGCCCTGCTGCTCCTTTCTCCTAGGACGTGGCTGTAACAACTGTGGCTTCCATTGCCAGTATCCTTCCTGGGGCTAACTACCAACATAAAGATGGATTTTTCTAAAAGATGAAGTTGGAGGTGGTGTCATTTCCTTCTTTATATCGGTTCCTCACTTTCTTGGCCCATTTGTTTAAAGCTTCTTTATAGAAATTTTAAAAAACAAATTAAGACAGGACTGGAGTCATAGCTCAGCACTGAAGTAACTACCTTACATGGACAAAGCCCAGGGTTCAAAGCCCAGTACTGGCAGAACTATTTAAGACCAAACCTTAAAATTTAAAATTCAGGGATTTGTAGTGTAGTCTATGGGAAAGATAAGACCGTTATGTAGAGACATTAGGAAAGTTTATGTTCTGTGCAATGAGATTATAAATCTCATTCAAATGTGGGCACATGGAAGATTTGATTAACTTGTTTTTACAAAAAATATGGTGATTTTGCTTTCTTCATACTTCATGACTTTACGCATAAAACACAGCTTTGCTTCTGGTAAAAGACATGGCTTGTTCTGGATCCCAGCACGAGTGACCATGGACAGGGAACACGGAACACAGATCCAGGTTACCTCAAGGCCATGTTCCAACATGGAAATAACTTATGAATGTTTCATAGTAACAAAGTCATCAAGAATCTTTACAAGCCGGGCGGCGGTGGCGCACGCCTTTAATCCCAGCACTCGGGAGGCAGAGGCAGGCGGATCTCTGAGTTCGAGGCCAGCCTGGTCTACAAGAGCTAGTTCCAGGACAGGCTCTAGAAACTACAGGGAAACCCTGTCTCGAAAAACCAAAAAAAAAAAAAAAAAAAAAAAAAAAAAATCTACAATACATTGGTGGGAGCATCCGGTGCTACAGCAGAGCAGGGAAGTCTATACCTTCCAAGGGGGATTCATCTGCTGGGCACAAGGATACCAGGTCAAACAGAGGTGGGCAATGCACAGCTATTAAAATTGTAAAGATAGCCCCAAGATTCCCGATTCTCCTACCTATACCTCCTGAGTGCTGGAAAAACATGCATTCACAATCACACTGGGCTTTGTGCATTTTTGTACACTTAAAATCCAGATGTACCTCTGTGCTGGAATGCCATGCGTATTAATGCAGTTTTGTCTGTGGTCTGAGTAGGAGGTTCTGCATTCCTTCCTTCCATATAATTTGCCCTTGATGCTCACAACTCACTAAACTTGCACATGAGACTTAGGGCCACTTTATCTGACTTGTACTCAAATGAGCTGAAACACCATGAGGATTTTAAGTTAGATCAGATTAGAATTAAATTCAGAAACTTACCAATTTCTTTTCAGGCTTATACGTACACCCTGCCTGTAACCCTCCCCTCCCCTCCCCTTAGGATTTCCAGTCTTAAAGGAGGCAGAGGAGTTCTCTCTGGTCTTTCACTCCAAAATCAGCTGTGTACAGAAACAGAAAGCAGCTGAGATAGATACAGGAGGAATTGGGGTTCCCTATTGAGGTTCTTAGTCTCAGTACTGAAAATCAAGCCCAACCAAAAGCACCAGGACCGTTTATTAGTGTCTACCCAGAAACCCCAGTGCAGGCAAGCAATGGGTCTGCCAGATGGGTGGATTTAAACAAAACACCTAAGCAGAAGAGAAGGTAAGCAAAGACTGTGATCATTCACAAGTTGGGGGAGCAAAGTTGTGAAAAACAGTAAGGAAGCTCAAAGCCTTGGGGAGTCCTGAATCCTGGCTGGCCAGAGGCAGAAACAGGGTCGGGGTCACCGCTGACAGAGATCAAGAAATGTCTCCCGCTGCAGATGAATGACAGCAACAGAAGCAGCACGAAGAGTGGAAAACAGAATGCCCAACACAGGGACAGGCGTAGGACAGCAATTGGTACAGGGACGGCCGTAGGACAGCAATCGGTACAATGTTTAAAAGGAATAAGACTTGTTGACAGAAAATGGACAGTCTGGGGACATAAAGAAACTTCTAGAGAAAGGAAGTGTCAAGTAGACTTTTAAAACTCTGAATAAATGGGTTAAAATTTTTCAAATAAGGGGAAAGTAAGTGAGAGCTGTGTTTTTAGCTCAGTGCTAAACACTTATGTAGCAGGCACAAAGCCCTGGGCTCAACCCCCACTGATACATGCACTATGAGCGTGTGTGAGTGCGCGCACACACACACACACACACACACACACACACAGAAGATACACCCAAATGAATATACTAGGAAATACTACAAACAAGGAAGAAAGAAAATAAAAAAGGAATTAAAGACAGTGTTGAGCTTTGGCAAACTGTGGTCACAGGTCAGATCCCATGGCTCTGAGAAGTTTTAGTCAGGTGAGCAGAGTGACACAAACCTTTAATCCCAGAAGGTGGGAGGTAGAGGCTGGCAGATTTCTGCGAGTTCCAGGTCTACATGGCTAATTCCAGGTTAGCCAAGACTACCTAGTGAGATTCTGTTTCAAAAAGAAAGCAAACAGAAGCAAAACGAACTGTTTATTGGGGCACAGCTTCACGCATCTATTGACACTCCACGGTTCGTTGTGTGTTTGATGATGATGCTGGTTTAGTAGGTAAAGCTGCTTGCCACCCAGCCTGACTGCCTGAGTCTGAGCCCCAGGACTGAGGAAGGGGAGGTCCTACTGCCACAAGTTCTCCGACATCCACATATATGTCTACCTACTGAATACACACCATGTAATTTTTTAAAAACTGAAACACTTGCCACCCAACCTCTTACTGAGAATGTGTTAGAAAGTTTGCCAACCATTAATCTGCAGGACAAAATTAAAAGATCTAACACATATCTAATGAGAATCCCTGCAACCAACCAGAAATACAAAAGTCATTTTTTGAGCAAACAACAATTTTGATTTTCTTAAAATTGAGAAAAATGAATTCTTGCAGCTATCTACCTGTGTGTGTGTATGTGTGAGAGAGCCTGTGTGAGAGACTTGGTTTGATTCTGCTGTGTTTTGTGCATGCATAGGTGTGTGTGTGTGTGTGTGTGTGTGTGTGTGTGTGTTAGCTTGAGATGTGGGGATTTTGGTTGTCATTCTTTCCAACACTAAAGTGTGTGCGAATCCTGTATGTTTTCTCATTGTGTATCTGAGCACAGCTTTCTCATTAGGCAGTATCGTTAGGGGCAAGCTGGTCATCAGCAAGGTGTGTTAATCATGGCTGCTACTGGTGCCATATTATATAGTTTCTTTTTGCCCTGTTCTGAACTGTTTGCCGCAGGAGGGTGTGCACTGGTGAGAATCTAAGTTTGTGAGATATTGGTTTTTGCATGTGAGGGGAGGAAAAACTATGTGCGGTTCATTGCTGACTGCGGCACCCTTTCACACTGAAGGTCACGGTTCTGTGTGAACAGTAAGGATGACAAGCCTTTGCTGAACGCAGCAAAACTATCAAACAGCATGGAATGCAAGCAGCATTTTGTCACAGAGTGTCAGCCCTCGATGCACACTAGGGTGGCCCCATTCTGTTTCTAGTTACCCCACCTAGATCACGTGGTCTCTGCTGTGAATGTGCCACAAGACGGTAAGATCAGGTGACTAGATGGAAAGCTTTTGTTTTGTTTTGTGTTTTAACAGAGTTTGCACAGATTTTTTTTTTTAAAGGAAAGTGAGAGAGAACTCTGAAGAGTGGGAGGGGATTCAAGGGAAAAATATTAGTTACTTTTTGTGTTTGTTAATGTTCAGTTGCTGTGATAGGCAATATAGAAGAATTTATTGGGAGCTTACAGTTTCAGAGGCAGACAGGCATGGGACTGGAGCGGTAGCTGAGAGCTTACATCTTAATCCACAAGCATGAGGCAGAGAGACCTAATTAGAAATAATATGGGCTTTTGAAAATTCAAAGCCCAACCCCAGTGATATACCTCCTCTAACAAGGCCACACCTCCTCATTCTTCCCAAACAGTTCCACCAACAAAATATTCAAACTGAACCTATTGGGGCCATTCTCATTCAAACTACCAAATTGCTCATGGAAAAGTTTTTAATGGCCAGGCTTGAAAGAGGCATCTCATACTCACAACCTGTTGGGACTAATTGAGTCCTGGCCTTCAGCTGCTCTTCCCTGCTAGAGCCTTCTAATTGAAGTTACTAAAAGCTGTGCTTTGCCTAGAGGATCGGAGGATGGGAATTTCACCTGTTGGCCATTGACTGCAGGGTATTTAAGCCTCCATGGTGCTATTAAAGAAGGGCTTTTGGTACCAGTGATTGAAGGTCCGTGTGTCGGTCTGTCTCTGCATGTGTTTCAACCTCCAGCCCCTTGCCCGAGGCTCGCGAACTGGGTTCTAGGGCATAGAGAGCAGACAGGGAGCACGGTGCACGGCAACAACCCATTGACCACAACCCAATCTCTTGGTTACACCTGACTAGAGGTCTGGAGAATCGAGAGTAACACACAGCCATTGCTAGCTCTTGGCCTCATGAGAGTTTACAAGATTTGTATGGATAATGAACACAGAGAGACATTCAGCTTCTTAGATATTGAGGGAAACAAAGCTGAAGCCATATATGATAGTGATCTTAACAAAGGATGAACGTGTCTTTGTCTGTAGGGAGAGCCCAGCACTGGTTCATGCAAATCCCCTGCTTCCATTGTGGGGTTGGAGAGCAACACTGAATAGAAGACTTGTCTAGACACCTGTCAAAGAAGAATGACATGTGACATGTGACCACACGGAAGAGGCCCAATACTAGTCACCATTAGAAAAATGAACACACACTAAGTTTTGCTTTTTTTATTGAGCATTTAAGTCAGTATACAAAGTAGTAAGTTTTCTTATGGCATATTCAGACATATGTGTTAGCTTTTCCTAATTCATCAGCCTCCCCAGCTACCCTCCCCATGCTCACCCTCTGGTAACTCCCTTCCTTACTGAAGACAGTGTCTCCTCCCATGGGGAATCAGTGTTCTCTCTGTGCCTCTGGAATGGCTGAAATTAAGCACAGTACCTAGTGCTGTCAACAATGGGACTCAGCAAAGACTCAGATTGTAGGTAATTCCAAAATTGTAATGTCACTTTTTTAAAGTAGGAATTGACCCCAGGGCCTTATGAATTCTGGTTTGCAGGCTCAAGGCCTCTACCCTGAGCAGGCAGCCATTCTGAAAACCAGTCCAATTATCTCAGGGAGCCAAAGTTCCACCTTGGCCTGACTCTACGATCTCATTTCTGGGTGAAATGAAAAAAATAAAAATGTTCATACAAAAAGCATTTTATGTAGAAGTAGTTATAACAGCCCTAAGTTATACGGATGGGAAGAACAGGACAGAGATGGCTCAGCAGTTAAGAGTACTTCTTTTCAGAGGACTTGAATTCAGTTCCTAGCGGGACAGGAGGAGGACTCAGACTCGTAGCCACCTGTAACACCCCCTCCAGAGGATCCAATGCCCTTTCCTGACCTCTGGAGACACCTGGAGACACCACACACACACACACACACACACACACACACACACACACACACGCCAGCGCTGGAGGGGAGAGGAGGGGATGGAAGGAAGAAGGGAGAAAGAATGTTTCCTAACTGGAGACTTGATAAACTATTGTGGGACCTGCACAAACGGGGATAGGAAGAGGGAAGGGAAGTTGGGGGAATTAAGGAGGAGACAGGGTGAGGAAGGACACCTTCCTTGCTAAGGGCAGGGGAACGAACCAACTGGTCGCCTGTGCCTTGGTCTAAAGTGCCCTTTGCTCTTTTTTCTGGCGGGCTGGTAACTTCGAAAAAACAGTTAAGTTGAAGTTGAACAGTTAACATCTGCAAGAGACTCTCAAGGGTACCTACCTGAAGAAACAATGACCACCGCAATTTAGCACAAAAGTCCCTCCCGCCCTCCGTGGTTCTGGCATCCAGAAGGCCTGAGATATTCCAGGTTATCTGGGAACCAGGGTTTGAACCTGTTCGGAGCAGGACGCTTTTTGGGGGGGGGGAACCCCCAGGAGGGTGTTCAGCTCTGCACTAGCGAAGTGGCACGGGCGGGCGGAGGACAACCCGGGCCTCTCCCGCTCTGCGCGGTCCCCGAGGCCTGGGCGCGCGGCGTGTGCGGGGCCGGGCGGGCGGGCGCGCGGGGAGGGCGGCAGGCGCGGGAGGGACGCCGCAGCTCGGCTCCCACAAGGCCGCCCCATGGCCCCGCCGCGCCCGGCTCGCCTGGTGCCCGCGCTGCGCGCCCTGCTCTACTGGTCCCTGGTGTATGGCTACTGCGGGCTGTGCGCCTCCGTCCACCTGCTCAAACTTTTGTGGAGCATCGGAAAGGCACCGGCGCAGACCTTCCGCCGGACGGCCCGGGCACACCCGCCCGCGTGCCTCAGCGACCCCTCCCTGGGCACCCACTGCTACGTGCGGATCAAGGTGAAGGCCGGCGCGCGCCTGGAGCGCGGGGAGGGAGAGTGACGCGGGCGAGGGCCGTGGGAGCCGCGGGCTCCAAGGGCGCTGGGCTGATTCTTCCCAAATGCTTCCCGGTAGCACCGGGACGCTACCGGGAGGACCCCATGGGAGGCAGGGGGGACAGGGCTGGGGGTTGTACAGGGGCTCAGTTTATGTCTGTCCGCTTTCTCCTCATCGCGTGTGGGGGGTGTTGGCGGAGGGGAGACTATTTCTATGTGGAATTTCTCTAACCGGATCCTCCTCCTGCCGAAGCAACTCAGAAAATTCTACCCCCCTTTCCTACTGCAAAGAGAAGCCGTCTCCTGTCACCCTCTCTGCCTTTTAGGGCTCGGATCAGCTGCAGAACAACGCTCCTGGCGATGTCCTGCTGTCTTAGGCTTGTCCAGATTTTGAGATGGAGCGAACGGACAGTTCTTTGGAAAGTCATTTCTGATTTCAGATGACCTAGGCAGAAACAGAAAAGAAATGGTGTGTGTTTGTGAGCAAGGCCGATGTGAGCACCCGGGGACTAGAGGAATGGAATAAAAAGTAGGTGTCCACCTTTCCTTAGTAAAGCTTCCTTCGCTCTGCTTTGAAAACCGTACAGCAGATTGTCGTTGCCAGTACTTGTCCCAACTTCGGTCACAGCCCACAGACGATCTATTTCCCGACGCCGGGTGGTGGAATGAAATCGTCCCTGTGACACACGCTGCACTCTGACTCACGAGCCTCCAAAGGCAGCATACGAGGAGATATTTATGTTACTGAGTCCTGACTTTCTGTCAGCAGCTAAATTCCCCAGCAACTGGGTTCCAGAAAGGCAGGAGAAGCCTGAAACAGATGAAAGAATCAAGTGCTGTCACGTTTGAAAAAAAAAAAAAACAAAAACAAAACAAAAAAGAAACAAGCAAAAACAGAAAAATGAACCCGACCAACGGACTTAGAACTTAGTATAATTCATTATTATAATTATCGACCTGGCAAATACCTAGTACAGCAAAATAGTGATTAAATCCAGTCCGACGGCCAGAACATTTCATTCTTCAAGATTCAACCACCACTAAAACATTTTTAAAGAAATAACAGCAAAATCGCATGTGTTAACTTCTGACTTATGGAGAAAACGCCATCCTGAGTTCCTCGGACTGCCTTTCTTTTCCCCTAGAAGCAGAACCAAGAAATAGACACAATGGTAATTCTAGTCAGCTAGTCACTACATTCCTCTCTACCTCTGTTTATTTATTTAGCAGTGCTGGGGATCAGCCCAGAGCCTTGGTTATGCCAGGCAAATGCTCTGCCGCTGAGCTACAGCCCCAACCTTCCCAGATGACTTGCCTGACTTGTTTGGACCTCATTTGCGGGAGGGGATTGCGGTACTGGGAATCTCAGATCTTGAAAAAAGCAAGTGTTCTACCGCTGCACCTGGGCCTCCTTTTTTAAATATGCAAACGACAGAGTTGAATGAAATGACCAGCCAGACTCTTTCTCGTCCAAAGTCCAGGATCCGTGCTCAACTTTTGACTTCTACTATCGTTCATACTTTCACGGATTTTGCTTTTTTTTCTTTCTTCTCTGTTTTACTGTTCCTTGGTGTTTGCTGCTCTTGTTCCCATTCCCTTCCTTTTCCTTGGGCTAGTTTATCTCCCACGTGCTCAGTGAAGTCTCGGCACTTGATATATCCCACTGTTAGAAGCACACAGGGGAGGAACAGGCAGGGAGGGGACCATATATGAAGCACTCAAGATAAAGTGTGGGAAGGAAATACCTAAAAATAAGAGAAGGGGTGTGAATTACATAACTTCTGACGGGCGAGCTAAGCAGAGTACACGAGATAGTCTTAGCAAAATTGAAATTCAGATCAGAATTATTTACATATCCTGCAGGGGATGAAATGTGACACCTCACTAAGACGAAAGCTACACTGTGACGTTGCCGCAGAAGCTCAAAATACATACATTGGCCTCAAAAAACATACACATAATAAAGGAGAGGGGTATTCTAAGGGAATACCCCAGAAGGTGAATTGGTCCGTTTATCCTATTGATAACTCTTAAATTGATATTTATTTCTTAATGCTAAAATAATTCAAGAGAGAATGTTTTCGGCCTAATGGAAATTCTAAATGTCTTAGTTTGATGATGCTTGTTACCACCGTCTGCCTACTTCCCACTTTCAGGATTCGGGACTGAGATTTCACTACGTTGCTGCTGGAGAAAGGGGCAGACCCCTCATGCTGCTGCTTCACGGATTTCCGGAATTCTGGTAAAGTTGCCAACTACCTTCTCTTCCTTCACACTAACAATCAGCATCCTGGCTTGGTTCCCTTGGTGATGCTGGAAGCTGGTGTGAAGTGCCATGTATTGAGTCAGCCCAGGATAGAAGGTAGAAAGGCAAGACAGCAACAGAGGGTGAATTTGTGCTTAACCCCACGAGGTCAGGACTGCTCACGCCATAATCACGTCTAAAGTCCTACTCTTGACACTTTACAACAGGGTTAAATGTCATCATGAGTTTTGCAGGGGCAAACAGTCTAACTGTAGAACTTACCACAGATGACTTTCTTGTAAGGACAGATCATTTCCCAGGGTGGTGAGTGACTCCTGAAGTCCCTGAAGCCACGGCAATTGTTTCCCTCCTAATATAAAAGCATAAATACATATGACCATCATAATTATTTCAAGACAGCATCTTGTTGTGTAGCCCAGGCTAGCCTTAAACTCAAACCCCTTCTCGTCCAGCCTCCAGCTGTCATGCTTCCTTTCGGGTGTGCATGCCACCCCAGCTGTCTCTCCTCTGAAGATTAAAAAAGTCTTCCAATGTTTTAATTTTCTGAAATTTCAAGTTATAAAACAGTTTCTGCAGAGTAGCTACTCTGGATAAAATAAAATACAGCCCAGGTGAAGGAAGGAGGATTGGCAGGAAGCCCAAGGCTTTGTTGAGAAAGCATGACCATAGGAACATATGAATGTAGGCTCTATTACAGATCTAAATATTTTAAAGTAGAAGAGAAAATTCCTATAGCAAAAAATTTATAGTGCTTACTATTCTAGTCTATTTGTGTGATTAGAATAAATATGTGTGTGGTTAGAATAAAATACCAGAACAGAAATTTACTTCCTACAGTTCTAAAGGCCAAGATGTTCAAGATTAAGTCCTTGGGAGATTCAGTGTCTGTTAAGAGCCCAGTCCCTTTTCTCAAAATGCTGCCTGGTTGCTTTGTCCTTCAAAGGGGCTGATATCATATCCTCATGCAGTAGAAGGATAGGGAGGGCCTAGCTAATTCTCTTGGTTGCTTTATTTAATATCATATATGAAGGCTCTGACTTCATGACTTAATCCCTTTTTAAAAGCCTCTCTCTTAATACTATTGGGGTTTGAAAGAAAATGGCCCCCAAAGAGAGTGGCCTTCTTGGAGGAAGTATGTCACTGTGGGGGCAGGCTTTGAGGTCTCTTTGGCTCAAGCTTCCCTCAGCATGGCTGTCAGCTGACTTCCTGCTGCCTACAAGCCAAGCTGTAGCACACTCTCAGCTCTGCATGCCTCCCTGCTCCCCACCATGATGATAATGCACTAGACCTCTGAAACTGTAAGCCAGCCACCCCAATTAATGTTTTCTATTTAAGAGTTGCTGTGGTCATGGTGTCTCTTCACAGCAATGAAAACCCAAACTAAGACAACTGTCATTTTGGCAAGTTGTTTCAGTATATGAATTCAGGGGTATTTACACTGGCGATATCAGTGATGGAGGTGGATATTTCCCATTCTCTAATGATCCTAAAGGACCCAAATAAAAACAGATGTAAATAACATCCAATTAAGAAAAATTAGTGTATTTAGAAGAGATAGAAGAGGCTGAGGTGAGAGGAAAGTCTTTGTTGTTATTGTTGTTGTTTTGGATTTTTTTGTTTATTTGTTTATTTGAGACAGGATTTCTCTGTGTAGCTTTGGAGCCTGCCCTAGAACTCATTCTGTAGATCAAACTGGCCTAGAACTCACAGAGATCAGCCTGTCTCTGCCTCCTGAGTGCTGGGATTAAATGTGTGTGACACTACCACCCAGCAAGAAAGTCCTTTTTTCTGGCAGAGAGATATGACCTCCAGATGGCTCATGAACTAAATAGGTTAGGGAGTGTATAAAAAAAAAGATGTTTTCTGGGTTGACTCAAAAGTAGAATATTGGTTCACATTTGAAAAGCCAAAATCTCTCTCTTACTAGTCCCATGGTGTCTGGAATTCTTCATTTTGTTTAGAGCCTTAAAGATACTGTGTCCTGATTTTAAAGCAACTCTGAGAGTTTATCTGGAGGTTTTGCCAGGCATGCACAGCTTCCTACATACCATTGACCAGAGAAAGGCCCTGCTCTATCAGGGAAGTTTGTCCTCTTCCACCCGCCATGAAGCTTCAGAAGACTCCACGTGGAGTGGCGAGGAAGGGCTCAGGTGTCCCACCCAGGCAGACAGATCAGCCACATCGACACTGGTGATAAACAGGGTGACAGAGTGTCGCAGCCAGATTGCTTTTGCAGCCTTAAATGCGTCTTGCTCGAGGAATATTACCTTTAGACAATTTAATCATTATTTTATGGATGAAAGGGAGACTATGGACCTATCTATCCACAGTCTACCCATCGCCCAATTTCTATAGTGCAAGAGGCCTGAGAAGATCTCTACCCACTCAGGGTTTAGTTCAATGGATAAACATGGAATTGTCTTCCTTTCCACCATGTGGAAACAACCTAATTAAGAAGGAGAAAAACA
The DNA here is from genome assembly GCF_903992535.2 of Arvicola amphibius. NCBI lineage: Eukaryota > Metazoa > Chordata > Mammalia > Rodentia > Cricetidae > Arvicola > Arvicola amphibius. The sequence goes on along the minus strand of NC_052047.1, from coordinate 1,465,748 downwards.
CCCAGTGCAACTGAGACATGTATAGGGAATTGCATCACAGAACACATGACATGACCACTTACTATTGTACATTATTCTGAAGCATGAATCAAATTTGCCCAGAGTGGCAAAGGCAGGGAGTTCACAGGAATGTCCTGGTTGGTTTTTGTTGTCAGCTTAAAGAGGGAACCTCAAGTGAAGAATTGTTAAGAACAAATCGGCTTGTGGCATGTCTATGAGAGATTTTCTTAATTGCTAATTGAGGTAGGAGATCCCAGCTCATTATGGGCGGTACCATAGCTAGGCGAATGAGCCTGAACTAGATAAGAAAGCTAGCTGGTTACAAGAGAGGGAGGAGTCTTCTTCCAAGGTTCCTGCTTCAGTTCCTGCACCAGCTTCCCTTGGTGATGAACTGTTACCAGGACTGTAAAGTGAAATAGAGCATTTCCTCCTCAAATTGCTTATGGTCAGAATGTTTTTATCACCATCACAGAAAAGCAAAATAGAACAAGGAACCAAGATATCACTTATAATATTTTTGCAGAGGTGTTGTGAGGATAGAATCAAAATGTGTAAAACCCTTCACGTGGCCCCAGTCAATACTCAAAATCTGTTCATTTGGGGACTGGGAAGATGGCTCAGTGGGTGAAGCACTTATTGCTCAAGTATGGGGGTCCAACATCCTCTCTGGTCTCTGCAGATACTCAATCACACACACACATACACACAAAAGTAAAGAAAATAAAAAGAAACCCTTACAATAGTTTCTAACACCTAGCGTACCATACAGCCTAATGTACTATCTATACTTAACATTGTTACCTGAGACTGGTGAGCAGTGACAGTATTTAATGTTTACTGTTACACGGGGACACAAAACATCAGGACCCTGCATCTGCTTTCTTAAATGCACAGGAAGCATTAGCGAAGATAACACATCTGTGGGGACTTTAGCTAAATCAGCCCAAACTGGGGCTGTTTGACAGAAAATGGTATTTCTCTCCCTCTGCCTCAATCTGCATCTCTTTTTAAAATGTTTTTGAGCTGACCCAGGCAATTTCTGCGAGTTGCCTCCATCTGCAGCTGCCTGGGATGCTGCCATCCCTCCCATGCAGAGGCGAGTGTGCATGCCTCGTCCTGATCTCAGCACAGCGGTGGCGGCCTCAGCCTCCATGGAAAGGACAGAAAGGGTGCACCACACTCAAAGTGTCTGGCATGGAAAATCAGGACCCTGAGGGTTTTTTTTTTTTAACAGAAGAAGCAAGGGAAGAGACTCTCTTGTTGTTTGTTTCCTTTGTGATTGTCTAGAGGTGTCAGCAAAGCTAAGCATGGTGGCACATGCCTATGATTCCAGCGTGGACAGGCCAAGACAAAGGAGCCTGAGGCCAGCTGGGTCTACACAGTGCTAGTGCCAGGCCTGATTTCTAATAAGTTCCCATTCAGGAAACCAATAACAAAACCTCTCTCTCTCTCTCTCTCTCTCTCTCTCTCTCTCTCTCTCTCTCTCTCTCTCTCTCACACACACACACACACACACACACACAAATGTTTTTTTAAGATAAAAAGTATGAAAATACTTTTGTTTCAGTATCATAAGGGTTGTAGCCTTTGCAACGTGTGACAGAGGGATTACGTTTGCTTTGTTTATACGAACAACAATGCCATCTGTCACTACAGGGATTTCAGTTTTCGTTTGTGGCCGAAATGTGAGTCAAATTTGTTACTATTTATGAATTCCAGGAAAAAAAAGATGTTTAAATTATTCTTTAGAGGCTGGTAAGAGGCTTAGTAGGTAAGGTGCTTGCTGTGTGAACATGACAGCCTGCGCCCAAGCCCCAGGACCCATGTAAAAGCCAGGCACCACACACAGGATGCCAGCGTGGAGGCAGACACAGGCAGGTCTCTGGTTCACTGGCTGTCCAGTTTAGCCTGATCTGCAATGATCAAGCCAGTGAGAGACCCTATCTCAAAACAATCCAAGGTGGAGTCTGCAAAGATGGCTCATCAGTTAAGCCATTGCTGCTCTTGTAGAGGACCTGAGTTCAGTTTCCTGCAACCACATCAAAGAGTTTATAGCTACCTGTAACTCCGGCTCTAAGGGGACCTGAGACTCTTCTGGACTCCACAGACACCTGTGGTCATATGCATATACCCTTCTACACAAGCACACACACACACACACATGTACATATCTATACATTCATGCATTTCCAACTATAACCATATAAGCATGCACATACACACAAACATTATTTTTCTGAAACTTGTTAGCATGTTGACATTTCCCGAGCTCTCAGAATTGACTGGAATGCTGTTTCGTCCTTACACATTCATAGCAATAGTTTCATTTTTCAAAATAAATTTTAGTTAATTTACAATATTACTAGGTGTCACTGTGACAAATATATATTATCATATTTGGTCATGTCTGTCCAGTTAAACTCCTTTGCACATCATCAAGTCTTCCCTTGTTCCCCTCCTTTCTCTAAACAATCCTGACTTCATGTCATATATATAATATATTGCTCATATATAGACATGATATAGAGAGAGGGGAGGGGAGGGAGAGAAAAAAGAAAACATGCAATATTTGCTTTTCTGAGAATGACTTGTTTTGCTTAGCATGATGTATCCAGTTCTATCATTTTCTCGAAAACAGGACAATTTCATTCCTCTTTATGTGTAAATAAGGCTAATATGCCCTTGAGTAGATACACCACGTTTCTGCATCCATTCATTTGTTGGTGAGCATGTGGGCTGATTTCATAACTTAGCTATCACAAAAGGTGATCTGATAAACATGGGTTAGGCAGCTGAGACAGGGTATCATTATGATGACCAATCAAAACAGTTTTGACACATAGTATTATTATAATGACCAATCAGAATGGTTTTGAGACAGGGTGTCACTATGTTGACCAATCAGAATGATTTTTGAGACAGGGAGTCATTATGATGACCAATCAGAACAGTTTTGAGACAGGTATCATTATTCTGACCAATCAAAATGGTTTTGAGACAAAGTGTCATTGTGCTGACCAATCAGAATTCCTGCATTAGCACCTCTCTCAATGCTCTGATAATGTTGCTCTTACTATTAGTCAACATTTATTTATTTTGTGCATGTTCATGTATATGACATGGCACATGCATGGAGGGGAGAGGAGAAGTTGTGGGAATGGGTTTCTCTTCCTACCATGTTCGTTCTCAGGGTCCAGCTCAGGGAGTCAGTCAGTCTTTACGCACCGAGCTGTCTCCCCAGGTCCACATTCATAACGTTTCTTTTCTTCCTCAGGTATTCTTGGCGCCATCAATTGAGAGAATTTAAAAGTGAGTACAGAGTTGTTGCACTGGATTTGAGAGGATATGGAGAGTCAGATGCACCTACTCATCAAGAAAGTTATAAACTGGACTGCCTAATTGCAGACATAAAGGACATTTTAGACTCTTTAGGTAGGTTAGCCTTTTGAATATTCCTTATGTGTGCATATGTGTTTCTGTGTCTGTGTGGGTATATGCACACATGTGTATGTAGGTACCTGCAGAGTCCAGAAGAAGACGCTGGAGTCTTTGGAAGTCACAGGTGTCTGTGAGCCTGCCCCAGGCACTGGGATCCACATTCTAGCCTTCTGATGGAGCAATAAGCACCCCAACCCTAAGTCATCTCTCTAGTCCCAATTTAGCTTTTTTTTAAAAAAAGAAATCATCAATTATTTTTAAGAGATCTATTTATTATTTCTATTTTTGTGTTTATAAGTGTTTTTGCTTACATGTATGTACGTACACCATGTGCATGCCTGGTTCCCACAGAAGCCAGAAGAGGGCACCAGATCCCCTGGAACTGAGATTAGGGTGGTTGTGAGCTGTTCTGGGTGCTGGGAACAGAACCTGGGCCTTCTGCAGGAACAGCAGGTGCTCCTCATTCCCCACCCATCTCCATAGTATCATCATTAACTCTTTCAGTACTTCATAAACTGTGAATTGACCACGTATTTTCTCAGGAGGATGTTTTATATCTAGTTAACATGTTATCAATGTCCTGGCCACATAATTCTGAGTATGCAGCACACACTTTGTGTGAGGAACTTAAATTCCTGTACCCTGAGCATTCCGCTAAGAATGACTTTCAGAACCTGCATTTAAAAACAGACCTTGCTTATGGCTACAGCTATTGTTCAGTGATAGGCTGCCTGGTTAGTGTGCCCAAGGTGCTGGGTTCCATCCCTGGAATATTAAGAATAGTGAACCATAACCAACAGACAAACTTTTCCTCTCTTTTTCAGGGAGAATAAGGGAAGGGTAATCCCATTTGACTGGGACAAAAATAGATAAAGACATATTGTTTATCATTTAAAGAAAATTACACTCAGAAAGTTTCTTTCTTCAGAGCATTACATAAATATTCATTATAAGATGCAGAGGCACTTACATGGTCTCTCTTGTATCTATCAACTACAGCAATACCGTGTGAGAACCCCTGCCCCAAACTCTGGGAAAGACAACCATGCCATGTATTTCTATGATCAGGGTTCTACAGGCATCTACAGCCTGGGTGTAGGTTCACACAGGACCAGTTGGCTTCTCTGTATGAGTTGAGCTGTGCGCAAGCCAAGGAGATAGGAACAGATGGGGTCTTCTGGTGACAGCAGAGCTGGTAAGAGGCTGAGCCCAGCCACGTGGTGCAGCTCAAGTTTTGGCTGACAGCCCACAAGGCAAAGCAAGTCTGAACCAAAGGTCAAGTCATACAGCTACCAAAGGACCAAAGCCAGTCACATGGCCAAGCCTAGCATCAAAGGGGCACACAGTGTATTTCTTGTACAATAACCATCCAATCTACAAACTTCACTTTGACTAAAACAAAGTGCTGCCGTTCATGTGTTTGCTTACGTTTCTACTGAGAGGGACACATGGTTGTGGAAGCCAGACAACACCTAAGACTCAGTTCCCCATCATCCCCTTACACCACGTGGGTTCTGGGGGCCAAACCCCGGTCCTCAGGCTTGGCAGCAAGTGCCCTTCTCTGCTGAGCCATCTGGTTGGCCCAGCCCTTAGTGTGTTAAAATAACATGGGGGGGGGAGGAACATCACTATATCAAGACGGTAAGAGTATCATAATATAATTAAAGTATAGATCCAGTCAGCAATTCTAGAGGGATGGGTGGATGGAACCTGAGTGCCATCAGCAGTGGGTTTGTTGTTATTTAGTTTAGTTTTTGTTTTTTTCTGAATCTGACATAATAACACAGATTCTGGCATTGATTTCAATTATATATGCCTCATTCAGATTTGCCAATAATTCAGTTAGAATAGGCCTAAATTGGTGATCACAGAATCCTATAGCCAAACCGATAATAGAACAAAAAGACTCGTGTGTGTGTGTGTGTGTGTGTGTGCGTTGGGGGGGTGATGTTTGCAAGTGTGCGTGCATATGTGTGTGTTACTTAAGTCATAGTGAGAAGTGCCAGAAAGGAATTACAGACGAGTCTTATCCATATGCGCAAAGGAAATCCTGTAGGGATCTCTCCTAATCAATATCCTAAACCTAATTCACATCATCATTATGATTACCTTGAACGAAACTTACACATTCATGTGTCGCTTAATGACAGGATATGTTCTGAGGAATGCACCATCAAGCGAGTCTGTTGTTATGCCGATAGCACAGTGTGCTTACACAAGACCACTGGCATCCGTCAATCCTTGAATGTGGCCTCTGTACAATCAAGATGATTAGCAAGCAAGAGAGTTGTATGACATTCTTGCTGGCAAACCACAACATACTGTTTTATAGTAAATGGTTTTTATTAGAGGAAGGACACTCTAAAATAGCAATAAAAAGAGTAGTATATTAATAATATAAACCATGCGCTGGATCACTAAGACAGCTAACATTCAAACTCTACCCTAATAATCTTACTTATGACCTACTTACGGGCAGTCTCTACCACCGCTTCTAGACACAGGTCTATAAAACCAAAACTCAACTATTTCAGATTTTTTAAGAATATTTTTACTTATTTCCCCTCTAACTCCCCCTCTCCCGGCCCCTCACATTTCCTCCTTTTACATCTTCTCCGTTAATTCTATTTTTTTTAAAACGCACTAAGTCAAATTAGCACTGACGTCTGCACAGTGTGGGGCCCAGCGCCAGAAGCACGGGCAACCCTAACAGCGGTCACAGCCAGTCCTGCTTCAGCGCCCTTGGTTGCCAATACCTCAGGAGGGGTAGAGCCCCGTGAGCCACTCTTCATTCTACAGTAAGTTGGCTGGCCGGACTGTGCGCAGGCGCAGCGGCTGCCTCATCGCGTCTAGAAGACGGCTTCGCCCGGTGCCGTTCTCCATCCTCCCACATCAGTCTTTCACTCCCTCTCCCTTGCTGCTTCCTGGGCTGTGGTGCGGATGGCTTGACATAAAAGTCCCACTTGGAACACTCAACAGTCACCTATTCTCAGCACTGGGACCGGCATCTAATGTACAAACAAGTTTTAGAATTACTGGGCTCAGTAGCTCCTTATTTTTTTTTTTCTTGAGACAGTATGTTATATAACCCAGGCTGGCCTTGGACTCCGCTTCTGGTATCCAAACATACTGGAATTATAAGTGTGAGCACACGCACGCACACACTTTTTAAAGTGTATAACTTGTAGGGGATATTAGGTGAGATGGTGGTAAGAATGATGTCAGGAATGTAACTCTTAGGCGAGATAACGATGTCACCATGATGTTAGCATGCTTTTCTTGGTCACAGGGTATAGCAAGTGTGTCCTGGTTGGCCATGACTGGGGAGGCATGATCGCATGGCTCATTGCCATCTGCTACCCTGAGATGATAATGAAGCTGATTGTCATTAACTTCCCACACCCGAGCGTATTTACAGGTGAGTTCAAACTTTATTAAACCACCTAGTTCCCTATCACCACTGACGTTTAGGATTAGAAACAGCAAAATTTGGCTAGTGTAATCTTTTAATGGTTGAGTGAAGCCTGGGCATGGTGGTTCATGTCTGTAATCTCAGCCCTTGGAAGTCTGAGGCAGGAGGACAGAGAGTTCAAGGCCAGCTTGAGCTACACAGTGAGACTGTGCCTCAAAGATAGGTAACAAATAAATCAATCGCTAGACAAATAAATAAAGTGAACCAACTAAGCCGAGATGGCACATGATACATGATGGCAGATACCTTATTTATTTGCTTGATTTTTCAGACAGGCCTTACATTGTAGCCCAGGCTGACCTAGGCTTTCAATACTCCTGCCTCATGCTCCCAAGTGCTGGGATTAGGGGCATTTACCATCAAGTTCAGCTCTGACCTCGCGCGCGTGTTTTGTGTGTATGCGTGTGTGTGCGTGTGCACGTGTGTGTGTGTGCGTGTGATTGTGCATGGGGGGGGGGGAATCAAGCCCAGGTCTCTACAATTGCTAGTGAGGCACTCTATCACTGAACTACAAGGTCAGCCTAATACTTTGCTTTTAAACTTTCCTGAAAAAAAATGTAAAAAAAAAAAATAGCTTCTTATTTTCTTGTATAATTTCCTTGTTTTTTGGACACCATTTCACTTAACTTGGAGAGGACTAAGGGAGGAAATGTTGCCAGTGCTTTGAAAGTCACACATCCTGGCAAAAAGAAATTCTCTTTTCTGAGCTGTTGAACGCAAATCTATTTCTAATTCTCAACGGTTTGACATCGTGACCTCAGGACTTCTTTATTCTCTTAAAATTATTAAAGACCTCGGGGAGACTCTGTTTACCTGTTATATCTATAAGTGGTTACTACTTAGGAACTTAAAACTGGGATATTTAAAATATATTTATACATCCACTTGATTTAAAGGTTTATTGCAGGTTCACATAAACACCGCAATTTGATGAGAACTGAGTAGACTACACAAAAGGACTAATACACTAAACAAGAATTAGTGCAAAGAATGTTGTTTCAAATTTCACAAATCTTTTAATTCGGGCATAACAGAAGACAGCCGGGCTCTCTTCTCTGCGTCTGCCTCCAGTCTGTTGCGATATGTCCCTAGAGCAGCGAGAGAGAAGAAATCTGGGCGCACACAAATTTGCCAGCACCCCAGTCTTCTTTTACTGGCTCGTGTCCACTCCCACTCCCAAATTCATGGCTTTGTTAATTTCTTTATTTAAATTTTTCATTTTACATATCAACCCTAGTTCCCTCTGCCCCCCCCCCATTCTCTTACCTCCCACTTCTTCCCATCTACCCATCCACTCCTCAGAGGGGGTAAGGCCTCCCTTGGGGAGTCAAGGAAGTCGGGCACAACAAGCTGAGGCAGAACCAAGGACCCCCCCCCCACACACACACACACAGACTTGTATCAAGGCTGAGCAAGAAAGACAAATATATGTACTCACTCATAAGTGGATTTGAGGGTGTGGGTGGGGATCTTGTTCTAAACATAAGTTTTATCGTGTTTAATAGGAAATATCATATTTGATGTTTCTTACAACCCCACCAAGCATTTGCAGACAATATGCCTGGATTTGTTTTCCAGTTGAACTGGTCAGTTAATCAGTTAAATTGATTTCTCTTGATTTAAGTGAAAAAAGTTCCACTGATGAAGTCACAAAAGAAGGTAGCATAGCAGTAGTACAGTTACCCTCAAACGTTGTTCCTAAGACTTCCAGACATGCGAGTACAGTTACAAAATGAGAAATAAAACCACACCTCCGTAGCAAGGAGAAGGAGCTCAGTACCAGGTCAGGCAAACACTTCCCAAGCCTGTGGTTAGAGCCTCCTGCGGTTAGACTCTTCAGTGTCTTGCCAAGTGCTTACCTTGCCACGCCTACCGAATCAGGCTCCTCCTCCCCATTCATCTCCTGAACACCAGCCACGCCTTCTTTCTGCTTCTCCAGGTGTCAACCCCAGGACACTTTAGACTGTTCCTGGATGCCCTGGCTAGACTTTTGCAAAGCTGGCTCCCTCTCACCACGGAACACGACGCCCACCTGCCACAGGCCACGTTGAGAGCCTTCTCTGGCCACGTCCCTTGATTTCCCCACCCTCTCCCACTATCACTCTTGTTACCTTGTCCTGTCTTCCTTATGCTGTGCGTGGCTGGGGTTTGAGCCCAGAGTCGTGTGCACGTTAGACAAAGCACTCTGCTAATTATTAGCAAGGGCACAGAGAAACCACCAGACTGGACCACTCCGAGGACAAAAAGAAAGGTTTATTGGGGACCAAACTTTCAAGGCTATCTCTGGGGTGTGTGTGTGTGGTGGGGTGGACAGAGAGAAGAAAAAATGTCACAAAAGCAAGCAGGCGTTATATGACGGTGTGTGTTGGCAGGTGGTCTTTGAACTGATTTGGGCTGTTTGGATTGACCAGGAACTAGATGCCCTAGCCCAGGGTAGTTGATCTTTGGGGGTAGATTAAGAGAAGTTCCTGGTAAACAGACACCTGATTTCAGTCTTTTATTTTGTTTTATTTTTCAAGGCTGGGTTTCTCAGAAGCTGTGGAGCCTGTCCTGGAACTCACTCTGTAGGCCAGGCTGGCCTTGAACTCATAGAGGTCTGCCTGCCTCTGGAGTTGGCTCAGCCTTTAAAGGCAAGGCTCACAACCAAAAATATAACAATCTTCTCTTTACCCAATAACAATCCTTCTGTTTACTAAGACAAAGTCCTTCTGTGTAGGACATTGTCACCAGCACTGCCATTTTGAGGGGCACACTTTGGGCCTCACACCACTGCACCACTGACCGTGGCGCGATTTTAAGATGTTTTCTCTGCAGAAGGCCATCTCTTGGGAGCCTTTTCTGTTTGTTCCCTGATGAACCCCTGACTTACCGTTGATTCAAAAACTGTCATTGAATGAGTAATTTTCTAGATACATGAATAAAGGTGCAGGAAATGATCCGGTTCCTATTGAAGGTCAGAGATAAAGACTTCAGTCTGAATCTGTCTAGAAGAAGACTCCTTTAAATAATGGGATACTGCATTACCATGGATCCCTAAGCAAATTGTTAGGTGTGGGATCTTGACCTCAGAGGTCAAGCAGACTAATCCCGCTCCCTGCTGAGTGAAAGCTTCTTAGGGTGGAACTTCCTTTTTGTTTAAGGTGCTATACATTTTCTAAACACTGGAAATACCAACCAAAATAAAAGAACAAGGGTGTACGGGAAAACCGTGCTTTCTTTAATGGGATTGCCTAAAAAGTGAAATTGGTGTAAGACGTTCCCTCAATAGTAACTAATTTACAGCACCCGGGCGATGTCTAACACAGCACTTTAATTTCAGACTACATACTGCGGCACCCCGCCCAGCTGCTCAGATCTAGCTTTTATTACTTCTTCCAAATACCATGGTTCCCAGAATTTATGTTCTCAATTAATGATTTCAAGGTAAGTCAAACAAATACTTTATTATTATCATTATCGTTTTTGACAAATATTTTAATGAAAATTCATCTTTAAGAATGAAAAATGAAATTAAAATGTTAATTATTAGATGTCTTAGCTACTTACTGTTCTATTGCCAAGAAGGGACACCATGACCAAGACAGCAATGAATTGGGGGTTCTTTTAGTTTCAGAGATTCAGTCCATTATCATCATGGCAGAGAGCATTGTGGTAGATAGGCAGGCAGGCATGGTGCCAGAGCGTAGCTGAGAGCTCATATCTGCTCCATAAGTTGCAGGAAGAGAAAGAGAGATGGGCCTGGTAGGGGCTTTGAGACCCACCTCATAGAGATAACCTACTCCAACAATAACAAGGCCTTAGCTCCTAATCCTTCCAAAATCAGACCCGCCAACTGGGGACCAAGATTCCAACATATGAGTCTATGGGACCATTCTCGGTTAAACCACACAGTAGGTTTAAGGACTTTCTCTCAGGCTTCCTTATCTCTAGATCTCTATTGTTGTGTTTGGATGTGCGGCTGTCAACTGTACAGGGTCTTCTATGGCTCCTGTCTAGGAGTCCTCACCTGCTTGTTTTCTCCACCAGTTAAAGAATGAAAAGGTGGGGAAAAAATCTTGAACAAGAGGAGTATCAGCAGAGAAATCTCAAACACAGCAAACAAGAGCAGAGAGAACCAGCAGCTGAAGGAAGGCATTTATTAGGCATGAGGAAACACACAGTAAAACGATGATGGGGAAACCAAGAATTCAATCTCTTCTTTTAAGTCTCTGAAAGGTCTTCCTCCCGATTTAGGCTTGGTCAGTCTGAAGAAGAAAGACAGGATGCTAATTGGCCCACAATGGTTGTATAAGAGTGTGCTAATCTGGCCATGAACTTATGGAGACAGTCCATCAGCAGGGGCCCTGCAGCCAAGAAAAGTCCTCGAGGCCTTTGTTTTAAGGCCAGGCTGTTGGGGCCCAAGACCCCAGGCCTGTAAGCTAAAAAGCTTACAAGAGTTGTTTTTCAAATTAAGACATGGTTTCAAAATCTTAAAACAGAGCTTTCATATCTAAAAAAACATCTTGCGGTTCTCTACGTCTCGCCTGGCTGTCTGTGCCAATCTCCCCCGGGTGGTATTTCAGATAACTTCCCCTTTGGCCTAGGGCTCAGTAGTTCTCCATTCTCCTCCGACCTTACCCCTCCCTACCAGAACTACCCTATAAGAAATGTAACCCTGCTTGCAATAAACGGAACCTTGACGCATCTCAGACTGACTCTGTCTTTTTTACGCGCTTGGTTCCCTTTCCCTTTCCACCCCATTATTCCTAGGTGATGCCTCCTCGAGACCCATAAATTACCTGGCCTGCTGGATGGGTCACCAGGCTTTTGTATCCAGTCGGGAAGATGAAGGAGAAGCTGATTATATTTTTGTTACCAGCATGGCCCTCCCTCTGTAAGCCTTTTAGGGAATCTGCTCAAGTCCCAGCCCTAGTCCTTCATTACAGGTGGGCATCTCTCCACCTCTGACGGAGAAGAAGGCACTGTGAGTTCACGAGAGAGAGCTTGACAGCAGCAGAAATGGAAGCCCCGGAAAGAAAGGAACCGCCCCCCCCACACACACACAGCAATACTGGATATTGCTCCCAGGAGTTAGTGGACCATATACTCAGGTGTCTTAGGAGCTTGTGGAATGCTTCTCTGATGTCTCAGACAGTGTTAGCTGTTGGGGAAATTTTTGTAAAGCAATAATAGTATGACTGGAGATAATCCCATGTATAACTTCCACAAGTGAGGGAACTTTGCTGAGGTTGCGTGAGGTTCTGGAGAATGAACCCAATTACCTCAAAGCTTTGAAAATGCTAACTACTGAAATGTACCCCAGCCAATAAGGGCCTTTAAAAATACACAACTCTGATACCACTATCAAACCTAGCCAAACGAATAGCAACCCCTCAATACTGTGTAATATATGTTCAAATTTTCTTAAAGATTCCACTTGTCTTGATATACTTCATTTGTCTGAACCAAATAAGGGCCACAGATATTGTATTTAGTTGTTATGTTGATTTGTTTGCTTTTCTTCCCTCGTCTCTTCCCTCCCCTCTGCTTCCCCCTCCCTTCTTCCTTTTATTTTTTAAGAGATTTATTATATTTCCCAAGCTGTTTTTAAATTTTGGGGCTCAAGAAATCTTCGTCCTCTTTGGTAGCTGGGACAACAGGGTCTGACCAACATATCCAGCGGCTATGACTTTTAAAATTATTTCAAGTTCCTTGTTTCTTTGCTTTTCTCTTAATGGGGATGGTGGCACACATCTGTAATCGAAGCACTCGGGAGGCAAAGGCTGAGGGAGGAGCGTGGGGGGCAGAGGGTGGCGGGCAGAGGGCGGCAGAGGGCAGAGGCAGTTAAGTACCACAAATCTGAGTCCTGCCTGGTCCACAGAGTGAGTGCCGGTCCGGTCAGACCCTATCTTAAAAAACAAACAAGCAAACTTGAAGTTGAAGCAATTAGGGTGTTCTCCCTGAGGGAGGATGCATCCTTGGGATTTCCTAGCTGCTTCGATGTGCTGTTCCACTTGACCCTATAGCCCTGGTTTTTCCTATTTTATAGACGCTGGCTGATCTAGAGGCTTAGTTATATTGGGTTTTAATTTGATAAAGATTTTCAAAAGGCAGTACTATACATTCCCTCGTGCATGCTCTCAGCGAAACCTGTTACGTTTGGTTGTCTCCGGTTTACTTACACTGCGCCCTGAGCCATTAGCCCAGTCCAGTCACGACTTCCTGGCACGCTCCCAAATTTACGTTGCTACTGATTATGTAGTTTTATTATTCCAGTACAGTATGCAAAATGATAATTTTCTAATTCTGTCATTCTTTCTGCTTTTATCAACTGGAACTTTTCACATCTTTTGGTGATTTTTAAATAAAAAATAACAGGATGGATGTCCCATGCAATGAGTATACATTTGACATGCCAATAGCTACGAGTCACTATTGTTTGGGCTCCATATTATTCCATAGGAGCCAAGTGGGCATCCCTGAATCTTGGTTCCCATGTCTCTGTTATATAATCACTTAAAATGATGATAGTTCATATTTAACTTAGGAACCTGTTACTTCCTGTCCCAGTATGGAATCATCCGTCTACCTAAGAAACTGTTATTCCATCTAGTGGGGAGTGGTATTTCAGACCACAGTTTGGATGTCAAGGTGATCGTTTTATGGGGCTTCTGTAAGCAGAGATTGCTTGTTCATTTCCTAGCCGCTCAGACTCGAATAATCACACAGAAACTATATTAACTGCAACACTGTTTGGCCAACCACTCAGGCATATTTCTAACTAACTCTTTTATCTTAAATTAACCCATTTCTATTATTCTGGCATCTTTCTCCTTTGGCAGCTGCATGGCGTCTCCTTGACTCTGTCCACTCTCACTCTCTCCATTCAGATTTCCCACCTGGCTTTACTCTGCTAAGCTATTGGCCCGAACAGCATTATTCATCAACCAATAAAAGCAATGCATATACAGAAGACTTCCCACTTCAGGTTTCTAGATACGTTTATCAGACAGAATTTGTTTATAGTGTTTAGAAAGAAGAAATGACTCATGAAATCTTGCTTGTATTTCTAAAGCAAACTCGACAGGATTTTAATTAACTTCTCTGATACTATATAAAACATTTGTATTGTTCCTTGTTAAGGCTTAGACAAAGCACATTCAGAGCAGTCTTGCTTGTCTGTCTGTCCATCTACCCTGCTCCCTCCCTCTCTCATAGGCAACCATTTAATTTATTTATTTATTTTTGTAAACTATAACCTAGCCTATAATGCACACATTTCTATGTAAACAGTTGTAAATGTTAATGCTGTGAATCATCCAGAAAGGAGATCAAGAAAGAATAAGGCCACTTGCAAAGAGGATATAAGTTAACTGTTCTTCTAATTTCAACTAAGCTTTGGGGTTTTTGAGATAACTTAATTACAGAATTTCCCCCTTCCTTCCTCACTCCACTCCCTCTGTATGCCTCTCCCCACTCCTTGAAATGCTTGGTCTCCTTTTTAACTACCATGTATGTACATACGTCTATCTTGCTGACTATACCTATTCATTCCATATAACGTTATTGTATGTGTGTTTTTGGAGCTTACCATTTGGTGCTGGACAACCATTGGTGTGCTCTTTTCTAGGGAAGAACCATTCCTCTCACTCCCAGCTCTCCTCAGTTGTCTGGAGCTCTTTGAGTAGGGTGAGGTCTTTGTGGGCTTTTCCCTTACCAGCTGGCACAGCCATTGGTGTCATCCTTGTTCAGCTCGTGTTAAAGCAGTCACATTGGTGAGACATTGTGTGTAGCTTCTGTGTTACTAGAAAACACAACCTCACAGCAAACTCCCTGACCCTCCGGCTCTTACAGTCTTTCTGCCTCCTCTTTGACAATGTTCCCTGAGCCTTGGATGTGGACATATTTTGTAGATGTATCCCCTGGGACTGGGCTCCATAACTCTGCATTTTGGTTGGTTGTGATGTTCTGAAGTGGCCTCCCGCTGCTGCAGAGAGAAGTTTCCTTGATGAAGCATGAAGACTGTATATGCTTATCTGTGGGTGTAAGGATGAACATTGATGCATTGCTGTTAGAGATTATGCTGGTTTAGTAAATTAGAGGTTGTAGATAGAGCCTCCTTCAAAAACCATGACTTCACTAGCTTAACTGAATAGTTAACTAGGTTTCCAGTACCAGTCATGGGATCCCTCTTGTTGAACAGGTCTTAAGTCCGATTAGAGAGCAGCTGGTTACCACCAAGGTGTGTGTGTGCCATCATTGCACCCTTCATGTCCTTAATGTGGTCCCTACATGCCACAGCTGGGTAGAACTGCTGGCACTTCCCTCCTTTGGACATCTGCGTGGTGCCTGCTGGGACCATGAAAGCTACTTCTCAGGGAGGGAGAATTCAGTTCAGTTCAGGCCCAGGGGTCTCTGTGCCATGTTTCTGAAGTATATGGTGTCTTCTGCACTAAGGATTTACCTTCCACCTTTTGGTGACAACCAAGGGCAACAGCAAAAGCCTGAGTGATTTGGGAATCTCTTAGACTAAAAAGAAGGCGTCTCATGTTTGGTATTGGGATTTTTGTGAGGTGGTCTTTGGCTCTTGGAGGAAGCACTGTCAATCAAAATCCAAATATGTGTATGTTTATATGTGTGTGTGTGTGTGTGTGTGTGTGTGTGTGTGTGTGTAAACAGGTCTATATTTACATGTGTATAATACATGGGGTCACATGTATTATAGATTTTATTGTTTAGGTAAATAGCTAATAGTATGATTCTTTGCATCTTTATTGTTAATCAGATCACCTCTAGCCTGCTATTCCCCCTCTATTGCTCCCCAACCCCCCATCCTAGCAATGGTCCTGTTTAGTTTCCTGGTTTCTTTGCTACTGTATACTCACATCTGATGATTTAGAGCTAAGAGTCTCCAGTAAGAGGTAACATTTGATGTTTGTCTTTTTGAGTCTGTGTTACCTCATTCATTGGGATTTTTTTCTAGTGCCATCAGTTCTTGTGTGTGTGTGTGTGTGTGTGTGTGTGTGTGTGTGTGTGTGTGTAGGAAAGTACATAAAAATTCAATTGATAGTGGAAGTGGAAAACCTTAGTTGAAGCTCCAGGGCTTCAGAAGGTGCATTTTAACGATACAGAAGTTCATTGAAATATATATATATATAGTTTGAGACTGGACAAGTGTTTGTTTTAGCATCTACCTTACTCTAGCCAAGCAAAGCTTTATTGAAAGTGGTTGTTTGTCTTGCACAGGGAGCAGTGGTAGACAGCGGGTCCTATGTTGTACCATTGTCTTGCACAGTGAGCGGCGGTAGACAGGGGTCCTATGTTGTACCATTGTCTTGCACAGTGAGCAATGGTAGACAGGGGTCCTATGTTGTACCATTGTCTTGCACAGTGAGCGGCGGTAGACAGGGGTCCTCTGTTGTACCATGTGCTCCATTTATTTGGTTCGGTAGACAGGGGTCCTCTGTTGTACCATGTGCTCCATTTATTTGGTTCTTCTTCTCACTCAGCAGTAGCCGAGCGATGACTCCCGGAAAACACAGACACAGCTTCCATCTTTACCTGTGGTGCTCAGAGCGCTTTGTACACTACCGTGTGACTGTACTAGAACTTATTCAACAAGTCCTCAACTGTAGGGATTGAGTTTTCCTGCTCATTTTCAAATAATGTGATCAATCACCTCATATATAATGACATCTCACATTTTTGTGAGGATGTTTTCGTGTAGAAGGATTTACATTGGAAACTGCTCCATTTTTATTATTTGTGTGTGTGGTGAATGTGAAGGTGAGAGAATGATGTGCGTTAGTCAGTTTTCTTCTACCAGGTGGGGCTGGGACTCGGACCCTGGCTGTCAGGTGTGGCAGGAAGTGCCTTTACCCGCCAGACCATCCCAGAAGCCTCTAGGACTCATTTTCAAACAAGCGCAACAGCGATTCTGTATGCTGAGATCTGTGAGTTCAGAAGTGATGGTACAGAACGGCTCCTCCTGACATGTAGCCGAGTCACTGAAGCAATTAAATAGCTTTCAGTTAGGATTTTTAAAACGAGCGTGACAAACCCGACTTGGAAACGTGATGACTCACAGTCACTTCTTTAAACTCCGCTTCATTCATTTATGAAACTGGTGGGAACTGTGGTATAAACTAAGTTGTGACATAAAGCGTGTTTCTTACTCTGGCTTGAATAACTTTGTAAGAAGGAGCTTCTTGGCCACTAAGCAGTAGTTGGAATAGTAAGGAAGGCATTTTGGTAAGTGTACTACCTGGCAGGGTCTTATTGAATGTAAATAGGCACCAAGATAGCATACTTTTCAAGAGGATGATATTCACAAAGAGATTGAAAAGTTAGAATTAAAAAACCTAAGAAAGCAGAAACGTGAAATGCATCTATAGGCAATGAAACCTTGAGATAGAGCAAAAATTAGGAGTTATCACTTCATATAAACTACCATATCCCCCCATCAACCACCATATCATCCCCCCTATTAACTACCATACCACCTCCCCCATTTTTTTGAGACAAGGCTGCATAAAAGCCAGGATGATCTTGACTCACTTGTATACAGCAAAGGTGACCTTGGCCTCTGGTCCTCTTGACTCTACTGAAATGCTGGGGTGACAAGCATGTGCTGGCTGTTGTGCTCAGTGTAAGCAGCACTAGGGATCGAGCCACGTTTCTGTGCACACTGGCCAGCTGCTCTACCAACTGAGCTACATTGTCAGCCCCAGACCCCATTAAAGGGAGAGATGCAGTTTATTATTAGACAGCTGACATTTTAAAATTCCTCTCTTTTGGCTTCAATCAGGCTTTGAAGCACCTGTTCACCAGCCAGAGCACTGGCATTGGAAGGAGAGGACGCCGGCTGACCACGGACGATCTGGAAGCCTACATTTATGTCTTTTCGCAGCCCGGGGCACTGAGCGGCCCAATTAACCATTATCGAAACATTTTCAAGTCAGTATAATTTTTCTTGTCTTAAGTAAAATAGTTCAATTTAAAGAGATAATATTTTTAATTAAATGTACTCCTTATTCCCCAGATATATCACATTCTTGTGTGTGCATGTGTGCGTGTGTGTGATAGTGCTCATACTCTACAAAGCCCATGTGGCAGGGAGAAGACAACCTGGGGGGGGGGTCAGTCTTCACCTTCTATCTCCTTGTTGGAAGCTGAGTCTTCGTTTTCCGCTACATAACCCAGACTAACTGAGCCATGAGCTTCCAAGGACTCTACATAGAAACGCTCGGATTGCAGGTGTTATTATACTTGTTGACCTGAACTCAGGGCCTCATACTTGTGTAGCCACCGCTGAGCCATCAACCCAGCCCCACACACAATATTCTGTTTCTTTCATAGAAATTGGTTTAGTTTTATTTTGTTTTCTGAGGCAGGGTTTCTCTGTGAAATAGTCCTAGCTGTCCTGGAACTCGCTTTGTAGACCAGGCTGACCTTGAACTTACAGAGATCAGCCTGCCTCTGCCTCCCGAGTGCTGGAATTACAGGTGTGTACCAACACTGCCTTGCTCATAGAAAATTTAAAAAACATGAAAAAATAGAGAATAATATAATAGATCCCCCAAGTGGCCATTGCTTTTTTTATCCATAATTCTATCCATTTATTCTTTCCTTTTGAGTAGATTCATTTTTATTATATTGTAATGCTCATGTATTAATTAACTCAGGAAACACTTTTAAGAACATTTTATGTCCTGGGCTGTGAACACTCAAGGTGCAATGTTGAGTAAAACAAGGACCCTGAGTTCCCCTGAGCTCACAAATCTTGCCCCATGTAGAGTCAGGAGAGCATGAGACTCTTAATCTCAGGGTCGTGGGTTTGAGCCCCACGTTGGGCGCCATTCTGTAGTGATGAGGCGATTAGGCCTGCTTTTCATCCCGCCCGACTCCTGCATGGCTAGCTTTACACCCAAAATAACAACACACAAATTGTATTCATTTAAACATTGCCTGGCCCATTAGCTCTAGCCTCTTCTTGGCTAATTCTCACATCTTGCTTAACCCATTTCTAATAATCTGTGTAGCACCACAAGGTGGTGGCTTACCGGGAAAGATTCAGCATGTCTGACCTGGTGGCTGGCTTCATGGCGACTGCCCCAGAGAGGAGAGGCATGGTGACTGCTTGAAGCGTCTGCCTCACTGCCTTCTTCCCAGCATCCTGTTCTGTTCACTCCACCTACCTAATTTTCTGTCCTATTAAAGGGCCAAGGCAGTCTCTTTATTAACCAATGAGAGTCCTCCATCACTGTCCTTTCCTAAACTCTCTGCGTGTTCTCACTGTGACTGCCCATTGGGAAGACCTGCACCCAGGAGAAAGACTGTCATCTCCAGGAGATAGGAAGCCCACAAAAGGCAAAGCTTACAATTTTGTTCATTTGGGTTATGTTGTTATTTTTCTTTTGTTTTCTTCATTAGAGAGTCTCACTGTGTAGCCTTGGTTGGCCCTGCACAAAATTCAGTTTTATGAAAGCTAAAGACGATTGATTTTTTTGGGTGAGTGTATGTGTGGGTTGTGTGTTCCTGAGTGCTGAAGACAGCCTGGGATGCCCCCTCAGGGCCATGCACCTTTCTTTTTGAGCTGGTTTCTTACTGCGTTGCTGGGGCTTGAAGATTAGACCAGACCAGAAAGTCAGCAGGCCCTAGAGAACTTCCTGCCCTGGCCTCTGCTGGTTATAAATGCAGCTGCCACCTTAGCTTTCACTTGATGCTGGAGATGCAGGTCAATTCTTGACTGGTAAACTTTTAGTAGATTTTATTAGATTCCTTTGAGGGTTTGTTTGTTTGGTTGCTTGGTTGGTTTTATTTTGTTTTATTCAGGGGTTTGTTAATTTGTTTTGAGATAGGGTCTCAACTTTGGCCTATGCTGCCCTGGAATTCACTGTGTAGCCCAGGTCAGCCTTGAACTTGGAGCGTTGTCCTGCCTCTTGAGTACTGAGATTGCACTCACCAACACACTCTGCATAATTTGATCAGTCTGACTGCCCAGTGTGGTGATTGATATTTTTCATTATCGCTTCCCAAGGCAGCTTTTAAAGACATTTCCCCCCAAATTACCCTGCCCCATGGAAATTCAGTATGTTTGTGTACTCTGCATATTCAGGTTTAATGAATAAAATGTGAGGTTCTTCTACCCTCCCCAGCCCATTTTTTTGCCCCGTCAGGGAGATGGTGTCTCCTATGAAGCAGGCACAGCCGCCATGCAGTGCTATGGAAGGATGTTCTCAGGTCTGTGTTTCATCTTTCAGCTGTCTGCCTCTCGAGCATCACATGGTGACGACGCCCACGCTGCTCCTGTGGGGAGAGGAAGATGCATTTATGGAGGCCGAGATGGCTGAAGTCACAAAGGTGTACGTTAGAAACTATTTCAGACTCATCATTTTGTCGGAAGGTAGCCACTGGCTTCAGCAGGACCAACCCGACATAGTGAACAGGCTGATATGGGCATTCCTGAGGGACGAGGGGAGACGAGAACGACAGTCTCCTGTGACGAGCCTATAAGGGAATCGCAAAACCTTCTAAAACTCATTCATCAATTTACGTTTTATTAGGAAAAACCACCTGTTTTAATATGCTTGATTATAAATAAACATAGTGAAACATGGTATGGAAAAAAATCTATGTAATTTTTTCACTATATCTGCACAGAGAAATGCCTGCCTTAAAATACACAGTTGTACAAAAAGGTAATCAAGGAAAATGGCTCAGGTTTGGCTTCTTGTTTTCTTTACTATATTAACATGTGGTGCCTTTTACAAACATACATGACTATGAGCTGTGCCAGGATGAAAGGCAGATCTGCAATGGCAAATGTTTTAATTCCATTGTTAAAACAATGTTTTCTTTACTGTTTTTTTTTTTGGCCAATAAAAATCCCATCATTAAATCCTGTGTATTTATAATATATAAAGGAATTTGAATGTAAACTTAGCCAGATGAGTATTTCTGAAAATGTGTCTTAAGTTTATCTATGATGAAGGATTAAACTAATTGAAACTGGCACAAGCTACATCAACCAAGTAGGAAAATATCTTTTTACACCTTCAATGCAGTAAGAAATGAATACTATTACTCCTTTATACACTAGAATCCAAGTTTTATAGGACAAGATTTTTAATTTTTATAAATCTGATGTACATCATCTAGAATAAAGGCCTACTGCACTGTAGACATGCAGATAATTTCTTAGTGAACAAATGCAGTCTCAAGACCCCAGTAGATCCCAAACTGTAGATGAACCAAACCCTATATGATAAATACCTTTCTCATCTTAATTAAACCCTCACTGTCTACTGTGTCTATACCTTTTTCAGTCTGAAGTCTGAAAATCAAATTAGCATTGATCTCTTTTTTCACTCATGGTCACAGTACATTTTTTCATCTGTCATGGAAAGCATCTACTTTTTCAATTAAAAGTAGTTCTATGGCTTTGCTTTGGCATTTTGGGGGCCATTAGTGAGTGAAGTTAGGTAACACTGGGCAAAGCACAGATCTTATTTACACAAGTGCTGCACACCAGGGCAGCTGATCTGAGAGTGGAGAGGACAGAACCACATTCGGGCAGACTATCCTGGACAGAGATGACTTACATCCCTAGAAGGCAGGAAACTTAATAGTGGGAGATTTTATCACACCACTCAGACTATTGTACAACTTAAAAGATTTAAGCATTATTTCTGTATTTTACACTTAATATTTTTAAACCCTGGTGGACCACAGACACCTGAAACCATGAATGAGGGGCAGGGATTAACTACTGCAATACCACGTTACAATCAAATACTACACCACATCAGGCACATTCAAGATGAAAGAAAGATGGTGTAATAACTCTTTCTAAGAGCCATATACAGAATGCAATTAAAGGTGAAAGAGGGGCTAAAGAGATGGCTCAGTGATTAAGAGCACTGGCTGCTTTCCCAGAGGACTGGGGTTCAATTCCCAGTGCCCACATGGCAGCTCACAACTGTCTGTAACTCCAGTTTCAGGGGATTTGACACGATCACTAATACACATAAAATAAAAATTAATAAATTATTTTTTTTAAGAAAAGAAAGCTGACAGAGTAGAAACAACATCATAGACTAGGAAGACACAGAAGAGGGCAGTGTGACTGAAGTCACTGCTGTCCACTGCCTTGGGATGTCCTCTCTGGCAAAGAAGACAGTGATTGGCACTTGATAAGTCACAGCACCTTAGAGACACTTCCTTCACGACACATGGTCCCGGTAGTGACAAGAGAGTGTGGAGAGTCCTCGGAATTCTCATTGCCATAGCAACCTCGATGTACAATAAAAACTCAGTTTGTTTATGAACATTATGTCGGAGCCTCATGACAAAAGCAGAAGGTAGGGAGTAAGCTCTTTCTTTGAAAGACAGGACAGTAAGCTCTAACAGGTGACTGCCGATTCCCCGTGTATAAATGTGGGCACCTGGAAGTGGCCTTCCATGGAGCTCACGCCTTGCTTTGGTAGCCACAACACCTAATATATGTCAATAGATGGAAACTCTGGGGCCTAAATCATCATTTTAGTTCTGGGAAGAGGAATCCAAATTAGAAATTAGCAAACATAGCAGGAACCTCAATATAACACTCCTGGAGTCTAGAAGAAAGCCCCGTTCACACTAACCGGGCTTCCCTCTTTATGACGTCTCAAGGACAACAGTAAGGAAGGGACCTGTCCTGGACACTGTTGACACAGCAAAGCCGTTCTTATGTTAATCAAAGCCTTATTACTGGCCAAGTTGATGTTACATTTTTTTCTCATATAATATGTTTAGAGTGTTGACTGGTTCATATTAACTAATATTAACATTGTAAACCTCACATACCATGACCAATTATGACCTATTAGAATTAATGTACTCTAATTTTCCTTTCTAAATTAATTTTCTAAGTGATGGGTTTCACCACGGCATTTCACTCATATATGTCACACTTTTCCCTCATTTATTCTCCTCCTCTACTCCCATCCCTTTTGCCCCTGCTCCTTCCTGGTCCCCTTCCTTCCTTACAAGGTCATCTGCTCTCAAGTCACAGAGTCCATTATTCTCTCTTTCCCGCCTATTCCTAAATTCCTATGTGTGTGGAAAAGTACTCCTAACACAGATGTTTAAGGGGACACTATTCACACTTCTTAGCCTAAAGAGATAGGGCCATTGGCCTATCTCAATCAATCTGTAGGAACAATGGGTGAATCTCACTAGTTTTCAAAGCAGCCCATAGCAATATTACTGGCACTTAAATTTGAAAGTCGTAATTAGTATTTATTCATTTAAATTAATAAATATAAATTAGTAAATGTATATGATTAGTACCAGACATTGTTATGTGAAATTTCTTTAACCATATATATCAAAACAACACACCATGATTGTTCACTTGATGAGATCCTAATTTCCCTGTGGGTCTTTCTTCTAATTTTAAAGGGAATGCATCATTTCCTATTAACCAGAAATTGACTTTAAGGGTGCTAATCACGTGCAAACAGAAGCAGCACTCGAATGTGGGAGAAGGGATACTCATAGGCTGAGAAGCAGGCTTCATGGCTTACCTGATGGAGCGCAGACGGACCACAGACACCACTGAGTTAGAGGTGTGGGACAGCGAGATTGCTGGGGAAGTGAACAGGTCCTTATTCCCACCCGCAGTGGCCAACCCCTTCATACAGCCGACTCACCTCAGTGCCTGGCGCTGGGCTCGCATTATCCTCCTGGGCACTGTGCTGGTACCTGTGCGTGTGTCCTGCATCGCCTTCCTCTTCCTCTTCCTCTGGCCTATGGCCACGCTCTCAAACATTAACTTGCCTACGCGACCTACTAAGCCCATGAAAGGCTGGAGGAAGCATCTGATGAAGCCAGCCCTCCGGTTCTTGTTCCGTGTGACGTTCTTTTTTGCTGGGTTCCTGGTTAAGGTCAAAGGGAAAAAGGCCACCAGAGAAGAAGCCCCCATCTTCGTCGCTGCGCCGCATTCCACCTTCTTTGATGCAATCGCCGTTGTTGTGGCAGGGCTCCCTTCCGTGGTCGCTGCGAGCCACAATGTGCAGATCCCATTGGCTGGGAAATGCCTCCTGTCCACTCAGCCTGTGCTTGTGAAACGAGAAGATCCGAATTCTAGAAAGTCTACCCGGAATGAAATCCTGACTCGAGTGTTATCCAAAATGAAGTGGCCACAGATTCTGATTTTCCCGGAAGGAGTGTGCACCAATCGCTCCTGTCTTATCACTTTTAAACTAGGGGCCTTCTCCCCAGGTGTCCCTGTGCAGCCAGTGCTGCTCAGGTACCCCAACTCGGTGGACACAGTGACCTGGACCTGGCAGGGCTTCACAAGTGTCCAGGCATTGATGCTGACTCTGAGTCAGCCCTTCACTTGGGTGGAAGTGGAGTTTATGCCTGTTTACAGCCCAAGTGAGGAAGAAAAGAAAGATCCCATCCTTTTTGCCAACTCAGTCCGAATCAACATGGCAAATGCTTTGAAACTCCCTGTGACGGATCACACTTTCGAGGACTGCAGACTGATGGTTTCTGCTGGTGCCCTTCAACTGCCCATGGAAGCTGGTTTGGTGGAATTCACAACCATCAGCCGGAAACTGAAGTTAGACTGGGACAATATCCACAAGCACTTGGACAAATATGCCGAGATTGCAGTCGCCTCAAAAGGAGGCAAGATTGGAATTGAAGAGTTTTCGAATTATCTGAAACTCCCAATTTCAGAGCCCCTGAGTCAGCTTTTTTCTCTTTTTGACAGAAATCACGACGGCACCATCGACTTCCGGGAATATGTGATAGGGCTGACAGTCCTGTGCAACCCGGCCAACACGGAGAAGATCCTGCAAATGTCGTTTAAGCTTTTTGATCTTGATGAGGACGGCTACATAACGGAAGAAGAGTTAACAACTATACTCCGGGCCGCGTTAGGGGTGCCAGACCTAGATGTTTCCGTACTCTTCCAGGAGATGGCTGGCAAGGAGTCAGCTCAGGTTTCCTACTCGGCCTTCAGGAAATTTGCCCTGAAGCATCCAGTATATGCCAAGCTATTCAGTTCATACCTAGACCTCCAAGCAGCCTATGTGTACAAGCAGTGAAAGTGCATCCACAGCATTAAAAATGTTCAGGTCATGTTGGAAAGAGGGGAAGAACTCGTAGGCAGAAACTGTGAACTAAATAAAAATTATCATTTGAGGAAAAGCGTAGACAGAGGTCTCTGTCCCACCCAGTCCTGCAGCCGCTCAGTCCTAGCAAAAAATAAAGATGTTTATATTAATTATAAACTGTTTGGCTTATTAACTCAGACTTATCATTAACAAGCTCTTACAACTTAAATTAACCTATAATTCTTGTCTATGTTTAGTCACATGGCTTGGTACCTTTTCTCAGTGAGGCATTCTCATCTTGCTTCCTCTGCATCCAGCTGGTAACTGACTCTCTGCCTTTCCTCTTCACAGGATTCTCCTAGTCTGGTTGTCCCGCCTATACTTCCTGCCTGGCTACTGGCCAATCAGTGTTTTATTAAACCAATATGAGCGACAAATCTTTACAGTGTGCAAGAGCATAATCCCACAAAAAGTTTTTCCCTCTTTTTTCTTTTCCAAACAAGGCCCTGAATCTAATCTCCTTTGTTTAGTTTTATTCCTAAACATTATCCATAACAGAAAAAGTTAGTGGTTTTTACTCTAAGTGGCACAGATACTGTCCTTGGGGAAGAAAGGGTTTATTGACTCATGTTCTGATCACAGCCCATCACTGAGGAAAGCCAGGGCAAGCACTCCAGCAGGCGCAGAGATGGGAACCAGGGAGGGCAGCTGCTTCCTGACTTGAGTGGCTCACACAGCTTGCTTTCTATACAACCCAGGACCACTGTGTCTTCTGCCAGTGACAATGGAAATGGCTCCCTTTGGTGGAGGGGAACTGGCTTTACAAGTTCCTGAGGAATGCTGACTTTTGTTGAACCACTGTAATTTGGGGGAATGGAGTTTCCTTTGGACCTACCACATTCAAGTTTGCACGAATAAAAGCAGATCCTGGCTTGAAATTTCTAGAGTTGTGTGGGAAGCCTTTCAAGAGGGGCAGACACAGTGGTGAGAGGAAAACAGGAATGGGGAAAGGGAGTAGAGACCCGCAAATAGT
Organism: Arvicola amphibius; assembly: GCF_903992535.2. NCBI lineage: Eukaryota > Metazoa > Chordata > Mammalia > Rodentia > Cricetidae > Arvicola > Arvicola amphibius. Next base: position 1,439,719 of record NC_052047.1, on the reverse strand, counting down.
GGGAGGGTTAACTCTCAAGTTTTTCTTAACCGGAAACATGTATTGCTCAAAGCTGAGCTTCAGTAAGGTGTAATGAACATAGTAAAACATGCCTTTTAGACACGCAAACATTGCTTAGTCAGGAACCCCGCTACACTCAAGGCTGCACCTGAACCAGAAGCCAGCGACGTCACTTACTCAAGATAACCAGACCCAGGCCTAGAACCCATGACGTCCACTGGACAGTCTATAGACAGAGACCGAGAGCAATGCTCTGTATATCTGGAGAGAATGTCACATCGATCTTCCAGAATCCTGACCCTCGACCTCTGAACCCGACCTTTGCACAGGCGACCTAAGACTCACGACTGGAAAAGTCTGGTGACCCCCGTCCCTCAAAGATAAAGAGGACGGAGGGCGCAATCCTCCATAAAGCTTTTTTAAAGAACAGACTAAAGCTCTCAGGACTTCCTCCTCCCGAGACTAGGCGGCCCTCGGCGAGCCAACGCAAACGGAGCGACTGGGCCTGCGCGCAGCGCCCGGGTCACGTGACCATGGCTCCGGAACCCGGGGCTCCTGGTACGGCATCCGCCGCGTTTAGGGCCCGGCTGCGAACAAGACGGGGCGGGAACTTTTCTTCTGGGGGCGGGTTCCGCGGCGAGCCAGTGCGAGCGGGAACGCCCCTCGTCCCGGTCCCGCGGGGCCTGGCTCGCCGGGTTCCGTGGCCGACGATGGCCCACTGTGCAGCGGGCGGCGCGCCCCCCGCGGTGCTCCCGAGGTCCCCCGGACTCGGCAGGAAAGGGGTGCCCAGGAAGGGTCCCGGGGAGCGGCGCAAGCTGAAGGCGGTGGTGTCGGAGCAGCTCAGCCGCGACGTGCTCAGGTAGGAGGCGGGACCGGCGCAGCTCCCTCCCTCCCTCCCCGCCTCGCTCCGGTCCTGAGGCGCCTGCGGGGCGCTCGCCGTCTCCCCGAGGGGCTCTGCCCGGCGTCAGGAGCCAGCCTCGAGCGTTGCGGACCGCACACGCGCATTCAGAAGGAAGACAGAAATGAAAACTGTAATGATGCGGAGCAGCGCCTGTTCGTGTTAGTTCAAAGACTTTACACAAAGACACACACAGACACACACACACACAGACACACACACACACACAGACACACACACACACACACAGACACACACACACGGGCGCGCGGGTGGGGGTGTTGTTGAGGTCGGACTGCATCCAGGCCCTGAAACGTAAGCCTGTCTTTAAAAAGTTGTAAAATGATACAATTAGGAAAACGAGTGGTTACTTTGAAATGAAGGGCGGAACAACAGTCAACATTCCTCTAGCAGGGACCCGCGCAGGGTCACAGCTACAATTACGTCCTAGTCTGCCATTAAGTGTCCTTCCCCCCCCCCTCCTCCCCCCCCCCCCCCCCCCCCCCCCGCTCGTCTCAGGAAAAGCTTGATTCTGCCAAGTGGGAAAAATGACCCTGGGTAACAGCTATTCTGAAAACACTCCACTGATGTATTTAAATATCTTTGCTGTGCAAACGCCTCGTCTGCCCAAGTGGCCAGGCTTGCACTCTCTCGGCTCTGTTTAAACTGTTCAAAGTGCAACCTGGGGCTAGGGCTTGAATTAAGGAAGTCAGCAGAGGTGAAATGCTATTAGCCTGAGGTGGTCTGTTCAAGGACCGCTCTTCCTTGGGCGTTGATTAGCCACACCCAGACCTGTGCTAAGTGTGGCCAGTGTTTTCTCACTGGGAAGAACGATGTTGGTGAAAGGAACCAAACTCAGGTTCTCCTGCAAGACAGTATGTGCTTCTGGCCTCTGAACCATTTCTCTGGCCCTTATTCCAAAATCAATCAATTTCTTTCTTTTTGGTTGTTCTGTTTTGTTTTATAGGATCCTCAACATTGGGCTCCATATTTTACCGAGAAAACTGAGGTTTTCTTTTCTGAATTCATAAGTCTCGTTAATAAACTAATTTAAAGAAAGACCTCAATAGGCAAGTTGTAAATCTTGGCAGGTGCCTGGGTCTGAGAAAACTGTCAGGCTCCCCAGTGGAGGACAAGGACCAAGTGATGTGAGGGGTGTTTCCAGAGAAGAGTGAGGAAGTCTCGCGTCTGGGCCAGTGTCTGAAAGAAAAGGGTAGAGCCTGGCGGCGGCTGCGGCAGCCGCAGCGGCACGTGCCTCCTGCTCTCGGGAGGCAGAGGCAGGTGAATCTCTGTGAGTTTGAGGCCAGCCTGGTCTACAAGTTGAGTTCCAGGGCAGACTCCAAAGCTACAGAGAAGCCCTGTCTCAGAAAACAAAAACAAAAACAAAAAAAAAAAAAAAACAAGAAAAGAAAAGGTAAACGTTAGCTTTGAGTTTGGACCCAGACAAGCAGGCGAGCTGCTTTCTGTTGTCAGGGAGAGCTTGCCCGCTGGCCAGAGATGACCACTCTGACAGAGTTTATAGCCAGTTGAGCGAATTCAGTCTTGCCAGCTGGGACTACGCTTAGGGAATCTAAGCATTTAGAGCAAGGGGCTTTTAAAGAGAGAACCTGCAGCTGCAGGTAGATGTAGCTAGAAGTATTCTCCATCCTGCTGGCCCCCATCGACCGGTTTTTCTCCGCCCACCTGTTCCTGAAGCCACATATGAAATAACCATTCTGAAGCTTATCATCAGTTACAGTTATTTAGTCAATGTCTTAGGCTTCTTACGACTACCTATCACTATTAACTTAGCCCATTTTTATTAATCTGTGTATTGCCACAAGGCTGTTGTTTACTGCACGGCTACATGATGTCTCCTTGACTCCGCCTACTCTCTCTATTTCTCTTTGGATTTCTACCTGGCTTTACTCTGCTAAGCCATTGGCCTAAACAACTTTATTCATCAACCCATAAAAGCAGCACACATACAGAAGGACATTCACATCAGAGGGAGTGTTCCACAAGCAAGCACTGTAGTAGAACGTAAGTGGTTAGCTGCAGGGGAGGTTTTCACAGTTTAGCAGAAGCTCAGTCAGCTGGGCATCTTGACTTCAGGGTCCTAGAATAGAACTGGTTAATTTTTCATGTGATTTTCTACCGAGGAGACCAAATTCTAGTTACACGCGAAATGGCCTCAGCAAGAATACAAGGTGGAGGATCTCTGCAGTGTCTTGTCCTGTCACACTGCCATCGGGCTGCTAGTAGTCGCACGGAGGGATGGGCTTCCGGGGAGGAAAAGTATGTCATCTCGCTAACACTCCTTCCCTGGAGGAGTCCCCAGATCATCATGGTCTGTCTCTTCCTGGAGGAGTTTCCTTGCTTAACTAACATATTAAGCTAATGTTGGCTTAGATACAGTACAGTTCAGATGAGATGAAGGTATTGGGATATATGTTTTTTTAAAAAAAAAACCAAAAAACAAAAAATAGGGTTATATAAGTAGATTTGACTTTGTTCTGGTTAGTTTTATATCAACTTGACCCAAACTAAGAGGCATCTGAAAGAAAGGAACCTGAATTGAGAAAATGCCTTTGTAAAGAGAAGTCAGAAACAAGTCAGCTAGGACTTGTTATAGCTGAGGGCTCCATACTGACAGTGGGAGTGGGAACGTTAGCAGGGTTGTTGACTGAACATGTGGGGGAGCTGAGAAAGGGAACAGTAGAAAGTGGCTCTGTTCAGGAGGCTCTATCTTGAACATAACTGGAGATACATCTGAAGAGATGACTTGAGGAGAGAGATTGGGCTACACTACAGACTAAAGGTTGTGACATCAGCAGCATCCGATTATCCAAACCAAAGATTTTTTTCTACCTTCGCATCTATATCTAATCAGCTCTAGTTTTATTATGTATATGTATTTTAATTTCATCCTCTCTGTCACTACTCACTATTGACTGGTTACTGAAAGACCAATTTGCCCGACATTCAGGCTGTTGACTCTCCTCCAGTAGAAGGGTCTGTAAAGTTCCTCACCTCCTGTTTACTTTCATGTTTGCAGCTGCAGAGCGAGATTCCAGGGTGTGAGTTTTGCCTTCAAAAGCCCCTGCTGTGTGCCACACCCAAAGCATCCTATGGATCAGGTTGTAAAGAATAAAGCCAGGAACCCCCTTCCACGTTGCTTTTCTAACCAAGTCTTACAAAGTCTTTAAAGGTCACATTTAATCCACGTATCTCGCAGACAGGCTTGTGTGGTGTCTTGTCTGGGGTGGATGGGGTTGGGGTCAGGGAGTGTCCTTGCTGTTGAATGTGTCATCCTCTTCCAGTTTCCAGACCTGGATTTCTCCTCTGTGCTTAGGACTCCACGGGGTGAGCATTGTGTTTTAGTGTTCTGTTGTCTGTGTGTTCTCAGCACGTCCTTCACACTCACACAGTGTTTATGGTAACCAAACTTAGTAGGGGTCTGAAATGCTTTCTGTAGGTTATGCTCTGATTTGAGTTCAATTTAACTGTCATTGGCGGTCCTTAAGTTGTGATTAGGCCTTCAGGGTTCCATTCTGTGGGTGAAGCTGGGTCCTTTAATTAAATTAAGACTGAATTTGGGACTAAGGAGAAGGCTCAACAGTAAAGAGCTTCTGAAGAGGAGAGTTCAGTACCCCAGAACCCACATAAAAAGCTGGACATGGTGGACACTGTAGTCTTAGTACCTGGAAGGCAGACAGGAGGCGTGTGGGGGCTTACTGGCCAGCCCGCCAATCAGTGAGCCAGCCTCTGCTTCAGCGGGCGGAGGGCGCTGTTGAGGAAGATCCTTGACATCAGCTTTGACCTGCGCCAATGTGTGCTGCACGCTGGCCCTCTTTTGGTCTTGCTTGCCGTCCTGCCTTCCACCTTGTGATGGTGAAGCCCTTGCCAGATGTCAGCATCTTGAGATCAGAAGCTGCCAGCCTCTAGAACTGTGAGCCAATAAACGTGTGTGTTGTAAATACCTTGTCTGTGGTATTCTGTCCGTCACTACCTTCACATCAGTATAAGATGAACTACGGCAGGGCAGAACAGTAGACAGCAAAGAGAAAGATGGAAATATGCTGGGCCTTTGCTCCGGCCTGCTCTTCCTGAGCTTTCAGTGCCTGGTGAGCCAGCGAGCACTCAGTTTAGTGCAGGGTGAGCTGGCGAGCACTCAGTTTAGTACCGGGTGCTCAGCTTAGTGCGGGGTGAGCAGGAGAGCACTCAGTTTAGTGCGGGTGAGCCAGCGAGCACTCAGTTAGTGTCGGGTGAGCCGGCTAGCCCTCAGTTTAGTGCTGGGTGAGCCGGCTAGCCCTCAGTTTAGTGCTGGGTGAGCTGGCGAGCACTCAGTGCCGGGTGAGCAGGGAGGTGAGCCGGCGAGCACTCAGTTTCACTGACGTTTACTGATGTTGCTTCCTTGTTCACTTTAGAAGGGGTGGTAGGGTTGTCAAGGAAACTCAGTTTAAGTCAGTGCGAGTCAGATTTTTAACTTACAGAAAATGCAAGATACACTTGCAACTGATAAAAGTGATTTTATAAAATGAAAAATCTTTATATTTGCAATATGTGTATATGTATGTATATGTTGCCTATTTTTAAAAAATGTAACAAATACTCTGGTTAGCATCTGTTATGAACAGGATTCCCCAGTACTGTTTGGTTACCACACGTATCTAACTTTGTTGTTTTGAGGCAGGGTCTAATGTGGGCCAGATGAACACAGCTGAAAGAGACCTAGCATAAGCCCCAAGTCCTGATTCTCCGTCTTCCACCTCTGGTTTGTCTGGAATTCCAGGCATGTGAGAATCAAATCCAGGGCCTCTGGTATACTAGGCTGATATCCTCCTTAGCTGGCTACCAGTTGGAAGCTTCCTTGTTCACTTTAGGAGGGATAGTGGGGTCATCAGAAAAGCCGGGTGGGAGAGAGGAACAAATTTAGTGTATAATTTCAGTTTTCAGCTAAAATTTGAGAAAACAGTACTTTTGTTGTTGTTAAGCTTTGAATAAATTTGATTGTAGTATATTATTGTCTGTATTCTATTTTATCAGTAGATAATATGCCCAGTGTATACAAATCAAACAGATATGTGTGTCCAGAGAAAATAGCCAGGTTTGGTGCTGTCCGTTATGGAGTGGACTTGTAAGAGCATTCTCTGTAAAGTTACCTCAATTGTCAGACTCTTGGTCTCCTGGGAACTTGCCACATGAGAAGACTCTGCTCAGTATGGGCCTCTAGGGTAGGAAGTCCCACGTCACCAGCAGCAGGGCTCAGCACAACACACTTTGTAAACTTTGTTAGTTACCTTCGAAAAGACTCTCTGTGAAAAAAACTGACCAAGCTAAACATATTTGCAGAGTTTTGAAAGCTTCTGTACTCGGAGCATTTGCTTCCTTTAATGTAAAGTGGGGTCCGTGGACAAGCAAACACTGAGCCCTCTGTGTCCTGATGACAGACAGCTTTGCCCTTTGGGAATTCATTATCTCGTGGGGAGAGATGCACAAACACAATGAGGCAGTGACAGAGATGCTGTAACAGAGGCATGGACCTAGCCTAATGGGATTGGGGAAGGAGCCCTTAGCTCAGCCTTAGGGGAGTTTGAGTGTCATTGGCTGCTTTCCAAGCTTTCACAGCAATGGGTCTCTTTACCCAGTGCATGATCCTCCTGTGGTACTCAGGTGTGATTGCCTGTTACATCCTGCAATACAGAAGTCCTCTGAGAATCATTCCTTGATGATACCGGTGATGTGGCATAGTGAGACACAATATTTTAAGTTTGTAGAGAGCAGAAATACATAGTTAGTAAAAAGAGAGAAAAAGACAGACGATGAAATTCTCTATTTTCCAGTTTATGTACACATGAAATCAGTGGGCTTTGCTATAACGACATGCGTACACTAGGCATTCAAGTGGGTTTATCTCCTGAGTGTGTCATTTTTGAATAATAGATTACAGCATGATTAACTCTGGTGGGGATGGGAAAGAGTATAAATGTCACATTCTTGACACCCAACGCTGCATTTCAGACTTGGTAATTAACACAGTTTCTATCAGTCCCACCGTCTCAGTGGGTGGGCGCACCCCTCGCAGTTCTGACTTCCTTGCTCATGTTCTCCCTCCTTCTGCTTTTCATCTGGACCTTGGGAGCTCAGTCCAGTGCTCCAATGTGGGTCTCTGTCTCTATCTCCATCCATCGCCGGATGAAGATTCTATGGTGATATGCAAGATATTCATCAGTGTGGCTATGGGATAAGGCCAGTTCAGGCACCCTCTCCTCTGCTGCCCAAGGACCTAGCTGGGGACATCTCCTTGGACACTTGGGAACCCCTATAGAGCCAAGTCTCTTGCCAACCCCAAAATGACTCCCTTAATTAAGATATCTCCTTCCCTGCTCCCATATCCACCCTTCCTCCATCTCAACCATCCCATTCCCCCAAGCTCTCCCAATCCTCCCCTTCTCCCTTCTCTCTCCCCCTCTCCCTGAATTATCTATTGTTAGGTCTTGTTTCTTGGTGCAGACTATATACATTTTTGGCTCCATTTTAGTATGATTTTTGAACAATTGATTCATTAATAGTCAGAAGCTCAGTTAACTTTCTGCTCTGTATTTCCATTATAAAACTCTAGAGGGTACATTTTAAAGGAAAATCAATGTAAGTAGCTGTCTTAGTTATGGTTCTGTTGCTGTGAAGAAACACCATGACAAAGCAGCTAGGGGAGGAAAAGGTTTATCGGACTTCCACTTCCACATTGTAGTCTCAGGGAAGGAAGTCAGGACCGCAGAGGCAGGAGCTGATGTGGAGGCCGTGAAGGGTGTTTACTCCTTGCTCTCTGTGGCTTGCTCAGCCTCCTTTCTCACAGAACCCAAGGCCACCAGCCCAGGGATGGAGTTACCCCCATTCTCTAGTTAAGAAAATGCCTCCCGGATCTTCTCATTTGAGTTGTCTCTTCTTCCAGAGGACTCCAGGTTGTGTCGTTGACATAAAAATAGCCAGGACAGTAGCAGAGAATGAGATGCATTAGTAGAATTAAGAAAATATTTTCAAATGTTTTTACTTTTTTTTTAAGTGAAATCCTCTTTGTTTTGATTAAATTTTAAGAAAATCAGAGTCAAAACCAGTATTAAGTGTAGTGTTCTTTAAAATGAACTCAAACAAACCCAGGTTTTCTATTAAATTATTTCTGTAAAGTTGGTTTCTCCGACCGTTATGTGGGTTCCAGGAAGTTGATTGGCCAGCCTCGCGTGAGCTGCTTTGCTGTCCGAGCCATCTTGCTTGGCCTCTGCTATTTACTTACGTGTTTCTAGGTTTGTAGGTTGTGTTAAACCCATTATCTGTTTTAAGGTCACTAACCCAACTGTAACCCTTTCCCCTAACAGGCTTTTAAGGGAAGAGATTCACACGGACACTGTTCTTTCTGTCGGTGGCTCTCTGTTCAAAGTGCACAGGGCAGTCCTGTTAGCCAGAGCTCCTGGCTTTCATTTCCACGTCATTGGACAGATGCCAAGTGGCTTAACAAATGAGCTTGTTCCTGTGGACAGTGTTGACGCTTCAGAACTGAGAGCATTTTTACAGTAAGTGCCTCGTCTGCTTTCCTCTTACATTTGAATGTGATAAACAGCTGGCTCTTAAAAATTATTTGTGCACACTTTCCTTATGTAATCTAAGGAAAACCTATTCACTTAAACGGTTCTGTTAATATTAGTGGCTGAGTATTGGCAAAGACATAATCAAGACTGGTCCACAGCCAGGTGTGCATGCTTCTGTGATCTCAGCAATAGGAGGTAAAACATTAGTGTTAGCTTTTATTTGCTCTCGTTAAAAGTGATGGGGAAGGGGGCTGGAGAGATGGCTCAGTGGTTTAGAGCACTTATTTTGCTCTTGCAGAAGCTCTGGGTTCAATTCCAAGCATGTGTACTGTGGCTCACAACCATCCTAACTCTGGTTCCAGGGGATCCAACACCTTCTTCTGACCTCCATAGGCACCAGGCACACACATGGGGTGCAGACGCAAAACATGCATGCACGTGAAATATATATATATATATATATATATCTCATATATAAATGATAGGGAAGAGGCAAGCCGTGCTGACACACACCTTTAGTCCCAGCACTTTGGAGGCAGAGACAGGTGGGTCTTGTGAGTTTGAGGCCACCCTGGTCTATGTAGTGAATTCAAGGACAGCCAGGCTACACAGTGGAAATCCGGTCTCAAAAGAAAGAAATGCAAGAAAACATTGTGTTACACACCAAGATTGACTCGGTGGTGTGCGGGGATGAAGAGAGCTCAGCCTCGCAGTTCCTCTAAGCTTCGGTTTCTCAGCATAAGGAAGTCAGAACAGCTTGCTCTGTACTTTGCTCCCTTTCGTGGGGATCCACACTAGGGATTTAATAACCCTATGAATGTCAGTAGTTGTGGTGTGTCCGTGGGATTTGCCTTGAGCACACCTTTGATTTGCAGACCAGCCAATCAGACCTTCTCTTCTCCACCTGGTTCTTACAGTATAGCATCCCCCACCCCCCGTGTCCCAGGCCAGGGAGCAGATAGCAAGAGCATAGCCCTTACTCACGTGCCTGCCCACATTATCCAAAGCACCAGATCTTAACCCTGCTCACTTGCCACCTCATCCCACTCACTCAACAGAAGCCACAAGCTAGGATTTTTGTCTGTGCTCTCTTGTTCTCCTACCTCCTGACCAACTCTTGCTTTCCCATACGACCCTGCGTGGCATGTTAGTGCGTGGATTCACTCACCTGTGCCTTGCCTGCAGGGGCCAGAGGAGGACATCTTGTGTTTTCCTCTCAAACTCCACTTATTCACTTAAGACAAAGTTTCTTACCAAATTGGAAACTTGCTGTTTTGGCTAGGCTGGCTGGCCGGCAAACTCCCAGGATGCACCGCACCTCTGGCTGGCCGGCAAACTCCCAGGATGCACCTGTTGCCACCCACTAACTCTGGTCATAGGCATTTGCAGCCATGATCGGCCTTTCATGTGTGGCCTGGGAATCTGAACTCTGGTCCTCATGCATGTGCAGCAAGTGCTCTTACCCACCAGGCCAGCTCCCCGGCCCCTCAGATCGATAACCGTTAGCTTGTCCATCTTAGTTCTTGTCATGCCAGCCAGACCCAGTGCATTCCTGACCGCCAACCCCAAGTAGGTGCTTAGTGCTAAGTTTCTGCCTTAGCGATGTGGTTTCCTGTGGCTTTTGTGCTTTATTCTGTCTACATAGTATATAGTACTGATTTTTCTCCTTTTGTGCTTTATTCTGTCTATATAGTATATAGTACTAATTTTCTACTGTTTAACCACTCCTGAATTCCTGCAGTACATTGTCATTGGCTATACTCTATAATCTTTTATATGTTGCTGCTGTTTTGTTGAGCGTGTTTTCTTTTCCTTTCCCTTCTTTTTTAAAACAGGGTCTCTCTGTGTAGCCCCAGCTGTCCTGAAACTTGCTCTTTAGATATCACTGGCCTCGAACTCACAGAGATCCTCCTGCCTCTGCCTCCCAAGTGCTGGAATCAAAGGCATGCACCACCATGCCCAGCTGAGTGTGTTTTTCTTATACTAAGAATGAACAGTGGCTTTTCTATGATAGCTTTGTCTGCTTTTATACCAGCAATACTGTCTGTACAGAATGAATTGGAACATGTTTTCCTTCTGCGTTTTGGAAGAAAAATTGTGAAAGATTCATGTTAATCTTTAAAAAATTGGTAAAAATTTGGTAAGGTCTAGCAATGAAGCCATCTAGTCCTGGTTTTGTTTGTTTGTAGGGCCTCACACGTGTTAGGCAAACGCTATGCTACATCCTCATAATCTGGATGTGGTAATACATGCCTATAACACCAGCACGTGAGAAGTCAGATGTTCATAGGTCACCCTCTGCTACATAGCGAGTTCAAAACCAGCCTGGGGTACAAGAGACCATGTCTCAAACAAAAAGACCAGTAAAAAAGAATCACCTTTATTTTAATTAATATTTTATATTTTGTTTTTTAGGATTGTATATTCGTCAAGTAAAAGCATAAAAAGTTATGAAGAGGAAATTCTCAAAAAAATGAAAGTGGGAAGTGTTGTGCCAGAGAAGAAGCCTGACGTTGGCGTTCAGGAGTGTGGAAATTTGTCTGATTCTTTTCTTGGGAAGTGCGAAACTCAAGAGGATTTTACTGGTGGAGGTGGCAGTTTTATTTCCAGTGGTGAGATACTTTGCTGGATTTTTATGAAACTTTATAGCCATGAACTTAATTATATTCTGATGTAGTAGAGAAAATCAGCTTATCAAGCTGCTCCCGGTTCTGTTGTTGTTTACTGAGCATGTAGAAAGGGAAACGCTCCTGTGGTCATGCATCATTTACATTACATACAATTCCACGTTACTGCTTCTCATTCTAGTCTGTTCCAGTAAGATGAGACACTTCAGCAAATGGAGCTAGTTCCAACACAGCATATGATTCCTTAAGCTACCAGGAAATATAGCATGAAAACTTTGTCATGGGCATTTTAAAAAAGATTATGACCTGATAAAAAATCTTAGCCTAGTTTTATGTGTAAAGTGGTTAACAACACATAAGTAAGCTGTACATAGTGGCCAATTGTGCGTAGGTTCTACAGTGCGGATGGTGCTGGCATTTTGAAGACAGTGTTCTTGTGGAAACGGGTGTCAGAATGCTTGCAATTGGGAGTTAGAGAGAGTTAGCTATTACTTGATGGGGAGAAGAGATTTCTTAGATAGGCAGACTTTCCAATGGGAAGTCTTAGTGCTCTGGATCGCACAGTAGACCTTCTGTTGCTCCTGGAACACCTTAGTGCCAGGAATCTGCCACCAAGTCCATGGGACACTGTAAAGAGGCCTCACGTTACCCTTCCTGTGCAGGGAACAACCAAACTGACTGAATCCTGGTTAAAATTCTTTCTTTTTACATTCACCGTACCTAATTATGAATAAACAAACATTCTTGATTTTGAAGTAGCCCGTTCATATGTTTAATCTCATTTAGTCTCTGAAAACCCCAAGAAGTGGTTACAGACGGATGATTGTGTTGTTTCATACCCAGAGATTATAAGGGACAAATGCCACACAGAAAGGACAAGTCAGTGTCTGATAGCTAGTCGTCCTGTTGACAGAGAGCCCGGCAAGGCCACACCGGAGTTCTTCAAAGTGCCCAGTGGCATAAGGAAAAGGCTCATCTACCCCTCGATCCCTTTCTCCCATACGCCAGGGAAAACGTTATGATCCCTTCTGCATGGAGTTATAGTCCTGATAATTACTTGATGCTTTCCCCAAAGAAACATGTGCTGCTGCCTCTGTATCTTAACTCCGGAGATGTCATTCTGGTCGCTTACCACAACTTCTAATTGTGTGCCTATTTTATGTACATTGAAACATAGAAGTACACAAAACAGTGTTTCTTCCCAGAGCCTCGTAGGCAGAGCCAGGTGAATGAGTGCAGGTTGTCCAAGAATACAAATAGAGTTTGTGTACCTTGGGCTTCCACTTGCAGAGGAAGTTGGTGGTGGAGGTAACTTCTTCTGGAGTTGATGCTGCTGGACAGGTAACAGTGAGCAGTGACCCCAGCCTCCTTATGCTTTTGAGACAGTGCCTCACTAAGTTACTTAGGCTGTCCTTGAACTCACCCTAAAGCCGTGCAAGCCTTTAGCAGGAATTACAGACCTGTGTGGGCCTATGCTGTCAGGCTCTGAAGTAGTACACTTCAGTTGAATTCCAAGGGTGGGGGGCAAATTAACACAGCAAAGCTGCCTTAAGAGAGGAGTCTGCCTTAAGAGCAGAGTAAACGTGACTGGCTGTGCCTGGAAACAGGAAAAAAAGTGGGGCCTGTGCTTATTTGTGTATTGTGGGAATGGGAAGGCTTAGGGCACAGGAAAGGATGCAAGTAGAGATTGGAGGGGTTGTTATTCACAGAGGATTGGTCTTAGGGCCTTCTCTCATCCAGGACACCAAAATCTGTTGATGCTTACATCCCCTATATGAAAGGAATTATTTTTAAATCCCTCCCCTCCCCTTCCCTTCCCTTGTGGTGTTCTCTTTTCCTTTTGGTGGTGCTAGGGAATGAGCAGGACCTTGCTCATGTAGGCTATTATTGCTGAAGACTATTACTGAGCTATACCCCTGAGAGCATTTTCATATCTCCAGCATTCAGATAATCTGATCCCTAGTCCTTCACTGCCCAGTGGTTGGAGGAGTTCAGTCTTTCTAGAGACTTCCATCTTGAGGTTATCTAGGGGCAGCATCCTAGATAGCCTAAAGTAGGCGAAGTCCAAAGGGCTGATTTATGGATAACAAAGACGCTTCTATCACTCTAGAATTCTGAGAATCTTAGGAGCTCTGCCAGGAACCAGGGAGACTAGGACCAAGTATATATTTTATACCCACTGCTGCAGTATATTCAAATTCAGTAGACTATTGGGGTACACTGATGGAAGTTGTGATACTTAGTACTTAGGGTAACCCTTGAAGTTAACTTGATTTTCCATTTCTGTCAAGAAATCTTTTTCATATTTCCCATTAAATTATGTGGCTTACATTTTTTTGAAGGAATTGTAGAAATAGCATCTCCCCTTGCTTGCTGCTTAGCTCTTCTGATGTGTGTGCAGTACTGGATGTGTGTGCAGTATCGGATTCATGTGCAGTATTGAATGTGTGTGCAGTATCGGATGTGTGTGCAGTATCTGATGCGTGTGCAGTATTGAATGTGTGTGCCATATTGGATGTGTGTGCAGTACTGGATGTGTGTGCAGTAATGGATATGTGTGCAGTATCGGATGCGTGTGCAGTATCGAATGTGTGTGCAGTACTGGATGTATGTGCAGTATCGGATGCGTGTGCAGTATTAGATGTGTGTGTAGTTTTAGATATGCATGTATTAGTTAATACACTATTCACTAAGTATTTACTGAGGATCTGCTTGTCAGGCACTGTTCTAGGTCTGAGAACAGCTGAAATATATTTCCAGCTCTTTGTACCTTATGTTCTGGTTGGAGAACTTATTGTGGGCCAGAATTGACAGCGAACATGGTAAAGAAATGAGAACGATGGTGTATATGATAGAGAAAGGGTCTGGAAAGGATAATGGTGGCAAAGTAATTTTTATATGATCATCAGGTTCAACTTCATTGAATAAGTGATGGTTGAAAATCTGTATAAGGTAGGGGAGGTTAGCCATTGAGGGCAAAGCCTGAAGGTGACAATGTCCCAGGTTGGAGATAGGAGGAAAGTTCAGTGTAGAAGTAAAGTCGTAGGCACTGCAGTCAGGAAGGCAGTGGGGAGTCAAGTGCTGTGGGAGCCAACTGCACAGGGCTGGAGACTGAGGTTTGCTGTAGAGTGTGAGAGCCCATTACACAGAGCTGAAGACTGAGGTTTACTGTAGGATGTGGGAGCCCATTACACAGAGCTGAAGACTGAGCTTTACTGTAGGATGTGGGAGCCCATTACACAGAGCTGAAGACTGAGCTTTACTGTAGGAGAAATGAAATGAGCAATAGGAGTTTTTTAAATGTTGATTTTTATGTTATGTGTGTGAGGACGTTGGATCCCCCTGGAACTGGAGTCCCGAGTGATTGTGAGCCACTGTGTTGGTGCTAGGATCTGAACCCGAGTCCTGGGAGAGCAGCAAGTGCTTTACCACTGAGCCGTCCTTCCAGTCCCGTAGGATCTGAACCCGAGTCCTGGGAGAGCAGCAAGTGCTTTACCACTGAGCCATCCTTCCAGTCCCGTAGGTTTATTGAACTGGTGTGATTGTGCTCTGGGTGCTTTGCTAGAAATCGGCTGTGAGGATCCGGCTGGACTCGGGTGTATCAGTTGGTGAGCTGCGGAGTGGCCGGGTGCACACACAGATTTTCATTGTCGCTTCCACACTGAACCTGGTTAGTAGAAATCTGTTAAGGGACCAGTCAGTCCTCATCAGATATGGTTGTTAAAAGAAACCATTTAGATCAAGTAAATTTAGCTAAGTTTAGCTGAACAAAGAACAATTCAGAATTAGACAGCACTCAGAGCAAACTGGACAATTTTAGAGATTGTTTTAGATAAAGAAGGAGGAGAGGCCTGCAGGCTAGCTCATGAAAGGAGCTCACACACAATTGTTCCCTTCAGAAGTCAGCTTTCTAAAGGTGTTGAGCCCATAGGAGTCATTTCCAGCCTTAGTGGAAAAGCATTAGGTCCAGAAGCAGCACAGGTGGAGTCATGACATAAAGACTTCTCTCTGGCGTTTGGAGAAGGATTCCTTAAAGGGTTAACTTCAAGTCAAAGTAAAAGAGTCACCCTGGTCGGCATGGGCAGAGAAGAGAGTCCAGAGAAATACCAAGAACAGAGGAAAATATCAGACTTTGTACGTGTTAGGGGCTGGTGGGAAGCTTCACACCTGTATTTTGGGGTGGGATAGCCTAATGTGAGAAAGAGCACAGAGGAGCCAGGCACCGTGAACTCGGGTCTTTTGGCTACTGTGATAGTAACTTTTCTGTCACTGTGACAAGGTGTTCTGAAGAAGGGCAACTTGGAAGGAAAGGGTTTATTTGGGATACAGACTCTCAGCCTGAGCCATGGCAGCAGGGGTGTGAGGCCAGCCTGGGAGTCAGGAAACAGTGGTTACGTTTCATCTGCACACAGGAAGTGGGACCAGAGGATAAAACCTCAAGCCTGTCAGTCCTAGTCATGCCCTTCCTCCAGCAAGGCCTCGTTCCTAAAGGCTCCGTAACATTCTCAACACAGGAACGAGGGGCCAGGTGCTCACATACATGAGCCTGTGGGTGGGGCATTTCATATTCAAACCACGAGAGCCAGGTACTGATTAGGACACAGCACACCAGGGTGGGCGGCTTTATTTCTGACTTAGATAAAGAACCGCACAGACCCATGCCCTAACATGGAACATAGAAACAAAGAACCACACAGACCTGTGCCCTAACATGGAGCATGGAGATAAAGAACCACACAGACCCATGCCCTAACATGGAGCATGGAGATAAAGAACCACACAGACCCGTGCCCTAACATGGAACATCGAAATAAAGAACCGCACAGACCCGTGCCCTAACATGGAACATCGAAATAAAGAACCGCACAGACCTGTGCCCTAACATGGAACATGGAGATAAGAACCGCACAGACCCGTGCCCTAACATGGAACATGGAGATAAAGAACCGCACAGACCTGTGCCCTAACATGGAACATGGAGATAAAGAACCGCACAGACCTGTGCCCTAACATGGAACATGGAGATAAAGAACCGCACAGACCCGTGCCCTAACATGGAACATGGAGATAAAGAACCGCACAGACCTGTGCCCTAACATGGAACATGGAGATAAGAACCGCACAGACCCGTGCCCTAACATGGAACATGGAGATAAAGTACAGAAGGAGCATGATTGGCTACAGCTGAAGCACGATTAATAAAAACTCAGAGAGAGGAATTGGGGTTCGATCTGACGATCTGACAACTAAAGCGGCCGACCGCCGGCTCTCACCTCTACCTCAGTCTGAAATGGCGATCCTGCCTCTAGGAGTCTAAGACTGAGCCTGAGAGCTGTTTCCTCTTCTTTTATAATTCTCTCTAGGGTTGGGATTAAAGGCATGCTCCACTGGGACTAAAGGCATATACCACCTGGTTTCTATAGCAAACTAGTGTGTCTACTGGGGTTAAAGGTGTGTGTCACCACTGCCTGGTCTGTAAGGCTGACCAGTGGGGCTGTTTTACTCTGATCTTCAGGCAAGCTTTATTTATAAAATACCATTGAAATGCCGCTACACACAGCTACACCTTACCTCTGTAGACCTAGTCCGATCAGTTGACTGCCTGTGACCAGGTTAGGTTTGGCTGCATTACCAAAAGCATATACTTCTAAGTTAGGTTTTACTTTACTGAGTAAGATGGCAGTTCATTGTATAGGATCTCAGAGTATGGAAATAGTGTTGGGCCATGTTTGATTTAGTACAGTGTAACACACATATGCTGTGCCGTTTCAGTGATCTGTATCATATCTGTGAAATATGATGTGCAATTTATTTTTTTCATTGGGTATTTTCTCTTTTATTATGTATATATTGATTTTCATATTTGCCTCATGTCTTCATGCTATGTATAGTGCTGACTCCACAGTAAACTATTTATCTTCCTGTTGACTTCAGTTGAGTCTCTGCCCACCTACATGACATGCCAGCCAGAGGCTCATGAAGTAGCATGCACTAGTCATCTCTGTCATAGCAAAATGTCTGGGACAATTAATTTATTAAGAGAAATGATGGAAGAATGGTACTAAGGAAATGGTTCTGTGGTTAAGAGCACCTCATGCAGAGGACCAAGTTTGTTTGCCAGCACACATTTTCTTATTTATTTATTTATTTGTATCCGAGCCACAGTTTCCTCTCCCTCCTCTCCTCCCAGCCTCCTCTCTCCCTCCCACTCCCCACTCCACTCCTCCTTGATTTCTGTTTAGAAAAGGGCAGGTCTCCCATGAGTATTAATGCAACATGGCATATCAAGTTGCAGTAAATAACTACCTCCCCATGTGTTAAGCCTGGACAAGATGGCCCAGTATGCAGAGCAGGATCTCAAGGCCTGTAAAAGAGTCGGAGACAGACCCTGTTCTCACTGTAAGGAGTCCCACAGAGGACCACACTACACAACTATAACGTATGTTCATCATGTGTCTAGGTCAGTCCCATGCAGGCTCCCTGGTTGTTGGCTCAGTCTCTGTGAGCCCCCATGTGGTGCCCAGGTTAGCTGATTCTGAGAGTTTTCTTGTGTCCTTGACCTCTCTGGCTCCTGCAATTCTTTCTCTTCTGTAGGATTCCCTGAACTCTTCAGGCTAATGTTTGACTGTGGGTCTGCCTTGTTTCCATCAGTTGCTGGATGAAGCCTTTCTGATGACCACTGGACTGGGCACCAATCTAGTCACAGGGGATCCAGATTAGACTACACATCCCCTGTTGTCAGTGGTCCAAGCTGGGCTCCTCCTGTAGATTCCTGGGACCTTCACCTGATCCCGACCGAAATGCCCCCTCCCGTGCCTTTCAGTACTCACCCTCCGTCTCCACCTCCACGCCCGCAAACTCTTCTAGTTCCCCTTCCCAGGGAGATCCGGGCATCCCCCCATGAATCTCCCTTTTACCTAGCCTCTCTAGAGCTGTGGATTGTAGCGTGGTTATCCTTTATTTTATAGCTGTTATTCACTTATGAGTAAGGACATACCGTGGTTGTCTTTCTCAGTCTAGGTTACCCACTCGGGAGGATTTTTATCTAGTGCTATCCATTTCCCTTCAAATTTCCTGGTGTCCTTGCTTTTAACAACTGATTAGTACTCCGTTGTGTAAATGTACCACATTTTCTTTATCTATTCCTTGGTCGAGGAGCATCTAGGTTGTTTCCAGGTTCTGGCTGATACAAATGAAGCTGCCGTGAACACAGCAGAGCGAGTGTCCTTGTGGTGTGATTGAGCATCCTTTGGGTGTGTGCCCAAGAGCAGTATAGCTGGGGCTTGTGGTAGGTTGATTCCCAGTTTTCTGAGAAACTACCACACTGACTTCCAAAGTGGCTGCGCAGGTCTGCACTCCCGCCAGCAGTGGAGGAGCTGTGCTCTGTGTCCTCACCTGTACTTTTGATCTGAGTCATTCTGAGTATAAGATGGAGTCTGAGTCATTTTGACTCACATTTCCCTTATGACTAAGGATGTTGAACATCTCAAGTGTTTCTCTGCCATTTGAGATTCTTCTGTTGAGAATTCTGTTTGCATATGCATCCCATTTCATTGGATTATTTGGTTTGTTGACACCTAGTTTCTTGAGTTCTTTATATAATTTGGAAATCAACCCTCTGTCGAATATGGGACTGGTGAAGATCTTTCCCATTCTGTGGGCTGCCGTTTTGTCTTATTGACGATGTCCTTTGCCTTAGAGAAACTTTTTCAATTTCCTGAGTCCCATTTGTTAATTGTCGCTCTCAGTGTCTGGTCAAGAAGTTGTCTCCTGTGCCAGTGCATTTGAGATATTTTCCACTTCCTCTTCTATCAGGTTCAGTGAATCTAGATTTATATTGAGGTCTTTAATCCACTTCGACATGAGTTTTGTGCAGGGTGGTAGATATGGACCTATTTGCATTCTTCTACAACCCAGCATCTAGCTAGACCAGCTATTATTTTTAATTGTACACTTTTGGCTTCTTGTCAAAAGTCAGGTATCCGTAGGTGTGTGGATTTCCATCTTGGTCTTTGATTCCATTTCATTGATCCACTTGTCTGTTTTTATGTCAATACCATGTGGTTTTTATTTCTGTAGCTCTGTAGCAGAGCTTGAAATCAGGGATGGTGATACCTCTGGAAATTCTTTTATTGTACAGAATTGTTTTAGTTATCCTGGATTTTTTGTTTTCCTTATGAAGTTGAATATTATTCTTTCAAGATCTGTAAAGAATTGAGTTGTGATTTTGATGGGGATTGCATTGAATCTGTAGATTGCTTTTGCTAAGATGGCCATTTTTATTATGTTAATCCTGCCAGTCCATGAGCCTGGAGAGCTTTCCATCTGGCCCAGGGCCAGATGGTCTTAACACAGAATTCTACCAGAGTTTTAAAAAACTAATGCCAGTACTTTTCAGATTATTGTGTAAAATAGAAACGGAAGGAACATTGCCAAATTTCTTCAATGAGGCCATCCATAGTCACCCTGATACCCACACCACACAGACTCAACAAAGAAAGAGAATTACAGACCAATTTCACTCATGAACATTGATACAAAAATACTCAATAAAATACTGGCAAGCCAGATCCTAGAACACATCAAAAAGATCATCTACCATGACCAAGTAGGCTTCATCCCAGAGATGCAGGGATAGTTCAACATACAAAACTCCCAATGCAATCTACCATATAAAGAAACTGAATTCAATAGATGAAACTGATCATCCCCTTAGATGCTAAAAAAAAAAAAGCCTTTGACAAAATCCAGCAACCCTTCATGATAAAAGTCTTGGAGAGATCAGGAATACAGGGACATACCTAAACATAATAAAAACAATATATAGCAAGCCAATCACCAACATTAAATTAAGTGGAGAGAGACTCAAAGGAATTCCACTAAAATTAGGAACAAGACAAGGTTGTCCACTGTCTCCATACCTATTCAATATAGTACTTAAAGTTCTGGCTAGAATAACAAGGCAACTAAAGGAAATCAAGGGAATACAAATTGGAAAGGAAGAAGTCAAAGCACCATTATTTGCAGGTGATATGATTATATATATAGTGTGTGTATGTGTGTGTGTGTGACCCCAAAACTCTACGAGGGAACTCCTACAGCTGAAATACCAGCACACATATCTTGTGACTCACAAACAACCACCAGTAACTCCAGATCTTGGTGAGCCAATGCTTGGCTTCTGTGAACACTGCACTACACTGTATTGCACTACACACACACGCACATGCACACACACACACACACACGCTCACTTGGGTTCATGGTTGTGGGACTTCAGACTCTTGCTGTGTACCTCTGGTAGACAGTGGATTGAATGATAGAGCCCACGGCTGGCAGAACAGACTGCTGACCTCGGTTTATGCCCAGTGCCACATAAACCAGGCACGGTGCAGCCCTGTGATCTCAGCAGACCGGATAGAGGCAGGAGACTGTCATGGCCTGAACGTCGTCCTTGGCTATGTGGTACAGGACAGTGTGGCCGCAAGATTCTGTCTCAAGAAACAAAACAACAACAACATGGGTACGGGAAGAGAAGCAAGGGTCTGACTCTTGATTTCAAGTGAATTTAGAGCCTCCCTCTTGTTCCCACCCATTAGTGACTGCAGTATCCCCAGGAGAACCACCCTGTGTGCCAGGCCTTTACAAATGGACCTCTGGGGGCCAGTCGGTCAGTCAGTGTCCACGGTGTAGTTTAGGGGTAGGAACGGGATGTTAGAAAAGACCATTGCTGCAGAAATTCCTCTTGCTAATTCAGTTATTCATAAAGCAGGTTTGTTTGGGCATATGGTATTGATATATTTGAATCTAACTGTATTTTACGGTATTTTTATATTTAGTACATATTTCAAAGCGGGAAATATAAGTGATTTAAATTTTCTACTTTATATTGAATTGAGATAATGATGAGGAAAACCAGTTGCAAACATTAGAAAATGAAATTTAGTGATGTTTATGATATTAAAGGAGCTACTTTTTGTCGTCTCTTTTAAAGATAATTATGACCTGGAGCCTGCGTCTGAATTAGGAGAAGATTTAGTGAAACTGTATGTGAAGCAATGTTGTCCAGACATTGATATCTGTGTTGATGGACAGAGTTTCCGCGCTCACAGGTAAAGACATTGATATCTGTGTTGATGGACAGAGTTTCCGCGCTCACAGGTAAAGACATTGATATCTGCGTTGATGGACAGAGTTTCCGCGCTCACAGGTAAAGACATTGATATCTGCGTTGATGGACAGAGTTTCCGCGCTCACAGGTAAAGACATTGATATCTGCGTTGATGGACAGAGTTTCCGCGCTCACAGGTAAAGACTTTGATATCTGTGTTGATGGACAGAGTTTCCGCGCTCACAGGTAAAGACATTGATATCTGCGTTGATGGACAGAGTTTCCGCGCTCACAGGTAAAGACTTTGATATCTGTGTTGATGGACAGAGTTTCCGCGCTCACAGGTAAAGACATTGATATCTGTGTTGATGGACAGAGTTTCCGCGCTCACAGGTAAAGACATTGGTTGGTGCTGTGGTGTTGCAGCAAAGAAGAGCTGCACCATCCCCGTCTCAGTCCTGCAGGCCGCAGTGTAGTCACGAGGCGAGCAGGCCTACTTTTCGTCCTGCCCAGCTTCCACGCGGCTAGCTTAGCCCTGGAAATAACAACACAGAAACTGTGTTCATTTAAACACTGCCTGGACCATTAGTTCCAGCCTCTTACTGCTAACTCTCACGTCTTGATTAACCCGTTTCTATTAATCTGTGCTTACCACAATGTCGTGGCTTACCGGGAAGATTCTAACCTACGTCCATCTCGAGTCAGAGAGCCATGGCGTCTGCCTGACTCTGCTTTCTTTCTCCCAGCATTCTGTTTGGTCTACTCCGCCTATCTAAGCTGCTGTCCTATCAAAAGGTGAAGGCAGTTTCTTTATTTGAACAATGAAAGTAACACATAGACAGAAGGCCCTCCCAATCCACCGCAGGGCCCCACAGTCGCTGCTCAGGCCAGAACCCGGCAGAGGAGAGGTGGCGTCAGACCGGCTTTGTGCCTGCAGCTCACACATGCACTAGTGTCAGCCTGAGCAGATCTGCTCAGGTCCACATGAAGCTTAAGACTTAATCAGAAGAAAATGTTCTGCCTAAAATAGGTTTAAAATCCACTGTCACAGAAAATGAAGTTAAATGCAGTTTTTTTTTTATTTTATAGGTCTTATAGTAATATAATTTCTACATGAATAGCATATATTTTATTTTATAGGTCTTATAGTAATATAATTTCTACATGAATAGCATATATTTTATTTTATAGGTATTATAGTAATATAATTTCTACATGAATAGCATATATTTTATTTTATAGGTATTATAGTAATATAATTTCTACATGAATAGCATATATTTTATTGAATGCCTCGATCACGCTCCACTCTGATTTGGCGTTTCAGGCTGAACCGTCTCCAGGGACCATCATCTCTCCTTGGGAGTACCGTCATTACAGACAGCAGCCTGACTTTTACTTTGGTCCTAGGTTTCAGTCCTTATCCATGTATGACAAGCACTTTATCCACTAAGCAATCTCAGCCCAAGAAGCAGTGTTCAAGAGTCAGTATCCCTTGGCAGTATTTTAGACAGCAGGAAGATCTCACAAACTCAGAGATCCTGTTGACTGGCCAGCTAACCGACAGCAGTGCCCTGACTCTTAGTTCTTATTGAATGAGAATTTGATGTTTCCTCTCTGGAAGTATGTACTTTGTAAATTATAGGTACATACATATAAATATTTTTCCTCATTTATATTATCGTCATTGTCATCATTGTTATTATTGCCAAAGTTTAGCTATATAGCCCGGATGAACCTCAAACTCAAATTCTCTTACCTCAGTCTCCTGACTGCTGGGGTAATAGACACTCATGACTATGCTTAGCACTTTCTGAATTCTAATGAAATCTGATTATTGTGCCAGAACACAGAACTTAATAGAGAATAGGTAATATGTTTTCCATGTCGTAGGTATGCATTTCCTAAACCGTGATGTGTGTGTTTGTGTGTGTGCAGTGCGTGTACATGCATTCTTGTGTGTCTGTCGTCTGTCTTGTGTTTCATTTTGTACCCAGTTTTTTTCTTGAGGCCATATGGGCATCAAAGTTCTGCTTGTGGATTCCTAAAGCTGTTCCTTGTAGAGTAGAGGCTCTCTGCTGAGCTCTGCTCAGGTTCCCCAGGGGCCCTCTGGAAACCTTGCTGGCCACATGCAGCCGAATGCACACGCCCAGGAGATTGTTTTCTTATTGTGCTTTGCTTCTGTCTTAAGGTTGTGCCTTCCACAATTCGCCTGGTTTATTTCCAGTATACCCATCCCATTTGGACTTGCCAATTAGGTGACATAAATTAATGAATACCATATAATCCAACAATATGTAAAGAAAAAAGTTTTATTCCAGTGATAATCTAATGTGGATGCTTTGAAAAGATGTTTAGGGAAGGGGCACTTAAAACACTGGTATTGGGTTCAGTTAAAACAGTATAAGGTGGGAAGAGAGGCTCTGAGATGAAGCCAAGCATTGCACCCAGACGAACTCACCACAGTTTAACCCCTTCATCATGTTAGAGAAGTCTGAGCTAGAAATCATGGTGTGTACATGTTTCGTTATTGCAAGAAAAGAGAGGCGTTGATTAGTGAGTCATCATTTTTAAAGAAAGATTGCCTGATAGTGAAAGACGTGTGAGGTGATGTGGGGACCCAGAGCCTGCGCCTGAGCTGCCTTCTCCATGTGCATTCATCAGGTTCAGTGTCTGTGGCGTGTGCAGCTTGTTCTGAAACCCTGATGGTTTTGATTAATTAGAATTGGCCTTATTGTATCGGCAGATAAGGACATTTGTTACACTTTACAATTCAGCTGAAGAAGGCAGTCCCAAGAAAGCCACCATCCAAAGATATTCTCTGAGATCTTTGTCAAGAAGCTGAGTGCAGAATGGCAGCATCTCTGGAAAGTGTTTGCCCTGATCTGGGGTTATGTTTAAATAAAGTGAGGTCTGCTTTTCCCACCTTGCTCCCTTACAGCAAGAGTGCTTAAAAGTCGTCTCCTCAAAAGCCCTTTTTGGAGTCTTCCAGGCCATTGTTCTGTCTGCGATAGTGAGTCCAGTTCAGCTAACATTAGGAAGTACTGAGTAGCGTTGTACTGAAGCGGCAGAAAGGGGAATTAGGGCATCTCATAGAGCTGGAAGCAGCATTGCCAGTTGAAATTAAATTTAGTCAAAAGAAGAAAATTATTTTTGACATGTTGGAAAATAAAAAGGATGCATCAAAGATTCTTAATAGGCCATGCCGTCCATGGCATTGTTTCTTTAACCGGAGGCAGATTCCTAATTAAAAAGGAGTCTTTGGTAGGTTTCTATTTTAAGGTCAGAGTAATCACTTAAACCTTAGACGCTTTTAATGCTTTCTCTGGAAAGAGCTAGCACGCTGAGAGAGTTCACATCTTGTGATGCAGACACAGATTAGATTAGATTGTAGGAAATGCGCGCAGTAACTGAGAGAACTGGGCAGGAGGCCAGAGAACCGTTGAGGACCCTTGAACTCTGGTGCTGATTTGACCTTGGATGAAGGGAATGGACTCCACGCACCTTAGGCTGCTGTCTGGGGACATTCCGACAAGGCTCTTGGGAAATGTCCAGCAGATTCACCCACCTTCAGAAAAGCCCCGTCCACCAGAGATTCAAAGGCACCTTAACCTCTGCTGTGCTGTCACTGGCAAGAATGACTTATTATGAGAAGGTGGCCTCAGGGTCAGTGAGGTTTAGATTCCATAGGGCTGTTGCTGGGCTGTCTGTGTCAGGGGTCAAAGGGTGCCCTCTCTAGAACGTCCACGTGTAAGTCGAGACACGCTATGTGCCTATACATCTTTGTGATTGGGCTTAGCCAGTGGAAGTGTGCAGGTGGGCTGTTAGAGTTCTACCATGTTATTTATGTGGAGTTTTCAATGAATTGGGCATGGTGGTGCGTATTCAATTCCAGCACTCAGGTGACGAGGCTGGAGGGTCATCAAGTGTATGCAGCCAATCCCAACCAGCCAGTTCTAGGTAAACCTGTCAGAGACCTTGTCTCAAAATATAAGGTGGAGGGCCTACAAGATGGCTCAGTGGGTAAAAGCACTTGCTGCCAAACTCAATGTCCTGAATTCAGTCCCTGGGTCCAACATGGCAGAAGGAGGGAGTTCACTCCCACAGACTGTCCTCTGATCGCTACCAACTGACCATGGCATGCACGTATGCATATACACACTAATAATAAATGCACTGAAAGGGATATGGCGGGCAGCAAGAGGATGATACTCAACGTTGATGTCTGACCTCCAAAAGTATACCTGCAGAAAGAGAATATTTATAACAAATGCAACACACACACACACACACACACACACACAGGGAAAAGAAAAAAAAAACTCATAGGTTCATATCAATGATCTAAGAATTCTACTTTAAGAGATACAGAAGCCAGGCATGGGGACATGTTTGCAATCTGAGCACTGGGAAGGCAAAGACAGGAAGAGAGTGCAAGACTGCCAGTCTGGTGCACAGAGAGAATCCCAGCCAAGACTGCAGAGCAAACAAACAAACAAACAAGAAACACACACACACACACACACACCAGAACAAAACAAAAACCATAAAGTATAACAAAGGCAGAATCTCTAACATACGACTGAGTCTATATGAACAGATTTAAAGCAATGCACAGTTTATGATTCCCTCCTAAAGCATGGAAAGTCAAATGGCCAGATTTCTAAGTTATGGATGTTTGTAGCACCTCTCCCCTGAACTGTGTAAGATGAAGTCTTCAGTTCTTCACTTGCTCCCTTTTCAACCCCAGTCCACAGAAATCACCAACGTTAACAGTGCACTTGCTAGGCAGTGGTGGTGCACACTTTGAATCCAACACTCAGAGAGGCAGGGGCAGGTGGATCTCTGTGAGTTCAAGGACAGCCTGGTCTACAGAGTGAGTTCTAAAACAGCCAGGACTATACAGAGAAACCCTATCTCAAAAAACCGAAACCAAAATAAGACAAAAAACTCCCAAACAAACAAAAACAGTGCACTGGTTCGTCCTCCCAAGTCATTTGCCTTGGCAGCTTTTTGACTACAATAACCCACTGAGTTTAGATGTGTGCGCTCCATCCCTTCTCCTTTATGAACATCAGCCTGTGAGTGCTTAGCCCAGGCTGGCCTGGAATTCACAGAAACCCACCTCCCTTTCTCTTGAATGCTGGAATTAAAGGTGTGAGCCAGTGGGCTCGATGATACACTGTATTTTATTTTTTTTTTAGCTTTAAGATGTATTGCTGGGCAGTGGTAGTGCACACCTTTAATCCCAGTACTCAGGAGGCAGAGGCGGGTAGATCTCTGTGAGTTTGAGGCCAGCCTGGTCTGCAGAGTGAGTTCCAAGATAGCCAGAGCTACACAGAGAAACTCTGTCTTGAAAAACCAGGAAAAAAAATAATAATAAACAGTGTGGAGGCAACTTTTAAAAAAATGTATTTGCTAATTTTTTTATTCACCAATGTATTGTATGGAGTGTGTTTAACTGTCAAATATTAGGGAATTTTTCACTATATCTGTTACTGATTTCTTGTTCAACTCCATTGCAGTCCAAGAACATTATTCATTATTTCAGTTCAATTAAATGTGGAGACTCTTCTGCTAGCACAGAATGTGTCTCAGGGAGTATGCTCCTGTACTTGAGAGTTACATATTGTGCTTTTTGTGCTCTAAGAGAATCTGTGTCTTTGGGCAGGAGGGATGGCTCAGGGGTGGCTCACCGCCCTCTGTGGCTTCAGTCCCAGGTGATCTGATGCCCCTTCTCAGGCACTGCATTCACTTGTGCATATAGACACACGCAGGCAAAGCACTCCTATACGTAAAATAAAGATAAATGACATAAAGCAATCTCTGCTTACTCCAAAGTTAAAAGATTTTCCTTTCTGTGGAGATGTTATAATATTAACTTGTACATTTAATGGAGGTTCTATTTTCAGTTGTTTTCTGTGAGTGGTGTGAGGCGTCAGGGTTTGTTTCTTCAAACATTCGGTGCTCGTTTATAAAGCTGTCTTTCCTAACACCACTGAGGAAGACACACACACTCTACACATACTCTACACCCACACACTCTACACACACACACACTCTACACACACACACACACACACACACACTCTATACACACTCTACACACACTCTACACACACACACTCTACACACACTCTACACACACACACTATACACACACTCTACACACTCTACACACACACTCTACACACACACACTATACACACACACACTCTATCACACACACACTCTACACACACACTTTATACACATACACACACTCTACACACCTCTACACACACACATTCTGCACATACACTCTACATACACACACACACACTACACACACACTCTATACACACACACTCTACACACATGCACTCTATACACACACACTCTACACACATGCACTCTATACACACACAGTCTACACATGCACTGTATACACACTACACATGTGCACACACATTACACACTCCACACACACTCTATGCACACATACTCTATACACACATTCTACACACGCACTGTATACACACACACTACACACTCTATATACACTCCACACACACACTCTATGCACACACACACTTTTAACCTGTTGATCTACTTTATCCTTACATCAACACCACAACATCTTGATGACTACTGGTTTCTAGTAAGTGATGTCGTGTTGTTTGAAATCTTGCTTTCCATTTTTTCGTTTTCTTGCTGCTTGCTTGTTTGAGGTATGTTTCGTGTGTGTGTGTGTGTGTGTGTTTACACTGAAAACACTTGGCAAATCTAGAAATGAGATGAAAAGTCAAGTCAGTGGATGACTTTTGTTTTCTATTAGTCCATAATGTTCTGTGTAAGTTTAGCATAGAAGTCTCGTATGGTCTTTTTTTCCTGCTACATTTGTTCCTGTGTTTTTCTCTTTTTCATACCAAGATAAGAGGAATCCCTCACCCCTTCACTATTATGTTGTTTTGTTTCTGGATGATTCCTTGACATTTTACCAAAGATTTACACTGTGACCTGTGTCCTAGTTATGGTTTCTGTTGCTGTCATGAAATGCCATGACCAACGCAACTTGGGGAGGAAAGGGCCTACTTGGCTTATGTTTCCAAATCATTGTTCATCACTGAAGGAAGTTATGACAGGAACTCAAGCAAGGCAGGAACCTAGTGGCAGGAGCTGATGTAGAGGCCATGGATGGGTACTAATTACTGGGTTGCTTCCCTAATGCGTGAAACAATCCCACACCAGTTTGGATTCAAAGGGTTATTTATTTGAGGGGAAAAACTTACAGAACACCGTCCTACACGACAGCCAGAAAAGGAGTCTAGTTGCTGGAGCAAGAGAGAGAGTGGAGGACTGCTGCTGCTTTTTAAAGAGAAAGAGACCACGCCCCAGTGGGCTGGTATCTCAAGGGCTTTGGCTGAAGGAGCGGAAGGAGCTCCCACAGCACTTCCCGTGGCTTGTTCAGCCAGCTCTGCCCGCCCAGGCATGGCACCAGTCTTTAGGCTGGGCCCTCCACCATCAATCCCTCATTAAGAAAATGCCCTACAGGCCGGCCTGCAGCCCAGTCTTAGAGAGACGTTGTCTCAGTTGAGGTTCTTTGTTGTCCAGTGAGTCTGGCTTGTATTACACTGGCATGAAACAAGCCAGCACAGGCATGTGACTCTTGTGTGATGTTAGTTTAGCATAGACCGTTCTTCTCTTGCTTTGGGATGGCAGGTAGACTTGATCATGTTGTCATAGTCAAGGATGGGCTGATTCAAAGCTGGCATTACAAGGCCATGCTTATTTCCTGATCTCTTTGTCCTAGAGTCTTAGAGTCTGACCTTGAGGATTCAAACTCGAATCCGGGGTTGTCTACCAAAACTCCTTTTTAATTTGCCAAGTTGTCATAGTGCCTATCAGTGAAGACTGCCAGGATGCTGCCCTGCCTCTCCTCCTTCTAACTACTGCTCACTTGGGCGGTCTCCCTGGTGGGAAGTTCCAAATGCTGAGTGTCCATCTCCTTGTCTGTTTTTTCTCTTATAATGTGTCTAACAGCTGTGGTCTTAGAGATGCCTTTAACTCATGCTGATTTTCTAGTACATGTACATAGGTGTATGTGCAACCATATGTGCGAGTCAGCCATTGGCAGAATGCCTTCCCTTTCCCCTCTTCTCCACTCCAGCCCATCCCCCAACAGAGTGTAATCCTGTCCGGTACATCTTAGTCAGTGCACATTCTCAGACCTGTAGTAAAACCCAATATAGATAAAAATCTGTGGACATGTAAAATTAAATAATTTATTAATATTTTTTGAGAAAACATCATGAAAATTCAAAAGGAACTCTCTCTTCTGTCACTTCCTCAGACTAGAATACAGCCTGTACTGAACACAACTGTGATGATTCTAAGCCAGAGCTCAGAACCTCTGCTGGAAAGTCTTTTAAAAAAAAAAATACGGACAGTGATTTTCACATCTTTCCCGTTTTGTAAAATTTATTTTTATTTTATGTGTATGAGTGTTTGGCCTGCATGTGCATGTGGGAAGATGTCTGATGCCCTGGAACTGGAGCTGTGGACGGCTGTCAGCCGTCTGTAAGTTTGGGAACCCAGCTTGGGTCCTCTACAAGAGCAGCTGGAGCTCTCAGCCTCTGAGCCATATCTTCATCCCCTATCTTTTTCTTACCGGTGTTCCCGAAAGTTAGGAAATCCAGCTTTGGTCTTTATTTCTCCATTTGTAAATGGCTTATTTTCTTAGTCTTGTAAATATAAAGAGCTTTTAAGACAACGTGTTTAAGTGATAATAAGGGCACTGTGACTGGTGTTTTACTCAACTTAATATGTTTATTGGGTCTATATTTTGAGACAGGGTCTCATGAGGTAGCCCAAGTTGATTTTGATCCTCCTGCCTCAGCTTTCCAAGTGCAGGATTACAGGTGTGTGCTGTTAAGCCTGGCCTTTGAGTTAATGTTTTAAACAAACATAATGTTTAGATATTTAGATGTTTATAATTTGTGTTCAGGAATCATATCAGTGAATACAAACAGGACAAACAAGGCTGTGTTCACACAGCTGAAATGAGGACTTTGGTAGGAGCTCCACTTGGATAGTGTGTGCATGCTCACTTGGTTTCCTCCTCTTTCTCTAGGGCCATTTTAAGTGCCAGGTCCAGTTATTTTGCTGCCATGCTGAGTGGCTGCTGGGCTGAAAGCTCCCAAGAGTGTGTTACTCTTCAAGGGTAAGTATATTCATGAGGTCACATGACTGGACTCGGTTACCAAGGTCACGCAAAGCACTCACGCTCCCTGTGTGTTCAGTGGAACTCAACAGCTGACTTTCTGAAACAGCAGTAAATAGAGATTGTGTGTGACTCTGCTCAGGCCCTGTAACGGATGCCAGAATCGAGTGCCTGAAACAACAGGCCCATGTCCTCACAGTTCAGGGTGTCAACAAAGCTGGCGTCCTCCACACTTTCCTTAGGTGTGGACTACCACTTTCTGCATCTCACGTGGCTTTTGCTGTGTGTGTCTCTGAAAACGCTGACCCTGTCCTACCTCGGCTCCATCTCTGGCATAACTTCAGCTTGTCTATTTCCTTGGTGGCCTCATTGCCACATGCTGAAGGTTGGGATGTCAGCATTTGAATTTGGGGAGGACACAGTCACTTCATAGTGGGTATTCTGATATGGGGTACTCTGATGGTACCCTGGAAGGCTTACATCCGTGGGTGAGTGGGATGAGAAGGTATATCTGTTGTGACATCATCAGCATTGAAAGCAGCTTAGGGGGCTGGAGAGATGGTGCAGTGGTTAGAGCCCTCCCTGCTCTACAAAGATGGTGATTTACAGAGACCCACCACTGGACAACATGCAGAGAGTGAGAGACTTAGGGATACTCAGCCCTGAACGGGCGTCCTTATCACACCCCTCATCTCTGCAGGAGAGGGGCAGAAAGATTTTAAGGGCCAGAGTGATTTGTGATTTTAAGGAAACAGCATTTCTAGACAAAAGAGCAGGTGCTCATCCAGACTCACAGACTATGACGACATGCACAAGGCACACACAGGCTCTGGCCAGAGAGAACCCCGGGAGAAGAGGCAGTGGACAGAGTCCTGCCCCACCCAAGAAGCTGTTCACGAATGGCAGCTGCTGGGAGAAGGGGGTTCGTTCTCTTCAATGGAGTGGCCCTGGGCATATCAGCCATACTCCAGGAGAACTTGCCAATATAAATCATGGTTTTCAGTGGTTTTTCTCTTACGTTTTTGTTGTTGTTTTAAGAGGAAAAAGAACATGAAATTGGGGAGGATTTGGGAGGAGTTGGGGGAATGCAACAGAACATGATAAAAATTAAAATCTACCATGTGAAATCCTCAAAGACTAAGATAAAAACCTCAAAACATATAACAATTTAAACTTGTGTAAAAATCTATAGCTGCTAGGAATGTTTTCATTGGTTTAAGTTTTTTTAGATTTATTTTTATGTATATTAATGTTTTGCATATGTACTTATTTGTATATATAAATATTGTGTATACTTGTGCATGTATATGTGTGTATGGGTATATGTATATGTGTATACCATGTGTGTTCTGGTGTCTGTGGAGATCAGGAGAGGGTGTTGGATCCCCTAGACTTGGAGTTAAGGATGGCTGTGAGCCTACATGTAAATACTGGGAACTGACCCAGGCAACAGTACTCTTAACCAGAGCCAACTCTCTGGCCTTTGTTTCACTGTGTAGCCCTGGCTGGTTAAAAACTTACCATAAAAGTTGTCTTGAACTCAGAGATCTCTCCGCCTTTTCCTCCCAACTACTGGGTTTAAAGGTATACACTACCATGCTTAGCCTAGCTGCTGCCTTTAAATTAATATTATAATATGTGAGGTTGTTAGAAGAATAAAGGTTAGAACTTCATGTTTATGGGAAAATAGAATGTATCATTTTTTTTTTTAATTTTTTTTTTTGGTTTTTCGAGACAGGGTTTCTCTGTGGCTTTGGAGCCTGTCCTGGAACTAGCTCTTGTAGACCAGGCTGGTCTCGAACTCACAGAGATCCGCCTGCCTCTGCCTCCCGAGTGCTGGGATTAAAGGCGTGCGCCACCACCGCCCGGCTTAGAATGTATCATTGATACTAATTAAACCTTAACTGTTTGTGGATTTGAGCATTGTTTCTTCTTGCAGCATAACCCAGGGAGAAATGAATGTTATGATGTATTTCATATATGGGGGGACTTTGGACTTTCCGGACAAAACTAATGTTGGGTATGTATTACTTTTTAACATAAAAGCTATATAGGTTCTGTTTTGTTGAACTATTTTGCAGAAAGTCAATGAAATAGAAGCTTTACTTTTATTGCCTATTTTGATTGTGTTTGGAGGAATATCTGAAACTACACTAAATGTGCGGCTGAAACGATGTTTCTGTGTTAAGAGTACTTGCTGATCTTGCAGAGGCTCACAGCCATCTGCAGCCTGGGTCCAGAAGGCCAAGGCATCAGGCACGCCTGTGGTATACAGATATGCAAGCAAAACAATCAGATACACAAAAGAAGACGTCTAAAAATGCATAGCCTTTAGAGCACTTCATTCCATGTGTCACTGAGGTATGAGGGGAATTTGAGACATCTCCAAATTCTTCCTCCTTTCTTGCCAAAGCAAACCCTGTGTCGGTGCCAACAGTTTTGACCCATGTACATAAAGCAATTGTTGGAGTTATAATTTAGATTTTTTTTTCTGGACTTTCTATATTATCAAGAAATTATTTTGTATTATACTTTGATTTTACATTTGAGAATTATCGGCTAACATCTGTTTACTTCAGTCAGATACTGAACGTGGCTGACATGTATGGCCTGGAAGGATTAAGAGAAGTAGCCATCTATGTCTTGAGAAGAGACTACTGTAACTTCTTTCAGAAGGTAATGTTAAGTCTAACACATCACCCAGTCATCATGTACTCGACTTGGGATTCTGAACACAATTGTGCTTAAAAATGCCACCGTCTAACTAATGCACACTCTTATTGTGAAATAACATGAGCTGTGCTTGTGAAAATCAGAAATAACTATAATCGTTTTAAGTAAAGTCAGGTTGATGTGCGGATCTCTTAACAGTACATAAGGGATCCTGTGTAATTCAGAGATAGCGTGTACAGGACTCTCGGCACAAAGAGAAGGAAAGTTGTTTCTGTCTCTTTCACAGGGCCACACAGAGGCTTTATTGGTTCTCTCCCTTCCCTCTGCCACGTCTGAGCGTTTCCCTGGGTTGATTTCTGAGGGGATTTGAACATGTTTTGGTTCTCACAAGTTGACTGTCTAAAGGGAGATCCTGTGCTGTGTATTTCAAACCCATTTTGTGCTTTAGGCGTCATTTCTTTAATAGACTTTATAAATGTAAGTTAATCCATGTATTTATGCTTTTTCTTAATTTGTACATTTTCTATAATTCATTGAGCATGTATTTATTTAATAATGAACAAAAACAACTCTTAAAAGATTTATTTATTTTTGCTCATTAGGTACTTGGTGTAATATTACCCATTGTCTGACTTCTAATGTGGTTATTTTAATAACATTTAAATTGGTTTTTATGTTGGGCAGGACTTTTCCTATCTCCCTGAACTAAAGCCAAGGACCCTCCCCTCTCATCTTAGGTTCTGTTTAATCTCAGAAGGTGGTCATAGCTATGCCAGGCCCCCTCTATAGGAATTAGACCCAGAGAATGGAAGAACGGAAGACTGAACCATTCTCTACTCTACATTCTTCATTTCCCCAGTAAGAGAGGGAAAGGCTGGAGGCAGATATTACAGTGACATTAAAGCAGCAGATTTGGCAGATACGGTTTAAAGTAATAGCTGGGGAAAACCGCTTTGTGTTTGTTTCCATTCTGAGCTGAACTACATTGTAAAAGTCCCTTCTCTAAGTAATCTTTGCACACAGTTGCCTCTTAATATGTTCACGAGTATGAGTTAAGTGCAGCTTCTTGTATTGTATTTCAGTAATCCACTTAGTATTTTTTTAATTTGACGAATCATTTGCTGACACTGTAATGGGTTTGAGGGCGGCACACGCACAAAATGGTGCAAGAATCCAGTCCTCACACTAAGAGCCACAAAAAGGTTAGCACTTAAGTGTCTGAAACAAAGGGGAATGTTTTCTTTTATTGAAGTCTGTTTATTCGGCATGCAATCTATGGAATACCCTCCCGTAGACTGCTGCTGTGGTTGAGTATGAGATGATTCCTAAACATGGCTGCTTTTGTAGACCTTAGTATTTTTGTAATGACGTTTTGCATGTTGTTACCTTCAGCCTTCATTGATGCGCCACAGTGACTTAAGTCTCATGACTGCTGATAGAACCCCCGTTGTGCACACCTGGAATGTGTGATGGACAGTTGGCCCCAGATCTACTAAACCTAGGCTTAGTCTTTTCAGTGATCTGCTCTCCAGCGTTCTGTGTATTATATGGGAATGTGAAACTGCTGCATGGCCCTGTCGTTAAGGGGAGTCCAAAGCCGCCATGGCCACCGTGGGACAGGGTTGAGGGCAGCAGAAAGGCACGGAAAGCATCTCCAGTTACAAAGGTGGCTCCGGCGAGGAGAAAGCCATAAGTGGAACAGCCTGGATGGTTAGGGTTGCAGTGGAGGGGGTGGTGTGGTTTGCAGGCCGGAGAGGCCTGGGGCTCTGATGTGCATGTTAACAGGGACCAGTAGGACCAAGGAGCCTTGATGTCAGTGCTTACGCCATGCACATCCGTGGTGGGCCTTGTCTCTTGCTGCCCCTCCTTAGACCTCTTCATCCTTTCTCGTGGTCCCCTTTCTATTCCGATGTGCTACAGAAACATACGTATGCACACACATGCACACATATACACACACACAAATGTATATGAATTTAAAATTACATCTGCGTGTGAGAGAAAGCGTGTATTACTTATTGTTCTGAGTCTGAATTGTTTAATTTCACATAATGATCTCCTGAAAGTGAAATTTCAAATTTCTATCAAATTTTGAATTGTATGCATTTATTCTTTAGTTTAAGTATATAAATCATATTTTTATGAACCAAATACTTTCAGCCTCTGTAAATTAAAAAGACTGAATGTGATATTTTCTGTCAATTTTAGCCCGTTCCCAGAACATTGGCATCGATTCTAGAATGCCTAATTATTGCTCATTCAGTTGGAGTGGAAAGTCTTTTTGCTGACTGCATGAAGTAAGTTACCTTATGCAGTGCCGCTATTATTGTGTGTCCTTTATATATGTATACATAATATATACTCTTACTCTCCAACGTTTGTGGGCAGTTTTAGTCTTGGTCTGTTTTGTTTTGTTTTTTTCAACACAGTTCAGGTGCTTAACTAGTTGTACCAATTGAGAAGAAGTGTGGGTCTAGATGTTACCTGAGGCATATGGGTTCTGTTGACGAGGAGATAGAGATCAAGGTCTAAGGAGGGAGAGTCCGGGGTAGACATTCTGGGGGGTTTGGGGAGGTCTGGCTCCACATAGAGTGAGGGTCACCAGCTCATTAACAACATCCACTCCCAGCTTATTTCTTCCTCTGAAGACACAAGCCCTGTGTGATTAACATTCCTGGTTTCTCCACTGTTTATCTGTAAGCGTGATGACCTCGTGCCGTCTCCATTTCTGAGAGTGAACATAGTTAAGTCCATCTTGGAGCCCGAAAGATTAAGTGAGGGTCAGTCATAATATTTGGTTTGTGTGTGAGAGATTGAAAACAAAAACACTGATTTTAACTTCTTTCCTTGCTCTAACTTGGATTGTTTAATTTTAACAGCTGGATCATAGACCATTTTGCAAGGTTTTGGTCAGAAAGAAGCTTTGCAAATGTTCCTCCTGAAATTCAGAAAACTTGTCTCAACATGCTGATCCAGTCCTTAGTGAGTATCACCTTAACAAACACTTTATGTGAGCCATCCGAAAGTTTATTCAATGATTCCAATGCAGAAATGGAATGTTAATGTTTCTGTAGAAGCAAGATGAGAGTCACAGTTCAGATAACTCAGGACCAAAGTGGAGATCCCAGCCCTGAGACCCTGTTCTTCTGAAGCTACTCTCAAGTGCTCAGACAGGCTGGACCGCTGTGAGCTAGATGTTCATTGGTCCAGAAGTACAGGGAGACTCTGCTCATAACACCTGACCTTTCTCAGTGGCGTAATTTTCCCAGGGATTCACTTCTCCTGGGGGAAGGCTGGTTGGTTGCATTAGGCTGCTTCCTCCGTGGAAAAGATACACTTGTTGTTACTGGAGTAGATGCTTACCCCGGCCGGACCTGGATTTACAACTCACTGTGTGCCTGCTAGACGTGCTCTCCGTGAACCTGTGGACTTCCTTGTCGGCCGTCCTTGTATTCCCCACACCACAGAGTGAAGAGCTGTGGACTCGAGCATGTGAAGTTCACCTTCCCTGTTATCCTGCCACTGCTGCTCTGACGGAACATGGGTGGCAGTGCCTTCCCAGGTTGAGGCTCTGTCTCTGAGATACAGTGTGTATCCACAGCTCTGGATCTAAGGCGCTGTTTATCTTGTAGTCAAAATTGATGTGTCCAGAAGTCAAGATGGGGAGGCGGGAATGTCCCCCTCAGAATTGCTCCTAGTGAGTCATTAGCAAAATCTTTCCTCTCTTCTCTGCAACTTTGGACTCTGCTGATCTAGAGACCTTAGTACAGAGAGAAGGATGCTTCTGTCAGGAATACATACAGCAAGAATTCTACTGAGCTGGCAGTTGAGACAACCCTCCTCTAGCTGGCTTGTAAATCCATGTGTAAAGAAGTAGAAGGAGCTTGGCTGTTCAGGGGAGACTGAGCTGCCCTCTCCATGTGGGTAAGGAAGACTGCATCTGAACACATCTGGCTGGCCATCACAGAGAGTGGCTGCTTAGGCAGTGTCTCCTCTCTCTCTCTCTCTCTCTCTCTCTCTCTCTCTCTCTCTCTCTCTCTCTCTCTCTCTCTCTCTCTCTCTGTCTCCTCTCTCTCGTGCGCCTCCCAGCAGCCCTTCTCCTCTGATTTGACCATGATGGAACGTGAGACCGGGTGACACAGGAGAGTCTAGTGTAGCTCATGAAGAGCCGCTCGTTTCATCTACCTGTCGGGCTTCAGCCAGTGACGGCCTTTGTCACTTGTCATTTACTGTCTTGTATTCGTTTTCTGCATTAACTCCCATTCATGAAGGGCATTGTTCCAGCCATAGTTTGGTTCAGTAGAAGCAACTACTAACTATAAGTGGTGCCCATTAGTAGTGGAGTGTTTTTTTTTATCAGAACTTACAGTTCGTATATTGTTATTTTTGTGAAATTTGGTATAAGGTACTATTCCTTCCATTTCATAGATGAGAATGTTTTCTATTTATGCCCACATCAGTAAATGAATACAAATTGGTAAATTCTAGAGATATTAATGTTTAGGGTTATATCAATTTAATTTATAATTTAGACCCAGCCTTAAAATAGTACCCAGGATACTTTAGGTACTTGGTATATTGTCAAGTAGATGAATGAATGAATATGTGCCTGAGACCACAGAGACCAAAGTAAATATGACTGGACTAAGAGAGGTGGTTTGAGCCCGAGGACAGGACAGTCTCAGACGTGAGAGTAGCTCGGGGTGTGGCCGACGGGGCCTAGCAGTGCTTCCTTTGGGACAGAGAAGACGAGCCTGGCACAGATCAGAATGGCACTGCAGGAGGTTTGACTGAATGGAATGTCCTGTAATGTTGTGGTTTTGGTTTTTCATAAGTAGTCGATGAGTTTAATTGAAGAATAAACCCATCAACCCCTGCTGTTCCTTTCCCCTTACAATTTTGTTTTGTTCTGTAGGCCTATTCATGGCCTTACAATGGGTCTACGTCTCAAAGTGAAATGAAGGGTCACAGGTCTCTCACTCTAAGCCAGAAGCCAGAAATGGTTGGCCTGGGGAAGAAAGCCAAGATAGCCTCAGTGCATGGTACACGTCTGTAGCTCCAGCACCTGTTGCGCGGAGACCAGCCTGAACTACAGCAGGACACCATCCTGGAAACAAACCCAGGCCTGGTGGACCAGGTGGCCAAGTGCTGGGTGCAGGGGGAAAGTTGGAGAAGGAGATTTCAAATGCTGCTATGGTAAGCACACAGCACATAAAGCGAAGCCTCCTCAGGAAATTACCCAGAAGACCCAGCTAAGACGCTTGATCGGTGACCAAATGGACAGAGCTGTCAGGGCAAGTTAGACAGCTTTGTAGTGGAAGAAGATGTCATCTAGGGTGTCACAGCTATGAAGAAGTCAACACCTGCTTCACAAGCATCAGATGACTTGCTGATTCTGCAGGGACTCCTGCTCTCATGACTGTAAACAGATACCTGTGTGCTGTGGGATGACGCTCTTGTACCCTGTAAAGATTTGTCACTCATATCAGTTTAATAAAATGCTGATTGATCAATAGCCAGGCAGGAGGTGTAGGCCAGGTAACCAGACTAGGGGAATTCTGGGAAGAGGAAAGGTAGAGTCAGTCACCAGCAAGGCACCAGCCAGAAGCAAGATGAGAATGCCTTACTGAGAAAAGGTACCACGCCATGTGGCTAAACACAGAATTATGGGTTAATTTACGTTATAAGAGCTAGGTAATGATAAGGTTGAGCTAATAGGCCAAACAGTGTATAATTAATATAAGCCTCTGTGTGTTCCTTGGGGTTGAACAGCTGCAGGACCAGGTGGGACAGAGACTTCCATCTGCACCTATGTTTACCATTCTGAAAATTTTGGGGCCCTAAGAATTATACCAAACCCATGCTGCCTGTACTTTGTGAATGGGGCAACAAAGTCTGAGCTCCTGTCTGTTCAGAACATAATTTGATGAACATTTTAAATTCACTGTAGAGACTTCTTTCTCAGAAAGGGAGGAAAAGATTCCTTGCATAATACTACCCATTGACTGTGTACTTGATACTTGTTCTCCCCACAGCTCTCGTAGAGATGTGTGACGGATCAGTGTTTTGATGCTTGCTAGCCCAGTGTCCACTCTGTGGCCCAGGAGTCAAGGGGTAGTTTCTATTTTCAAGTCTTGTTATTTAAGAAGTATGGTCTATACCACCGTGCCTGCCACACATGACTCCTCTCCTGCATCCGACCGGGCAGAGGACACTGAGACATTCTTAGAAAGCGTTTCTCATTCTAGATGCCATTGCAAGTACTCAGGGCCCGGGGACATGGCTCAGTCAGTAAAACATCCGCCACATAATTGTGAAGACCTGAGTTTGATTCCCAGAACCCATGTAAAAAAGCTGGGTGAGGGCACAGACTGTAATCACAGCACAGCACTGTAGGGCACAGACCTGTAACCACAGCACAGCACTGCCAGCTCAGTGAAGGGAATAACTGAAGCTGTGGTAGAGACAGTGAGAGAAAGTGACTGAGCTTCTACAACCACTTTAATGACTGAGTTGCTGCTGCTTATCTTTAAGATGAGCAGAGACTGTTGGTCCTTTGTGGGGTTTCCATGTAATAGCCCTGGCTGTCCTGGAATTCTTTATGTAGAACAGGCTGCCTCTGACTCATGAGTGTTGGGATTAAAGGTGTGCACCACCATGCCCAGCCTGACAGTCATTCTTAAGGTGGAGTCTGGCAGTGAAGATACAGGGAGCAGTGTTGAAGTGGTAACATAGTCAAATGTTCTACAAATGTCTGTAAGACAGGGACATGAAGTGTGGCGGTTGGGCAGAGATTGGAAATAACCAAAAATAGCCTTGTTCGAATGAATCAGTTTTAATAAAGGGAGCAAGTGGGGTATACTTACAGAGCCAAGGTTCCAGCGAAGAGCAGAGAACCAGAAGGAAGGGGCTTACCAAAACCCGATTCTTTTAAAGGTATTTTTTTGCCCTGGAGCGGCCACGCCCCTCAGACAAGGGATTGGTCAGCCTCCCCAACAGGGACAGAGGATTGTTTTGTAGGTGCAGACTGCTCTCTCGTTCCTGACTGCCCAGACTTGAATAATCACACAGAAACTAGATTAATTACAACACTGCTTGGCCAATAACTTAGGTGTATTCCTACCTAGCTCTTATATCTTAAATTAACGTGTTTCTATTCATCTGTGAATCTCCATGAGACTGTGACCTACCAGAAAGGTTCCGGCAGCATCTCTCTTCGCAGGTACATGACCTGACCCTGCCTATTCTCTCCATCTCTGTTCTGATTTCCCACCTGGCTTTACTCTGCTAAGCCCTTGGCCCAAACAGCTTTCATCAACCAATAAAAGTAGCACATATACAGAAGGACATCTCACATCACTGTTTGTTAAAATATTTTAAATTAAAATATAATTGCCTCACCTCTCTTCTCTGTTCTACTTCAACCCTTCCCATGTCCCCTCTCCCCAGCCCCTCCCATGTCCGCTCTCCCCAGCCCCTCCCTTGTCCCCTCTCCCCAGCACCTCCCTTGTCCCCTCTCCCCAGCCCCTCCCTTGTCCCCTCTCCCCAGCCCCCCCCATGTCCCCTCTCCCCAGCCCCCTCCAGTGTCCCCTCTCCCCAGCCCCCCGTGTCCCCTCTCCCCAGCCCCTCCCGTGTCCCCTCTCCCCAGCTTCTCCCATGTCCTTTCTCCCCAGCTTCTCCCTTGTCCCCTCTCCCCAGCTTCTCCCATGTCCTTTCTCCCCAGCTTCTCCCTTGTCCCCTCTCCCCAGCTTCTCCCTTGTCCCCTCTCCCCAGCCCCTCCCTTGTCCCCTCTCTCCAGCCCCTACCGTGTTCTCCCTCCGCAGCTCCCACATACGTGAAGGGGGAGAGAGAAATGCATAATTGCATAAATATATAAATACAATCTCCTGAGTCCATTTAGTGTGGTTTGTATGTATGATTTCAGGACTGACTACTTTTTATCAGATAATCAGTTAGGGGACTCATCCCCATGAGATGCAATTCTTCCTCTCAGGGTCTGAGAGGTGATGTGGGATTCCCCTCTGTATGCTGTGATTACCGTTGGTTAATAAAGAAACTGCCTGGAGCCCGTGATAGGGTAGAACAGAGGTAGGTGGGGAAAAACTAAACTGAATGCTGGGAGAAACGAGACGCACTGAAACTTTGCTGGTAGGCCACAACCTCATGGTGATGCACAGATTAATGGAGATGGGTTAAACTAAGATGTAAGGGTTAGCAAATAAGAAGCCAGTTAATGGGCCAACCAGTGATTTAAATAATACAGTTTTTGTGTTATTATTTTGGGGCTGAGCAGCTGGCAACCAACAACCGGCCTCCAACACAGGAGACTGAAAGGTTAAAAGATCTGCTGTTAAATATGAAGCATTTAGGTGAAACAGCATCACCTTCTACAGAGGAATCCCTTGCAAGAGAAAGCTAGTGTGGCAAACTTCATTTTCATCTTTCTTTAAGAACTTACTTCCCAGTCTTCA
This sequence comes from Arvicola amphibius, assembly GCF_903992535.2. NCBI lineage: Eukaryota > Metazoa > Chordata > Mammalia > Rodentia > Cricetidae > Arvicola > Arvicola amphibius. The sequence goes on along the minus strand of NC_052047.1, from coordinate 1,398,172 downwards.
TCAGACGCTCAGAGTCAGCAGCCATCAGCATGGAGACAGGTCCTACCAGAAAAGAGTCTGACGTAGCCAGGTCTCGGGTGCTCAGCAGCTCCTCGGCAGTACAGATCTTTATGACAAGTGTGCTTCTTGTGGACTTAATAGAGTGCAGTGTAGTGTAACTTCTCCATGATCTTCAGGACCGAAATTTATCAGGAGGACAGTGCCTTATAAGGTGACCGTGACCTGCTTGGCCATGATGCTCACTCTGTGGTGTGGTCTTCTCTTGGCTGCTCTCCTTTGTTTAGAACTTACTTCCTTGATGGGAGTAGGTGATTTGAGTATCCGGTTGAGGGCTGAGAATAGTAAAAGCTAATAAGCATAGGGTTTCTGTACTGACCCAGTTCTGTAGTAGACCCTACAGTACAGTGGTGAGCAAAACCAGATGTTGAACACATAGTACATATTCAAATAATTTTATCTGAATTAAGTGCTTTAAAGGAAAAGGATAGGTTCTCTGATAGCATGTGAAGAAGGAATGTGATAACGGTGTAAGGACTGGGGAAGACATTGCTTTGAGTTCTCAGTAATTAAAGAATGTCCAGCATCCATGCTAAGTACCCCGTCTTCCATTGCATTGCTGTGTAAGAAACCCATCCCACAGGAAATGACTAAAAACTAGATTTGTTATTTCTAAAATGGTGGGGATTGACCCTTGGCGGATATTCTCTAAGATGGCCCCCATTGCCAGCTGGAGCTGTCGGCTGAGCCGCTCCTCATAGTCTCTGTGGGTGAAGCAAAGATAACAGATAGCTTCCTGCAATTTTGGTTTTTGTGGGAAACATTCCAAGAAATCAAAAGGATTTGATTTGCCTACAAAGTTATAGTAATGCCACCTAACTTCTCCAAATGCTTTTAAAATTCTAGAATCCTCGGAATGCTGCCTTCCTTCTGATGGAGAGCGACCGGCTCATCATGGGCTTACCTCGAGTAAAGTGGACAGAGGCCGCGCTGACCATGGCGTCCCGGCTGCAGGAAGAGTGTGTGGCGTTTATTGTGGAGAACTTCTCCAGCATCATCAAGAGTGAAAATTTCACCCTGCTCCTACAGGTACTGTGTCTACTGTGTTCTCCACGTGTGTCGTCTTGGTTCTGACTTTAACTGCACAAGCGCTTTTAAGTCAGGTTGCCTTTGATTACAATACTCTGTTGAGTAAATTCCACAGCAGATGGCATGTTTGCAACAGATTTGGAGCAATGGTGGACAGGATTTTTTTTTTGGCTCACAGATGAGAAAGCAGAAGGGACAGGTTTGAGTGCCCTGGCAAGGCTTGTTGCTTGGGCCAGCTCTTTTCCTCTGCCACCATGGCCACATTTTAAAGGCTCAAGTTGTAAAGATGATGGTTCTCTAAAACTCATTTTCATAAGGAACTTCTTGCTTTAAAATTAGTTGCTGAATAATGATGTAGTCTTTATCTCTAGGTTATATTATTAGGCTATATCAGCTCCTAAAAACTGCGTGCGTGCGTGCGTGCGTGTGTGCGTGCGTGTGTGTGTGGGTGTGCCTGTGCACATGTCTTTTATGTATATGTGTGTCTTGTGTGCATGTTTGCATGTGCATGTATTGTGAGTGTGTCAGCATTGCATGGGGGGGCATGCTCATGGAGTCTTTGAACAGAAAAGATGTGTTTTGAGGTGATGCTATGTATCCAGCCGTGACAGTTGTACTGCTTTTAACTAGACTTTAACATTTAGTGTACATTTTACATGGACTTCATTAAATGTCAAATTCTGTGTTTTATAGTCACAAGCCATGAGCAGCACAGCTCATCTGTTGGACAAAATTTTTAAAGCAATTGAAGACAATATCACCACTGAAAATAGCTGCTCCCTCCTTATGACTCTGGACACGTTGCTGAATTCCGAAAGTACAAAGGAAATGGTACTGAATGGAACAGGATTCACTGGAATGTGTAACATTGTAAATGGTTGAGATTTTAAGTTGCACGTGCAGTTTGAATATTGCGCAGATCATTGTAGTTAGGTACTGGACACCTTGGTACTTGATAGTTTCTTATATCTATTTGAAATATTTCCTAATATTGTTTTCAATTATGTTCGTTTTCAAATTAACTTTTTAAAAATTTAAGAATCAGGCAGTTTGGCCCCTTAACTCTGAGGGGACTTAACAGTTATCTGGCACAATGTGACTTTGGTATTTTTCTCTGATAATTACAATAAACATATATGTATATATTTCATATTTTAGTATTTTTCATCACTAATGCCTTTTATTTTATGGTATTAGTAATTCTTTTTTCTCAAAACAAATTTTATTTTTAAATTAGATTGAGTAGGAAAAATAAAAAAATTAAATATCACTTATTTTTAAATATAATTCATTGGTGACAATAAATTAAGAATTTTTGTCATTTTTATTCTATAAGAATAAAATATTTCATCAAATTTATTATTATTACATAGAGTATTTGACCTTGTCGTGTCATGGTTGATATGAGAGGTTGTGGAAGGTATTCATGTAAAACCCGTTGCTGTTTTAAAATCCTGTTTAAAGAGTAGCATTTAGCTTCACGTTCACTATAACATCTTGTTAATGAGTAAGCCTTCATAAATAGCATGTGCTCGGTAATCTTAGAAATGTAACTGATGACATCACTGGTCTAGCTTGGGAGTAAGTAGATTCGGGAAGGAATAATGACTGGTTGCTATGACAATGTGGCTCTCACCAGCTGCTGATTTGTTGCTGGAACACAGGGCTTTACGTGCAAGGTCCAAGCTGTGCGTGACAAGCTGTGGGCCTTCCTCGTTCAGTCTTTCTACGCTGTTCGTCACACGGAAGGCTGGCAGCGGATGCGCATAGACGACCAGCAGAAAATCCAAGCAGGTATGTTATTCTTCCAAGGTTTTATGCTCACGCTGTGGTCTTTGTGAGGCAGATATTTTTAAGGCGTTCTGAATTCTGGTTAATTAGCATCTGAGAGCTTCTGCTCAGTAATGGAGAACTACCCAAAACTCGTGGGGATGTGTTAGGCTGCTTGGGCAACATGCTTTCTCTGACGTTCTTAGGAAATAAAATTCATTTTCTTTGTATGGAATTAGCAATTTTTGATCCTTATCTATATTAGCTACAATATTCTACCAAACTGGCTAAAAAGAACAAAATCGTTGTGAAGAACTGTGTAAAAGGGCTAGTCTGTACAGTCAGATCACCGAGCGTGCTCTCTCCCCTGTGGAAACATATTTCACTGGAAAGCTTGCCATCTCTTTCACAAGAACCTTTCCTTGTGGTTTTTCCGAGATCAGATGGCTTTATTTCACGAGTGATTGGTTCAGGGATGCAGTGTGCGCTACTGCGGAGGGTCCCTCGGGAGCCGCACAGTGATCTCTGGCATTTCCTAGGCGCTGTTTGAAACATCAGCATCCAACAAAAGATGTATATCTCTCGGAAAGTGTGTGTGGTAGAAACATGGAAATAGAATTCTGAGGGTGTGGAGCTAAAATGGCTTCGTGACTATTTTTAGGTTAAAGCAGGTGCCTCAGAAATAACACTGCCGTGGCAGCAGCTCCTGCCGGGCTCAGCAGCTCCACTTTTTTTCTTCTTTGACATTAAAGCTAAAAGACTGTGTTTTATGGAGCAGGCATTTAGTTCTATGAAACATGGAAACCATGGATGATAAAATATATCTCAGCTATATAAATTCTCAAGTGATATATTCACGGTGAGACCTGCTCACTACAGCAACTGGATGTAATTTAAAGAGCAATTTTCAAAGGTATTTATTTTTGTGTAATAAAAACCATCAAACCTTTAGAAATTAAACACTTTCTCCAGGTGACTTTTCTGTGCTGGATTTCAGACGAGCTTTTCCTCCACAGTCTGCAGAGTGCAGTAGCAGGGAGCTGCGTCCCTTCAGTGGGTGTCCTTCGAGCTCGCTTCTGATTGGTAGCAAACTTTGTTTTTCTCTTTTTAGAGGATTCACAGCTAAGCTGAAGTTCAGTGTTCTTTAATCTTTTGTGGCACTAATTAAGAATCTGTGTGAGTTTACACATCTCATAGATGTGCCCAGACCGTTGTCAGTGGTGATGCACTTAATTATCTCGTTATGCTGCATTGGGATAATCTGAGTTTTAGATGGGTCCATTGTAGTGAGTCCTGGCCTGCGCGTGGTCACCGTTTTGGGTCAGCCTTGTTCTTGTTGAGCTGCTGACTGGAGGAGAATTCTGTTCATCTCTCTGTGTGAGCTATTGCTCAGTCATTTGATTGCTGCAGGTCAGTCTTTTCCCTGACTTGTAGCGTGCGTCCCATGGAATAAAAATCGTAGAAGATGCTTGACAGCCATTTTACTAAAAATAAAACACATTTGAGAAATTACAGGTATCAATAGAGTCTTCAAAGTAAAATCTCAAGCTCTGTAAACCTTGAAAATCTGCACTGAACTCTCGTCCCTTATTGCATTATTTCTCTGTATTTTCCTGGTGTCATTCTAGTTCTTAAGAATGTGAGCATGAGTCTCCCAGTGGTTCCATATAAACTAACCAAGTGAGTTATGTAGCTCCAGTGAGAATGGGATGAACTTCAGGGTCGTCCCCTGCTGTGCTTTCGGGAGAACTGCGGCTGTGCCTTCTCGTTCCACCGTCATCATCAGTAAAGCCAAAAAATAGCTTTAATTTCAGCGGAGTATTTTTGGGGTATTGGATATTCTCTCAGATTATGTATAAAACATAGTTTTAACTTTAGAAACTAAATAAAACCAGTTATTTAAAAATTTATAGCTTGTGAAAAGTCTGGATTTTTAAGTGAATATATGTGATTTTACATTTTTGTTCATTAGCTTTAAAAACAAAATTTTCTGGATCAAAGAATAAGATTGAAGAATAGGCTCTTTATTCTGAAATGTGATGATAAGTTGTTTTGTGTACTGGTTTGCTTCCAAGTTAGAGGATTTTTTAAAATATCTATCAAAATCTAACATTTTCTGCTGGCATTCTGTTTTTCTTTGATTTCTCTGGTAATAATAATGTTTCTGAGAAGAATAATTTGCTTGTTTCTTTCGCAGCCGCATTTGACAAAGGTGATGACCGAAGACTTGGCAGGAGGCCTGTGCTCACCAGCTCCCAGGTAAACAGCACATTGTCCAGGTCCCAGTGAGAGTGCCACCTAAGTTTATTTTATATTTCAAAATAAATCTTTATTAATTAAAGCTAATTTTAAGAGGAAGTAATTTTGAGTCTTAAAAATCAACATTTTACATATATACATTTTAAATTATGTAAATTTCTTATATTCATTTGGTATAGGAAATATATTCCCTTTTCATTTCCTTGAAATTGTTTTTTGGCAAATAGCATATTGAATATGTTCCAGTAAGCCAGGAATTGTCTAGACATCTATGATCCTGTATGATGTCTGCCCTCAGACTGCCTTCCAGTGAATATAACATGATAAGGTTCTCAAGATTCCCTGTCTAATAAAGTCAGAGTAACGGGACTGTACTCTGTTCTTAAAAACATTAAAATGGCAAATTTGTCCTTTTTCCTTTTCAAAAGAAATTATTTGATTTCATTATAGCCTGAAATGTATTTTTCTTCCTACAGATGTTATCATACAGATATTTATGCAATCAGAAAAATATCTAAGTACAAGATTATACTATGTATATTCTGATGAAAATAATGCTCTGATTCAAAATATAAGCATATTGTCCTTGAAAATTAGACAGGGAGTCTTGATTTCTTCCTTGTAACCTACTCAGTAGGAAGGTCTGCAGCCATGAAATGCCCTGTTGGCTTCAGGCGGCCCACATGTCTCTGGCTGGGAACTGACTGTGGACAGCCTGTCAGCCGGCATCCTGGGATTGCTTTCTGGAGTGTGTGCCGTGGTCTGCTGAGCTCCTTCCCTGAGCTGGCTACACAGCCCCCTCTGGCCCAGAGTGTTGGTGCACACCTGCAGCCCCAGCCCTGGGAAGTGGAAGTAGTTGGAACCATCTCAGCTAGTGAAAACCTGTCTTAGAACAAAACAAAAAAGACAAACAGAAACACTTTTGACTTCCTTCTCCCCTAATTCCCGTGATGTGAGTGTGGGAACCCTTACTCCCCTTGGCCCTGTAAGTGTGCTCTGTGATCCCAAGCCTGCCCTGACTCCCCTTAAGTGTGCTCTGTGATCCCAAGCCTGCCCTGACTGTGTCTTTTTGTTTTAATGAGGACTCCCAAAAGTAAATTATTCTTAGTACAGAGGATTAAATACGTAATGATAAAATTTCTGGCATGAGTTGAAGACTTTTTGGTGAAAATTTTACAATGGCCCTCAGGTTCTACCATTCAGCTGACATCCTTAAAGCAATGCCTCATGAGCTCAAGTCCAGCTCTGTCCTTCCCAGGCGTGTGGCTGTGGGTCAGTCATAATGCCTGCTTTAATGCCCAGTTTCTTACCCAGCAAATGAAGGTAGGCACAGGAGCTATTTCCTAGGGTTCCCTTGTATGGATGAAGTACTGATGAGTCAGATGTTAGCACAGACCCTAAGAATGGGCTTCAGAAACCTCCAGTGTTAGCACTCGGATAGCCTGAGTCTTCGGGGATTCTACTGTAATGCCACGAATTAATTAACATTACTTATGATTAGTTATTAATTAATAATACTGTATTTCAGATTTTATTAAGGTAATAAAGTTAGAAACCCAAAGTTTTTATGAAAATGATTTTTAAAATGATAAAAAAAATGGTTTTATGTGATCCTAAATCATAATATGAATGTAAAAGCCAGGGCTATGTCATTCCAAGGGAGAGCACTGTCCTGGGATAGCATGAGCTTCCTTAAGTGTGCCTTCTAAAACTGAAGCCAGGTGTCACGGCATACACCTTAGTCCCAGCACAGGGAGGCAGAGGCAGGCGGGTCTCTGTGAGTTCCAGGCCAGCCTGGTCGAGCTATGTAGTGAGACTGTCCCAATAAATGACAGAGACAAAAAGCTAAACCAAATTTTCTTGAAACATAAAGTGCTCTATATCAAAGACTTGTCAATTTATAAGATTTTTCTCTTTTCTCTCTCTTTTTTTTTTTGTTTTGTTTTGTTAGCAAAGGAGACAAGGCTCTGATGCTGTTATAAAAACAAAACCTCGGACAGAAGATAAAAAAGTCTGTTGGACATCTCCCTCTGCTGCTCAGAACATGAAATCTGATGGGTTAGGAGCATCTGGCTGTACGTCCAGCACGAACAGAAGTAGTGTGAACAAAGTGTTCAAGCACAGTGACGGCACAAAAGCATCCAGAGTTACGAAGGAGGGGAGAGCTGGGGGGGGAGCCGTCTCTGGCAAGTCTAAAACTGCAGCAAAGCCTCAGACAGAGGACAATGGTAGCGCCAAGCCAGAAGATCTCTCCAAAGTCGTGGGAAGACCAGCAAGAGTGGCAGCAACTGGACAGGAGGACTCAGTGCCTGGAAAAGGAATAAGGAGCCAAGAAGCGCAGACTACAGGGGCCAGGCCCAAGGTACTCACTGCAAACCTCAATGTGCAAGCCAGAGCCAAGCCTTTGAAAACACGGACAGGAAAAGATCCTTCACGCGCCACCTCTGCAGGACCCTCTAGTAAATCTACAAATTCAAGTATGGAGCTTTTGACTCCCACTGGATGTGTGGATGAGCCGAAAGAAAACGGATCAGTGGGAGACAGGTTGTCTGACGAGAAGCTGTACTTGAGTGACTCTCCAGGACAGGTGTTGAATAATGGAATAGTGTCAACTGGAGGTGGGTTAGCTCTCTTATCCTGTTGGTATCTGTGCGTGCGTGCGTGCGTGTGTGCATGTGTATGTGTGTGCGTGCGTGTGTGTGTGTGCATGCGTGTGAGTGTGAGGGGAGGGAGGGAGGGAGCGAGCGAGCGAGCGAGGGAGCTCCCATGCCTTATATATGGTAGACAAACAATCTACACCAGTTCAATGCTCCAAAAATGTGGTTTTTTTTTTGGTTTTTTTTTTGTTTTGTTTTTTTTTTGAGATAGGTCTCCCTAGTAGCCCATGCTGGCCTCAGACTTTCTGTGTAATTGATGATACTCTTGGACTGCTGAGCCTCCTGTCTCTGCCTCCTAGGCCCTAAGATTCTGCTGTGTCTCATGCCTGGCTTATCGGTGCTGGAGGTGAAGCCCAGTACTTCACGTACACTAGGCAAGCACTCTGCTAACTCAGATACAGACCCTAACCCTGAAGTCCTTATTTAGTAGCTCCTAATACTTAAAAGTCCCTAGAAAGCATGGTCCTGGGATGCTTTAGTCACTGCTAAGTGCTAACTTGTGGTTTTATGCATATGTGCAAAAACAGAGAATATGGTCTTTCCCGTGTCTAACCTGTATGTTTATCCATCTTGTTACTATTTTTAATGTTCTCTTTTTCATGGTTGATATCTCTAATTTATAGCTGTAAAATCTCGACTGGTTTCAAGAGTTCCAAATGGAGTTTCCAATAAAAGAAGCCTTCATGAACAAGACTCTAATAGCAGCAGGTAAGACTCTATTCACCTGACATCTCTGCTATAAACGATCTTCTAGCTGAATGGTTTTAAAGATTTTTCTTCATTTAAATGTTTTTATGAAATGACATTTTAAACTTTATTTCATATTTATATAAAATGGTTCAATGTAGTAAAAGTTTCTTAGCTGTGCTTAATGGCATGTTATTTCATATTTATATAAAATGGTTCAATGTAGTAAAAGTTTCTTAGCTGTGCTTAATGGCATGCAGAGTTATGCATTGTGTTATCATGTGTGGTCTGATCTTTCAAAACTTAAAGTTTTATGGATATAGATTTATATATTTTCAGAACAGATATATTTCTTTCTTTTTTTTTTTTTTTTTTTTTTTTTTTTTTTTTTTTTTTTTTTTTTTTTTTTTTTGGTTTTTCGAGACAGGGTTTCTCTGCAGCTTTGGAGCCTGTCCTGGAACTAGCTCTTGTAGACCAGGCTGGTCTCGAACTCACAGAGATCCGCCTGCCTCTGCCTCCCGAGTGCTGGGATTAAAGACGTGTGCCACCACCGCCCGGCTATTTCTTTTTTTTAACAAAAACTGTGGTCGTATATGGCTGTGGTCGCAAACAGTGTTGATCACTACCTGTTTTGGAGGATCACTGTAATGCTAACTGCAATCATCTTCCTCAGCGGAACCAAAAAGGTGAGTGGCAAAGGACTTGGTGATCCAGCACCGCAGGCAGCCCTGAAGAAAAGAGGGAGCAGCAATGGATATATAGCATCTCAGCCGCGGACCAAGAGCGCCCCTCCCACCCTGGCTCAAATTCAAGGTAAAGCTGCAATGGCCCTGCAGATGCTGGGTGCGGTCCTGTCAGTTGGACAAGCAAAGCTCTGGCCGGACCTGCAGTTACAGATAAGCAAAATGGGGCCTAGCTTTATTACTGTACACTTGTCTCATACTGCTGAATTAAAGCTTTATGACTTTTATATAAATATTTTAGTGTTGGGGGATTGATTGTGGTTTTCCTATCCTCCATGGAGAGGAACTTAAAGGGGTTGTTGACTCATCTGTATTTCTGGTCCTTTTGTGGAGCATGCCTAGGTTTCTTGGAAGTTTCCTTGGCGACAAGAGGAATTCTGCTTATGAGCCAGCACTGAAGAGTTCTTAAGGAACAGCAGGAGCTGGGCAAATGTGTGTGAAGGGGGAGTTCATTCAGAACCTATCCCCATGCTGTTGTTTTCCAGTGTCCTAAGAAGAAAGAATACTAATTAGGTCATATAACTTGCACATGGCAGCCAGTTTTAAATATTACTTTTTTCTGGGCCTGGTGGTACATGCCTTAGTCATTCCATCAGGGAGATAAAGCTGAAGTCATCCTTGATCAATATAGTGAGTTCAAAACCAGCCTGGACTACATGAGACACTATCTCAAAATAAACAAAAGGGAAGGAAGGGAGGGAGAAGGAAGGGTGCTAATGGGATATCACGGTACCTAAAGGTTAGAGGGAAAGCCAAGTGTACTGAAACACACGTAAAATCTCAGCACTAGGGAGGCAGGGTGGATGGGTGGATCCCTGAGGCTTGGTGGCCAACCAGCCAGCTGAAACTAAGCCCCAAGTGCTATTCTCAAAAAGAAGGAACTGCGTGGTTCCTGGGGAGTAACCACTGAGACTGGCCTCTGGTATGTATGTGCACACATAGTCTAATGCAAGCGTGTGCGCGCGCGCGCGCACACACACACACACACACACACACACGCACACACCAGTTACTTTTTATGTATTAAGCACACATTTGTAAGACCAATTTCTATAATCTAAAAAATAATCTGGATTTGCATAATGAATTAATACTAAAAGTCAATTGAAAACTAAAGCAGATAAAATTATTCATATTCTAGTAACAGCTAGAAATTTAGACATAAATGGCTCTATAGGACTCGGGGAGCTCAGTGCAGAAGGGACACCCTTCGCATCCCTGGTCAGTCTCTAGGCCCCCACCCATCCTCATACACACATGGAAGTAAAGCTGATAATTGGGATTGGCAGATTTGAGCGCCCCAAATTTCATTTCTAAGACTTGAACCAGAATGCATAAATGGAATTTTTAATAAATAATTAATAAACTTTATTCTATATTTTTCTGTAGCCCACAGTCTGGTTTTCCTTGCAGATCTGGGTTGTTGGCCCTGATAAACAACAATTATAATCCTCTAGTATAAGGTTATTCCAATTTGAAGAACAACTAACAATTTCCAGAAATTTACATTTTATTTTAGGTCAGGTCTTGTTTTCAGCTATGTTTCCCCCAGAAACACACTTCAAAGAGAGGGCTTTTCTTGATGCTTTGATTAAAGAAAATCAGATTTTCTGCTCTAATACATTTATACAAATCCATTTTAGGAACAGCAATAACTTGATGAAGATTCTACTACAATGGTTTTTACTAAGATCCCAGAATAGTCCCTCTATATTTTAAATATTAATAGAAAAGGTTTTTACTTTATTATTGTTCATTATGCCTTGTCTGTCAATATTAGATGTTTCCCTTTGGTTGCTTTATTGATTTTATTTAACTCTAAATTGATTTGAAAACATAAGTTCCACTTAGAATTTGAGAGTACTTTGAATCTCTTTACTTCCTCAGGCCCCCACGGAGAAGCACCACGCTCTGTAAAAGCTCCAGTGTCTTCCAGGCAGTCTGATGGAAATGTGGCAAGGCTGAGGCACAGCACAGCTGCAGACAGGCAAACGCCTAAGAGAAAAGTTGTCAAGCAAGGACATGGAACTTTGCAGAAGGTTAATGCAAAAGTGGTACCAATGCCTAAAAACCCAAGTCAGTCCAAGAAAGGTGGAACTTTGAATAATAAAGGTTCAAAACAGAAAGTGCTTCCTGGAGAAGTCATGCTGCAAACTCAAGCTCCGCAAAGACTTCCCAAAACTGAAGCAGCCCCCACCCCAAAATGTGTGCTCCCCAGTGTGAGTGACAAGAGCCATGTTTCTAAACAGAGGCCTCACGGGTCCCTGGCTCACCTTGCTTCTGAGACCAGTGGTGCAGACGCACCCCAGTCACTGTGCACACCTCACCTGCAAAAGCCACTGGACAGTCAAGACAAGAAGAAACCAGAGCTAGAAGGCCAAAATAGATCAAAGATGGATGAATCAATAAAACACGAACTGAAGTCAAAACTAACTGGCGTAGATGAGAGTAACACGTCCGTTTACAAAGATGCGAATCATCTCAATGCAAACTCGAATTGTGGTAACCTCACTGCTCTGGAACCCATGATTTCAAATGCAAATGAAAACTCCGTAAACTCTAACCCAGCTGGTGGTTCAGGCTCAGCAAACTCAAAGCAACTCTGTGTACTGTCAGGTAGAGAGAAACAAATAGGAAGGAAAGACACGGACACGAAACCAAGTGTGGATTGTGTGACAGTGAAAGAAGTTCCGTGCGCTCCTGGAGAGGCAAATGGTACCCTAGACTCTGTCCAAGACGGAAGGAAAGCATCAGTTCAGAGCCTCCTACCCAGTGGCTCTGCTCCAGTCAACTCAGCTGTTCCGTCCAGGTGTCTTTTGGGACAACCATCAGAAAAACATTATAAAAACATGGAAACATCAGAAACCCCAGAGAGCCAGGAAACTCCGTTCATGGGTCACTGGGGTCTCAGCAGCAGGGCCACACAGCAGAGAGAGCAGAAAGAGAGCCCAGAATCCGACAGTGGCAGCGCCACCACGTCCTCGGATGACATAAAGCCCCGCTCCGAAGACTACGATGCCGGAGGATCTCAGGATGACGAGGGCTCTAACGACAGAGGCGTCTCCAAGTGTGGCACCGTGCTATGCCATGACTTCCTTGGGAGGAGCAGCAGTGACACCAGCACCCCCGAGGAACTGAAGGTGTGCGACACCAACCTGAGAATTGAAGTCCAAGTGAAAAGGCAGAGCGGGAGCGACCTTTTCCAGGTCAACTCAACCAGTGACGATGAGACGCCTAGGAAAAAGCCAGAAATGTGGTCTCGATCTACAGTGATCCATCCCAGGGAGAAAGAAAGTATTCCACGAGGCAGTGTCCCATTTGCTCAGGAAATGGACCAGGTTTCTTCGTCAGCAGATGAAACAGAAGACGAAAGATCCGAAGCGGAAAATGTTGGGGAAAATTCCTCCCTGTCCAACTCAGGTACTCAGCACGTTCAGGGAATAATTAACTTAGCTTTCGAAGATGGAACTGAGCATGAAAGCCACGAGTTTTCTGCAACTAAAAGATTTAGAAGGTCAGTGCTGCTCTCCGTAGACGAGTGTGAAGAAGTGGGGTCTGATGAAGGGGAAGTCCACACCCCCTGCCAACCGTCTATGGATTCTCTTTCACCTTCTGACGTTTTTGATGGTGTTTCTTATGAGCGCCACGGAAGGACAGGCCACTCCAGATTTTCAAAAGAGAGCGAAGATACTTCTGTACATTGTAAACTCAATGCTAAAGACCACAGTGTAGATAGAAGTGAGAGCATCGTCCTGGGTAATAGTAGCAAAGACTCTTCAAGAATTGATAAACAGAATGTCTCAGCAGACCACAAGAACAGGGTAGATGTCCCATCCGAAGGAAGCCAACAGCCTTTTCCAGAAGATGAAGAAACAAGTCACAGAAGTGAGGTGGCCGGTGACTTCCAGCCGCACGACACATTCCTGGATGGTGACCTGAAATCTCAAGAACGACCATGTCACTTGGAGCTTCATCAGAGAGCACTCAGCTCCAGCACACCAAAGATCAGCCCAGCAAAATCTCTAGACTCCCATGCGAGCCAAGTGAGAGAGAGCCATTCCACAGCTCCCAGGAAAGCTAATAACGCTGTGTTTTCAGGTAATGTACAGAAGTAGACATGCTAAATGCATAGGAAAATAAGTTCATAGGCATCTGAAGTTATCTGTAGCCTGGATGTTATATTTTAATTAGAATATTTAAGCTACAGTTTCAACTTTTAAATGAGAATTTAAATTTATTAATAATATGAAAATGAGCTAGCTGTCCATTATTTATTGTTTGCTTACAATCTTAGTGAATAATTAATATGTAGTTGAAAACCTTGTTTACTAGACACAGGTAACATGCTAGATCTTACATAGAAAAAGGAACTTAGTTTGTGTCATTCCAGTTATCCTGTCTGATTTAATATAAGCATTCTTCACTGTTGGAAATTTTATTTTACCTTGGGTATGTTTATGGATTTTCTATATAGATCTAAGAGGGCTGTGCAATAACTATAGTAATATGTGCTGAAAAGCATTAAACTATTTTAACTAGATTAATTATTATAATTTATATGCATTTTACAGAAACTAAGACTTTCTTCAGGATCACTATAATTCTAAATTTTTCAAGCAGAAAGATTAAGTTTCTAAAAGAGATTATATTTAGACACAATGATAATATAGGAAAAGGCCCAGTCTTATTTCACATGCCAAGATTCTTTCTTGTCTAATTGTTTTGTGTTTATGTCTTTTTACTTATTAATTCAAACTAATGACTTAAAATATGCAATAGTAGCTGGTTGAGTAACTATTGTGTATCCTAATTAAGAAAAGTATTGACCAGAAATTCCTATTCAGTAAACTGATAAGAATAGGAGATCTTCCAAAGTTGTATTTTTTGTTTGTTTGTCCTGGCTCACATCCTCCTTCACATGTGCAATACACAGATCAGCCGTTAGGTTCAGTGTCTCTATCCCCACCCCCTGAAACCAAGTTATTTTTATGACACCTCCAAATGACTGTCTTTTTTTGCCTCCTTGAGTTTCTATTGTAGTGAAGTAGATTTGTGTGTACTTTTATGTTTTTGTTTAAATAATTTATGTTATTTTATGTATTCTAAGTTTTCAAATTAAAATGTGGAAAATTATTGTTAGTTACCTTTGTTGATTTTGCTGCTAAACAGTACCCTTGAATTTTTTTAACAGAAAAATAAATGCCTCAAAAATTTTGTCAATTGTGTAAAAATGTTATTTTTTCCATGTTGTGTTTTTCTGAGGAGCTAATGCTGTTACATTGTGTTAATACTGTTCTACAAGACTCTGAGGGGATCGATGTGCAATTTTTACATTGTGTAGTATTATGAATTATTGCAGGAGACATAGATGCTTGTGACACACTGGCACAAACCTGCATGTATGACCACCGGCCTCCAAAAACCCTCTCTCCAATATGTGAGGTAGCAGAAGCGTTTGAGCAGAGAGTGGAGTCAGAAGCCCATGTCAGAGACAGGGACTCTGAGGATGACCAGCACTTTGTACAACAGGACTGGACTCTGCTGAAGCAGCTGCTCTCTGAACAGGACGCAGACTTAAATGTCACAAATTCTCTTCCTGAAGACCTAAGCTTAGCGCAGTACTTAATCAACCAGACACTCCTTTTAGCTCGAGACAGCTCAGAACCTCAGGGCTCAGCACACGCTGACACGTGGAACCTGTGGAGCGAACTGTCGTCCCCACCGGGCGACTCCTCGGCAGGGGACACCATGGCGAGCATTTCCTCAGAAGACTGTTCGCCTCTAGGGGAGTGGACAATCCTGGAACTGGAAACCCAGCATTGAGAGTTTCAGCACTCGGGAAAAGTTTAAACTATGCCACCCTGTATTTTTGATGCCTACATTATATTTATAATTTCATTAGCCAGAATTAACCTTCAATTTATTGAGGTAAATATAGCTTATTTATTAATAGGTTATTAGTAATCTCATGTCTCATGTTAAAAATGTTTTTTTTCTAAATTTTGAGCATGTTTTTCATAACTATTAGAGAGATTAGGAGACTTGTAGAAAATCTTTGCTCTACTTTTCTTTCCCAGCTGATAATTTATTCATTTATTTAAGAATTTCCATATCAGTACATAAGGATATCAACTCCTTACTTTTGATTCTGCATATGGTACCATAATAATTTAACAATAAACTTACTGTGTGAGTGTGCATTATATAAAACTAATCTGTGAATGGCATTCAGACTCAGGCTGGGTGCTGGGGTTGGGGAGACAGAGGCTCCCCGCAGGTTCCCCAGCATTTCAGGACCAGGACATTGAGATGTGATCGTACGCTAAGTTTCAACCATATTTTTAATAAGCTAGGAGGATGGGGCTTTCTGGATATATCCAGGGCAGGCACTGGAAACAGTCTTGTCTCTGTGAACCCTAGCGGTCACTTTTATTTTGTGTGTCATGATAAGAATACTTTGGAAGTGCTCTGCACTGAGCTAGCCCCTAGTATTAATTGAGATGGGTGGGTGAGGGAGGCAGCTAGTCCTGATCTTCCGCGGGCATGGGCTTCCTGGTGTCTGCTTAGATCCTTCTTTGTGGTCAGATTTCCCTCAGTCTGTAGTTCTGTAGGAAAACAGATATACAATGCTACCAGAGAGCAAACACTTGGATCTTAGACGCCCTGACTATGGTCCTTTAAGGTCATGGGATTTCAAACACTGTGTCTTGTAACTAACTCGTGTTTCTCTAGAATATATCAGAAGTAAGGGAATCTTTTAAGTTAAAGTTTTTCTAAATTAGCAAAATTTTCAAAATGACATGGGTTGTATACACATATTGAACATAACAACCAGCTTAAATAGAATTACTTGTTCTAAAATAACAATTATGTTTTCATTTAAGTGCTAATCTATTATGCCACAAACTTCATTCTTTTTTTCCTATACATTTGCCTGCATCTATATGTCTGTGTGATGATATCAGATTCCCCAGAACTGGAGTTTCAGACAGCTGTGAGGTGCCATGTGGTTGCTGGGAATTGAACTCAGGACCTCTGGGAGAGCAGCCAGAACTCTTAACCTCTGAACCATCTCTGCAGCAAGAATTTTTTCATGCCTAAAAGGTTTTAGTTTTTTTTACATGTATTTTGCGTGTGTTTACGTGGGTAGGCATGCACCCGTGTCACAGCACACACGTGGAGGTCACAGGACAGCTCCTGAGAGTCATTTCTCTCCTTGCCACTGCGTGAGTCCCAGGGATTGGACTCGGATGCCTGTACCTGCTGAGCCATCCCTCCATCCCCAGTTTTACACCCTTTCAGAAGCCATACACTCAGTACAGGTTACTTTGTAGCTGTTGACTTGGTTATTTAAGGGAGAGAAACAGGCATTGAGCATGAGGTGAATGAAGTAAACAGTTCCTAGCGGAGGGCAGCAGGAGGAGAGAAACGTTTTAAGTTTTAGTATGTACACTCGCTGTGTACTTGGAAGCTGGGTGGGAACCTAAGGATTAGACTGGTGTCTTTATAAACGGTAAAGGAAGGCCTTAAGACCAGAAGACTTAGAAGGTCCCGCAGCTAACTTGTGGGCTCGGATCCACTGTTTCTTAGTTCCACTTTGCTGTTATTTCCACCACAAAAAACACTTCATTTCCTCACCACGCCACGAACAAACATTTACCAGTAGTGGGTAGCATGGGAAGGCCTTCCGTGGCAAGGAAGCACGCTTCATTCCCGAGACGTTTGTGGGGGTTTTTCCCGAATGTGAAGTTGTTTTACATGTTCCTTTTTAATAATAAACCTCCCCAAAGTTTAGACATTTATAATTGAAGTTGCATTTCTTTTCCATCTTCAGATCTTAAGACTTTTACCTTAAATTATTAAGACATAAAACACAATTACACACCACTTCTACAGACATCACTGGAGACACGTTTTGCCTAAGTGGTGACCATTTAGGGAATCTGAGCACGTGTTGCATTTCTGTAGCTGCTTTGTGAGCATGCATTTGCCACTGTTACAGCAGGACTCTGGCAGCACTCCGTCGTGTGTTGAAACCATGTCCAGGCACAGATAGATACACACGTACCGCTAATATCCGTCGCCATTAGTCATGTTAGAGACTGCCGAGTGCAACACACCAACACACTTGAATGTCACAGCATGTCTGTAAAAACGTATATTCAATTTTACACATAGGAAATGAACTTTTTATTTTTTATTTTAATATTCACTGTGAGGGAGAGAGCATCTTTATCACAGTGTGGCAGTCAGAGGAAAACTTGCAGAAGTCAATTCTCTTCTTCCACACGGGTGCTTGGGGCTGAATTCAGGTTGGACTTGCTCACCAGCACCTTCCCCTCTTGCGTTGGTCGCAGAAACTTTAAAATGGTGTATTCTGCATTTTCCCCTTATTCTGAATGATCTGACATAATGCAAGAAACCAGAGAAGCTATCATATGGTGAATCTCAGTTGGACAGATTCAGTTAGGAGAGCCAGGAGGAGGTCAGAGGTCAGAACGTGCGGGTGGTACACCGGCTAAGCTGAGGCTGGAGTCTGCCGTCTGTGCCATGCTGCGGACCTGGTGCTGCACGTAACAGGTATGTCGTTTTATGTAGTTTGCTGCAAACCATTGGGGATACAAACTTTTTAAAGATGCCTTTGTTCATAGTTCACATGAGATTGTAAAGTTCTAATCAAGAAAATGTCCTTTTTTAAATATCCAAGTATTTTTATTTTGATGTGGGTTGTTTGGGAGAATGAGAAGCTATTTAGAGACGATTTACATCTCTTCGATCCCTTTTTGGAGCAGCCACATAACATCTGATACCACTGTAGGGATGAGTTGGCTTCACTTGGTGACTGGGTGAGCTTGACACAGCAGCACTGAGGGGAGGAAAGGAAGGAAGGCGTCCAGGCCGGGGATCTGGGGAGGTGGTGTAGACGGAAAGGGAGAGGTGAGCTGGACCTGGATCGTGAAGGATACTGGATGTCTGCAAACTTACAGTTTCTGAGTTTCCGTTATACAATCATTTATTTATGTTTAACCCTCAGTAGACAAAGTCTATGTTTGCAGGAAATTAACTACCTGCAACTCACACTGGGTAATCTTATCATTTTTAAATAAAATCTTTATTGACGAACAATTTTTGTAACATACAATTTGCCCATTTATACAGCTCACTTGTTTTTAGTGTAGCGCATTCTGGAGCCGACACCATTTCCACATTTAGAACGTCTGACAACTTGATGGGCACGTGTAATAACCGTGATCATAAGTCACCTCCAGTTACCGTCTTCTCCACACCGCTGCTGACCCCTTCTCTCCAGCCACCCCCTCCATTGTCCTGTGTGTATGTGTCTGCGTGTGTGTGCACGTGTTTTACAAGTTCATGGCCAGCCTGTGCTGTGTAGCATCTCAAATCTAAAAGCCTTGACAATGATATGTCAGGCTGAGTTGAGTGATGAAGGCAGAGACATTGGTGAGATTCTTTGGAATGGGCTGAGAGACAGGCGCAGGTGTGTTGGAGCCATCTAAGATAGAGCTGAGCCAACTGCTAACTAGAGACAGAAATGAGAAGTCAGCCTAGAAGATTCAGGTTTCTGACTGGATTGGCCTAGGTGGTTGATCAACCAAAAACTGAAATGATATAGGAGAGAATTGAGGACATACTGAGTTTGGAATGCCTGGGGAACATTCAAGGAGCTGGGCACAAAAATACTGTTGAACATTCAAGAAAAGAGAATCCCGAGGAGACTGAAAAAGGAAAGGGGATGCTCAGAAACAGAAGTAGGAAGTCGTCCTGAAGAAAAGCGGTGTTCTTGTAGTCTTGCCGCTAATGAGAGGAGGTATGTTATGTCAGAGAAGGCTACTTCGACCTCAGACCCACAACCCACAAGGATTTTTGGCGCCTTTTTCTCTTGTAAAGGTAATGTTAGCAAGAGAACAATGTTGAGGTCCTTTTGTCATTTTAGAAGTGCAACTTACCTTTCCAGTAAATGATTAGGCAAGTCTACATCAAAAGTGTTCATAACTTCAGATCCAACCTATGTCCCCTGACCCCTGTTGGGATCTGCCTTTAAGAGTAAACAGTTTGAAAGCTGAAGAGATGGCTCAGAGGTTATCTTCCAAAGGTCCTGAGTTCAATTCCCAGCAACCACATGGTGGCTCACAACCATCTGTAATGGGGTCTGGTGCCCTCTTCTGGCCTGGAGGCATACACACAGAATATAGTATACATAATAAATAAATAAATAAATATTTTTTTAAAAAAAAGAATTTGAAAGCCTTTGTGGTGGTATGCCTGAAATCCCGGCACTTAGAAGAAGCAGGAAGATCACAATTCAGAACCATCCTGAGCTATATAGCAAGACCCTGGCTATAATTCAGTAAAGTAGAATAATCTCAAACAAAGGCTTGTCTAAACAATGTGTATTGAGCTAGACGTAAGTAGCTAAGCTAAGTAGGGCTAATGAGAAGGCTGAGCAGGTGGAGGAGCTTGCTGCAAAGCCAGATGACCTGCGTTGAGTCCCGAGTACCTGCATGGTAGAAGAGGAGAACCAACTCCTTTGCTTCCGTGAGTTTCACACTTTCAGATTCCACTCCTAACTGGGACCAGGTAGTGTGTGTCTTTCCGTTTCAGATTTGCTTCATTTACTGCAACAGCACATAAACACCACAAATCACAGGACTTCTTTTCAGAGGCTGTTTAATACTGTGTTTTCCTATCCATTGTCGGATGTTGCAAGGCTTTTTCTGGTATGCAAATGCTCCTTCACCCTAGCTAGGGCACGTACCAAAGAAACAGTTCTGCCCAGTCTACCTTAGTGGATCAGGAGCGTGAGAGTACTCCATCACAGAAGCGCCCGTCACGGTTGGGTGAAGACTCATGGGAGCTGCATCCCGGAACTCCCCCCCACAGCTGCAGGCTGCTCACTGGGCTGGAGACGTTAACTGCTTCTGTGGTGAGCAACTTGTGCATCTATGAGGCTTTGTGAGCCTGGGAAGTTGCATGTGCTTCTGTCTTCACCGCAGAGAAGACTTCAGTGGGGAGGAAATGCCCCCAGAATGCCCCAGCAGCTCATTCCTCTGGTCTTAAGTTCTTGTCTTTCACCAAGTTGTCTGAGCTTAGGAGGGGATGCTTATAGACGTGTGATTACTTCTTTCTAGTAATAGCCCTTTGTGCCGCAGTAATAGCCACTGGCTGGCTTGATTTCTCCATATCTGGCAACCATAGGGTGTTCTGTCTTCAGTATGCAATCCACAATTGTGGCAAATAGCCTTTATGGTTTGTGAAGCCTCCCCCGCCAGCAACTCAAAGGGAGACAAACCATCCTTGATACCAGGGATTTCTATTCAATGACCTTATAGCTCCTGGGACTGCCTTTATCATCTCCTTAACTGCTATTTTCACAGTCCTTACAGCTGCTCTTTTTAAATCTTTTAAGTCAGAATCTCAGAAGTTAGTATTATGTAATGAAACCATTCTACAGAAGGTGGCAGGATGTTCATCTAAAGGCCCTTCCATCACCCATGACAAGTCCGTGAGAGTGTCTGAGATGGTTGAGGGGCTGTTTAAGGATCAGTCTACGCGCATGAAACCATCCCATCACCTGTCTCCGTTGTCTCGTCACAGGAGCAGTGTGGGGTGCGTGGACGGCGACTTTACCCTCCAGCCCCTCCATGTCATTTGATGTGAACCGCCCAGCTCACCACGGAGCTCCTGCACATCCCCACTTCCCACCCCGTGCTGGTCTCTCTGTGTTTTTTGTTTGTTTGTTTACTTTTTTTTTGTTTTTCAAGACAGTGTTTCTCCGTGTACCCTTGTCTGTCCTGAAACTCGCTCTGTAGACCAGGCTAGCCTAAGACTCACAGAGATCCGCCTGCCTCTGCCTCCCGAGTGTTGGGATTAAAGGCGTGCGCCACCACTGTGCTTCTGACCCAGCTCAGGGCCAAGGAAAAGCGAAGGTGATCTTTAGCCTGCTGTGCCTGCCCCTGGAGCCAGATCCCTGGTTCTTATAGGCTCCAGGCCAACACCATGACCTTTAATTTTCCATCAGCCATACCCAGCTGCTAAAGGAGCCCCAAGCTGGGCAAGCAGCCTTCCCTCCCCACGTTCTTGCACAGGAGAAACGTAAATGCATTCTCTGGGGCATGGCTGCCCATCCTTGGGTCAGCTTAAACTTTTCACCTTCGCTATTTTAGCACTTAGACTCTGCAAGGAATTCCAACTCAGTACTTAACATGTCACATTTGCCTTCAAGTGACCTGGACAGACTCTTTGCCCTTCTCTCCTATCCCAGGAGCTTTGGTGCTGCACAAAATAAACTTATGTACCAGTCTAAGTCATTTAGGTTCACCAAGGCTTCTCCTGCCTCATAAAGATTGTGCTCTGCCATAAGGGGAGCTCCAGAGATGCAGCTTCCGTCTTCACCCATGCTGTCACGGGCTTGGAGTCCCCAGTTACCTGCTGACTCAGCCTCTCTCGAGCTCGCCTGTGAACATTGTGGCATCCAGACATCTTCTCTCATGCCCAACTGTCTTACTACTCCTATTTCTAGACCGTCTTCCATTTGCTGATAATTATAGAGGCCTCAACCAGTGACAATGAAGTGTGCCTGGGGGCTCCTTTGAGCCTTTCCGCTCACACTGCTTCAGGCTGTGTGCTGTGCTACGACCCACCCCATCTGTCCCATGCGCCCCATAAGCCGTCTTGTGCAAGGCTTTTTATTCTTTAGTTTCCCCCAGCTAAAGGAGCTTAAAAGCAGAATATTTCCTGATGATCATCCTCCCTCTCTGATAAAAGTTGACTGAGGTATCTTCTACCTCACTGCTCCCTCTTGACTGCCTGGTTCCTTCCCTGGGTTCCAGGTTTCCCGGTCTGGAAGCACTCTTCAGATCCAGAGTGTACTGGTTCCCTGGCATCCTGCCAGCGGTAGGAAAGGACAAGAGCACTTCCTCTCCATTCTCCCTCTTCCCACCTTCCTTGCCAAATCAGAGGCCAAGGCAAAAAGGAAAGCAGTCGCTGCTTGCCTGTTGTGATTCCTCCCTTCCACCAGCAAGCTTGTTTGGGTAAACAGCATATCTTCTTCAACTGCACATCTTACTGGCCACGGCAAAGGCCACACAGCAGCCATCATGGCTCGCTCAGAATCCTGTCCTGTGTGTTCAGCCCTGGGCAATGTATTCTCTAATTCCTCAGCTGTTTGGGAGATAGTTGTAAAACAGACTCCTTTCAACACGGATGCATACAGCGCATACCATGTAGGGAAGGCAGCCACCTTGGCATGATCTCAAAGGAAGGTTCACTCTCAGGCAACTCAGCTTTGACGGCATGTTCTATCACCCATTGCGGGAGTACGCAACCACTTGGAGAGCTAGGAGACACACCATGCCATACCACAGGGGTAAGGACTGTATGGGTTACTCCACAGACATCTGCCCTCAGATCAGCCTCAATCACTGGTTATAGGAGCCAAGCAAACCTTTCCCCCAGCTCATCTTTGGTTCTGTCCATCCCTGTCCAGGTACCAATTGTATTGCATGATTTTTTCTGAGGGGAGACCTGAAGAAATTCCTATTTGCCCAGACAGGGTACCAATAGCAAACCAAAGAAACTATTCCACCCAAATCTAGCTGCATCACCAGCAATGCTGCCCCCTACACACACACACACACACACACACACACACACACACACACCAGTGATGATTCACAAAAGCTGCATCCTGGAGCTCCCTCCACATCTTGTTGCAACAAGCCTTGCTCTGTCTGCAGTCTCCTCAGGGGCCTTGTAAGTCTTGTAACTTTCTGAGCTTCTTCCAGGAGAAAATATTTCTCCAAAGGAGTAGACACTTAGGTTGGCTCTACCTTGGCTATTGTGTATTACAATGTAGAGACATGACAAGAGTTCACTACCTTTAGATGCACAAAAGATTTGGGAGGATTTTCATTACTGAGATTGAATTAGGACTATAGTTGTTTTTTGGTTTTGTTTTGTTTTTTAACTCTTACTCTTTGGGGACCCACCACCCAGTTCCAAAACAAACACACAGAGACTTATTCTTACTTATGAATGCCTGGCCTTGGCTTATTTCTAGCCAGCTTTTAAAAATCATACCATCTACCTTTGGCTTCTGGACTTTTACCTTTCTCTATTCTATACCTTTCTTTCCTTCTTATCCGTGGCTGGTTGTGTGGCTGGGTGGCTAACCCCTGGCGTCTTCTCCTTTTCTCACCTTCCTCTTGCCCTTCTTCTGTAGCCTAGAATTCCCCTCCTGTTGTTTGTTCTCTTCCCATCAGCCCCATCTATTTCTCCTGCCTAGCTATTGACCGTTCAGCTCTTTATTAGATCAATTAGGTGTTTTAGGCAGGCAAAGTAACACAGCTTTACAGAGTTAAACAAATGCAATATGTCTTTGCATCATTAAACAAATATTCCACAGCATAAATGAATGTAACACATCTTACACTAATATTCCACAGCATAGGAACTCATGCATGCTAGGCAAGACCTTTATCAAGACCATTATTGCTGTCTGATATCTTTTTATTGTGAGACAGGACCTCACAAAGTTGCTCAGGCTAACCTTGAACTCACCACACAGCACAGGCTAGCCTTGAACTTCTTTAAGTAACTGTAATTATAGGTCTACATCACTAGGCCTGATTTCTAACTTTGATTTCTCTTTATTTTTGAGGCTGGATGTTACTGTTCACCTCAGTCTGACCTGTGATGCTCCATATAGCACAGGCAGGCCTTGAACTCATGTTCCCCTTGCTTCTGCCTCCTAAAGACTAGAGTTATCTGGTGGCATATGCCACCACTGATCTTTTTTGAGGACTATATCTCCTTTTCTTTCCACAATGCCTGTACAGTTTACATAAACAGCAATACTGAATACACTCTCTTCCCCACACCCTATTTAACACTTGCCTTTCATCTTTGATAAGGAGTTGTATCTCGTTTTAATTTGCATTTTCTTCATCATAGTTATTTTGAGCATTTTTTTTATATAAAACCTCCTCTCCCCATGTTGTAGGGTGCTGCTTGTTTATCCCAGTCGCCCAGAACCAAAATAACCACATAGAAACTGTATTAATCAAATCACTACTTGGCCCATTAGCTCTAGCTTCTTATTGGCTGGCTATCTCTTACATCTTAATTAACCCATTTCTATTAATCTGTGTATCGCCACATGGCTGTGGCTTACTGGCTAACGTTCCAGCGTCTGTCTTCAGTGGGCTACATGGCTTCTCTCTGACTCCACCTCTCTTTCTCCCAGCATTCAGTTTAGTTTTTCCCACCTACCTCTATTCTCTACACAGGCCCAAGACAGTTTCTTTATTCATTAACCAATCATATATATATATATATATATATATATATATAGCATACAGAGGGGAATCCCGCATCGCCCCCATTTCTTCTGGTGAGCTCAGAGTTGGACCCAAGGCTTTGTTTGTTCATATTAGGCTAAGAGTCCACCATTAGGGTGCATCCCCATACTTCTTCTATTCCATATTGAGGTATAGCTATTCAGACCTTTTGCACACTTTATAATCAGGTTGTTTTCTTCCCATTTAGCTGAGTTCCTTATGTACTTTGGATTTTCACTTATCGAATATCTGGTTTGCAGATATATCCTTCCACTCCAGAGGTTGACTCTTCAGTGCTCCTTGACAGTCAGCTCTGTTGTTTGCTTTGTTATGCAGAAGCTTTTAGTTAGAAGCAATCCCATGCCTCATTTTTGTTTTGATGCTGGGGGAACTGAATATTAAAAAAAAAACTATTGCCTATGAGCAAGAGAGATGGCTCAGTTCTCAGCAGCCACACTGGAAAGCTTACAATGGCCTACACACACACACACCACACACACACACACAAACTATTGCTTACACCAATAGAAAGAAGCTTTTTTGCCCCATTTTCATCAAGAAGTTTCATATCTTACGTTTAAGACTTTAGCAGACTGTATGTTGATTATTGTGAATGAAATGAAGCTGAGGCCCAATTTCATTCTTCCACATGTGAATAGTCAGTTTCTCGGCACTGTTTATGGAAGAGATTGCCCTGTCCTCATCGTGTGTTCCTGATGACTTTAATGAAGGTTGATGACTATACATGTACAGACATATTTCGGAGCTCTCTGGTTATAAGGTCTATTTTTGTGGTAGTGCCACACTGCTTTGATTATTATAGCTTTGTTGTGTAATTTGTGATGCTCCAGCTATATTGGTTTTGCTCAAGATTACTTTGGCTTTTTGGGATATTTTATAGCCATATGCAAATTTTAGCACTATCTTTTCTACTTCTTGGAAATTTGATAGAAATTGCACTGAATCTGATCTCCCTTTCAAGAACTATGTAAAAATCAGATTGGAGCAATCAATCACTCTGGAGCACTGGAGTCTCTTCCAGGGGACCTAAGTTCAATTCCTAGCACCAAAAAAGAATAAGGGAGGGAGGGAGGGAGGGAGGAGAGAGGAGGAGAGGGGAAGGGAAGAAGGGATGGCTGGTGCAAGGCCATCCTGGACGATATGGTGGAAACTTTTCTCACAGTAAACAGGAGGAGGTTGGAAAAGAAGAAGAGGCAGGAGAAGGCAAGAGCAGGCCAGGGCTACAGGGTTGTCTTCCTTCTCCATCTCGTGAGGTTGTATGGTGTGTGCATTGTGTGTGGAGGCCCCAGGTTGAAGTGACCATCCGCAATCACTTCTCCACCTTATTCACTGAGGCAGGGTCTGTCAATCAAACCCAAAGCTGTAGATGTGGCTACTGGCTGGCCAGATTGTTTTATGGATCCCATCTCTGCCTTCTGAGGTTGGGATTACAATATAAGTTAAACACCAACAAAATATGGAACAGCAGGGGCAGGTAAAGCTGGAAAATGCAGGCTTTTGAATTTGAATATGATGAGTCCCACACAAGGACTAGAGAGAGCCATCTAGGCAAACATTTAAGAGCTTTTAAACAGGCAAACACATCACATGTAGGATTGTTTACGATGCCTCAGCTTCTAGCAGGAAAGTGGGGGACTGGTTATCACTAGTTAAAAACAGTCTTCTTTCCGTTTGAACACGGAAACACGTTTGAGATGTGATTAAACCTGCCTTGGTCAGGCTCTGTGACTCAGGTCTGTAATCCTAGCACTTCAAATCCTGAGGCAGGAGGATTGCTATGAATTCAAGATCATCCTGGACTTCAGAGGAGGACCCTATCTCAAAAGCAAATGATCCTGGAGCCCAGAAAACCATGATCTTCCTTGTGCCCGTTCTATGCTAGTTCGTGCTGCAGGGCTAGAAAGGAATTTGACACAGCTTACCAATGCCTTGAAGGAGCTCTTCTGAAGCTGAGATTATATACAGTCTTCCTGATGATATTTATGTTGGCTTTATATTGCAGGTTCTGATAACAATGACTCACTCCAGCACAGCTCTGTGCAACTTGTGTGTCTATCATTGCACAAACTGCTTTTAATGCCCACACGTTACTGTTCCTCTATATAACAAGGTTTGCCTGTCTTTTTTAAATGTATTTTAATAGCAAACTTACAGGAACAGCACAGAAGACAGACAACATTAAAAACATGTACTTGCATGTAGGACAACTCAGAAAAGTATAGTGAATGATGGAATCTACTGTATGATAAAAATGCTACAAACACCATTTAGTTGCCATCAATAAGAAATTTACTTATTTAAAAAAAAATCCAAATGCTGGCATTGTCCAGAAATTTTTAACAGGTTTATTTATAATTGTTATAAAGTTGAACTGTTGAAATGTGTTCACTGAAACATTTTGCTTGCATTAATGCTTTACATCTTGCATTTATATTAAAAATTCACACAAACAGCTGGGCGGCAGTGGCACACGCCTTTAATCCCAGCACTCGGGAGGCAGAGGCAGGCGGCAGTGGCACACGCCTTTAATCCCAGCACTCGGGAGGCAGAGGCAGGCGGATCTCTGTGAGTTCGACACCAGCCTGGTCTACAAGAGCTAGTTCCAGGACAGGCTCCAAAGCTACAGAGAAACCCTGTCTCAAAAAACCAAAAAAAAAAAAAAAAAAAAAAATTCACACACAAATGAAAATGGAAAAGCTGCCCATATCTGATTTCTGTCCCCTATTTTTCTACTCACAATCATATACTTAGGGACCTTTTGACCCCATGGGGAAAAAAAAAACATCTAACATTCAGAACTGCTGATAACAGGAAGAAGAGGAAAAAAATTTTTTGAGAATGAAAAGTTTCCCCTCATAGTGGAATCTTAAGCACGTTCTCCGCGTATGCGGCATGCTAGCTGGATATCTTTTGGCATAATTGTTACACATTTGGCATGGATAGCACACAGGTTGGTATCTTCAAAAAGGCCAACCAGATAGGCCTCACTTGCCTCCTGCAAAGCAGCAATAGCTGCACTCCGGAAGCGCAGGTCTGTTTTGAAGGGTTTGCCTGTCTTCTTTCACTGCTGGTCTCCCCCGACCCCCAGCAAGAGCTCAATGAAAATAATTGCAATTGAAATGCACCATCATTTAAATGCCGCATGCTTCCTTATAAGTGTCTTCTAAAGCAAGTGATGCAGCTCTGCAAACTATACAAATGATCTCCCTTGTTCTTAACTCAGATTTCCCTGGTAAGATTCAAATGGCAAAAAAAAGTCTCCTTTAACAAATCCTAAGTCAAAATAAAGTCTCTTTGTGCAGTGTCATACTTGGAGTAAGTTATATAAGACACACACTCAAGAAAATAGAATCAAATTAAGCCAAAATAAATCGGAAGGAATTAATGCAGACAGTAGTGGTGCCCAGTCAGTAAGAAGGGTGAGCTGGATGGCTCGGCAGACAAAGGCGCTTGCTCACAAAACAATGGTCTGAGTTCCATCCCAGGACCCATGGTGACAGGAGAGATCAACTCCCTCAAGTTGTCCCCTACCCTCCACAGTATGTTGTGCATGCACACACACAGTATAGCACATCCACAGACACGAGCACACACAGTACAGCACACATACAGACACGAGCATACACAGTACAGCACACATACAGACACGAGCACACACAGTACAGCACACATACAGACATGAGCACACACAGTACAGCACACATATAGTACAGCACACATACAGACACGAGCACACACACAGTAAAGTATACACACAGACATGAGCATACAAAGTACAGCACACACACAGACAAGAGCGCACACACAGTAAAGCACATACACACAGACACGAGCACACACAGAGACACAAGCACACACATATTAAGTGAATATAAATTATAAAAATAACACTATATTAATTATGAAGTCTTAAAAGTAACATAACTAACATCATATGGGAGGGTTTTGCACAACTGATACAAATACAGCTGAAACCCTGGAAGAACAAATGACTTAAATACAAATTAGCAATTTGATTCAGAAAATCTACATAGATTACTAAGCTTGGAGGAAACTGAGAAATATTGCAGTCTTTGTTAGGTAATCTCAACAGGAGCTGTTTCTTTAGAGAGCAGTCTTCAGGTCCTAAATTTCAGTGGGAGAAAGCTATGGAGACATTTTCTGCATATCCTGTCGACACTACGCACAGATTCACTAGGAAGGATCCCTGGGTGGAGGGTGAGGATCTGAGTCATCCCATGAGGCTGAAGTCTGGAGTCCTTGGCATGTGCTTAACTTACCTGAAGGCGATGCATCCTTGTCTGAAAATATCTCATTTTTATATTCCAATTTATTTCATTTTAATTGCCACCATAATTACATCTTTATTCATTCATGATTAACTCTCCAATCCAAGTAAAATATAAAGGTATATATACATTCTTTGACTTAATTATCAGTACTAAAATATTTATAATATGAAAATATAGGAAAGGAAATGAGTAGCATTTCTAAGGGCCAGGACTGTATTTGTATTCTTAATATTTAAGTATCTTCTACATATCAATCAGAAGCATGCTAACAGCTAAATAAGAAATACTAGACCAGAAAATATCAAAATTATCAGAACAAGAAATAGAAATAATCAAAAATACAGTGAGCAGTAGAACAGTTTATGTACTAGTTACTAAAGAAATGTAAAGCAAACATATATTCATTATTGATAAAGATAAAATTATAAAATCTAAGGTTTACAAGAGTTTAGTAAAATTGCCTTCAAATTCATATTATACAAATGTAGACAGCTACACTCTGTCTGAATGCCCTTTGGCAACAGAATGTGGGCCTTAAAACTGTTATGATCAACATGGTAGTCTCACTATAAAAATTTAGTGAACAATTAGAAATGCACTCATGAGCCATACCAAATGTTCGAAGTGCTGGACTGGGATGTGCTGAGGTTGGCAGCGTTGCTGCACACATGGAGGGGCACTTTAATGCTCATTGCCAGTTCTTCTCACGTCTCAACTGGCAGAAAAACAACTTTGAAGAATCATCTCCTGTAATTTAGTGGGGCAACAAAAGAAGCC
This sequence comes from Arvicola amphibius, assembly GCF_903992535.2. Classification (NCBI taxonomy): domain Eukaryota; kingdom Metazoa; phylum Chordata; class Mammalia; order Rodentia; family Cricetidae; genus Arvicola; species Arvicola amphibius. The sequence continues at coordinate 1,368,521 of NC_052047.1, read as the reverse complement.
TGGGTCTAGTTACGATATTTTTGCTCTTTTAGGTAACATCTTTTCTTTCTTTTGTAGGTGTTTGTAGGTCACCTCAAGCAACTTTGTAATTTCAAAGCAGTGTCAGGCCCCATACAGATGTAAGATTCCTGTCATTTATTCTGCCAGAAGTTCCTTTCTGTGTGCACAGGCGGGTCTTTTGCTCGCCTGGAGTGTCCTTTGCTTTGTGAATCTGCTCTTTTCCTTTGTCAGGTCCTCTAGTTCGTGAGCACCGCTATCTCTTCTCTCTCCATTGTGGAGTTCCTCATGTAAATCCTCACTACCAATTTAACCTCCCAGCATCAACTCTTTTCCAATGTCAGTGAGGATGGAATTCTCTGGTATTGTTAAAGTATGTTTTATTTGTAACATTGTATTCTATTTTGGGGTTTCATTTTATAATTGTCATTTGTTACATTGGTATGCATATATGTGTGTGTGCATGTGTGTGCTGCCATGGTGCATAGGGGTGTCAGAGAACAACTTGTGGGAGTCATTTCTTTCCTTCTACCATTTGGGTCCCAGCACCCAGCTCAGCTGTCAGGCTTGGAGGAAGTTGCCTTTTCTTGTTAGGCCATCTTGCATCCTCTAACATTTCTGTAGAAAAATTCCAATTAGTAAATGTTTATAGCACTAACTTACAGATGGACTTTTATTTATTTATCTATTGAGACAGGGTTTCTCTGTGTAGCCCTGGCTGTCCTGAAACTCTCTCTGTAGATCAGGCTGGCCTCAAACTCAGAGATCCACCTGTCTCTGCCTCCTGAATTCTGGGATTAAAGGCGTCACCACCACCACCCAACTCGTTTCTTAATTATTTATTTTTATTCTATGGACATTGGTATTTTGCCTACATGTATGTCTGTGTGAGGATGTACATTGGTATTTTGCCTATAAGTATGTCTGTGTGAGGGTATCGGATCCCCTGGAACTAAAGTTGCTGACAGTTGTGAGCTGCCATGTGGTTGCTAGGAATTGAACGTGGGTTCTCTGGAAGAGCAGCCGGGGCTCTTAACTGCTAAGCCATCCCTCCAGCCCCAAGTTATCGTTATTTTTAACTGCGTGTATATATGTGTGTCTGTGTAGGGGTAGGTGCATGTGTACGGTGTCTGAGAGGCTGGAAGAGGATAGAGTGGTGGTGAGCCATGATGGGTGCCGGGAACTGAACTCTGGTCCTTTGCAGGAGCAGCGTGAGTTCTTAGCTGCTGAGCCGCGTCTCCAGGCCACCCTCTCTTTAGGAATATATATGTGCTTTGAGCGCATTTCCTTCTATAAATACTCCCTTTCTCTCCCTTCCCCTTTTATTAGTTTCCTTGTTCTGATAACAGATTTGTTTCTACTTTCATGTCTACATACATGATTTTATGTGTCTGTATAACATCTAGGAACCATAAATGAGAGAAAACATCCAGTATTTGTCTTTCCGAGCAGACGGCGTCACATGACCATCTTCAGCTGCATCCTTCTTCCTGATGTAACTTAGTTCTTACTATTGGTCAAATATCTAGGTTGACACTATAGCTTAATAGCGAACAGGGATACACAGGTATCTCTGGGATATGTTGACTTGCAATGCTTTGGGAAAATACCCAGGAATGGAACAGCTGTGTCATGTGGAAGATCCACATTAGTGTTCTGAGGATGGCTGGACTAGTTTACATTACCAGTGTGTGTAATGGCTCCTTCTGTCTGCACCCTCACCGACATGTGCTGTTGTTTTCTTGATGACCACCATGCTCACTGCAGTGAGAGGGGATCTCACAGTGGTTCTTCCAGGAGATCTCGTCATGACTGGTAATAAATGCTTAGTATTCGTCCCTGAGAGCCGCCTGCCTCTGCCTCCCAAGTGCTGGGATTAAAGGCCTGTGCCACCACCGCCTAGTGTATAACCTGTTGTCTACCCAGAGGGCTGGGAGCAGAGCTGTTTCATAGTCTAGTGAACTTTGCACTATCTATGTAGCAGAGATCACACTGGATTCTCCACCCACACCCTGATCAGAGCTCATTTTCCTCAGTTAATCTGCAGGACCTATCTTGATGGAAGGTGTCACACATACTTTTATAGAGTTTCAATGAAGTCATTCCGATATTTATTTACATTACTTTGTTCCTCAAAGAGATTTATGTATGCTTTTATTATGCACACGAGATTGAGTTAATTGAGAAAAGGTTTTACCAAACTGCACTGTGTTTATGCCTAAAATAAACTACTTGGGGTCAGACTCCAGAGGCTGAAACACAGACTACTTAGTCATCTTGAAACAAGCTGTCTTCTCGCCTCGAGCCAGCACTGCTGCCAGTGGGGTCTGCAAAGACTGCTGAAAAAGATGGGAGGAGAGAGAACGCAGCGTGGTCCTCTGACGCCCACATGAGCACTGAGGCATGTACACACTCACTCACACACCCTCACACACAGATACACACACATGCACACATACACACACTCACATACAACATACACTCACAAACATATACACACTCACTCCTACACACTCACACACAACATACACTCACACACTCACACACATACACATATGCACACACATACACACACTCACACACACATACACATATGCACATACTCATACATACACACACTCATACACTCACACACACACTCACACATATACACATACGCACAAACTCATACACACATACACACACTAACATACACTCTCTTTCACACACACACACAAACACACACACACACACACCAGCAATAATCTATGTTAAAAAAGAAACTCCTAGCTTAGGTCTGGAGCTTGAAGTATCTTCCCCATTTCAGAGCCCCATGGAGTCCCATTCCTCCATGTGTTGGTGGCTTTTCTTCTTGCACCTTACAGATATGCATCTGTAGGACGTGCATGGCATCTAATGAAACTCACTAAGGTTGTAAGTAGCAAGGTGTATGTGTTGTGGCACATGGCCATTGTCCCAGATACTCAGAAAACTAAGACAAGATGACTGCTTGAGCCTGGGAGCTCAAGATGAGACACACAGTGAGACCGTGTCTCACAATAAGTAAGTAAATTAAAACAGGTCTGGTGTGTGGCTCAGTAGTGGTCACCCCGGACTACTTCTCCAGCTGTAATGATTGTTCTGTCTCTTTAAGAGACAAGCCATGCCCACTCCCTCCCGCATCTGCTGAGGCAGGCAGGTCTTCCTGCTTGCAGCCTGAGTCTCTCTCTTTTCCGACTACCTCTCGGAGAGGCAGCTTAGGTTTCTCTCTCTCTCTCTCCAGCCACCTTCAGAGACCTGCCTCATGTTCTCAAGCGCCGTCCCTGCCTGGGACTGGCTGCTCTCGGGACCCCCTGCCCGCGGCCTGACACCACTTGGGGACCTGCCGCATTCCTGCTGCCTGCCTCCCCCGGGGATCCTGCAGTATTTTTTAATAATCCATTACACCAGCTCCAGTAGAAGGAGCTACTTCACAGGCTCCATGTTAGTTTTTTTTTTTTGTTTTTGTGGGGATTTTTGTCCTTTATTCAGCTTTTCCATAGAGTTTGTCAGCAGAGACTGCCTCCCTCAGTCTGCTCCCTGCCCGCCTGCATGTGCACCAGTCTGCATGTGCACCAGGCACCATACACTGCACTTTTGCTTGACCACATTTGTCTACAAGTTACTGTGAATTAATGAAGCAGGCAGTAAATGATAATTCCCGGTCAGAAACCTACCCTCTGCCTACTCCTACCTAACATCCTACACCACACTTCTCAAAGAACAGTCCCTGCCTTTGGCTCTCATATTTTTCTGGAGCTCACCTATCCACAGAGCCATGGAGTCAGAGAAGAGAGGAAACCCTGATAGAACTCGGGCTGCCTCAGAGCACAGACGACCAGGAAAATGATGATTATAAGGTGTTATTTATAAAAGGGGTGGTGGGGACCGGTCCCATGAGAGGCAAGAGGTGTAGGCGGGTCCCATGGTTGGGGACTGAGGCCTTGGCAGGAGGTAGAGTAGGCATGCAGAGAGAGCTGGGGTACAGAGTTTATTTAGTGGGTTATGAAGGAGGAAGGGAAGGGGAAGGGGAGAAGAGAGAAAGGCAGAAGCTTCCTCTTCGGAAGTAGGGCAGGCAGAAAGAGACATAAATAGATAAATGGGGGGAGGGCAGAAAGGAGGTGGGATATCCACTTGTCTCAGCTGAAGGGGGGGGGTAGGAGTGGGTGGAGCTTGTCTCTTAAACCAGGGTACCCAGGTGACAGCCCAGGCCAGCAGATTACAACATCAGGTTCTAGCTTGCACAGCCCCCTTTTCCAAGGCAGGGGAAAGAGAGACCTTATTTACTTACTCCTTTCCCAGTGGCCAATTCCTACACAAAGCCTGTGACTCTTGAAGGGAGACCCAGGTAGGTTGCTGATCTAGTTCAATGTCCCCCCCCCCCCCATTTCAAAGATTTTGTTGACAGACTTATGTCGATGTGCTGTTTTCATTGTGGTTGTTTTAGTGTGTGACCGGGACTGGCTGAAGGTAGTTTCCTTGTACAAACTTAAGAATCTAGAAGAAATGTCTAAACATTCAGGAACTCACAACTGAATTTATAACTAGCCTCAGTGATCTATTATTCCAACTGAGGCTGAAACAATGGATTCTCCCGAGTCAGCTATAACCAGGAGAGACTTAAGTCAAAGAGGACAAACGACCAGGAAGGTAGGAAAGGGCAGAAAGTCTTCGTGAGCGTTTCAGTGGAAAACTAACTGTTCTGTTTTCTTTGTCCAAGCCATAGTCATACATATTCAAGCTTATAAGAAAACAGAACGGCTGCCAAGGTTAAACAACCAGCTGTTATGAGATAATAACGGCTTCATTTATATACTGATAGAATTTGTATCTCGTATCCTGAAGGCTTGGTCCCTAGGCAATGATGCTACTGTGAGGTGGTGTAATCTTGGAAAGAGTAGGGGCCGAATGGGAGTAGGTTAGGCCATCAAAGGTGCGCCCTTGAGGGGGATTTGGACCCCAGGTTCTTTCCTGTTTCTCTGCTTCTCATATGACGTGTGATATACACACATGTCTACACACACAACCAACACGATGTAACACATTGTCATAGGCCCAAAGCATGAATGTGGACTGAAACTGAGCAAAACAAACTTCCTTCATACAAATCGGCTGTCTTAGGATTTAGCTATAGAGCAGAAAGCTAACACACACACACACACACACACAGAGAGAGAGAGAGAGAGAGAGAGAGAGAGAATGACAGCAACTGTATTTTTAGACAAACAGGTGAGAGATATTTGGAAACAGCTGCAAGGTTTTCCTCAGATTCTTTGCACAGTTGGTTCATCCTTGTGCACGCACACACACGTGTGTGTATGTGTGTTATGCTTCCTTTTGAATTATAACATGAATTTAAAAAACATCAGGCATAGGGGATGGAAGCCCTGGTGGTGCACACCTTTAATCCCAGAATTTGGGAGGCAGAGGCAGGCAGATCTCTGTGGGTTTAAGGCTGCCAGGTCGACATAGTGGGACCCTGCCTCAAAAATAAAACCAAAAAGCCAATCAAAGATGAAGCAGCAAACACACAGAAAAAAAAAAAAAAACATGCAGTGGACCTTCAAAATAAGAGTCCTGCTTATATCTGCAAACGAGCAATAGGATTATCTAGATAAGCACACTATCATAGAGCCACTGAAGCATCAGGTAAGGTAGGGAAGAGAGTCCACTGCTGTTTGTGCAACAGAGGCGTCTCCCAGCACTAAGTTACAGTCTGTCATCCTGGAACTAACGTGAAAGGCTTGTGGAACACACAATCATTTTTACTGATTTTATGCTTTCAAGCTGAAGTATGTATTTTCAATCTGAGACCCTAATTTGCGGAATTTCTCAGTATGAGTGTTCTTACGCTAAGCAGAAATGTAAACCAAACTTATTTCTATTTAGAAATGCTAGGAAATAATGGATCAGAGAGTCAGGCCATTACAGAGTTGCTAAATATATTCTTGTGTTTAATCACAACATATTTGAGGCTGAATTATATAGGCACCTGTAAAAACAACTCAACAACCATGTTCTAGGAACTAGTGAATTGTAATAACACACACACATCCTGGGTAAAAAAGCCTATTTAGAGAAGTTAGCTGTAGAACATTTCTTTCTAAAAAATACTCTCAGACAGACTAATTAGCCTGAACCCAGAAGACCAAAGCTTGAAATAAAGACCAAAGCCTAAAAGTAGTAGAGCTGAGAATTGTAATAAAAATGAAGTCCCGCTGGTACTGTGTGTCCTTCCAGGGGAGGCTCATACACACTGTGTGCAGGAGGATGAGAGGCCCATCACCATTACTTCAGTAATCAGTATATTGTGGGGTCTCTGCAAACACCAGGGCTGGCAGAGGAGCAGTTCGCATGAAGCAGGAAGGAAATCTGATTCAACACGACTTAGTTACCAGTGTCAGTTCCAGAGTCTGACTCTGGGCAGTTTATTTTTTAGGCATGTCAGTACAATTTCAGTTACAACTTTCCTGGTAACAGTTATCTCAATTCCATGTGCACAATAAAGCTTAAGGCATGACTACATTTCGTTCAATTCTGCAAATTACTGGTTACCTCTTCCATAAAAGAAGGGGTTCTATAACTTAAGGGTCTGGTCTAGGGATGGATCTGGTCTGGTCTAGGTGGTTGTAGAGGTCACCGAGATACAAAGTACAAGTGTTGACTGAGGATGCTCAAGACAGAGGTCTACAGAGGAGGAGTCTGGGGGATTCAGGTGTGGCACGGATCACCAGGCTATAACTATATCCACTCCCAGGCTTCCGGGTGGAAAACAGGTATCCATCTCTTCTGTGGAGGAGACAGCCCTGTGTGTTTAGCATCAGGTTTCCTTAGTGCTGTGAGCATAATGACCTTGTGCCCTCTACTGGTGCGTCTAATGCCAGACACCTCCAGAGAGGCCTCAGCAACCCGGCCTGACAGAAGTCCTTGCTCTTGGCGGGCAGGTGGTGGTGCATCCCTTTAATGCCAGCACTCAGGAGGCAGAGGCAGGGGGATCTCTTGAGTTTGAGCTGTTTGTGGAGGTCTGAAAATGTGAGCCTATTTCCACGTTGACCACAGGTCAGAGAGTTGGAACTTACCTCTAGTGCCTTCAAGGTTATTGATGTGCTTCTACCTTTAACAAAGATCCCACTCAGGTGTAGACCAGCGAGTTCTGCGCTCTCAAAATTACTGTCAACAGGTGTGGCTAATAATCAGACCTTGTATTTCAGGAATAGAGAAGTAGGTGTGTTTCTACCTCAGAAGTCTAAGGATCCAGTTCCTTAATGATGTTCCAAATGAAGGAACATTTGATTCCACCTAGGAAGGGGTTTGCCTACAGAATGTTTTGGTCTAGGGTATGAGCGTGACTCGTTTTGTTCTAGAAACCCTGTCTAGAAAAACAAAACAAAAAACCAGAATGCTTAACTATGAATGTAGCCCGTGACCTTCAATTAGTATGTTCATTTCTTTGTATGCTGTTAATGTAGTCTTTTGTCTTACTCCTACATTTTGGGGTCAGGGGTATTTTAAGCAGTTGGAAATTAAATGCAGGTGAATTTCAGTACTAACTGGAATTCCCTCCCGATACTATCCTGTACGTTTCTCTGTTTTATTATTTCCATTCACGTCTTCATATTCTTTACTATATTTCTAAATCCCCATGCCCTTACCCTGGTGAGAGGTATTTTTGTCGAGATTGGCCCCTGACAGTTATTACACAGAGAAACCCTGTCTGGAAAAGCAAAATCATCCTTGCTCTTGGGTGGGCTTTTACCTTCTAGTGAGACGCGCAGAGCTATAAACAGTAAGTAGCACAGATGACTTATGTAGCATGTCAGAAGTGACAGCTGCTAAGGATGAACAGACATGCTAAGAGGGTCGGAGCGCTGTGGTAGGTCTTACTGTAAACAGTATACTTGATCATAAGCTCTGATGCCATCTGGAGAGCGAGCTTTGGACAGAAAAGCTGACGCAGGAGCCCTTCATCAGAACATGCCTGGTGGGTGTAAGCAGGACAAGGGACTGAAGTGGAAATCCGGAATCTATGAGTGGATGGTGACACCTAGACCGCGTTTACACAGTCACTGCAGATGCAAATAATCCGGAGAAGTAATACAATGCTCTTAACCTCTGAACTCTCTCTCCAGCCCCTGGATTATTAATCAAATCCAAATTTTTTCCCTCCTTTTTAAAACACTTATCACTCTGAGCAACAACGATTAAACAACTTGTTAAGCTTCGTTTAGGTCTGAAGACGGGACTCTTAAAAAAGCACGAATATTTTACATAGAGAGCCATCAGTGAACATCTAGGTCTTTTTCACAATTTGGACAAAATGCGGGTCACTTAGATTTGTTGTTGTTGCTAATCAAAGGATACAAACTCCCAGAGCTCTGCCTGCCTCTGCCGTGACTAAAGTCACGGGGTCTGCGGCTGCGCAAAAGCCAAAGCCCAGCATGCCCCGCGGCGGGGCGGCCCTGGAACCTGGAGAAGCTCAGTGTGGCCCGGGAGGAGCGGAGCTGGAGCTTGGTGGTCAGGTGCGCTCAGGAGGGCGCCGGAGACCCAGAGACCCGTCTGTCTGTCTGTCTGTCTGCCCGGCTGTCCCTCCTCGGGCTCCCTCGGGGCTGGCTGGGCGGCAGAGGGCGAACCCGCCCTTCCTTCTCTGGGGTGCTTGCTTCTCGGGCCTGCCTGAGCCCTGCGCATTTATGTTTTATCTTCTTTATCTAAAGAATAGGAGATTCCGTGAGGATCCCGTGGGTCCGAAGAGCAGAGAAGGTGATTTGCCGGAAGTTACTGTGCAACCTAAAACGTGGTTAAATTGAAGAACATTCTCGCAATCTTGGGAAAAACAAAACAGGAGCAGGAAAAGCCCAGGCCCAGGGGACAATGAGTCTACGGTTTTTCGTTTTTTTACCTTGTGTGTGGGGGGAACTCTGCCCTCGTGTATGTGAGCGCCACGTGCTGGGAATTGAAGCCCCCCTCCTCCCCCAGCCTGACGGGTCCAAGTTTCATTTTCAGGAGAGGAAGCAGACCAGCTGGAGGTTAGGTGATTCGGCCAAAGTGAAGTAAGTAGCTCCAGAGCGAATGGGTTCTTGTCTTGCCAGCTAGCCTACTTTTTCCCGTGGAAATACCGAGGAAACGTTGCTTTCCTAGCCCTAGTTTCTGATTTCTAATCCTCAACAGTGCCCCTTTGGGAAAGTACTGACCCCGATTCTTTTCCCGTAGAGTTTGTTTTCAAAACTAAGATAAAGGATGCGAAGGGTTAAGACAGATGTGTCTATTACTGATATACACACATCAATCAGAGCTCAGAATCTATCTACAAACATTGCCGTGTTGTGTGCGCTGTATGGATGTGTTACCAATTAGGGGCCATTGGCCACATTGCATTGTGTGTGGTGCGGGCAGGGAGGTGAATTTCCCTTCTTCACCGTGTATCAAGAGCTGGGTTAGGTACGCCAGAAAATGTCTTTGCTCTCGGAGAGCTAGTTTGTCATTCATTCATTCATGCAATAAATGCGGAAGTAATGGAGCAGCTGGTTTTAGCTCAGCAGGAGGAACTTGCTAATTACTAGAGCTGTTTTAGTAGAAGAGACTGTCTTGGGAGCTGCTAACTCACCATCACCCAAAGTGGCTTTCATTTGCATGAGTCGCTTTCTAAATTTTGCTTTGAACTACTTCCGTATTAGGTAACACGCAGAAGGTAAATTTAGTCGACAGAAGGTAAATTTAGTCGACATTTAGACATGTATGGTTTAGCTGTTGAAATAAAATACACCTCTAAGCAATCTTGTTGAGAAAATACATGTGTTCAATCGAGGAAGGCAAATTCTGAACAGGTCTCATTTTGTTTGGAGGGTTATTTTTTGAGTAGACAGGATTTTTAAGGAGCTTTGAAGAAAAAGCTGACCCTTATTATTCTAAAGATTTATTATTTGGAGGCTAGAGAAATGGCTCAGCAGTTAAGAGCACTGGCCGCTTTTCCAACGAACCTTTCTTCAATCCCAAGCACCCACGTGGCAGTTCACAGCCATCTGTAACTCCAGTTCCAGGAGGTCTGACACCCTCGTCTGGCCTCTGCGGCCACTAGGCACACCTATTGTACATAATCATCCATACAGGCAAAATACCCATACACATAAAACAAGTCTTTTTAAAAGATCATTTTCCATTTTGCATATGGTGTGAGTCTGTGGCAGGTGTGAGCACGTGAAGGCTGGCGCCCAAAAAAGCCAGTGGCATCAATCAGATCCTCTCAGAAACGGAGTCATAATGGGTTTGTAGCCACTGCTGTGACTTTGGTGAATCAAACTTAGGTCCTCTACAAGATTGCTTTCAACTGATGAGCCACCTCTTCAGTCCTGAGCAAGCTATCTTTAGAACATTCAGATTTATGTAAGTTATAAATAATGCAGAGTGTGCCCAGTGTAGTGGTTTGGATGAGAATGGCATGCTTGAACATCCGAGACCTCAAAGCCTGCTCCTGGTGAGCACTTCCTCCAACAAAGCTGCAGGGTACTGTAACAAGGCCACACCTTGCTATGAGCTTATAGGAACCAATTTTATTCAAACCACCACAGTTTGTTTTTCCATTCAAACTGTTCTGGTCATCTTTGTCCATTTCATTGGCCTCCTCTGCCATAAAGCCCGTCAGTGAGGTTTATTTTTGAACATGTCCTTCGGGGCAATACAGAATCCTGGCTCCTCTTAAACATTTCCTGCCTTTGTCCTGCAATCAGCTATTTCTCCAAAGAACCTAGTTTCTTTTATTGTAGAATTCTATAACAACCAGTTTGGTTGCTAGATATGTATATTTCAGAGGAGATGGGATTTGCATGCAGGATAGAATTCAGAATTGCTTATAAAAAGTTCAGAACTCTGTACACTGTCCCCTCCCACCACAAACTGCTGTGTGCTCAGATATCACCTGGCCTAGAAAATGCTAATGCCAAAGATGTTCTGGTGTTAATACTGTGAGTAAAAACTCCTTTTGTCTGAGTTTGCATCTTCTATTTGAATCCTGATATTGGCAGGCTAACTCTTTGGTTTACAAATCGGAAAAAATGGTGACCCGAGTCATCTTCTCTCTAGGTTAGTGCTTTGGAGCAATTGCCTCTAAATATTACATGAACTCTTAAAAGCAGACATGGTGATTCACACCTGTGATCTCTGTACTTGGAAGATCAGTGAGTTTGAGGCCAACCTAGGCTGTGGGGGACCCTAGGATGAGAGAAGCCAAATGTGCAGCCAGACACTTCCTTTTCTGACTTTGATATTTAGTCATCAAACATTTCTTCATTTCCTCCGATTGTGCCGCAGGCAGTCTGGGCTCACCCAGCGGCACGCCAATGGATACAAGTGGAGGAAAGGAAGAGATAAAGTGGACAACCACCATTATTATCAGCTCCTCTCTTAAGGTAAGTGCCTCATTGAAGACGGTATCCACAGTTGGGGAAGAGGAAGTAAATATGCTAAATGTAAGTTACGTATGTCTGCCATCACATTCAGAACGCTGCTTCCTAAATGTGTGAAAGTTGGGAATGTTCTAGTGTCCTTCTTAGGTAGGGTCTCATTAGCTCAGGCCTCAAACTTGCTGTGGAGCTGAAGACACGGGAGTTCTAATCCTGCCTTGGCCTCCCTTCGACTGTGTGCTGTGCAGTGGTTACCGGTGTGTGCTGCCGTCCCAGCCCAGTGCTCTTTTATATTTCCTTAGTGCATCTTTTTAAAAATGTCTGTTTGTTTGTTTGTTTGTTTGTTTGTTTATCTTTACTTTGTGCTTACTTCGTTTATTTTTCTGAGACAGGGTCTCCTGTAATGACACTAACTTCCAGCTGCTGTCGCTGAGATGTCAGCTCCTGATGTTCTGGTCCTCCTGCCGCTACACCCAAAGTGCTGGGCGTACAGGGTGTGCTGCCGTGTCTTGTAGTGTGTTCTGATTCTGAGTTTACCAATACACTAAATACTCACTAGATCAGAGCCCCACGTCTGGTCATCTCATCACATTCAGAGATGTTCAGTGTTTCAAATGCGGTTTTTGACGTTATTTGCCAAAAAGATCCTAGGGAACGGATCTTTGTGGTTCTTTGCTAAAAGAGTTGGTTACTTTTCTTATTAATTTCTTAAAATTTCACTTGCAAACATTTTATTTTTGACTCATTATATACTAAATATTGGGCCACGGTTTTCTCTTTTGTATTTTTTTTTTTTTTTTTTTTTTTGGTTTTTCGAGACAGGGTTTCTCTGCAGCTTTTTTAGAGCCTGTCCTGGAACTAGCTCTTGTAGACCAGGCTGGCCTCGAACTCACAGAGATCTGCCTGCCTCTGCCTCCTGAGTGCTGGGATTAAAGTGTGCACCATCACTGCCTGGCTGATATATTCCCTTTTTAATTTTAAAGATATGATGAGCATCTTAGGCAGTTTGGCTCTTACATACCTACTGCATCCTTCCATATTTTTTTTCAGTCTTTGCTAAAATTTTCAACATATTTCATCTCCTTAAAGCTAGAAAGCAGACCTATTTTAAGATAAGTATCTGTTAGCCCAACTGTCTAGATCCCCTGTGGACCCATTTTTATTAGCTGCTGTTTATGGTAGTTCTCTTTCATGTAAACTTAACTTATATATGCCTGGCTGGTGTGTGTGTCTGTGTATTATAATTTATATTTTTTAAATTGTACAAGTAATTTGAAGTCTTTAATATATTTAGTATGCTCTTCTACAAAGGCCTTAATTCTATAATAAAATTAAATTGATGCTGTTTGTCAGGTAAAACAGAAAACTTCATTTTAGATGAATAATGCATTAATAGAAGTCCTGAATATTACGTAAGACTTTTAAAAATCACCTTACCTAACTGGCCAATGCGGAGCACCTGTGCAAAGCTCCTGATTTATTCCAGCACTGGAAACAAATTTTACGTTTATAATTCAGATTTAACGGAGAGCTGTTTATTTGCTAAGTCTGGCCAACCACGCCGTGTATTAGTAGTTAACCTTCCATGTCTCTAGGAGGGCACAGATTACAGGAGAACTGGGAAGGCCGGCACTCGGTCTCCTTCTGTAATGGGCTTTGGGAAGCCCTGATTGAGAGATGCGTGACCCCGCTCCAGGGACTGCAGTGGTTTGCAGCTGGCTGTGTCCCTGGGAGATCTGCTCTGCTTTTGTCAGCAGCTCTCGTCTGCCCGTCTCGGATTGGCAGGTGCCCTTGGGGAAGAAACGGCCTAGATGCTGGGGTCATATCTTTGAATTTCTGTATAGATCTTGGCCTTATAATTTCTTGCTCTCCTGCTAGCTTTTTGATGCATTTGTACAGATTTGTTTTCAAACTGTCATTTTCAAGTTTCTTCAGCAGGAGAGTTGACCTAAATTACTGAATCTGCTATTGCTGGAAGCAGTACACAATTTAAAAAGCACAAAAGAAAGGGCCATGGTTGAACTCCAGGACAAAGACTCAGTAACATAAAATACTCTATTTAGGAAATACTCTATTTAGGAAAGAAAGTAGCATATATTTTAGACTATGCACTTAAATTATATTTTTCTAAAGGAAAATGTAAAATCAGTTTAGGTAAGGTGCGTGCGCACGTGCATGTGTGTCATGTATGTATACATGTATGTGGGTGCAAATGCTTGTACACACCTTGCAGAGGCCAGAGGAGGATGCCGTGTGTCCTGCTCTACCTTCCTTATCCTCCTAATTCTCTCACTGACTCTGGGCCTAGGCTGGCGGCCAGCAAGTCCAGTACTGGGGTTATAGACATGTAATTTCTAGGGACTTGAACTTGGCGTGGCCAGGACGTGCTCTTGCCCATTGAGTTATCCCCCAGCACGTGGGTAATTTTTTTGATGTAAGGGCTAACAGACTTGAGTTCTAGCCAATTAGGATATATATTAACCACTTAGGTTTTAGCCCTTTGCCTGATATGATCTAGTATTTTAGGTAGATTAGTAAGAAAGGTAATTATTTTTAATGGTAATACTTAAATCATCATACAGTAATGCTGCCTCTCTGTTTCTGGATCACTACAGGAAATGTAAACAGTGAATCAGGAAGCTGGTTGTCACCTAGAGGGTATTCTGTGTGTGTGTGTGTGTGTGTGTGTGTGTGTGTGTGAGAGAGAGAGAGAGAGAGAGAGAGAGACACTAACGCACATAAGAACCCACAGCCACACACTAGTGCACATAAGAACCCACAGCCACACACTAGTGCACATAAGAACCCACTGCCACACACTAGTGCACATAAGAACCCACAGCCACACACTAACGCACATAAGAACCCACAGCTAGACACTAGTGCACATAAGAACCCACAGCCACACACTAACGCATATAAGAACCCACTGCCACACACTAACACACATAAGAACCCACAACCAGATAGTTTCTTAAAAAGAAGTTTCCCCAAAGCTAGTAAGAGTCGGAGACAGCCCCTGTTCCCACTGTTAGGAGTCCACAAGTGGACCAAGCTACACAACTGTTCCATACATGCAGACACCCTAGGTCAGTCCCATGCAGGCTCCCTGGTTGTCAGTTCAGTCTCTGAGCCCTGGTGAGCCCAGTTAGTTGGTTCTGTGGATTTTCTTGTGGTGTCCTTGACCTCTCTGGCTCCTTTCCTGGACAGAGACAGAAGAGGGGTTGAGAGGAAGGGGGAGGTGGGGGAGGTGGACTGGGAGTGGAGGATGGGGTCATGCTGCGGCTGGGATGTAAAATAAATAGATGAATAAAAAACATTTGTCCTTGTTGGGCAGTGGTGGCACATGCCTTTGGTTTGGTTTGGTTTTTTAAATTATTTATTTATTTTCATTTTATGTATATTGGTGTTTTGCCTGCATGCATGTTTGTGTAAGGGTGTTGAATCCCCTGGAACTGGAGTTACAGTTGTGAGCTGCCATGTGGGTGCTGGGACTTGAACCTGAGTCCTCTGGAAGAGCAGCCAGTGCTCCTAACTGCTGAACCATCTCTTCAGCCCCTAGTTTTTGGTTTTTTTTAAGACAGAGTTTCTCTGTGTAACACTCCTTGCTCTCCAGTAACTCACTTTATAGACCACCTGCCTCTGCCTCAAGTGCTGGGATCAAAGGTGTGTACCATCACCCAGCTGGCACAAGCCTTTAATCCCAGCCCTTGAGGGGGGGGGGCAGAGGCAGGCAGCTTTCTGTGGTCAGCCTGGTCTACAGAGTTCCAGGACAGCCACAGCTGTCCTGTTTCTTTCCATACTGTTCCAAAGAAACACTGTCTTGAAAAACAGAAGAAAAAAAAAGAGAGTTTTCTCTGGTTCTCTTAGTTTTTAGCTCTGTAAGACAGCTCCCTGGTTTTATCTCTATCAGGAAGGTCTCACTCCTCTTTGTGTCTGGTGATAAGTCTTTAAGTGGAACAGTGACAAAAACCATTAAACACTTTTAATTTAGTCTTAGTTGTAATAAAAATCATTTAAGGCATGTCTTACGTTTGTGTTTCTGAAAATTCTTTCAAGAGTTATGAAATTGCAACTGCCCTAGAAAATCGAAGCCACAAGGTTCGGTACTCAGATACATTGGAAAGAGGATCGATTGTCTTCTCTCTGTCTGGTATGGTATATTTGCTAGTTGCCTTTACTTCCTTTTAAATATGTGGATGTAAATGTTAATTTTTGAAATTCAGTAGCAATATAAAAGCTTATGTTATCTTTTAGAAGAGTATACGGGCTGCATTTTGCTTTTGCTGCAAAATCACACATATGGCCAACTGTAGGACTTGTTCCGTTGGTTGAGTGGGATCTGGGAGAGGATGGAAAAGTACTTGCTGTGGAACTGAGGCGAAAATGGAAAAGTCCCCTTGTCTCCATGTATATACGTTGTTAACAGAGGCCAGCAGGAGACCTTGGCCAAATTTACATACCCAAACCAATATATGATGTTTTCCCATTAGTTTTATTTGCTGGAAAAAAAATCATTGGAGAACTTTATGGGAACAAATCAGCGTTCTGAAATTCTAAAATTGTGGGTGAGTCATTGGCAGAGTGCAGGACTAAATTAGGCTGAGAAGGTGCAGCTCCAGCTGTGCTTGGGAAGGAAGAGACATGACAAGGGAGGGGGAGGAAGGGAGCTTCTCTGTCTGTGTCTGGCCGCAGTGCAGGCTGTCCAAGGCCAGCCTGGACCACACAGTGAGACCATCTCAAAATAAGAAAAAGAAGATTCTATTAGGAGGTTTACCGCTCTAGCACAGATTTTGGATGGCAGGTACTTTCTGAGTCATCTAGAAAGACCTTCATGCTGAAAATTACCTGGGACCAAAATCATTCCTCTTGGCTGAATAGAAAACACTCCAGAGAGAAAGAAGTCAAGTATTCTCGGTGACGATGTTTTAGTTACCATCTGTATGTTTAGCCCTCTGACAAGCCCCACAGAGAACTACTCTCTCCAAGTCCTGGAGGACAGTGAGGACCAGAGAGGTCACGTGGAGTACACACACGCATTCAGTCACTGTGATCACAGCTGCTGTCTAGAGACTCTTACCTACACTCACGCCACAGCTAGCCCAGGTGAATTGGCCCCGTTCCGGACACCAGGTATCTGCTCGCTGGAGCTGTTTTCATTTACCTGATTCCTGAGCTTCTGGGAAGCTTTCCAACAAAAGTTTTGAAGATTTGCTTTAAACTACCTATCTCGTTGATTTTTAGCTTTTGAAAGTCAACACAGGATCTTCCGAGTTACAGAAGGGTCAGCACATGCAGTGCTTGCACAGTAGTAGGGTGGGGAGGGCATGGCTCCTTCCTGGATGCCTGTCCCTGGCTGTTTATTTGTGTCCTTTGGAATAGCCTTTCTAATAAGACAATAAATGTTTCCAAAAGTACTTTAGCATGAAATATATTTTGAGACAAGTTCTAGCCAGGCAGTGGTAGTGCACGCCTTTATTCCCAGCACTCAGGAGGCAGAGGCAAGTGAATCTCTGTGAGTTCAAGGCCAGCCTGGTCTACAGATTGAGTTTTAGGACAGGCTCCAAAGCTACACAGAGAAACAGTATCTCAAAAAACCGAGAGAGAGACAGAGAAAAGTTCTTATTATATAGTCCTGGCTGTTTCTATAGCGCAGGATGGTTTTGAACTCACAGTTCTCCTGTTTCAACGTTACATATGCTGAGATTTTAGATGTGCACCACCACACCTGGATTGAAGGGTTAACTTTTAAAATAGACTTAATCTTTTAATTAAAATTAGGCATCACTTTTATGTGCCCAGTGCCTTAGGTAGAAAAAAATTACTGGGCAGTGTTTTCCCTTTAAATACTTGGAACAGTCGCTCTGCTATAAAGAGCATGTCAGAGAAAGACCCAAACCACCTTGTTATATAAGGATTATAACAACAAATTTATATGAATATGTAAGTGAGGTTGGGGGTCCCTGATCTTATTGAGCTTATGAAATTCACTTTATGTGACATTATATTCACCTTTTCTAGGAGTTGCATTCTTATTGATGGATGCTAAAGAATGTATATCAACTGAGGAAATATTTCTAACCAAAATTGAGAAGTTTATTAACATTCACCAGAATAGTTTTTTGGTTCTGTTTGCCCCACTGCATGGGCCTGAAGAATGGGATCTCATGTTCAGGATTCACCAGAGGTATGGACGCAAAGCACAGTCCAGGTTTTTTCCGTTCTTGTTTTGTTTACACTCCTTTGTTTACTTCAGTTCTTAATGCTTGTAGGCAGTTGAGTTTTGTTTTGCTAGAAGACAAACTTTATAACCTGCCATTTGTAACCAAACAGGCAGACAGCTGTTCCTTAGGTTGGGGTGACTAGAGTTGATTTGGTGACAGACCTGTTCTACAAAAGCAAGCCAAAGTGAGCTCTGAATTCTGGTCACACAGCCACCTCAGATCCTGTAAGGACAATGCAGGGCGTGACTGGATGAGCACGGGACAGAGTGGAGCGCAGTCCCTCCGCGTCCTGCTGTCGGGACAGCAAACATGACTCCCCCCCCCCTTTCAGGTTCTTGGGCAGTAACTTACGAATACTTCCTGTACACAACACAGTAAATGCCGCTGACCTCATGTGCACCATAGCTAAGGTAAGTCACCTGGGGGAACGGTACTCATACACAAATACACGTTGGCCAGAGATTTTAAGGTTTTGTTTTTAAATAAATTTTTGAGATAATTACTCCATTTCTTCCTTCCCTTGCTTCCTTAAAGCCCTCCCATGCACCCCAATTCTCTTTCAAGTTTATGGCCTTTTTCTTTAGTTGTTACATGGATGTGTTCATAAATAAATATAACCTGTGCAGTCCCCTTAATGTTACTGTATGTGTAGGGTTCCAGGCTGACCACTTGGTACTAGAGAACCAGTGTGGGCTCCCTGGAGCTGTATCTCCTGATGTCAGCACCCGAGCTGCCGCAGTGCTTCGTCTAGACTTGGCTTCTCATGACCTCTCCCCTTCCGTGCTAGCACATCTACTGGTGTCTCTTGTCATGTTTAGGCGTCCATACTGATGAGACTTCGTGGGTATAGCTTCTGACATTTCTAGGAGACACAGTCTCACAGCAAACTCCCCACTGTCTCTTTAAAACTCTTTGGTACCCTTTCTGCAACGACCGAGCCTCAGGTGCAGAAGCCGTCCCTGTGTCACTCGGAACTTGGCCCTCATCGGTTGTTTCCTGTGAGCTCTTGCAAAGAGAAGCTTCCTGGACGAGGGGCAAGGACCAGACTTACCTGTCGATAGGACAAACATTTAAAGTGTAGTTAGGGACTGTGCTGGTTTAGAGAAGTGGTGGTTGTGGGTTCTCCAAGTTCAGACTTCACTAGTCCCAGGGATTGGCTAGGCTCCTAGCAGCATGCATGACTCCCTCTTGTTGACCAGGTCTTGGGTTCCTGCTAAGATATGAGTGCCACTACTGCACCTTACGTTGTCGTGGCTCACAGGCAGCATGGCTGGGGAGGACTGCTGGTTGCTTCCCTCATTTGGAAGCTTGCATGGCATCTTCTGGTACCGTGAAAGCTAGTTCCTCGAAAGCTGTCAGGTCCACTCTAGCTCTGGGCCTCAGTGCCCTGTGTCTGAAGTGTGTAGAGCCTTCAGCAATAGGGACTCACCTTCCACATGTGGAGCAGCCACGGGCAACAGCCACAGCCTGTAACGTTTGGGAGTCTCTTGGACAACCCTGCCCAGCAACTCAAAAGAGGACTTCTCAGGCCGAGTGATGGGGTTTCTGTTAGATCTTGGAAGCATTGGCAGCCCAAGTGAGAGGATCTAAGGCATGCCACCACTCCAGTAGAATGATTTTTTAAATATATGATCCTACAGAAACTGTTTCCATAACTGCTGTTGCGTGTTCATCCCCTTCCAGACTACCTCCAAGGCAGCCTTAGACAGCATCTGCTACAGGATGGTGACAACCAAAGCTTACATCATAGAGCAAAGCCCTGTTTGGAGAACACTCCAAAAGATAAAGCTGAGGACTGACTCAATTAATCCAAATTCAGAGTTTTGATTATAAGTGTTCATTTAGAAAAATATCAAAATAATTAAACTTATTAAATTATAATGTCCAAATGTCTATTTAAGACCATTTATATTTAAAATAATGTGTATTCAATTAAACATGATTTTATTTTGGAAGTTTGGTTGAGTGATTCCTTTAATGTTTTGGAGTGTAGTTGTGTTGGACAGTGCTACTCGGGCATATATAGGCCCTTGCTATAAATAAACATGGAAAAGCAAAGAGAAAGTAATTGGTACAGTATGTGGATGAATAAAGCATTTTGACTACATTTTTTGATGTCATAAAACAAATTAGTTTGTATTGACTCTTCTAAAGAAGTACTTTTAAAAAGTATTATGTGTATGGATGTTTTGCCTCTGTGTGTGTGTGTGTGTGTGTGTATGTGTGTGTATCACATGGGTGCCTGGAAAAGCCTCAAGTGCTCCTAATCACCGCGCCATCTCTCCAGGCTGTGGAAGGTGAAGGCTATGTACTTCTCATCTGTATATCAGAAACTGACAAGCCCCCAACTGTATTTTTTTAGAAGTAAGTTCCTGTGTTCCTGCAAATAATTTTTTGACATTGTAAAACATACTGGAAACATCATATTATTGATTTTTATTTATAAAGCAGAATTTTTACTTTATTCCAATGTTTTCTTCAGAGGTAGACTTTGTTTTGATTTCAATGAGTTCTTCTACTCGAGCTAGAACACTTTCAATCAAGTCAAACGTGAAAAGAGCTGAATGCAGCACCTGAACACCAAGAAAAGAGCGTTACTGTGGTCATTACTAGTCTTTTTGGGAGAGGGTCTTGTGAAGGAGCCCAGACTGGCCCTCTTCCTGTGTCAGCAGGGTTCCAGGCCCACGTACCCACACGAGCAGAAATCTGTGTTATTAACGCGGTTTCTAAAGCAAAGCATAGAACAGACCTCAGACTGGGAGTTACCTTAAGTTGCATTTCAGGAGGCATAGCAGGGATTTCTTCTCCACCTACAGTCACAGAGCAGACGCCTTTGCACGTCGAGGCTGCAAAGGGAAGAAAGAACATTACATGCAGCCACCACAACAGCCCTCGGGAGCCTCGGCACTGGGCAAGTGCTTTACTGCCGAGCTGATCCCCAGCTCCAACTTCCACATTTTATTACATCTATCTATGAATTTTGTGTGTGTATGTGTGGCATGGTACATGTGTGCGTTGGGGTCACAGGACAACTTGGAGGAGTTGGTTCTCTTCTTCCACCGCTTGGGCCCCCAAGATTTAACTGAGGCTTAGGGCGTGGCAGACGGCAAGCATCTGTTGGGCCATCTCTTCACCTTCAGATTTAATAACACTCACGAGCTACTTTAATCATTGATAATTTTAAATTGTGTCAATGAGGAAACACCTCACAGAATATTTGTTACCAACAAATAAAATTAAATACTGGAATTGTGCGATGTGAACGGATTCTTTAGAAAACAGCTTTACAGGCTAAGAATCATTTTAATTGCACAAATAAAGCTTCCATGGCCTCTCACTTTTACATAAAATGAACATGTACTAAAATGTGATAGTTTGGGGGCTGAGAGCACTTAGCACGCTAACAGAAGCAGGGTGTTTCCCAGCACCCGCATGGAGGTTCAGAAGCACCTGCTCCATTTCCAAGTGATCCAACCCCCTCTTCTGACTTCCATGGGCTCATGCACACTTATGATACACATAAATGTACACACACATAAAATATTTTTTAAAATATGATCACTTCAGAATTTGAATTTCAGACTTAGTGGAAAATAAAACATGCTACTAACCTTGGCTGTTTCGTTGGCTGTTTTTAATTTCTGCTTCATAATGTGCTTTTGACATATTAAGTCCTATATGAAGTGGCTTTAAGAAATTATTTTCAATCTTTCCAAGTTCTGTCCATAATCCAGTCTGTTCAGAAGATTTAATGAACAAATTAGTTACTTGTTCAGCATACAGAGGATGCCTTCTGTTAATGCACATGCACTGCTGGGAGGGACGGTGGCTGCATCCCAGGGCTGCTCTTTAAGCCACTATTGCATCAGCGATGGTGCCGGTCTGAAGTGCCCGCTACAACTGCTCACCACTGCGCCGCCTACACAGCCAGTGGTTGTGAGCTCTGTACGAGCGCTCCCTGGTGGCGTCCTGCAGCCCCCACATCCTACTTTCGGCCTCACTGGACTTAGAGTCAGTGTGCTTGGCCACGGGTCACGTTCTAGGGATCTGTTTTCTTTCCTACTGATGGAGACTTTTAAAACCGAAATAATTTGACCAAGGTAGATGGTTACTCTAGCATTGTTTTGTCATATGTCTGAGAAGTTTTCATGTCAAGATCATTTGCAACTGTGGTACAAAAAAGGGCGACAGTAATGAAGTTTTAACTTTAAAGAAAGGACAGAGATAAATACAAGAAAATGGTGGTATGAGACTCCAGGTACTCTTTACACCAGAAAATAGTTTCCAAAGGGAATTCAGTTATCCGTAACCATAACAATGAGATGAACACTTATAGTGAGCTTATGGGAAGCCTGTGTAACAACTGGTGCTGATGACACCACACGTCTTTCCCTGAAGTCTGGAGCATTCATGCATGGCTGGCAGGAATGTTAATCTGTCCAGTCACTATAGAAATTGGTATCAAGGTTCCTCAAAAAACTACAAATAGAACATGAATCAAGCTGCACACGTAGCAATTCTCACACACCCAGGTTACATCCACGCTAGGTGCCCATCAACAGAGGACAGAAAGGAGAATGTCGTGTACACGGCAGAGGATCGGTCACCACTGTCAAAGTGCCTTTCCAGAAGAGTGCATGAAACGGAAGTTAATCTGATGTGAAATAAGATGCTCAGATAGTCCTCATATGCAGAATCCAGCTTTTCTAAAGAAAAAGACATGAAAACAGAAGAGGAACCAGCGGGAGAGCGGGAGGAGGCCAGAGTGTGAAAGGAGTTCACCCGTGAAAGTGTCATAATGAAATGCATTTTTTGGCCAAATAATATATGCTAGTAAAAAGACTTTCAAAAAACCTATCTTGGGGGCTGGAGACATGGCTCAGTGGTTAAGAGCACTGCCTGCTTTTCCAAAGGTCCTGAGTTCAATTCCCCGCAACTACATGGTGGCTCACAACCATCTGTAATGAGGTCTGCTGCCCTCTTCTGGCCTGCAGACATACACACAGACAGAATATTGTATACATAATAAATAAATAAATATTTTAAAACCCATCCTTTTAACAACGTCTCTTATCCTCTGGGAAATGCAGGTCTAAAGAGAAACTAGGAATTCAGACTTACACCTATCAGTGCATTCAACACTTATGGACTTACCCTGGGAAAACAAGCAAGGGTGCATTTTATGATTGCAGTGCAGAGGTGCCTTTAAGAAAACAATGTCCAATGAAGGAGAGTGCAAGAATATGTTTCCTAGCAGGAAAACGGTAAGTTGTGGTATATCCACATAATGGAAAACTACATAGACATTTTTTTCTTGAATAAATACTGAATAGAAGAAACCACTTTAAATAGCATGACTTCATTCTTAAGAAAGAAAAATGTGGCAACCTCACCTCCCAAGGGCTGTAATTACAGGCATGAGCCATGGCATCAAGCTAAGGGCATTAATTTATTTTAATTTGTAATCCATAACATTAAAACATTAACTAATAAAAAACACCTTCAAAATTAGGCTAAAGTAAATTTCTTTCACATGCTGTTTGGCATAATTCCACTCTTTCCTATAATGAACTGTACTGCTTTTGGAAGCATGTAGGCGTAAAGACGCTGTGGAGGTAAAAATATACTCTGTCTTACAGGAAAGTTACCAGATCTTTTTTAAAACACAAAAGAAGAAAGCTTAAGATTTCTTTCATCTTTGATGTTAAAAAAGTAACAAGATTTTTAAAGTGTTTATAAGGATTGAACTTTTGAAATCCTCACGATTGCCTGCCTTTCATTTCATATCCAAGTCACTGACTTAACAGTTCTGAAACCTTTTGAGTTCTGTCCTAACTATGTATTAAAACTTCATTGCAGCCGGGTGGTGGTGGCGTATGCCTTTAATCCCAGCACTTGGGAGGCAGAGGCAGGCGGATTTCTGTGAGTTCGAGGCCAGCCTGGTCTACAAGAGCTAGTTCTAGAACAGGCTCCAAAGCAACAGAGAAACCCAGTCTAGAAACAAACAAACAATTCACTGCAGCCTACCCAACCCCACTAGACATTTTTACAGCACAGTGAGGTAGGTTCTGGAACAGGTAGGAATCTTGCAAAGACAGTCAACCATAATAAAAGAAGAAATGGAGCACGCACCGGGGATGTTTGGTCCTGCAGAACACGCATTGGGGATGCCCCCCCACCCCCGGCAGAGCACGCACGGGGATATTCTCCCCCCCCCCACAGAACACGCATTGGGGATGCCCCCCCCCACCCCCGGCAGAGCACGCACTGGGGATGTTTCTCCCCCACCCCAGGCAGAGCACGCACGGGGATGTTTCTCCCCCACCCCACCCCCGGCAGAGCACGCACGGGGATGTTTCTCCCCCACCCCAGGCAGAGCACGCACGGGGATGTTTCTCCCCCACCCCACCCCCGGCAGAGCACGCACGGGGATGTTTCTCCCCCACCCCAGGCAGAGCACGCACGGGGATGTTTCGCCCCCCCCTCCCCCCCCCCCCCCCCCACAGAACACGCACTGGGGATGTTTCTCCCCCACCCCGGCAGAGCACGCACGGGGATGTTTCTTCTCATCTCGCCTTTTCACTGCGGTGCTAAGGACTGAACCCAGGACCTCACAACAGGCAGTTATTCTGCCACTGAGCTACAGCGCCACTCCTGGCACATTTTAATTTTGAATAAACAGACATTAGAAAGGATTTGAGTGAAGAGAACAGAAGCTAAGCAACAGCACAACTATGGCTCTAGAATGATCTTGCAATTCAAAACAAGTAACCACTATCTGAAGAAACCCAACAGAAGAGAACGTGAGCTATAAAAATTAGAGATGGGAACTATTCGTCTACAAGAGTCTAAAAATGACAGGAAACTAAGTGTGGGAGAAAGCGCTGAAAACGCGCAGGGAGCCCAGAGTGGGAGGACACCGGGCAGAGGACGTAGGAAAGTGGAGGTTGGCTCCAACTCAGGTTGGTCAGAAAAGAGAGATTATCACTCCTCGTGAATCACTTTATGTTGGAATGGATTTCTGTCTCTTCCCGTGTGCCTTTCTGGCCCTTTAGTTTTTCATCTCTTAGCACAACTAAACGGAAAAACTGGAACTGGTAGGGGTCCCTCCAAGTAAAATGCCACGACCCTGCGTCACCACGACCCTGCGTCACCACGACCCTGCGTCACCACGACCCTGCGTCACCACGACCCTGCGTCACCACGACCCTGCGTCACCACGACCCTGCGTCACCACGACCCTGCGTCACCACAGTATCACGGTCACTGTAGAGCGGCCAGAGCTGCACTTTTGCTTTAGACAGGGCCCCGCTCTGCACTGCAGGCTGGCCTGGAACTTGTGATCCTTCCTCAGTCGTCCCTGTCAGTGCCACCATGCTGAGAAATCAAATCACACCTGGACGGAAGCTGTCAGTTACTTGCTAAACACAGTGGCTAAATTTGCTTTTCCTAGTAACTGTTGTTAGGGATGTTTCCATTACAGACAGGCTAGTAAGCACGTATAAGGCATCAATTTGGCAAGTTAGACTAGGATTTCTACTAATAATTCCCTGGTATGGAAATGCTTACGGTGGCATACAGAAAAAACAAAACCCAAACAACAAACAAAACCAGTATTTGGTTCCTAGGGAAAAAGAAACCATTAATAAGGCATCCCTCTCAGTCATATTCTTTCCTTCATTATAAAATGTCCACACTAAGATGTAGCAAGGCATTACCTATGGGTGTCAGGATAGACAGCAGAGACTCTGACCCCGCCTTAGGCTGTACTCTGTGGAGAGTACATCTGTCCTTCCTCATCAGTGAGAATCCCTGTGTCAAGCAAATCCCATCATCTCTTGTGTATGTTCAGCCTTCCTGACTACTAATGCTAAACTCACAGCTTCCCTAAGGACACCTGCTGAGGTCCAAGGCCCAGGGCTGCTCAATTTATATTGTACTTTTTTGTTTGTTTGTTTTTGCCATAGCCCCTTTAGGAGGCAGGGGTTAGTTTAATTTCAAAAGTTCTACAAGGAGTCATAGCTGACTTCTATTACTCTCTAGACATCTACATTTGCACCAATGAGAGAAGGATTAATGAGAAGGGAAACAGAACACTTTTCTTCCAGCATTGTGAAGAATGGCACACAGCACCTGGCCAGGACAGCGGTCACCTCCGTCAGTGAATGGGCGGCCACTGAGAAGGACGTATGGGAACGTCTGTGGTGATGGTAAATTTGATATACGTATCTGTGCACTTCGTTTATGGAAATTTTACTTTCAAGAAAAATGCTGACATATTTAACTCTGCCTAATGAAATATATGCTGAAATATTTGGGACAAAATATATTGATAGCTACAGTTAATGTTGAAATGCACCAAAACTCACAACAATGAGAGCTGGGCAGGGTGGCACACACCTTTGATCCCAACAAGGCAGGCAGACAGGTGGGCGTCTGAGAGCTCAAGGCCAGCCTGGTCTACAAAGCTGGTTCCAGAGCAGCCAAGGCTACACTGAGATACCCAGTCTTGAAAAAAACCAACCCACCCCCTCCAAAAAAAAAAAAAAAAAAACATTGAAAAACTGATAGATAGAGCAGGGAGTGGAGTGGGAGGGTGACCTGGCAAGTGAACGGCTGCTGCAAGGGTCTCTCATCTTGGCTGGATATTTCAACGCTTTTCACAATAAAAAAAAAAAAATCATCTAGTGCAGACGAAGCCAGAGTGAATAACACAGGCCAAGTGTCTGAGTCTGCTAGGTCCACTGAAGGTCCTGCTGCTCCTCGGACTTCTCATCCCAAGGTGTGACTTACCCGAGTAATAAAAACCGCTGGCACTTTTATGTGAAACTTAATTACTTTCATTCTGCCTATCACTTTAAAAAAGTCCAGACTGGCGTGACTCATGTGGCTACAGGTAACAGGAGAGCAGTTATTACGGAGTGGGCAGGAAGGAGCCTAAAAGTAAATGTGATTTTACTGCATGACAAATCTCCCTCAAGTAGCTTTTTATTTATTGAATACTTCTAATGAAGTGCTATTTAAAAAGATCCAACTTCCTACACACCATTCAAAAGCACTGTTAACAAACTCAGTTTTGGGGCTAAATATGTTTCAGTTTGTCATGTCTGATGAAGTGATTTAAGATAATTTTATTCCATATAACTCTGATTAAAATCCTGAGCTATATACAAGCAGAAAAGACTGAACAAGGGGTTCATGTGTTGTGGCGTTCCACAAGGCCAATTAACAGGTGACCAACAGGTTGTGGCGGTTTGACTGTAAATGGCCCCCATAAGCTCATAGGGAGGGGCACATTGGGAGGTGTGACTTTGTTGGAGGAAGTGTGTCACTGTGGAGGCAGGCTTTAAGGTCTCATATATGCTCAAGGCACACCCAGCATCTCAGTTCATTTCCTGTTGCCTGCAAGATGTAGAACTCTCAGCTCCTTCTGCCTGCATGCTGCCATGTTTCCCTCCATGATGATAATGAACTAACCCTCTGAGCTGTAAGCCACCCCATTAAATGTTTTCCTTTATAAGAGTTGCTGTGGTCATGGTGTCTCTTCACAGCAACAGAAACCTTAACTAAGACAAGGGCCTAGCAAGACTTCCTGCAAAAGAGCAAAGACAGAGCAGGAAAAACAGGTTAGATGTGAAAAGCCAAGTGTGCCTGGGAGCCGACAGGAGGTGTCAGGCTTGGTACCCAAGTTTTACAGCGGGGTAAAAATAATAAAGGCAGGCTTAGGACAGTGGTCAAGAAAAGCTCATGCATTCTTAATATACTCACAGGTTCTTTCCCAAATAATTCACTTACTTGATTGTCATTTTCATTATCTTTGATAACCAAATACCTCAATAAATTTAATGAAGCCATAATCCTGTTAATTAAAAAATAATTTGTTATCTTCAGTATAGATTTATGTAATCAACAGCTGAAATATATAAAGCAAGTTAAAAGCTTGGAAACACCGCCGTCAACACAGCTGCCTTTGGACACTCTCCCCAAGCATCTGTGGAGTGGCAGCGGCTTATCGCTGTCCTGATGTGAGCTCACAATACTAGGTGAGCATTATTTCCCCATCGCCCCAGGGACAGCCAGGCTGTCCTGACGTGAGCTCACAGTCCCAGGTGAGCATCATTTCGCCTTCGCCCCCAGCTCACTATCCTCGGCGAGCCTTATTTTCCCTGTCGCCCCAGGGACAACCAGGCTGCCCTCAGGATCATCATCTCTTACTTTCCAGATTTCAAGATTTTCTTTGTTTATAAACACAAGCATTTCTCCACATCCATTCTAATACACCAAAAGTGAACGTTTATACTCTACGTGGGAAAAAAATAGACCTGAAAAACAAAGTCTAAATACTTAATCCCTTTATGCACTGTTTTTGTGAGATTCTTAAATTTTAGTCAGAAATGCTGTGGTTTCAAATCTCTGTGTAACGCTGAGATAGAAAATCAGTCACTGTCCTGGAAAGAAGAGGTTTTGTTTCTATGTAAGTTACTGAGTAACTTAAATAGGAAAGGCTTACTACATACTTTTATAAACTAATTACAGATCCTAAGATCACAGGAAATATTTTTAGTTTAGGAATTTTACTCTCAGAACCCTGGTGACGGCCACCTCACCTCTCTGAGTTCTGCAGTAAGTCTGTTTCAGCACCCTCGGGGAGAGACAGAACCAAGTCCAACAGCGAAATCAGCTGAGGGCCTGTAAACCATTTGTTAGATGTTTTCTGGAAAGCAAAAGAAAGATTATGAAAAGTTCATGTAACAGCATGATAAATGTTGCATACTGTAACAATGGGAACTCAAGAAGTTACAGATTCTCTAACTCTCATTTCTATGTGCCCTTCACTTTCCAGACCTAGGAAGGTCTTGCCAGCCTAAGAACACTTTTTCTATGTAGGGTTATGCATGGCCACATACAGATGAGACTCAAATTTGTATTTTTCTGAAGTATACAGCACAACTTACATTATCAGCCAAAAGAAGTAATACAGTTTAAGTTTATAGTTAACAAAATTCAGGGGGGCAGGGGTGGTGTTTTCTATTTAAACAGGGGATTATACTTTAATATTACAGACAGAAAAATCCTCTGGGTGAACCAACATGGATATATGCCACACATGAATAAACTGGTAACGGACCCTCACCTGGGTCTGTATTCTTACCTTAAAGGACGCATCAATCTGATTTTTGATATTTTGAATTACGAAGCCTTCCACACCGGAGTGATTACTTGTATTTAATAAGCACCTTTAAAGCATAATTATAACACATGAAATTATATTAAATTGCAATATAATAGTGATAAAAAAGTTTACAATTCAATTGGGCCTCATGTAACTTCTAAGAATATAAACTTCACAGTGAGAACAATTATCAGTGTGGCCAGTGACCTATAAAGTTATCCTAACAGCTTTTGCTTTCACTACCTGGTAAATCTTATGTTCAACCGGGTCTTTAAAACAATTTTTTAGTGTGTGTATACACATGTGCATAGGTCAGAGAATGGGTGTGTTGTTCTGTCAGTGTGTGTGTGTCTCTCGTGTGTGTGTGTGTGTGTGTGTGTGTGTGTGTGTAGGCCAGAGAATGGTGAGTGTCCTGCTCTATCTGTCTCCTTACTCTTTTGAGACAGGGTCTCTCACTGAACCTAAAGCCAGGCTGGCACAGCAAACCCCAGCAATCCTCTAACCTCCCACCCAGCACTGGAGTTAAAGGCACATAGAGTCATGATCAGTTTTTTGTTGTTGTTACATGCTCCACCCCCCCCCCCCCCCCCACCCCCCCCCGGTTTCTCTGCATAGCTCTGGCTTTCCTGGAACTCACTTTGAAAACCAGTCTGGTCAAAGACCCTCCGGTCTCCGCCTCCCAAGTGCTAGGACTAAGGGCAGCACCACCAACTGCCTGGCTGTCTGCCCAGTTTTTGTGTTGATTCTGAAGATCTGAACACAGGCCCCCATGCTTGTGAGAAGGTGTTCTTACCACTGGGCCACCTCCTCAGCCCTCAAACAACAAATTTCTATTAAACCAAATTTGCATCTTTTCGTGCATATAATTTAACATGCCAAGAATGAGCACAGGTATAACCTCAAAGCTTCCAGAGGTGTTCCCTGTGAAAGTAGGCTGCTTACTCGCTGAGGGAAACCTGACGGCACTGCTAATGGCTTAGGTCTCCAGTGTCCCCAAAGGTTCATGTGCTGGCTCTCACTCGGTGGTGGTGGCATTTTTAGGAAATGGGGCCTCATGGAAGGAAACTAGGTCCCTAGGGGCATGTGCTTGAAGGGACCGTGACTCTAACCCTTTCTACCCACCTGTGCCTGTGCTCCTGGCCACGACGAGGTGAGGTGGCCCTTCTGCTGCCCTAAAGCAACAGAGCCAACTGCACAGACTGAGGCCCTGAGCTACTACGAGAAAGGGGTCTCTTGGCAGAGTACGGCAGGACAAAGTGAGAAACCTGGATAAGATCTAAGGACTGAGACTGTGTGAGCTGGGCCTGACTCTATTGTCAGAAGACTAGGACAGGCCCTGGGATGCTAGAACTCTCCACTCCCGGCATCCTGACATTGCTTCAATCAGTTTGCACCTCTTTCTTAGTACCCAGCCCAGGGTGAAGTGGGCTAAGATGGTAGGCTACTGTCAGTGTTGCTGGAATACACCGCCTCCTAGTGGAAGAGGAGTGGAATCTCCTGTACACTGTACAACGGACTTATAAAGCCTCTATTTATTACAGAGTTTTCTAACGTTTAACTTATTGCCTAAAACTCTACTAAAAACTCTACTGGTAAGATCTCAGAGTAACGGAGTGACTGGTCTGCCAGTAACAGATCTCTGTGGCTCTCTCGGTTCAGTTATAAACAATGGAGACTACTGAACTCTAAGGTTCTAGCAGGAGCATTATCAATCTCTGTTATTCTTTTAAGACTGCTTGGAGTGTTTTTTATTGTTTTTATTGCACTATACATTTTTTCTCCACTCCCCTCTCTTCCTCCCCTTTCCCCTTCTGCCCTCCCTATGATCCCCACACTCCCAGTTTACTCAGGAGATCTTGTCTGTTTCTCCTTCCTATTCAGGTCCATGTTTGTCTCTCTTAGGGTAAGTTTACAGTATTTCAGCTAAACTAAAAATTATACACTGGTACTCACATAATAGACATTTTATGTTTCTAAAATACTTGATAAGCTGATTCTTTAGCTCTTACAGATATTGAACTATATTGTACAAATATTGTGCCTTTAAATAATTACATGGCAATGGTAGGTTTCAATCAGTCACACGCTAGGTTATTATCCATGGGCTATGTTTTAAAATGTCTCTTAAAAGCTCATGTGTTAAAAGACGTCTGTGAACTGACTGATTAGCTGCTGAGGCTCAAATCAACCAACAGATCAACCCTTGACTGAGTCATAACAGAATGGCGCTGCTGAGAGGTGGGAACAGGAAGCCGAGCCTCAGGCAGGACGTAGGTCTCTGGAGGCAGGCCTGACAGGATGGCTCTTGTCCTTGGCCCTTCCTGTGAGGTGACCAGCTCTGCCCCATCATGGCCTCCATACACCCCCTCCATGAGCTCTGTCTTCCCACAGGCCACAGCACAGGAGCCAGCAGGCCACGGATGACACACTGGACCAAACAAACCTTTCTCCCTAAGCTGTTGTCTCAATTACTTTGTCAGGGCAAGAGAAGTGCCTAGCTCACCAGCTTGATACATACATACCTAAATAATGTGTGCCTGCCTTGATACATACCTAAATAATGTGTGTTTGCCTTGATACATACTTAAATAATATGTGTCTGCCTTGATACATACCTAAATAATGTGTGTTTGCCTTGTGAATCCAACTTGTCGATGTACAGCTGGAGCAAAGCCAAGCCCTTTTTCCTCTGGAATGAAACAAATGATACTATCACACGAAACATTTACATCTAGTTATTTATTAGCATTTCTCACTGTGACTCATAGCTAGTCCCCGATTATACATACCAATGTCTCAATGGGGCAAAGTGTCATTACTTTGACTAAGCCCTAGAAATAAAGAAAAAACATTTCAAATTCATATATACTTTTTGACCACAATGAAAGTTAAAGGAGACACCAGAGCTAAGGAGACGAGCTCCCCTGGCCTCACGGCTACTTCTACGGCAAACTAGCTGCAGTCAGCTCCACACACAGCACAAAGTGAGGTGTGACTAGGTGCGGTTTTAAAGGCAAGGGTGATTTTCAGTTATGTATAGAATAGCAAGAAAAGGAAATCAAATATGCAGAAGTATAATACACTCATTAAATGTAACCAAGCTTATATAGTAGCAAAAGACATTCTATTTAAATACTAAGAATTTTCTACACTCAGAGCTAAAACGACACAGCGAACAAAGATCACAGGCAGGCACACCACAGGTGGAGATGGGATAGAGACGGACGGGGAGTGCAAGCCAGGAGAAGGTCGCCAGTAGCTGTTTAGGTTAATTCTAGGAGCTGGGGGAAACTCAAAAGAATAAAATTATTTTAAAGTATAAATTAAATCAAAATAGAATTTAAAACTCAGTTCAGTAGTCTTGCTAGCCATATAGTCTGGCTTTTGGCACAGAGGGCAGACCATTTCCATCAGCACAAAAACTCAACCGGAAGCAAAAGCAGCACCTGCAGAGGCTGAGAAGGAAAGGAACTGCAGGCATACGTTACCTTGGCAGAGTTCAGAATAGGCAGGGAGCTGTTTTAGAGCTGAATATATATTCTGCTTACCTGAGGCACAGCAAGAAAACTCTTGATTTCTAAGTACCGATGGAGTAGGCTGTTGTCTTCTAATCTCAGTAAGCTGTTCTCCAGAAGTTCCTAGAGATGAAATACACACATACATTCAAGGTGAAGTTGACAGTTGCATTATTTTTAGTATTTATAATATTTATAATGCTAGCAGACCGGCTGGAAAGATGGCTCAACAGAGGAAAGGGACCCAAGCATGATGACCTGAGGTCCCCAGAACACATACAATAGAGAGAATTGGCTCCTGCAGGTTGTCCTCTGACCTCCACAAATGCACGTGCATGCGTTCACACACACACACACACACACACACACAAAATGGTAGCAAATGAATCTTACCAATCCTTTTGAGAAAACAGACTGTTCTGTTCTGAAAGAAAACATTGAAAGTTATCATTATGGTTTTCTAGTTTTTTTTAGAATGGTTCCTTTCTTTAGGAGAAGCAAATGAATACTGAAATACAAGGTCTTTCTACAGCTGTGATGACTGGTGCACGCCTGTAACACCAGCACTCGGGAGGCTGAAGCAAGAGGATCTAACATTAGACACCAATCCATCCTCATCACAAGACTGTTCCAAGATTAACTAATTAAATGATATGTATGTTAAGGAGAAATTCTGTTGCTGTTGCTTTCCGCCCCAAGGTCTCGGGTCACATGCCCTGTTAGCACTGCCTGTTGCTAAGGATGAACTTGAACCCTGTACCCGTTCCCCAGGACTGTTCTGTCTTACCATCCGATCCTGAGATTGCATCTTACCTTTGCAGAAGCACTTCGATGTGTTCCATGTTCAGCTGCAAAAGGTGCAATGGGCTAAAATGGGAAAGAATAAAAAAAAAAAAGATGTTTAGAATAGGCAATTTCCTCTCCTAACCACTGATAGACAAACCCACGAGAGACCACATGCCAGATAAGAACTCAGCACTGACCTCCAATCACAGCCCAAACATCACACACACACACACACACACTTAGAAATTTATATACATACTATTTAGATTCTCCCCAGAAAACACATTGGGGTCATAGCCTCCAGAACTCAGAATACCGGAGTTAAGGTTTTTATAGAGTTAAAATAAAGTGAGGTCTTTGGGTGAGTTCTAATTCAGTGTCTCATCCCTGTAAGAAAGGAAGCTCAGGCTGGAGAAATGGCATGGTGGTTGGGTTATGCTGCCTTTGCAAGGAACCCGAGTTCAGTTCCCAGCACCCATGTCAGGTGACCCACAAATGCCCACGTCAGCCTCCTGCAGGCACAGCACACACTCACATATCCACACACAGACCACACAAACAGACATAATTAAACCTTTTTAAAGAGAATTTAGAGAGTTGCACACAGGGAGGATGATGCAGGAACGAAGGCAAAGACCACTAAAGACCCGCACGCCACAGACAATCTTCCAGGCTGTCCCCTGGGGAAGAGGGAATTTCGCTGAAGAGTGCCCTGGTCAGAGTGGCCTGTGCCTGTGCCTGAGAGATTATTTTGTTTGATATGGAGAGGGCCGTGTCCACTGTGCGGAGCACCAGTCCCTAGGTACATGGGTCTGGGCTGTGTCAGAAAGCTGAGCACGAGCGAGGGAGCGAGCCAGATAGCCTCTAACAAGCAGGGTTCCTGCTTCCCACTCCTGCATTGTGTTCTTGTCCTGACTTCCTTCGAAGATGGATTATGATGGGAAATGTAAGCCAAATAAACCCTTTCTTCTTCAAGTTGCTTTTGCTCATGGTATTTAGCATGGTAACAGAAAGCAAACTAGAACCCAGCCCTCCAAAGGGAGCAGCCTTCTGAGACTTTACCACATACATCTAGAACTGGGTGATGTTTCTTCACTTTGACAGGATTTTGTTATGACACCCTATTGATTTTAAATGCATTTTGTTGAGTACTTCTAGAACCAAACTAAGCAAGGAAACTGGGTTGTTTTCTTACTTTTGTGTCTTTATTCTGTTGTTGTCTCTGGGGATTTTTAAAATGTGTTTGTGTGCAGGCGCACACATCACAAGCGTGTTGTGGCACTGATGTGGACACAAAGGATGGCCTTTTGGAGTCAGTTCTGTTTCTAGGAACTTCAGGTCCTAGGGATGAAACTCAGGAAATCAAGGCCTAGATAACAAGGGCTTTTATCTCCTGAGCCAACTCAGTGAGCCCACCCTGGCTTGCTTTTTGTTTGGGACAGCCCCCCCCCCCCAAAGGGTTTCTCTGTTTAACAGCCCTGGCTGTCCTGGAACTCACTCTATGGGATCTGGTTGGCCATGAACTCACAGAGATCCCCCTGCCTCTGCTTAGGGCTGGGATTAAAGGTGTGCATAGCCACACCCAGCTATTTTGTTGTTTTTAATCTCGACTTTGATATTTAGTTCAGACTTCCTACAGTTTACTGTGTAGCCCAGTCTGACCTACAATTCAAGATCCTCCTGCCTCAGCCTCCTGAATTCTGGGATTAGTGTGTATCGACACACCTAGGCAGTTACCTCTTTCTACAGCACTTACCTGGTTTCGGCATTAGGATATTATCTTGGAAGAATGAATTAGAAGCACTCCTTCCCTTTTATTTATGGGGAGGTTAAGGAAGATTCGTGTTAGTTCTTTGAGCATCGGTAGGATCAGGGTGGATCTGTACAGCCTAGGCTTTTCTTCACGGAGAGATGTTGGTTACTCATCTGTGTGGGTTCTGGGTTGCATCAGTTCAATGTTGGTAGGTCATAGATGTCTAGAAATGTGCTGACATCTAGATTTTTCCGATTTATTAGAATATACATTTTCTGTACATTTGTCTGGGTGCCCACAGAGGCCAGAAGATGACATAAGCTGCCCTAGGGCTGGAATTAAAATCTGCTGGGTGACCTGACAGAGGTGCTGGTCTCAAAGCGCAACTAGAAAGCCAGCTTTCTAGCTCCTACTGTTTTTAAGTTAGGCACCCACAGCTGCAGATTTCTTTTAGAACTGCCCCTGCTGTCTCCCAAAGTTCCTGGCAGGTGTTTTTTGTTTTGTTTTTCAGTTGGCTCCAGAAGTTTTAAATCATTTCCTCAATGATTCATCGATTGGTCAAAAGTGCGCTGTGTAGCCAATCTCCAGGTGTTTGCTATTTTCTGTACTTTGTTCTGATATTGATTTTTAATTTTATCACATTATGATCTGATAAAAGATTCTTGTTTTTTAAATTTGGTTAGACATGTTTTACAACTTAGAATGTGATTTCTCTTTAGAGGAAGTTTCACGCTGCTGAGAATGTGTATTCTGAGATGCTGAGGGAAAGACTCTGCAGCTCTGATCTGTGCTGCAGCCTCACTCACATTCTGCTAGCTGACGGAGCTGCTGCTGACCTGAATTTGGACTTACCTTTGCTTACACCGCCTGTCTGTTTTATGAAATTACGTGTATCAGCATTTGTCACATGTATATTTATAATTATTATATCTTCTTATTGGCTTGTTCATTTATTTTGGCTTAGGGGTCTATGTTGTCAGATACAAGAACAGCTAGTTCAGCTTACCTCCAGATTCCATTTTTTAATAATGAATATCATTTTCCATACTTTAAGTCTCTGTGGGATTCAACAGTTTCTCTTCCTCTGTCTGTCTGTCTCTATTTCTTTGAGACAGGGTTTTACTGTGTAGCCCTCATAAGCCTAGGACTTACTGTGGATGGGCTTGAACTCACAGAGATCTGCCTGTTTCTGCCTCCCAAGTGCTGAGTGTTTCTTAAAGATGGAAAATAGCCTGGTACTGGAGAGATGGCTCAGCAGGTCCCCTGTTGCTCCATCTCTAGGGGGATCTAGTAACTCTGGCCTCCTTGTGCACCACACTCATAAGCCCATACGCACACATATACACAATGGAAAATGATTTAAAATGAGAGAAACTATTTGGATATCATTTTAATCCAATCACTTGATCTGCATATTTTAATAGGAGAATTAAGAGTTTGCATTCAGGGTTATTACTGAGAGGTATGTGGCAAATTCCTGTAGTTTTCCTGACTAAGGTACTGTTTTCTTCTGACTTATTTTTCCCCACGCTGTGTGGCTGTCACTTTCTTCTGTGTCGAGATTGCCTAATGTGCTTGGGAGAAAAAGAACAGGAGTAGAGAGAGCTATAAAAACAAGTAAATGGTTTATAAAAAGAATAAAACAAAGTCTTTAAGGAGACAGAATACAGTAATAGATTAAAGAAGTAAAGATAATAAAATAAATATGAAAAAGGAATAGAATAAAAACAAACGAGCCACGGAAAGATGGAATACACGAGAGTCTGGTATGTATATTATTGTGTTTTCTTTGAATTTTTTTGACTGTGACGGAGCTAAGTACAGAGAGACATTTCATGGTATGGTCTGCTAAGCTAAACTAGCATATATATTTTAAACATATCTTGACTTCAGAATTTGGGTCTAAGGCTGTGTTGCTGTGGAAAAGAGGTTGTTTCTTTTGTTTCCACAGAAGCTGAGAACCCGTGGAATCCTTCCAGACTAATGTGGTTTGATGAACCAAGAACCCCTCCCCCCCCCGAAAGGTTGCTGTGAACATACTCCAAAATACTTTATCCAACAGAAAGCAGAAAGCAGTTTGGAGAGAACTACTTCCATATTCCCAAATATTGTTTATAAGTGTTTGTTTACATTTAAAGGGGAATATGCTATAGAGATTTATATTTGAGTTGGTATGAATTTTTGTCTATTGAAACAAAATTTTGTTATACTGTATATATGTATTTCTGTTCTTAAGGTATTATGTTTGTACAGCTCATTTATAATATAATGTATAATTAAGAATACAGGTTAATAGATAATTATCTATAATAGTCAACTTTGTAGTCATGTTAGTTAGGTTTTCTAGATATATAGAGATATATTTCAGTTAGATAGGTATTCTTCAAACCTTGATGTTATGCTGTGTAAACTGGATATGCAGGACCCACAGAGAAATGACTGCTGAAGTTACCTAAAGAAGGTGAGATAGTCCTTCAGAGTTCCTGCTTCATGAAAGAGTCTTCCAGACATTCAGCAGCACACAGAAAAAGTTACTGACAAACTGCCAATATAGGCAGAACTGTCTTTGCAATTTCCTGCTTCATGAAAAAGTCTGCCAGATACTATAGGCCTGTAGGCTGAAGATTGGATGCCCACAATGTTACAGAAGAACTCTGGGTGACTCTCCAGGCAGAGAGATGCCTTTGTCAATTCTAGAGTTTTTGAAGTTGTTTACAATGTACTTCCTGTTTATTTAGGTAATATTATATCCTTCTGGAGTCTTTGATGGAGTTGAAAAATATATAGTTATAGTTTTCCTTAGTTATGATAAAAGATAAAGTAGATCTTACTTGATACCTGATTTGTTATATGTAATTTTACTACGTTAAAGTTAAATACCTTCCTTTTTATTTAAACAAGAAAAGGGAGGTGATGTGGGATTCCCCTCTGTATGTTCTGAACACCATTGGTTAATAAAGAAACTGTCTTAGGCCTGTGATAGGGTAGAGTAGAGCTAGGCGGGGAAAACTAAATTGACTGCTGGGAGAAGGAAAGTGGAGTTTGGAGAAGCCACGTAACCCTGCCAGTGACAGACGCCCGAACTTTACCTGGTAAGCCACAGCCTCATGGCAATACACAGATTAATAGAAATGGGTTAAATTAATATGTAAGAGTTAGCCAATAAGAAGCAAGAGCTAATGGGCCAAGCAGTGATTTAATTAATACAGTTTCTGTGTGGTTATTTTAGGGCTAAGCAGCCAGTGAGTGGCTGTTCCCTTAGTCAGCAGAGAGGGTAAGCCTTTACCACTAGAGGTTTAGTAACTCTGGGTCTTCTGCTTCCCCCAGCTGAGAAGTCTGCCATCAAGATCACTCAAGGTCCCCTATTGTATCAGTGAGCAAGGTAGGAGGCCTCGCCCCCTTCTCTGGCTGTGTGCTGTATAGACCACAGACCTCCAGATGGAACTGTTACACAGAACACTGTAGCCTGTGCCTATGGGGCTCACAAGGCCCCCTCTTCTCTCTCTTACAGCTCCACTGGGGGAAAGTCTCCCCATCCCAGGCATTTCACCTAGCTCTCAATGTTGAGAGGTTCTGTTTCCTTTATAACCCCAATTTCAGTATGGCTGGATTCCACCTGTCTGTCTCCATGCCTTTCATGCCCCCCACATCTCCCTGCAAGCCACACACTAACTTGTTGTCTTTTCTCACACTGCTGGAGATACCTGAAAATTCCAGGCATCTCTAATCTGCCATCTCTCAGTGTATAGTGTGTTAGTATACATGTACTGGATATTAAGTAAGTCAAGAGTTTGATATTGACTCTTACCTTAAGACCATTGGAAGCTGATCAATACCGATGCCCTGAACAAATACTAGGTATGTCAGAGAGGCCACAGAGTCTGCCAACTGTCTGTCTTCTTCTTCCTCCAACTCAAGGCAACCCCATGTCCTTTTTTTCCTTCCATGATTAAGAATAATTTGGGGGACAGGGTGTCCAATTTCTGATAAAAATCCCTGTGAAATGGGTTTTTAAAAAAAGTAAGCTATTGGCAAATTAACTGTATTATCACCCCTTATTCTATATCCACACCCTGTATAATCCCTTATCTTTTTGAAGGTGTATAGAATTGTGATACTTGCTTTAACGATCAGTCCCACAATCAGACTGTCTCAAACACTGATGGTACTTAAGTGAGTGTGGTGGTTTGAATATGAATGGCCCCCATAGGCTCATATATTTGAATGCTTAGTCACCAAGGAGTGGCACTGCTTGAGAAGGAATAGGAAGCGTGGCCTCGTTTAAGGTGTGGTCTTACTGGAGGGAGTGTGTCAGTGGAGGTTTCCAAACCCCAAAGCAGGTCTAGTAGTGTCTCTCTCTCTTCCTGCTGCCCGTATGTCTGAATGTAAAACTCTCAGCTGTTTTCCAGCACCGTGTATGCCGGCATGTTGCCACGCTCCCCACAATGGGATAATGTACTAAACCTCTAATGCTGTAAGCAAGCCCCCAGTAAACGCTTTCCTCCCTAAGCAGTGCCTTGGTGTCTCTTCACAGCAGTGGGACACGGACTAAGACAGGGAGGAAGTCTGCTGGTCTCAGATGAGTTGATTCTGGGTTATTCAAAAGATTGCCCTGATGGGCCTGACATATTCAGACTGCTTTTTTTTTTTTTTGCTTTGTTTTATTTACTTATTTATATATTTATTTTGAAACATCAAAATAAATTTTGAGACTAAAAATAATTAAAGGTATACACACAAATGAGTTTTGTTGACAGCCAGACTGTCTGACTGCTAGACAGAGGGCTTTGGAGTGAGCTAGAGCAAACCATTCCAGGGGGCCGGAGGGATGGCTTAGCAGTGAAGAGCACTGGCTGCTCTTGCAGCTTGCAACCATCTATAATTCCAGTTCCAAGAGCTCCAATACTCTCTTCTGGCCTCCTTGGCTACTGTACACCTGTGGTGCACATAAAAAAGTCACACACTTTGTAATAAGATAAAATGATGGAGCTGGACATGGTGGCACGCTCCTTTAACCCCAGCGCTTGGAGACAGAGGCAGGTGGGTCTCTGAGTTCAAGGCCAGCCTGGTCTACGGGGAGAATTCTAGTATAGCCAGAGTTATATAGTGAGACCCTGTCTCCAAAAAAACTAAAAATAAAAAGAGATAAAGACAGAAACCATTTCAACATGAAAAAAAAAAAATAAGTGCTTCAGAGGGAGCAGTGGATGCCGGGCAATGATAGAGCCGAGGATGAGAGGGGAAGGCTTCACAAGTGCAGACCTTCAGGGGACAGCCATGTTCCGGAGGTGACGGTGGTGACTGCACAACCTCAACACCACACCGAGATGGGCCCTGGGTGCTCTTCTAAAGGATCCAGTTCAACTCCCGGCACCCACGTGCTGGCTAACAACCAAAACCTGATACCCTGTTCTGGCTTCCACAGGTCCTATATGCATGTGGTACACAGACACATTCAGGTAAACACACATACACACACACACACACACACACACACACATTCAGGCAAACACACACACACAATTTTTAAAAAATACTACTAAATCAATAGCAATGATTTATATTATAATATTAAGAGAAAAAATACACAGGTGTATATATGATATACCCATTCAAGATCTTATGTGTGTGTGTGTGTGTGTATGTATTCCTATTTATTAACATACTAAGTAGAAACATTTGCAAGGCTTTGGATAACGAGTTACTATTTAATTGCCATCTTGTTTATCTGTGTTCTAAAAGAGTTACACATTACCCTGTTAGTAAATTATCAATTTACATGCTCATATGAAATAGATCAGAATATAGAAGGATAAATTTAAGATTACATCAAGTATTATAGCAGATTAGACTGGCTGTACTTACTATTATTTCAGATGCAAAACTCCAAAAAGGGTCCTTTCCAACTTCTTCAGACTGTTCAAGGAATTGAGCTGTCAGCAAAGGGCATTTCAAGCACTTGCAACAGCTAAGGCATAAGAAATAGGTAATTCTGGATCAACATCCCAAACACAGCATTCAAGTCTAGCTTTACATGAAAGATGAGCACTGCTTGACTTACTCATCCCCTAAGCTCAGGCTGAAATCATTGTCATTGTCACAGTGTTAAGAAGTGGGACCTCTAAGAGGTGACCGGGCCGAGGGCTCCCTCTCAGGGGAAGGACCGTGTTGTTTTCAGAAGAGGAGCTCAGCTTGCTGGAATCCGCTGCTCTTCTCCAAGTCCTAGGACCCCGCATTCAACTTCCTAGTCTAGGATTGTGCTACTATTTTATTATAAACCAACTCATGTTTTATTATAGTAGCACAAATGGCCTAAGGCAAGCACCAATAATGATGTGTCTAAAACAAGAATCCTGGGCTGGAGAGATGACTTAGAGGTTAAGAGCACTGGCTGCTTTTCCAAAGGTCCTGAGTTCAATTCCCAATAACCAATTGATGGCTCATCCACCTGTAATGAGACCTGGTGCCCTCTTCTGGCCTTCAGGCATAATGTTGTACATAATGAATAAATCTAATAAAAATAAAATAAAAAATATATCTCTTTTTTAAAAAAGCACGAATCCATTCTCATTAGTAATGGGGAAAACACGAGAATGCCTTGGTAGGCTCCTTATGCTGAGATTCAATTCCTGCCTCTACCTCCCAAATGCTGGGATGAAAAGTATAAGCCTATTACCCAGTTACTTTATTTTTAATCTAACTTTATTCTGTGACTAAGTCTTTTCTAGTTCTTTAAAATAGCCTTTAAAAAAAGTTTCTTAAATGACAAACAAACTGCCTCATAAAAACCAACCTTAAATGTCCTAATCCTGCAAAATAGAAAAGTAACGATAGCACTCATTTCCCAAACTAGAAAAAGATACGACCAAGGTGTGCTTAAATACAAATGCCATGTACAGTTTACAATTTAAAATTTCTTAGGAGTCACATGAGAAAAGTAGTGAGAAACAATTTTCCCAATTAGCCCAATATAACTAAAATATTTTGATAGGTCACAAGTATGCAAAAATTACTTAGGAATTTTATTGCATTTTCTTTCTTCTTATGGTATCTGTTATTTGTTTTGGAGGTTTTGTTTTGATTTGGTTTTTTGAGACAGGTTATTCTGTAACCGCAGCTCTGGCTTTGATCTTGCCATCCTTCTGCCTCAGCTCCTGAGGGCTGGAATGACAGGTGAGCGCCACCTTATCCAGCTATGTCTCCCCTTTTATAACTGCCCATCTTCAAGTCTGGAGGCGATTCTATACTGACAGCACACCCTCATCTGGACCATCCCTATGCCAACTGATGGGAGCTGTTTAGTCAGAACCCATGGTGAGCACATGGCTGAATCTGAGGTCGGGATAGATGCTCAACTGTCTGGTGGTCCTCTGGTGCTTTCAGATACGTTCCCAGACAGAATAAACTCCCTGAGTTTAATATATCCTTACTGTTCCCACTTTCAGCATTTGCTGGCTGTGATGGGTTGAAGTAAATTAAGTGAAAGGTTTGGTTTTATACTGTCAGTCCCTCACTAAACATCCACGATACATCAGGTCAACATTATGTCTGTCTGAAATTCAAAATCCAAAACAAGATTTCTATGTACCAATAAGAAACACAGGGTAACTGAGCTACCAATCACTCACTCCACTGTGAGATGTCCTTCAAAACAGACTTACAATTTTAGTAATTCATCTTTTAACTTTTCATTTTCCTTGTTTTCTTTGTTATCAGTCACTTCTTCCACAAAAGGTCTCATGAACTCTGTTAAGGCCTTGCAGCACTGACAAAGGCCATAATCATCTGTCTGTATTTGTTCCTTAGAGTACGGCACAGGGAGAAGAGACAGTTGACTCCAAAGGGTGGACAATGCCAGTCCAACTGAGTACACCTTGTTGGGGAGCTTCTGAATAACTGCAACAGAAACAAGTGTAAGCAGCTGCACACAGGACAAGAGGAAGTCAGCATTTAGAAGGTTCTGGATCTTTAGCAGGCAGAGCCTTGCTGAAAGAAGTATCACTGGAGGCAGGCTGTGAGGTGGTGTAGCCTGAGCTCACTGCTCTCGTTACTGCGGTATAACCAGGCACTTCTCGCTGCTGCCACTGTGCCTCCCCACCATGATGGACTGTACCCCAACCAGACCAACATTCTTCCTCTCCTGCCACCACACCCTCCACCACCGCGATGGACTGTATCCACCACGCCTCCCCCACCGCGTTGGACTGTATCCACCACGCCTCCCCCACCGCGATGGACTGTATCCACCATGCCTCCCCACCGCGATGGACTGTATCCACCACGCCTCCCGACTGCATCCCTAACCTACATCAACAGTTCTTCCTCAGACTGCCAGGTGCCAGGCACTTGGACACAGCATTAAGAAAATCAACTAACAAAGTGTTTCTATAACTGGTTATTTTTTCTTATTTTGATTATAAGCACAAAATATAAATGGGAAATTACACAGCAGTATAAAACGGATAAAAGTATTACAGAGCCTTTTGTGCCCTTAGAAGATTTTGAATATTTGAGAAGCATAAGGTTGGTTGACATTCAGATTTAAATGAATTTATTCTACTGTCCAGGTCCCTATCACATTCTGAAGTGTGTATGTTTTCTAAAATGGAAATAACTTCTTTCATGGAAAGATGTCCGTCTTGGCTGCCGAGGCATTCATTTCCAATACTAAGCCACAAAGCTCTCGTTCTCCACACCTCATTTCACTCTCTAGACCTTTCCACGCCAACCTCCCAAACCGGAAGCTAGCAACACCTTGCTGCTGTCCCAGATTGCATGCTACAGGTCACAGCTGACCATTAAATATGCTTAGAGGGAAAACCCTAACTATAAACTGTAGAGAAGAGAGCTAGCAAGGGACCTAGAGAGATGGCTCAGTGGTTGAGAGCGCTGGCTGCTCTCCTAGAGGACCTGGGTTCTGTTCCCAGCACCACGTGGTGGCTCACGAGCTACTGGAACTCCAGTTCAAAGGAAGTGATACTCATTTCTGGCCTTAAAGGACACCAGACATGCAAGTAGTGTGCAGATATGCATTCAGACAAACATACATGTAAAAATTTTTTTAATTAAAAAATGAACGCTAACTAACAAGTTATACAACAAAGTATTGACTGAGCAGCACCTTCCAGGCACCTGGCAGCGTTCCCACGGCTCTGCTGGAGTAGCCTAGGCGCAGGGCACTCAGTGACTGTCCACATTTAGGGGCAAACATCAAGGTACATATGCAAATACAATAAGAAATACTTGGATATCAAAATGCTCATTACCTGTCTGTAGTGGTTGAAGTAAAAGAAGAATAGTTTGGGAAATCTGTTTTCCAGAGGGCTCTTCAATGAGTTCAAGCAAACCCAACAACAATTCCTTTGGGTTACATAACTATAAAAATATTCACAATTGAACCTGTTTAATACAAGTTGTATTTAAAGCCACATGATTACTATTTTAAAGAAGACATACTGAGAAAATACAGTTATATTTGCTTAACTGTAAAATGCCCTAGAAATTGTTAAAAGGATCTTCAGAGACCGTGCCTCCTGTTGGCTGCTGTAGACAAAGGGCCCCTTTCGGTTCTTTCTGAACAGGTGATTTGTGGTGCACCCTGACAGCCACCTCACCGCCTTACTTTTGAGAATCCTC
Source organism: Arvicola amphibius (assembly GCF_903992535.2). Taxonomy (NCBI): domain Eukaryota; kingdom Metazoa; phylum Chordata; class Mammalia; order Rodentia; family Cricetidae; genus Arvicola; species Arvicola amphibius. The sequence goes on along the minus strand of NC_052047.1, from coordinate 1,324,026 downwards.
GGAACCAATACCCATTATCTGAAAGAAGTGTCTCTTCCCTAACAATCATTTGTGTATGCTCCTCCAGTCTCTATTTCCATATTAGGTTTCATCACAGGATTTTCAAACAAACTTTCTATTGTTGATCCCCACACACCTCCTTCAGCCTCCCCAGACCCCTCCCTCACACCCCTTATAAGCTCCTTTCAGCTTGCATGTCTCAAGCGGCACTAGACTCTGATGCTGGGTCTAATGTGCACAAGGGTCAGCACGGCATCAAACCGGTTCTTTCAAACTTCATCTGTATAATAAGAACACTTGTTTAAATTAGAGGCTTATAGCCCTTTACAGGGGTCTCAGACTGGATAATTCTTACATCCGGAAACTTTGGAAAATGTGAGATGGAACTGCCCACCCATCCAGTCAAGCACGCCTGGGCACTGCAGAAGAGAAGAGAACAGAACCCGACATGCAGGGCACTGCAGTGCGGCTGTGTGCTCTGACGGGCAGAGCCAGGTTTTCCCGACTCACCTTCACTAGTAAATCAAACACCAGCAAACAGTCCTTCGTTTCATCCTCTTCACCATTCCTCAGGAGGCACCGAACAACAGGACCAACAAGATTCCAGCCCATGGACTTGATGACGTTCTGCAAAGCATGGCGGAGTAGAGCAAACACAGTCGTCTAGACAACTCTTGGTTCTGCCTGACTAAGGGAGGTGAGGCTCTCATGTCCACTATCCTCCAGGCTCACAGCAGCCATCACCAGCTCAAACGCTTTTAATGTTTTCACCAAGGGAGACAGAACGACCTCCACTTTCACCCAGCAACTACATCTTCCTGGGACCTAAACAGTTCCATCACTTCTGACAAGATAGTAGATTTGCTCGGGACAAGCAGGTATTTAGCTTCCAGAGAATCTGCTTCTCTTGATTCAAAAGGGAGACCAGACCATCAATGCCTGTAAACTGTTCACAGTTCTTTGGACAATCTCTAAATAAAATTCTCTCTGTCTGTCTGTCTGTCTACTTATCTACTAGATAGATAGATAGATAGATAGATAGATAGATAGATAGATATGTGACTTCATTTTTATTCTCTCCCACACATAACTTTTCTTTCTTTTTTTTTCTTGAGGCAGGGTTTCTCTATGTAGCCCTCTAGCTGTCCTCGAACTCACTCTGTAAACTCGAACTCACAGAAATCTGCCTGCCTCTGCCTCCTGAGTTCTGGGATTAAAAACATGCACCACCACTGCCAGGCAATTTTTTTTCTCTTTTCAAACACATGTCAAATGCTTCTCACACAAAAGTTTATCTTTACAATTAATGATTCACATTCATCTCAAAACCAGATTTTCAAAATTAGCAATATATCCCAGCTCTATTTTCTTTCAAGTCATTAATATATACCATACACATAGCATCTAATACGCTAGGTTCTAACACATCAGAGAAAAATCTCATGTGTGTGTGAGGATCCCTACCAACCAAGGCTCTCAAACAGCAGTATGTGTATGTGAGGATCCCTGAGCCTTAGAGAAATTCAAGGAGCTTTATTAAGCTGTGAAGCCACCTCACAGAAAAGAAGTATCATCAGCTTTGCTTGGATCAGTCAGACACGTGGGTGTTTTGATCAAGCTGCAGCATAAATATTAAAGTTGCCTTTCTGACAATTATCTGCTTTGGTTGTTCTTGCTTTGAGACAAGGTCTTAAGATTCTCCCCAGACTGGTCTTGCATTCTAGACCAGAGTGGTTCTCCCCAGTTGGCTACCATAGCGGCTTGGGCTAAAGGGCCATCCATGCCAATGTGCTTTCATAGGCTCCCAACATTGTAATAGAAATACCCAAATACACTGACTTGGACAAAAGGCCGCTGGTCTATCTTTTACTGTCTTAAGGTCTGAATTGAAGTACATTAGAGATCTATAGTCATGTCAGTTTTAAAAATTCACCTTTCTCTTTTCACTCAATGAAATTGATGCTTAGAATATGATAGAAAATGAAGTACAAATTTTAATGAACAAAATCTAAGAATTCAATTATCATTAAAAACATTCATTATTAGGCCGGGTAGTGGTGGCTCACACCATTAATCCCAGCACTCAGGAGGCAGAGGCAGGCGGATCTCTGTGAGTTTGAGGTCAGCCTGGTCTACAAGAGCTAACTGCTAGTTCCAGGACAGGCTCTAAAGCTGCAGAGAAACCCTGTCTTGAAAAAACAAAAAACAAAAAACCCCAAATACCATACACACACAGACACAGACAGACAGACAGACACACACACACACACACACACACACACCACTTGTACATACACACATTATTATCACTCTCTGTGTGTCTCTGTGTGCTGGTGTATATGATGGGGGGGGGGGGACACACGCCATAGAGCACATGTAGAGCTCCAGGAACAACCCTGTGGAATCTCCTTTGCTTCCACCTTTACATGGGTTCCAGAAATTGAACCCAGGCCATGGTCATCAGGTATGTTTGCCCATGAGCCACCCCCCTGCCCCCGGCTATCTCACTGCATATCCTTCCAGTGCTGGTTATGTCCTCTGCCCAGCACGTGTATCTCAGAGAGCGCTGTAACTCACACCCTGCTTCTTTCAGGTCTCTTCACACAGTCCATCTCCTTCACCGTGGATTTAGCTTCCTCTCTCTCTGTTACACTTCCACTCCATACTCTTCTTAGAGTGTGTGTTAGAATGTCATACTGTAAGCCAGGTGTGGTGGCACATGCCTTTAAACCCATAATTTAGGAGACAAAGGTAGGAGGATCTCTGTGAGTTTGAGGCCAGCTTGATCTACATAGGAGCTCCAGGATGGTAGGACTATACAGAGAAGCCTGTTACAAAAAACAGAACAGAATACTGGAGTTCTTCTGGGCAGAGACTATTTTGTTCATTGCTGCATTTAGTGCCAGCAGCAAGCACAGAACCTGTTACAAAGTAACACAGCAGGTCTTGTTGACCAAGGTAGTGAACAAAGGAGGTATACAATAAAGGTTAGATAATGCCTGTTAGCTTTTAAGTATAGCGAATTATCCTGCTTTGATGTTCTGGTTTCCTCTAGCTTTTTTTTTTTTTTGGCATAGCTTGACTTTTACTAGTTAAGAATTTATGTTATGAATTAGTAACTAAGTTTAAATATTAGTCTAAATACTAAAATACTAAATAATCTTTTCCTTCTTCTTCTTCCTCCTCCTTCTCCTCCTCCTCTTCCTCCTCTTCCTTCTCCTCCTTCCTCTTCTTCTTTTTTTGAGACAGGGTTTCTCTGTTTAACAGCACTGTCTGTCCTGGAACTCATTCTGCAGACTAGGAGAGAAGGCTGGCCTTGAACTCACAGAGATCCACTTGTCTGTGCCTCCCAAGTGCTGGGATTAAAGGCATGTACCACCACTTCCTGACTCTGAATTATTGAATTAGAGTAAATTCACTTTTTAAAATTTGGCTCCTAGATAGGCAGGATAACTATTTCCTTAACGACATCTGACTTTCCGTGCCCAGAACCCCTGGCCCCTGCACAGTCCTCCTTGGAGCTTAACATCTTCCCTCCTCTTTCTTCTGTTTCTTTCCGATGGTGGCCAGAGCCCCGACATACTTTTTCTGGTACTGTGGTTTCTATAGCGCCATTCTCGCCATATGGCTGTCTGCTACCATATGGCTGACCTCTGTGCCAGCTTAGTGTAAGCCCAGGCTTTTGTTTCTTTTCTATTCACTGGGCAGCTGCTGAGATTACAGCTTGCCTGGCCCAGAAAGGGTTTCTCTTAAACTCTAATTCAATTATCCTTAAGCTTAAAAAAACAAAACGGCCGTAGCCTGTATGCAGCACTTTGCCAGCTCCACTTCCTTCACGTGACCCTCTACGATAACCAGCCGAACTCTTAATATGTCTGTTAAGGGACTGTTTGTGTGTGTGTGCGTGTGTGTGTGTGTGTGTGTGTGTGCTTGCACATATGAAGCAGCATGTGTATGGAGGCCAGAGGACAAGTTGAAGGTTGTTGATCTCAGGGATCAAACTCAGATCGCTACACTTGGTGGCAAGAGATTTTACCCATTAGTCATCTTGCCTATCCTAAGAATTTTAGCTAAACACTTTATAAACATCAGCTACAATCTTACCAGGCACTGTAGAATGATGTCTTTTGGAATTTATAGACTCTAGTGTTAACTACTCATGGTCTTTTGTTAGGGAGGGAAAGAATAAATCAGTATACAGGAAGAATTAGATACAGACTCAAAAACCAGGCTGGCATCGAACTCAGACATCCACCCGCCTCTGCCTCCCGAGTGCCACCCCTGATGTACCTTCTGCAATGCTTTGACACTAAGCAGCACAACTGTCCCCTCCTTACATGAGACGGTGGCAGAACCAAAGCTTACACTCTCCAGCTCCAAGCCCATGGCTTATCCACATTCCAGTCGCTTTTCATTGGGGGCAGTTTTGCTCTTAAGTTCCCAGGGGACACTCGCAAGGTCTAAAGACTTCTGAGTGGTGTTGGTAGAGAGGGTGCTATTGGTACAACAGGTAGAGGCCAGTGCTGCTGAACGTCCTACACTGCACAGGACAGTGGCCCTGCCCAGGTTAGGTGTTAAAGTCTACATTACAGGGTCTTAAGACAAGTCCATCTTCGTATGGCTTTTAAAAACACTAACACAGTCAAATTAGTAGTAAATCAGGACCAAACCTGAAACTGTCATCTGGCAAGAAAATCAAACTGTAATCAGTGTTTGATGTGTGAGGTGATTTATGCTGTGAATATGTTTTATTGTCATTGGTTAAAAAAGAAGCTGCTTTCGGCCAATGGCTTAACAGAGTAAAGCCAGGCTGAAAGAGATATATATATAGAGAGAGAAAGTGGAGTCAGAGAGAAGCCATGTATAGCCACCACAGGAGACAGAAGTCTCTGCCAGAGCCCGTTGAAACTTTGCCGGTAGACCACAACCTTACAGTGATGCACAGATTAATAGAGATGGGTTAGTTTAGGATATAAGAGCTAGTTAGAAATACGTTTAAGCTATTGGCCAAACAGTATTGCAAATGATAGTTTTTGTGTGATTATTTCGGGAGTCTGGGTGGCCAGGAAATGTACAAGCAGCCTCCCCCACAAGTGTTCAATGTTGTATTGAAATCAGATTATAGAGTACAAAGGTGATTTTCAAGACACTAAGCCTAAACCTCACTATCTTTAAATCTATCCCATTAACTATTTAGAAACATACTAAAAATAAACCACTCAGCCACAAAATACCAGAGGACCAATATGTCACACTCTCCTTCCTCCTCTGTCTCGCTGGCGTGAGGCTGTCACTCATCCTGACAGTCGCCCAGCTAAGATGGGGCCGCTGAGGGCTGGGACAATGGCTCAGGGGGACAGTGTTTACAAGCAAGCCTGAGGACCTATGTTCCGATTCCTAGAACTTCAGTAAACGCTGGGCACGGCAGCGTGCATCCTGGTGTCACTACTGCAAGATGGGAGCAAAGACGGGAATCTGGGGGCGCTCAAGGGTCAGCTTATACAGCTAGAACAACAAAGGGACCCAAGATGAGTGACACATCTCTGAACTCTGATATGCACCATGGCATGCCTATGCCTACACTCACGTGTACAAACATGGATACACACACATGTGCATCATACCCTTACCATGGCATGCCTATGCCCACACTCACATGTACAAACATGGATACACACACATGCACATCATACTCTTTCTTTCCATGGCATGCCTATGCCCACACTCACGTGTACAAACATGGATACACACACATACACATCATACTCTCACCACGACATACCTATGTCCACACTCACATGGATAAATACGGATACACACACATGCACATCATACTCTTACCCAAACATTTTTAAAAGATGAGATCCTAGGCCTCTTTTCTGTCTGTTGTGAACTCAGAATCTCCCCTGCCCTTTATGCTTTAATGACCTAATCTTAAAGAGTCACATACAAATCTACATCTGAATATATGCTGTCTTAAATGATAAAAATTCTCAAAGGCAACTTCCTTGAATCTTACAAGCTTTCTCTTCAACTTGGGCTACTTTTTTTTTTAAATTGAGATCACATCCTGTATTGCAGATGCAAATACCACACATCCTGTATTGCAGATGCAAATACCAAACAACAAAACACAGAAAAACAAACCATCAAACAAAATAGGCAGCCATCCTTTATGGCTCCCCTGCTCTCATCCCCATAATCAATATCTCTTTCATTCTATCCCAACTTTCTTGTAAGTCTGGGGCCACAGCTCAGGCTGTAGAGTGTTTGCCTAGCATGCACAAAGCTCGGTCCCCAGCACCATGAAAACCAGATGTTGTGGCACACATCTGTGACCCCAGGTAGGGGTAGGAGAATAATGAGTTCAAGGTCATCCTCAACTATGCAGCAAATCTGAGGCCATCCTGTCTCAAAAAAATAAAGAAAGAAAAGAAAAAAGAAAAAGAAAGAAAGAAAGAAAGAAAGAAAGAAAGAAAGAAAGAAAAGAAAGAAAAAAACTTTCTTGTAAGCCCAAATCCAGCACAGGAGTCAAGAGCTCCAAAAATCTGAATTGTGGATGTCACATAAAAGCTGAGGTATTATGTGATTGCTTTTAGTGATTGCTTCTTACCTATATAGTGATTGTTTTTTCTTTTATCATACTGCCCAGGAGGTCGTGAACTTGTGTGTTCAAGTAGTCCTCCCCCTCAGCCTTTTAGTAGCTTAGAGCTGTAGGTGTTACAAGGTGAGTTTAATGGCAGTGCCTATCTGTTGAGATGCTGGAAGGCTCAATGAGGTAGCATATGGAAAACATCTGGCATAAACTTAAAGATTAGTGACTTTAGTATTGATAGCAACTAAAAGTATTGTCAGAAGTTATCCGTTGATGATGTGATTGGGAAAATCAAGAAAACTTAAAAATACAGAGTGAGGGACCAGAGGGATGGCTCAGTCAGTAAAATACTTGCTGCACAAAATGAGAACCTGTGTTCAGATCCCCAGAACCAGCACACAAAGCTAGGGACAACGGGCATGCACTGGTCATCCAAGCACTGGGGAAGTAGAGAGGTAGATCTCTGGAGTTTGTTGGCTACCCAGCCTAGACAAGTCTATGAGCTCCAGGTTCAGTGAGAAACATTGTTTCAAAAGATGGGAAGAGATGGAGAAAGCACGCAATGTCAATTTCTAACATTGACACCCACTCACACAAACATGTACATACACCCCCCCACGACACACACACCACAAACAACAAAAACCACAGTGAGTTAACACTAGGTCAGCACGTGCTAAAGACTGTCTCAAAAACAAAACCTCACGGCCGGGCGGTGGTGGCGCACGCCTTTAATCCCAGCACTCGGGAGGCAGAGGCAGGCGGATCTCTGAGTTCGAGGCCAGCCTGGTCTACAAGAGCTAGCTCCAGGACAGGTTCTAGAAACTACAGGGAAACCCTGTCTCGAAAAACAAAAAACAAAAAACAAAAAAAAAAAAACAAAAACAAAACAAAACAAAACCTCACAAAAGTGTGTTGGGAACTCTAAAACTATGTTATAGTTGAAGCCTCACATGCAGGGGTGTCCTAAGTGCACAGACAGGAAGGACACAGAAGGAAGGTCACAGCTTTTTGCTCCTTGGCCTTGTCCTCCTCTAGCGTGTATGTGGTTAGCTGCTGCTGCTGCTGCTGCTTCCTTCCTACCATCAGAACCCGATTCCCTAAGCTTTCATTGTGACCGAGGACCAGAAGTCCTCTCTGGCTTCTGGGGCCAGACAGGACTGCTGAGGCACGTAGCAGGGGACAGCCACTGTGGGACTAAGCTGACTCCTGAGGCACCCACCCTGTAATCTAAAATGCCTTGCTCAGGGTGTCTCATCACAGCAGAGAAGTAACTAAGAAGCTAAAGATAACTAAGAGGATAAATGAGTAACAACAATGTATCGTTCCCTTTCCAACTAGAGACTGAAAAGTGGACACAAAGTCTTCACCTTGTTCTTTTCGTCTTGAATAATTTCCAGCAGCTGGTCTACATGCCCGTCCTCGATGCATCTTTGGCCTGCTAACTGGAAGAGGCCAAAATCCTCTTCTTTAAAATCATGCTCCTCTAGGATTTGCTGTTAAAAAAGGAAAAAGTACAGATGCAAATATAGATTCGGTATGAACGAGTTCCTGATTTTGTCTCTCTAGGAAGAAAAGGAAGTCTTAAATTCTAGAGAAAGTGCGCATGAATACATAAATATTTTAACAATTGACTTTATTTTGCCCTTGAAACAGGCTCTCATGATGAAGTTTAAGCTGACCTGGAAACTTTAGATCCTCTTGCCCCAGCCTCTGAATACTGGTTATAAGCGTGAGTCAGTATGGCTCAATGAATGATCTTAAACCTACTGTATCAAAGAAACCTATGAAAACAATCATAGGTCTAAAATTAATGGATATTGGGGCTAGAGAAATGGCTTGGTGGCTAAGAGCAGATACTGCTCTTACAGAGGACCTGAGTTCAGTTCCCAGCACCCAGGTCAGGTAGCTGTGAGCCACCTGTAACTACAGCTCCAGGTGGATCTGATACCTTGGGCTTCCATAGGCACCTGCACACACAGAGAGTTGAGGATTTCTTTTTAATGTGTGTGTTTGCCTACACACACACACACACACGCACAGAGTTTAAAATTTCTTTTTTGTTTTACATATATATGAGTGTTTGCCTACAGTAGGTGTGTGCCTGGTGCCCACGGAAGCCAGAAGAGGGTCTGAGTATTGGGTAATAAGCCCAGGTCCTCTGTGAGAACAACTGAGCCACCTATCTAGCCCCCTCTTTTATGTGACAGGATCTCTCTACATAGCCCTGGCTGTCTTGAAAATCACTACGTAGATCAGGCCACCCTCAGATTCACAGAGATCCCCCTGCCTTTGCCTCCTAATTATTAGGATTAAAGGCCACACATGTAAAAATAAAATAATAATAATAATAATAATAAAAATCCAGTCTACCTTCCTGATCTTATGCTGTTTATTTACAAGTCCAAAAAAGCAGGAATTAGATAAGGTAAGTAATATGAATGACCACAACATAATTAAAGATATGCACTTCCCACATTTTTAAAAAGTGTTTCAGGGAATTACTTACACATCTTTTTATTATGCTCTGAAGTTCCTCCACAGCCATTCTGAAATGAACTAATACAAAACACAGTTAATTGTGTGATATCATGAAAACTGTTTCATCAACTGCTTCATTCTGAATATTAGAAAATACAGTGAACACAATGTAAAGTTTTATAGCTTAAATGCTATTACTGAACGTTAGTGTGCTAGCCTAATAAAGCATTTTTAAAGCTCCTATTGTATTGCCTAGAAAGCATAACTCTGAAAGAATGAAAAGAGAATAAAGAAAGAGAACTCTAGAGAGAACTTCCTAGAAGAACCTTTTTTTCAACGGGGGAAAATATTCCTTTCATTAAAAAAAAAAATCCAAACCGTAGACCTGGGACAAAAATTCTATTCATTAGGGAATTTTTTAAATGTCCCATTGACAAAAACTGAAATCCAACACAATTAAGTCACCCAAAGAAGTCAAAGACTGCGATGCCCTCCACCCCTTCTCTAGAGGACCTGCCCTCCCCAGAGTAACCAACCAATCCCAGTCAGTGAGATCACCGAAGCCAAGGCCATCGGTGGTGACCAGGACTCTGTGCCGCAGGGGGCTGGAATCTGCCCCACAGGAGAGGACAGGAAAATCACACCCTACCGCGCCTGTGGGCTGAACCGAGGGGAAGCCATTTGTCCCCGTCTCCCTGTTCCTGCTGGGCAGAGCGTCCAGGCTCCAGCACCTCAAGGGGCCTAGCAGGCGAGCCGCGTGCTGCGCGGATCCTGGCCAGAGAGCCCGGACCAGCCCGACCCAGCGCGTCCACCTACCCGCCAGACCGCGCGCCCTCTCCACCTCCTTCCTCCACCACCTCCGCCAGCGCAGGCCGCACTCCTGGGCCCGCCCGCTCCGGCGCTCGCTCCGCCCCTCGCTCCGCCCCCTCCGGCGTTCGCCCCGCCCTCATCAGATCCGCCCCTCCGGCGCTCGCCCCGCCCCTGGCCCGCCCCCTCTGGCACTCGCCCCGCCCTCCCTAGGCCCGCCCCCTCCGGCGCTCACCCCGCCCTCCCTAGGCCCGCCCCCAGCCCGGTCCGGGCAACGCGTGGAGGCGGAGCCTCGCGTCCGCCGCGCAAACCCTCCCCTTGCCTTCTGACGGCATTTCCCATGGCTGACACAGCTTCTCCTCACTGTTTGGGCCCGAGTGCCCGGGCCTCCAGCACCCACCGGAAGGCTGCAGGTAGGAACGCGAGCCTCTTCAGGTGTGGACCCTGAGGCCCTGGTTTGAGTACTACGCACGCGCGGAGTGCTGGCCGAGGCCGTCCCCGGGAGGGCTGGCTCCGTCCGGGTGGCGGGTGGCTCGCTCCCCACCGCTTCCCTGGTGCGGTCGGAGGAAAGAATCCCGCAAGAATCCCACACTCTTACACAGGTGTTTCAGGATCTCCTTCTGCGTGGGCTGTGCTGGGGACCCCTAGGGAACAAGTGGCCGAGACAGGGGTGTTCAGCCACTTTGAACCTTGGACGTCCTCTTGGACTGCCTTGGTACCGGGTCTCTGAGATTCCAGATTCCTCTTTTTAGGCAAAACTCTCCATTTGGGAGACGAGAAATATTTATCGTAAAAGTACCCAGTTTAGTTTTTTTTTTTTTTTTTGAAGTACTTGGTTAAAGTAGATACGATACATGAAAACAACCAGTCCCCAAAGAGACAGATTTTAGTCAAGAAAAATTGAAATGTAGTTAATTTACAGAAACTGAAATTCCCTTCCTGTTTACCATTTTTTTGCAAGTTGGAGTTGGAAATGTGAGAGAAAAGGAAACGCGGCCCACAGGGTGTTGTTGGGGTAAGACTGCTGCACTACATGTGTGTTCACCCTCACTGGTCTCTTCTGTTGCAGGTACTAAACAGACAAGGGCCCTCAAGCCAGAAGATGCTTCCAGAAGGTAGACCACGTGGACAACCGCATTTTACTCTCTTTTTATCTCACTAATCGAATCAGATATTTTTGGTCCTGATGTTTTATTTTCTGGGCTTGGGAATTGAGCTTCCTTCAGGATTCATACGTGAAAAAAAAAAAAAAAAAGCACTCTGTACTGTGCTGTGTCCGCCCGAACAGTTAAAAACAACCGTGGATACGTGTTTTTGAGAACATACTTACGAGAAGACATAGGAAGCACTATTAATTCTCACAGCTGTTACACCCTCCACCTTTAAGAAAGCAAACTGGAGGCTCAGACTGTAGGGAACATCATTCCTGAATTAACCGAGTAGTCCTTTCCCTTCTCTTCAGGTATAAACCATCTTTATTGTTGGGGGCTTCTAAAACGTCAGGGTCTCTCATGTCCCAGAAGATCTCAGGACAGGAGTAGTCTGTGGAGACATTAAACGTATCTATGGCTCTTCACTCCAGGATTCACTAGTTCTTCTCCCAGATATTTTCCAAATACGAGATGGCCTATATTTGGGTCATGAGAAATAGCCGTATGTCATCACAAATTGCCATGGGTGCTGTGAGAAAAAGGCTGATAATGGAGGAGGGGCCAGTGACTTAGATCATCAGACCTGTGGGGTTTCTAAGTCTTCAGACAGTGTAAAGCAGACATCAGGGATGAGAGACTAACAGCTAGGGGTGACAGTATGGATGAGGACCCTGAGGTGGGATGGTGTATGACATTCCAAGAGGGGAAGAAGGAGGTGGAATTCTGTTCATGTAGTACCCAGCATGTCACAGTGAGAAATCTAGTTTGTAAAGTGCAGAACAGCAAACTTTAATTTTAAGACTATAAAGGAACCCAAGACCAGAATGCCTGAGACCTGCTCCATACCCCACTGACTTAGTTAGGGTTACCATTGCTGGGATAAACACCATTCCCTAAAGCAACGTGGGAGGACAGGGTTTCTGTGGCTTATACTTCCATATCCCTGTGCATCACTGAAGGAAGTCAGGGCAGGAACCCTGAGGCGGGGGCTATGTAGAGGCCATGGAGGGGTGCTACTTAATGGCGTGTTCCCCATGGCTTGCTCAGCTTGCTTTCTTAAAGAACTTAGGACCATAAGCCCAGGGGTGGCGCCACCCACAATGGGCTGGGCTCTTCCTGTCAATCACTAGTTAAGAAAATGCCCTACAGGCCAGCATGCAGCCCAGTCTTACAGAGACACTTTCTTATTTGAGGCTCCTTCTCTCAGGCAACTGTAGCTTATGTCAAGTTGACACAAAACTTCCATCACAACCATACCGATTGTCACCATTCGAGACAGAAGGAACAACATTGACCCATGGGAAGCAGCTGTAGGTATCTGTCAGTTAGGAAGACAATGGCTCAGTCAGTGTGGTTGATAAAAGTCAAGCTGACATGACTTTTATTGACGGGTGGGTGCAAAATGAGAAAAACAGTTTTTCATGAAGCTTTTCATATCTACTATAAAGAACTGTAATCTGTGTTTATATCTTTTGTGTTTGATACGAGAGTGGTCTTTGTATGGAGTTGGAGTTAGTGATTGTACCTCAGTAGTAGAGTGCTTCCTTAGCACAGACGAGACCCTGATCACCATTGTTAGTATCTCAAAATAACAATAAGATGATCTTGAGGAAGTGGTAGGAAAAAATAGTTGTTTAGTTTCAAAATGCCCATTTTAATGTATGCATTTTAAAATATGAATTGTTGGCAAAACTGTCCCAGACTTCCAAGTTACGGTGGGGACACATTGCTCTAGGCAAAATACAGTAGTCTAAAGTCTCAAAAGTTAATGATAGTAGGAAAGGACACATTCCCAGGTCCAGGTGTGAGGGGGAGGGATAAGCACTGGGGACTGCAGAGGTGTCTCCAGGACACTCACGACAGCAGTGACTGTCCATTCTGGGTGCTCCTCCTCTTCTGGCCTATGGAGACTCTGGTGGGACCTGGGCTGTCTTCAAACAGCTCTCACAGTTGTGCTGTGCAGGGGTCGCCTATCGAGATAGCCTTGCCATTACGATCCATGTGTGCGGGGCCACAGAGGACTGGCAGGCTCCCACTGCTCACTGGAGTAAGGCTTCCTCATATCCATGTAGTTACTAAGTAAGACTTTGTAATAAAGGAAGAAACATACTGTCTCTTAAGATACAGGTTCTTTCTACGTAGTCCACGCTAGCCTTGAACCCTGAGTCTTCCTGCCTCCACCTCCCAGGTGCCGTGGTTGTGGACTTGGACCGCCATTCCTGTCCTCCTTCTCTGTAGTTGTCTCTAAGTGCCTTCTTGTGCTCTGAGCCTGGGATTGATCCTCACGGCCAGCTTCCGTCTGCACACTGTAATGGATAGTTTGCTTACTTTTTGGAAGGTATTGGATCAGAAGTGGCAGGGTTAAAAACTACAGACTTTATTGGCAAAATAATAGGTTAGTGGTGACTTTAAAGCATGGAGTGCTGCAGAGAGGAGTCTTCTGAGGGGACTAACTTTCTCACTGACATCTCAGGCTAGCGGAACTCGAAGCCGCAGTGCAGAGGAAGGTGGAGTGTGAGAGGAAGGCTGTGCGCATCGTCGAGCAGCTTCTGGAAGAAAATATCACAGAGGAATTCCTAAAGGAGTGTGTACGTATGAAGTTGACAGATTACCAGATTTTAAATACGACATCTATCTTTAAGGACTTATCTGAGTGTATGAGTGTCTTGTACATATGTTCATGTATGTGTGTGCACTTTGAGTGTATAGTGCCCAGAGTCCAGAAGTGGTTGTCAGATTCCCTGGAACTGGTGTTGTAGGTGATTGTGATCTACCCAGCACAGAACCAAACTCAAAACCTCAGCAAGGGCAACAAATGCTCTCAACCACTGAACTGTCTCTCCAGCACCATCATTTTAAAAAAAAAAAAATGTGTACATGTGTGTGAATGCATTCCACGTATGTTTAGTTACCTGTGGAGTCTAAAAGAGGGCATCAGTTCCTCTGGAACCGGAATCACCAGCATTTATGAACAACCTGACACCAAACTCAGGTCCTCTGGCAGAGCGATAAGCGTTTCTAACCACTGAGCCATCTCCAGTCCCCAAGTCTAGCGTGTCTCAGTCTGTGAGACTTCCCTGCACTATTGGAACCTTTAAATTTTATTTCAGTCCTTAGATCCAGAATGTGTGATCTGTCTTTTAAAACTATCAACTCTGATAATAGTTCTTGCTTTATAATGACTTTAAAATGAATTAATAAAAAGCGCATAGTAAGATGGCTGTAGTTACAGTGTATGATAAATACATACAACGTATGTAGTCACAATGTATGATGAAATACATACAACGTATGTAGTCATAATGTATGATGAAATACAACGTATGTAGTCATAATGTATGATAAATACATACAACGTATGTAGTCATAATGTATGATAAATACATACAACGTATGTAGTCATAATGTATGATGAAATACATACAACGTATGTAGTCATAATGTATGATTAAATTTCCTTTATTACTAGTGGGGTGGGTACACATGCCATGACCCGGACATGCCACAGCATGCGTGTGCATTCAGTTCTGTCCTGCCATGTGGGTCCCGGAGGAGAAACTCAGGCTGTCATGCTTGGCAGCAGAAACCTTTTCCCTCTGGGTCATCTCATCCGCCCAGACGTATTATAACAGCCTTCCTCTTGAGAGTCACCGTGTGTCCAGCGGACGCTCATGGGAGCACTTTTCCTTCATGTGCTCCTCCAATTCTGACTTCACGGTCATTCCGTAATGTTGGGGAACACTCTTTCTTTCTGTTCCAGGGGATGTTTATCACACCAGCTCACTACAGCGACGTCGTGGACGAGAGGGCCATTATCAAACTCTGTGGCTATCCTTTATGTCAGAAGAAGTTAGGAGCTGTAAGTGGTCTTCTCCTAAGTGTGTTTATTAGTCTCTGCAAACATGTTGTGGAAAGAACGGGAAGAAAGCCTGAGGCCAGGCACTAGTAACGTGGACTGACCGAAAGTATTAACAGAGACAACCTAATTCTCTGTGACATGAAGTCTGTGTTCCTCACTTAAACTCTTTAGTAAATTATACTTTGTTTTTCTTTAGATACCGAAACAGAAATATAAAATTTCTACTAAAACCAATAAAGTCTACGATATTACTGAAAGGAAGGTAAGTTCAAAAGCTGTTTAACTTAATTTTTAAATGACATTAAATAAAATTCTAAATTTTACTTTAAAATTTGTCTGTTAGACAATAACTACAGTAACAGATTGTTTCTATCTAAAATTAAGGTACTAAGAAAATTTCTTGCTTGAGCTTTAGCTAAGAACGGGATCTGGGGAGTCAGGAGTTCAGTCATTCTCAGCTGTGCAGCAAGTTTGAGGCTTCTCTGGGCCACCTCCCCCCCCCCCAAAAAAGGTCTGAACATTTAAAAACAGAAAGTGCATGGTAGTATAAGCACGGGCAAGTAAACCAGGGTAAGAATTCATCACATCTGTGAGCCCTCAGTGCATGGTGGCCGGAGTCTTGTAGGTGAGCAGAGAGAGGGTGGGTCTTTCAGGAGCTGGAGGTGGCACAGTTGTCCAAACGTGAGAACTGACTCATCCCAGTCCATATACAAAGTGGGTGGATAGACGTGTGTCCAGAAAGCAGGCCTCTCTCGAGACAGGATGGGAGAATATAAACTTGGACAGAAAATTAGGAAAGAATGTGTTCATTAAAAAGTGAGAAAACAAAGCCAGATGTGGTAGCTTACACCTTTAATCCCAGGGAAGCAGAGGCAGGTGAATCTCTGTGAGTTCGAGCCACCCTGGTCTACAGAGTGAGTTCCAGAACAGCCGGGGCTCTGCAAAGAAACCCTGTCTTGAAAAGCCACTAATAATAATAATAATAATAATAATAATAATAATAATAATAATAATAATGAGAAAGAGAGGAGAAAGCAAGTGAAAAGTGTGAGGTTATATTTCCTACGGATCATGGCCAGAACATGTAGTCTAAGAGAAAGGAAGGCAAACGAAAGGGAGACTTACATGTGCCAAGTGTAAATGGCTAATGAACGTATGAGAACACACTAAAAGCCAGTGTAAACACGGTGAGTTGGTTGGACAACTCCCAAAGGAGCTGGTGGGAATAGATGATGTTACAGCCATTTTGAGAGCCCATTTTGGAATCTCAGTTTTGCACCAGGAAGTGGGGAAGGCTGAGGCTCAGAACCAGAACCTCTTACATGTTAGAGAGGCTTCTTAACGCTAAGTAAAGCTACAAGCCCAGAAGCGTCTCACATTCTTTGTGACCAAGCCTTTTTATTCTGTTATATGCCGTGAAGAAATTCCTGGGCCGTGTGTACCGGGGTATATGTATAAAAGTATTCATAGCTATATAATATAGTATAGACATATAGTGGAATAATATTCTAATTTTAAGAAGAAAGTAAATGACATAGGAACTTTGAAGACATTAAGTGAAATAAAGCAACACAAAAGGACAAATACAGTATAACCCATTTATATGGTCCTTTGCTCTCAGTGTTTCCTTTTATCCTTTGATCTTCTCATTCATGTTCTCTGTAGGCTGTGTTTGTAAGTAGAAACATAATGAGCTAATTTTAAATGTTCCTTTCCAGTCTTTCTGCAGCAATTTTTGTTACAGAGCATCTAAGTTTTTTGAAACACAAATTCCGAAAACTCCAGTATGGGTTCGAGAAGAAGAGAGGTAATTGAATCTTTTTGTCTTGTTTGCTCCAGCGGTCAGGTAACCTTCCTGCTTTTGACGCTGTTGGAGGGCAGGCTGAGTTCTCAGCAGAGGGTCACCGTTCACACAGCTTAGCTCTGGGAAATGGCTGTATCTTAAGCATAGTTACTAAGGATTTTTAAGTGGGAAACCTTACCTGCAAATGTTTTTCTCTAATGTTGTAATTTTAATCACAAAACTGGAGATTGCATTCTGGCCCTTGCTTTGCCCAGGGTGAATCCTGCTCCTGTAACAATCCTGAATTAAAATAGTAACTTTTTTCAGAAGACACTAGCTCTTGGGAATCTGGCTGAACTCACTTTACTGCTAAGATATCGGGCTTTGTTACAATGACTGCAGTACCCTGAGCTTTAAAAAAGCCAATATAAAATGACCTTTTTGCTAAAAAGTTTGAAGGCTTTTGCTTCGGGAAATAATTAAACACTTGCAGTATTTTACTGATGCAGAATTTAAAGAAATTTATTACTAAAAGCAACAGTTGTTATCATTATCCAACTAAACTGTATAGAAACTCCGGACAAATACTTGGTGACATTAGTAACCTCCTAAATGACACGTGTTTGAAGAGCCGGCACAGCCCTGTTGTTGTGGACAGACAGGGAAGAGGGATGCTAAGGAAATACAACTCAGCTGTAAAGACATGCAGTAGTGCGAGAGCTTTGCTTTAAGACAGACAGACGACACCTTAAATTCTGTCCCTGAGAAAGATGGAAAGATACCTCTCTACGTTCTGCTAGTTCCTTGGCAGCAGTGGCAGACCTTTGGCTGCATGTTCCTCTGTAATCCCTTCCTATGCAAAGCCTGCCCATCACCCTATGGCCTTAAATCGAACGTCATAAAGACAAAATCGGTCATTTCATCACTAGCTGCAAGCTTTCTTGTTAGAGCGCTAAGGGCACCATCATCCAAGGCACCTGGGCACCCGCACTTCATCTCGCCACGGCTTTGCTCTTGACCTGTCTGTCCAGCACTGCCACGGTCGATGGTTGATCCAGCACCAACAGCGCTCCACCCTCCCTGAACAACACCAGTTGGCTTAAGTTATCTTTGTCTTTTATTTCCAAAGACATATTCTCTGCTTGTTAAATTAGCCCTCTGTCACATCCTTATACCTACTTCAAAACCATTTACCAAGCCAGACATGACTGTACGTGCCTGGAATCCCCAAATTCTGAGGAGGCAGGATGACCCAGAGCTAAGGCCCTCCTTATCTACATAGTAAACCCCAGGCCAGCCTGGCCCACATGAGACACTGTGGGAAGGAAGGAAGGGAAGAGAAGGCATTACCAAACAAGTTTTCCTAGCAGCTGTTTTCCTCTGCCTTAGTAACTCTTCGCTGACCTTTCCCTCAGTCTCATCCTCTCTCTTCAGAATGTCTACTTTTCCTTGTAACTTGAAGCCTTGATCTAAGCCACTTTTGGTTATTGAGCTTCATCTGTTTTATATAACCTTTCTTACATTTTAGTGGAGGAAAAAAGATGAAAATAGCCTTTTAGTCCCCTAATCTAGACAAATGCCCTTAATTTCCATAGTATTCACTGCACACTTAGTGCCTGACAAGACACATGCACATGGCAAGGCACATACATGCACATGGTAAGGCACATACATGCTCATGGCAAGGCACATACATGCTCATGGCAAGGCACATACATGCACATTCATATCCATGTGTATCATAAATCTCAGCCTTGAATTTAATGGTAATTAAGATAACAGAATAAATACGTGAGTGAAATTATTTAATAACTTTGCTGAGTATGTATGATATAAATTTCGTGACATCACCTAACGACAAACTGTAAACGGAAGAGAAAAGCTCAGGGGAGTAGGTTGGGGATTGGACATTGGCTGCCTGCAGGGACCCTCTCTTGGCCAGTGGTCTACTCTCCATCTTTTCAGTTACCAGCATTAACTATATCTAAAAATATTAGATGGACGATTCCAGAAATACTTTATAAATTCTTAATTATAAATCATTCTGAATAGCACAGTAAAAATCTCACATCATGTTCCTCCTTGCCCACAGCATGCATGCTTTTCCCAGTGTGTAGAGTATATGTCAGGCCATGATTTTAGGCCTCATGGGTTAGCGGGCGCTACTGTATGCCCTGGAAAAACATATCACTATAGGAAGAAGAGCCAGGTAGAGTCTGGTGCATTTTTAGGTGCTGGGGAGGGTCAGGTGTCTGGGGTTGAGCCTGGGGCCTTTCACATGCTAATCAAGAGCCCAACAAATATACCCAGTACACAAGATCTTTTGAGCAGACCTTGCTCTGGTATTGGTCTACAAGATGAATTGAAAAAGAAAGATTCTCAAAAGCCTAAAAGATCCATAGAGTCAATCCAGTTTCTTTGTTGAGCATCCTTTCAAAAATAGAGCCTATTCCATGAGCTAATGATAGACCCTGTCTGAAGTCAGGCTCCTCCCTGCTGTGCTCCGCTGACTGACGGGCATTAGTGGCGGCTCGCTCTAACCCTAAATCTTCCCGTTGCCCGTTGTCTAACCAGAGCCCCCACTGTGTTTAGCGCTTGTCTGTGGTACAGTCATATCCTAGTTTCTCACGCTAGGAGCTTCACTGTGAGTTTAATCTCTGAACTCAGGCCTGTGGCCGTGTTGTAGTTTAACAAATCCACTAGAGGTCACTGTTGTCACTGAGAATGGTTTTTCAATGTGTTGCTGCATTTTAGAATAGCTGTCCTTATTGTTTAATGCAGAGATTTTTATTTTAAGTAATAAATGTAAATTTTACTATAGCAATTTAATGGTAAATTTAAAATACAAATTTTAAATCCATTCAAGTAATTAATATGCAATTATAAACTTTTTAATTAATGCATCTTGCATTATAGTCTAATACATGCATATGCCTTTAAGAACAGTCATTAAATGTCTCGTTTTTTTCTGCCACTTTTATGACATGCCGATTACCTGTGTGGTTTGTCACCCGCAATTTGAAGAGCTCTGTTTTGTTCACTCTAGTCTGGGTTTTTAGTAGTTTTAGTGCCACACAGCCGCATCCTCCCTTGTGGAAGCAGAAGTCTACATCTGTGTTCGCCCGTTCTGATGTTCGGTCAGAATGAAACCGGACAGACTTGAGCTGCCTTGTACAGGCCCTGTCTGATAGGCATTTAGGTGAACCAGCTTGCTGTTCTTCGTAAGAGGAAGGCTGAGCGAAGATTGGGTCAGAGTTTAGATGAGAAGGAAGGCCGGGGTGTTTTAGAATGTGTTTGAGCCCTGGCATGTGAGGGGGAAACAGAATAATAAATTTGACCCAATCCAGTCTCTTGTGCATCGCTGTGAATACTAGGATGAATATGTTATATAATTCCCTAACTTTGTGCCTCAGTAAGTTTACTACTTCTCTGATCAACGTGTTAGAGTTAGGAAGTCATTAATTATAGAGAAAAATATCTAAAATTAAAACGCATCCTGAAGTCCTGGGGAACGGTGCATCTCACAGGCTTCTCCCCGTAGTCTGCCCGAGACAAACCACGAGGTCGTGCTGTGTTCATCTGCGTGATGTCTCACGGTGTGACTGAGGAGTTGCTCACCCAGCTCGTGCTCAGAAACAGACCACATACAGTGCTGACGCCGAAACGGTGTGCTTCTATAGTCTGCGCTTGAGTTTATAAATCCTGTATGGTTTTATACAAGTAGAGTTTGGCAGAGCTTGGAGCAGGACTTTCTAGAATTATGAGTTAAAATCTTAAAAAGGAAGGACAAGTGTTGAACAGCCGATTTTGTCTTTAAATATCGCATCTGAGTGAATGGTTAATGCTGACAGAGCTAAACGCATCATGTGGCCTAGAGCTGGGGATTTTTACATATCAGTTCTCAGCAATAAACATGCATAATCTGAGGGGAGGAAGCCAAAAACCTCTGCAGAGCAACTTTTATAGCCTCTTCCTGAGCAGCCAC
Source organism: Arvicola amphibius (assembly GCF_903992535.2). Taxonomy (NCBI): domain Eukaryota; kingdom Metazoa; phylum Chordata; class Mammalia; order Rodentia; family Cricetidae; genus Arvicola; species Arvicola amphibius. The sequence goes on along the minus strand of NC_052047.1, from coordinate 1,303,365 downwards.
CTCTGCTCAGAGATCAGAATAAACTCCTGAAAAGATTTCACTGTGTCTGAGGAGCTTTGAGTCCCCCACAGGGAGGACTGTTGGCAACCAGCTGTAAGTGTGTATATACACGTGTGTGTATGTATGTATGTATGTGTGTGTGTATATATATATACTATGAACATATCTTTTCACAGAGGTCACATATCACATATCCTTCATACCAGATATTTACATTATGACTTATAACAGTGGAAAAATTACAGTTATCAAGTAGCAGTGAAAATAATTTTATGGTGGGGGTCACCACAACGTGAGGAACTGCACTGAAGGGTTGCAGTATTAGGAAGGCTGAGAACCACGGCACTAGAGCCAGGTGCAGTGACATACACCTGTGAGTCCAGCATTTCTAGGGTTTCGGCAGAGGGATCAGAAATTGAAGGTCATTCTCCACTACTTGAGTTTAAGGCTAAATCATGTCTCAAGGAAAAAAAAAAGAAAATAATTAGTCACCTAGCTTGACTTTAATGAAAATAGGATAAATTATTTATTTTTAAAATTTTTATTTTCTCATACATTACATCCCGACTGCAGGTCAACCCCTCCCCTACCTCCTCTCTCCTCCAGTTCCACCCCTTCATTTCCCTTAAAAAAAAAAAAAAAAAAAAAAGAGCAGCCTCCCACAGATATCAACCAAACACAGCATAACAAGTTACCATAAGTCTAGATCCAAGCCCTCATGTCAAGGCTGGACGAGGCAGCCCAGTAGGGGGAAAAGGGTCCCAGGAGCAGGGAAAAGAGTCCCAGGAGCAGGCAAAAGAGCTAGAGACATCCCCTACTCCCGCTCTTAGGAGCCCCACAAAACATCAAGCTCAGACACATGCAGGGTCTGTAATAGTCACTTCAGCCCCTGTGATTCCCCCAGGAACCCTGCTTAGTTGACTCTGTAGGCTGTGTTCTCCACCCCTCTGGCTCCCACCGTCTTTCCTCCCTCTCTTGTGCAGGGTTTGCCTGGCTCTGCCTAGTGCTTGGCTGTGGGTCTCTGCATCTGTTTCCATCGGTTGCTGGATGATGCTTCTCTTCTGATGAGTTGGGCTGGACGTCCATCTATGAGTATAGCAGAGTATCATTAGGAATCATTTCATTGACTTTTTTTCCCCAGTCCTATTTGTTCTTATCCTGGGTCTCTGAGCTGTCCAGCCTCTGGTTCTGGCCCTTCAGCAGTGTCAGGGGTGGGCTGCTTCTCAGGGCATGGGTCTCAGGTGGGACCAGTTCCAGTCATTAGTTGGCCACTCCCACAGGTCCTGTGCCAATATTACCTCAGCATATCTTGCAGGCAGCCCCCCTGCTGGAAACTTTGCCTGGTTATGGGAGATGGCCAGTTCAGTCTCCATGACCACGAGACTTCTCTGGGGTCACTCTCGTAGAGTCCAGGGAGTTTCCACTGCATTGGGTTTCTGTATCAGCCCCCTCCATGCCCCAGATTCCAGTCATCTCTCCAGTACTCTCTCCCACACCCCACCCCTACCTGATCTCTCTCATTCCCATCCCCACCTGCCCCTTCTAAGGGAGATCTGTGTCCTCTCTTGAGCCCTCCTTGTTACTTAGCTTCTCTGGGTCTCTGGATTATAGCGTAATTATCCCCTATTTAATAGCTAATGTCCATATATAAGTGAGTACATACCATGCTTTTCTTTATAGGTCTGGGTTACCTCACTCAGGATGATTTTTTTTTCTAGCTCCACCCATTTGCCTGCACATTTCATGATGGCATCGTTTTTAACATCTGAGCAGTACTCCATTGTGTAAAGGAACCCCATTTTCTTTATCCGTTCTTCAGTTAAGGAGCATCTAGGTTGCTTCCAGGTTCTGACTGCTATGAGTAAACCTGCAGGGAACATGACTGAGCAGGTGTGCCTGAGGTAGGATGCAGTGCCCTTTGGTCTGTGCCCAGGAGTGGAAAGCTGGATCTTGGTAGATTGAGTCCAGTTTTCTGAGAAACTGTCATAGTGATTTCCATAGTGGCTGTACAAGTTTGCACTCCCACCAGCAATGGAGCAGTGTTCCCTTTGCTCCAGCATGAGCTGTTGCTTGTGTTTTTGATCTCAGCCATTCTAACAGGTGTGAGACTGAATCTCGGAGTCGTTTTGCTTTGCATTTCCCTGATGGCTAAGGGGGTTGAACATTTCTTTAAGTGCTTCTCAGCCATTTGAGATTCCTCTGCTGAGAATTCTCTGATTAGATTTGTACCCCATTTTTAAATTTAATTATTTGAATTGTTGATATCCAGTTTTATGAGTTCTTTATATTATATATTAACTCTTTGTTGGATGTAGAATTGGTGAAAATCTTTTCCCATTCTGTAGGCTGCTTTTTGTCCTATTGACAATGTCCTTTGCCTTACAGAAGCTTTTCAGTTTCATGGGATCCCATTTATTGATGTTCTCAGTGCCTGTGTTATTGATGTTCTGTGCAGGAAGTTCTATGCAGTGCCAGTGCATTCAAGGATATTCGTGTGTTTAGTTTTATGTCTTTGATACCTCTGGATGTTCTTTTACTGTACATGATTGTTTCTGCTATTCTGTGTCTTTTTTTTTTCTCATATGAAGATAAGAATTGGCCTTTCATGATCTGTAAAGAATTGTGTTGGAATTTTGATGGGACTTGCATTTTGATCTGTAGATTGCTTTTGGTACGGTGGCCATTTTCGCTATGTTAATCCTATCAATCCATGAGCATAGGAGATCTTTCCATCTTCTGATATGAGTTGTGGGCTGGAATATGGTACTGAGGAGAGAGGGAGCTATTGGGTAGGCTGGGCAGGCTCTGAGGAAGTGTTGGCGGTCTATAAGGTGGCCTTAACCTGGGTATTGGGTGTCAGCATGGCCTTTCAAGATAAAAAAATTATAATCATTTTGAAAACATGTCTTAAGTAGAGTAGTTTTACTATTTTTGTGTTTTCTGACTGAGCTTCCAGAACTATCACCAGGGCAACATAAACTATGAAGAAAATACTTAGCATGAAGAGAAATAGTAATTTTAACAAGCACAAAGAATTTTAACTTCATCTAAGAAAGGATAGAAAAGGCAGTGTATCCTGTCTTATTCTCTGGAAAGGTGCACATAACAAAAGTAAACATCTTGTTGGTCGTTGTGTGGGACCATTACTCATTTCATAGGTTAGGGACCAACAAAGGCGTTAAAGTCACTTAAAATACTACCTGGTAAACCCAGCGTGGTGGTGCACGCCTACAATCCCAGCATTCAAGGCCAGCCAGGTCTACAGAGAGAGTTCCAGGACAGCCAGAGCTATTACACAAAGAAACCCTATCTTGAAAAACCAAACCAAATCAAAAAACAATCTCCTAGTAACAAGGTTGACTGAGTTTCTCTGTAAAGTCAGAGGGAACAGAAGCAAGGACAGTAAGATTTGTAAAACACAGTCAAGAGGAGCAAACCAAGTTTTCCTCAGGTATTTTTGGGGGGCGGGGCAGGGGGCTTGTTGTTTTCCTGACACTAGAGCCGCAAGCCATGGAAGGAGCTGAACTTGAAGACCTAAATTCTAATCTCTATTGACTGTCGGATCTGTGATCCAAGGTTCCCCTTTCCTCACCTGTGAGAACAGCTGGCAGTTGGAGGATCATTTGAAATAGTGTGTGAACCGTGGAGCCAGTCTGTAACCGTGACAGGCTACAGCCATGAGCCGTGGAGCCGGTCTGTAATAGTGACAGGCTACAGCCGTGAGCCGTGGAGCCGGTCTGTAATAGTGACAGGCTACAGCCGTGAGCCGTGGAGCCAGTCTGTGATGGTGACAGGCTACAGCCGTGAGCCGTGGAGCCAGTCTGTGACGGTGACAGGCTACAGCCGTGAGCCGTGGAGCCAGTCTGTGATGGTGACAGGCTACAGCCATGAGCCGTGGAGCCAGTCTGTGACGGTGACAGGCTACAGCCATGAGCCATGGAGCCAGTCTGTGACGGTGACAGGCTACAGCCATGAGCCGTGGAGCCGGTCTGTAACCGTGACAGACTACAGCCATGAGCCGTGGAGCCGGTCTGTAACAGTGACAGGCTACAGCCGTGAACCGTGGAGCCGGTCTGTAACAGTGACAGGCTACAGCCGTGAACCGTGGAGCCGGTCTGTGACGGTGACAGGCTACAGCCACAGCAGTGGTAACAGCTGAGCTGCAGTAGAAATGCACACAGAACACTATTAAATGATGACCTCATGTTCTGCGCATCCGACTGGTCGTCCCTTCATGATTCACTGCTACCCTTTAAGCCCAAGGCCTGGCATTTCTAAATGGTTCCACCTCCAAGCTGAATCATCAGCCCCTTTACCACAGTTTTAAAAACCTGTTGTGATGCTTAGTGTTAACTCATCTTAGGAGAATCTAGAATCACCTGGGAGGGGGCTTCTCCGCATGCCCCCCCTTAGGGGCGGAGATTAGTTTATCTTAATAGAGGTGGTGAGACCCACCCACTGTGAACTGCACCTGCACCTTCCCTGGTTGGGATGATGGAGAAGGCAAGCTGTAGTCTGCAGCAGGCATCCATCGCTCTCTGCTTCTGACTAGACACAGTGGCACTGACTGACTGGAGCTTTGCCTCTCTGACCTCCCTACAGTGATTCCTGGAACCGAACCGTGGGCCAAAGTGTTGTTACTTATTATGTGCTAATGTCCCTCCTGCTATCAGAAGCAGAGATTTTATTTCTTTAAAAAAACAAACAGACACCGCCAGGTGAGCCTGTGGTACCAGCTGCTGAAGAGGCTAGGGCAGGAGATCAGCTGAGTCCTGAACTTAAAAGACTGGTGTGATTAACATAGTGTAATCCCATTTCAAAAAAATAAATCTACAAAATGAAATTCAAACTAGCTTAAATTGTATTGATGATATGAAATGTTTCAGTTAGATTGGCCCTTGATTCAGCAGCATTTGGACCCCTGCTGCCATCAGGACTGTAAGTTAGTTTCCTTTCTGACCACAGCTTTGATCTTGTCTGCAGCCCTCAGCAGGCTGCGACCTCCTCCTGACCCTCTCCAGCGCTGCTCTTCTGGGTCTGGGCTGACAGACTCTTAGCATATTTGATCTCAGACTCTGCATTCGGCGGCCACAGCCTTGCCCTTGAAGACGACTCCACATTTTTGTTTAACTTTCTGCCCTTTCCACTTCTCAAGGTCCAGCCATTTTCCCCCTGTACTTGGATTGCTGGACGTTATGGAGAAAGTTTTTAAGACCAATAACATTTTGGGTTTGGTTGTCTGGGGTTGTTAAACTACGTATTTTAGGGACTGTGGAACTTAAGCGTGTAGTAATAGGCACAAGATGCTTGGCTTGTGTGAGGGGTTGGGGTTGAAATGCAGGTGGTGAGGAGGCCTGCTGGCTCGCATCTGGGATGCTAGCGTTTGAGAGGCTGAGTTAGGAGAAGGGTAGGTTTAAGGCTAGCTGAACTTTGTAATGGTTCCAGGTCAGCCTGAAATGTAGCGAAACTCAAAACAGATAGATACATAATCCCACCCACCGTGTCCATCTGGCACCAGAGCCGAATCTCCGGCTTTCCATTGGCCCTGATCACAGCTGCCCCTCGTTTTCCCATTTGTGTTCTCTAATCCACTCAGGTCTGCTCGCTTCCAGCATCGATCCCAGCCTCCAGCCTCCAGTGTGTTTTAACCCACTGTGCTGGAACACGTGGGCATTGGTTTCTTCCCGTGCTCTCGGTTCTCTCTTCACTGCAAATGCAATGGTCTGCTCTTTGTTATAATTTTTCTTGCTTTCTCCCTGCCTGCTCTATGGTTTAGTCCATTCTTCTTGCTTTTAGAATGCTTCTCCTCCCTCTACTTTAAAAAAGAAAAAGAACAATAAAAAAAAATGGTTGCCACCAAAATAGTTATTGATCTCAGCAAGAGCCATTTAAGACAAGTAATAGCTGTGGATCCATTACTGTGGAGACAGAGGTTGGTGACTAGTCGACAGATATGGAGCTGAAAAAGAGTGCAGACTTTGTTTGGGTGTTCTGTCTACATGTATGTGTATGTACCATGTGCATGCGGTGCCCGTCAAGTCCAGACGAGCACACAGGTTCCTTGGGTCTAGAGTTACAGATGGCTGTGAGCCCTCACACCAGTGCTGGCGTCCCACCCAGGTCCTCTGGAAGGGCAGTCAGTGCTCTTACCTCAAAGCCATCTCTCCAGCTCAAGTACAGACTTCTTTAAAGGAAGCTTACAACAAAGATGTTAGCGAAGTAGACTCCTGAAGGACACGTGCTTGCATGTTAAGAGGGTGGGGTTAACATTATCTGTTTTAGAAAAGAAAGGCGGGCATAAAGAGTGAGGTTCATAGGTTTAACTTCAGATGTCTTCAGCTATAAACTGTGTACATAAGACCAGATGAGATCATGCCTTGCAATCTTTTCTTGATTGGCTCAGCATCATTTCTGATTTCCTGTTCATGTATCTCTCATGCACTTAACATGTTCTTTTGAATTATGATGAGTCTGATTTTTTTATAACAAAAATCTGTTTGGCAAAAAATTACTATGAAATTTGTGCATGATATTTATGTGTGAGTGATATTTCATGTGTGTGATATGTGCGTGTGTGATAATAAATATGTATGATATGTATATATGTGTGATATGCCTTTGAGAATGATATATTGGTATATTAGTATGATACATTATTTGTGTGATACATGTATTAGAGTGATATATCTATATTTGTATACAGAGAGTGATATATTGATATTTCAGCCACGATTGGTCTAATGAGAAGCTGAATGGACAGTACTGAGAGAGGAGATACAGGCAGGGCTCCCAGGCAGGGAGAGTGAGGAGGAGGAGGAATTTAGGCTTGGGGGAAGAAAGAAGAAGAGATGCCAGCGCCATGTGTGCTGGGTATCTTGCTCTATCGCTGTTTGCCTCATCCCCTTGAACAGGATCGGAACATGAAGCTAGGCTGACAGCCAGCCTGTCCCTCTCCCCTCAGTGGGTCACATTCAAGTCCATAGCTGACCCAGCCTTTCACATGACCGCCAGGGACCTGTACCCGCCGAGGCGTCCCCAGCCCTAGGAGGACAGCGTGTGTGCAGTGGAGTGTGCAATGGCGTGTGCAGTGGCGCGTGGACTCTGTGGCCCACGCGGCAGCGTCTTCCCGGGCTTGGAATCATGGACTGTGTGAGAGTAGAGAGAGCGTTAGCTGAGTGCTGGCTAGAAATGAGCAAGCAGGGACCCATGTGTTTATTCTCTTCCTGCTCTTGACTGGATGTGGTGTCTCCAGTTCCTCAGTGGTGGACTGTAGCCTGGAATTATGAGCCAGTAAGTTCTTTCTTCCCTAAATTACCTTTCTCGGTACTGTATCACTGCCAGCAGAAATGAAACTGGATGCCACATGTGTCTGGCAACCCGAGTTTGATTCTCAGAGTCCATGTAAAGGCAGAAAGAGAAAACTGACTCCACAGAGTTGCCTGTGTGTTGACCGAGTTTTCTGTCCCGACTGATTCCACAGTCGTTCAGCCCCAGAGAAACACACAGAGTTCTACATTGATTATGAACTGATTGGCCTAGTAGCTCAAGCGTCTTATTAATTAATTCTTACATCTTAAACTAGGCCATTATTCTTGTCTATGTTAGCCATATGGCTTGGTACCTTTATCCATGAGGCATTCTCATATGGCTTCCTCTGTGGCTGGGTCACAGCTGTAGACTGAATCGTTCTCTTCCCAGAATTCTCCTGTTCTCCTTGCCCCACCTCTACTTCCTGCCTGGCTACTGATCAATCTTTTATTAAACCAATACAAGTGACGGATCTTTACAGGGTACAAGAGCATTGTCCCACAGCACGCCCCTCCTCTCTGATTGCTCTAGCTGTGTCGAGGGTACACGGGGATGAGTGAGGGCATAGGTCAGGAGAGTAGGAGAGGGTAGAGACACAGCCAGCAGCAATGGAGCAGTCTGTCTGTAGCTGGGGAGTTATGAAAAACATGCGAGGAGGACCACTAAAGTGGCAGCCGTGACGATTTCATGAGCAGAAGGCAATGGGGAGCTGGAAGCGTTGAGACACTGGGGAGTGGCCTGCTTCAGTTGGCTGAGGTACGAAAGGGAGAACCGCCTTCAAAAAGCTCACTCATTTTTAAAATTTAGGAATTACTCAGCTGCAGGTGGTGGCAGATAGCAGACGCCAGTTTTACCCCATGTACCTTCTGATGAGAACTCCGGATGTGATGGGAAGACTGCTATAGTCCGCAGTGAGCGCTCCAACAGTGAGCGTTCCGCACAGAGCCAAGGGTGGCAGCCGCTTGTCAGTGCTGTGATCACTGCCGAGGGAAACACTTAGGCCTGGCATTTTAAATTGGCAGCCTTGAAATGCCAAAATTCAAATAAGTTCTAGTTTTATACGTGCATTTAGCTTGTCTTCATTGAAAGGTTGGGTTAGTATTTTTGTTGTTGCTGTTGTTGGTTTTATTATTTTGTGATGATTTTGTAGTTTTACAGTCCTCCCAGGGCACCCTTGTTGGGGACTTTAAGTCCTAAATGGTGCCTCAGTGTCTCCATTTGCTTCACCTGTCTTCTCGGCATTTAAAAGCTAGTTCTTACCAGGTTTGGAAGGAGCTCAGTAGTGCAGCATTTGCCCAGTGTGCCCGCAGCCCTAGTTCAAGCTTACACTACAAAATTCTCTGGAAAAGGCACCTTTTTAGTCACTTCAGAGGTGCTATGGATTTTTTCTGTCCTCATGGATTTGCTGACTGTCATGTTTGTGCATCTTTGTATTTGCCTTCTTTTTTCTTTGAAGCTGGCCTTGAACTTGCTGCGTCACCAAAGCTGACCTTGAACTTTTGTTCTATGATGATACATTCTGGGGAGACACAATACACATGTCTACTCACCTCCAGTTAGGGCGCCCACGACAGACCAGAATACTCATGATGGTCAAATGTGATTTCTGACATTATGTACCAAATTGTTCATGAAATTAAGTTTAACTTACTTAATTTGTACAGGGACTGGAGAGATGGCTCATTGGGGAAGAGCATTTAGCTGCTCTCACAGAGGACCTGTTCCCAACAACTACTCGGCAGCTCACGACTGTCTCTAACTCCACCTCTAACTTTCCTGACACCCTCTTTTGCCTCTCCAGGCACTGCACACACAGGTTGCACCAACACTCAGGTCTGGTATGGTGGCACCGTTAATCCCAGCTGTGGGATATGGAGTAAGACCCCCCCCCCAAAAAAAGCTATAGTACAACAATATGATTGCTATCTCAGAAGTTAGGTTGATTGGATAAGAATTGCAACATAGTCTCTGCCTTCAAGGACCTGGTGGATTAGTGTAATTTAAACATATGCTCAGAAAACATTTACGTAACAGTTCTGACAATAAGAAACAAAATAATTGACTAACTAGATCTGACAGTTTTAGGGATTTAGAGAGGAGAGTGGTCTGCTTATACTGGGTGCATGGAATTTGACCTTAATTCTGCAAATGGCTTTTAAAAAACAAAACACTAGATCCAGATTTTTTTTGTGTGTATTTTTAGTAGTTTGCCCTTTAATTGTTTTCTTAAAGAAAAAAAAATACTCATTCAAATTACTTCTTCAATTATATTTCCTGTGCAGTACGGTTACAGTAAACCCTTGACTGTGTTTGATGTGTTACCTTCAGTCTCCTCTCTCTGGTTTGTTCCAGGCCCCCCGACTTCCAGCTGCTGAAGGAAGGACAAAGGTTCGTTCGCATCAGCTTCGCCGCCCTGAGTGGCCAGGTGGCGTGAGCTCCTGGACTTCCCGTGTTGACATGGGACGTGTTCAGGTCTTCCTTTGTGAGGGAAACACGATTTGTTTGATCTGTCTGATTTATTACCCAGCTGTCCCCCTGAAGACGTCTAATTGAACCTGTTGAAACAGACACAAATACAGCCTCCCTCTCAGATACGGTTCCTTTGTTGGTGAGGTGGTGCACATTGTATTTGAGAAAGGGTTTTGTGATCTTACAGGATTTTAAGATATTAATGTGTTGCTTAGTTATTTGAAAGGATATCTAGAGCATCCGTCTAAACACATGCTGTGGGTTTGTTTTTCCTACCCCACCGCAAAGCTCATAGTGTGGTTTGCTCAACAGCAGCCATGGCTCAGAGCGGATCCTTCCAGCTCTCAGTTAAACCTCCCTGGTTCTCAGTCACTGCCTCAGTCACAGGTGTTTAGCACAGAGGAGAGACTCTTGTTTATTGGTGGACACCTTTATAGTTTTAACCCCGTGTAAGGTGGACACCGTAAAACCTCAAGAGAAATAACAAGACATAAACTACCAGTTTTATTCTAACTTTTTTTTTATTTGTTTCATTTTTTTTGGTATTTATGTGTTTGCCCAGGAAGGTCAGAAGAGGGCATTGGATTTCCTAGAACAGAAGTTCTGGGCAGTTGTGAGCCACCGTGGGTCCTGGGTCTCAAACCCAGGTCCAGCACAAGTGGTCTTAACCGCTGAGGCCACGTCTCAGCCGGCAGTCTTGTTTCCTGAAGTTACTCTTGCTTTCTTCTCACCCAGTGGTGCCGGTTAGAGATGCTGGGAGTTTTGGCCATGTTTCTGATTCCCAGTAGGACCTCGCTTTCAGCTCTTTGTCTCCTCCTCCCCACACTGTGCCCTAGCTTCTCCCCAACACACGCTCACCCACAGGAGAGCTCCGACGTGTGCTTGAGAACAGCCGCTCACACTCTCGTTTGGCCCCGTGTGGACTGCAGGAGCTCCTATTTGCCTTCACTCCTTCAGAATTCTTAATCCTATTTCAATTGAATCTGAAAAGTGAAAGATAGAATCAGAGGTGTTATCCATAATTGACAGGTGTTATCCATAATTGTTTGCATTCTGCTGTTACTCCTGAGTTTTCAAATTTAAATATCTTTCATTGAATAATGTTGATGTTCCAACTTCATTTTCTGTTTTGACCTTTGTGTTTTTTATTCCATGGAACTTTCTGTATAATGGTCAGCCAGAACTAGAAAATATTTTTTGTTTTTTCAAGCAAAAATCAAAATCATTGGACAGGATAATGTCCTTAAAATGTTATAGTGTTTGTTTGCTGCGCTGCTTTTAAGAATTGTAAAACAGGGGCTGGGTGGTGGTTGCGGCACAAGCTTGTAATCTCAGCACTGAGAGAGGCAGAGGCAGGTGGATCTATGTGATTCGAGGTCAGCCTGGTCTACAGAGCAAGTTCCAGGATTGCTAGGGTTATATAGAGAAACCCTATCTTGAAAAACAAACAAACAAAAGAATGTAAAAATGGTTAGCAGCAGACAAAGAAAAGCTGGAAAAGAATTGTATCACACATGTATTGGGTTGGAGAAATTACAGCGTCTGGGGTTTGTGTGAGAGGGCATGAGTAAGGCTGTGTCTAAGGGATGGAGATCCCAGAATGTAACTGGGAAATGCCTGGTGTTGCTTGTCTTTCCTTGTTCAGTGGCCGCTCTGGGGAAGTCGTCCAGTTCTTCAGTGACGCCGTCACAGCAGCAGACATTGATGGTCCTGGTGCCCGTGGGGCCCAGAGTGAAGCCACAGCTCCCAGCGCTTGGTGTGATCACACCACAGATGATGAGCAAGACTTCGTCTCTTCGCTTCTCCCCGGACACGGACCAAGGGCAGCAGACACGAGGCCACAGCCGCACAGAGAGAGCAGCATAAGCAAGAAGAAAGCTGGTCAGAGAGTGACCTCCAGGCGCAGAGAGCAGACAGTGGCAGATGTCACGGAGCGGCTGGGTAACTGTAGACTGGGGGGTCAGGAGGAAGTGTCTGCCTGTGAGCTTCCTTCCGAGAGAGAAAGTACGCAGATTTCCTCACCTGGCCCTTCAGCAGCTTCCGACAGTAGACACAGTGTGTCAGAAGTCTCTCTGGTAGGGATAAGCAAGAAAAGTGCTGAGCATTTCAGGGTCAAATTTGCCAAGTCTAACCAAGGGTCTGGGCCAGCCTCTGCCAAGGCAAGGTTACTTCGAGTTCTGAAGGACACCTTGACCGAATGGAAGACAGAAGAAACGTTGAAGTTTTTGTATGGCCCAGATCATGCCTCCGTGTGCCCGATACCGCCTTCAGCCCCTGTACCCCATGAAGAGCTCGATGAAGATGACCTGAGTTGTGGTCCTGCCGTGAGCCAACCCCAGAACAGCTTAGATGAGACACTCCCCTTCAGAGGCTCAGACACGGCCATGAAGCCACTGCCAAGTTACGAGAGCTTGAAAAAAGAAACGGAAATGCTGAATCTGAGGGTCAGGGAGTTCTACAGAGGACACTATGTTTTAAATGAGGAAACCACCAAGTCGCAGGACCCAGGAGAGGTATGTCTTCTGATCTATATTTGTAGGCTGCTCACATTTGGAGAACTCAGCAAAGCAAATCTGGGTGCATGGCTCACGCTATTTGCCGTAGGGTAGATTGATTGCTTAGGTAGTCAAATGCTCTCTGAGGTACTGTTCGGTTAGCGTGTCCGTGTGAAATGTTACAGACGTGACTGGGGAGCTGGCTCATGGGAGAAGGTGCTTGCTACCCAAGCCTCAGGAGCTGAGTTCAGACCCCAGGCACTCATGACTCTGGGCACAGTGGTGTGCTACCCACTGCCAGGCAAGCGCAGGGACGGAGGCAGGGGGACTCCAGGTGCCCATGAATGCACACATACAAATGTATAAAACACACCTCACAAACACACAGATGGAATGTCGCAGATGAGAATGCTGTGTAAAGGGACTTACTGGGAAGTAGTGGATGTAGAGATCCACTCGGCCATCTGCTGCTTCTTAAAGCGCAGTTCTTTGCGTCTGCTGCTCTGTAAATGGGACTTTGCATAGCTTCTGTTGGCATTTGTTCAGAGTGTGTGACACAGCATAGCTGTGTACAAAGTCGTTATCCATGGAGGCTGAGTGTAGGGAGGACCTTGTAACGTTCCCATTGCATAGTTGTGATTCATATGTGCTATCTGGGATGTCACATAGCGTGGAGAGAAGAGTGGATAACAGTCTTAATTTAGCATAAAACTCTTATTGAAACAGGTGTCAGTGATTTTGCCCTAAGATTGAAAACACACTTAGAGATTTGGGGAGGGAAGGTAGAAATAGAATAATATAGAAATTTCTCAGATCTTTACAAAACTTGTGCCAAACCCTTCCCCATACTTGCAATCACAGTATCAATACTAGACAGCATCCAAAACTTACATTAAGCTCAGAGGAACACTGGTCTCCTCCAGAGACTGCATAGACGCTACCATCTCTTCAGCTCAGAGGAACACTGTTTCCTCCAGAGACTGCATAGACGTTACCATTGCTTCAGCTCAGAGGAAAACTGTTTCCTCCAGAGACTGTATAGACCTTACCATTGCTTCAGCTCAGAGGAACACTGTTTCCTCCAGAGACTATATAGACGTTACCATTGCTTCAGCTCAGAGGAACACTGTTTCCTCCAGAGACTGTATAGACGCTACCATTGCTTCAGTTTTGCCCTGAGAAGCCTTACGAAGGAAAAAAACCAATGTCCGAAGTCTGGCTCCATTGCGGAACACTTTACAGCGTTCTCATTGGCATTCAGCAGCAAGTGTACAGATGGTTAATGTTTACAGTGAGCACCCCATGACATCGCTACCCAGACCAGGAAGTGCTTCCTTACAAGGAAACTAGATGCCATTAGTGTCTGCTCCCATCACTGCCTCTTCTGAATTACTGTTAAATAAGAGATTCCTTTTGCCAGATTTCCAGGTTCTTGCTATGACAAACAAAGCTGCTCTGAACATAGTTGAGCACATGTCCTTGTGGCACGATTGAGCATCCTTTGAACATATACTCAAAAGTAGTATTACTGGGTCTTGAGGAAGGTTGTTTCCTAATTTTCGGAGAAATCGCCACACTGACATCCAAAGGGGTTGTACCAGCTTGCATTCCCACCAGCAAAGCAGAAGTGTTCCCTTTACCATACATCCTCTCCAGCATAAGTTGTCATCAGTGTTTTTGATCTTGGCCATTCTTACAGGTGTAAGATGGAATCTCAGAGTTGTTTTGATTTGCATTTCTCTGATGACTAAGGATGTTGAACATTTCCTTAAGTGTCTTTTAGCCATTTTAGATTCCTCTGTTGAAAGTTCTCTGTTTAGGTCTGTACTCCATATTTTTTATTGAATTATGTGTTCTTTTGGTGACCAATTTCTTGAGTTCTTTGTATATTTTGGAGATCAGTCTTCTGTCTGATGTAGGGTTAGTGAAGATCTTTTCCCATTCTGTAGGCTGTTGTTTTGTCTTGTTGACCGTGTCCTTTGCTTTACTGAAGCTTTTCAGTTTCAGGAGGTCCCATTTATTAATTGTTTCTCTCAGTGTCTGTGCTCCTGGGGTTATATTTAGGAAGTGGTTCCCTGTGCTGATGCATTCAAGTGTACTTCTCACTTTCTCTTCTATAAGGCTCAGTGTGGCTGGCTTTATGTTGAGGTCTTTGATTTGAACTTGAGTTTTGTGTACTCAAGATAGATATGGATCTATTTTCATTCTTCTACATGTTGATATCCAGTTATGCCAGCTTGTTAAATATGCTTTCTTTTTTCCATTTAATATTTTTTTGCTTCTTTATCAAAGATCAGCTGTTCAAAGATGTGTGGATTGATATCCGGGTCTTCAATTCAGTTCCGTTGTTCCTTCTGTCTGTTCTTATGCCAATACTAGGCTGTTTTCAGTACTGTAGCTCTGTAGTAGAGTTTGAAGTCAGAGATTGTGGTGTCTCCAGAAGTTCTTTTATTGTACAGGATTGTTTTGGCTATCCTGGGTTTTTTGCTTTTCCATATGAAGTTGAGTACTGTTCTTTCAAGGTCTTTGAAGAATTTTGCTGGGATTTTGATTGGCATTGTGTTGAATCTGTAAATGTTTTAATTCTTAAGTCTGTTCTATATTAGAGGAGTCAACTTTTATGCTTAATGTTATTGCTCTACTTATAAAAAGAAAACAATACCAGGTTATTTTTCTCTTGGTTTTGTTTAAGAATGGTTTTCAGCGTGATACCAGCTTCCCACTGATTGATTCAAGTTCCCAGAACCAGATTAGAAGACGGATTGTTCTTGAGAAATTGAGCAAAGTGTAAGTATGGTTGTGTCATTCCGGCTTGGTAAGAGATTTAAATTAACTGAATGTTTTCATGAATTTATAATTTTTTTAAAGATGATGTGAAAAACTTCCATGAGTTTCCTCACTTGGAAATTCCCATTTTAAGATTGTGTCTTCCCAGATATTTTTCGGTACTAAATTGTTTTTGTAGATGACACAGGACTATCATAAAGGGTTTGGAAACTGAGACTGTAGAGTAGAAAGATGAAATTCCCCACTCCTTCCTAAGCCAGCAAAGAGTGAGAGCTGTTGAAGACAGCCTAGGAACCTCAGCTCCGTGGTGAGCAGCCAGTAGCTATGTGTTGCCCCAGCCCTGCTGCACGTTGCCCCAGCACGTCTGCACATTCATAGGCTCCCTTCACACTCAAGTACATGAGTTCAGAGCCAGGCGGTGGTGGCGCACGCCTTTAATCCCAGCACTCGGGAGGCAGAGGCAGGCGGATCTCTGTGAGTTTGAGACCAGCCTGGTCTACAAGAGCTAGTTCCAGGACAGGCTCCAAAGCTACAGAGAAACCCTGTCTCAAAAAACAAAAAAAAAAAAAAAAAAAAGAACATGAATTCAGTCAGTTCAACCTGCACTTTGGCTTGAAGCATCTTGTGAAGGAAAGGATTGTTCTTAAATTAGCCCAGTCACAGATAACACTTAAAAGCTGCTCTTGTTTTTGTTTTGTTTTGTTTTGTTTTTTTAAAGATTTATTTATTTATTATGTATACAACACTCTGCTTCAATGTATGCCCGCACGCCAGAGGAGGGCGCCAGATCTCAGTATAGATGGTTGTGAGCCACCATGTGGTTGCTGGGAATTGAACTCAGGACCTCTGGAAGAGCAGCCAGTGCTCCTAACCTCTGAACCATCTCTCCAGCCCCTTGTTTTTGTTTTTTAAAACAAAAAAGTAGCCAGGCAGTGGCGACACCCTCCTTTAATCCCAGCACTCGGGAGGCAGAGGCAGGCGGATCTCTGTGAACTTGAGCCCAGCCTGGTCTAGAGTGAGTTCCAGGATGGGCTCCAAAGCTACAGAGAAACCTTGTACCAAAAAACATAAATAAATAAATCAGTGAATCAGACAATCAATCAAAGACTTTCCAGGTCTTTTTTCCAGAGGTAGAAGGTCCACCTTGGACTTTTAAGCCTGCATTTTCTTCTTGTAGCAAGAAAACATGGCCTGTTTCAACCACTGTTTAAGGAGTTGTATACAGAGAAGTCTCACTTTTCTAGTATTTTGAAAAGAGGAAAAACATTTTCTGGAAGCATATTTTTGAGCAGCCAAGATATAGAGCACCATTGGTGATAAAATGGAAGTACTTTAAGATACATATCTCTATGCTACGCCTGCAATCCTTTCTGATTAGCATTGGGATTTTAGTTGGCCGGTTTGTTGGTTTGGTTCATGGTCTTGGAGACAGTCTCACTACCATTGGCCTGAAACTCACTGTGTGTACCAGGCAACCACTTAACTCACAGAGATCTGCTTATCTCTGTCTCTGCCCCCAAGTGCTGGGATTGAGGGTGTGCCGCCGTGCCTCATGTGGCATTGTATCTTGATTTGGTTCAATCTAAAAATATTGACCACGAAGAAGAACTACTGTTAAGTTTACATTTTGAATAAATGTTTAAGTTAATATAGATTGAACATGTCCATATGGTAGGCTCTGCATGTATGCCTTATTCTGCCTCGTGTGTGTGTGTGTATGTACAGAATCTGTGTCTGTGTTCATGTCCATGCAGGTTCATATATGTGAGCATGGAGGCCAGAAGCCAACCTTGAGTATTATTGAACCATTAACCTTGTTTCTTGAGCCGGGATCTCAGTGGGACCTGCGGCTTACTGACCAGGCCACAGTCGCTGAGCGCTGAGCCCAAGGAGAGACCTGTCTCCTCCCAACGTCCTCATGCTTGTATAGGAAACATGTTACTTACTGAGCCATCTCCCCAGCCCTGTTGTTTGGTTTTTAAAAAAACTAATCTTTATTCTTGTCTGTTTGTGAAGTAATTCATTATCTTACCACCTATCTGATACAATGCAAGACAATATCAAACCTGGCTTTGGTTATGCGTGTTTTGAATGCTGGGATGGGTTATCATTTTAGATGCATACATAGAAGATGTGGGTTTTGCTGGAAATAATTTTCTAGCTGTTTTAGCGGAAGTGATGGTTGAGTGTCAAACCCTAAACAAGACCTCAGGATATGTGAAAGAGGAGGCAGAAAGACTCTCAGAGGCAGAAGATTGGGAGAAGGGCTTTGAAATGCCGTTTTTCTGGGCTAACCTTCCTCTCCCCCATCAAAGCTAAGAACTGAACTCAGGGCTTGCTAGGCAAGCGTTCTACCCCAACCCTTCCCCCTTTTAACACCAGAAAAAGTAAATGATTAGGTATAGTGATGTTATTATGGTTGTATTTTTTTTAAAAAAAGAAAAAAAAACACTTTATATTTAGAAACATGAGTGAAAATAAGGGTCCAATGACATAATGTCGAGAATTTGCTTTAAAGTACTTCCATACTTCCTGGGGTAGGGCAAGGGACAGAAAAATGAAGAAAACCTAACAGAATATTAAATGTTGGATCTGAGCCAGGGGTCCTGAACACCTGTAACCCTACCACTTGGGAAGTGGAAGCAGCAGGATGAGGGGTTAAGGGCTGTATTTAACTACATAGAAAGTTTGAGAGCAAGCGAGGCTACATCTCCATATGCTATACATGGGGTGTGTGTGTATGTGTGTGTGTTCCTTTGCTTTCTTGTTATAATAAAAAACTCTAGAAGGAATTAAATATATTTTATGTATAATAAGCATTATGTACTTTTATTTCAAATGTAATACATGGTATATGTATATCATTTTACATTTTCAAAAACAATCTGTGCTATTTTAAAGGTTTTTTAAAAGGGGTTTCTAAATGTATCTATCATATAAATCACCTACTGATATGTCTATCTCCAAGTTTCCACTAAAATGTGTCCACAGCCATCTTCCCATGTTTGCTGGAATAGTGTTTATATGATTATTCAGAGGGTAATGCTTTAGTAGTAAAACCATGGAACTAAAGGTGAGGACAGGTTGGTACAGGCGGTGGTGTTCAGGCATCTGTACTGGCCTGCCCTTGGGGTCCTTAGCTGCAGCCAGAGTGGGTTTGCGTGTTAGGGCTTTGCACGCTTTAGCACAGACAGTGTGGCGTAACCCTTGCTTCTACCTGAGTGTCGCTAGTGGTCATGGAAACACCAGAGGCAGGACTGCCCACCGAGATGTGCTCTGGCTTTTTATGATGTATAATTATTTTGTTTTTTGTTTCAGATTGCCTGGACTTTTGGGTCCTCTTCAGGTCACAATAGGTGATATTTACTCTGAACTTAAAAGCCTTGTCCAGACTTTCAGGTTAGTGTTAATATTATAATTTTCCCTTCTCTGTTATTTTAGCTGTATTGACTCCGGCACAGTTCATGGGGAGGCTAAGGCAGGAGGGTCTGTGCTCTGCCTTTGTGGACCCACGTCTGCCCCAGAAGAGCACCCAGTGCTATTCTCTTCTCCTCTGGACAGTACTTGTGTTTCCTGTTGAATACAGCTCCATATTGGCTCAGTTTTGACAATTTTTCTCTGGCTAGCTTGTTGTAAGGTAAACTGCATTGAGGAGGACTTACAGGATGAGAGCTGCTGCTGTCATGGAGTGCTGGCCTTGGAAGCACAGGCCGCAGGCAGCTCTACAAAGGCTCACAGTTCAGAGGTTTAGTCTGTAATGTCATGGCGGTCATCATGGCGGCATGACCACAAGGCCACCTCCACAGTGACACACTTCCTTTAACAAGGCCACACCTCCTAATAATGTCATTCCCTGTGGTCCAAGCCTTCAAACACATTGAGTCTATGAAGGTCATTCCTATTCAAACCATAACAAGTCCCCAAAAGTCAATTTTGTTTTTGTTTTTGTTTTTGTTTTTCGAGACAGAGTTTCTCTATGGCTTTGGAGCCTGTCCTGGAACTAGCTCTTGTAGACCAGGCTGGCCTCGAGCTCAGAGATCTGCCTGCCTCTGCCTCCCGAGTGCTGGGATTAAAGGCGTGCGCCACCACCGCCCGGCCAAATTTTTTTAAACATGGAAAAGCTAGCATAGCATATGTGTGTGAATAATCTCTGCACTGAGGAGGTGGAGACAGGCCCTGTGGCAGCCGGCAGCCGGCCCATGGTACTTGGCGAGTTCTCGGCCAGAGGAAGACCCTGCCTTAGAAATGGCGGGTGACACATGAAACACTGAACCCAGTTGTCTTCTGACCCCCCCCCCCCACACACACACATACACACATACACACACACACACACCAACACACACACACACACACACCAACACACACACACATACACACACACACATACACACACACACACATACACACACACACCAACACATACACACATACACACACATACACACACACATACACACACACATACACACATACACACACACACATACACACACACATACACACACACACCAACACACACACACACCAACACACACACACACACACATACACACACACACATACACACACACACACACATACACACACACACCAAAGGAAAGTTGTGTCTGGACACAAAGCAGCTGGCAGCAAATTTCGTGAAAGCGTAAGTGTGCCCCAGATGAGCATCGCGGCGGTGAGGGTGAGCCGTGGGTGCACGGGGCAGGCGGTGAGCCGTGGGTGCACGGGGCAGGCTGATCCTCAGGGAGGCTGATCCTCAGGGAGGCTGATCCTCAGGGAGGCTGATCCTCAGGGAGGCTGATCCTCAGGGAGGCTCGCCTGCGAGCACACGCTGCGGTGCCGGTAGTGTATGATTTACTGGATCGTGGGGGACGCTTGGAGCACTGAGAGCTACAGAGGGAACAGAGATTTTCTCCGTAGAAAGAGGAGTAGTTGAGAGTTTCCTGATTGATAAAAACATGTACATGAGACAGTCTCCCTGGGATGTCCATATGTGAATGTCTAAAAATAAACCTGAATAATGTGATTTTTCTAATTACTGATGGTAATGATTGTCATTGTCTCAGAGACAATACAACTTAGAGATCATTGATCGCAAAACTTCAGGGATACGAGAATAGTCTTAAGATTGGCACAGACCTTTTGAATAAGTGCTTTGTGAAAAAGAGGGTCCAGGCCAAATATCATAAAACTCAGGGGTGTTATTTTTTTTTTGATCCCTGTTCATGATGGAAACATACACTTTGCATCTTATGTCTCTAATAGAACCATACATCCAAGAGGAGAAACAGAACTTTATGTAGGGTGGTGAGTCTGGATACAAGTCCGCGGTGTGTGATTTGTTCCGGCCTCTCAGGGCGTTCTCATAGTAACAGTCTCGCTGGTCCGAAAGGATTTGCCGTGCATGTTCCTCAGGCGGTGGGCATCTTATCACTGTTCTGAGCAAACTGGTGATGTCACTTGAGAGAGCTCTAGGAACATGCCCCCTCGGGGACCTTGTAGCGCGCACCCAGCGTAAATGAGGCACTGGGTTCCAACTCGAGCACTACCAAACACCGCTTTTCCCTCTGCGTCTAAGGTTGGCATTTCAGTTAAATAATGAAACGTGGTGACTTTAGTCACACTGTGCTGTCGGACAGGTAGCATTTCTTACTCCTGCGGGACTACTGATGTCATTCAGCTTGTAATTTTAAAGTAACTGTAGGATCACTCTGTAACTACTGTATATCCATGGATGTTATGATGGGAGCAGCAGGCCGCTTTCTGCCACCCGACTAGCTTTACCCGAAAAAAATTACACGGAAACTGTATTCTTTTAAACAATGCCTGGCCCATTAGTTTCAGCCTCTTACTGGCTAATTCTCATGTCTTGCTTTAACCCATATTTAGTAATCTGTGTAGCACCACGAGGTGGTGGCTTACCAGGAAGGATCTTAGCCTGCATCCATCTCGGAGAGGAGAGCTATGGCATCTGCCTGAGGCGTCTGCCTGCCTCTGCTTTCTCTCTCCCACAATTCTGTTCTGTCTTCTCCACCTACCTAATTTTCTGTCCTATTAAAGGTCCAAGGCAGTTTCTTTATTAACCAGTGAAAGTAACACATAGACGGATGACCCTCCTCCGTCACATGGAAACGTGGGTGTTTGGTGTTGGAAACCACTGCTGGTCTCGGGAAGCAGCACTGGTAATAATGTCTGGCTGATGTCGACCCATGAACTCAGTTTTCATCGCACGCCAGGCTTTACCAAGTGACATAACTTCTGAAAGCAGTGGTACTGTCATTTCTCGATTGCAGGTAAGAAGTAAGACAGCCTCTCAGCTCATAACTAGCCATTGGGTTGCAGGTAAGAAGTAAGACAGCCTCTCAGCTCATAACTAGCCATTGGGTTGCAGGTAAGAAGTAAGACAGCCTCTCAGCTCATAACTAGCCATTGGGTTGCAGGTAAGAAGTAAGACAGCCTCTCAGCTCATAACTAGCCTTTGGGTTGCGGGTAAGAAGTAAGACAGCCTCTCAGCTCATAACTAGCCATTGGGTTGCGGGTAAGAAGTAAGACAGCCTCTCAGCTCATAACTAGCCATTGGGTTGCAGGTAAGAAGTAAGACAGCCTCTCAGCTCATAACTAGCCATTGGGTTTTGATCTCAAACCCCTCAGCAGAGGGAAGGTCATGGATCATAAAGGGCAGGGCCCACGGGTTTTAAGGCAGTTTGTCCATGGTTCTGACAACCATGTTTGCTTTAGGTCAGTGACCTTAGTACTTGATTTTCTGTCTGGCCCTTTACTTCTGAATTAGACAGTGAAACTTTTTTTAGGGGCTGGGGTGTAGCTCAGGGTTATAGCGCCTATCTAGTGTATTCAAAGCCGTGGGTTCAATCCCCATGCCAAGAAATTGGCACCACAGAGTCATCAGTGCCATACTGGGGTCCGCACTGTGGTGTCAGGGTCCACACTGCCGCATCAGGGTCCTCACTGCCGGGTCGGGGTCCTCACCCTCTCTATTCTGCCGTTCTACCATATCTTAAATGTTGTGATATGTGTCTATTTTCCATAAACATGAATTGGCTCTCAGCAAATCTTAACAAAGGCAGAGGAACAAGGCAGCTTGATTTAGTTGCGCTTGAGGGACTAATGCGGTGATGTCACACTGTATCCGATTGATTGACCAGATGGAGCTAGCCTGTGAGCTCCCTAATGGAGCTTAAGAGTTAGGCCCGGTCTGTTCAGATACTTTACTCCACAATCTCTGTCTTTTCTGTGTTTAGGCCTGAACAGGCATTCAGATGCATAAGCACTTCGTGGGCTCAGAGTTTGCTAAGAGTAGATCCTGTTACTGCTATGCACACACAAAGGAAACTGTACAAGGTGAGGGTGAGCTGATCACCCAGATTTCTTCTGGTAAATATATGTAGTCACTTACATATAATTTTACCCGCCATCCTTCCGCGATGCTGGAAATCATTACACATGTAGTAAACCTAAGGAAAGGACCGCAGAGATCATTCTGCAGGTGTGGGAGAAGATGCTGTCTCAGGAACACCCTCATATCTCAGGAACACCCTCATGAAGAGTTGATTAAAGCTGAAATAGAGATAGGAGTCTGCCTTGTGGACTGGGGCAGTGGTTCAATGGTAGACTGTGTGGTTGGTATGCATGGGGCCCAGGTTTGACTTCTAAGAACACACACACACACACAAAAGCCCTTAAGTCATTTGACTTGTATTACAGCTTCCATCCCCAGAACTGACAGCTTTCCTGGTATTCTGTCCAAGTCAGTCTGGTTTCCTCACACTCATATTGAAGGAGCAGGTGGGCTATACTTGAGTGCTTCCAAAGGTATTCGGTTTAGAACCAGTAAAGAGCCCAGCAGGATTACTGAGGATTTGGCATGGAATCTACCATGTAACTTGCTTACCCATCGAGCCCCGTTCTTCCGACACCTGAGCTAGCAGGATGAGAAACGCATGGTTCTTCAGTCCTAGCGAACAGGCTGCAGGCATGCGGAGCCTTTGAATTGTCCCTTTATTGTACAAACTTACTTTGTCACTTTCTCTCTGTCATCCCTATTTTGCAACCAGATCCCACCCAGTTCCTTTTTTCCTTATTCACATAAGTTAAAGATGTGAGGAACTGATGCTGTTGACTTCAGAATTACCCGGTTAGTAGGGTGGTAGTAGATGTGAAGCCGTGAAAGTGAAACCTAGCTGGTCAGGAGGTGGCCGTTGTGTCAGAAAAAGAAGTGGTGTACAATGCTTTGTTTTTGCTTTCTCTGCTTTTACAGATGCTTGAAATTTAATAACATCTGTGAAAAACAAGCCCCAAAGTAAACATTGTCTTGGTAGAATTCTGTAGCATTCTGCTTCCAAGACAAACTTGATGTCAATAAGTTATTTCTAGTAGTCTGCCCTCTAAAGCCTGAGGGTCGGAGTCTGTCACTTCAAGGAAATGTCAGGGGCTCCAGGGAGAACGTGCGACTCTGTAGTCTGATTTCTTCTGTGAAGATGCCCTGTTGCTGTCAGTGGAGCGTGGGGGTCCTCTCAGTGAACACCAGCAGTGGGGAAAGGTGACAGGTGACGCCCGTGGTAGGAACCTGCAGCACAGGCGTTCTGCAGCCTTTATCAGCTACAAATGTACGGCGTGGTCCTTGGAGGCCAGTCCTCCGATTAGTTAGGGTTCTGCTCAGACGGCAGGACAGCTTAAAAGCCCCCTAGGTGATTCCAGCGTGCAGAGCTGAGAGCCTTTCGTGCCTGAGTAGAGAGCTGTCCACCACTCCACCTGCTCTGTGACCCGAGTTGGGCTGTGTCTGTCACAACACAGAAAGGCTCCAACCAAGCTGGTCAAGATGCCTGTCTGAGCAGCTATGAATTAAAATCCTATTCTATTCTGCCTTTAAAATCCTCTTTAAATTTTATCTGTGATGAATCAAGACTTTTTTCTAAATGTGAATAAATTTAAATTAACATGTGCTTAATACCCAGGGCCAGAAGAGGGCATTGATCCCCTGGAACTGGAGTTACATACAGATGGTTGTGGATCCGCAATAGGAAAGCAAGTAGTTAGAACTTTGCTGGCCTGCTCGTGTGATGGAAATACTGCGAGATAAAAGCAGAATTTCTGGTGGTTTGAATGAGAATGACCCACAGGCTCATATGTCAGAGTATTGGTCTCTAGTTGGTGGAACTGTTTAGGAAGAATGAGGAAGTGTGGCCTTGCTGGAGGAGGTGTGTCACTAGGGTGAGCTCTGGCCGTTCTGGGTTGATGCCCTCTCTCCCCACTTGGGGATCAGATGTCGCTCTCAGCTCTCAGCTACCGCTCCGGTGCCATGGGTGCCTACTGCCTGCTCGCTGCCATGGTGGCCTCGCCCTCGCCCTCTGAAATCGTGAGCCCCCATGAACTGGTCACGGCAGTTTGTGGTGGCAATAGGAAAGTGACTAAGGCAGCCTCTTCCTGTGCTTCCCTGGTACCTGGGGCAGTGTTATAAATCACACACGGGCTACGTTTGCTTTTCCTGAATGACAAAAGGAACTCATGAAATCGTAACTGTATGTTAACTGAGAGGTTTAACAACAACAAAAAATAGAATTTAGGCCTGATGGTGCACATCTTAATCCAAGTACTGAGAGGCAGAGGCAGTGGCCTGCTAATTATGTAAGCTCCAGGCTAGCTCAGGGCTGCATAGTGAGACCCATCCAAAGGAATAGCCGTATCGCACTGTTCCCGCCATTTCAGCTCTTCGTGGTTATGCGCTGAGCTGAGTTCCATTTTATTTCGTGCAGGATGACAGTGAACAGAAAAGCCCGTATCTCATGGACATTCATCCTGCCTGAGGGCCGTATGCATGTCTTGGTGTGATGTATCAGTGGGTAGCTGCACACTCTTCTCAGTTTCCAGTATGTTCTCCATTTCTTCCAAGAAGTGGGAGTGGAGTGGGAGAGAAGAGTGAGAAAGTTTCCATTTTAGTTCATGGGGGGTGGACACACAGTGAGAAGCGCATCGGAGTGAGGTCAGGAGCTGTTACTATAGGAATCGCCCGGCAGAGCTCAGCCGGTAGAAGGACTTGCTGCGCAGGCCTCTGAACCCTCTGAACATGAGTCTGATCCCCGAAACCCACACACAGCTGGAAGAAGTGAACCAACTCCAGGGAGTTGTACTCCGACCTCTATATGTGCGCCGTGGCACACTCAACACACACTAAAAAATAAAAAATTAAGAAACCTGGAAATGGAGCTGGAGAGTTGGCTCAGTGGTTAAGAGCACCAACTGCCCTTCTGGAGGACCTGAGTTCAATTCCTAATGCCCGTGTAGTGCCTCACAACTGTCCATAGCTCCAGTTCCTAGGGATCTGAAGCCCCCTTCTTGCCTCTGTGGGCACTGCATGCACATGGTGCACAGACACACATGCAGAAAACACCGCACATGCTTATAAAGTAAAATTAAAAGCAAAACCTGTGAACATACAGCCTGACATAGTTGTTGAACGTTTAGGATGCTGGTGGCAAGAGGAGAAAAATCTGTGTGAAGAGCCGAGAAACTGGGGGTTGGGACTAGGGAAGCCTACCCCTGCCAGAACGTGAGGAATGTATGTGCGTGCGTGTCACGTGTGCTGAGTAGACCAGAAGCAGAAACAGGAAGGCAGGGACAAGGTCCAGGCTAGAGCATAAGGTTGGAACCCTAGTTGTCTTGGTGCTGTAAGAGGGGATAGAATCACCAGAAGGAAGTGTCTGCGGAGAAGAGCCCAGGGTATCCAGGGCTCAGAGGTTTGGGGTGATGCGGGGAGGGAAGGGGAAACTGTTCACAGAGGGACCGCTCTGCTCAGCTGTGTGGGAACCCGCTGATGGGTGAAGGGAGAGGGGTCTGCCGGCCTTTTGTACACTTGATCTTTGTAGAAACCTATGAGGAAAGTTCTGTGGAGCTTTCTGTACCAGTTCTTCAAAGTTTGGTTCAGTTTGCTTTTGTTGTTTTTGAGATAAGGACTATGTGTGTATATATATTCCTACTGGACTTGTAATGGCTCTATAGATCAGGCTAGCCCCAAACATACAGAGATTCCCTGGACTCCGCCCCTCCAGTGTTGGTATCAGAGGTGTGCACTACCACACCCCGCTTAACATTTTATATTATTAGCAGGTATTGGAGTCTGAAACACCGTTAAGTGACAGAGCTGGCCTAATATCCACACTAGCAGACTGTTATACTGTACTGCCTTTTTATAGCTAGACTTTTTATTAATTTTGAGAAACATTCTAAACTATAGAGAAAATCCAGATTGACAAAACAAACTGATAGGTTTTAAATTCTCTAAAGTTTCACTCACAGTAAAGACTGTGAGCCACTTGTTCTGGCACCTGGCATAAATGGGTGGAGAGCGCTGAGATCTCTTCTCGGGCAAGGGAAGGGGGTGCTATGGGTGTGGAAAAGAAAGGAAGTCAGCTGAGCAGAGGGGGGCAGGAACATTCGTCTGCGGAGAGGCACTTTGAGGAAGACCGCATGAGCACCTGTACTCAGAAGTGCGTGTATCCATCTGGTCTTTGGTTTTCACTTCTGTGCCGTGTGCCGTGTCCACATGATGATTAGTCTTGCCCATTCTTGACTGATGCAAATGATGCCACGCTGTATTTGGTTTCAGAGTGATTATCCAGCGTATGTAAGTCTAGGCCATTCATAGTAATGGTTGTTCAATACTCTAAGTATGCTACAATTTATTTCCCTCTATTATAAGCAATGTTTTGTTAAAGGTTTCCATAGGTCATCATACATAAATGAAAGTACTTTAAGCCTTTATATCTAGATAGAAGTACTCATATATATATATATATATATATATATATATATTCCAGATTTGTTATATATAAATGCAAGTACTTTAGAAGCCTTTATATCTAGATAGAAGGTACTCATATATATATATTCCAGATTTGAATCTGGTGAGCTGGCATTTATTTTCTATAATTATGGCATCCCTTGTTGTCCACTGCCGATCAAGCTTCCCTTGTTAGCTTCAGCGGGTGCTGATGTGGGCCAGGGCATCTGTGTCTGTCTGCACAAATGTGGTCTCACTTTCCTCGTGAGTCTCATGCTCCTGTTCTAATAACACCTTCGTTGTAATGTGTAAGAGCACGGCTAAGTGCTTCCTGTGGAGACTGCTGCTCTCTGTGGCTGGACTCTCAGAGCCGGGATGGTCCGGGACTGTCAGTACCAAGCCCTGAATGATAGCACATTATTACACCACTGCCTGCCCTGTGGAACAGAGCAGGTGTTTAGACCTGCCTCTTAGCAGGCAGTGGTGGTGCACACCTCTGATCCCAGCTGTGGGGAGGCAGAGGCAGGTGGATCTCTGAGTTCCAGTCCAGCCTGGTCTACAGAGCGAGTTCTAGGACAGCCAGGACTGTTACACTGAGAAACCCTGTCTTGAAAAACCAAAATAAAATAAAGAACTACCTCTCTGACACATTAAATCATAATTCTTATCAAGAACTAAAACTTGATGGTAAATCTTGATGTTTTTCAGATTATCAAACCGAAACATTATCCACAAGCCCGTGGAATGGACTTTGATCGCTGTGGTATTGCTGACATTGTAAGTAACTCTTTCGGATTCTATCTCTGCATGAATAGTTTGGTCAGGGAGAATAGTCACAGGTTTGCACACTGTCCTGGAGAATGTCCTTGCCATGTTTTTGGATGCTGTGTTTATTTCTTTGTATCTCTACCATCTTAAGAACACCGCCCTCATAAATGTTATTTATCTTTTGTTAGAGAACGTCCCACACGTGGGTTATGCCACAGTCCCATATGTTTCATTGTTCATGTCTGTTCTAAAGCCGAGTGAGCACCGCTGTCTCATGTCTGTGTTTTTACGTATATTCATGTATCTCATTTATTGACAGTTTGTCTTTAATGGTAGTGGATACATTTTATCTTCTAAATGTACATTTTAGAATCTAACAGTTAAAGAAGCTAAAGTAAACACTTGCTACACAAGTATATATAAGACACTTCAACCCCACTCACCTCTTAAGACCCCACTGGTGGTTTCTAGGCTCCTTCTCAAAAGGGTTAAAGGCATTAGGTGTAGTGCTTTTCAACATGAATTGGAAGAAATTTTTGAGATCATTATGATTGCAGTTCTGTCGCTGCTGGTGCGTGTGAGGTCCCTGAAGCCCAAGGCAGTTGACTTAGGGATGCTCACAGCTCAGCTCAGGGCGTCTCTGGCCCCACATTCTCCCCCTGCTTTGACTTTGGTCTGCCATGTGCTTTTCCCGTCCCCAGGTGTGTGGGAAGGATTAGGTAGGCTTCAGTGAGCCCGAATCCGCGTCACCCAACCAGATACAACTCATATGATTCATTAAATCAGAACACAGAAAATAACTTTACTTGAATGCTCTGATATAAATTTTTAATCAGCCCTAAGAACAAATCTTTTGTTATTTCTACTATTCAGTGTTCCAGTTGAATTGGCAGTTCGTGAAAAATATCTTATTAATTTTTAAAACGTTTTCTACTTTATTAAATGTGTAAATACCTTGGTCACTGACAGAGAAAATATCAGTAACGGTGCTTACCGACAGTATCATATGCCTGGCAATAAACGCTCATAGACAATTAACTGTACTTTTGTAATTTATTACGCCAAGAGGGAAGAGGATGAACATTAATCTCAGAACCTCGCTTCTACAGCTGAAGACATAGTAGGTCCTATACTACTGCCACATCTCCAAAGTGTTTAGCAAGGAATAAAAAGAAGCATGAGAAATACAATAATAAAATCTACTATTAAAATTCATATAATTATTCCAGGTAAAAGCAAAGCTCCGGGCTGGAAAGCTGCTTCAGTCAGCCAAATGCCCACTGAGCAAGCATAAGGACCTGGGTTTAGACCCCAGCACCCATGGAGAAGCCAGTGTGACAGCATCTGTCCCTCCAATGTGTGAGTGGGGGGAGACGAGCAGACCCCAACCTCACTGATGCACGTGTGAGTGGGGGGAGACGAGCAGACCCCGAGCTCACTGATGCATGTGTGAGTGGGGGGAGACGAGCAGACCCCGAGCTCACTGATGCACCCACTTGCCTGCATTGACGAGCTCCAGGTTCAACGAGAGACCCTGCCTCAAGAAATAAAGTGGAGAGCAGTTAAGGAAGGCAGCTAAAATCAAGTTCTGACTTCTACACACATATATGTGCATGCTCACTAGCATGAACATGTACATGCCTCCAAACAAGACTATACACCTTAAATATACACACACAAAAATTTAAAACCTAAATTTTTTTAAGGAAACCTATGTTTGTTTTTAATATAGGCACCATGTGACAAAAAAAATATCGATAACATTAGCTCATTCTTTTTTGCACTGTTTGACCTCTGTCTGGGCTTAGGTATAACAACCCTTTGGAAAAGTGAGTTCAGTGGATTCAGTTGTACACTTTTTATGTGTGTTAAGTTTCCCATATGCAATCTTAAAATGGTAGCTAGAAGCACTAGTTTGGGTCCTCTGTCACTGTTCTCATGCCCCGATCTCTGCAGCTTGACCCAGCCCTCCCCACCCCCCGCAGCCACTGGTTCTTTCAGTGTGTGGACAGCTTGACCATTTCTAGAGCAAGTCCTTCCGTGTGTGGACAGCTTGACCGTTTCTAGAGCGAGTCCCTCGGTGTGTGGGCAGCTTGACCGTTTCTAGAGCGAGTCCTTCGGTGTGTGGACAGCTTGACCATTTCTAGAGCAAGTCCTTCGGTGTGTGGACAGCTTGACTGTTTCTAGAGCAAGTCCTCTGGCTTCTTTCAAAGTCATTGGCCACTGTAGATGCCATGTCACAAGGTACCTGGTAGTTTTGTTTTTGCCAAGGTCTCCTTGACAGTTCCAGCCATTCCGCCTGCTCTCTGCAGAGTCAGGGGCCGGGGGCCTCTCTGTCCTCATCACTAGCTCCGAAGACTTCCATCTCGGTAGATGTTTCTTTCTTTCTTACTTCTTTTTTCAGAAGCCCCCTTGACTTTAACATTTCCTCCTGCGGAGCCCATGCTTAGCTGGGTCCTTTCGTTTACAGCTCGGTCTTAGCACTGCTGGAATAAATATTACTAAGCATATTAGGAATAAAATTCAAATATGTCTTTGCATTTTTACTTAATATGTGTTAAAGATTCTCAAAAACTCAAATGCTCATAGTTGATTGACCTATTTTAATAAGAACTGATTGAAAATGCAGTAAAATAACTGAGTAATTGCTGATATTTATTATCTGAACCCTTAGTAATAATTTTGTCCAGTTAAACATAACCAAACTTTATTCTCACATTAGATTCTGTTCTGGAAAAGTCTGCATATTGGAATAATGCAGCTTGGATTTTCCCAAATAAATAAGCCTGGATAAGATACCATCTTTTATGTATGTCTTTAACCAAAATGTGTATAATTTAGCTTTTCTGCATTTTAGAACCTATATATTCTATTAGATAAAACCTATTAATGTATTTATATAGTTTTGTTTGTCAATCAAATTAGGAAACAGTTTGCATCAATGCATCTTCTAGCACACAGCTCCCTACACTTCTTTTCCTTCCTTCTTGACCCAACTCACCCAGAGCAGAGGCTGACAGTCATCTTCCTCATCCGCTGCCCACCACTGCTGCGCTCGATTGGACCACTGTCATTAAATTCTAGTTTGTGACGCAGAATAAGACCGAGCCAGTGCTGGTGAGAAATCTAGAAGGTCCCGACCAAAACTGGCAGCCAAAGGAAAGGCGTCCAGAACAAATCCACTGGGCCGAGTCTCTGTACCGTGAGTGGGGATTGAGTTTCCTCAAGGAAAGTCTGCCAGGTTCCTTGAGGCTTGGGCTGCCCAGGGAGGAGGCGACTGCTCACTCTCTCAGAGAGAAGACACAGGCACGCGGTTTCTCTAATGGAAAGCTTTCAAGGCATCTCCAGAAGTGTCTGCTTTCATTTTATTTATCCGAACTGGCTGTTTCCAGTGAACTGTGGTCTGTTTGTAGTCAGAGTCCATTCGGTAGTTTATCCCTCTAAAAGCTTTGAGTATTCCCATCGTTTGGGGAGCAGCATGTAAGTCCTGGAAAATGGTATTTTAAACAAGCTCCGCTTGACCATGGTCTCTAAAGGAAAGCCATCAGGACACGCAGTCGCTTTAAGGAGTCCTCTGGAGAACCACTTCCTGGGGCTGCGGGGCACGCGTGGAGAGAGGTGACTGAAGCTTTTTACCCTTGCCCACCATTCCGTTTCCTCTTAAGCTCTGTGCGTGCACCTTGAAAACAGAGCTGGTTCATTCGCCATGTGTCGGTTCTTAGAAATGTTCCTCAGTCCCGATCTCCCTCACCATTCCAGATCAACTTTGGTATTGGAGGCCATAGTTAAAGACTGCTGGAAATATTTTTCTATATTTTATAATTATGGAATTTTGTAATTGACTTTCTTGAGATAAAATGCACAAATGAAATTCCCATTTTAATGTTTATATAGTTCTGCGTGTTAGTTTATTTGCTATATTAGGCCATGGTCAGTACTGTCTAATAACAGAACAGTCTGTCAGCCCAGACAGAAACCTCACATGACGTCAGCCTTGACTTCTCCTTCCGACACCCTCTTATCTCTTGCTATCAAATGGCCACTTACCTATTTACCTGTTGTGAATATTTCAAATCAGTGAAGTCATACAAGACACGGTTGTATCTGGCTTCTTTCATTTAATGTAGTAGCATATAACGGCCTTTGTGTGTGGCCAGATAACGTGCCATGCTGCAGATGTACTGCGTGCCTCTGCTGCGCCTTTGCTGCGGATGTACTGCACGCCTCTGCTGCGCCTTTACTGTGCATGTACTGCACGCCTTTGCTGCGCCTTTGCTGCAGATGTACTGCACGCCTCTGCTGCGCCTTTACTGTGCATGTACTGCACGCCTTTGCTGCGCCTTTGCTGCAGATGTTCTGTGCACCTCTGCTGTGCCTTTGCTGTGGATGTACTGCACGCCTCTGCTGCGCCTTTACTGTGCATGTACTGCACGCCTTTGCTGCGCCTTTGCTGCAGATGTACTGCGCACCTCTGCTGCGCCTTTGCTGTGGATGTACTGCACGCCTTTGCTGCGCCTTTGCTGTGCATGTACTGCACGCCTCTGCTGCGCCTTTGCTGCGGATGTACTGCACGCCTCTGCTGCGCCTTTACTGTGCATGTACTGCACGCCCCTGCTTGGTTGTATGGTGATAGTAGTCATCACTCTTGTGCCATAAACATCCATGAGCATGCTCTCCTGTGGACATGTTCTCAGTTCGTTGGTTGGATTCATTGTACACATTGCAGTTGAATTGCTAGATTTTGTTTAACCTTCTGAGAAACTGCCAGACTGTTTTCTGCGGCAGCTGCACTGGTCCTTGCTGTCACTGGCAGTGTGCAGGCATTTCAGAGCTGATCTGAGTTCTCACCCTCGCAGCCAGTCAACATCATGTGTGGTGCCCGCAGCCTTCTATGGCATATGCTTGTCCCCAGCTGAAGATGCTATTTGGGGGGGGGAAGGAAGCTTAAGGAATGGCTAACGGACAGTAGGTCAGCAAGGGTGGAGAGACTCAGAGCTGTCTTGTCCCTAGCCCCTTCTGTCTCCTGCTTCCCAGCCACCAGAACTCTATTGCTCTGTCATAATGGAATCAACTCTCTAAAACCATGAGGAAAAAAGTAATCCCTCCATTTAATTGTCCTGTCAGGCATTTTTGTAGCAACTGCATAGGAGAAAATAACACAGAACGCTGACCCCGGAGAAGTGGGGCTGTTGCCTACCCTGCCGAGTGGCTCTTATGCTGTTTGAGCTGGTTTGCAGAAGCAGTGTGGAAAAGATCTGAGAAGCAGCGTGGAGGAGCTGCTAGAACGGAGTAAGCAAAGCTTAATAAGCAGGCATGGTTTCCCTCAGAGGGGCAGGGTGGAAGGAGTGTGGACAGTAGAGTCCAGTACATTATGTCCTTGCAAAGGGTCTGTCTGCATCTGCACTGAGTCAGTACCCTGGGGCTGACCTGAAAATAATGGTCCAAGGTCATAGGGAAGTTTTATTAAGATGCATGACATTCAGGGTGTGGGTAGTTATTTGGTGACTTTTAGCCAAGTTTAACAGTAAGAATCAGGAGCAAGAAGCTTGGGAACAGAAGGATTTCAAAACACAGTTTAGTCTGAGAAGGAGGGAGATTGAAGTTTTTAGAGAGATTAAGTCCATTGGAAAGAGCCAGGCACCCAGGCAAGACAGAGAGAAAGGATGCCTTTGGGGCATCTTGGGAATGGGTGAACCCCACCCATTGGCAGGTCCAGGGTTCGAATTTCTCAGGAGAGAGCCAGCAGGTGCCATAACTGTACCTAGGGAACTGTTTTCCCAAGCTCAGCCATGCCGCACCAAGGCTGCCGCCGCCTCCTCTCCGAGGGACCTGGCACTGCCTGAGCTCACGGTGGACCTTCCCACTGGTGCTGAGGCATTGAGGACACAAGCATTTGGAGGTTCTGGATATTCCCACTGTGTTTTCATAGGAAGACAGGAAACCCAGCAAGGTGTAGCCTGCCCAGACTCTGTACGTGGAGCCCCTGTGAACCTAAGACACGGGGAAGACCCCAGGATGCTTCGGCTGCCAGGGATGTGGGATGTCACTCTGATCTTGCTTCTGGGTCAGAATGATACACCCTTAAGTAAAAACAGACAACGTTTATTAGAGGATACCAGGAGATACTGCCAAGGGCAAGAGCAGAGGGGGCAGTAACCTAAGGGCCCATTGTTTGGTGGACTTCCTGCTGTTTCCTGGCTTCTCTGGAATACACAGCTTTCCTGGGGCCTTTTCCTGTGTAGGTAACTGTCAAGTCTGCTTGAACTTAATTATAGCTCTGTTCTTAAACAGAAATCCACCTTAAGTAGTTACCTTGGGCTTTTTTGGGTAATTTAGATGTCACGTCTCTGCTAGGACCAGAGGTAGAACTCAGATGTCATTGTTTTAAGCAAAAATTAGTATGAGAGCAAATTAAAAAAGAATTAAAGAAATTAATCTATAAAAATAGCTTTACTTTACCAGGAGAAAGTAGCCTTTTTGTGGTGGGCTCCCTCCACTCTGCCTTTGGTCTAATCTGTAGCTGCCCTTTCATTTGGTGCTCAAGACTTTAAGAGGGGCCGGTGCTTCCCTACCCCTGTACTCAGCATGGCTTTTCACTTGCAAAATTAGTGGGGGGCTGGATGGTGGTGACTCACTCCTTTAATCCCAGCACTCAGGAGGCAGAGGCAGGTGGATCTCTGTGAGTTCGAGGCCAGCCTGGTCTACAGGAGCTAGTTCCAGGACAGGCTCCAAAACTATAGAGAAACCAATTTGTGGCACTTCCATTTTTAACTGAAGTGCCTCCTCTTAGCCAGCGTAGCGGCACACAGAAGTCACGGGTGCCGGAAGGCAGGACAACTGGAAGCCACTCCACATTCCACCATGTTTCTGCCGCTGTGCTCCGACCTGCAGGCCTGGAGCGGGCCATCGCCTGTCTCTGCCACCGTCTCGAGTAGAAGTGCCAGGATTACAGGCGGGCACTTCTGCACCCGTGTCCTGCTGTGGGCTCTGTGGACTTGACGCAGACATCGGGCTTGAGCATGGGAATTCTACCCACTCAGCTCTTTCCTTAACCCCAAAATTCAGGTACTGTCCAAAAGAAAACAACACTTTTTTAAAATTCCTGATCAAAGCCTACTTTCTACAAAGAGTTTTTTCTTAGGATTGTCTATATCTCTAGCAATTTTATAACTTAGTCTTTTGTTCATCCATAATCTGCTGAGCATCCCCAAACCGGATGTCTTAATCCATGATAAAAATTACCTGTGTTTGAGGTCCTTGTGTTCTCTCCCTGGCACCACAAAAAACCAAAACAAAGATTCCTCAGTAAAACAAGCTAAAAAAATAGGTTCTCCAGATTCCCATCCCAGGCACCCGCAGCTTCAAGGGAGGCAGTGGTTAAGGCTGTTGGTCCTGACCAATCACAGCCTCAGCTTCAGCAGCCAGTCTGCATATCTGACCAAGCTCCCTGAGTATGCTGGTAGTGTTACCCCAGCCTTGGTGCTCACCCCTAGAAAGAAGAGTGTGGTAATCACTGTGTGGGTGCCCTGCTTGATTTCACTGAGTCACACAGCCTCAGAAAGGAGAGCATTGCCCGGGAGTAGGCATTATGAAGAAAGCTGTCTATGGCTCACCTGCAGCTGCTATATAGACCTACCACAAACAGGATTTAGATATAAAGTTTTAAAGTTACTCCACCCCAGCCCCTTAAACAAACACACGTATACTATATCACTCCACAGTGATTTACAAAGGACTTGTTTCTTTTGAATTAGAAATATCAGTGGAAAGCATCCCTGCTTCCTTATTAATAGGTAATCCTAAACCCTTAAATGCAAACATCATCAGGGCAGGAGCCATCTGTTAGAAGAAAAACATTTTATTTTATTTGGCTGCCATGGTCTTCTATAATCAAAGCTTTTATCTCTGTTTCCCAGATAATGGCCCTGAAGTGGAGAAGCCCATGAAGGCATGCCCCTGTGTGGTGCGCTTTCTTATCTGCCGTCTCTGGTCTCCCAGCACGCCGTCACAAGACTGGCCTTACATGCCTACTAGTTTCTAACATTTGGTGACTATCGTTTTACCTAAGGTCAATTTTTGTGTGCATTTTGGTTTTTGAGATAACCTCCTTGTGGCCCAGGCTTCCTTGCTGACCACTACTGACAGCGGTCCTCCTGCCTCAGTCTCCCAGGTACTAGGATTACATGAGGGCACAACAACATCCAGCTTACCTACGATAGAATTCGTAGTATTTTAATTTACATGATTAGCTTTTAGTGAGCCTTATATCTAGAGACAAAACTTGAACAAGAGTCTCTTGAAGCCCTGGAATGAGCTTTGCACAGACGACTCTGTCTCATTGGGTGTGATTTTCTTCACTGGAAGTGTGAGGAGTTAACTGAATTCAGGTTTTAGTTGAGGTGGCACTTGACTCAGCAGCGGCGGGGACATGCCCTGGCATCCAACCAGAAGCGAGGAGAGGGAGGGTTGGGGTGAGCAGAATTCTGTGTCGGTGGTGTTCACTAGAGTAAAGCCATACTTTGCAAAGATGGCTGACATGTCCGAGAGGAATGTCACAAAGGTCTATTTGCCTTTCTCCTTTCCTCTTCATCCCTTAGCCGCCTCCTTGCCAGTCTCTCCCTCACACTTTTCTCTGACTGAACTCACTGTCACTTGGTAAAGGTTTACTCATCCTCTTCATTTCAGAAATGAAGAACTAGGATTGGTGGAGTCGGGTGTTGGTCTTGGATACACAACGCTGGGTTTGGGTGTAGTAGTGCACATCACACACACACACGCACTCTCACACAGACATACACGCACACACACATACTCACACACATACTCATACACTCACACATACATATTCACACACACACATTCAATTAAAAATATGATAAACTGTACTCTGCTTCCACACACTGTTTTACGCTTACTTCTTTAGAGGTTCTGCTCCAGACCAGTGATTTGCCATAAGGAGAATTAAGGCAGCAATCTGAGGCTGGGCCTGTGCAGCTGTTTGTATTTATACCTAGTGACTCTTCTCTCATAGTTATGATTTTTACCTTCCATGTTCTTCTGTTTCCATGGCCTATAAATCAATCTCCAGGACATAAACATATAGTTCACCCCTCCC
This sequence comes from Arvicola amphibius, assembly GCF_903992535.2. Classification (NCBI taxonomy): domain Eukaryota; kingdom Metazoa; phylum Chordata; class Mammalia; order Rodentia; family Cricetidae; genus Arvicola; species Arvicola amphibius. The sequence continues at coordinate 1,266,626 of NC_052047.1, read as the reverse complement.
CCCAAAATGTATATATATAAACATAAGTCTCCGTAACAATAAGAGGGTTTCCACTTAAATATTGTGTTTGGACAATGCGTAAATAGTGCTGAATCGGGAAAAATGTCTACAGTCAGTGCTGTGAGTTTGAAACCGTGTTCTTAAAAACACGCGAGTCTGTGGAGTTGCCATGTGGGTGCTACTGTCTCATCTCCGGTGTCTCCCATGACTAACTCAGGGAATGAACCAGATGAGCAGATAGAACTGCAGCTGTGGGACCTCCACAGGTGTGGCCAGGCCAAATACGCCCCACACCCCAACACAATTTAAAAACTAAAGACACATCCCCATCTAGAGGTTTTGTTTGTCTTTATGAACCATGCCATAAATTGCTGAGCAGCTAAAGCTGTTGCAGAGACCTGCGGTGCCCAGGCAGCTCGGGAGCCCGTTCTACATGTGGGTGCCAGGGCCTGGCTCAGGTCATCAGGCCCGGCAGGCAGCAAGCTCCTTTCCAACACTGAGCCATCGGTCTCACCAGCCCTGGTCTTTGTTTGTGCTCATGATTCTAGAGAACTGTTTGTTTTTATGCAGCCCAGGCTGGCCTCAAGCAGGCGCAGGACGACTGGCATGAAGGTCCTGGTAGAAATGTTCATTTTAGCACAAAAGCTTCCTTTAGCTAGTTTTGTGAAATCCATTTTATTCAGTAGTCTTACAAATTTAAATGAAGCTATAAAAAGAAAGATTATTCCTAAATGTAGACTGCTTGCCAAGGTTTTCCTTTGTTGACTTTAAAATCTATTTGTTTTGTGATTGTGGAGACTTAACACTTTATCTAGGTGACAGTAAAATCTTAACTTTTCTTGGACCTGAAATATGAATATCCCATTCTGTTCCTCTTTATAGATGTCCACAGAATTTTAGAGCTTATAAGAGCCAGAGGGAGGCCAGGACTGAGAATCCTTTGCTATTCTCTCTTCTGTTAGTACCATCTCACTGACTGTCTTTTTTTTTTATTATGTATACAATATCCTTTCTGCGTGTATGCCTGAAGGCCAGAAGAGGGCACCAGACCTCATTATAGATGGTTGTGAGCCACCATGTGGTTGCTGGGAATTGAACTCAGGACCTTTGGAAGAGCAGGCAATGCTCTTAACCACTGAGCCATCTCTCCAGCCCCCACTGACTGTCTTAAATGCAAGTTTGGGAGTTGGCTGCTGTCATTTTGGAATGGAAATGCACACATGTACACACACAAACACACGCACGCACCTAATAAATACATTTATACTAAAAGGCAGAGTAGGAGAGACTTAATAGTAACAGTTTTAGGAAGACTTAGATTAATTTTGTTAATTAAGGGCATGGGGAAAGGAACCATTAAAAGTCATTTGAAGCTGAGAGCAGGTATACATGGTGGACGATCATCTCAAAGATACAAAGAAATGGATCATGGCCATAAGCAGAGAGGGCAGTTTGAGTAGAGAGCAGCACCAGCTGCTCTAGTCAGGGAGGAACCAGTGGAGAGCAGTGTGACACACAGGTCCCTACACGGAAGAGAGAGATTTTCAGAAGGACATCTGCTTTCAGTGAGGTGGGGTGAGAGGGGGCAGGCACTCTATAGCTGTTGAGGTGGAGTCTGGTCCTCACGGTCCAGAAAAGGAGCTGACCACGAACAACAGAAGGTTAACATATTATCCTGATGAGACCAAAGGTCATGGATATGTAGTGCTATCAACCAGAGTTTCTTTCTCCCCCACTCTCACTCCTGAACCCTTCCGCAGGAGTTTACTGTCTCCCTGTGGTGTGGGGGAGACAGCATTGACCTTGGATTGCAGTTCCCTGGGTAGGATAGGTAAGATATGGGGACAGAGATTCAGAAAGGAATATCAAGAGATTGGGACCAGAAAGAGACCAAGGAACTGGGGAGATGACTTCATGGGTAAAAGCATTTCTGTGCAAGCATTAGGACCTGAGTTTGATTCTAGCACCCACATAAAAAGCTGGATTTAAAATGTGTCTGTAATACCAATGTTCCTACAAAGATATGGGGGGTGGAGACAGAATTTCTGGGAACTCACAGGCCAGCATACTCGGTGAGAGAACAAAGAAACACTGTCTCAAAGCAAGATGGGAAGTGAGGACCAGCTCCTGGGGTTGCCCTTAGACACTTCGTGAGCACTGCATTCACACACACACACATTGTACATGCACACTCACACACATGCATACACACATGCACACACAAAGAAGCTGCAGCAAATATTTGGGGGTGGAGTTACGTCAGGGGCAAAACTGGTCTTCTCAGCCACATATTTCAATGTCCTCTTCCCGGACTCTGTCTCCTGCTGCTCTCCCAGAGGAGATTCCTTTTGTTGATCAGATCCAGCATATCTTCCCTTTCGGATGAGTCCTGTTCCTTTGCTGTCTTCCTCGTTACTCAGCATTGAAAACTGACTTTGTTAGCCTAAGAACAGTGGTCTCGGTTTAACCCTAGAACTAGAGAGGCCGAGGCAGAAGAATTGCCAAGAGTGCAAAGCCTGCCTGACAACAGTGAGCTCTTACCTAAAAAGCCTGGGGAGGTGGGTGTTCTTTTCTCTTGCTATGTTAGCTTTTCTTGGCCAACAATTTGACTACGTCTGGAATGAACTAAAACCCAACCCAAGTGACTGGATACACTGTAAAGTATTTTTCTTAGTTAAATCATTTGAAGTATGAAGACTCATCCTGTTTGTTGTTGTTTTTCAAGACAGGGTTTCTTTGTATAGCCTTGGCTATCCTGAAACTCACTCTGTATAACAGGCTGGCCTTAAACTCAAGAGATCTGCCTGCCTCTGCCTCCCCAGTTCTGGGCTCAAAGGCGTGTGCCACCACCTCCCAGCTGGGAAGATACACCTTTAATCTGGATTTTAGGAGGTGGAAAGATCTAGCATTAATCTGGGCTACACCTTCTGCTAGCAGCCTCTGTAAAGACGTGGAAGAAGGAGGTTCTCACATTTTCGCCTGCTTGCCCTCACTCTCTCCAGCAACTCCCTCTATTCACTGGCATCAGGTTCCAAAGTATACTGGAGACCGGGTGAGACATCCAGCCTCGCAAACTGAAAAATTACTGGGTTCTTGGGCCTTATGTTGGTAGACAGCCATTGTTGGACTAGCTGGACTAGCCCATATGTAGCACAAATAATAAAAACCCAGAGACAGAAATTGGGGATCAACCTGAGGCTCAAAAAAGCAAAGCAGCCAGCCACTGGCTCTCACCTCTACCTCAGACTGAAATGGTGATCCTGCCTCCAGGAATCTCAGAATGAGACTGTGCCTGAGAGCTGTCTCCTCCCATTTTATATTCCTCTCTAGTGTTGGGATTAAAGGCATGTACCACTACCACCCAGCCTCTATAGCTAACTAGTGTGGCTACTGGGATTAAAGGTATGTGCCACCACTGCCTAGTCTGTATGGCTTACCAGTGTGGCTGTTTTACTCTCTGATCTTCAGGCAAGCTTTATTTTTTAAAATACAAATGAAATATCTACACCTGTAAGCCATTCCAATAAATCCCATAGATAGATAGATAGATAGATAGATAGATAGATAGATAGATAGATAGATTGATTCTATAAGTTCTGTTCCTCCCAATAACCCTGACTAATACACTTGCCCTTTACTTCCCATAGTTGATTACTCTGCCTTTCAGTTTTGGTTTGAGTCAGCGTGTCACTGTGCAACCCTGGTTGATATGGAACTTGCTGTACAGACCAAGCTGGCCTCAGACTCACAAGATAGCCACTTCATCTGCCTCCCAAATGCTGGGGTTAAAAGGTATGCACTCCCACACCCAGCTAGTTTGTTTTCTGTGTGTTTCTCCATTCCCACTGTTACTGAAGTGCACCAGCCTAGACTGCCTTCCTAAACAGATTACTTCCATGAACATGAGAGGGGCTATGGGAAGGATGGGGGAGGCGGGGTAGTCGGGAGGTGGGGATGAGAGGGAGCAGCGTGCACTGTGTATATGCGCAAAATTTTCTAAGAACAAATTAATTTTTTAAAAGTAGTGAGATCCCAGCTTCCCATGTGAGGTTGCCTCGGATAACATTTCTCTCCTGGGGCTGTCAACGTGTCTCTCCTTGCAAGCCCCTGGCGGCACTGTGGCCTATGATGGAACCTGTCAGTGAAAACTGTGTCTGTGTCACTACCATCGCCTATGAAAAGACCTGCCAAAAGATTGTCTTTGCTAGTCAGTTTATCTCAGCAGCTAGGATATCTAGAATGTGGTGACCCTTAGCCTGCAGCTTCACTGTGACTGCATTTAACCTGCTTATTCAGTTCAGAAATGTAGGATCTGAATGTATGTGCCTACAGTTCCAGCTACTTAGGCCAAGACCAGAGAACCACACGAGCCTGGGAGTTCAAGGCCAGCCTAGGCAACACCACAGGATCCAGTTTTTATAAACTAGGGGAACTCTGAATTGTTTCTCTATCTTGGCTGTCCATTAGATTCACATCAGGAACTTTAAAAATTTTATTTACTAATGACTGATTCACAAGTTTTGATTCGCTGGTCTTTGTAAGACCTACATAGAAGCTTTGTTTTTAGTTTCCTAAGTGGCTAATTGTACATAGAGAACCAAGAACTAAAACTCAGGGTTTATCGGGGTGCTGAGTAGAAAGATACCTCCTCGGTTACCTGAGCGGTGTCCAACAGGCTCGCTTAGGCACAGGCACACAGAAGAAGGGGGTTCACAGCAGACTTGCCCACTTGTGTTGGCCTGTTTACTCTGTAATGGCAGACCTCCTTCATGCTGTACTTGAAGAGCACACACAGTGGCCTCTGAAAATCATGAGACCTGCTCGGTTCTTAAAATGAATCAGATGTGTGAGCTGCTGTGGTCTCGCGGTTAGGAGTGCAGACTGTGGGTGCTCCTGGGGCTGTTTGCACGTCTGTTACTGACTTACGTGACCATCGTAGAGTCGCTTGGCCTCATCTTGGAGTTAACACCTGCTGCAACCTCACAGAAAGACCAACAAGTTGTCTCATAAAAAAATCTTTGTAGAAAGTTGTAAATCACTGACTTGTGTTTGGAACCCCCCACAAGGGGGCCAAGCAGGCTCAAGGGCTGGGGTGTCTGAATGTGAAACTCAGCTCCCGTCTCTCGGCATCTGCTTTCCTGTCAGGCCAACAAAACGGAAAAAAAGCATAAAGTCGTCCCACAGCACATGGCCTAGCCTGTGCTATCTTATAGAAAGAGAAGGCTCTGCAGCATGCTGACTTTCTGAACTTTTAGCTCAACTGATTATTGTTTTATTGTGGGTAAGAAATCAGATCCATAAGCTAGACGAATGTTCATAGCTGCCCCTTACAGTTGGACTTTTTGCCTTCTGTCTAAGAAACCATGGGGTAAAGAAAGTTCATTTTAAATACGAAACTTGAAATTTGAAATTCTATTTGCATCCTGAAGAGCCCTTAAATATACAGGCAGAAGTCCTTTTGAAAATATATACCCTTTTACTCATTTCTGAAAAAGAGATTTCACATAATATCTAGGGTGTGGTGAGCCCTCAACTTTCTGACAGCACCGTGAGCTTTTGTGTTACAGTCACAGGCTGCCAGTGTCTCATTCCTGAGTGTGAGCATAGGGCAGTAGAGAGAGAGGATTTCTGGTTTAATCCTCGGTCATTTAGTTCTTCTGGAAAGAAGGGTAAATCCTAGCTCAGTATATAGAACAGCAAGATAGCCTGATACTGGGGCTGGAGAGATGGCTCAGCAGTTAAGAGCACTGGCTGTCCTTCCAGAGGACCCGGGTTCAAGTACCGGCACCCACATGGCAGCTCACAACTGTCTGTGACTCAGTTCCAGGGAATCTGACAGTCTCACACTAATGCATATAGAATTAAATACATGTAAGACTGATACTGAATCCCACTGAGAAAATTAGGTGGTATAACCTCATAAAATACTACAGTTAATTTTCACCTGCACCATTCTTAATGAAGTGCTTCAGCCGAGTGTGATGGTGCATGCCTACAACCCCAGCACGCAAGAGACTGAAGCAAGAGAAGGGGCTTCATAGTGAGACCCTATCTCATCTTAAAATTTATATAAACCTATAAAAAACAGAATTGTCTCGTCTGTTCCAGCAGGTTTTGCTCTTGTTTGACTCTAATCCCATAGACGTCAGGTATTATATTTGTTATTTGGTACTTTAAAATAGGGCCCCATCCCATAGCCCAGGCTAGCTTAGAACTTGTGGTTGTCCTCAGAAGTGCTGGGATTATGGCTGTGAGCCTCCGCTCCAGGCTCCGCTGTCTTTTACATTGCTAATATGATAAGCACAGTGTATGCAAACCCTGACAGTGTTTCTTTTTGGTAGGAAATTCCCTCGTCCCTCTCCTTCCTGGCTCTGACTTACAGAGAATAAGAGGGGCGAGGGTTTGGAGTTTTTTCTTGAAAAAGGCCAGTGTTATCTTTTAACAGTCACTGCATCCATGGCCTTTATGCATAGTGAGCCGCAGCGTGGGCTCCCTCCCTGCAGCAGAACTCTGTATGAACTCAGTAATTTCTCAAATCTGATAGGTAAAACTGTGTGGCTTTTGCTTCCTGTCCCTTCCTCCACCCCTAAACCATACAGCGTCGTGTTCTCTGGTGACATTTACTCACACAGAGGGTGATGTGCTGTCCAGTACCATTTAGAACATTTTAGAACAGCCTGCCTGCCTCAGAGCCCACGGAGAGTGCTCCTGCTGCAGCTTAGTGCTGAGGGTGTGGTCCTGGGAAATCCACGACGCAGGTGCTAATTCAGAATGCTGGATGCTTGGTGCCCTCGGAGCTCTTGAGTGCAGGTCCCAGTGCTTCAGCCTGGCACAGCGGCTGAGGCAAGAGGGACCAGAATGGGGAAAGTACTGAAAACTCCAAGTTCATTGCCCTACAGATGGATTATACAGCATTAAATCTGTTATCTAGTTCTAATTGTCAGATAAACCAAGATTTGAACTCTGTGCATGGCTCTCTCTGCTGACAGGATACAAACCCAGGACCTGTGGGTAACTTCTGAGGCTTGATCAGCAGTTTTCAGAGCTCCGGTCCTTGAGTTTGTTTTATTAAAAGCCCTCCCTTGTCGAGCTCAGACTGGAAGCCCTTCCTCCTCCTCAGAGTCCCTGTTAACCAGATGCTGTCCTAAAAGCGGAGAGCGCTGTTCCAGCCTGGCGTGTGCTCTCCTTTTGATGTGACAGATGTGGAGCAGTGGGCTAGGGCTTATCAATAAGATGCTGTTTGACACTTGGCTTTGCCTTTGTTGTCACTGTGGAGAACTGGCTGCCGGGGCCTCTGTGTGCTCAGAACTGAGACTTGAGTCCCTGGGGTTCCCATGGGAAGTTTCTCCTCCTTTATGAGCTTATGTCACAAGTTTTTATTACCTGCTTTTGCAGACTGTTGCCCTCTAGGATAGTATGTGCAAAGCGGACCTCTGCCCTCACTCATGCTTAGACAGATTTAAGCATTAATTTTTAAAATATCCACTACCATCCACATTGTCTACCAATGATTTTAAAGATATTTCCTAGAGAAACACATTGTCAAATGTTGCTATTTTTTAATTAAGTAGAAGTGATTCGGTCGTTGTTTTCCTTGATAGTCACTATTGAAAATAAGGAGTAGAATAGAGACTTGTCCCTTTCGGTGTCCAGTGGGTTATTTTTAATAAAAAGGTCGAACAGGATAATATAACTGAGGATAGGGCGCATGCCTGTAATCTCGCTCTTGGGAGGCTGACAGAGGAAGATCATGAGTTCTGGGTTCAAAACCAGCCTGGGCAACAGAGCCGATAGCAAAGTTTCTGTCCGTCGGGTTTTACCAAAGGGGCTAAAGATCCTGCAGGTGTACCTCGGAGATAACTTAGAAGTGAAAGATCTCATTTCATAGTAGAGTCTTTGGGTTTGTTAGGCTTTTGCAGTGATAGATTTAGACAGTGTTTGTTCTGAGGCGCTCTGTGTCCCTACAGTAAGAAACTGGATGGGAGCACAGGAAAGAGCATGGGTTATAACGAGTAGTTACAAGGTGGAGCTCTGTGAGTTCAAGGCCAGCCTGGGCTACAGAGTGACTTCCAGGGCAGCCAGGGCTACATGGTGAAATCCTGCATTGAAAAAGGAAGGGAGTCGGGAGCAAAAGGGTCTGGGCTAGGGATAGATAATGGTAGAGTGTTTGTCTAGGGTAAGTGAAGTCCTGTGCTTAACTCCAAACCCACAAAAGCAAGAGTATCTGGTACCCTCGAATGTCAGAAGAAGACACCAGCGCTCTGGAACTAGAGTGACGTGTCTGTGAATCACCATGCGGGCTCCAGGGAACAAACCCCGGGCCCTCTGCAGAAACACGTGCTTTTAGCCATTGAGCCATCTCTCTAGCACCCAAAAGAGTGTTTCTGAAAAGTGTTTGGAAGGAAGGAAGGAAGGAAGGAAGGAAGGAAGGAAGGAAGGAAGGAAGGAAGGAAGGAAGGAATTCTAGCACAATGGTAGTCATATATGCCCCGAAGTCCCAGCTCAGTTGTAGAGGCAAGAGAATCACTTGAGCCTGGGAATTTGAGTCTAACCTGAGCAATATAGTCAGTTCATGGCTATTGTTCTTGTTGGAGCCAGCTGTTGCGTGGTTGACTGGTTTTAGGACAGGAAATAGTGACACTTGGCACTGTTTCCTCTTGGCAGAATCCATTCTTCCCATGTAACTGTCCTGGCAGGAACAAAGGTATTGGAGAGACAGTTGTCCCCCTCCCTTTGTTTGCCAAGAACTCTACGCTGGGAAAAGTAAAAGGCTTAACCCTAGTGCCAACCAGAGGAGGGTCTCCTGGAAAGAGATCTCACGTAGTTCTGACAACTTTTGCTAGACCATTTTGCAGGAAATACTGGAGCCCAGGACATGGGTAATGGTGGGTTACACCAGGCCTAGTTGTGCATACTTCTTGCCTTGTATTCAAATTTAAGCTTCGTGTCAGGACTTAGGGGACAGAATGTAACTAGATTTGTCTGTTCCTCTTCCCGGCGGCCACACTGAGTAGAATGTCCTTTCCCCCATTCCATGAATCTTTGTTTAAGCAGCCGGTGGAAGATGGGAGGAGAGCCACCCCTGCAGGGCTGCCGGGGCCCAGGCTCTGACCCCGACAACTCTCATATCACAGAATTAATCCCAAGAGGACCAGACTTGAGAGGGGACGTGCGGGAGTAGCTGGAAGTTCCTGTGTAGTACTTGGTTTGCCTGATGTATTTAAAGCTCGTTAAAATCCCTGGCTGTTGCTCTGGAATATTCTGGCAGGAAGATGCAACTGAATGCAAGCAAAAAGGAAAGATCAAAATATTTCCCTCCATCTTTTCCTCTAAAAAAAGGGTAATGTGATAAAGAGAAAAATATTGCAGCAATACAACAAAATGGCCTGGTGAGCCACCTTCCCCTGTAGTTATTGGTCAGCAACAGTGTGACAGATGCCGAAGACACGGTGAAGATAAAGGTCACCACCCAGGGATGCTGCTGGGAATGGAGATGGACAGGTAAGCGGGTAACAGAAGGAAGAGAAGCAGGAAGGACAGCGGAGGAGATAAAGCAGAGTAAAGAGGTGGGATGAAGGTGGGGATTGATTGCAAGGAGGGAGGCATTTAAACCGAACGGAGTCACAGGAAAGGGCCCACATTGCAGAGATCTGGGAGAAGAATCCCCCAAGATGAGACCATCTTGGTGCAGAGGCAGGATTGGTCAGTACAGACTCCAAACAACCTGAAGCCAGATGGCTTACCTGGATCTCTCCTGTTGCAGGCACCATAATCGTAGACCATAAGCAGTATATGAATAATAGAGTTACTTGTTTTAATTAGCATAGGGGCTGACTGTAGTGGTTCATGTTTGTAATCCCAGCATTCCAGAGGTGGAGGCAGGAAGAGCAGAAGCTCAAAGACGCCTCAGCTACATGGTGAGTCGCAGGCCAGCTGGGCTACCTGAGAAAAGTGAAGACTGACCAATATTTGTGCAGGGCCAGATGGTAAATATTTTTGTCTTTACTGTAGTCCCAGCTGCTCAACTTTACCGTCGTAACACAAAAGTAGCCATTTGCTGTAAATCCATAGACTAATAAAACTTCATTTACAAAAATAAGTAGGGAGGTGAAACAAACCCATGGGTCCCAGTTTGTCCCTGGGCCTCTCTTAGCATATCGAGAAGTGATAACGTGAGGGGCAGCAATTTCAGTTCTGAAATGCTCATTGCCCTTTTTTAAGACAAGGTTTCTCTTTGTAGCCCTGGGTGTCCTGGAACTCACTCTGTAGACCAGGCTGGCCTCAGACTCACAGAGATCCACCTGCCTCTGCCTCCTAAGTGCTGGGATTAAAGGTGTGAGCTTACCACCGCCCAGCAATAATTGCCAAATTAAGAGAACAAGGCTGTGGAGAATGAGAAGGTGGCTGAGAAAAATGGGATGTTTGCTTTTCCCTGGCCTGGTGACTTAGCAAACTTCATAGCTAATAGCACATTCTTCCACATAAGTTGATATATATTCATGTGGTAAAACAATGGAAAAGGGTCCAAAGAAGTTAGAATCCTAGTATAGTTGCTGCTGAAGGGAGTGGTGCGTCAGACCTGAGAGGGCTGTGCCCACGGGTGTGGGAGTGGCTGACTGAGAGGGATGCAGCAGTAGCCCAGACGGGGGCTCCTGCCTGAAGTGAGCTGAAACGGTGAGGGGGATGGATGGAGCTGACCTAAGAACACTGCAGCTCCACCGGATGGCATCTCATTGGACCTAGGCTGTTGAGGGTGAGAGCTGGGGGTAGCTGAGGAGGGAGGAGAGTGCGGCTCAGTCTTAGGGCGCCTGTCTAGCGCACATGATGCCCTGGGTTCGGTCCCCAGCACTGCAAAGGCAGCAGTCAGGATGGCTGTAGTCGGTGTGCACAGAGCCCTGAGGTCAGTGCCCTGGCCCCTCTCTCCCTTCAAAAAGAGGACTGGGTTTTCTGGTACCAGAATGTTGTGGTGGAAGAAATGAGAGGTTCTGGTTTGAACATGATGCATTTGTGTACTCTAGGGCAGCCTCCAGGAGAAAAATCCCGGGTTTTAATGATGGGTAGTCAGAGCCATGTGACTCAGTGTGGTAGAGAAAAGGACCAGGATGAGAACTGAGCTTATGACTAATGAGCTGCTGAGAAAAGAAAAATCAACAGGAGAGAGTAAAGAATCAGAGGGTCTCAAAAACCCAAAGGAGAATTCTAGAGAAAAAGAAAATGCCGTCACTACAGCACGCTCAGCCAGAACGAGACTGAGGAAGACAATTGTTGCCTGGGAACTCAACAGCTCCAGTCAGCCTTTGTCCAGAGCCTGGTTAGCCATACGCACCCAGGTTCTGTGTTCCTCAGTCCTTGTTGTTTACAAAAGACGACCCTGGGTAGAACCGTGTCTCGGCCCCAGCACGGTATCCCCCCACATAGGTTCTCCAGTCCAGTCTGAGAACCCACAGCTTCTCGGCACTTCTCACCCTTATCATTTTGCTAAGACCCAATCCTGACCGATTCATCCAAAGAGCAGACAGCCTCTTGCTAAAGATAACTGGAGAACTGGACTGTGCCTGGCACACTGGAGGTGTGAGTGCTGCTGTTTAATAACACATGTTCAAGGTAATAAGAGAAGGAATTGTTAACACATGTAAATTCAATCATCGGTCCATTTGCCTTCTAGATGTGAGTTACTTTGGAAAGACGAGTCATAGTTCTCTTGACTCACGTATAAAATTATACATTTAAGTCAAATTTTCAGGGTTGGCATCTTTATTACTGTATAACTTGTCAAAACCATCCTGTGCTTTTTGCCTTCAAATGCGTGTTCTCTAGAGAGGATCTTATCAAAGACCGGGGTGCAGTCTCCATTTTTGTATAGTCAGCTCTGGGGTCTTCTTAGCTGGTTTCAGGTAGTTGGCTGCTGTTGGGTGTGCTTTGTTCTTACTCAGTGAGCTCTTCATTAGTCAGATCTCCATTTCCAAAATTTGATTTTTTTTCCCAAAATTTCTTTTTGCAGTGTTTCTAGTGCATATCCTGTACTGTCTTCCACATGCATGCATGGAACATGCTCCCAAACATACATACCATGTATATGCATGTACACACAATAAGAATAATACAAAATTTTAAATTAAAAAGTTACAAAAAAGTTCTTTTGGAGCCATTGTATCACCTTGGGGTATGTGCCTTTTTTTTGGTTTTGGTTTTTTGTTTGTTTGGTTTTGGTTTTTAGAGACAGGGTTTCTCTGTAGCTTTGAGGCCTGTCATGGAACTCGTTCTGTAGTTCAGGCTGACCTCAAACTCACAGAGATCCACCTGCCTCTACCTCCCAAGTGCTTGGATTAAAGGCGTGCACCTGCACCACCACCACCCAGCTCTCTATCACTTTTATAAAGTGCTTAAGAAGCTGTCTCTTGAAAGCTGTCTTAGGGGTCTCTATCGGTGGTGGTTTTGCGTCTGGCTGGACCCCATACTGTCATAGTGCCTTTAACTGTGGCCAGTGACTTTGGGCACAGGGTATACTGTCACAGAGCTGAAAGACCATTGTCTGTCCAGGCCGCGTGTACAGAACACTGGGTGTGAGCCATCCAGCGTGTCACTACTCCCAGTGGGCATAATGCCCTCTACCCAGCAGTGATGTCTGAAACAGTCAATCGCCAACCAACACCGAAGAGAGAAGCACTTAGAGGGTTCAGTTCTTCCTGGCCCTCTTAGAGCTGGACAGCAGCACAGATAAGACGGAGAGTAGGGTGGCGGAGAGAGCTGCCGAGAAGGTAGGGCGGCGGAGAGAGCTGCCGAGAAGGTAGGGCAGCGGAGAGAGCTGCCGAGAAGGTAGGGCGGCGGAGAGAGCTGCCGAGAAGGTAGGGCAGCGGAGAGAGCTGCCGAGAAGGTAGGGCAGCGGAGAGAGCTGCCAAGAAGGTAGGGCAGCGGAGAGAGCTGCGGAGAAGGCAGCTACACATCTGTGTTTGCTTCCTGCTCCTGCTGTGCAGTGTCTGAGAGCAGGGCTGAGAGTCAGAGCTGGGCAGTGTTCTCTCAGTTCCCATGCTGAGCCAAGATGAATGGTCCAGGCAACTAAACCCTATACAGTGCAACAGAAAATCTGTGGAAGCCCAGACACGAGAAGAGCAGGCATCTGTGAAACCCAAACTCCTATCTCGCTTCTCAGAATGGCCCTTGGCATGGCACCATGAAGGCTTCTGGGGGAGGTGGTACAAGACTACCGTGCATATTTTGGATTACTCATCCAGGTGGGTTGCCTAGAAACGTGGGAAACTTCCCAGTAGCTAGGACTGCCAGCATCCTCATGGCTGGTTTGCTGGGACACCTTGGCCCTTAGCTGTGGTAGCAGGTAGAAGGGAACTTATATGTGCCCTCACTGTGCTCTTCTTGCTCCAGGTATCTGGATCCTCTGAGTCCCATAATCCTTCACTTCAATATATACATATACCTGTTACATTGGTTCTCTGTGTGGAGAGAGGTTGAAGGCCAGCAGTGGTCTGCTCAGTGATCTTGGGTTTTTTGTATTGCATACTTTATTAAAATCTTAGTGCCTGGAATGTAGCTTGTCTTGCATGTGCAAAGCTCTGAGTTCAGTCCACAGCACATTAAAAAGGAAACAGTTCTCTAATAAAAGGCTTGCTTATTGATTACATTTCATTGAGAACATTACATGTAGTCAGTCTTTAGAGATTTATCAGAAGTAGTTTGAAGAAGAAACATAGATTTGGTATTAAATGCCTTATGGTATATTAATGTTTTAAAAATTAAAATGTAAGAGATTCATCCCAATAGGTATCTTGCTTTTTGTTATCTTTGGGGGGGATATAAGCCAAATATTTTATATAGATTGTTTCCAAAGCTCCCCTATCTCCTCCATTCTACAAATGAAAATTTTATGCATTTTTTTGCTTTTATCCAAAGAATTTTTTGGCTTACTGGGCATGTTAATAGGTACAGCAGACATCTTTCCTTATTGAACAGTGTTTGTTGGTCTTTTAGTCTTCTGAGACTTCCAACTTAGTAAAAACCTTTCTCTATGAATTTTGTTACTTCGGAGAAAGTTTTTCCTCCGCAGAAGACCCACCATGGAAAACTAAAGATGTGTCCTCTGGTTCTTCTCATTTCCTCAATTTACTATTGTTGATTTCAGATTGACACCGATTCTTGGCATTCAGAAGCATTCTCCAAAAAATGTGGTATTTACACAGTTTATAGCCACCCTGCTGACAGAACTGCATTTAAAATGTGAAGATCTTGAAAATTTAACCACTGTATTTAGAACCAGCTGCTAAGAAGCGTGGTGAGTTGGATTCTATTTGTTACCTGTGTGAGCTTCTGAAAGTGCTTGGCCAGTGTTCTCTCGCTATAACGACGCTTAAAAATCAGGCGCAGATCTCAAGCTCACTGCAGCTGGCTAAAGACTCAGCTGCCCCCAGCCCTCAGAAATCTTCCTGTGAAGACAGCGGTTCTGGTCGGACATCCAGGATAGCCCCAGGCCATTCCGCTGTCCCGCCCGATCGAGTTTCTTCCCATAATGCACCAGTTCACTGCAGTGGCCCTTCGTGAGCCTTCCCACTCTGCTGCCCCGAGAGTGGAGCTGACCTCTTTCTAGCCAGCATCTTAATTACCTCAGTGCAGACAAGCAGGTAAATTTGCATGCCTGGCTTTGTTGAATTTTATACCTGCTTCTAGAGACACAGCTCAAGTCTGTCGTACGGATTATAAAAACCCAGAGACAGATGTTGGGGTTCAAGCCGAAGATCAGAAAAGCAAAGCAGCCACTAGAGAGTTCTTACCTCTACCAAGGCTCAGACAAAGGGGCAATCCTGTCCTCACGTGGTGACTGCAGACTGCATGCTCTCCTCCAAACCTCAGACTGCACGGGACTCCTCTCTGGTGCTGGGATTAGTGTGAGCTCTGTTTCTCTTTAGACAGATTCGCTCTCCTGGAGCCCAGGGCAGCCTTGAGTCCCTGGATTAAAGGTGTGTGCCTCTAGTGGCTTAGTTCTGCACTGTGATCTTCAGGCAAGCTTTATTTATTAAAACACAAATAAAAGTCTTTGCCTCTTGCAAGCTGACCATCAGAATGTCCCTTAACTACATCTTTTTCTGCCTTCTCATTTAATATGAAAATCAAAAAACTTCTTGGGAAGTATTCTTTTTTTTTTTTTTTTTTGGTTTTTCGAGACAGGGTTTCTCTGTGGCT
Organism: Arvicola amphibius; assembly: GCF_903992535.2. Taxonomy (NCBI): domain Eukaryota; kingdom Metazoa; phylum Chordata; class Mammalia; order Rodentia; family Cricetidae; genus Arvicola; species Arvicola amphibius. The sequence goes on along the minus strand of NC_052047.1, from coordinate 1,251,437 downwards.
TTGGAGCCTGTCCTGGAACTAGCTCTTTTTTTTTTTATTTTTTTTTAAATATTTATTTATTATGTGTACAATATTCTGTCTGTGTGTATTTCTGCAGGCCAGAAGAGGGCACCAGACCCCATTACAGATGGTTGTGAGCCACCATGTGGTTGCTGGGAGTTGAACTCAGAACCTTTGGAAGAGCAGGCAATGCTCTTAACCTCTGAGCCATCTCTCCAGCCCCCTGGAACTAGCTCTTGTAGACCAGGCTGGTCTCGAACTCACAGAGATCCGCCTGCCTCTGCCTCCCGAGTGCTGGGATTAAAGGCGTGCGCCACCACCGCCCAGCTTGGGAAGTATTCTTAATTCAAGATTCTCTTTAGTATAAAAGCCAAGCAGTGTAGAAATAAGCTTTAGATAAGAAAGTCTTCCTTACCTCTGCTTTGGCTATTGGAGGTGAGGAAAACTAATTCAGTCTCTCTGTCTCTCTGTCTCTGCCTCTCTCTCTGTCTCTCTCTGTCTCTCTCTCTCCCCTTTGTTCTTTGTCTAGAGGTGGGACCCCATGCAGTATTTCCCCTTCCATGTTGGCATGTCTCTTGTTCTGGCCGCCATATTGTTGAGGTGCAATGGGTAAAGCTTCTGTCTCATTTCCCTCCTGGTCCTCCAGCTCTTACAGTCTTCTCATGCCCTCTTCCAAGATGTTGCCTGAGCCTTAGTGCATGAGTTGTATTGTAGGTCTATCTGTTGGGGCTGGACACCCCATGATCCGCTGCTTACTGTAATTTGAGCAGTTGTGATTTTCTGTGATAGTCTGTGTCTACAGCTAAGAAAAGTTTCTTAGGTGAGGAATGAGAAGCTAACTTACCTGTGAGTAGAAGTATTTAGAATGTGTTTAAGGATTGTATTGGTTTAAAAATAGCAGTAATAGATTCTCCTTTTAAGATTCACTAACCCTGGGTTGTTGGCTGGGTTTCATGTACGAGGCATGATTTTGATTTCCCTCCTGCTGAATGAACCTTAAATCTCATTAGACAGCTGATGGCTACTTCTAAAATAAGAGTGCCACTATCAGCCAGGCGATGGTGGCGCACGCCTTTAATCCCAGCACTCAGGAGGCACAGGCAGGTGCTCTATAAGTTTGAGGCCAGTCTGCTCTACAGTGCGAGTTTCAGACAGGCTCTAAGCTATTTCCATTGCCCCCTTAGGGACAACCTGGCCTGCGAGTGGTTGTTGTAGATCGTAGTAGGCTTCACAGCTGAGCAACACGGGATGGCTTCCCTCCCAGCACCATGAGAGCTATTCAGTTTCATCAAGTCTCTCTTGTCAGTTTGGGGCCTTAATCCCTGGGCAGACGGAGCCCTGGTCAGGAAGGCTTTCCACACCTGAATCATTTCGGGTGCTGCCTGTGTTTTCTCAGCAGTTTCAGGTTTCATGCTTAGGTCCTTAATTCATTTGGAATTTTTTTTTTGTATGAGGTGATAGATATGTGCCTAATTTTATCCTTGTATGTGTGGACATCCAGTTTGCCCAGCACCCTCTGTTGAAGATGCTTTTGTTTCCAGTGTCTTTTTGGCATCTCTGCCAACTACTAAACGGCTGGAGATCCATGTACTCACAATTTTTGTTGCACTGGTCTACACGGGTTTCGTGCCTATACCATATTATCACCATGGCTCTAAAATATATCTTGAAATCTGGAATGGTCATCCATCCAGTATTGTTCTTTATGATCACGACTGTTTTAACTATCCAGGGTCTTGTGTGGTTCCATATGAATTTTAGGATTTTTTTTTTCCTATTACTGTGAAGAATGAGATGGGGGCTTTGATTGGGATTGCACTGAATCAGTAAACAGCGTTTGACAGCCGTGTACAGTGGGTCTGGTGCAGTTTTACACCTGCATACAATCCTAGGTGTTTGACCAGATTCTTTTGTTTCCCAGATATAATTCAAGAAGACGGAAGATGGATTCTCCTCACCATACCTGGAATGTTAGCCACTGGGGGCCATGAGTGACTGCAGACTAAGTGCTTAACTTCCTCAGGCACAGAAGAGCCGCGAGCCCTCACTACCAGAACTTCAAAACACAGGATCTTTACTTGAAAAGGAAAAAATAAATTGAAACTTGAATGAATATTCAAGAATATGCAATTACCTTTATCTTCTTCTGGTTGATTACAGCCAGAAAATTTTAATTTTGGCTGGTTATAAACTCTATCATACAGATAACAGCAAAAGTTAGGTCAATAAAATGTGCTCTAAATGTGACCTTCAATGGAGTCCTTGACAATTCTGGTCACTTTTTCAAAAGCTGACCGTGCTGACCACCCCACCTGTCCTACAACCAAGCTCCCACCAGAACCCTCCTGCGATGCCTCTACACCCCACTTAGTACTGAAACGTGCCATGTTCCCCTCCATGGTTAGCCTGGTGAGTACCCCATAGCTCCCAGTTTGTACCTTTTCCCCAACCTGCCATATCTGGTCAGAGTCCCACAACCAGTGCCCAGCCCAATGTGACCACCCCACCTGCACATAAGCTAATCTCTTGGTTTCCACAGGGTTCCACGTGTGTTGCAGCCAGGGCTTGCACTACAACCTGCCCCACCTGCAACCACCCACAGATCCAAGCTGCATAGCTTCCAGCCACTCTACTTGGTAACCAGACTCCTCACATTTCCTCCAAGGACTAGCCTAGGTCCCACATCCCTTGCCCTGTTTGTGCCATAGCCAACTTTTAGACTTGTCCCAACCTGTAACCACCCACAGAACCTTCAGCACAACTGACTTGGTACCCAGACTTCCCACATTCTTCTCCCAGGTCCTAACCAGGTGACTTCCCCTGACTCCCATCTATTCTTTTTCTACAGCTGGCCAAATCTAGCCTGGCTCCCACAACCATTGTGCCAGCCTAGTCCGATCTTCCCTGCCTACACTGCAAAGGAGCACTGAGCTTGGGCTAGGACCTTCCTTACCTATCCCTCAAACCACAGGACTTTCCCAGGTCATTTCCAACCTTTCGACACAGCCAAATCTAACGCCTAGCCTCCATGCTTAGAAAAGGAAACACACCCTGTATGCCAGCCCAAAACCCTCTCCCCACCTGATTTCACCCATTTTCAACCTAGAGACCCAACCCACTCGCACTTCCTCCTTTCTGCCCCAACCTGCTCTGTCCATAATGAAATAAGAACAAAAGAAATCCACATGCCAGATCTCATCCCAAGAATATAAACAATCTGAAAAATTAAGCCAGTATCATCTCTCCAACTCCTACTAGTCCTGTACAAATGTTTGCCCATAAGAATTACTCCAATGAACAATAGGACACAGACATTTAAAAAAAAAAAAAAAAGAAAACCATAACCTTTTTCAAAGTATTCAGGAGTTTAAAGAAGACAAAAAGAAACAGCTCAGTGAAATTAAGGAGAATAAATGCAGAGTGATGCCCAAGAAAACACAAACATAAGGCTAATGGAAATGACAAAGACAATCCAAGACTTGAGAATGAAATTCAATCAGGAGATAAAAATATTGGCGAGGACTCAAGGTTCAATGAAGGTGGCATTGAAAAACCCAGGGGCTCAACTAGGAAACTCAAAGGAAAGCCTCACAAGCAGGATGAACCAAGCAGAAGATCAACTATCAGGACTCAACGTAGAAAATCTAGACTAAATAAGCAAGGCATATAAAAAAATTAAACACACAATATGTGGGACACTATGACAAAACAAACCTTCAAAATACAGCCACAGAAGAGGGAGAAGAATCCCAAGTCAATGGCATAGACCAGACCTTAACATTATAGAAGAAAATTTCCCCAAACTAAGCAAAGACATACAAAAAGCACACAGAACACCAAATAAGACTAAAAAAAGAAAATCTTTACAAGCAAATTATAATTAAAACATTAAATATACAAAACAAAGTATTGAAAGCTACAAGAAAAAAATGTCAAGTTACATATAAAGGAAAATGCATCAGAATAACAGCTAATTCTCAGTGGAAACTCTGAGAGCCAGAAGAGACATGTAGCAATGCATTCCATGGAGCAATGCATTCCAAGTCCAAAAGACTAGGATGGCCAAACTGGACTAATATACCCAGCAAAACTAGCTGCCATGATGGAAGGAGAAAGAAACCCTTCCATAATGTAAACTGCCTAAAATAGTTTATGTTCAACAAACCAAATCTAAGGAAAATACAGGGATTGTTATTTCATGCTGAAGAAAGGGGACTGAGCATAACAGAGAGACCATAGAAAGAAATACAGAGCTGTGATTATTAAAAGACAAATTACCACTGAGAATACAAGAAGAAGCAAGATTTATCCATCTGTTGCCTACAAGAAACATTTCTTTTCGAAGCTAGGCACTGCCTTGGAGTAAAAGGACGGACAAAAGTACTCCGACCAGAGGAGACCAGGACGCATCAGGCATGGCTGTCCTAGTACATGATGAAATGAGGCTTCAGCTGAACCCAGCAGAAGACACTACCACCCTAAACATGTATGCACCAGACAGTGGTGCTCCCAATTTTTTTTAGAAAAAAAATCTAATACTGGATTTAAAGATTGATTTCAATCCATAATAGCAGGTGATTTCAATACCCTGCTTTCTCCAATAGACAGGTCACCTGGACAAAACGATAATCAGAGGAACATCAGAATTAATTGACATCATACATTAAATTAATATAGCTACAGAACAATCCACACAAACCAAAAAATACACATTCTACTCAGTAGCACATGGAAGGTTTTTCTTAAATGAACCACAGCCTTAGACACAAATATTTAGGAATTCAAAAAGACTGAAAACACTTGAGGTATCCTATCTAACCATGATACAATAAAACTTAAAATTGACAGCAGAAACATTTCTATTAAATATACAAGTTCATGGAGATTTAAGAACTTGTTGCCGAATAGGAGATACAGATCCTGAGCCATCCTTCTGTAACCTGGCAAGACTCCCAGGGGAGGTACTGGACACCAACCCAGTCACACAACCTTCAATGTACAATCTGTCCTGCCTACAAGATGTGCTGGGGTAAAGGCACAGAAATTGTGGGAGTGGCCGATTAGTCCAGGCTGAGATTCATGCCACGGGTGGGAGCCCACACCTGACACTCCCTGGAATGCCAGAACACAGATGCTAAACAACCCAGAGACCGAGAATAGAACAGGACTGGAAAAGAAAGTCAATGTAATGATATTCTGCTATGCTCAGATTGGTGCCTGTCACAGTTGTCATCAGAGAGGCTTCGTCCAGCAACTGATGGAAACAGATGCAGGCCCACAGCCAAACACTACACAAAACTTGGGGAGAAGAGGAGGAGAAAAGATTGTAGAAGCCAGAGAGGTCAAGGGCACCACAAGCAAACACAGAATCCCCTTAACCGGGCTCATAGGGGGTCACAGAGACTGAACCACCAAGCAGGGAACCTCATAGGGCCATCTGCATATATGTTACGGCTGTGTAGGCTGGTTCCTGTGGAACTAACAGTAGGAGCAGGGGCTATCTCTGACTCTTTTCTGGCTTTTGGGACCTTGCTCCTCTGTTGGGACCATTTGGAGTCCTGGCCTCCAGCTTCTCTTCCCTGCTAGATATCTTTACTTTCCTTCTGATTTCTGAATTACTAAAAGCTGTGTCAAAGTTGTTTACCAGCTCTGCTTCACAAGCACGTGTTGCCTTGGCCTTGAGGATCAGAGGATGGGGTTTTCACCTGTTGGCCCACCTAACTGTTGGGTATATGAGCCTCCATGGTGCTATTGCATAAAGGGCTTCTTACCAGTGACTAGAGGTCCGTGCCCCTGTCTCTCTGTCTGTGTTTGTGTGTTTGCTGGAAGCTCGCGAACTGTATGGTAGCGCATAGAGCGCAGGCGTTGTGCGCTGCACTCCTCATACTGAATTGCCTTGCCCAGCCTTACTGCAACTTGATATGTCAGGTTTGTTTGATATCCATGGGAGGCCTACCCTTTTCTGAGGAGAAATGGAGGTGCAATGGGGCACAGGACAGGGCTGGGAGGAGAGGAGGGAGGGGAAACTGTGGTTAGGATGTAAAAAATAATAGTTTTTAAAAATCATTTTAAAAAATCTCATTGCTGGCTGGGCGGTGATGGTGCATGCCTTTAATCCCAGCACTCGGTAGGCAGAGGCAGGTGGATCTCTGAGTTTTGGTCTACAGAGCGAGGACAAGCTCAAACTACAAACACTGTACTGAAAAACACAAATAAACAAATAAATAAATAAACAAATAAACAAATACTCATTGCTGGGTGATGAATGAAACAAAGAAGAAATCAAGAATTTTTTTTAAAGCTTCCTGGAACTAAATGAAAACACAAGAACAAAAACCTTTGGGACACATTGTCCTATGGTGAAAATGTATAAGCTCTAAATGCCTACATTAAAGAAATCAGGAAGAAAAATATATTTTTAGAAATCAAAGACCACAGGGCTGGAGAGATGGCTCAGAGGTTAAGAGCACTGACTGTTCTTCCAGAGGTCCTGAGTTCAATTCCCAGCAACCACATGGTGGCTCACAGCCATCTTTAATGAGATCTGGTGCCCTCTTCTGGCATGCAAGCATACAGGGAAGGAATGTTGTATACATAATAAATAAATAAAATATAAAAAAAAAGAAATCAAAGACCACAAATAAGTGGCCTAATGATACAACTCAAGAATTTGGAAAAACAAAAACAAATCCAAACCCCATTGAGGCAAGAAATAATAAAAATCGGAGCAGAAACCTATGAGTAGAGGCGGAAAAGGCCTTTGACAAAATTCAACACAATTCAAGATGATAAAAGTCCTAAATGTATTTGGAATACAAGGGAAATACCTCAACATAATTAAGGTGATTTACAGCAGACTCATAACCAAGTAAATTTAAACGGGGAGAAACTCAAAGCAAATCCACTAAAATCATGAACAAGACAAGTTTGTCCATTCTTTCCATAGTTCTTAAATGCAGCACTTGAAGTCTTGGTGTAATAAGACAATCTAAGGAGATCAAGGGGATATGAATTGGAAAGGAAGAAGTCAAAGTATCATTATTTGTAGATATGATAGTATACATAAATGATCCTAAAAATTCCACCAGGGCACTCCTGCAGCTTTTAACACTTTGAGCAAACCAGCAGGATACAAAATTAACTCACAAAACATCAATAGCCCTCCTATTTACAAAGGACAAATGATTTTAGTGTTACCAGATCACTCCCGAGAGCATTCCGTTTGGACACTTGCCCGTATAGTCACATCATTTAAAAGGCACGGCTCTGGTGATAAGAGATGGCATGGGACTTTTTCAAAGGCCAGAGTGGTTAGGTTAAGGGTCATGAGATGGGAGTCAGGACAGGGAGGGGTCAGCCCAGGCACAAGTACTCTCCGGAGTCACCAGAATTTGTTCTTTTCTAGATATAAGAGTCTGGAGTCGAGGAGAACTACAACAGCAGTAACCACAATTAAGAAGACAGGGCCAGTTAGTGGTGGGAGCTGGCTAAAGGGTAGAGTTGTCTGGGTGGCAAGGCATTTTCAAGTAGATGGTAGGAGAGGGTACTGTAAGAAACTACAAATTATAAAGCCTGGGTAATGAGCTTTCTTGGTTCCCCCCAGACCCACCCTGCCTTCTAAATTTTCTCCCTAAGTTTCCTGGTTTCCTAGAACTTTGATTCGCACTCCGGCTCAGCCAGCCTACAACTCCCAAAGGAATTACGAGATCCCATGAAACACTGAGTCTGCCGCTGCTAAGACCTCAACTGTGGCGAAGTTTGAGCAGCCAGCTCCTGAGTCCTGGGTGGGTGACCCAGAGTCATTCGGCCATGTAGACTTGGAGCCTGTGCCGTCTCCTCTCCACACCCGGATCCCAGTGTGGCATTCTCACTGCTAAAGCATTGTGGCCTTCAACAAGCATAACCTCTAGGTTTTCTTGTGAATTCAAGATTGCAGAGAGCAGGGAAAAATGCTTCAGGAAAACCCCATGCTCTTCAGAGAAGAAGTCTTGAATTCTGGGTAGTTTTGGCAGTGATTTTCACTTTCTTTCTAAACGCTTTAGGAACTAACTGTACACACTGCTAATATCCAGACAGTGAGGTTTTTTGAAGAAATCTTGAATATTTCCCATTCCTGTGATAGTCTCAAATTTAAAAACTCTACTAGGAGCCAAGATTACACGCCTGTAATCCCAGGACTCCAGCGAATGAGGTAGGGGAGCTTAAGTGTAGTTATATAAACAGCAAGACGCGGGCTGGAGCTCAGGAGTTCTTCCCTGGGACGCAAAGTCCATGGACTCAATCCCCAGCACCAAGGAAAGGGGCCCAAAACTAACACGCGCGACCCTTTCTTAAACAGAACAATGCTCCCAGGCCCAACCAACTCAGTGGAAAGTCCTCCACGAGTTTGAACATCTTGGGGTGAACCATGGCCAAGTACAGCTGCTATTCTCATCAGGGCAGAGCTACTTCTCTAACAATTCACCCATGCCCAAGGAAAGGGACACCTTCCTGACTCTTAGCTTTGCCTCATGATATAAACCCTGTTTTTAAAAAGAAGAAGATTATGGGTGTCTAGAAGCCCACATCTCTACTAGGCCAGCAGTTCTCAACTTGTGGGTCACGACCTTTTGGGGGGACTCCTATCAGATATCCTGTATGTCAGATACTTACATTACAATTCATAACAGTAACAAAATTACAGTTATGAGGTGGCAACAAAATAATTTTATGGTGGGGGGGGGTCCCCATAACATGAGGAACTGTATTAAAGGGTCACAGTGTCAGGAAAGTTGAGAATCACTGTACTAGCCTGAGGGTGGGTGGAGGGGCAGAAGTGACTTTGCTCTAAAACGTATGTAGAGGCCTAAGTCTGAGATCAGTATGAAAACTGCCAACCAGGCTGGAAAACAGAGGCCATAGGCAAGGGTCCTGGTCATTCTCATGCAGAACAGCCTGGGGACAGAGAATGATTCCCCAAGAAATGTCCTGGTTTGGGGGTGGGGGTGGGGGTGGGATGGGGGTAAGGGGAGATGGGGAGAGAGAAGTGAGAAGGGGAGGATGGGGAGAGCTTGGGGGAATGGGATGGCTGGGATGGAGGAAGGGTGGATATGGGAAGCAGGGAAGTATATATCTTAATTAAGGGAGCCATTTGAGAGTTGGCAAGAGACTGGACGCTAGAGGGGTTCCCAGGTGTCCAAGGAGATGCTCCCAGCTTGTTCCTTGAGCAGCAGAGGAGAGGGGGCCTGAACTGGCCCTATCCTATAGCCACACTGATGAATATCTCGCATATCACCATAGAACCTTCACCTGGCGATGGATGGAGATAGAGACAGAGACCCACATTGGACTGAGCTCCCAAGGTCCAAATGAGGAGCAGAAGGAGAGAGAACATGAGCAAGGAAGTCAGGGCCATGAGGGGTGCGCCCACCCACTGTGACGGTGGGGCTGATCTAATGGGAACTCACCAAGGCCAGCTGGACTGGGACTGATGGAGCATGTGATCAAACCGGACTCTCTGAACGTGGCTGACAAGGAGGGCTGACTGAGAAGCCAAGGACAATGGCACTGGGTTTTGATTCTACTGCATGTACTGGCTTTGTGGGAACCTAGTCTGTTTGGATGCGCACCTTCCTAGACCTTGATGGAGGGGGGAGGTCCTTGGACTTCCTACAGGGCAGGGAACCCTGACTGCTCTTTGGAGAGGGAGGGAGAAGGGGAATGGGGGGAGGGGGAGGGAAATTGGGAGGAGGTGAGGAGGTGAAAATTTGTAATAATAATAATAATAATAAAATAATAATAATAAAATAAATCTTCCTTTAAACAGAAAAAAAAGAAATGTCCTTGTGAAACATTTCCAATAAAGCTCTTTTTCCAAACAAAGCTAGCAAAACAGGAACTTACGAAAACCCTCCGCGCCTGTCATTCCCACAGGAAAAATGCTTGCTTTGGGAAACTGATTACCAGTTGAACTATGGGTGAAAGCAGAGGCAGGAGACTTCCCATCAATGAGCCAGCCTCATCCTGGGGCCCACTGAGAGAATCCCAATTCAAGGAGGTAACTAGGGTTTAGTTCGCCTCCTGGTACCTTTGCAGTCATAACCAAAGCAGAGAGTACTGCTTGATTTCAGAAGTCAGCCAGCCACCTTACAACACATTCAGGAAATTCTGCTCTCCCTCAGGGCTTGCGAAACCCCCCATATCTTGCAGAGCAAAAGCAAGTTCTCAGTCACCCACCTCTAGTTTGCATAAGGAAAGAAAGTGGAAGCCAGTTATTTTCTGCCTGACCTGAGTCAGCCAACCTCACAAGGCTTTTGCGGGAATAAGATAACAACAAAACGCACTCAACCGCAGTGAGAGGTCTTACTACTTAGATCACCAGGCTGAGCCAGTCTAAGTAACAAAAATGTCTTAAAATCAGCACCCAAACAACCACACAATTTCATGTCTATAAGCTCTTCAGAGCCAACACCTGCTAATCTTGTCTGTAATACCCTTAATCTTCATTTTTTTTAATATGGAAAAATGGTGGCACCCCACACACACACACACACCCTTAGTTGTCCTTTTGTTGCCCTATGAACACAGTGTCTCATTCAGACAGGGTGAAATGACGTGCAGTGTTTTATACAAAGCCTTTATCGCTATGGTCACACGGCCATGGTTATGCAGAATTCTAACCTCCCTTTCCATGGTCAACGTCTACAGAACATCTACTTTGTCCAGCGTCTTGCAGCTAATGACAGAGTGAAAATCACTGAGCCAGTTACATCTTTCCCTGGGAAACAGTGGAAAGCTAAGAGCCAGAGAGGTTTACCTGACACAAGGTCGGCCAGTTCCATGAAGGCAGTTAGTAAAAATCAGTTCTTACACTCCCTGTCTGTGGCTTACCCTAAGTGACATGAATAAAAAATAGCAAAGAGACAGCTACAGAACAGGAGGAATTGTCTACAACTACATCCCTGACAAACCCAGCAAGTTCACACCCAGCACACCAGAGGAACTCTAAGAGCTTGACGACGATTTCTCTTCTCACTCATTAGAAAGGGGGGGGGCAATAGTCACACACACAAATGGCCAACAAGCGCATGAAAGGCCACAATGAAGTACTACCCCACTCTGAAGACAACAGATATTATAAATAAGAAGGGGTAAGGTACAAGGACAACATCACTTTGGAAATATAGTACAGCCAGTATGGACAACAACGTGGACATTCCTCAAGAAAAAAAAAAAAGGAAATAAAAATCGAATGGTCATTTGATCTAAGTCCTTCTACAAGACCTATGTCAAAATGAAAAATACAATGGCTGTCAAGGAGACACCGCACTCCCACCACTGCTAACTCTCACAATAAACCGAGAAGTGGAGAAAACCAAAGTGCCCATAACTGAGGAGTGGACAAAGAAAATGTAGAATTCGTCATTTAAAGTGGAAGAAAATGATGGTATTCAGTCATTTAAAGAATGAACTCCTAGCTGGGGACGTAGCTCCACTGGGAGAACTGCCTGCCTAGCATGCAAGAACCCCCGGGTATGATTCTTAAGACCACATAAACCAAGTGTGACGGCATCACCCGTGATCTCAGCACCTCGGAGGTAGGCACAGCAGGTCAGAAGTTCAAGGTCATTGTGGACTAAGTAGCAAGTTCCAGGAAAGCCTACGCTATCTAGCACACTATCTGAGAAGGGGGGGGAGGGGGGAGGGGGGGGAGAGGGGAGAGGGCAGGGGAGGGGAGGGGAGGGAGGGAAGGAAAACCAATCATGTGATTTGTGAGGGGAATTGAGTACAGAAAGACAAGGGTTGCGTAATCTCATACCCATATATGGCATATTCAAAAATTGATCTCAGATGTTGAGAATAGAATAGTGAGTACCAGAGTCTAGAGAGCCTGGGTAGGGGAAGGTGGGTCAGGAAGTGTAACAATAAGATAGGAATAAGTGTGGCAACTACGAATAAGTTGGCTTCTGTATACCTCAAAAGGCTACACGACAGCCTGTTTTCACTTATAGCAAGAACACTATTTGAAAAGATAGCTATATTAAACCTAATTTAAATATTATGCATCAAACATCACATGGTTCTCCATCAGTATGTACAAATGTTAGGTTCTCATGTATAAGTTTAAAAATAAAAACCCAATGAGACTTGAAAACGAAGAAGCTCAAAACAGGACTCTCTCAATCACAGCCCCGGGGGACCAGGGCAGCCATCCTGTCTGGGTGAGTTAAACTGAGAATACCTCCCTACCTTGGCTCCCCTGCACCAGGAGTGTGGCCACAGGGAAGGCTGAGCTTTTGAGAGAGGTCAGGGTTTGAGTCAGAATGCACAGAGGGTTGCTGAAGCCCAGAGACTCTTGATTTTTGTTTGAAAGCTTTCAGAGTTTGGAAAAATAACTCAATAACTAGAACTTCTCAGAGGAAAGCCTTTCACTATAAAACATGATGCCAGCAGTAAGTTTCAAGTAACTATCTTTTATCCTGCTAAGTGTGGTGTCGCACACCTTTAATCCCAGAATTTAGGAGGCAAAGGGGTTCTCTGTGAGTTCCAGGCAAGTCAGGGCAGCAGAATGAGATTGTCTCAAAAGAAAGCAAGATGGAAGGGAGGGAGAGGAGAAGGGGAAACTTTAAAAACTTGAAGAGCTCCCGGTTTTTATAGTTTGCTGAAGAGATTTTATCTTTAAATCATAGATGGCTATTTATACATGTGCAGCCCTTTTCCTCATGTCCATGTTGAAAACTATTCTCACAGATGCTTTGTGCAATCCTGCATCCTGGAATAACCCGACTGGACACAAGGTGCTTCCCCTCTTTGTGTATGGCTGTGTTCATTCACCATTTGTTTACTAAGAGTTTTTATCGTGTTCATTCGAGGTATCACTGTGTGAATTTTCTCACAAATCTGATCTGGCCTCAAAACTGAGTTGGAAAATGTAGCGTTCAATTCTGTCTTCTAAAGTTTCTGCATGGACAAAGGATTGATACCACCTTTTTAATAGCTGGTAGGATGAGAGAAATTCTCTGTGTCCATTTCTGTGAAAAATATTCTACGCAGGAATTCAGTGCTGACATGGTCAGCCATAAATTCAGAAATATTTATTTTCAATTAGTTTGGAAATCTGTATCATAGATTGATCACCCACCCGAAAACTGTGACTGCAGCTCTAACAGCTGACCCTCCTCTTCTTCATTCTTCCCTTTCTCCTACTGCACTGCCACCTCCCCCCTGTCCCCACCCTGTCCCTCCACTTCCCAATGCCCAAGAATGCTCCACCACATACAAGAGTGCCTGTTAGGTATTAAACAGAAATATGGATTCCTAAATGCCAGACTCTTTGACAGATCCCACTGAAGTGGCCAGGCTTGTATTTTAAGGCCATTCTAAGACATACAAGTACTTTCTCTGCTATGTGATTCCACTTCTGCGGATGGATACAGAATAAACACACTGTCTCATAGTGCTATGCCCAGCAGCAGGTACAGTGAATATTTATAATACATTTATGCAAAAAAATAAATAAATGATTGAACATGATGGGAATCTGGGAGATGAAGCTCAAAAACTACCTAATATTAAAATAGCTTCCCTGATATCAACATGTAAAAGAATGAAAATAGATCCATATCTATTACCATGCATAAAACTCAAGTCCAAATGTATCAAAGACCTCAACATAAAGCCAGTCACACTGAACCTCATAGAAGAGAAAGTGGGAAGTACACTTGAACAATGGCACAGGAGACCACTTCCTAAATATAACCACAGTAGCACGGGCACTGAGAGAAACAATTAATAAATGGGACCTCCTGAAACTGAAAAGCTTCTATAAAGCAAAGGACACAGTCAACAAGACAAAAAAAACGACAGCCTACAGAATGAAAAAGATCTTCACTAACCCCACATCAGGCAGAGGTCTGATCTCCAAAATATACAAAGAACTCAAGAAATTGGTCATCAAAAGAACAAATAATCCAATTAAAAAAATGGAGTACTGACCTAAACAGAGAACTTTCAACAGAGGAATCTAAAATGGCTGAAAGACACTTAAGGAAATGTTCAACATTCTTAGTCATCAGAGAAATGCAAATCAAAACAACTCTGAGATTCCATCTTACACCTGTAAGAATGGCCAAAATCAAAAACGCTGATGACAACTTATGCTGGAGAGGTTGTGAGGAAAAGGGAACACTCCTGCATTGCTACAGGAACAATCCCTTTGAATGTCAGTGTGGCGATTTCTCAGAAAATTAGGAAACAACCTTCCTCAAGACCCAGCAATATCCAAAGGATGTTCAACCGTGCCACAAGGACATATGCTTGACTATGTTCATAGCAACATTCTTTGTCATCGCCAGAACCTGGAAACAACCTAAATGCCTCTCGATCAAAGAATGAAATAAGAAAAATGTGGTACATTTACACAATGGAGTACTACACAGCAGAAAAAAATAATGACATCTTGAAATTTGCAGGCAAATGGATGGAGATAAAAAACATCATTTTGAGTGAGGTAACCCAGACCCAGGAAGACAATTGTCAAATGTTCTCACTCATAAGTGGTTTTTAAACATAAAGCAAGGAAAACCAGCCTACAAATCACAATCCCAGAGAACCTAGACAACAATGAGAGGCATACATGGATCTAATCTACATGGGGTATAGAAAAAGATAAGATCTCCTGAGTAAATTGGGAGCACAGGGACCTTGGGAGAGAGTTGAAGGGGAGGGGAGAGGCAGGAAGGAGAGCAGAGAAAAATGTAGCTCTCAATAAAAATCAATTTAAAGTATATAAAAAATAACTTTTCTGGACATACGCCCACAACACTACAGAAACATTGCCTTTAACTTGGTTCTGTATAATTTCCCACAGTATCTCATCTAATATTCAAAACAACTTATACTTCAGAGTAAATGTTCTTATCCACATTTTAAGTGAAGAAGCTGCTAAACTTCAGATAATTTAAGGTCCCATTGCTAACGAGAAGCAGAGCCAGAACTGCCACCCAGGGCTGACTGACCTCATCCTAGAACACTTTTTGTGTGCAAAGTCACTGAGTCTCCCACTTGCCCCTTGCCAGGGCAACACAACAACACATTTACCGCCCACCACACACATACATTAGCAGGAAGCCGTTTATCAGATTAACAACCTGCTTGCTCCCCTTGCAGAGCGATAGAAGTAAGCTTAGCTGAGCCTTCTGTAGAAGCTAAGGCACAGGAATGTCGCTGAGCTTGGAGTAGTGAAGCCCTCTTGTGTATCAAGGGGAAACCACGTGCCTATTCTTTGATAACAATGTCCTCACCAAATAACAGGAGAATCAGGATTGGGAGCCTGGCAGATATGGGCTGAATCCTAACAGGTTTGTGCCCTAAACACTCAATCTCTCAGGTCTGTAAGGTGGAGTCTGGTTTAAAGTAATCTTCCCATTTATAGAGCTCACCCTAGAGCCAGCACTCAACAGTTCTCTGAAACAAGAGTTCTCCATTCTGTCAACTTGATATGGCAGCCAATACTGACCTACTGATCAGAGGAGTGGTCCAAGCTGAGGTATCCCTGTGTCATTGGCCCCACAGATGTAAAGGTACCAAGGTTTTACAATCCCCTTTTCCCTCTTGTTCCTCAAAAGTAAAGTGAATCTGTGGTCTTCAGAACTGATAGTTTTGCTCTGGTTTAGAAATAGTGGGTCTCACTCCTCTTTTCCTTGCTCCCCTTCCCAAAATTCTTACTTGCCTGTCTCTTTGTACACAAATCACACTGACTGTCGTAAAGAAAGAGGGCGCTTGTAGCCAAACTAGGAGGCAAATCAAACGGGTGGATTCACCTCTCTCCATAAGCAAGACAATCTGGTCAGAACCGTGACGCACCCACCCGTTTATAAGGGCCAGATGCGGAGCATGTCTGAATTGCTTTAAATTGTTACTTCTTCAAGGTATGCCAGTGGCAGGGACGAGAACAGCCAACATCCATATACATTTATACACTTACCAGGAAATAGCTTTATATTGTATTCCAATCAGGATTTACCACACGCCAGAGGCACCACACCTAAGGAGTGGGCCAAACCCAGCCCATTGTCAACAGAGAAAAGTCTATCTCAAACATGAAAGATTTTAAATCAAAATGAATGTTAGAAGAGCAGAATTCTTGGCACTGCTGTGAGACTAGCGTTATCTCCGGTAATGGCGAGGGGGTGGTGGTTGTTCAGGGGTCGGAGCTCCTGGGTGCCTAGGAGAAGGGCAGTGAGGGCTTGTGAGGTGTGAGGAGGAGACTTTTATGGCCTACGACTGCTCCATGTGTAGTTCTCTGGAAATTACTGTAGCCTCTGATCACGGCGCCCATCCCTAAGTTGACACACAATGCAACAGTCTTACCTCACGGTGTGAGTTGTTCCTAGGGCCAAAGCAAAGGTCTTCTCTTAATAAATCTGACCCCAGAGGCCTGAGTGGATCCTCGTACCCAGGGGACACGTCTGTTCCTAGTGCTTAGAGTCCGTGTGGATCCTCATACCCAGGTGACACGTTTGTTCCTAGTGTTTAGAGTCCGTGTGGATCCTCGTACCCAGGTGACACGTTTGTTCCTAGTGTTTAGAGTCCGTGTGGATCCTCGTACCCAGGTGACACGTTTGTTCCTAGTGTTTAGAGTCCGTGTGGATCCTCGTACCCAGGTGACACGTTTGTTCCTAGTGTTTAGAGTCCGTGTGGATCCTCGTACCCAGGTGACACGTTTGTTCCTAGTGTTTAGAGTCCGTGTGGATCCTCGTACCCAGGTGACATGTTTGTTCCTAGTGTTTAGAGTCCGTGTGGATCCTCGTACCCAGGTGACATGTTCCTAGTGTTTAGAGACAGTACCCCTTCAGGGTCCACACTGTTTGAAGATTTAGGTGTCAGTCTGTCACTTACCGTCTTCATGTCAAAAGGCTGAAGGTCATTACGTGACTCTGTTCAGAAATTGCTGGACACAGGCCCTTTCTAGGTGTCCCTGAAGGCTCTACGAGACTCTGGGCAGTGTCCAGATGAGATCTGTCTAACCACCAATGTGTAAGGGACACAAGAGCTTCTAGTGTGTGAACTTATATGGTGCCATATTTGAACGCCCGCTGTAGCGCTCACTACGTGACTGAGCAAGGCAACAAACATCCTAATCCTCAACCTTCTCACCTGCAAAATGGGCAAGGAAATGCGCAAAGTGATAAATGTGTACTCTTCATAAATGTTAGCTCCTTCCCTTCGTGCTATGCCACCAGCCCCGTTTCTTCTGCCGGGTCCTTTATTTTGCCCAGCATACATCTTGTCTTCTGTTGCTGAACTATAAGGAAGCTGCAGAGTCCTGTCTTGCAGAAAGAGCTTGCACTTCAGAGAGGGAGAATCAGGCAGTAATTAGAGCCCTGATCACTCAACCATGCAGTGATTACTCTGTCAGGTCTCCTGCTACATGCAAAGAAAGGAGATGAAGGTGTCTCCTCCGTGGCCAGCATTCTAATGAGAGACACAGTACAAAGGGCTCACAATAGAGTTTAGAGATGGTTCAGGTCATCTCCAAAATCCACATTCACGAGTCGCTGTACTGGTGCACACCTGTTATCCAGCGCTCAGAAGGTAGAGACAAGTGGACCCTGGAGCTCACTGCTCAGTCAGCCAAGCCCTAACCAGTGAACCCCAAGTCTTAGCAAGGCTATTTCAAAAAATAAGATAGAAGACCCCTAAGAAATGACACCTGAAATTGTCCCCTGGCCTTCATACACGGGGAAAATAAAGTCTATGTAGTACTCCATGCCTGTGACCATCTTACGGTTTATAGAAAGCCATGCTGCTACTGATACTGGTGGCTAATTCTAGAAGTATAATTCTGTCTCTAAAACATGTCTATACTTTCTGATGTGTGTATATGTGTGTGTATTCATAATATGTACATGGGTAATCACCTGTGAGGACATTGGTATGTCTTCCTCTGCCTGGTCTGGTTTGTTTTAGACAGGGTCTCACTAAACGTGACACTTACTATTTCAGCTGGGAGGGCCAGACACCAAGGCCCCTGGGATCTGTCTCTGTCCCCAGTACTGTATGTAGTTCCAGGCCTGTGACACCACACCTCGTTTTTTTATGTGGGTGCTGGGGATCTGAACTCGGGTCTCCACCTTACACAGCAAGGTCTTTACTAACTGAGCCATCTCCCTGGGCTCCCTTGAGTTTCCTACTACAAATATGCATTACCTTTATAATGAAAAAAACCTTAAGAGCTTGACAATGAGGAAAGGAAAAATCAGCTTCGAGGAAAACATGGTTGGAGTTTCTACAGGGTGAGGAAGATCTGAGCTTGTTGACAGGGGAAGGGAAGAGAAACACCTGATGGTAAGAATGTGGGGGAATCTGGAGATGAAGGCCCAGGGAAATGAGGTGAGGATGGCAGAGACCCTGAAGGATGGTGGGAATGGGACCTGCTCACCAACACAAACCACCTGCCACTAGTTCTGCCAATAGCAGGGAGAGGGCCAAAGGCTTCCAGTAGCTGCTTTGGGGAATCAGGAAGTCAATTAGCAATAAGACACAGGACAGCAGGAAGGATCCAAGGAGGGGCCCAGCAGCCACTGAGGAGCAGGACCTGAGGCTGTTGCCAGTAAATGTGTTAGCTGCAGTACGTGGCCTAGCTAGGTCCACCCACTCAGTGTTGGTTAAAGGCAGAGCCTGGAGTCTGGATGCCTGGGTTTCAATCTGATTTCTAATTCCAGAAGAATTTGTACAGGTTTTATTGATTTACTTTTGCTAACACGTTTTGAGAATACCCTTCCCTAGCTGGGTGTATAGGTACGTCGTTAAATGTTTTACAGGCTCCACGGTGAACAAAATACGAAATTTACAACAAGGATAGCTAGCGTCTGACTCTACACGTGTACAACCCCACTCACTCATCTCACTTGAGTGCCGCCCTCCAATCCAGTGGAGGTGGAGAAAATTAAAGCAACAGACCGCAAGCCCATCATCGCGGAGCTGACTGTTTAAAATACTGTAACATTTAAATATTCACTTAAAGTATACGCTCAAAGAATGATAGGTCTTGGGCATGCCACACCTAGGCCAGCAGGTTTCCTCACATGAACCTACCCACCTACACAGCAGGAGTATCCGCATGGGCTCCTCCCGTTACTCCTGAAAGACTGGCTACCCTACCACAGAATAAATAAATTTATCTAATATATTTTCAGTCTACTCTGCCTTCTCCTAGGTCCCAAGCTCCTTTTCTTATTCTTCTTAAAAATGTGCCTAAATCTATAGGCAAAGCCTGGCATAAATCTATAAATCTAAATCTATACGAAGTCCTGCCCAGAGCAGCCTGCTCATTGGTGATGCAGCAAACACTCAGGTCTCGGGAGCATCTCAGGCCAGTCTCTCTGGAAGCTTCCTCACCACGCCTACCTGGACGGTCTGTACTAAAAACACAACTGAAAACAAAGGTTCAAACACGAGCTTTCCGAAGAAGGAGCAACCGGGCCACCCACCCGCCTGACCTGGCCACGCGCTGCAGGCAGAAGAGAGGGGGCGGGGCCTGAGGGACGGGGGCGGAGAGGGGGCGGGGCCTCGCGGCAGCTGCGCCTGCCGGCCTTTTGATTGAAAGCTGGTGACCGGCCCCCTCGCTTCGAGCTCGCCTACGTTGCTGCCATCGACCTGGCAAATATTTACCTTGGGATCCGAGCGACTGAAAATATTTAGCCGAAGCCAGATGCGTCGCGTGTCTGTCCCTGAAATATTAGCCAAAGGAGTGATTTAGCAAAATCAAATGGCGGGCGGGGCGCCTTCCTGGCGGAGCTGTTGACTTTGCGCCAGCGCCGGTGGAGCAGCCGGTGCAGCGAACGATCCCGGAGAATGCCGACAGCTGGGAAGCAGGCCAGAGCCGCGGCGGGAAAGGGTTTTACATAAATCAGAGATGTGGAAATATACATCTTCCTTAAAGGCTCTTAGAGACGCTCTCAGAACCCTTAGCCGTGGGGCAGGCACCGCGGGGTGGTTTTGTCTTTCTCCACTGGAGGAAGAATTCTCGCAAACTGACGAGTCCGGGGAAGCCGGGTGGGAGCGACGGCCGAGCTGCAGGCCTGCCGCTGTGCGGTCCTGCCCCGCACTGGCTAGCTGGGCTCACAGCTCTGTTTACGGTGGAGAACCTGCAGGTGAGGGCGGCGGGACTCTGCTACCGCCCATTCTGTTTTGTTTGTCTGCAAAGGTGAGCTTTTCATTGATCGACTGTCATGGGCAGTGCTGAGACAAGCTGCTTGTCAGGGAAGAAGACTAAGAACAAGCACAACTCCATAAACCTTTAACCGAAGAACCCAAAAGGGAAATACACCGTTTGATGACTTTTTTTCGAACATAAAACACAAGGCATGAGCAAAAACAAATAATTCCTCCCTGTAAAAAAGTAAATAAATAAAAGACATATCAGGGGTGTGGTCTCAAGGGAGGGTGCCACTCTGACTAGGACAGAAAGAGACTCACGGGAGGCAAACTGGGCAGCTGATCTCCGCTAGAGAGAATTCCTCAGTCCCAGTTAAAGTTCTTTATAAAACTGTAATCTGTGCCTACTCCAACTGTGAAAACCCCTGACATTTTTATTCTATAGTGTTAGGGATGAAACCCAGGTTCCCGTGCATATCAAATATATATATATATATATATATATATATATATATATATATATATATATATATATATAAACACACACACACACACACCTCAGCTCCTGATTGGTTTATTGGGTTTTGTTGTTGTTTGTTTTGTTTTACTTTTTAAAAACCATTTATATAGTGAGTTATTGTGTACGTGTGTATTATCAGGTGACAACTTTGTTTGCTTGCTTGCTTGCTTGCTTGCTTGTTTGTTTGTTTGTTTTGAGACAGGGTTTCTCTGTGTTACCACCCTGCCTGTCCTGGAACTCACTCTGTAGACCTGGCTGGCCCCGAACTTACAGAGATCCACCAGCCTCTGCTTCCTGAGTGCTGGGATTAAAGGTGTGCGCCACCACCAGAAGACAGCTTTTGGGAGTCAGTTTCTCCTTCCATATTGTGGTTTCTGAGAATAGAACTCAGGAACTTAGGGTGAGGAGCAAGCCTCTTACATCCTGAACCATCTGGCTGACCCCTGTTTTTCTCTTCCCAACACTTGGTTCCTAGCAGTAACAAGCCCTGTAACACAAAATTAGAGTTACCAAAACACACATCCTGTGCAAGACGACCTTTCACTGAGAAGGCTGCCTCACTATTACTGGCTTTCTAGGCTCCAGATCTGTGTCAGTCTTCCTGGAACTCGAGCAAGAGGTAGAGGAGCCCAGGTCTAGGCATCTCCACCCACTGGGGAGCTGAGAAGGCCTCTTCCCTTTGTCTGTAGAATAAGGTTGATGGCCTTTATAGATGGTTATGTTGGTATCCGCAGCTGTAGCTTTCCCTTGTAACACTGCTACAGTCCTAATGGCTGCCACCTGCTGGGGCACCACACATTCCTACCTCTGCCTTCTGCTTTATTCAGAATTCCTCTAAAGACTCAGCTATAGTGCCAACTCCCAGAGGAAGCTTTCCTGGTTTCCTTGGTACTGGCATTTATTCAGCTAAGGAACTGCGTGGCCAACTGGTCTGATCCCCTTTGATCAGTAGGCCATATTTAGATGATACACCTTGAGGTAGTGTGTGTGTGTGTGTGTGTGTGTGTGTGTAAGGGGTGTTTAAGCTCTGTTTTGTTTTGCCATATCACCCAGGCTAGTCTTTTAATCCTCCTGCCTCACCATCCTAAGTCCTGGGGTTACAGGCATGTACCATATGCAACTAGGTATGTCATACGTTAAAAATGAGGTAGGATCAGCAGCTTTGAATGGCTGTCTACACCAGGTTTCTGTCTCCTCACTTGAAATTCTTTGTTCTACCTGCCACAATAAATATCCTCACAACTGAATTCTTTTTAAAAAAGTGATGAAACCCTAAATAGCAAAAAGATGGATTCATTTATCAATTTAAAGTGATGTGTAAATAAATTTAATGTCAGTGATCAAGTATTACCTTGAGCTATCTCGAGCATTTTAATATGTAAATGCCTACAAGATCAACATGCCCTTAGGAACAGAACCATTGAAAATGGCCAACGGGCATTTTGGAGTCAGATCTACAGTCCTGGGAAAGCACTGTCTCTGAAAAAAAATAATTGGCTGTGAATGCAGATTGTATCAAATGCTTACCCTGGCTAGAGAAAAGGCAGCAGCATCAGAAGAGCAGACCCAGAAGGGTTCCTTAAAGGTATGTTTATTTTATATGTATAGGTGTGTGCCTGGCTGTATATCTGCACACCACTTTGTACAGGTGCCCTCAAGGGCCAAAAGAGGGCATCAGATCCCCTGCACCTAAAGTTATAGATGGTTCGGAGCTGCCCATTGTGGGTGCTGGAAGCAGAGCCTGGATCCTCTGCAAGGGCAGCAGTGCCTTTAGCCCCTAAGCCACCTTCCTCCTAGAATGAATGTTTTGAAGCTGCCCTTCTTCCTTCCCTCCTGTTTGATCCAAAAGTAGTGCAGAATCATACAGAATTCAGACATTGTAAAATTCATAATTCATACAGCAAAAATTCCCCCCAGTTCCATTGTGCTTTACCGTATCCTCAGATCAAACGTTTCGGTACACACCATGCATGGTTCTCTGTATGTACCTGTATGTACTAGCATTATTGTTATAATCATTGATTTTTATCAGAATGAGGCCATACTGTCTATGCCACTATTCAGCTTGCTGGATGTCAAATTCCTAGCTTTATACAACTAGAATATTCGTCCAAAAGTCCTGCCTTCAGCAGCCCCAACAGCTAGGTTCTGCCACCCACCCCAGTGCATCAGTTAAATCAAAGAAAGGTAAAACACAGAAGGGGGGAAATTTAATCACCATCCACTGGGAAGAGGGACAGATAAAGGGGCCCAGAACACTCTAGTCTGTCTTTAGGGTATCAATAGGAACGTTCGGTTTAAACAGAAAAACTAGCAGTGGGAAGAAAAGGGATACATGATTAATCAGTCCTGGTGAAGGCATGATTCTGCTCGTCATTGTCCAGACTCTAGTCACGCAAAGCTGCCAGGAAGAAATTGCTAGTGAGCTAGTTGAGGTATATCTATCTCTCCCACAAATAACCGTTCTCATCTTGGGGGCAACCTACCCTGTCTGTGAGGCTTTACTAGTCTGTGCTCCGGGGTGACTATAGGTTGAACTTAATGACTCTTGGGGCATTCAGTCTTAAAGAATGAAGATCTAGATCCGGGATCTCTGGGTTTTTAGACACTCCGCTTTATCACGCTTATGCAGAGTCAGTCAGGAGTCTGACCCACAGTCATGGAAACAGGCACTAAATGAAGCCTTGGGTGTCAGACTTCCTTCTAGCTTCTCCTTGTCTCCGAAGCCCCAGTACAGAGTGCTTTCTTTTGTTTTTTTAATTAGCAAACGCGGCTTCTAAGTGTCTACGTGCTACAGTAGCTTATGTCTGCTGACTCTCCTGAGCTCTTACCTGGACTCCACTGCTCTCTACAACGCTCTTGGGCTGGGGGAAATGGCTCAGCAGTTAAGAACTTGCCATGACTGCATGAGGACCAGAGTATGAATCCTCAGGAACCCACTTAAACTCCAGGTAGCAGACTGGTCTGCCTGCAATTCTAGCCCCAGAAGGCAGAGCTAGAAGACCCCCCAAGCACGCTGGCGAGCGGGCTCGCCCCAGCAGGGTCCCTTGAATTTGGCTGTGATTCCTTCTATTCACTATCTAATCTGGCTCTAAAAGAGTCTCTTCTCACTGACTGTTTTATAGCTGCTGTCTGCTGCGCCTCCTCCGCAGCTTCTGAGGATGAGAGCTAAGCAGCCTCTAGGTTTGCACCAGAGCAGTATTGCCCAGTTTGTTTTTGCATGGGAGGTGTAGTGTGCATGCATGCCTCTGTGTTTTTGCATGTGTATGGGCACACATGTATGGGTGTATGTGCCCTTCTGTGTATGGGCACACATATATGGGTTATGAGCCCTTCTGTGTGTATGTGTGTAGAGGCCTGGGGTTGGTGTTGGAATTTTGTGGATCACTCGTCCACCTTATTCATCAAGGCAGATCTCTCAATCAAACTCAGAACTCACTCAGCAAATTTTCCAAGCGCTTCCCCTTATCCATCCTTAGCCAGAGGCAGATTTCCTCTTCCTTTTGGTTAACAAGCCATAGAAACCATTGAATTTGAACTTTGGCTCTCTCGTTCTCTAGATGAGCTCAGAGCATGATATGTCAAGTTTCAGGTAAAACGTCTTGTAGAAGCAAAGCTTTGCTTGTTTGCATTATTAGGGATTAAGCCCAGGGCCTTACCCACATTTGGTTAGGCCTCTGCCGCTAAGAAATACCCCTGGGTTTGTTTGTTGTGATTTTAATGTACATGAGGGCTTGGCTTGCATGCATGTATATCACAGGAGAGCATGTCAGAACCCTGTAACTGGAGTTACGGAAGGTGGCCAGCCTGCATGTATGTATATCACAGGAGACAGTGTCAGAGCCCTGGAACAGGAGTTACGGAAGGTGGCCAGCCTGCATGTATGTATATCACAGGAGACAGTGTCAGAGCCCTGGAACAGGAGTTACGGAAGGTGGCCAGCCTGCATGTATGTATATCACAGGAGACAGTGTCAGAGCCCTGGAACAGGAGTTACGGAAGGTGGCCAGCCTGCATGTATGTATATCACAGGAGACAGTGTCAGAGCCCTGGAACAGGAGTTACGGAAAGTGGCCAGCCTGCATGTATGTATATGACAGGAGAGAGTGTCAGAGCCCTGGAACTGGAGTTACGGAAGGTGGAGAGCCTGCATGTGGGTTCTGGGAACTGAAGCCCAGTGGTCCACAAGAACTAGTGCTCCTAACCAGTGAGCTGACTCTCCTGTCCTATCGAAATGCCAGATCCTTGGCATTGGTTATCATCAAGCAATATAAGCAGGATAGGTGCTTCTGTCATTTTATTTACCTGAAGATGGTCTCCGTGTGACCTTGTACTTGATATGGTTTCACTGTAGCTGAATGCCAGCTTGACAGTTATTTTCTCTTCTTGCATTAGAAAGTGCGAAACCACCTCTTCTGTTGTTTTTAAGAGGTGGACTAGCCAGGTCTGGTGGCTCCCAACAACTGGGAAGTCAATGCAAGAGGTCTGCCTGTAGACTGAGGTCAGCCTGGACTATAAAGTGAGGTGGCATTGTCCCAGACAGCTTTTTAAAAGTGTGATCGATCAGGTTTTTAAAAATATTCATTTGGTGTTTGTGTGTGTGTGTGTGTGCATGTGTGCGTGAGTGCGCATGTGCATGTGTGTGCATGCGTGTGTGTGTGTGCACGTGTGCATGAGCGCGCGTGTGCTGCATGTTCATGCGTGTGTGTGAGAGCGTGTGCGTGTGCACGTGTGTGTTCAGGTGCACACATGCCACAGCACATGCATGGAGGCCACAGGACAGTGTTTCAAGAATCAGTCCTTTTGTCCACCTTGGCTTTCAGTCATGGTCTCTCCTGTTATTTCTGCTGCTATGCTGCATACGAGACTTCCCACCGGCTTCTCCTGCCTCTGCCTCAGTCCTCACCATAGGGTGCTGGGCATTGCTTACAAATGTGAGTCACTGAACTCCGCGTGCTTTACCTGGACTCCAGCGACCAAACTCAAGTCGTTGGGACGTGCAGCGGTTACCCACTGAGCGATTCTGTCGCCCTATTAGTTTCTGATTTTTAAGTTGGTATTTTCTCTGGTGGTTTTGAAGGTTCTCTTTCATGTAAGTGTGAGTATTCTGCAGTTTCAGTATGATGTGTCTAGGTGAGAATTATATACACACACATATATATCCTGCTTGAGATTCACTGGCTTCCCGCACTTGAGAAATATTGTTCTTTCCCATTCTCAGTTTGCCATCTAGAACTTGCTTTGATGGCCCTTCCTGCAGCTTCAATATGTGTGAAATAAAAATTCATAAGACTGCAAAGAGTAATACAGAAGTCTCACAAATTCAATATTACTTTCTCAATACATGATAGAGCAAACAGACGTAAGGCTACCAACAGTCTTTCTCCAATTAATAAATATAAAACATTCCATCCAACAGTAGCCAAACACATATTGTTGTTAAGTATATACAGAAGGCCAGTGTTGTAACTCAGGGGTTGAGCGTGCGTATGAAGCCCTGAAACTGATCCTACACACACACACACACACACACACAGAGGAGACATGGAGAAGGAGAGATGGTGTCACGGAGGATGAATATGCATTCTTTTCAACGGTGAAGAGAACTATTCCTTAGATAGGTAATATTTTGAATATTAGAAAATTATTACTCTATTTGAAGTGATCTATGAAAAGATGCTCAAATCACCAGTCATGAGGGAAATGCAGATCAAAACCACAGCACTAGCAGCTCACCACAGAGAATGAGGTGGTTATCAATAAACAAAAGATAAGTGTTGCAAGGATGTGGAGGAAAGGGCCTGCTGTGTGCTGCTGGTTGTCTTTCAGCCAAAGTGGGAAGCAGCATGGAGGGTCCTCACAGAGCAAGAAATAGAACTAACATGTGCCCAGAAACCCCACTTCTGGAACTATTTCCAAAGGGATTGAAATTGGGATCTCAAAAAGATTTCTGTAGCCCAATTCATTACAATAATATTCCCAAGAGCTGGAACTGAAACCACTGAGAGATGACCATGTGAAAAAATGTGATACACACACCCAACAGCATTTGCAACAAAGTGAACGAATCAGGAGGACGTAATACTAAGCAAGATATAAATAAGGGCATATGCTATTGTATGTGACTTCCTTCACTGTGACAATAATCAGCTTAAAAGAAGAAAACTCAGGCAGGCATGGTGCTACATGCCGGTAATCCCGGCACCTGAGCGACTCAGAGGCTAAGACAGCAGGAGGATCCTGAGTTTGAGGCAAGACCAGATTGGACTATAAAGTGAGACCAATTCCTAACAAACCCAGAAACAACAAAAGGGACTTGTTTTGGTTCAAAGTTTCAAACGTTTTCATACAAAGTTATTCATCAGTGTTGCTTTGGGCTTATGGTGGGGATGTAGGGCAGAAGAGACCTTCTTGGTTCACAGATGCCAGAAAGCAGAGAGACGGGCAGAGGTCAGGGTTCCAAAAATTTCCTTCAGTGGCACAGTCATGATGACCTCACTTCCCTTCCACTACGCCCCATCTCTCCCATTCCTACCATACAGCCTGGGGAACAAGCCTTCAATATGTGAGCCAGACTATAGCAACACAAAGCCTGAAAGCTGAGTTCCCAAAGCAGAGAGGATGGAGAAGTGGGGAAGCCTTGGTCACGGGATGCAAAGTTTTGTTTATGCCGCATGAGAATGTCCTAGAGATCTAGCCTATTCTATCACGCCACCATTACCAGTGCCATACTGCATTAAAAACACACCAAGGGCTCAGTCAGCTATGTCGAGAGTCTTTTCCCATAGGGACTAAAAGAGAAGGAAGGGAAGGAAAGAGGGAGGGACTTGAAGGTGATGAGAATGTGAATGTCAGATTGTTTTGATGTTTTCAAGGGTGAACACATCTCTAAACTCATTGTGTACATTAAGTATGTATAGCTTTTTCATGATAACCATACTTCAACAAATTGATTAAAACATACTGGGAATTATGAGATTTTTCTTGAGGAATTGTCCTCTATCTCTTTTTTTGTAGATTTATTTTTATCTTTAGTTGTGGTGTGTGTCTGTGCACACATGCATATGCATACATGTGACGTGTGTGCGGTACATGAAAAGGCCAGAAGTAGTGGTTCACCTGGAATTGAAGTTACAGGCTGTTGTGAGCTTCTTAACATGAGTGCTGGGAATTGAGCTCAGGTCCTTCTGAAAGAAAAATACATGCTCTTAACCACTGGGCCCTCTCTCTAGTGCCATATCCCCAGTTATTGTCATAAATGACCCTCTTTATTGCTGGCAAAACTCGACTGTGCAATCTATCTTGTCAGGTATTGATTAAAACAGAGGTTTCTGTCCCATCTGGTCCTACAGTCATTCAGTCCTAAAGAAACACACAGAGGCTTATATTAACTATAAACTGTTGGTCTATTAGCTCAGGCTTATTATTAACTAGCTCCTGCAACCTTAAATTAATCTGTAATTCTAATCTATGTTTAGCCATGTGTCTTGGCACCTTTTCTCAGTGCAGCATTCTCATCCTGCTTCCTCTGTATCTGGGTGGCAACTGCAGACTGAGCCTTTCCTCTTCCCAGAATTCTTAGTCTGGTTGCCCTGCCTATACTTTCTGACTGGCTACTGGCCAATCAGCTTTGGAGCTTGTCCTGGAACTCGCTATGTAGACCAGACTGGCCTCAAATTCACAGAGATCCACCTGCCTCTGCCCCCCCGAGTGTTGGGATTAAAGGCATGTGCCACCACTGCACGGCCTGAGTGACAAATCTTTACATAGTACAAGAGCATTATCCCCTAGCATATTGATACACTCCAACTTGGTTGTAGATGGTGTGAGCACTGAATTATTCTTGTGTGTATGGGGGTGGTGAGAACAACCTGGAGAATTGTAGAAGGAGCTGCGGACCACTTCCTGCCACCCGGCTCCCGGCCGCCTGGCTAGCTTATGCCCCAAAATAACAACACACAAATTGTATTCTTTTAAACACTGCTTGGCCCATTAGCTCTAGCCTCTTACTGGCTAACTCTCACATCTTGATTAACCCATTTCTATTAATGTGTGTAGCACCACTAGGTGGTGGCTCATGGGGGGGGGGAGCGGGGAGATCTTAACCTGCGTCCATCTCGGAGAGGAGAGCTATGACGTTTGCCTCACTGCCTTCTTCCTTCCAACATTCTGTTCTGTCTTCCCCGCCTACCTAGGTTCTGACCTATCAGGCCAAGCAGTTTTCTTTATTAATTAACCAATGAAACAACAGATAGAAGACCCTCCTACAGAGAATCTGTGCTCACCAATCTGTGAAAAGTTTTTTTTTTTCTCTCTCCCCTCCCATATGTGTGGGGGTGTGGCATACATAGATGTGCGTGATTCATTTTTTTACTTTTTATTTTTATAAATTTTATTTAATTACTATTTTATTTGTATGGGTGTTTGCTTGTATGCATGGTGCCCACAGAGGCCAGAAGAGGGCATCAGATCAGAAACTGGAGTTATAGAAGGTTGTGAGATGCCATGTAGGTGCTGGGAACTGTACTGAGGTCTCTGCCAGAGCAAGTGTTCTTAACAGCTGAGCCATCTCTGCAGACCTGACAAGTGGTCTCTTCACGACCAGCTGCTGTGTGTGTCAGTGAGCTGGCCTGCGAGTCCCTAAGGCTGCTCCAGTCTCTGCCTGTCGTCTTGCTGTAAGAGAACTGGGGATAACAGCTCTATGGGGATTCAAACAAGGTTCCTCACATTTGCACAACAAGCAATTTATGCGATGAGCTAGTCTTCTCTCGTCCTTTTACTTTTAACCCTACTCATGCGTTTAAAATGGATTTTTTTTTTTTTGTGGGATCCAGAAAGATGACTCAGTGGGTAAGGTGATTGCAGTCAAATCTGATGAGCTGAGTTCAATCCTCAAGCTCCACATGAGAAAGAAAGAACCGACTCTCATAAATTTCCCTCTAACCTCTACCTGTGCACATGCATGAGCCTGCATGTGTGTGTGCAAACACACACAGACACACATACACACATAAAATGCAATTTTTAAAATATTAACAAAGCCCGCCAGACTACATAGTAGGCAGCCTGGTGTGTGTGTGTGTGTGTGTGTGTGTGTGTGTGTGTGTGTGTGATAGTTTCCTCCAAGATTGAAACTTTCCATCCTGCAGGGAAGCTCCTTAAGGAAAGCAAACAACTCAAGTAGGGTGTCCCTGAAACCGACCAAAGCTAGAATCCCTCGCAGACCAATCAAACACAAAGAGGACACTGAGAACAGAGCAGCTGCTAGAAGAAGCAGAAGCCAGCCCAGCTGCTTCTAGAGGAGGTTTAGACCAACTGAGGCACCTAGAAAGGACGCTCTCCAACCTGTTGATCTGCTGCAGGCTGTGCAGTGAGCTCCCGGTTCCCAGCTTTGAGAGCTGTCACCCATGGAGAGGTGGGCTTCGGTGATGCAGCTGCCCTTGAGTCATTTCTGTTCCTGTGAGTAACCCTTCATTCATATTCCTGCCAGTAACC
The DNA here is from genome assembly GCF_903992535.2 of Arvicola amphibius. Taxonomy (NCBI): domain Eukaryota; kingdom Metazoa; phylum Chordata; class Mammalia; order Rodentia; family Cricetidae; genus Arvicola; species Arvicola amphibius. The sequence goes on along the minus strand of NC_052047.1, from coordinate 1,221,283 downwards.
CCAGTAAAACTCATTGGTTCACCAAGCTGGACGTTGATGGGATCCTTCGTTTGGCCTGCCATGGGTTCCTTAGCTGGAGTGAGCAGACACATCGGTTACATCTCCCCAGGAAAGTCTGATCATACATCTGGCCAGCTAGGATTCACAAGCAAGACCTTTTCTCAAAAATAAATAACTTTAAATTTTTAAAATGATATTTATTTGAAATTTTTAAAGCAGTTCCTTCTTCACCTTGTCATGTTTCAAATGTTCAGTACCCATGTGTATGCAAGATGTGTGTAGCACATATGTTGTGTGTATGAAGAAGGCAGCAGCACCAGGCAGCCCAGGGCTGATTCACTCTGACCCAAGATCAGGACCAGCTGCTGAGCTGCCAAAGCTAAATCTGCAATTTTTTGGGCTGTGTCTCAGGGTTTTTGATAAATCCTAATCACAGACACTGAGGAGAGAAACAAGGTTCTTTCTCTCCAGTTTTATCAAACTCTAAATAAATCCATTTTTAAGGTTCTTTTTCATAATTTCTCTCAGAAAACGGGGGGAAAGAAGTGGCAAACGGTAGACTGGACTCCCTGGAAACCTGACAATTGTATGACATCAGCAGTCAAGGCATTCCCAAAGCTCCCCGTGGTCTCTGCGAGAGACACAAAGCCAATTCCTTCTCCGAGGTCTTCTTGCACCTGTGGCCTAAAGATGTCATTTTCTACATTTTGGCGGGTTGGCAGCTTTCATCCTGAGCTGCTACAGCCTTGCACTTTTATTATCTGCATTTGCAATCAGGAAGCTATGGTACTTCCTGAGACGGTGCCGGGTACAATTTACACAACACGAGATGGCTTTCTTCACCCTGGAGTTGGTCCGACCTCCATCCAGTTTTCTGCAGGTCGAGTCCAACAGTTCCCTGTGGTTTCTAGCTGCTTGCGCTTCCTGAACAAATGCGGCTGGAGAGTTTGGAAAGAAGGCGACGATAGGGATTGGAATCTAGAAAACCGTTGTAGGGGAGGACGTTGCAGGGGAGGGCATTTACCGACTTAGTGGAAGTTGAGTCTCCAAACTGCCCTCCCACCACTAACAGGTGCACACAGGCTTTCTCCTTTCTCGTTGGCAGGACCAATCACCAGGCTGCAAGGGAACTGAGCCCAGAGGAGAAGGAAAGAGAGGGTACGGGAGGCTCATCGTCGTTGGAGATTTGCATCCTTTGACTGATGAAGCAGGCAGGAACGCAGCACGGAGCGGCATGTATGATACAGGACTTTCTTACTGTTACCCACTCCCCAGCCTGGAGCCTGGCCATTAGTTTAAAAGTTATTTCTTTGTGCTAGATGTTGATTCATGCCTACAGCCTCAGCATTCAGAAGGCTGAGGCAGGAGGATTGCTGTGGCTACCAGGTCAGCCTAAGCTACACAGTGAAGCTCTGGGTTTATTTATCTAAATAAAAAAAAACAACATCTAGGCCACGCAAGATGGTGCAGTGTGTAAAGGTACTTGCTGCCAAGTCTGAGGGCCTATGATCTTCAGGACCCACACAGTGCAAAGAAGAAACTGATTTCTACAGATTGTCCTCTGACCTCCGCATCTGTGCCGTGGTGCCTGTGCGTGGTGCCCACCACCCACACCCACAGAAAGAGGGATAGATTGTATAGGTACACACACACGCATACACACACACACACAAAGAGAGGGAGAGAGAATGTATGGGTGCACCCACCCACACATACATACACAGAAAGAGGGATAGAATATATGGGTATACACCCACACCCAGAGAGAGAGAGAGAGAGAGAGAGAGAGAGAGAGAGAGGGAATATATTGGTATACACCCACACACATACACACACACACACAGAGGGGGAGAGAGAGAAATAGATAATTAATTAATTAAAAACAAGTACTTTCTTGCCAGTTATAGCTTACAACTGTCTGATAACTTGTAGTTATTGATATAATGTTCTATCTCCCTTTAAGATATTTTTATGTCATGACATTGTTATTGAGTTTATGTACTGGGAATCTTGTTTCCAGAGTCATGTCTTTTTGTTGTTATTTTGTTTTGTTTTACATTTGAAGGGGTAGGAGAGGGGCAAATATCCAATTCAGAGTGTGTGAGCAGATTTGGAAAATGAAAATACTTGGGAACAAGGCCAGCCTGAGGGTTGGGGTCATGCATGAATTAAGGTTGATGAGCTTTGCTGGTCTTCATAACAAGGGTACAGAGGACCAAGTGTCCACTCACCTCATGGCAACAACATAAATGCGGCTGGAGAGGTGACTCCGTGGATGAGGGGCCTTGCAAGCATGAGGACGGAGTTCAACCTTCAGAACCTAAGTGAGAACGTGAGGCATCATGATGGAGTTCTTTAGTCCCAGTCCTCAGAGGCAAAGACATGGCGTCCCTGGCGCTCACTAGGTCAGCGAGAGACCCTGCCTTGAAGGAGGTGGGCAGCATCTCCGAAGATGACACCGGACATTGTCCTCTGGCTTCCACATGCACACACATGCACCTGCACACACACTAACATATACATGTGCGTGCATTCTGAAATAGGGAATAATACAAATAACACATCAGGTGACTACAGTTGAAGGCTGTCTCCCTAAATCCTACGATTACCATTACCGTGAGTGAATTACCCTTTCTCACCGACTCAGGGTAGGGAGGCAGGGTAGAGAAGGTGGGGGCATCTAGAAGCCTGACAAGGGGAAGGGTTCCACCACTTAGCACCTCTCTGAGTGTCAGTGTCCCATCTACAGTGCACACAGAATGGCAAGTTACTGAACAGGAATACTGGATTGGGAAAAGCACTAGCACCTCACGTGACACACAGCAGGTGTTTGAGAGGTGTGTGTCCTCTTTCTTCAATCAGCCTAAATCATTGCTGTCTATATGTGGAGTAAAAGAGAATTGTCAGAATACCCTGAGGCCAACAGGTGGAGTAAAAGAGAATTGTCAGAATACCCTGAGGCCAACAGGTATCAGCCGTCAAACCATTCTCCTCTGCTAATGAGGGTACTTAAGAAAGTGACTATGTGTGGGGGGGATAATAAAAGAAGCATTTTTAAGGCAACCAAAACAGAAAAATCCAAAAGGAGACACAACGAAAACAGAAACCACAATAATCTCTAAAGAGAGAAGTAACGATGGACTGATATTTCGGTTGTACGAAAGCAAGAGCTCGGGAAGGAGCTGCCTTCCGTGGAAACGGTGCTTTTTATTTCCAAGTTTGGGGTGAGAAACAAAACTGAGTATTTTGTTGTCATTACAAAATATGTCAGGTCTTTCCAGACTTAGCAAAATAAGTAATAATTAATATATATATAATATATATATATTATATATATTTTTTTCTTAAAGAAAGAGCCATGCAACTCAGGCCAGGCATCATAGGCAGAAACCAGGGCATGGATAAAATTCTAGTCATCTTGTTTTCAGATTTTATTTTTAATTATGTGTCTGTGTGTGGGTTTGTGCGCATGACTGCCAGCCCAGGTGCTGGACCCCCTGATGCTGGAGTCGCAGGCAACAATGAGCCGACTGCCAGGTGCCGGGCACAGAACTCGGATGCTCTGGGAGAGCAAGCAGCTCTCTTAACTGTTGAGCCAGCTCTTCAGCCCCAATAAAAGTCTAGTTTTTAAGCTACAGCTGGCAGGGTTGCTCAGTGTTATAAGCATTCTCGTAGACTATGATTTTGTGACACATATTCCTTCAGGCATGGCAAGTGGTGTGGAATAAAATTATCTGCCAGGCATGGTGACACACACCTGTAATCCCAGGACTCCAGAGATGACGGAAACAGGGAGAGCAATAATTCAAAGTCACTCAGCAACACTGGCGAATTCAAGGCCAGACTGAACTACACGAGACTGTGTCTCAAAAAAGAAAAATCTAAGTAAATCTAGAAACCAATATTAAGGGAGTAACACAGTAACACATACACACACAAAAAAATAGAGGAATCGCTATCAAAAGAGCACATTCTGCCGTCTGTGAGGTGCAGAACCACACTCCCCAGAGTCAGTAGGAAACATATTTGCTTTTCTGATTTAAGATTCAGAGCGTCGAGGCTGAGGAGATGTGTCAGTAGGCATGAAGAGCCACGTGGAGTCTAGGCAGGCGCAGTGATTCCTTTGTCATTCTAGATCTCAGGAGGGAGGGACAGGGATCCCAGGGACAAGGTGGCTCTTGAGACATGCTGGCTCTGTGGGCCTTGGGTTGGAGCAAGACACTCTGTTTCAATACATAAGGTGGACATGATTGAGAACAACACACAAAATCCACCTCTAGCCTTTGCATGTATGCACACACAGGTCATGTCAACTACACACCTGCAAACACATGCATACATACATGCATGTCATACAAACCAGCGCAGAGAAGGGATAAGGTCTCGATGAAAAAAGAGAGCTTCCTCTCTGGACAGCAATGCATTGCTGGACCAGGTGTCCCAGGCGGTTGACCTTCTCCAAGGACACAGAGAATCCTACTCCTTGTCTGGCCTCCGCCACACAGGTGGATCACCTTGGGTGATCAAACAGGATGGCTCTGGGCTTCAGCAATGAGCAGCTGGTCTGTAAAATACCCGTGTGAACTGTGTGACAGGAAGAATCAATACACTAGGGCACACTTATTGGAATGTGTGCGATTTATTGCTAAGTTGATCAGTGTAGTGTTTTATTCTTTAGGCTTTCTGGGGGGGGTGACACTCAGCTCCCAAATAAATCACACATGGAGGCTTATTCTTTGTTATGAATGCCAGACCTAAGCTCGGCTTGTTTCTTGCGAGTTTTTCTTAAATTATTCTGACTACCTTTGCCTCTGGGCTTCTGTCTTTCTCTGTTTCCATATATCTTTCTTTCCTTCTTACTCCGTGACTGGGTGGCTGGATGGCTGCCCCTGATGTCCTCCTCTCCTTGTTCTCTCGTTGTTCCTCATTCTCCCTCCTCCCAGATTTCTCCTTCTATTTATTCTGCCTGCCAGCCCCACCTATCCACGCTCCTGCCTTGCTATTGGCCGTTCATCTCTTTATTAGACCATCAGGTGTTTTAGACAGGCAAAGACTCACAGCTTCAGTTAATCAAATGCAATGTAAACAAAGTCACACACCTGAAAATAATTTTCACCAACAGATCAGCTTTAAAATGTATCACAATCTAATTAAGAAATAATATCAACTAATGACATGTGCTAACCTTAAAGGATGAATCCAATAATTTGAGTGAGAGACAAACCCCCAGGGGTCAACGTCTGCCGAGTCACTAGCTGATGTGAGTTTAATAAGTGGAGTAGTTACTGATGTTAGGAGATTTAAACTGAACATTGACACATACCTGTAAACCCGGGTCTCAGGAGGCAGAGAGTCCAGAGGCTCATGAGTCCAAGGTCATTCTCTGTCACATAGGAATTTGATGCCAGCCTGAGACACATGAAAACCTGTCTCAAGTTTTAGAAAGATATCAAAACAAAATTAATAATAGTGGGCCATTCATTGAATGCTACTCTATATCAGAACTCCCCATCTCTCCCTATCTTCCTGCCTTTCTTTCCTCTTCTTTTCTTTTTGTTTTATAATGATCTTACTCTGTAGCCCAAGGCCTCCTAAAATTCACATCTACCCTGCTCAGCCTCCCAAGTGCTGGGTTACAGTGGGAGCCCAGACATGGCTCGCATCAATCAGAGTCTTGACGTGTGTGATGTGGTAATCTTTTTCTTTCTTTCTTTCTTTTTTGCTGCAGATTCAGCTTCTGTATTGTGTTTAATTTTTAAAGTGGGATGGTGGGTAAAGGAAACCAGATGTTTCAAAGAGGCAACAGTCACAGTGAAACTGAAAACACCAGCAAGAGGAGGCCCAGCGCACCATTTGTTTCAGGGACAATAAGCGTCAGGACGTTCAGATCTTTCTTATTTGATAGCGTGAGGTTAATGGCGGGCATGGTAACATATCGGTGCAACCCCAGCACTTGGGGTGAAGGCAGGAGGACCGACTGAGATGCATGAGACCCGAAGGGCGGCAACAAGCAGAGTAGAGTTAATTCCTGCACGAGGTGACAGCCACACTCGCCCGCCTGGCTCTGAAACTACCGTGTGTGCGAGGACAGTCTGGCCCATTTCTGCCGTGGCCATGTGGTGCACACACAGGTCACTCACCACAGAGGTGTTCTGAGTGAGAACCTTTCTGAGATCCTAAGCCGAGGCTAGACCATGAAGTAAGCTTGTTCCTGACCTTTGTTCATCCTTATTCCTACTGTCCACAGGGTAGGCTTAGATTATATCAAAAACGTCAGTGGGGCAGGGAGACACCTCTAACGTGTTTGTTGTGTTTGGAACACCAGCACCCTTTGAAAGCTGGTGTGCAGTGGGCGTGTGTAACACCTGCCAGTGTAGGAACAGAGACGGGGGTCCAGGGAGCTCAGGAGCCAGCCAGTCTAGCAATGATGAGCTCCAGATTTGCTAAGAGACCTTGTCTCAAAAAAGGAGTGGGGACCAAAAAAAAACAAAAGCCGGGCGCACATCTTTAATCCCAGCACTCGGGAGGCAGAGACAGGCAGATCTCTGTAAGTTCAAGGCCAGACTGGTCTACATGAGCTAGTTCCAGGACAGACACCAAAAGCTACAGAAAAACCCTGTCTCGAGGTGGAGAGTGATCAAAGAAGATGCCCAGCACCGTCTCTGACTTTGCACAGGGACCTGCACACACGTTTGTGCATATGTGTAGTATAAACGCATACACCGCTGCAGGTTGGGTTTTCCTGTCCCAACCACCCGCTTCCAAATAATCACTCAGAGACTTAATATAGATTATAAATGCTCAGTCAATAGCTTAGGCTTATTACCAACTAACTGTTACAACTTAAATTAACCCATTTTTATTAATCTACCCTCTGACACATGGCTCGTGGCTTTACCTGTCCTCCAGCATGTCCGGCTCCCTCTGTGACTGGCTGGTGCCTCTCTAACTCTGCCCTCCTTCTTCCCAGCATTCTCAGTTTGGCTTTTTCGCCTAACTTCCTGTCAAGCTATCACCTAGTCAGCTTTTTATTAACCGATGAGAGTAATATATATTCACAGTGTACAGAATGATTATTCCACAACACACCACACACACACACACACAAAATTAATACATACATTATATATATATATATAATATATATATATATATTTCTAACTACCCCAGAAAGCCAGTTACCCCGAACTTTAAATTTTAAAGATAATTTTTGGAGGTGTTGGGAATTGAATCCAGGATCTTACACACAGGAAGCATAAGTTGTACCACTAAGATACACCCCAGCCAGTAATATTTAGTCATGCAAAGTATTTACTTTGGGTCCTGTAGTGATAAAGACCCTGGGATGTAGTAATAAATAGACACCCATGGTCTTGAGTTATAAGTGATCACAGTCAGTCTGGCACAAGTCAACCTACCACAATGCTCTCTCCTGCTCGGTCTGGGGTCAGGATGTACACTACACCCACCCCTCTCTAAAAAGCTTCCTAGGAAGGACCCCAAAGGCTCATCACCTTTCACAACATGAAAAGGGGAAAAAAGGAAATAGAGGAAGTGTCATGGCTATGCTATTATCCACTCACACATGACCAGAAAGGCGAGGACCCTGTGACCTCAGGTAAGGCTACACCCAGGGTCAAGCTGTCAGCATAATCCTGGGAACTTCAGGAGGGCAGAATCAGCCCAGAACCTTCAGGTGTGGCCTGAATAGAATCCTTGGGGTTGAGACAGCCTCTGTTCAATGTTCCTTCCTCTGAGGCAGGGAAAAGTCAATCTCTGTACTGGGTGTTTCCAGGGCCAGTCAGGGTTTTGATAGAATCACAGAACTAGATGGTCAGAGCTGGAAAGTCCCCTTGAGAGCAACTGGTCCATCTTCCTTAGTTTACAAAAAAAGGGAAACTTACCAGAAGGGATGAGCCTGCACTTAGAAGCTGGTTAGGACTCTAGAAAAGTCTAGTTACGTGTTCACCGGTCCGATTTTCTCTTTCTTGGCACAGGAGCGGGTACACTTTATTGCATCCTTTTCAGCGGGGTCAGAATGTTAGTCTGCAGCCCAATCAAGGAATGTGAGCATATGTGAGCCAGGCATCTCCCAGTCTTGACAAGGCCCCACGATACCCTCCACGTGCTCCACAGCCTCATGTACCATCTAGCCAAATGCAGGAAATCCAGCGAAGGACTCCCAGAATTCCCTAGGAGCCCCACAAGAAGGAAGAGGTCAAGATTTCTCAATGGCATGTGAAGGCAGCTGTGTGCACACAACCCAGAGGCACCATGATGTTTGAGAAATAAACTTTTATTGTGTAAGCCTCTGAGATTTGAAGGCATGTCCCACAGCAACTGGAGAGCTGTTTGCTCTGACAGGCTCATTGGCAGTTTGAAGACCAGGATGATGAAACTCTGCGTGCCAGCTTCAGAGCTGGTCAAACATTATTCTGGGTGTGTCTGCGAGGGCCTCTCTGGATGAGAGTAACACTCAAGTCATTACACTGAGTAAATGTCCTCTCTAATGTGGGTAGGTGTCGTGCAGTCAACTAAGGATCAGGATAGAGTGAAACAGAGGAGTCTTGGTCCCACCAATGTACTGAGCTGAGACATCAGCCCTCAGACTGGACTAGCACGACTGGGTACCCTGGGCCTCCAACTACCTCACCACGGATGTTGGCCTAGCCTTCACAATCGTACAAGCCAATTCGATACACAGTTGTTTAAAAGGTGACTATGGAATTCAATGCTGTCTTTATCTTTATATTTTGGTACTAGGAACTGAACCAGGGCCCTCTGGGTGCTAGGCAAGAACTCTGACGCTGACTGACATCCCCAGACATTTTTGATTTTTATTTGAATAAGGATCTTGCCTAAATTACCTACGCCAGCCTTGCACTCACTCTTTAGCCCTGGCATGCCCTGAAATAAGGACCCTCTAACCTTAGACCCTTGGTGGCCAGGATGACAGGCCTATACCACCATACCCAATGGGGATGACAGGCCTATACCACCATACCCAGCACAAGTCAGACAGTTACAGTTCTCCAAGCTAATGGAAAATTTCCTAGAAAATTTCAGATTTACTTCCCAGACCTGAAACTGGCAGAACAGAGCCCTCTAAACACACACACGCATGCACGCACACACACACACACACACACACACACACACACACAAGGGAATTATTCGTGAACACACAGAAAGTGTTTGTGAGTTTCCTGGGCCAGTTAACTGTTTGGGCCTAGTTTGGGGGTTCCTAAGTATTTCACGGTCACTGCTGACTTACCTTCTATGTACCCAATATGAAAATAAGGGCCTAGGTGTCTGCCAGCCAGAACTTGCCCCGACCAGTGCCCAACTTACCTGATGATGAACAGAGACTTGAAACAGACTGTAGCTAATTCCTCCTACTGAAACATCCCCCAGCGCAGGGAAGGGAAAGACTAATAAGACCGGTCTATGAACTCGCGATAAAGCAGCAAGACCCACAGCCTCCTCCCAGTGACCATATAAACAACAAACAATCCGAGGGGGTGGGGGGAAAAAGGACTCTTCCGTGAAGCTGCCCACAAATTGTGCAGGAAATTCCAGGGATCCATCTTTAAAGGGCAGTTGTCTCCCTACGGGGCTTTTCAGGGATGCAGCTGCCCAAGTCACCCACGCACATGTAAGCAGCCAAGACAAGCTCAGGCTCACTAAGCTAGAATTAGTGGGATCCCGCCTTTGGTCTGTTGTTGGTGTCATATTTGGGGTGAACGGATGCTTTCTTCTCTGGAGAAATCACACCATGGACTGAACTATGAATCATCAAATAAATGTTAAGAAAATGTTTAGTGCTGTATGATTTTGCTAACAGCTTATCCTTTAAAAAAATTCAATAAGAAATGTGTGATGCATACACAGAAAATGACAAAGGTCTACCGACTGCAGCTGCTCATTCCTCTTTGAACCACAGGTGGAGAGACAGAGAACAAACAGAATAATCTAAGACTCTTTTCCCACAGATTCTGGAAGGAAAGGATCGACTGGATACATCTTACGCATGCCTTGACAGTTGTCATGTTTAGACAGCACAAAAGGGTAGTTCAGAAAAAAAGGAGGATTTATAGGTAGGAGATCATCTAGTTCTACTTTCATTTTAATTGTATGTATTATTTTATATACTGTATTGTATAACCAAAAAGCAGGCAAAAGTAAGTCATAGACATGCTGTACAAAACCACTATGCTGTGGTGGCTCTCCCTCAGCCAGGTTGAGATTATTATCATCCTATGAATTGTGGTTTCAGTGCAGGGAAAGAGGAAGTCGAGTTTCTGTGAAATCTCAGGGAGGTAAATTCAAGAGGTGAAATATACACAAATCCACTAGCTGTTAAAGAGAGGCTCTCCCTAGAACTCAGAACTGGCTGACCCCAAAGACAACTGAAGAATTGTCTCTGCAGATCTTAGAGAGGCATGCCCGTGGGATCTACTTCTCAGAAAGGGCCACCTAGGAAATGTCTGGTTCAAGTGAAAAAAAAAAAAAAAACAGAATTGAAACTAGGATTCTTAATTTAACCATATAAGAAATTTCTCAATGAAGTTTGTAAAGCTTTAAGAAGTAAATCTGGCTTCCTGTTTTTACTTCTTCTCCACAGTTACAACAAAATCAGGCACTAAAAAGTCTTGTAAATTAGGATCCTTCCAAAAATACCAGAAAACGAACTGTCTAAAAAAACATTGTCTAGTTTGGGATTAGGCAGAATAATTCAGAGTATCAACCTCTCTCTTCCTCTCCTCTCCATTTCTGTCTCTCTCTTTCTCTTTCACATGCATATAAATTTTATTGGTAAATGTTTATTGAAAATTAGAGAACAGCAAACATGTATATAGACAATCTGCCAGAGTTAAAAACAAAAACAAACCAAACCTCTAACATCTCAGTGGGCATTTTAGCACACCCCTAAATCCCAGGCAGCATTTGGATGGCCAAAATGAAGTAAGAATAATTTAATATTTTTTTAATCTGTAAATATCTGTCACACAAATAAATGAAAGGAAAAGAACCATAAAACTTTTCAAGAAAATTAAAAACAATAAAAAACATACAATAAGATAAAATACTCATTAACTATTAGAAGAACTCACATATCTGGCAATTATACACCTGAACCATTTAGGAGACTAAAGCAAATGCATTGAGAGTTCAAGGCCAAACTGAGCTACATTTAAGTAGAGTCCTATCTCATAAGAAAATAATCAGGTAAAGGAAAGGTACACTCCGGGCCTAGTTGTAGCTCAGCAGTGTGGTGCTGCCAACCTAAGGCTGTGGGTGGGGTTCTTATCAGGACAGCCAGCTCCCCAATAAACGTACAGAGACCTAATATTAATTATAAATGCTTAGCTTATAGCTTAGGCTTGTCTCCAGCCAGCTCTCACAACTTAAATTAACCTATCTCTAGTAATCCATGTGCTGCCCCAGGCTTGTTTACCTCATCTATGAACTGCCATGTTGCTTCATCTGCGTCTGGCTTGTGACTCCTCTGACTCCGCCCTTCTTCCCTGCATTCTCTCTGCTTCTAACTATCGACCAATCAGCTTTTTATTAACAATGAGAGCTAAACATTTTCTTTTTTTTTTTTTTTTTTTGGTTTTTCAAGACAGGGTTTCTCTGTGGCTTTGGAGCATGTCCTGGAACTAGCTCTTGTAGACCAGGCTGGTCTCGAACTCACAGAGATCCGCCTGCCTCTGCCTCCCGAGTGCTGGGATTAAAGGCGTGCGCCACCACCGCCCGGCTAGAGCTAAACATTTTCACAGTGTGCAGAAGGATTACTCCACAGCATGAAACCTCATTTTCCAATCCCAGCTCTGACAAAGAAAGGAAATAAAGTTTTTACCCTAACATAAAGAAAACATTTTTGGGGGGACAGGCTTTCACCACGTGACTCTGGCTAGACTAGAACTGGCAAGAGCTCTGATGTGGGAGTCCCCTCCCCTCTGTGTGCTGTGATTGCCATTAATGAATAAAGAAACTGCTTTGGACCTATAGCAGGGAAGAATTTAGGTATTTGGGGAAAACTAAGCTGAATGCTGGGAGAAAGAAGGGTAAAGTCAGAGAGAAGTCATGGAGCCTCCGGAGACAGACGCTGGGATCTTTAGCTGGTAAGCCACAGCCTTGTGGCGATACACAGATTATTAGAAATGGGTTAAGCTAAGATGTAAGAGTTAACCAATAAGAAGTTAGAGCTAATAGGCCAAGTGGTGTTCTAATTAATATGGTTTCTATGTGACTATTTTGGGGCTAAGTGGCCAGGAACCAACAAGCAGCCTCCTTCAACAGAGTTCCACCAGCCTCTGCCTTCCCAGTGCTGAGATTAAGGTGTCTGCTATCATGACTTTCATAAATACAATTTTTTAAACATTTGTTTCTGTTCTGCTTTGATGTTTGTTGCTGTGATATACACCATGACCAAAAGCAACATGGGAAGGAAAGGGCTTATTTTATTGCACAGACTATAATCCACTACTAAGGGAAATCCAGGCTGGAATTTAAGTAGCTAACAAATTGGAGTGCCAATATGGGGCAGCTAAATCCACATAAAACCTGAGAAAACTTAAAAAGAAATTCTAGACACACAAAAAACCCAACTTTTAGCACCGTTTCTTTGTAGCTGCATTTTTTTTTCAGATGGGCTGTGTTTGCTGGCAGCAAGCAAGGGCACTGCAACTCCTTTAAGAAAAGGCTTATTGACCCATCATAAGAAAAGGAAGCTTCCTGGTTTGGGCAGCACAAACTCTGTCTCTTTCAGGAGGCCAAGTGCTTGAATGGGGTTTGTGGGCAGTGTGCTGCAAGTTACTTAGTGGCAGCATGGGCCAACTGGTTGTCAGAGTTGAGGTGGTGAGGACGACTCCCACCCAGCAGTCTCAGAGGCAGTGAACAGACCACCACCATGTTGGACTGGGCAGAGCCAAAAGGCAAAGCAGCCTTAGTCCTAGCCATGCTGCTTAACATTTTAAGAAGTGGTCCTGGTCAGAAAATAATTACAGATACACAATAAAGACATATTCAGATGAAAAAGATCTCAAAATGAGCCATAGTTGGATAAATGTATGTGAGCTGGAGAGAGGGAAGGAGAAGAATATAGAAAAATAAAACCAAGTCTTTAGAGACAGAGTACAGACAGTCAAAGATTAAAGGAGTAAAGAAAATAAGCCACATAAAGAAGGAAAATACACAAAGAGTCTGGATTATGTATATTACTGTGTTTTCTTTGAAATTTTTGACTATAAATGAGCTAAGTACAAAGAGACATTTCATTGTATGGGCTGCTAAGTTAAACCAACATATATATTTAAAGGTGTCTTGACTTCACAATTTGAGTCTAAGGATATGTTGCTTTGAAAAAGAGGTTCTGCTTTTGTTTTCACAGAGGATGAGAACCTGTGGATTCCTTCTAGAATAAGGTGGTTCGATGGAATGAGACCCCCCTGAAAGGTCTCTATAAGCCCCTAAAATTATTTCACCTGACAAAAAACAAGAAGCAGTTTGGAGAGAACTATGCCCAAATTCCCAAAAATGGTTTATAAATGTTTGCTTAAATTTAAAGGGGGATATGAAATAGAGATGAATTCTTTGGGTTCATATGGATCTTGGTCTATTGAAACAAATTTAAGGCCAATTTTGTTATATGTATATTTCTGCTTTTGATTAAGGTATTGTGTTTGTGCAACTCACTTAAAAGCATAATGTATAATTAATAAATACAGGTTAATAGATAATCATCTGTAATAGTCAAACTTGTAGTCATTAGTTAGATTTTCTAGATATATAGAGATATATTTCAGTAAGATAGGTATTCTTTTTTTTTTTTTTTGGTTTTTTGAGACAGGGTTTCCCTGTAGTTTCTAGAGCCTGTCCTGGAACTAGCTCTTGTAGACCAGGCTGGCCTCGAACTCAGAGATCCTCCTGCCTCTGCCTCCCGAGTGCTGGGATTAAAGGTGTGCGCCACCACCGCCCAGCAAGATAGGTATTCTTTAAACCTTTCAAAGACCAACAGAATATGGCATTTAAAATGTTTTAAGAACTTAGGACTTGGGGCTGGAGAGATGGCTCAGAGGTTAAGAGCATTGCCTGCTCTTCCAAAGGTCCTGAGTTCAAATCCCAGCAACCACATGGTGGCTCACAACCATCTGTAATGGGGTCTGGTGCCCTCTTCTGGCATGCAGGCATACACACAGACAGAATATTGTATACTAAATAAATAAATAAATAAATACATAAATATTTTTTAAAAAAAAGAACTTAGGACTTTTCATGACAATGAGACACATCTGTTCCTGGCAGCACCAATTACTTGAAGAGGATGATGGGCATCAAAGAGGCTGCTTATGGAGTTAGTTAACCGTTTGTGCAAGAAACTGCTCTTGCCTGGACTGCTTGATGGTATGCTGTGTGAAGTGGATATGCAGGACCCACAGAGAATGACTGCTGAACTTGCCAAAAGGTGAGATGGTTCTTTGGGATTCCTGCTTCATGAAAGAACTGCCAGGCATTCTACACAGAAGAAGAAAGCAACTGATGAACTTTGCCAGTACAAGGCATAAGAGATCTTCAAATTTCCTGCTTTGTGGAAAAGTCTGCCAGAAACTATGAGCCTGTAGGCTAAATATGGAGGCCAAAACGTTACAAAAGAACTTTGGGTGACTGTCCAGGCAGTGAGATGTCTCTGTCAATTCTAGAGTTTTGGAATGCATTTCCTATTAACTTAGGTAATATTATATCCTTTTGGAGTCTTTGATTGAGTTGAAAAATAGATAGTTATAATTATAGCTTTCCTTAGTTATGATAAAAGATAAAGTAGATATAAATATTTTAACTGTAATTCTTGGCTGATAACTGTTTTATTGTATACAATCTTGCTATGTTAAAGTCAAAACTTTCCTTTTAATTAGACAGGTGATGTGGGAAGTCATTCTGTATATGTGTTTCTTCTATCGGTTAATGAATAAAGAAACTGCTTGGGCCTAGGCAGAGCAGAATAGAGCTAGGTGGGAAAACTAAACTGAATGCTGGGAGAAAGTAAACAGAGTTGAGGAGAAGCCATGTAGCTACCACAGGAAACAGACAACAGATGGAATCTTACCAGTAGGCCACAACCACATGATGGCAGATTAATAGAAATGGGTTAATTTAAGATATAAGAGTTAGCCAATAGGAAGCATGAGCTAATAGGCCAAGCAGTGTTGTAATTATTTTTTTCAAGACAGGGTTTCTTTGTACCTTTGGAGCCTGTCCTGGAACTAGCTCTTGTAAACCAGGCTGGCCTCAAACTCACAGAGATTCACCTGCTTTGCCTCCCAAGTGCTGGGATTAAAGGCGTGCGCCACCACTGCTGGGCAAGCAGTGTTGTAATAATACAGTTTTGGTGTGATTATATTGGGTCTGGGCATCCGTAAATGAGCAAGCAGCCTCTGCCAACAAGAGACCATGGAGGAACACTGCTCATTGGCTGGCTACCTAGTTTGTGTCCAGTTACCTTTCATGTACAACCAGGCCTACCTGCCTAATGATAGTACTGCCTAAGGGGGCTGGGATCTTCTACATCATTACCAACTAAGATATTGCTCCCAAGAAGTGGCCATAGGTTAATCTGATAGAGGTAATTCCTCAGTGAAGATTCTCTCTGGCCAGTTGTGTCAAGTCCACAACCAAGATTAGTCATCACAATTTATTTATTTTGTGTGTGTGTGCATGTGTTATATATGTATGTATGTGCACACACGCATGCCTGAGTATAGAAGCTAGAGGCAATGGCACGTGTCTTCTTCTATTACTCTACATTATTATTATTTTTTTATTAAGAATTTCAAACAGGGTTTGTCAATGATCCTGGAGCTCACCAATTTGACAAGACAAGCTGGCCAGAAAGCCCTAGGGAATCTTCCTGTCTCCGACCCCCAGTATTGTCATTACAGGTTCTCGCCTGGCTTTTCCCATAGACTCTGATGATCTGAATTTAAGTAAGTCCTTAGGCTTGCATAGCAAGTAATTCACCAACTGAGCCATCTTACTACCCCTTAGCTTGATTTCTTAAAAAGCTATTTGCCAAAATCATCACATTAAATGCAAAAGATTAAAAGCATTCCCTATTCCCACTCAACACAGTATTGGCCATTGCTACCACTAAGACAGGAAGAATAGCTTAAAAGGTGGGGAACAGAAGCTATAATCATTTTCATATCTTAGCATTAAACAGAAGACTTAAAATTATATAGAGCAAACTTAAAAAGTTTTAAAAAGTTGTGAGAGCCTTTAATCCCAGCACTCGGGAGGCAGAGGCAGGCGGATCTCTGTGAGTTCGAGACCAGCCTGGTCTACAAGAGCTAGTTCCAGGACAGGCTCCAAAGCCACAGAGAAACCCTGTCTCGAAAAACCAAAAAAAAAAAAAAAAAAAAAAAAAAAGTTGTGAGATCAGCATATCTACATATATGTTTATAAATATATATAAGTATATAAATATATAATATATATTCCCATATATTTGTAGCAGATAGTTAGAAAATACATTTTTTCCTTTGAGACAAGGTTTTTTATGTAACCCTGGCTAGCCTAGAACTCACTAGACCAAGCTGGCCTCAAATTCATAGAGATCTACCTTCCTTTACCTCCCAAGTCCTGGGCTTAATGACCACAACTTCTGATGCAGAAAAATACAATTTTAAAAAGGATTATGAGTGCTAGCAAGACAGCTCAGCCAGTAAAGGCACTTACCTCCAAGCCTGACGTCCTCAATCCCAGGTTCCACATGGTGGAAAACAGTTGTTCTGTCCCCCATGTATGTGACATGGTATACTTGGCCACACACAGTAAATAAGGCATAATAAAAAGTACCATGAGAACCGTGAACAATAAATAAATACAGAATATGATAGAGAAATTTTAAAGAATATTTTTTAAAAACCTGAATAAATGATTGCTATGTCACATTTAGTATCAATGATTTCTATTTTCAAAGTAAACAATTACTTTATATGCTGTTAAATTCCTTCCCAAGGGGAACCATAAACAGCATTTACTGTTCTTCCCAAGGTCCCAACAACAAGCTAACAAATTAAGCACAGTTCTGCCAATGTTCACTCTGGGAAATCTATGAGTTTACTGAACTTCCTTATAGAGCATAGGTGAGGTGGAGTGCTCCTCCCTCAAGACCTCCAAACTGGAAAGTCTGTACCCAGTAGGGTGATGGTTTCCCACAGTCACATAGATGGAGCCCGTGTCCCCTAGCCTCCCCCACCTACATATGCCAGCTCCTCCTATATACTATGGTGCCACAAGCAATTAAAGCAATGTTGCAAATCATAAAAGGCAGCATTGCAAACCATAATAATAGGATTCTCGGTTATGACCCACACACTTCCATGCGGGGATGTAAACTGTCAACAAACCCCGGCGGGATCATCCTTTTGCCAAGGGACACACTGAACCTCCACAGATAGCAGTTGCTTGTCTCAGAGTCATAACAGTGACAGACACCAAAATTCCAGGCAAGGTTTTCATGCACAAGAACAAGTGGCCATGAGTAATCGAGATATTCCTGAAGAGAATAAAGCAGTTGGAGGGAGGCATCTTCTTCTAGTTAGTTATCATCTCATTTATGGTACTGTGGCTTAAACACAGAGGGAGACAGTAGGACCAGGGGCACAGACTGGCAAAACCAGAGATATACCCACCCAGAAACAGAAACTTGGTTTGGTATGTGGCTTAGGTAAGGTGTGATTCAGGAAGGAAGGAAGGAAGGAAATAGAAGCTCATATATCATAAAGGTACCACAACCTGGAGGAAAGGTAACTGAACCCAGGTCCTCTGCAGCACTCAACCATCTCTCAAGCCCCAGAAATTCTTAATTAAGTTACAAAAAGCAGCAGCAACAAGAACAACCACAGAGGAGCTGTCCTATTTTGCTTTGTATTGCTGTATAAACATCATGACCAAAAGCAACTTAGGAAAGCAAGGCTTCCTTTGGCCCACACGTCAGGATCACAGCCATCATAACGAAACCCAAGACCTCCTCAAGCACGTTGGGAGCTCCAGGCAGAGACCTTGAAAGAAATCTGCTCACTGGCTTCCTCCTGTGATTTGAGCAGCTTGCTGCTTTCTTGTACAGTCCAGAGCCACCTGTCCAGAGTGACACCACCCACAGTGGGCTGGGTCCTCCCACGTCAATCATCTGCCCCCAGACTCCTACAGGCCAATCTGATACAGGTGTTTCTTCAGTTGAGGTTCCCTCATCCCAGAGGACCCCAGCTTGTGTCGAGTTGACACTAACCAGCACAGGAACACACCAGTACACACCTATCCAAACACAAAACAAAACCAAACTGACCCTCTCTTCCAGGGAAAAGGCAAAAGGCACTGGGGTCCAGACACAGCACTGTTGACTGGCAGACTCTTTCCAGCTTACGGACTGAGTTCTAACAAGTGAGAGTTTAGTACACACAGAAGGAACAAACTGATAAAAAGCTGGCAACTCGGTAGAGAAGCAGAGTACATGAGCAAACATTTCACAGGAAGGGAGACCGGTTAAGCCAACAAACTAGCGCAGAGATAACCAGGATATACAGATTACAACGGCATTTTACAACTGGGTTTCAAACATTTTTAAATTTTAGAAGACGTGGGCAGGAATTCTCCCATGCTATCTTGGGGAAAGAAGCCAGTTTAATCACCTAAGAAACCCAATATTCCTGTTCCTAGGCATATGACCTAAAGAATCTCTCTCATGGGGGATGTGAAAGGTCACCTGACCACCGACCATGCTGCAGGAAGGCTGTACAATCATGGAGGGAGGACCGACTGATGAAGGGACACGATCCGTGTGTACGGAAAGGTCACCATGAACCTGTCCGAATATATGCCAGCACAGACCAAGAAAAAGAAAAAGTAGGTGTTGCAAAGTTGCAAATTTGAAAAATCAGTATTGATCTAAACTATCCTTCCATAAAACAGTTAAAACACCAAACATTCAAAGGATGGAATTCTACATGAAGCAGCTAAAAATAACAAACAAATTCACAGGCAGCAACACAAAATCTCAAAAACAAAGTATCGAGCTAAAATAAAAACTTAGAAAGATTTGTGTAAACCAAGACGCCATTTCTATGGGGTTAAAATATGCAAATAATAAAGGCTATGGAAACATAAAGAAATTAAAAGCATCACATTATCCCAACAGCTATTATCTCAATCTAGGAATGGTGGATGCCTCTGAGAAGGAAGCAGAGTGATGGGAAGACAGGAGCAGAGTCAGCTGGCATTTGGTCCTCTCTATTCTATGTGGGTGTGTGTGTGTAGATTTATATGTACATATACTTATATGTATATATACATATATAGATCCATCTATACATTCTATTTAAAAAACAAAGTCAGTCACAGTGCTTGTCACCAAGCCTGACGTTGGAATCTACAGAGTTTAAAGATGAACTGATACTACAAGGGTTTCTCTGACCCTAACCTTCCCCCATGTATAAATAAAAATCTAATGAAAGTTTTAAGTAAGTAAAATAAAGCGTGAAGTAAATACAGCAGAACTGTGGGTACCACTGAAATTATTTCTTCTTTGTAGCTTCCAGTGTGCTTTAAATATTTTTGCTTAAAGAATGAATAACTCTACAATTGTAAAACTTCATTTTTCCTAGTAAGTCTTCAAAATGATAGAATTTCTAATGCTAAGATATCTTTAAAATGTAATCACAAGAATTGTTCAAGTGAGGAGTGGTGGTAAGCACCTGTGAATCCAAACCTCAGAAGGCAGGAAGATTGCTAGCTCAGAGCTAATCTTTCTCAGAACAAGCAAAAACAAGGTCCAACTTCTCATTGTGAAATATAATTCAGTTTTAAGTATATGTCCATATGGTAAGAAAATGAATGAAGCACTTAGACATAAATTATAAGTACCCTAACCATATATAAATCTGTGGGGAAAGGATTGAAAAACAATTTAAAAACAAACCCCTGAACTTTAAAGTTACAAAAGGCTTTGGGTGAAGTGTCTCTAAAATTTTTATGTTTTAGATTTGGCTTAATGGATAAAGGAGCTGTTTAAATAAATAAGTGATGAACTTCATAGAAAGATTTGACTTTGGTACTAATTCAGAAGTACAAATTTAACCAAACAGAACTTTTCAGAGGCAGAGGAGGATAGAGTGAAGGGTGTCCCTTCTGTTCACTCTCTTCTGCTCAATGATCAGGCTAAACAAACAGGCAGACAACAAAATGACTTGGGTCAAATCACTATACACTCCCAACTTTCAAGGGCAGCAGCAGCCACAGGTCCTGGAATGGGGGTTGGAGGGAGGCGCCATCCTCTGCTGGTCCTTTAATTAAGGCGGTGCTTAGAGAACTCGGTTGTTCCGTTTGTGTCTCAAATCAATCAGATGAAATTCACCTTTACTGCGCTTGAATCCTGATAGCTCGGCACACTTGATAGGTAATTCAATCGTGTCTGGCGTAGACGCACACAAACTCAAATTAGCTACCGAAAGAACTCAGCTTCTCAGACTTAGCTGTGGTTTTCCACTTTTGTGCAAGAGCTGAGCTTCACCAACTGGCTAGCTGGAGGCATTATTAAAAATTTAGCGACAGAAACAAAGGTGTGCTGGGTGTCTCTCGTTACCCTTTCTACGGTTACCCCGGCAGACAAAAGGCATGGAGCCCACCTCATGAATAATGCGACACGGAATATTCACAATCCATTTTTAATGGAGCCAAGTAATAACATTAAGAGAGATATTTGCAATCTTCAAATTTCACAGGGCAACAGGCACAGTAATTTGTTTTGATTCTAAATTGAGGGATATTGAGATAAATATTTTTCCCAGTTTAAAAAGAAAGCCAAAATTATAGTGTCCAGGTTAAATTGAGGAGCTAAAGCAACGGAATTGCCAGTTCAAGCCCAGCCTGTGCTACTCAGCAAGACCCTATCTCAAAGCAAACGAGAGAGAGAGAGAGAGAGAGAGAGAGAGAGAGAGAGAGAGAGAGAGAGAGAGAGAGAGAGAGAGAGAGAGAGAGAGAGAGAGAGAGAGAGAGAGAGAGAGAGAGAACACAACTCCTAATAACATAAACATGAAAAAATGGAAGTTGAGCAAATATTCCAGATGTCACCAGGCAAGATGGGGAGGAGACAGAACCGGCAGGTTTCAATCAGTTCCACTCCCGTGTTATGCTTTTACTTTCCAATCAGGTTGAACCAACAGACCAGTGTACACACTGACTCGTGAGTAAGGTGTCTTCAGCAAGGGCTTTGTCCCCCACCCTTGGATTCTTCATTACCCACAGTTTCTGAGAAGCCACCTTCTCCAACCTCAACCAGTAGACTCTGACCGAGAGTAAACTGACTTGGAAAGACCTGGTCTTAGAAAGCAAGCAAGGATGACCAAAGGCTGAACGAAGCAGACAGAAGACCTCTGACCCTCCCACTTAGAAAGTCTCGCGTGATTTCTGGCTGCGGGAGGAAGTGGGTGGCTCTCTATCACCTACTGCTGAATGAAGCTCCAGGGGACTTGTCCTCTTTGCTGTGTCTCCAAATGCATGCTGGGTACTGGGATGGCGTGTGGGAAATTGACTTGAATGGAAATGGGCAGTGTTGGTGGTTCCCCTGGGCCACGTGGACTGAAGCTCAGCTCTGACTGGAAGATTCCAGAGCAGAGGAAGTAGGAAAAGCCAGGACCTTATTCTGCTTCCGGTCTTTTAAAGAACCTACTGATGGGAGAGAGACAGAATAACCTTTGCTGGGTAGTTTTATGTCAACTTGACACTGTTGGAGTTACCTCAGAGGAGGGAACCTCAATTGAGAAAATGCTTTCATAGATTGGGCTGTAGGCAAGCCTGTGATGTATTTTCTTAACTGGTGATTGATGGAGAAGGGCCCAGCCCTAGGCTTGTGGTCCTAGGTTCTATAAGAAGGCAGGCTGAACAAGCCATGATGGTCAGGCCAGTAAGCAGCTCTACTCTAAGGCCTCGGCATCAGCTCCTGCCTCTATTTGAGTTCCTGCCTTGACTTCCCTCAATGGAGTACAGCTTGGGATATGTAAGCCAAATAAACAAATAAGCCCTTCCCTCCACAAGCTGCTTTATTCATGGTGTTTTATCGCAGCAATAGTGACCTAAGACAAGCCCAGGTCCCCACTTCATCCTTCCTCACAGTTTAGGCTTGTAATTTGCCTTCAACACAGCAGTCAGCCAATCCATCTCTGTCCGTCCCTCCCTCCTTTCCTCCCCCTCCCTCTCCGTTGCAGTCTCTATGGAATCTGAGTAGTCAGAATTAGATTGGGTGGTCAGACCACAGCCATGTTTCCAAGAAAACTAGGAAGTGAAAACATTTGCCAAGTTACAGGATGCATCAGTGACAGAGCCTACAATGGGCTCAAATCTGGGCTGAAAAGATGGCTCAGAAATGAGACGACCCTTGCAGAGCACCTGAGCTGGGTCCACCACCCATGTCAGACAGTTCATAATGGCCTATAACCAACCTCAAGATCTCCAACACCCTTTTCTGGCCACCTCAGGCACTGCACACTCACGTACATGCATGAATAACACACGCAGAGACACACATACAAATAAAAAACATTTTTAAAACACTCAGATCTCTAAATCAAAGGCCTATGATTTTTCATCTAGGAGCCTATGTCCTATTTTTTAAGTGAAATTCTCAGAGGGAAGAACTGAGGTCCCTATGGGACCATCCAGGACTCTTTAAGGCTAGGAGCTGAGTTTTACACACCTCCTAAGGTTTTATTTAAAACATAATAGCCAGGTATCATGGCACACACCTTTAATTCCAGCACTTAGGAGGCAGACAGATCTCTGCGTTGACTATATAGATATGAGACCTTGTTTTAAAAACAGAAAAGTTGATTGATTGATTGATTGATTGATTGATTGACTGGGGACTAGAGAGCTAGCTCAGCAGGTTTGAATGCTTTCTGCTCTTCTGGATGAACTGAGTTTGGTTCTGAGCACACATGCCTGGCAACTGGCAGCTACTCAATCACTCCAGTACTAGGAGATCCAATGCCCTCTCTAGTCTTAGTGTGTAGGTACGCTCATGTGTGCATATCCATGTGCAAACAATGACACACAGACACATAACCAAAAATAATAAAAATAAATCTTCTTTTTAAAAAGAAATAAGTATCTCTGAGGCATAAAAAAGGGAAAAATATGGATACTTGAGCAATTGGTATCCACTCTGGTATTCCTTGGCGGCCCTCCAGTTCCAGCTTCCCCCACAGGAAAAAAAAAATAAAAACACCAGTGGCCTTCCCCTGAATTTCTGATCTAATGAAAGGCAATTTGTAATAGTCTTAATACTTTATTAATTTAAAACAACATTCTAATAAATATAATCTAACATACATAATGCACTCAAGAAGATTTAGAAACATTTACAAAACCTCACAGTAGAAAGACTTCTCTCCTAGATGGTACACAAGGGGCAGGAGTTGAGAGTCAATGCCTTTGCCCCACATCTACCAGCCCAGGCTGGTAAAGGATCCACTTAACAATAAAAACTGGATTTGCCCATGAATTTTTAAAATGACCCTCCAGTTGCTTTTTGTTTACACTTGCGAAGCCCCAAAAGTGTCAAGTAGGAAGTCTGAATATTTGTGTGGTCTTTCAGAACTCCCTTGGAGGAGGAGAACACGGGCTCTAGCTACTTTGAGATTCAACCGCTAGCATTTGAGGGGCAGGGGCAGCTGACTTCAATCTCTGGCTCCCCAGTTCCTTACTCTGATAAGCTGCGGTCAATAACACTTGCTGAGTAGATGAAGGACATCTTCCCACAGTGCCACCTCCTCGGATGACACCACAGAGGACCTCTGAGTCCCTCTCATCACCAAGTCCACTTTTTTTCCCCTGCTTCTTTCTGACAAGCTTGACGGTGGTGCGTCTGGTGATTTCAAAGGAATGAAGCCCCTTCCCTAAACCAGTGTCTTCAGAAGAGTAATGCTCGTCCTTTCTAAATAATGCATCAGCCAGTGACCAAAGTGAGTTCTTTCCTGCCTGTGAGACAAGAGCAGAAAAGCGAAAGCCTGGGAGGTGCGAGATTTCATCGGATCCGCATCTTCAGACAATTGCTGTGGTTGTGGCTCCCACTCTGAGCTGACCTTTGCAAAGGGAGTTCAGTCCCCAGCAGCTTTGGGAAGGAGGGTGAAGGGGAAAGCCATAGTGAGCTTTGCCAGGGTCTGAGCAGGGCTGGGAGGCAGGCAGTCCTCTACAGTAGTGTTCGCAGCTG
Source organism: Arvicola amphibius (assembly GCF_903992535.2). Classification (NCBI taxonomy): domain Eukaryota; kingdom Metazoa; phylum Chordata; class Mammalia; order Rodentia; family Cricetidae; genus Arvicola; species Arvicola amphibius. The sequence continues at coordinate 1,197,018 of NC_052047.1, read as the reverse complement.
CTGTGCAGACGGCCACCGTGCTCATTTGAGTCCATGCTGCGTCTCCCGGTGCCGCCTGAGATCCACCTTCCTCTGGAAGCCCTTCCCACACAGGTCACAGCCGAAGGGCTTGAAACCCGTGTGCTTTCTGCTGTGGGTAATGAGGTTGGAGCTCTGACTGAATGCTTTGCCACACACCTGGCATTTGTGGGGCTTCTCACCTGCAAGGATGGAAGACCAAGGGCAGGAAGTATGAGCCTATGATAAAACTGGCAGGGACCCGTTGCTACCCGCACGCCCTTTCTAGCAGCTGGTTAAGACCTTCAAGACGTTGGAGGGTGATGGGCTGCGACATGAACCAGCTCATGACCTGCAGCTTGGTACCAGTAAAACACGGGTGCACCAGGTGGAAGGAGACTTTTTGAGTGGAGGCTCCCAGCCAAAGGTCTCAAACGGTTTCCTGCTAAACGGAAACTGAGCAAAGGCCACGTGCCCTCCCCAGCTGAATCCACCCCGGAGGACTCGCCTGCCTGACTTTTAGAAGCACAGGGCCCCCAGCAGATGTTCGGCAGGAGGTGGGAGGGGCCGTCCTACAGACCCTATGACTGCTTTCGTCAGAGGAAGTTTTCAAATCTGAGTTTCCAAGTGGGTGTTGTTTTGTGTGGCCAGTGAAGCTGTCTTCTTTTCTCGCTCTTGAAACACACAGGTTTGTCCAATGTCTTAATTTTTTAAAATCCACACGAGGGATTTTAAATCACTTCTTAAGGTTGTCTGTTCTATCTTTTACTTTCTTTCTTCCTCTCTTTGAGGTTTTAAATCACAGGATTCTTAATATGCCAACAACTCTTCACTACAGATTAGCAGATAACAGGCACACACAAGAGGGGAAAATTTTAAAAACAGGTAAAAGGAAGAAAGCCAACAGCTTTTGTCTTTCCCTGTCTTGTGAAAAGGTTAAAATTGGGGCAAACAAACACATTCCCAAATAGTCCCTTCATGACTCTATGGTTGAGAATTGGTCTTGGGGAAATAAAACAAGCAAACAAAAACTGTGTGTGTGTGTGTGTGTGTGTGTGTGTGTCTGCCTGTCTGTCTGCTTGTTCTTAAGGAACCTCCTGTGTGTTCTTTTCTCTCTTCATGCTTAAGATTTCCTGACAAGGACTCACCCAGAGAAACTTGCTCTATTCCTCAGAGTCAAACATATCTGTGGAATGAATTCTAGCCAGAATATAAATGTTTAATAAAGACTTGGATGTGTCATTCAGTCAAGATTCTAGTTGCATTTTGATAAGTGTCTTGAATAACCTATAAAGGAAAATTTTGGGACAAAGGGGCATGACCAAAGTGTTTTTTTTTTTTTTCCTGAGTTTTCTGATACAAATATCTACACTGTTCACAAATGTTTAAAACATGGATTGTGGGCTCCTGGAAGGCACTGTGATTTTTTTTTTTACATATTTACTTACTAATTTTTTTTTTAAATACAGGCTATTACTATACAGCCCTAGCTGGCCTACAATCCACTATGTAGCCAAGGCTAGTCTCCATGCGCAGGGATCTGCCTCCTGTGCGCCACCACATCCAGCTGTGGTTTGATTTAAAGTGATGTTCATGAGCTCCAGTAAGGTCAGAGATTTTGGTCTCATGTAACCGTCATGTTGGCTATTACAGGAAACGCTCTTAGGGGCAGAGAATCACTTAGTTCACACGCTTCCACACTAAGCCCACTCATCTGTGGCTGAAGTGTTGAGGAAGGAGTCCCAGGCTGGAAGCCAGAGCACTAGGATTTACTCAAACTGACTCTGATAAATCGCTCGATGTCTGGACAGTAAAAGAACCTCACTTTACCGTACAGAGCAGCAGGAAAACAGAAGGGAACGGACAATCTGAAATACTTGGGTATTTTTAAAACATTGTAAGAGGTTAGGAATAGTCACGGTCAGGGAACAAAATTGTTAATGTTTTGAAAAGAACAACAAATAAGAGAAGTTTCCAACACTAACCAACTCCACAACTGAAAGTCTAATATAACAAACAGGTGGAGGCCACATACATGTGAGACCTCCGACCAGCACACCTGAAGCTGAGCCCTGTGTGCCTCTATTGCCCATCTCTAGAATGGAGATGGGAACACAGGCTTAGCAGAACACTTGGTAGCATTTGCCTTCCTTTTTCTACTCAGACAAGATAAACTCTTATAAAAACGAAGTGCAGGAGCCACACATGAATTCTGATGGCCGTAGTAAAACCTGGGAGGTCTCTGATGTTAACATAGAGGAAGATACTCCTTCATACCCAATGACAAGGTCTCTCTGGGGGAGAACTCCTGCACCACCCTGGAGCCAGATTATCAGAGGGGAGTCACCTTGGCTCCCAAGCGCCTCCTACAAGCCCGGCCCCTTCCAGTCACCTGTGTGGATGAAGGTGTGTTTCTTCATGTCGGACTTCTGGTGGAATCTCTTGCCACAGTACTGACAGGGGTAGGGCCGGGTGTCCGAGTGAATGAGCAGGTGTGTGGACAGCGTGGACGACCGCTTGAAGCTCTTGCCACAGATCTTACAGTCAAAGCTTCGTTCCTGCAGAGGGGACAGAAAGGGAGAAGGAGAAATGCATCGCTCCTCCATAGGGTGCCGCCCTCAACGCCGTGGACAAACCTCTGGGAACCAGAGTCCTCCTCTTTTCTCCCTTCCTCCGTTAGTTTCAATCCCCACCCATCCTTCAACACCTCCTTATTAACATGCTTTCTGCCAAAACACTTTTCAGCCACAACCCTCCACACCCCAGGGCAAAAGCATAGCTCCACCCTGCATTTTTGACACCCATTGGCAGATTTCTTCACCCTCCTCGAGATGACCCCCCACCCTAGTTACTGTGGGTTTGGAGGAGATGAGCTGTTGTCCTGGCCACTTGTGTAGCATTTCGCTTATAATCACTGTACAGGCGTCCGCCAAGGACCTGCTGTGCTGCGTGAGTCTCAGGTGTCGGAAGCCTTGGACTTAGGCAACAATTATAAACGAATAGCGCAGCGCGTACACTGGATGCTGTAGCTGAGCTGAGTCCCTTTCATGCCAGGCAGGAAGGATGAAGGGAACACAGAAAAGAAAAGGCGGCAGCAGCAAACCTTCCTCCTGTCCAACAGAACTCCACCGCTGGAAGCTGACAGCGGGGCAGGACCACAGTCTAAGATTGCCGCAAACCCCGGCCCTCTCTCACCCACGTTTCTCTACACACCTAAATCAGAGCAAGCAGAAGGGGCACCAGAAGGAGCCCGGAGACAACGGAAACGTGGCCGGCGCTGCATGGACACGCGACTGAAAGGACCCCAGGACAGCGTCAGGCCTCCAGAGCCCAGCTTACCTGCGAGTGCACGGCTTTGTGCTGCTCCAGGCTCACCGCGTGCCCGAAGGTCTTGCCGCACATCTCGCACGCGAATGGTCTCGTGCCGCTGTGGGACCGGCGCACGTGCACCTCCAGCCCGTGCGGTGTGGAGAACACCTGGGGGCAAGTGGGGCCAGGGAGAAGGCCGCTGAGGCGGGTCTCGGTTTGTGGACGCTGGAGGGTCACGGGCTGGGGGCGCAGGCGCAGGGCTGAGAAGGCCAGGTGCGCGGGAACCTCACCTTGCTGCATTTGATGCATTTGTAGGAGCCACCGCCCAGCAGCAGGCGGGTGCACAGCAGTTCTGACTCCACCTTGACGCCCACGCTCTTGTCTGCGTGGATCTCGTGGCCGCGATCTTGGTACAGCCGGCCCGCTGCTGCGTTCGGCCGTTCGTAGAGCCCGGCCGCCGAAGGCCCGAAATCTCCGTAGAGCCCCAGGCCAGAGCCGCCGGTGGCTCCGCCCGCAGCACCGCAGGTCCCTGGTGGCCCCGCACCGGCTCCGCCCGCAGCCGGCTCAGGGCCGTACAACGGGGCCGATTGGCCCGGCTCCCCGCCGCGCTCGCAGAAGAGGCTCAGGCCGGCGCTGCGCTCCAGGGCGGTGCACTGCCGGTAGCTCTGCACCAGGTGCCGCAGGTCGGACCCCGCGAGGCCGCTCCAAGCGTAGGGCTTGAAAGGCAGGGTGTAGGGTTGAACTTCGTCCAGAGACCTGCACAGCGACTTCTCAGAGGCTGTGGAGGCACAGAAGGCCGTCGGGTCAGGTTCGAGGCTGCTGGGCAGAGCAGCGACCAAGGTTTCTAGCTGGTTAGAACGCTCAGAATCCAGGACACCCTGGGGAAAACTCAGTCAGGCCCGCGGGACTTCCCGGGCCTAAGGCAGGGCAGCAAAGTGAGGCTTAAAATGGCATAGAACGAGGAGATCGGAAAATTCGATTGGTTGGTTCTCTGGCTGGACCCCCATTCCCCAACACCTGCCAGTCCTGTTGGGAAAGACGTCTAGAGCTTAGGCCTAGGGTCCTGCTACAAGATCCTGGCCTCTCCTACTCCCTTCAAATTCCCCAATTAATTATTTTCTTTTGTGATAAATTATGAAGAAGGGTCAAACAAACAAACTTTGGATAGAAACTAGCTAGAAACACTAGACCGAACAGACTGAAATGCCTTCAGAGCTCTCGAAACTGTGAAGGTGTTTAATGTGTTCAGCACGGGGCAGCAGGGACGGACTCGAAGCACGCCCATACCTGATACATTTCTGATAAAAATTATTTTTACAGTTAAGAGTTAGCCACCACCTTCGGGAGAACTCCCCTTCCCCCACACACGTCAATTGTGCTGAAACTGGATACTGGATGGGTATTGAGTGAATGTACCGCACACTTCATGGGGGGGGGGGCTGCTCTGTGAGAGGTTGCGGGAGTCACACACACAGCCAGAAAGAACCCTTTGCTTGCAGGAGTAGATGAGCTATCTTTTAAAACCAGTACTATGACCTGGAAATAACCGACCATTGGCAGGATTTGTATTGATCTGCTCCTTCCTTACTTTTGTCAGGACCCGAGATACTCCCGCTCAACCCTAGTCACCTGGTTTGCAGGAAGCTCAGTTGCTCCCTGGAAATGAACCCCTGCATGCTGGCCCCCCCGAGACTGGGTTTTCCTAGCAGAGGAGGGAAATGAAACTTTCAAAGACAGAGTCAAGGAGCTGAGATTTTCCTCGGCAACCTCGCTCTCCAGTGTGGCATCCGGGTCTGTCCGGCGCAGACTGCCAGGTCTCTTGTTTGTGGTATTCGTGTCTGCGTCCTGAATTCTGGGCTCTGACACTTTCTAAACAATGAATTTTGGTCAGAAAAAGAAATGTCAGCCAGATGAAAGGACCGACTCATTTATGGCAACTGCCAGTTCCAGGCAACGAATTAAGGGCCAGCCTGGAGCTAACCGCCTTGGAATGAGGCAAAGGGCACTTAGGGCAAGTCGTCCAGTACGATGAGGCTTGATGCCTCCCCCTGGACCCCGTCCCCTTAGGAACCTGCTTCCCAAACAGGCTCTCTGCTTCCCTCTGTGCTGCGGGGTCCCCGACCTCTGCCAAAACGGGTCCTTACCTGGAGACACCGAGGGAGAAGGGGGCCTCCAGAAGTCCTCGAACTCGGAGCTCTGGTCACAAAAGCTGCTTTCGCAGCTGTCGGGGGTCGCGGAGGCTTTGTCATGAGCCTCGGTTAGCTGAGAGTCGGGGGACAAACGGTCTCGGGGTGCCGTCTTCACGTCGCCTGCATCCACAGGGTCTATGGAGAGGAGTCAGAAGGGAAGTCAACGTAAGCCTGGCTGGAGTGGTTCCACTGTGTCGCCTGCGTCCTCCTCTCTCCACTCAGACCCAGCCGGGAGCCCTCCCAGATTCAAGGGTCTACTACGGGCCGGTAGGGGCATCTCTAGCAAGCTCGGCAGAACCGGAGCACCAGGAAACAAACAAACAAAGCACCCTAGGGGCGTTGGGGTAGTCTCCCCTGGTTCTAGGAAGCGAGGTGGCTTGGAGCAGAGTCGGCGTCCCTGCCCCGCCCTGTCCCTGCGCGCCTCGCACCTGCTCTGCCCGGTGCGGGCACAGTCTCCAGACGGAGAGAGTAGTCTGGCCCCGGGGAACGCGGTTGGTGGTAGCTGTGCGCCTTCTTGCTCTTGACCAGGAAGGAGCGCGGCATGATGGCCAGCCTCTGGATGAATGTTTGGATCCTCAGCTTGAGGTTACTCCAAGTTCTGAGAGGAGTCAAGAACCGGGTGGAAATGCGGGTCAGCACCGATGGCGGCTGTAGACCGCACCCAGGCTAAGGGAGAGTACGGGCTAGGGAGGAGAGAGGGAGGTCCGCGGGAGGAGGGGCTTGGCCCCCAGGCGCCGCGCTCACCAGGTGGCACTCGGACAGGTGGCGCGAGTCCGGGCCTCCGCTGCCACTGCCACGGCTCAGTGGTAAAACCTGTCCCTGAGATCTGGCTCAGGTCCCTTTCCTCGGCCCTGCCCACGCCCTAGCCCCTCCCCTTCCCTAGCAAAGCTCTCCCATCAACTCTCCAGTCCATAACTGGCCCGTTATCCCAACTCAACCTTGCAATGCCCGCCTGGAACCTTCTGGACTGAGGAGAACGAATGGGCCGCGTTGGATTAGATTAGTTTAGGTGGTCAGGGTGCATCAGTTGTTGGGACCCGGAAGGGGCACGGATGGAGTCAAGACCGCCAAGAGTCCCGGGACAAACAGAAGCGAAAGAGGAGCATACTAGGCAGGACTGGTTTGCTCAGGGATTGTGTGCAGCTGAGGCTGGAGCAGAGAGAGGCAGGAAGCCAGAGGGACAGGAAAGTGAGGGGTGGGGGAGGTGGCAAAGGACCAACACTTGCCCCAGGAGAAACGCCCTCTGGAAAAAGTTAGCCTGGAAGCCAGTGGTGGTGCCGGCACTAGCCAGGAGAGTGACCGCTGTGAAATAGCCCAGACCCGACAGGCCTAGCCTCGGCAACTATGTCCCAGGAAGAAGTATTTTTCGATCTGCTCACCAATGATCTTGTCCTAAGGAACTTGAGGCTGAACTGCGTGTGCACAGACTGCCAAACACGCGGCGCCCAAATCCGTGGAGCAGCAACGGTTTAGGGGGCCAGACAGACGAAACCTGAGCGCGTGCGAGCGATCAGTGGCCAGAGGCCGGGGGTCCCCGGAGCCAGCATGGCTGAAAGCTGGCGTCGCTCTCATTAACCCCCAATCAGTTCACCTAATCTCGGGTCGAAACCTGAACCCGGCGGGGAGGCGGGGCTGCTACTGCGTCCCAGCTCCAGGTCGGCGGGGGGGGGGGGGGGGTGTGAAGGGGAGTACGCCGACCCTGAGGAGGCCTATGTTAAACGAATGTGCGCCTGCCTCCGAGGTCCTAGGCGATGGGGTCGGTTCCCAAGCCGGCGGGAACGGCTGCGGCGAGCTCAGGGACCAGGGCTCAGGGAAGTCCAGGCGGACAAACACTTCTGGTCCTTGCTCTTCGGCGGTTTGTTTAGACTGCGGAACCCGAGCTGCTTCCCTCCCAGGGCACAGAGCACACCTGACGTCCCCACTTTAAAGGAGACTAGGGATTCCCAACCCTAGTGTGTGGTCTTTCCCCGGAGGGATGGGAGAAAACTATGCTGGGAATTGCTGCAGGAGAACTAGGCTCCAGAAGGCCTGGGGGCGAGCGTGTCACACTCCTTGGTCAGGGTCGGCTCCCAGGACCCGGGCTCCGCCGCCTTAAAGCCCCTGACTGACTGTACGGCCAGAGGCTCCAACCAAGAAACAGTTCTTAAAGCAAGCATGAAGAGAAGGAAAACAGAGCAAGGGTCCTGGGGACCTTGGTGAGGCTCAGGCCGGCGTTGGCCAGGAGCAAGACCCGTGGGAAGCAGAAGGGCTGCATGATTCCGCGGTGGGTCGGCGCGTCAGCAACCACGCGGGACACGGTAGACACGTCCTCGCTCCAGCCACAAACCTACGCCCCTCTAGCACCCTGGAGGGCTTTGCTGGTTCCGGGTAGGAGGGGGGGGGGATGGCAAGGCCCAAGGCCCGGCGCGTGGGAAGGCAACCTCGTGCTGCAGCTGGCGTCCAGGGGGCGGGGCGGCACGCTCCTGGCACTGCGACCCGCCAGGCTTCCCCTGGTCATCTGAGGCCGGGAATTAGGGACCTGAAGGCAAAGGCGCTCAGGAGCAGTATTCCAGAGCCCAGCTGCCGCCACATGCCCACCAGATGGTTCCTTCCCACGTGGATCCCACTCCCTAGCTAACCTCCAAACCTTGTGCCCCCAACTCCAGATCTATCGCTGCACCAGTTTGGTGCCTTCAGAACCCTGCCCCTGGAGCTCTGCAGCAGGTGGGGACCCGCCAGCGCCCTCGGGACGTCCCCTAAGTGGCAGTGTCCTCCTACCAGTCCACCCCCGCCTGGGCGGGAGGCACAGCAGTTTCAGCAAACCTACCTGCGGGGTCAGGGCGCGGGCACCGAGCTCTGAGAGTGTGCAAACTGAATCTTGCTTTCGGGAGAGACTGATCTGTCTTTCTGACTTTTTTTTTTTTTAATCTCCTTCTGAGCTCAGCCCCCAAAACCGCAAACTTCACTTCCTGAGCGTTAGAGGCGCTTGCTAGCCCTCTCAGACCAATCCCCATCCCCCAGTGGGGCGATGGGCCACGAGCCTCCTTTGCGCAAGGGGTCAGGAGGCGACGGAGGGGGGGCATTCTTGCGGCGAGCTTCATGGGCACCCCTCAGCAGCCCTCCCCAATTTGTTTGTCTGTGAGACCAGGGGCTATCTATGGAGGACCCGGGAGGTCTGAGTACCCAGCACTAGAAATAACTAGAAAGAAAATCGAAGTATTCTTGGCTCCTGGAGACTTCCGCAGCGAGAAGTCACAGATTCAGGACACAGATTGACGGGAGAGGTGGGTGCGGGAGGGGGGGGGGCACTCGGCTCGCACGAGGTCTCTCTGGCCCTCTGGCCGTGGGCACCCCAACCCTGTCGTCTGTTTAGGCAGCGTCGCCCCCGGATCGCGGCCATGAATCACCGGACCCCGGTGCCGCCGGCCTGGAGCCCGGCTGGTGACCACCGCGTCCGCAGAGCGAAACCTGCGCCGCGGCCCCGAAATAGCTTGTTATGGAAACACTTGAGGATAAATACGCCCAACGAAGCTGAAAATACCTTGACACCCAATCCCAGAGGTTTGCTCATTTCCCTTCGGATTTAGGTAACGGTTAAATTTGGAAGAGGTGGGCGAGCGCCGACCCAGCGAAGAAGGGCCGGACTGGCGCGTCCCGCGGGCGCCGGTGGCATCGGTGGGCGCGTCCTTCCCGCCCCGGCCCCCGCCTCGCGCTAGCTTCCGGTGGTCGGAGCTGCGAAATTAAAGGCGCGGGGGCCGAGGTTCGCCTGAACCCGCCCTGCGGGGCCCAGGCCGGGGGCGGGGGGGCTGATTTGGCGCCTGGGGCTGCTGCCAGGTACTGGGCCTGGGGGACACTGTTCTGAAAGGACAACCCCCGAAAGTAATTGCAAAGTGAGGGCTTCGGGAATAATGTCCACCGAGGGCTCGTCCTCAGTGGAGGTGTGGAATTAGCACTTGATAGCAGGGGGGAAATACTCAAACTTCACTCTTCTGCAAGAAAAAAAAAAAAAGAAAGAAAAATGCAGTCACTTGAGACTGTATATTATGCTGTGTGGCAGTGCGTGCACTGTGTACACTCGGTGCCTTCACCCTCTCCTCCCTTGCAGGGGTGAAGCCGCTATCGGCCCTGTGCTCTTCCAAGTGAGCTGGGCTGGGTTTTGAGCGCTATTTCGTGCACTATAATTCTGCAATGAAACACTGGGGGACCAGCGATGACCTGCAGAGCTTGGCGCAGCGGGGGGGGGGGAGGGGGGGGGGAGACACCAAAATATGTTCGAGCGTTTGTCTTGTTAGCTCTTTGAGAATGAAGTCCTGGGATTTGTACTTGCTAAGCACATGGCAATGAACTAAACCTGTATCTATCATATTTTAGATTAATCCAAAATCGTTATAAGGAAAAAGGGCTTTTCCATAGGAAAAATGGCTATTTTTTCACTGTAAAATGTGGGGAATATTTGGTTAACATTGCTTCGCGTGTTTTAACAAACTTAGCATCTTATCTACCCCCTACAGCATAGATCAGTGCTGCCTGCTAGGACACACATCCTGTCTGCTAAGCTGCCCTCAGGTACAGGATGCTCAGCACACCCTTTCTTTATAGATCATGCAGAGGTGTGCAATCTTAAAGGGTCACACATACGGAATTAGCTAAAAGGAAATCAGGCATTTTCTATTAATAATTTATTTATTGTGTGCTTTGTCCTGTCCTCTTATAAATATCTCAGAGTAGTTCCAAAGTAAATGTTTCCCTTGTTATCTTGTATTATTTTTGACGAGGGGAAAAAATCAAAATTTTAGAAGAAAATGACAAATGTGACAAAATTGAATTTGTTATTAACCAAATTACAAAAAAAAAAACGTAATGATGAAACTGTTTTTTCATAGAAGCCAGCTCAGAGTCAAAATTTCCCATCCAGGCTCTCTGACTAGTCAGCAGTTTAGTTAAGTACTGCTGGAGGATCCATGGATCCTCAAGCAACAATAAAACCCTTCCTTAGGCCAGCCTAAATCACCCTGTTTTCATTTTGCTGTCAGCAGCCTCTTGGGATTTCTGACTTGGCAAATAAAACTGGGAGCTGGGGCAGGGGTCCTCTGAAGCAGGTAAGAATCAGATGGCATCAGAAAGGACTTCTGGAGGTGTATGTGTTGTGTGTGTTGAGACAGGATTCCCATCCTTGGGGAGCATAAGAGGAAGGCAGGGAGAAGGGATCCAGAGAGATAAAGAGGCTAACAAGAGAAGGAGGGTGGCAGGAAGCCATACCTGACTAGGACAGTCCAAGGACCTGTCTCTGGCTTAGCACTTCAAATCAGTTCTTTTTATACTGAACTGAAGGTAAAGAGAGTATCAGCCAGCATGCTGCGAGCTTTGCAACACACACACACACACACACACACAGAGAGAGAGAGAGAGAGAGAGAGAGAGAGAGAGAGAGAGAGAGAGAGAAAATCCTCTTCATCTTCCTTTGACAATGGAAATCTGATGAAGACAAAGGTACTTGAAAAAATACATTTACTTTTTTTCCAAGCAATTTACTGATTTTTTAAAAAGTAATATTAACAATATGCCTGTAGATGCTTAATGCCAAATGATTTTGTCTTCCAAACATTTCAGGTATCTGGCCAGTCAGCTGTCTGTTTGAAGGACCATCTCATATATCTATTGAGAAGGACAGTAAGGATCTGGCATGCAAACTCATCTCGGAGCTCAGAAGGCCGTGGCAGGAGAGCCACACGTCAAAATTTAGACTTACTTTCAAACAAAATGCTTAAGACATGAAGCAATGAGATATTACTCCTGGCTTCTTTACCGCTAAAATGCTGTCCTGGAGGGCTTGGGAAGAGTGGAGACCAAGAAACCCCAGAGAGGGCGCTGCTTGTACTCCCAGCATGCATTCTGGTAGCTCAGAAATGTTACAAGAAGGGGAAAAGACTTCATGCCTTTTGAAGGCAGATGAGATTATCGGTCTTTATTTTGCCAAATCAACCCGATACCGTGGGCAAGCTAGCGCAACTTTGCCAGCTGTTTCTCACCAGGAAGGCAGACCATCAGCCTCCACTGTAGAATAGGGGCGGAAAAGTCCTTTGATGTTAGCTCTTCACAGGTTCACGTGGGGAGTGAGAATGAGGGATTGCTATAAGAGCACCTGAGCCTTAAGAAGATGTTTAAAGGCATTATAAAGTGTATTAATTTGATTAGGAAGAGAATAAAATTCAGTCAGAGAACTTCCCAGGTGTTTTTTCTCCATTCTTGGAAAAAGATAGCAATCTCATAGCTATAATTGTGTGGTTTTTTTCCTAGCATATTTATTTTATAGAACACTAAGATTTTATAGTAAAATTTACTTAAGTAAAAATCATGGCATTAAAACATTATATAGTATATTATTAATATGTATAATTGTTTCGTTTTATGTACTGGCAAAAATACATTTTAGACCTTAATAATCTTTTATCATTTTAAATGCTGTAAATGATCTGTTAACTGTAATTTTCCTAACCACTCACCTAAGCATTTAGCTTTCTCTCTCTCTCTCTCTCTCTCTCTCTCTCTCTCTCTCTCTCTCTCTCTCTCTCTCACATAAACATTCAACCTGCATTCCCATCCTATTCCTCATAGGCCCTCAATATTCCTCTCTCTCTATCTCTCTCTCCCCCCTCTCTCTCTTCCCTCCCCCTCTCTTCTTATTTTTAATTAATATGATGTGAGTTTTCTTAACACTGTTCCCCACTTTCTTTGTACGTGGGTACATGGTGCTGGGGATGAACCCAGACTTTGTGTATGCCCTCACTCCAAACTCTTTCTTTAAGATCTATTTTTAAGAGTGGAGTTTCTAAGTTCAACAGTGAATATCTGAGTGGCCCTTGATACATACTAGAAATGTTTTCAGTAAGTCTTGGGTGATACATAAGTCAAAGAATTCATATCAATAAATAGCTAAAACCCTGTGAAAGACCACCATAGAACACTGTAGAATTGGTCTTTACTTTAGCACAAGCGTTTGTTGTAACAGTGGCCACACCCTTCATATATATTGCTGTGGTTGTTCTCCGGTATTAAAAAAGAAGCCCATTTGAGTTTTGTCCTTGGATAAACCGTCTTAGTGCAGTCAGAAAGAAGGTGAAGTGCATACTTTTTCTAAAATATTTAAATTCAAAGAAATTAAATACAAAGTGACAGGTTTATCAGATAAATAATTGCCCCTCAGCAGGTGAGATGGGCAGTGGAGGAGGGGCTGCTGGCTGCTGGCTGCCAAGCCAACACCTGAGTTGAGAGAGAACCGAGTCTCACAAACTATCCTCTTCCACATGCCCCCCAAAATAAACAAATTCGTAATTAAAATAAAAACCCTCCTTTTATGAGAAGCAACATATCAAAATAACATTCAAGATTGACATTAGTCAGAGTATGGTTTGATGGTCACCACTCATGGTCAGTAGGCATGCGAAAGCCGGAAAGTAAGTTTAGCCGAAATCCAGCTGTAAGCAAATGAATATAGCATGTCCACCAAGAGTAAGACCTGCCCCTCTTAAAATGCTTTTCGTGACTATCGCCCCATCCTGAGTGTGTGAGAGACAGACTCACTCACTATCTCAACATGCCCTCCCTTGACCCCGTTGGTCTTTGTAACACAGAATCAACTTTTATTTGCTGATAAGTCTTGGTATTTTTCCATTTAGAAACCTTAAAATTTGTTTTTTTTTTAACAGACATCTTCATGACCCCATTTTTTCTGAGACAAGTTTTTACGATGTGGTCCTGGTGGGGCTGGAACTTGCTCTGCAGACCAGGCTGTCTTCAGAACTGTGACCCCCTCTAGCACCACGCCAACGCTGCTGTTATAGGATGAGCCATGTCTGGGAAAGACCCCTTCATCTATCAACACTACGAATCTTATAAACATGAAGAAAAATGTTACCTTCCTTTAGTAAATATTTCCTGACTGGTATGTTTAAATCTCATTACTTTATAAAACATGATATCACTAAAACGTAAATTCTTACATGACAGATTTCACACATCTAAGGAGGGAGGGGCTGTTAGCTTTGGCGTTCAGGGTTCACACGTGAGGATGGTTCCTGAGAAGAGACTGAGTAAATAACATATCACAGCATGTGTGGGCTGAACAGTGTGACTCTGACAGAGACAGACTCAGTGTGAACTCTGACGGAAAAAATGTCGATTTTATGTAGTGGATGGAAAAAGCAATGAGAAAGAAAAAACCTTTTGTTTTTCTTTTTAGTTTTCATCATTTCCTCCAGGGATGTTTAGCGAAACATTTTATTCTAAATGGAAGAGTCTACGCATCATAATTTTCAAAAAAAAAAAATTACTCACAAAACCTAGTTCCTCTGGAAGGAATGTCTGACCTGGTATCTAGATATGAGGTAGAAGCTGGGTGTTCTGAGGATTTCAAGCCACTGCTGGAGGCTGGGGATCAGCCCTATTGAGCTCTCCTGGCACCAGGCTCACCTTCAGAAGGGAGGACAGGAGTAGAGGACCCAGAGGCCCATGGGTGCAGCCTACTCCCGGCTCCCGCTGTCCTTTGTCTCATGAAGAGAATGCTTAGCTGTCCCCCGAAGCAAGGAATCTAGTGGTTTCTGGTTCATGGATCCTTATCCAAGAAGTGGTCTAATGGTCTAACAAGCCCTGGTTTGTGTATTGACACAGGCGTGTGCATGCACACGCAAACACACACACACCACAGCCCTGTAAACACGTGCACTTTTATGCTTTTTCTAGTTCAGTTAAAAAAATTAAAGTGGCCGGGCGGTGGTGGCGCACGCCTTTAATCCCAGCACTCGGGAGGCAGAGTCAGGCGGATCTCTGTGAGTTCGAGGCCAGCCTGGTCTACAAGAGCTAGTTCCAGGACAGGCACCAAAAGCCACAGAGAAACCCTGTCTCGAAAAACCAAAAAAAAAAAAAAAAAAATTAAAGTGACTTTTTAAAGTCCTGTTGATTCAAAATCTCATCTCTTTGCATCGGAGTGAGAAAGCTGTGCACTCAGAGTCACTCGATCATCGTGGGCTTGAAAGGGGATGAGACGGACATGGGGAGGAGAGAAATGCTTTCCTCCCCTCTCCCAAAGACCCCACCCACCACCCCAGCCACGAAGGCTTTCTGTCTACTCTCAACAGGTCAGAAAATAACCGCATTAAAGTTTCTGGAGCAGCACAGCGGTGTGATAGAACATTCCCCTTGAGTGTCTTGTGAAGCCCAGGCTGGCCCTGGGTGAGCTGTGTGCCTGGGATGACCAAGACTTCTGATCCTCCTGCCTCCACTTCCCTAGTGCTGGGATTGAAGGCACGCACCACCACGCTTGGTTAATTCGATATTGGAGACTAAACCCAGGACTTCATGGGTACTAGGCAAGCATGTTACCAAGAGATCTAATCCTGAACACCAGTAAAACATTCATTTTCAAAGTAGAGAGAAGAGAAACTTTAAAACATACACCCATTTTTCACTATCTTCCTACGAACACCAGGCCCATTTTGGAGTGTTGTCTTTACAAAAGCATCTAGCTGCGTATCTCGTACACTGTGACCGTGTTAAATAGCTGTCCATCTAGATATGCACTTTTATTATTATTGGGGAGTTGTAGTCTCTCTCTCTATTTCCACTATAACTTATACTGTGACTTAAAAAAAAGTGTACTTGGGTTTTTCTGGAAGTAAAATTTTAAAATATTGTGTTTTCATCTTAATGAGTCTCATGATAATTTCGTACATGTATGTAATATATTTAGATCATATTCCTGCTTGTTGCTCTTTCTTAGCCCCCATTGGCCCCCTTCCTCTTTACAAATAATTCCCCTCCACTTCCATGTCCTAATTCCACATATGAAAGATAACACAGAATGTCTTCGGAGTCTAGCTCACTTCGCTTAATGTAATCATCTCCCATTCCCATCTTTCTGCACATGACATGATTTTATTCTTCTTTATGACTGAGTCCATGGTAAAATTATAACACATCTTTAAACTCATTGACGGAAACCTAGGCTGATTCCATATCTTGGTTACTGTAGGTGTTGGATCAGCAACACGCATGTGCTGGCTTCTCTGCTGTGTGACGGCTTCTATTACTTCTGACATGTATGCAGAGGCATGGTGTCACTGGTACTTCCATTTTTAGTGTTTCTTTAGGCACCTCCAGACTGAGTTCCATAATGGTGAGACTAATTCATATTCTGACCAATAGTCTGTAAGTGTCCCAAGCCTCTTGTATTCTTGCCAGCATGTCTGTTTTGTTTTGTGTTTTTGATGAGGGCCATGTGAGTAGATTCCAAGAGACTACGACGTAGTTTTGATGTGCATTGCTCTTGTTATTAAAGGGGTTGGACATTTTCCTGTGTAGTTATTGATCATTCATACTACCAATTCATTTGTCATTTATTGATTGTTGTTCTTTTGCTATTTAATTGTTAGTACTTTATGTGTTCTGGTATTAATCCTGGTCAGATAAAAGGCTGGCAGGATTCCTCTGAGAAATTATATAGGCAGTTTCCTTTCTGTCCAGAGGCTTTTAATTTGATATGGCCCCACCTGTCAGTTCTTCCAATTACTTCCTGAGACAATGGAGTCTTATTCAGCAAGTTGTTGCCAATACCTGCATCTTAAGTTCTTCCCACTATGTCTTGTTGTTTCCAAGTTTGTTAAGGTCTTTAGCCCATTCGGAAATGACTTTTGTTCATAGAGGAAGACAGGGATCTAATATCAGTCATCTACATGTTTGGATAGAGAATTCCTGGCACAATGTGTTAAAGAGACCATCTTTTCCTCCTCCCTTCCTCTCCCTCCCTCCTGTCCTCCTGCCTTCCTTTTTTTTTTTTTGTAGATCTTATGCATATAGTGTTTTGCCTGCATGTGTATATGCACTTCATATGTCCTTAGATGGTTGTGAGTCACCATGTGGGTGCTGGGAACTGAACCTGGGTCTTTGTGAGAACAGCAAATGCTTTTAACCTCTAAGCTTGTTCTCTAGCCGTAGCTGTCTTTCTTACGCATGGTCATCCCTGCTGAAGGTCAGATGCAGTAGAGTGAGAGTCGACGTCCCAACCTCATTTCCAGCCCATCACCTCGTTTCTGTCTATGGCAGTGCCATGCTGGCTTCCGTCATTATGAACTCTGCAGCATTATCCAAAATCGCGTCCTGTGATCGCTCCAGCATCACCTTCTTTGTGCATAATGAATTTCTCGGACGTTTAAGACTGATCACCAGGAAGCAATGTCTTCTATATACGACTAGCCTTGTGCAGGGCAGCTGTGGCTGCCTGCAGGCATCAAGTCAGTCCTAATTCCAGACTGGCTGGGGGAAGGGTGTGTGTGTGTGTGTGTGTGTGTATGAGAGAGAGAGAGAGACAGAGATAGAGAGACAGAGACAGAGAGAGAGAGAGAGAGAGAGAGAGAGAGAGAGAGAGAGAGAGAAGAGAGGAAGTCAGGAGGAGAAGTCAGTAAGGCAGGGATCTGGGAGGAGTTGGCTGGGGAGGGAAGAATAAGGAGTGGATCAGAATATACATGTATCTGCCTTTGATCCCAGCACTTGGGAGACAGAGGCAGGTGCATCTTTGATTCCAGCCTGGTCTACAAAGCAAGTTTCAGGACAGCCAGGGCTACATAGAAAAACTTTGTCTAAATATATATTCATACATATACACACACATATACACATACGTTTGTAAATATACACATACACACACACACACACTCAAAGAATACATTTTAAAATATGTTTTAAGAGCTGCGTCACCAGAGGTGAGTGACTGTTGGATCAAGCCTGAGCCCCCTCCCCCCAGGCCTATGAGCATCACCGCTGAGTCATTTTCCTGAAGGCATGCTCTTCTTGCACTCGTCCGTGGAAGATTATTAATCTCAGGGTAACTGAGAGGCAGCAGCGTATGGCAAAGGATGGGCACTGAGCCAGACTGGTAGATGCTGAAAAGTACGGCTTCGCCTTCTGTGCCTTGGTTTCCTCATATATGAGCAGGGCAACAGCGTAGCACCTACCCCAGGAGTGAACTTGTGTCTTCATAAGGGCCACATTCAAGCCTCTAGATCATCCCTGTCTCACTGACTGGATGGGGCTCCATGATACCGTGGAGGGGTGGAGTACCGTGAATTAGAACGCTAGTGTATGGGACTATATGGTGCCCTTTAACAGCCATTTGCTGTTGGTCTCTGTGTCTAACCTCGCATGTTTGTGTGGCTACTAAACAAAACTCCAAAGTATAGGTCACACTTCAGAGTCTAATCTCTTTTAAAATTTCCCTTTCCACAGGGTTTATTAGGCCCACTGTCACGGTGGGGAAAGCCTACATTTGGTCATGATGTTTTATCACAGCTGCAGAAAGCAAACCAAGACAGCAGCTCTGCTGCCCATTCTGCCTGGCCTTCTTGGTTGTTTTCCTGGGGCCTTGGCACAACCTCCATGGCTCTAGAACTCATGCATTTGGCATGCCTACCAAATCAGCGCCATTTGGATGATGCCAGCTTTTGCGGCCAGTTTGAGATATTCTTAGGCAACAGAGGACCATAGCAGCCTCCCTGTGGGTAAACCAGGCAAGACATGTCCCTATGTATCCCTGTTTCTCCAGGGTGCTCCTTTTGTAAATGAAAGTCTGCCAACGAAAGTTTTCCTTATCAAACTATACATTTTCTACATCTTTCTATTCTGTTTATTGATTTCAAATTTCACCACAAATCTGACTAAAGGCAGTGAGTAACAGCCATGGCACATTCTAGATGCAATGCTATCATGAAATTCTCTTTGGACAAAAAAACATTTTGTCAAAAAATAAGTTGAATTCAGCATTTTGAGCTGAACTCAAAATTGAAGGACATAGGCAGAACACAGCTGGATTCTCCAGAATGTAACCAGAATACATGGCTTGAAGGCCAGTTCTCTGTCAGCATCGTGGTCTTCTGAACTGCCACCAGATCCATGCATTAATCTCTGCCTACTGGGCTCTTACATGTTTGTCCCATAAATGAGTTCTGAAGTCCTATGAATTCACAGTAGCTGTCAAAGTTCTGATGATCAGTTTTCTGTATTAGTTAACAGAGAAACAAACAATTCATTAAATAACTAATCCATTTTCTGGGCCAAAACATCTGAGAGGAAAGAAAGGTCTCACTGTGTAGCCCTGGCTGTCCTGGAACTCACTCTGTAGACCAGGCTGGCTTTGAACTCAACAGAGATCCGCCTGCCTCTGCCTCCCGAGTGTTGGGATTAAAGGCACGCGTCACCATGCCTGGTCCGAGAAAGGGTGTGTTTTGGTTCTGTATTAGCTACTTTTCTGTTGCTGTGATAAAATATCCTGAGAAAATTAGCACTGTAATTCAGAAGTCTTGAAATTCCATTAAGAAAACTAAAGGGAGAAGAGGGAGAAGGGGAGGGGAGGGAGAAGAGAAAGAAGGAGGGGGGAAGCGGAAGGGGGAGGAGAGGAAGAGAGAAAATGGTGTCTGTACTGGCTGGTTTAATGTCAGCTTGACACAAGCTGAAGTCATCTGAGAGGAGGGAACCTCAATTAAGAAAATTGTCTTCATAGGATGGGGCTGTAGGCAGCTCTGTAGGGCATTTTCTTAATTAGTGATGGATGAGGAAGGGCCCAGCCCATGGTGGGTGGGGCCACTCCTGGGCCTGTGTCCTGTGTTTATAAGAAAGGAGGCTGAGTAAGCAAGACACAGGGAGCAAACCAGTAAGCAGCACCCAACCACGGCATTCGCGTCAGCTCCTGCTTCCAGGTCCCTGCCCTGTTTGAGTTCCTGTTCTGACTTCCTTTCCTGATGGACTACAATGTAGAAGTGTAAGCCAAATAAACCCTCTCTTCCCCAAGCTGCTTTTGTTGCCGCACGGGATGAAGCACACACCTGTAGCACTTGGGAGGCAGATGGGAAGGTTCAAGTTGGAGGCTAGCCTGGGCTTCATGGTGAGCACCTGTCTCAAAAAGCCAAAGGGGCTGGGTGGGGGAAAACCACCTATCTAAATACAATGTGTTATTCTAGATTAGAGTCTGAGATAGAAAAAATAAAGTCTGGATCTCTGTTAACACTGGCACACCTAATAGTGGGCTGTGGCTGTGTTAGAGGACAGGGCTCTAGTGAAGGTGGCAAGGGGACTCTGCACTGTGGCTCCAAAGTCCCTGCAAACCTAAAATGATACCAACATAAGTTAGTTCAGTGGGTAAGTGTTTGCCAACAAGACTGACGGCCTAAGTCTGATCCCCATGGTAGAGAGAGAACCAATGCCTGAAAGGTGTCCTCTGCTCTCCACAGATATTTAAAAATATTAATTAAAAACAAATATATGGGGGCTGGAGAGATGGCTCAGAGGTTAAGAGCACTGACTGCTCTTCCAGAGGTCCTGAGTTCAATTCCCAGCAACCACATGGTGGCTCACAACCATCTGTAATGAGAGCTGGTGCCCTCTTTTTGCATGCAAACATATATGGAAGGAATGTTGTATACATAATAAATAAATAAATATTAAAAAAACAAATATATGGATCAGCATGAATTTCATCAGAGTAAAAATTCTGTGGTTCAAAGAACAAATTAGGAAAGTGGGAGAAACTATTAATTAGACTGGAAAGGATATTTGCTAAATTTGAATAAATATATATCTGACAAAGATATCTGTATGCAGAATATATAAATTATCCTTACAATTCAACAATAAGTAAGTGGCACACATATGTAACCCCGGCACATGGGAGGTGGAAGCAGGAGAATTAGGAACTCAGTGTCACCCTCTGCATCATGAAGGCCAGCGTGAGCTACAGGAGATGCTGCATCAAAAAGACAGAAGTCAAAAACGAGACAGACACAAAACCAAACTAACAAAAGCAACCGATTCCAAAGTGGGCAAAAGGCATAAGTACACGTTTTCCAAAGAAGATACACAAAGGGCAATAACACATAGAAGAGGGTTCAACACTTGTTCAACCACAGCCAGAGGGCAAAGCAAAGTCGCCATGAGATGCCACCACAGGACAACAAGACAGACGGTAGCCAACACTGATGGGAAGCTAGAAGCCCTCACGGTAGCTGTGGGATTGTGGAGCATTGTGGACATTTAGATTAGTTTTGAAATTTTCTGAAAATATTACGGAGTTATATACGACCCATTAATTCTACTACTTTTACACACTGGCCTGAAAATATATGTCCTAATAGGAAGTGTGCATGGAAAATTGCATTAACATCACTTACAGCAACAAAGAAACCACGTGTTGATGAACTTATGAGTTGGTAACAGAATGCCCACACAATGGGACAAGGAGAAAAAGCAGTGGAGATGAACATGGACGAGCCTCAAAGACACGGTGCAGTAGCTTGTGGGGTGGCTCAGGGCTTAAGAACTCTGGATGTTCTTGCAAAGGACCTGGGTTAATTCCCAGCACCCACACTGGGCAGTTCCTCACAGCCGGGGTGTGTAACTCCAGGTCCAAGGGATACAACAATCTCTGGTTCCTGGGGGCACCTGAATGCATGTGGTTTGCTCAAGCAGGTGCACACACATACACGTAACAGCTGAGACACACAAGCTGAGTATGCATACACATACACGTAACAGCCGAGACACACAAGCTGAGTATGCACACACATACACGTAACAGCCGAGACACACAAGCTGAGTATGCACACACATACACGTAACAGCCGAGACACACAAGCTGAGTATGCACACACATACACGTAACAGCCGAGACACACAAGCTGAGTATGCACACACATACACGTAACAGCCGAGACACACAAGCTGAGTATGCACACACATACACGTAACAGCCGAGACACACAAGCTGAATACTGCATCACTCATATTACACGGAGCATCCAGCAGGGCCAGATCCATGGAGAAAGCATTACGGGTTGGCGATACGCATGGCAGGTAAGAGCACCCTTTGCTCACCCAGAGGACTCTGGTTTGATTCCCAGCACCCACGTGATGAATCACAGCTGCCTTTAACCACAGTCCCAGTAGATGTGACCCTGTCTTCTGGCCTCTGAGGGCACCAGGTGCAAGTTGCATGCAGACACACATGCAGGCAAACACCCATCTGCATAAAATAAAAATTAAAAAATAATCCTAAAAAAGAAAACAGGTTAGTGGTTGCCAGAGAGAGAGGAAGGAGGAGGGAAGAAGTATGTGTTTTTCCCCCCAGGGTGATGAAATATTTGGAAACTACATAAAGATAGTTATGAAATTCTGTATATAAATTGAAAACTAAGTGCTTGCATGCCTTAAAAACAAATTTAATGATGTGTAAAAATGATCACAATAAAACTATAATTTTTAAACATGCCCACAGTAGTATACAATGGAATACTAGTCAGCAAAGAAAACGGCAACACACTAGGCCCTGGGTTGGATATCCAGGAAAAGCAAACAAACAAAATAATTTAACAGAACAATATTGTAGAAAGTCAAGCCAGATGGGATGTTCAAGTCGGTAACTATTTATTGAGTAGCACATCTCCCTTGGAATTCTTCCCCAGGATTTCCTTCCTGTGGAGCCCTTTGGGGCTACGGTGTATGGTCTATGCGCCTTCTCTCCATTCTAACAGAGAACATTTGGAGAGGAACGGGAAGCTTCTCCAGTTTTGACCCACGAATGAGCAACTCTTATCCTAGAGACATTACTGAAGCAAATAGAAGGTTGTAGGACCCAGTTAAGAGAGCATTAGGGGCTGAGAACCAGACAAGTGGTTCACCTTCACAGACATCCGATTCCTCAAGTTCCTGTAGCGGTGCCACCCCCAGGACATACCTAAAGAAAATAAAACAAACCAAACCCACCCCGACACAAAAGGGAAGGCAGCTTGCCAGAGAAGGGGAGAAAGCAGGACCTGGCTGGAGCCTTGGAATTGACAAAATGAGGACTGGGGCCTGATAAACTTTTCTGTTATAAATTTTATGTTTAATATCACATATGGGAACTGAGTCTAGTTCCCATAACTTCACCTGAAATTCTCAGTTCTGACAACAGCCTGGCCATGCTGGGGTGGGTGGTGATGTAGGAGTAGAGACTGTCACTCAGAGAGTCTAGGGAACACAGCTGGCATAGACAGCGGGGAGAGACTGTGGCTCAGAGGGTCTCGGGGACGCAGCTGGCATAGACAGCGGGGAGAGACTGTGGCTCAGAGGGTCTCGGGACGCAGCTGGCATAGACAGAGGGGAGAGACTGTGGCTCAGAGGGTCTCAGGGATGCAGCTAGCATAGACAGTGGTAAAGGGGCTGCAAGATGAACTCTGTTCATTCATCAAAGATTTCTAAAAACTTCCTTTTTGCTGTTTTTGAGAAAGGGTCTCATGTAGCCCAGGCTGGCCTCAAACTCAGTATGTAGCCACAGATGACCTTAAACTTCTGATCTTTCTGCCTCTACTTCCTAGGTGCTGGAATCACAGGTATGTGCATTCCACTGTGCCTACTTTACTTGTGCTGGGATTAAACTCAGGGTTTGGGGCAAGTATTAGTATCATTGGGCAAGTTTTTAGGCAAATATTCTACCAGCTGAGCTCTGTCTGCAGGTCAAAACTCTTAGCACAGTGCAGTTGGTCCAACCCCACGCTCTACTAACTGCCTCAAAGGGTGGATTCCAGGATGTCAGTGCTGACGGAGATGCTGTCCTTTCTACCCACAAGGAAGACTCAGGCTTGTGTACCTGGAGGTTGACCATTCAGGAAGCACTGGGAAGCAACACCTGGCCCAGATGCACAGTGGAAGGGGAGAGATTACCCAGAGCCCAGCAGACAAGAGGTTCCAGGCACAGTGGTTGACCAGCTGCCTGCTCCAGCCTGACATGCAGGGCTGTGTACATGGTTGACATGCAGGGCTGTGTACATAATTGACATGCAGGGCTGTGTGCAGTGGCTGACATGCAGGGCTGTGTAGTGGTAGAGGAGGAGGCAGTTAAAGCTTCCAGGTACATTTCAACTGCCACTGTTCTTCTCACCCCAGAGCCTCTCACGTGTATGGAATGCACTTCCTGTAAAATAAATCAGAGAAACATCCTTCAAAGCAACCAGCATCTTTCCATTCTCCCCTTGGTGAGGATGGTCTGAAAAATGTGGCTATTCTTGGCAATGTGAAGGTAAGGGCAGTTGTAGCCACAGCAGCTGCTTCTCTGAGGGACATTGAGAAAGGCTTTCTGAACCTAACCCCTCCCTCAGCACAGACTGGACTTAGATACATTTCCAACACAATGGAAATAGAGCTACAGACCCATTTAGGTGATATTAGCATTACATACAAAGTGGATAAGACGCGGTGCGTAGGTACACCTGGGACACACTTCAGAAGAGGGTCCCCCAGAGAGTTGCTGGGTTCTGTTGCTTTTTGAAGTAGTCTCATGTAGCCTAGACTGTTCTCTTGCTATGTAGTGAAAGGTGACTTTGAACCTGTGACCCTCTTTCTCCCAAGTGCTCAGAGTTCAGATTTATACACCACATTTGGTTTATGAGGTGCTGGGAATGTGGCCTAGTTACTTTTCTATTGCCTTAACAAAACATCAAGACCAAGGCAACTTATCAAAGAAAGCATTTAATTTGGGGGCTCACAGTTCCAGAGGGTAAGTCCATGACCTCCACAGTGAGAAACATGGCAGCAGGCAGGCATTGTGCTGGAGTATCACCTAAGAGCTTACATCTGATCCACAGGGTACAAAGCAGATAGAGGAAGAGAACCAACTGGGAGTGCTGTGGGCTTTTGAAACGTCAGAGCCCACCCCCAGTGACACAGCTCCTCCAACAAGGCCACACCTCCTAGTCCTTCCCAAACAGTTCCACCAACTTCAAACCAAGCATTCAAACATATGAGTCATTCAGACCAGCACAGGATGGGACCCAGGACTTCACACACACTTGGCAAGAACTACTGAGTTATACTCTCAGCTGCTGGCAAACCAGATTCAACCTCTGTTGACAGAGGTTTCTGTCCCACCAGGTCCCACAGCCGTTTAGTCCCAAACAAACACACAGAGGTCTACAGTAATCATAAACAGGTTGGCCTAGTAGCTCAGGCTTCTTCTTAACTCTTATATTAGCCCATAATTCTTGTCTCTGTTAGCCACATGGCTTGGTACCTTTTTTAGCAAGGCAGTCACATCTTGCTTGCTCTGTGTCTGGGTGATGACTGCAGACTGACTCTTTCCTCTTCCCAGAATTCTGTTCTCATCATCCTGCCTCTACTTCCTGCCTGCTACTCACCAATCAGCATTCTATTAAACAAGTACAAGAAACAAATCTTCACAGGGTAAAGTCATTGTCCCACAGCAAACCTCTGAAATCCTGTGAAGTTAATCTTACAACCACACCTCCGTTATCTACCACGCCACCTGAGAGACAGGAGACGCTGCCTTCATCATCCCAGCAGCAGTTTGGGCAGCATCCAGAAATCACACAGCCCAGAGGTAGGCCGGGGGCACTGGAATTCCAGGTTCTCCATTTTATTTATGTTATTTCATTTTCCTGGAACCCGAGGTAAAATTGGCTATTCAGGTATTTCTTAATTCACAAAGTACTGATTGGAAGGCTCTGCACCTGTGAGTCTTAAGGGCAGATGGGACAGTCTTTGCATTCGAGTATATGAAGAGTCGATATAAACCAAGAGTAAAAGGCACGGGTCAGGCGGCATTGCAGAGAAAGATAAGGTTGAGGCCCAGTGAGGTTGCTCAGTGGGTTCTGAAGACCTGAGTTCAATTCCCAGGACCCATAAAATGGAAGGTGAGACCCAATTCCTGCAGGCTGCCCTCTGAATGTCACAGGGTACTAAGGCATGTGGGCACCATCCCTCCAAAAAGTAAAGGCTGAGGAAAGTTTCAGAAAGGGTTTCCTGGAGGTGATACTCAAGCAGGGTCCCGAAGGAAATAGGAGCCAGGCCAGCCTTGTGGGATCTGGCAGGAGACATGTCGGGACAGATGGTCTTGGAGGGGCCACAAAATTCTCTTCTGGGATCTGGAGTCATTGGGGGTGAGCTCCAGGTTCAGTGAGAGACTGTGCTTTAAGTAAGGCAGAGAATGGCAGTACAGAAGACACTGTGAACTCCACAGGCATATCAGACGCAAGCATGCAAGCATGCACGCACGCACGCACGCACGCACATACGTATGCATCCTCTGAGATCTGTCCAGGTTCAGTGAGAGACTGTGCTTTAAGTAAGGCAGAGAATGACAGTACAGAAGACGCTGTGAACTCCACAGGCATATCAGACACACGCATGCATGCATGCACGCACATAAGCACACACACACATGCATGCATGCACGCACATAAGCACACACACACATGCATCCTTCTGAGATTTGTCCAAGTTCAACCGACATAAAACCTAAGCACCAGTTTAGTGCCTGAATTCTATGTCAAATTATTACCGTTGTTGCTGAGGCAAGGGCTCGTGGCTGCATTAAACTTGCCAAGTCGCTGAGTATACCCTTGAACTCTTGGTCTGTCTTCACTTCGAGAACGTGAGGATTACTGACGGGTTGCTATACCTGACTTGTTAATCACTTTTAAACTTTTGTGAATGCTGTAAATTTTGTAACTTCAGTGTAAAGGGAGACTGCTCGTTCATTTCCCAGCTGTCCAGATGTAAATAATCACACAGAAACTATATTAATTACAACACTGTTTGGCTAATAGCTTATGCATATTTCTAGCTAACTCTTACATCTTAAATTAACCCATTTCTATTTATCTGTGAATCACCATGAGGCTGTGGCCTGTGGCTGGCGTCTTTCTCCTTCAGCAGCTACATGGCATCTCCTTGACTCAGCCTATTTTCTCTCTATATCTCTGTTCAGATTTCCTGCCTGGCTTTACTCTACTAAGTTATTGTCCAAAACAGCTTCTTTAATAACCAATGGTAATAAAAGATATTCACAGCATACAGAGGGGAATCCCACATCACTTCAGGTTTTATTTTTCCTTCTAAATGTCTTTCGTTTATAAGCTGATTTTACATTCAAAACACACATAGCAGTTGAGTCTTTTTGGCTCAGAGTGTGAGAAGGCACAGCCCATGGTGGGGAAGGCCAGGGCTTAAGGTCAACACCACCAGCTGGGGACCAAGTGTTCAAACATGAGAGCCCATGGGCACATTTTTATACCCAAGCTGTAGTGTTCTGCCTCTGGCCTCCAAAGATTCACGGTCACCTTTTAAAGAAAACACTGAACTCAACTTTTAAGATCCCTACAGTAGTTTTTGTTTCTCTCTCCACCCTGTTCCCCACAGCCTTGGCTGACCTGAGACTTACAACATACACCAGGCTGGTCGTGAACTTTCAGTGGTCCTCCTGCCACTACTGAAATTACAGGTATGTGCCACTACTCATTGGTAAAAGTCCCTGAAGTACTAACTCCAACACTGTTCAAAATCCAAAGTCCGTTCTGAGAGCCCCGCACTCTCCATCCTATGGCCTGAAACACACGTGCTTCTGTCTCTTGAGATAGCTCCATTTGGTGCGTATAGCTTCGCCTGGCATCTCCGCTGTCCTGGCATCTCTGCTGAAGCTTACCCTTCACCCGCACAGCTTCATGAATTGGCACTGCAGAGCCATCCCTGCTACACACCACCCAGCTGCTTCTGTGGAACCAACACACACTCTCCCTTAGCCCATCACTCTAGCAACCTGCATACCTGCAGAACCAGCACCACGCGGATGACAAGCTCTCCTGAGTTTGACAAGGCCTGGCAGTCTTGGGCCACAATTGCAGTGGCCTTTAAGAACCTGTGCAACTGAAGTAGGCAACAGATTTCTCAGTGGCCAGGCTGGAGCAAGGGTATTTTGGAGGCTGTTTTCTCAGGTATTCTTTCTAAATAGAAAATTTAAAAATGGGTTTATATTCTCATACTCTCATACCTTCCATTGGTGAAGCCTCACCCTCAAGACACCATTTCCACAATAACTATTGTTTCTCTAGTAATTACAGCTTTGCCCACAGCTGCCTTGTCTGCTACTGGGTTTGTGCCCCGTTTGAACAAAACTGCATGTTTTCCACATTGTTCTGCTTCTTTCTCCCTTTGTCAATCTGACTAGAACAAGTGAGCAGAGACCACACCACAGCCTAAATGCTATGCTGCCTTGGATGGAAGTTCCCCAGACAACAATTAGCCATTAACTTTAACTCACTGATTCAGGACACGGCAACATGTGGCCATGCTCTTCTCCAGCATGTCACACGAATGGCCTCTGGCTCAGCCCTGGCTAAGAGTCCTTGCTCCCCTGCGAAGCCTGGAGCCTGGCTGACCTTTCCTGTTCATCTTTCCATTTGCATTCCCATCTTGTGTTTTCACGACAGCCAGTGTGGCTCTGCTTACAGTATTCTACCCTGCAGCTCCAACCTGTTCACATTCCCCCCCTGCAAACAGTTCCACGGTCCTAAAAGTCACTAGGTCATGTTCAGCTCAGCAACAACCTCACCTCTTGGTGCCAACTTTCTGTACTTATTACTCGCACACTGTCATGACCAAAATACCCCTCAAGAAGCAACTCAAGGGAAGAAGTGCATATTGGGCTCACGGTAGGAGCAAATTACTCCATGGCGGCAGTTCAAGTGGTGCTGGTGACTCCTTCACATTCTGGTGGATCAGGGAGCAGAGATCTCTGACTCCATAGGACACCATCACACCCTCCAGCCCTGCCTCTCAGTTTCCTCCAGCAAGGCCCCATTACACACAGGTTATACTACTTTCTAAAACACTACCATTACCTGGGGACCATTCATTCAAACACATAAGCCTGGGGAGGGGAAATTCACATCCAAATGCAATCAGGCACAGTTCAAGACTGTACAAACATCAGCAATTTTTCACCATTCCAAATAGCAGCTTTGTAACCAACAGGTAACAACCTCCCCGGCCATCCCACATCCTGGTCAAATGTCTACTCCAAAAGGACCGGGTCTGTCTGGCTACTTCACTACAGTGTTTTCAAGGACCATCTTTTATTGTATAATGTATCAGAACTTCAGTTGTTGGTGTTCCTATGAATACAGCTCCCTTGTAGGCACACATCATGCACACCCAACCTCCATTCAGCTGACGACAGGCAGTTGCTGCCACCTTTTAGCCAATGCTCCTGCTGTGGGCACTGCAGACATAAGTGTGAGTCCCTGCTCCAAGTATTTATTTAGACCTGCTGGGTTACATAGCAACACTGTTTAACTCTTCCCAAAAGTACAGTTCTCCACAGTAGTTACAGGAGTGACTCACAGGTTCGTTTTTTTTTTTTCCCTACACCACTGCCAATCTTTTACTTTCCCTTTCTTTCAAGGTGGGGTTTGCCTAAGTTACCCAGGTTTGTCTCAAATCTCCAATTTCTGGGTTGGAACAATCTTCCTGCCTCAGAACCCTGAGAGCTAGGGCTGGTACATGCCTCCACACCTCCTAACAGATGGGAGGTGGCACCTATTGTGGTAGACACTTTCCACTGACTACTAGAAATAGATGCCAATTTCCCGTGTCTTCAAGGGGTACGTATGTTTTTATACTGGAGTCTACTGACTTTCTTCATATGCTTCTAAATTTCTAAGCATTTCTCGACCACAGAGTGACTTTTATTCTCTGTCCTCTTTGTGACAATGTCTGAAAGCCACATCCTTTGCATGGCTCCAGGACAGACCTGACTGGATGGTGAGGAAATGAAGGGCAAACAGAAGAGCTGGGGTCCAGAGGACTGGTCTCTGGTGGAGAAACCTCAGCACCCTACAAGCTCAGCATGTTTATTATAGACAGCTGAGCAGAGAGGCGGGGTTGTCACATACAGATGAAGGAAGCATGGGCTATGACACACAGATGGATCGGGAACAGTCTCGGTAGGGAAGCCACCTGAGGTCATGAACGACCGGAGGGAGAAGGTCATGGTGGATGTTTTCTGTACACACTATCAGTATCCACATTTGAGTCTGGAGGAGGAGTTTGACACTTCAGTAAGACGCGCACCACAGAGGAAGGAGCTTTGCCTTGTTCTCGTGGGTCTGAAGGTTTGGGGTCCTTGACCCGTTCACGGGGACCTCACTCACTCTGGTCCTCCTGAGCTTCCCATACCTCGAGATATTTTGTCTCCATTGAAGGCATGGGTACTACTGGCATCCAGTGGGTAGAGGCTATGATAGTGCAAACATCTTACAGTATGCAGGATGTCCTGCAACAAAGTCAGAATCCAAATGCTAATAGTTCCGGTAGAGAAGTCCGGATTATAGCTCTTGTAAACTTCATGTATCTTCACGAAGTGCCGGACAGTGCATGGCTGCTTCTGATGCCTTCAATAACCTAATCTACAGTTGTGATGGAAATGCTACCACTGATAATTAAAACAAATACCATGTTCAGGAAGGAAACAAGTCTAGACATCTGGCTGTTTGTGAAACTGAAAACATCTAGTGGATGTCAAACTCATCCAGACTGCGTGGGACTCTGTGCAGAGCAGGTGCTTGTGACCCCCGGAGGAAACACAGCCCTCGGCACCGCCGGTCTTCTCTGTGCCCAGATGCTCTTCATAGTACTTTGACACCCCTTCCCTCTTAATAATTTAAGGAAATAAAGTCTTGAAAAATGAGAAATTTTAATTATTTAAAGCAAAGGCACAAGTAAACATTTAGGTTATCATACAGTGTTACAATAAAACCAACGGTACAGTGAGTACATTATAACTGTGCACGTCAATGTGTTACTGTGTAGTCTCTTCTCTGAAGCGAAGAGCTATGCAGAGCTATGGGTGTGCTGTAAAAATCTGGATTTTAAATAGCATCTACCTTACCTTCAACCACAAATTTTAATTGATTTTAGAATTAAAAAGAAATTAATTTTAAATTATAATTGTTAATCTAGAGCAGCAAAACCTCTCAGGCTAAAACTCATTGTTGAGTAAGGAAATTGATTCTACAAATGTTGGCCATGGATGTCTTGGTGCTATGTAATAGCCACACTTGCCATGAAAAGCTTAACAAAACATAATTGATATCCTTAATTTTTAAAAATTTGAATATTATAGTGCATTATGCAAACAATGAATGAGGAACCAAATGACCTCTTACGATGCCAGGAATAATATTCTTCAAAAGCAGCAGACATTATTTTCAGTCAAAGGCACTGCCTGGAAATTAACAAGCTGCATTGTGCTAGGGCCGGGAAAGGCTGTTTCTTCAACATAAAGAGCCAGTTAGAATATGATGTTTCAATCAGCAAGTGCTGAGTAGCTGCCAACTGGACAAGCAAAATAAAGACGAACCAAAACAAACAATCCAAACAACAAGAACCAGGGCAGAAGTTGTGTCAAACAAAATCTTTGGTCTCATTTTCCATAAAGAAAATGTATATGCTGATTTTGAAGACGTCAGACCTGGCTGTGGTTCAGGGGTGGAGAGCTTGCCCACCGTGTGTAAGGCCTGGGATTCGATCCCCAGCAGTGGGGAAAGTCCTTTCAGTGTGTCACCTGAAGTGGTTAGGGCACCAGGAAGGTCACTGCCCCAAGAGAGCAAGGTTTCCCATCATCTGTCATCCCATTTGTTCCCACAACATGTCTTTCAATTCTTCAAGACATAAAGTTCATCAGTATGGACACAGTCTAATGCTTCAAAGTCTTGAACAATATACTTACATTAATTTGGACGAAATGGAGCCAGTTCAGGGCACAGTATCCTACTGGACACTAAAACCCAGAAGGATTTATATCTAAGGTATATGTGAATTAAAAGATAACATCTTACTGTGTTCCCCAGGCCGGTCCCGAGTAGCGAGGACTACAGATACGCACCACTGTACCTGTCTTGACTCAAAACTCTGGAGAGGATGTTGCTTCTAATTTTCCACTGTACAAATCACAAGAGCATCAATAAATTAAGGTTTAATGACCAGGGTTCTTTTACACCGAGTTCCAAACCAGAGAGTACTAGGAAATTCTCTGAGCTTGTCCATCTTTTGGTGGGGCTTGGAATTGAACACAGGGTCTTGGGCATTTTAGGTAAACACTCTAACTTCCAGCCTACACTTCTAGTCCCACTGAGGTTTCTTGATGAGGGGATCTAGATAAAAAAGCAGGGCTATAACTCCTCTTACATCACTGGGCTATCGACGGCCTCTTGGGGTAACAGTAGTCAAGTCTCTGACAGGTACTCTCACCCAGAGACTTGACTACTGGTGCTGATGAACACCCAACAGGAGATACTAAGGAAACAGGTTGAAATGAAAATTATTGATGTAACATTGCCAGAGAGAAGGGAACTGAAAAACTTGTTAGCTAGACCTCTAGAAGTCCAGAGAGAGATCTTAATTAATATCTTACCTCTGTTAAATAACTAGCTTGTAATTACAGGTAAATTAAATACTAAAATTTAGTGGGTGTTCTGGAAACAGATGGCATGTTTCCACTCCTGTCTGCTGGGGAAGCCTAGCCCACAATGCAGCATAAGGCATTATATAGTTTTAGAAAGTAAACTATTTGTTTCTTCTACTCCGTTTTATAAAATATTTTTCTTTGCATATGCAACACTCTGTGCAAAAATGTACTTCCAAACACACTACATTCTATCTTCCCCTATGGCTCAAGCTACTAAAAACTGAAGGTAGAAAACATCCAGTCAACACAGGCCAGCAGCCTCTCCACAGGTAAGTATCGTTTCTCAATTTACAAATAACAAGCGTTCAGTTTTCTAGAGAAAAAGTCTAAATAATACAAAGAAACGACTAGGAAGAAAGGGTTCTTATGGCTTTACCTGTCAATCAGAAACTAGAGAATTTAAATACTCATAGGTATCCCCCGCCCCCAGATATATCTGTTGTGCATCTTGGAACTTATTCTAGTGCTAAATTACATTAAATAGATTAGCATGAACTAGCATGTGCTATAACCTCTTTGATTGCGAAGTTTATTAGTTACAGATGGAGTCAAGGACTTCACCAGTAGTGTTTGAACAGCGGTCAGTCAGGACCCGCTGAGTTCAGGCTACCACAGCTGCTCCAAGAGTAGTGTCTGGTCCATGTTTAGTTTCTTTACCCTGCTATTTACAGAAGTCCTGTTAGAATGCTGGCAACGGTCACTGTCAACGCTTGCTCCTCGTGAAAGAGGACATCCAATGCTGGGCGATACAGATTTATAAATATGTACAAATAATATATCTGCAGCTAGCCTGCTACTATTCTGACACACAGAAGTATGATACACATAAAATGTAGAAACTGAAACAAAAAACTTTCAGAACAGACGACGATTACTTTGTGTTTAGAAATTATACAGAAAAAAAGTTATGTTTGACAATCTTCAATGACCTACTAACAGAGCTGCAATTTTAGTGAAGAAAAAATATCCTCAAAACACAAGTTAAACCACCTCTATGTTTTGGCTGGATGTCTAGAGGAGCTACCTTGGAAACAGAATGAGGAACACCAATGCGCAGTGTGATCAGTGAGGATAGAATATTGCACAAGAGCAGTTTTGTTTAAAGAAAATCCAATTTCCCACAGTTCTGAATTTTAAAATAGTTCTTACATTTAGACATAGCAGTACTTTCTAAATATGAAAAATTAATATTCTGTAATACTGTTAGAACTCCATTTACCAATTAGCATACTCCAGTCTACTGTGGCAATGGAAATTCAGTGACATTTGGCAGTCATGTGAGGCTGTAAAAGCAGACATATATACACACACAGGACAGAGGGTGGCCCCGATCTCGTCTCAGGCTGTCACAGTGATGTCAGACAGTGGTGGAGTAGGACTCTCTCTGTGGGGGCTGCCCCTCTGGAACCCCGTGGTCACTCGGCCGCGTTCCCAGCGCATGGTCCTCTGCTTCTGCTTCACTCTCGCTGCCGTCTGCCAAAGCCGGATCCGGAGACATGGAGCCAGACTTTCCATGCAGAGGAAACGCAAGGCCACTCTCGTGTAAGGGGCCATCCATGAACTCTTCGTCTGAGGAGGGGAAGGACTCATCCTCTCCTATCAAATGGCTGACGATGTGGATTCCATCAAAAGGTGGTTGGCTGGAGAAGTTCCTCTGGCCTTTTAGGCACCTGAGCTGTTGAAAACAAAATCCAGATTACTGGATATATTCAAACCAAGGCAAACACAACTTTCCCATGAAAAAGCATATAATTGTGTTCAAGAAAGACAATACTTTGATCTATTTACCTAAAGACACAATGATTTTGAATGCTTTCTAACATTCTGACTCTGACAGTCTTATGTACTAGATTTTTTTATTCTTGTTCTACCGATTAGGAAATGGAACCCTGGGAGGAACCTGCTGAGGTTTCACAGTTAATAGCAGAGTTTCAATTCCAACTAAACGTTTACTGCACTGAAGGTACTAGGAACTCCATGTATACATCACCTGATTTCTACACACAGGTAAAGCAGACAGCCTGTCGGTGCACCTGCACACCAGCTGTATGACAGGAGCTACGGACCTCAAGACCACAGTCTTCACTATACACACCCCAGCTTGAAAGCATGTTACCATAATTCTGTAAATGATAAAAGTGAGTCAGAAATCATTAGATTTTCGAGTCTTGGAGCTGGGGCTAACTCAGTTGGCTGAGTGGTTCTCCAGCATACACAAAGCTGTGTGTTCTATCCCCACACCTCATAAACCAGGCTTGGTGGTACCACCTTGTGATCGTAGCGTTGGGAGGTGGGGCAGGAGCAGTAGGGTTTAATGTTATTCTCAGCTACAAGCTTGAGACCAGTCTGGAATGTGAGGTGGTCTCCAATTCCGAAAGCCCAGCCTATGTATCAGCTCTGCTCTCTCCTGCTTCTCTTTAGGAAGGAATGACTGCTTCTCAAGGGGTTAGCTCTTTTCCCTTCCCTTCTTCTTTGGAAGAAGCCAGACCTATGTTCTCTCCCTAGAGATTTTCAGGGCTAAGAAGGTAAAAAGCTGTCTGTAGTTTCTATGGATTGGGTCTAAGTCCTGAGTTTAGTGTCAGGAAATTGTTAGCTCTTCTGACCCTAAACTATACTCTCCAAAAGCACCTGCCTTTATCAGGTCAGAAGCTGAACTGCTTAAATCCCATCAAAGCCCCAAACCCAGCTCCACCCCAGCACAAACACCCTACTGCGCAGACGCCCGTCCTGTCCTTGAGAATTTATGCTGCAGATATAATGCTAATTTTGACATTCTTTCACTTGTCCTGTATACTGTATTTTTTCCCCTATTTAAAAAAAAGCAGAATTAAGAACAGAAAACAACAATTAATTAGCCATCAAATATCTCAAGGGCACGCAACGATACACTCATGCTCCTACTCTCAACACTCCTGCCAGCCTTTATCCTCATTCTCCGTGACAAACTCCTAGTCACTATCTTTCAAATCTTGAGATAAAGGCAACACGAAATGGGCAGGAAATGTTACAAACACTTTCAAAACTAACGGTTCTGAGAGAAAAGCCATGGCAGCCTCGCCACCCTGCCTCCCAGCTTTTCTGACAAGACTTCCAGGAAGAAGTGAAGACACATTAACAGAAACCAGGGATCCCAGGTTTGATGCAGCGATTATCTGGTCCAGGCATTCTTGCAGCTATAAAGAAACGTCCCTGCCCTCAGCAAGAGAAGAAAGTATACAGACGGACAATGAAACTCAAGTAACATGTGGCCCCTTGGCGTAACAGAGGGAACCTAACTAAACTCAGTCCTGAATCTTCAGCAGAAAGGTACAGAATATCACAACTCCTCCGGGTGTGCGACCCAGAGGCTGTATCACAACCCCATGCTCTGATGCAACACCCATCGCCATTTTGCAACACATGATTTATAGCTGAGTGCTGAGTTCAGTCAGTTAATCTCTTCCTTTCCTTCTCCTTCCCCAGATCCTCTGAGGAAATACTACAGAGCACGTGTCTTCCTTCTTCCTGGCTGTTACAGACAAGGGACATGGCAGAACCACAACTTCTCAGTTGTCTGGAAAGCTGTGGTTTCCCTTTGCTCTACAAAAAATTAACTATGGGCTGAGGACTCAGTTTCTCAAAATGAAAGGTGATGCCTGCTGCCTTTTTGGGTGCTGCTGATGTGACAAAGCAGAGCGATGTCTTGGTTGCACAAAGAAACAAAGAACAGTAAGGGACGGCGTCCTAGGACTGAAGCTGCCCTCACCTATCTCTGGACTAAGAAATGGGCACACTGGGTTATTATGAAGAAGGCCCCAGTGGGGAGTGTAAGTGGGCCCCGGAGCAGGGAATTCTGGGGTATTTCAAAAGGGCTGCATATGCACAAATCTACTTGAAGGCTTCCTGTCCAGGGGGAAGGCCAACACTAGGCCTTCTACAGTTCAGAGGCCCTGGTCTTCTGTTGTAAACACAGTACCTGTGACCATCTTCGTCAGACTCTTAGTAGCTAACTATATTTCATAGACCATCAGCCTTCCCAAGAAAATGTCTTTAGTGTTTGATAGAAAGGGAGACCCCTCCCATCTAAGGAATTAAAATCCTGGAATCTTGTGTTTTCCGTGTAAATGTCCCAGGAGAGCCTGACATATTCAAGGTGTGAGAATGGCTGCTGAGTTCTGGAGGTGGGGTTCACTCTTCTTGTCGACTCTAGAGGAGTCCTGGGTGCCTTGCCTTGGCTGACACCTCAGTGGGCGCCACCTTGCAGAGCACAGGCAGGCTGTGGCGAGCTAACCATCCCCTGGAGGTGGGTCCCACAACATTCTGTTTAAAGCAGCTATAGCTGTCTCCTTTGTGGACACAGGCAGGGCTTGGGGATGAATGTCCAAGTGGATAACTGCTGATGTCCACCTTCAGTAAACACTGATGCTTTGGGCAGTAGGTCAACCAGGGAATAGCCACAGTTGATGACAACCACTATGTTCTTCAGGTGGTCCTGAACTTGTGACCTTCCTACCTTTGCAACCAAGTGCTGAGACTCACAGACCGAATCACGGCATCTGGCTCTCTATATCATGAAAAGTACACATAGTTTAAGCAAACTACTTGGAGGCTTGCTGTCTTTATCAATTCTTTAATAAATATAACACAAATAGTCTTATAATATCAAGCAACAAAAAAATGCCTTAATAGTGAGATTCCTGGGTGAAATTAAACACGAGTTCTACAGTTCCTGACCTGCTTTAAGGTACTCTGAAAATCACTAAGAAGTGGAGGAGAAAGAGGGAGTGTGGGAAGTGATGACAGGTTCCTGTCCCACCCAGTCCTACAGCCAGTCAGTCCCAAAGAAACACACAGAGGTCTACATTAATTATAAACTGGTTGGTCTATTAGCTCAGGCTTTCTTAAGTAATTCTTACATCTTAAAATGGCCCATAATTCTCGTCTGTGTTGAACGATAAGACATGGACTATGGTGTGAACTGAGAATGCCTGCCAAGTGTGCGGGCTGGTCTGTGCTGGTCGGAAGCAGCAAGTGGAGAAAGGCGACAATGTTGCAATGACCTGCTCTGTTCACACGCTGTCTGCATGTGAACATTTTCACGGACAGATGGGAGCTCTGTTCCTCTGCCCAGGGAAACCCTACTGAGAGCCTGTGCCAGGCAGCTGCTGAAAGCATTTGGACTATGAAGCACATGCTCTACAAGAAGAATCTCAGAAAGCATGAGTTAACCAGAAATGACTTCTCAGTCCTCGTGGGTGCGAAGGTTCTTCAGAAGGACACAGAGTATGAAATGCTATGCGTTCGCTCACCTCCATGTTCAGGAATTTTTTTTTTTTTTTTTTTTTTGGTTTTTTTCGAGACAGGGTTTCTCTGTAGCTTTGAAGCCTATCCTGGAACTAGCTCTTGTAGACCAGGCTGGCCTCGAACTCACAGAGATCCGCCTGCCTCTGCCTCCCGAGTGCTGGGATTAAAGGCGTGCGCCACCACCGCCCGGCCTCAGGAATTTTTTTTGGAGCTTTGTTCTACTTATTAAGAAAGAATCCAGGAAAAGAAAAAGATTATCCCCTCAAACCTTTCAAAAACTTGTATCTGTTACTTGAAAGCAACCATTCTGAGGACCCTCCTTTGGAACAGATGGAATGCCTTCTGTTCGGTCTACTGAATAAAGAGCAAGCAAGCCAGCTGGAGGAGACGTCCACCTTTACAATACCCACGGACATAAAAGGGGAGTTACTTATGCATCTGGAAGCATTAGAAAAGGACGGCTCCTATCCCTCCCAACTGAGACTTCTGATTGGTTTCACTGTCTGTACGAGACTCAAGATAAAGACTTCATAACTCAGGCACTGAGCTCTTTCCCAGAGAATGCTGTGCAGGCTGAAGAAGAAAGCCAGCTGCTTATATATTCATTCTGCCTGAAGTACCGCTACTCTCTACAAACTGACTGTAACGGCAGAGTTAAGGATAAACTGGACTTAGACCCCACAGATGAAGCCTGCCTCGAGAATGCTGTTGCTGGAATCATTCACTACTGGCAAGATTTGTTCTCTGTGCTTCATACAAATGAATCCTGGGAGAAATGGATCTGTATGAAAGCAGCTTTGATGCATTGATGAATCACTGATGAAGATTATAAACAAAGAATTAAGTCACCCAAAGTGCAAGCTACAAACCTGCTGTTTGGAGCTGCCTGCTTCCTGGATAGCTGTCAGATTTTAGTTTCTGGCTACCTGCCATTCCCTGACACATCTCAACTTGAAACATACTGACTTAGAAGACAATGGGAATAAGGATTTGTTGCTTTGGAAAAGAGGTTCTTCTTTTGTTTCCACAGAAGGATGAGAACCTGTGGATTCCTTCCAGACTAATGTGGTTTGATGGACCAAGATCCCCTGAAAGGTTACCATGAACACCCCTCAAAAAATTAAACCGCCAAACAAAAAGCAAAAAGCAGTTTGGAGAGAACTACACCAAAATTCCTAAATGATTGTTTATAAATGTTTGTTTACATTTAAAGGGGGATATGCTATAGAGATGGATACTTTGCATTGGTATGAATCTTGGCTTACTGATACAAATTTAAGGTCAATTTTGTTATATATATATACTTCTGCTCTTTATTAAGGTATTGTGTTTGTACAGCTCATTTAAAAATGTAACGTATAATTAAGAAATATAGATTAATAGATAGTCATTTATAATAGTCAGGCTTGTAGGTATGTAATTAGGTTTTCTAGATGGACAGAGATGTGTTTCAGATGGGTAGACATTCTTCAGATTTTTCAAAGACTACAGAATCTGGCATTTAAAATGTTTTAAGAACTTAGGACTTTTTCATGACAATGAGACACATCTGCTCTTGGCAACACTAATTACTTCAAGAGGGTGATGGACATTGAAGAGTCTCCTCATGGAGTTTGTTAGCCATTAGGGCAAGAAACTGCTCTTGCCTGGACTGCTTGATGCTATGCTGTATGAACTGGACATGCAGGACCCAAAGAACAATGACTGCTGAAGTTGCCTAAAGAAGGTGAGATAGTCCTTCAGGGTTCCTACTTCATCAAAGAGTCTGCCAGACATTCTGCAGGACACAAAAGAAAGTGACTGACAAACTGCCAATATAGGTGGAACTGTCTTTGAAATTTCCTGCTTCATGGAAAAGTCTCCTGGATACTATGGTCCTCTAGGCTGAATATGGCTGCCCCAGCATTACAGAAGAATGTTGGGTGACTGTCCAGGTAGCGAGATGTCTGTCAATTCTAGAGTTTGGAGTTGCTTACAATGAAACTCCTGTTTACTTAGGTGACATCATATCCTTCTGGAGTCATTGGTGGAGTTGAAGAATAGACAGTTATAGTTTTCCTCAGTTATGATAAAAAGTAGATATAAATATTGCAACTGTAATTCTCACTTGATACCTGTTTTATGTAATTTTACTATGCTAAAGTTAAAACCTTCCTTTTTATTTAAACAGAAAAGGGGAAATGGTGTGGGAAGTCCTTCTGTTATATGTGTTGCTTCTATTGGTTAATAAAGAAGCTGCTTTTGGCCAATGGTTTAACAGAATATAGCCATTCTGGAAAGATTATATATATATATATATATATATATATATATATATATATATAGAGAGAGAGAGAGAGAGAGAGAGAGAGAGAGAGAGAGAGCAGGTGGAGTCAAGGAGATGCCATGTAGCTGCCAGAGGGTAAAGACTCAAGCTGTCAGTTGGAACCTTGCTGGTAGGCCATGAACCTCATAGTGAAATATAAAATAATAGATATGGGGTTAATTCTAGATGTAAGAGCTAGCTAGCAATATGCTTAAGCTAATAGGCCAAGCAGTGATTTAATTAATAAAGTTTCTGTGTCGTTATTTCGGGTCTGAGCTGCAGGAACAAACAAGTGGCTTCCTACTACAGGAGAGTCCAGTGAGATTTGCTATGAAAAGAGGCACCATGACTCAAATTCTAAATGAAGGAACCCTTTCCTGAAGAGTCTTGAGACCCCAGAAGATGAGTCTCGGAAAGATCACCCTACCAAGGTCAGGGTCGACAGGGATGGCTCCACTTCCTCTTGGTTTTTTCACTCCTCTTTTTTTATTAATTGAAAATAATTTTTTTCAAACAGTATTTTCTTTTTTTATTTTGTTTTGATTTTACACAGGGTTCTCTGTGTAACAGTTGTTGCTGTCCTAGAACTCACTCTGTAGACCAGACTGGCCTAGAACTCACAGAGATCCACCTGCCTCTGCCTCAAGACGTGCATAACCACTGCCTGGCTCTCACACAATGCTTTCTGATCATGGTTTCCCTCCCCCAACTTCTCCCAGATGCCCCCCCCAGTTCCAGTCCTTCTTTCTTTCTCTAGAAAACAAACAAGCAGACAAAAAGCAAGCAAACCAGAGTTTTTTTAAAAAATAGAAAGCTTAAGAAACACATACAAACACAAAATCAGAAACCATAATAAACAAGCAAAAGACCACTAGACAAAAAAAAGTCCAAACAAATCAAATGAGACAAGAAGTCTACAAAAATTCCACTGAGTTTATTTTGTGCTGGCCACCGACTGCTGGGCAAGTACCCTTAAGTGTGGTTAATCTACCCAGTGAGAATCCTCTGGAGGTATCGACATCAGGCTGCCTCTTGGGTGGGGTGGGAGCTTATGTCCACGTCCCTCCTCCAAGAGATCCTGTCTGGTTGAACCTGTGTGTATTCCTCAGTCTTAAAAGTGGAACAGTCAAACATTACCAGAGATGTAAAGTCAACATCTAAGAGAAGCAGGACAAAAAAGCAACATGGGGAAGCCCCTATCTGGTGAAAAGACAGCCACACACCTATAGCACACGGAATAGTCACTTCACTCTCGTGAGGACACGATCTACTTATAAAGAAGCTGCCAGGTAACTGCCAAAATGGTCTGTATACACTTTTGGTTTTATTATAAAATTATAAACTTACTATATAAATAAATAAAAGACAAGTTAGAAAAGAAAGCAATTCATGTCCCACAATCCGGAGACAAATGGTACCACTGTACCTTATCTTTCGAACTAAGTCACGGCGTGCAGGACCTGACAGCCTGCTCCCCGCTTGCTAGCAAGCCTTCACACTTGGTGGTTGAGTGGTACCTCATTTAGGAAAGCATCATGATCCCCCTAACCAATCCTCCTACTGGGGAATTTCAAACCTCTCTCCCAACTCTAAGGAGCCACAAGGACTTCTGAGCGCACACCTCTCGGAGCTGCCTGGTTTGTTCTTTAGAACTTATATCGAGAGGTGAGAAATCCAGCACAATGGTTCTATCATTCTTAAGAAGAGTCCACACCCTCAGCACCACCTGAGATTTCCTTCTGGTTGGCCAGGCTGGCAGTCCATGTCTTTCACCTAACTACTGACTGTGGCTGAAGATGATTGTAAACTCCCCTTCTTCCTCCCTCCTTTTCCCAGACCACATCGGGGGCACATCTTAGGCCTTTAAAGGAGATGGTTCAGCAGGTAACGTGCGTGCTGGCCAACAGTGAGGCTCTGATATCACCCCCAGTGCCCACATGGAAGCCGGATGGGGTGGAGCCCATCTACAGTCCAAGTGTAAGTGGGCGGGGGGCAGGATACAGACAGGAGGGTCTTGGAACTCGCTGTCCGGTTAGTCTAACAGAACCACTGAGCTCCAGGCTCCATGAGAGACCCTATCTCAGGAAATAAAGCACAGGAGCCTAGAGAGACGATTTGGTGGTTAAGAACACTTGGTTCCCAGCACCCACACAGTGGCTGACTACCATATGTAACTTCTGTTTCATGGGACCCAACACCCTCTTAGGGGCTCCGTGGGCATGAGGCATGCACATAATGTACATATATGTAGGATAAACACTCATACATTTAAGATAAAAATATACAAAAAATCCTAAATATTTAAATATGCTTCAAAACTGACTTGCATCTTGATCTTCGACAGCACTAAGACAGACTAGCCAGGGAAGCTACTGCTCACAGGAAACCCAACTGAAAAAACAACAAATAAAACCCACTCACTAGCCAAGGACAGTGGCACAATAAAGAGAACCTGTCTCAAACAAAAATTAAAAAGCTTCATTTATCCATCAGCTCCTGGGGACTGAGCCGAGGACCTTGTGCACAGCTGAGAACACATCTATAGGTAAGTCTGATTCTGGGACTCTAGAAAGACAAGCAGTGACAGCTGCTGAACATACATTTCATCTCTATCTTCACTCCTTAGACTGCAGGGATGATTTTAAAAATCAGTTGAGTAACTCAGCTTTCTGATTCAGTACGAGACAGTATACAATGCCCACAAGCCACACTGAAAAGCTGGTCCCCTGACCACATTCATTCATTCATTCACCCTTTTACATGTCAGATGTCAGTCCCAGCACGCACTCATGTGAGCACTGACCGGGGTCACGGGCACTGGTTCTTACCTGCTGTGGACTGCGTCACCATGTTGTGCATTAAGAAACAGAGTAGAACAAAGTAAGACCATGTAGAACGTATGTAAATAGCACTTACGACACTGAATATACTTACCACTTTAAAAATTACCAACACGTTAGCCTTGGATTAACAATAAAGAGATCAGAATTCATGATTTCTCTGTCAGCAGGAAACCCCAACTATTTGGCAATTAGCAAAGGAGAGGGGTAAGATATACAGCCAGCAAATATTATGGCACAAAACACTTATAGTTAATAAGAAAACAGGAAACTGTTATGCTCACAGTCTGATGAATGAAGGCTGTGACAGGAAACAGCGAGTTCCCAGCTGCGTGATGGTGAATTCAAGCACAGACACTATGGGACCTCACTGAAATCACCACCAGGACTTCAGAGTGGGGGGGGGGGGGCTTTAGAGATGGGCGTTTGAAGTCCACAGGACTGTACAGTCATCACGTGTGTAACATGCGAACAGGACTGTACAGTCATCACACATGTGTAACATGCGAAAGGCACCATCCGTTGACTCTAGAAACTAAACCTCTGTATGTCAAGATAAAGTGTCCTAATTTCAGGGTCTTTTTTTTTTCTTTCTTCCATTTTTTCAGACAGGGTTTCTTTGAAGTTTTGGAGTAGACCAGGCTGGCCCCGAACTCACAGAGATCCGCCTGCCCCTGCCTCCCGAGTGCTGGGATTAAAGGCATGCACCACCACTGCCCAGCCTAA
Source organism: Arvicola amphibius (assembly GCF_903992535.2). Classification (NCBI taxonomy): domain Eukaryota; kingdom Metazoa; phylum Chordata; class Mammalia; order Rodentia; family Cricetidae; genus Arvicola; species Arvicola amphibius. The sequence goes on along the minus strand of NC_052047.1, from coordinate 1,154,055 downwards.
TTTAGAGTCCTGAAGCCTCTAAATATAGATCACTATTAAACAGCAGAAAAATCTGTGCTGAGAAAATGATCAGCTGGGCAAGTGTCCACAGGTCAGAGGAGACAGCGTGTTCTCCACGTGTTTGTTTTCTTCTAGGCACATTGTAGGATGTCGTTAACTTGTCAAAGGTCGGGTTCATTTTTACACTCGATTTTAAAGAAGCACGAGTGGTAATTTCCCAATTTTGACATCTGAACAAAGGGATTCATACAATTAGAAAGACATTAATAAAAATATATTTACATAGCACATTATAGATAATGATGCATATTACTTCAAGTTAAACTATCTTTTTTCCTGTGTGTGAACAGAGATTGCATGATGCAGACAAGTACCACATTCTAAGATTCAAAAAAGAGGAAAAAGCACCGGGTATTTTGAAAGACAATCCACAACAAAGTGGAAAAAGCCATCCACACACCAAAAAAAAAAAACCCTAACCAAATGAACTTTGATCACTACTAGAGCAGGGCTGCACTGCCGAGGTGAGTCATGTGGCAGAGAGAGCTGCAGCACAGTCCCAGCAAGTTCCCGAGACTGAGTCACATCAGGTCGTGAAGCCGCACCTGACACTTGCGTTTGTGTGTCCATGTCTGTAAAGCACAGGGCTCTATAAGAGGGACACATTGCTGCAGGCAGAACCACCACCAAGAACTAACTGTACGTTATACTTCTTGTTAGAAAAGTGGGTGAGGCCAACAGTCACACGGATTGCTAAATTATAAACATCACCCCCCCCCCCAGTTTGGTCAATAATTTGTTTTGTTTTTCAAGACAGGGTTTCTCTGTGTAACAGCTCTGGCTGTCCTGAATTCACTGTGTAGATCAGGCTGGCCTTGAACTCAGAAACTGGCTTGTCTCTGCCTCCTAAGCAATGCTCAAAGGCCTGCGCCACCACCATCTGGCCTAAATTCTTTATGCTTTTAATAGTTTATCCAGATTTCAGAATTTAAAACAGATGAAAATGGAAAATGACATGCTATATTTTTTTCCTTTCTTTCTTTCTTTTCTTTTCTTTTCTTTTCTTTTTTCTTTTTTTCCAGCAATGCCAAGCTGAGGATGACCCTAACCCTTATCTTCCCACCTCTCCCCAGCTGGCACAGGAATTACAAATGTATGTACCACCAGGCTCGAAATTTTTCTTAATTATTAGTTTCTTTAAAAAGTTGTATTATAGCCAGGTGTTGTGACACACGCCTTTAATCCCAGCACTCAGAAGGCAGAGGCAGGCAGATCTCTGTGAGTTCAAAACCAGCCTGGTCTACAGAATGAGTTCCAAGACAGATAAGACTATACAAAGAAACCCTCTCTCAAGAAAACCAAAGGAAAAAGAAGCTGTATTATAACGAGCAACAAACACCCAAACCAAAAGATTTCCAGAGAACTCAAACAGGAAACCAACAAAAGTGATCATCTTGAGGTCATGACTTCTTAATCATTGAGAACCAAGATCCTAACATGCAGGATTCAGTAGTAAAGTTAGAACACTAAGACATTCAGAAGCAGTGAAGAGTTGTGCACCAACATGTGTAAAGAGAAGAAAATTTGAAATTGGAGAACCCGATCCTGCCTATATGCTTCCAGAACAGGAGGAAGGGGAGCCATCTACAGAGACTCTGACGGCCACACATGGGAAGGTGTACGCAGTCCTGTGGGCAGGAAAGGGAGACTACCTCCGAGCGAAGTCTTCCTGGCAGCTGACGGATCTTGACAAAATTGAAACTATTAGCAATACTGAGACAGCACTCTAAAGCCTGGAATATATGAGGGTCTATGTAAATTATGACCAATCACAGGAAGTAAATCACTTCACACTTGTCTCACTCTGAACTTTAAGGCTAGATCAAAGTACCACGAACATTTCATCTGATTTAACCTTTAGCTGAGGCATTAAAAAACACCCCAACTGTTAGAAGATGCCCTCATGAAGCTTCTCTATTCTATTTGGATCAAACTATGTTAACAGAAATTGCTAAAGCTATATGATGGGTTTTATCAATCAGTCCACCAAATCAAGCCAACGTGCTCCAACAAACACTATAGATGTTTAAGAAGAGAACTAACAAAGCTCCTGCAGCCAGAAATCTCATTTCTGGAGGACGAGCTGCACACCCGACGTCAGGTGTCACATCAGCGTACAACAACCCACAGGAGAAGCCATGCACTGCCTCCAAGAGAGAAAGAAGCTCAAGGAGGAAGCAGGATGATGATGCCTGAGCTGGGTCCTTATGGATGAGCAGGTTAAAGGGGAATCCAGGTACAGGTGGCATGGGAGAGACCAGGAGGCCTGAGAAAGTATTACATACTAAGAAACTAAAAACAGTTTTATGGGGCTGGGTCTAGGTCTTGAGAGATAAAACAAGAGGAGCAGAGACTAAACTAGGAAGAATCTCAATTTAGGATGAAGAATGACCTGATCAAAGTGATGAGGAGCCACGGAAGCAGGCAAAGTTAGGAGCATGGGGGTAGGAATGGGGTGGGGGGAGGGGAGATGGAGAGAGAGAAGAGAGAAGGGGAGGGTTGGGGAGAGCTTGGGGGAGTGGGATGGTTGAGATGGAGGAAGGACGGATATGGGAGCAGTGAAGGAGATATCTTAATTAAGGGAGCCATTTTGGGGCTGGCAAGAGACTTGGCTCTAGAGGGGATCCCAGGTGTCCATGGGGATGTCCCCAGCTAGGGCCCTGGACAGTGGAGGAGAGGGTGCCTGAACTGGCCTTGTCCTGTAGTCAGACTGATGACTATCTTGAATATCACCATAGAACCTTCGTCTGGTGACAGATGGAGATAGAGACACAGACCCACATTGGAGCAGTGGACTGAGCTCCCAAGGTCCAGTTGAAGAGCAGAAGGAGGGAGAAGATGAGCAAGAAAGTCAGGACCACGAGGGGTTGATCTACCCACTGAGACAATGTGCCTGAGCTAATGGGAGCTCACCAAATCCAGCTGGACTGGGACTGAGCGAGTATGGGATCAAACTGGACCCTCTGAATGTGGCTGACAATTGGGGCAGACTGAGGAGCCAATGATAATGGCACTGGGATTTGTCTCTACTGCATGGACTGGCTTTTTGTCATCCTAGTCTATTTGGATGCACACCTTTCTAAGCCTGGATGGAGGGGGGGAGGACCTTGGACTTCCCACAGGGCAGGGTACCCAACCCTCTCTCAGGACTGGAGAAGGAGGGGAGAGGGTGTATGGGGGAGAGGGAGGGAAGTAGGAGAAGGGGAGGAAGTGGAAATTTTGATCGGTATTATTTATAAAGTAATAAAAAATTTAAAAAATAATCTAGAAAGTCAGGTACTGGACAAATTCAACAGAAGACAGCCTAAAAACCATTCTAGAGATAAAGTTGCTCTACTTTAACAAATATGCTTAAAAACACATTTAAAAACCAGAAATCATATATCTGATAATAGTAGTCTATTTAAAACATATAAAACACTGAAAACCCAATTTTGAAAAAAAAAAAACCAAAGAAACAAAAACAACCATCCCCCCCCCCCAACAAACAAAAAATAACAAACCAAAAACAAAAAAGGGGTTCATTTAGGGAAACAGACATTTCCCTAAAGATATAAATGGTCAACTGAGCTTTTTAAAGATGGTCCACTTCTGTAAGTTATGCAAGGAATGTCAACAAGAACCACCATGAATCTCACCACCTGAGAGACCAAGGGAGATTGTGAGTTAAGGCCTGTAGTCTTCATAGTTGGCAGGATGGCCTCACCACAAAGACAGACCAGGTGTTAGCCAGAGATCAGAAGCCTCACAGGCATCCTGCCGGGCGGCAACTGCCACAGCAGCTTTGGAAGACAGCATGGCATTGCCTCAGCTGGGGAATGTGGAACTGACTTATGTATGACCCAACAAATCTATTAAGTATATACTCAAATGTAAAGGCTCATAAGAAGTCTGCATGTGAATATTTACAGTAGCACTATTCATGAAAGTCAGAATGGGAATAAGCCAATGTTTATCAACTAGTTAATGAATAAGTGTGGCATATTCATAGTTTTGGATATTAGAGAATACAAAAGAAGGAAACAGAGACACCTAGTATGATATGAATAACTCCTGGAAACATTACGCTAAGTGGAAGAAGCTAGTTACATAAGGCCAAATATTACATGTTTCTATTTATATTACATGTCCAGGATCAAGGAACCTCTTAGAGACAGAGAGGGGATCAGTGACTGCCCGAGGGGAGGGAAAGCGTTCTGGAGGTACAGCAATGACTGATGATGATGGCAGGGCTTCTTTCTAGCGTGCCAAAAGAATCCCGAACTCACTATAAACCTTACATGGGTAAACCTGAGCACACACGACCACCTTGATAAAATGATTACTTATACAAAACCGGGTAGTCATTCTGTATGTATGATCCAAACAGTTACTGACAGGTTGAAAATAAGTCACTCTACTTGGAAAGTAACTTACAGCTGATAAAAATCACCAACAATGTAAACCTTCTCCATGCAGTTCTGCCCTCCATAAAAAAAACAAAACAATGGCTAGCTAGCTCCTTCAGCTTCACCTTAAAAAGAAAGGAAATGCCACAATAAAAGCTTCATTATTTATTCCTAATACCTCAGCCTAAACCATTAAGTATAAAGTATTTTATTATTATAAAATAACCTCACGAATGACTTGTAGTGCTCACTTCCTCGGGAGCTGTAAGACATCACCATCCTCCCCCTCCTCCCAGCTAGGTCAGCTTGGGCTCCTCTCCACCGAGACTCCGGCTGCTCAGTGAAGATTGGGCACTTACAAACCACATGACCTCATGAGCGCTATCTTATCACAGCACAGGTTCCTCACACTGACCACAACTTAAATCAGACAGGCAGCAGGGCAACATCAAGTCTGTGATGCGGACACTGGTAGACATTTCCAGCTGTTCTGCTCGTGGGGAGAGAAAATCTGATTATCTCACGTCCAACTGCATCTGTGAGATACTGTCCATGAAAAGCACATGATTTACTGCCTTAGAGACCTCAGCCACAGCTGAAAACTCTGTGCTTAGTAAATCTGAGAGCTAGCAGTTCTGCTTTTATCAAAGCTCCTTTAACCGATACTTACTAAATATTTCTAATTTGAAAAAAAAAGCTAGCACTGTGTACTTATTTTTTAAAAGTAATAAATAAAAATTAAGTTACTTGTTGAGCATGGAAGTATATACCTTTAATCTTAGTACTAGAAGGACAAAGGCAGGCAGATCCCCATAAACTCAAAATCTAAAAGAAAACAAAATTTTAAAATGACTAACCATAATCCAAAATCAAAGTTCAAGAAACCAGCCCTCTTAATCTAAGAATATGCAGCACGAAAAGTAAGTGTCAAAATAAAAATACATAAACACTGAAAAAAATTAAGATGGGGGCTGGAGAGAAGGCTCAGTGGTTAAGAGCACTGGCTGCTCTTCCAGAGGACCTGGGTTTAATCCCCAGCACCCACATGGCAGCTCACAACTGTTTGCAACTCCAGTTCCAGGGAATCCAACAAACAGAAATATATGAAGGCAAGATATTAATGAACATAAATAAAAATAAACACTGAATTTTTTTTGAAAAAGAAAAGTGTCAAGTGCTAGGTTATTGGATAATAGCAACAGAACAGCATCTCAATCAAATTTAGAACAAACTGACTCTGAGACTCTGAAACTCACACTATAGACCAAGATCTCAAAAGGAATAAAATTCAAAACTCTTTCAAATCATAACCAAGGAAGTAGGCTGCATCTGCGGATCTCCTTTTGTTTACGGAGGCTTTGCTTGGGCTGGGGATGGAGCTCAGGGCTGGACAGGGCCTAGAACATGCAAGGCCCTGGTGGCCAATTCCAGCTCAGGGGGCGGGGAGATGAAACAGAGAGAAAGAAATGTCTGTCTTTACCCAATCACTTTCTACAAAAGTTCTTTTCATTCCATGTTAAAACCACATGAGCAGTGAGGTCCCTCTCCTGGCTTCAGGAGCTTCACTCTTTGATTTCCCCCACCTTCGTGCTCCTTCCTGGTCTCTTTTGGGAGCTTCTGCCTTAAATTATTTTCACATATATGCCCCTCTATTTGAAATATCCTCTGCTCCCCTTTCTCTGGCTATATTCTACTTTTCTTTAATATATAGCATAGGCAGCCCCAGATTGGAGGGGTATGTGTGTACGTGTGTGTGTGTGTGTGTGAGAGAGAGAGAGAGACAGAAAGAGAGACAAAGAGAGAGACAGAGAGAGAGAGGCAGGCAGGCAGACAGAGCACACACTATGTATGCAAAAAGGCCAGTGTGTGTATGTGTGTGTGTGTGTGAGAAAGAGAGAGAGAGAGAGATGAGAAAGGCACGGAGAGAGAGACAGAGCACAGACCATGTGTGCAGAGGCCAGAGAAGGATGCCGGCTGTCTTACTTTACCTTCCTCTACCTTATTCCTTTAAGAGAGGATTTCTTACTGAACCCGGAGGTTAGCTAGAGGTCACCAAGCAACAGCAATACACCTGTCTTCACCCCCTCACAATCATAACCACAGCTGTTTTCTCACTTGGGTGCTGGGATCTAAACTCAGGTCCTCCGGCTTCTGGAGTGGGGTGCCCCCAAACTCCAAGAGGCTACACTTCCATGGGATTCTACAACACTGCCACACTGCCTTCCTTTCCTACCAGTTCCAAGTGCCTATACCACGACTTTCATATACTTACTTAGTCCAGTCTCATGCTGAGACAATATCTAAGTCGTGCTTGGGAACTAAAGTTGTTCAAATGTTCACTTACAGGGTGGACATAGAGGATGAGCTGGCATTTTAAGGTCGCAGGATCGGTTTCAACGATGGGCCTAGAGTCCAGGCCTCCACATGTCTAAAGATGAGTTTTCCAATCATCTCTAGCACGATGGAGAACAAAGCCATGCAAAATCTGCAACCAAAACTACACTAAAATACCCCCGACGTCGACAACAACAAAATAGATATCTAATATATATTGAGCACAAAACAAAACTGATGTTAAGAATCAAATATGCTGCACGGGAACCAAGTTAACGTCATTCTCTCTGACTCAGGGATCTCCTGGAAGCACTGGTACAACAGTGAAAGGAAAAAGGCAGAAGTTAAACAAAGAGTAGGAATAATCAGCTTTTAAATGGAAGACATCACTTAAAAATGAGCATGAAGCACAGAACTGGAGCCCCTCAAAGAGGCAGGAGATGGCTACCCTGTGGGTTATTTTTACTACTCCTTACCAAGCTGAATGAAGCCCTAAGTGCATCCTGTGAGTGTCACTCAATGCTGGTGCCATAATCATGGAAATGCACATGGAAATGAGACGCTTCCAGACGTCTGGGTTTCACTGTCCTAATCAAGGCAGCCTGTGTAGAATTAATAGTATTCCCTGAATGTGGCAAACTATGCTATTTTTTGAGGTACAGAATGAACAGAAAGATAATACAGCCCTGTACATGGGGAAAAAAATAAAACTACGTAGCAGAAGCTTGGGCTCTTCAGAGAACACAGTCAGCAGGTACGTGTGAGCTGTGGAGACTGCTCCCATCCACTCCTGCTTCTGAAAACAGCAGCGGCCTTGGTCTAGAAGACACTTATCTCTAAGATTTTAGGGTACGCCACCAAAACCTGAGGAGCAGGCAAGGTCAAGGGAATAATTTCCTGGTTTCGGATGAGATGAAAATCCAAACTTCGCAGAAGAAGGGAAGGAATACAAGGTGAAACTACATTTCTACTCTCGGGACATAATGTGCCCCGAGAGAAGTGGCTCATTTTCATTGAAACAGGAACTTTCTGTATGCTAATAACGTTTACAGTCACACGTACCATCAGGGCTGTGGGAGTGGGGTGCTATAGATGAAGCCTTTTGCAGGGACATGAATTTGGTTTCATATCAACAACTGTGTAATTATAAGTAAGTTCCTTAAGTCTTTGACCCTAATTTCTTTACATATCTAGTGAAACTCTACATAAATTTTAAAAACATTTCAGACCTAAAAATACACGACTCTTAAATCTTGGCTGTAAAAGCTGCCATAGTGTGGGTCCGGTGCTAGACTGAGGGTGGAGGTGCCATGGTGCTTACTGAGCACCCATGATGACACACACACACACACACACACCTCTCTCTCTCTCTCTCTCTCTCTCTCTCTCTCTCTCTCTCTCTCTCAGAGGAGGAGGGAGAGGAGAACCAGAAGAGTGAGAGATGGAGAAAGCATATTCAAGCAACTAAGAAGGTCATTGTGGCAGTGTCCCTAATGGCATCCTAAATGTGATACCCTGGCATCCCTGGGCCACAAGATGAGGGATTCTGTCCCACCACACAGTTGCCATGACGTGCTGCCTCAAAAAGGTCCCCAAGAACAGAACCGACCAATTACTGACTGGTACCTACATTAACTGATGAGTTAAAATAATACACTGTTCTGTCTTTATAAGTTCATTACTCTTCGGCATTTCATTAGGGATGGAACGCTAACTAACCTAAGTATTTTAGCATGTAGTACAGTGGCAGAATGTTTACTGCTAGACACGAGATCTGGGTTTGATTCCCAGGTTCAAATAAGTAAGAATGCAAAAACAAGCATTTTATGTACCGATGTTGTTCTAAATAAAATTATACATGATAATTAAACTTAGTTTTAAAAACATAAATAGAAGTTCTAAGATTTATAAACCACACAAAACATTTAAGAATCTTAAGACAATTTTCAGAGGTAGAAATATGATTGATTATTTGCTCTGTTCCTGGAACCCGTCCTTGCCCCAAGGCTGGTATGAGCTTCTATGCTGAGCCAATGAAAGCAAGGCTAATTTTAAGGGTATACTTCTTTGTAGTTAGAAGCTGCTGCTCTGGAAAACTAATCTTTTCCAATGGTTAAAAACAAATGACAACTTATAACTTACATATTAACTTAAATTCAATCATCACCAGCCATCAGAACAAACAGGAAGACTGTTTATTAGAGAGTCCGTATTTTTGTCTCTAGAGCTACACTGATGTGGTCCGTGCAGTTTGCGGGTGAGGACGTCAGTTCTATTCTTGGCTACTTCTTCATAAACAAGGAAACATTCTTGGAGCCCTGCTGTATCTAAAAGGAAATGAAGACGCTCAGAAACAAGCGTGGAGAACAGGCATGCAGCTAAAAGTGTGGCGGCCAGTAAGAAGACTCAGTGGTGAAGGAACTTGCCACACGAGCCAGATCACCTGATTTGATTCCCCAGGACCTGTGTAAAGGTAGATGCAGAGAATCAAGCGGTACAGTCTACTCAAGTATTTATGGGGCTGGTTTATGTGTTGCTTTTCTGCTTTCTGAGGCACAGCCTTATTTAGCTCAGACTGGCCTCAAACTACCTGTCTGCTGATGATTTTGAACTCATAATCCTCTTGTCTCCATATCTAAGTGCTGGGATTAAAGGTGTGCACAGTCATATCAGGCTAAATATTTTGGTTCTAAAGATTACTGTCCAAATCAGTCTTTTGTGGCAGGATCTTTCTGTAGTTCTGAATGGTCCTAAACTCACTCTGTAGCCTAGAGATCCTCATATTGTTGGGATTACAGGCATATGTCATCATGCTCAGCTACCAGTCTTTAAAATGTTTTTATATTGAAAATATTCAAATTCAAATGGCTTTAATATTCACTTAAAATATACATTTTAAAAATTTATTTATTCACACATCCTTGTATTTGTTCATGTGCATACAATACAAATGCCCTTGAAGCCAGGGAGGATGTCAAGACTCCTGGAGCTGGCACAGAAGGTGGTGAGCCATCCAGGTGGGTGCTGGGAATCCCTGCTCACTAAAGAGCAGCAAGTGCTCTCAACAATTAAGTCACTTCTCCAGCCTCTTACTAGTAATTTTTTTAGAAAACGAATACAAGAAAATGGAACTATCGGAAAATGAAAAAAAAATGTAAAAGAACAAAGAGGTACATTGTCATCTGATTATTAGTTTTTAGTTTTAAAAATTCTACTTTAATAACAAAGTGAACATACCAATTAAAATTATATTAAGCATTTTTAGGGCATTAAGAATACTTTTTGGTCATATTTAACCACATCTTTGGCTCAGGTGTACATAAACGTAAGAATTTAAAAATGAGTATTTACCACATATTTTCTAGGTAGATGTCAGCAAAGCTTTGTTCATGGGTTTCCTTTTGTCACTCAAACCTCTCACCGCCTACTTAGTTTGTAGAGACAATAACAGATTCCTGTGACATGTGATGCTCCACCTTAAAGAAAAAAGCTGCCTCTCTGGACATCTACAAAGATGTTCTAGGGAGGATATCAGTGCTCACGTGCTAATGGCCACTCCTAAGGATTCAGATAATAGAGCTAATGTCTGTCTGTATAAATACATTGCATAGAGAAAGCAAGCTGATCTAGATTTGATTGTGGTTCAACCATCTGCTTCTTGTATACTGCTTGGGAAAATACTCAACCATTGTTCAGTCTCAGTGTGCAATCCATGCAGCTGAGAACGATACCACAGGATAACACATTGGGAAGCGATCGTCCAAGGTCAGCGACAGAAAAATGAATCTTCTGACACGGTGAGTGCTCACCAGATATAAACCACCACTGTTTTATAGACCACCGATGTATCCAGACACTTATTAAGAGCAATCTGCTTCACTGAGCTGACTAAGGAAGGGGTCACAGCTATGACATGTACGTGCCATATCTGCAGAAGAAGACAGGTGTTGCCAAGTCTCAGTAAGAGCCAGCATCAGGGCCGGGCGGTGGTGGCGCACGCCTTTAATCCCAGCACTCGGGAGGCAGAGGCAGGCGGATCTCTGAGTTCGAGGCCAGCCTGGTCTACGAGAGCTAGTTCCAGGAAAGGCTCTAGAAACTACAGGGAAACCCTGTCTCGAAAAACCAAAAAAAAAAAAAAAAAAAAAGAGCCAGCATCAGCTAACAAAGTGACTGCTAACAGTCACACGATCAACTATAACACTAATATTTAAGTGGAAATTTTCATATTGAAAGTCAGATTTAGCAAGTTCTAGGATACAAATGAACCACAGTCAGACTGACTTTGGCTACCTTCTTTAAACTATGAAGGGGCACAGTATTTAATCCCCTTAGAGAGAAACCAGAACTGGACAATGGTAATTACACTAGCAATTTTTTTAAAAGGTTTATCTACATATCGTTTGTGTGTAAATATGTGAGCCTATGGTGAATTTATGTACAACATGTATGTGTGAGTGCCCAAGGAGGCCACAGGGCATGGGATGTCTGCTGCAGCCGTGTGAGGCATGTGCTGGGAACGGAACCCCGACCACTACGCACTGTTAACCACCGAGTCTTTGCAGTAGCTATTTTGGTGGTAAGTGTGCACATGTGTCCGTCCGTGTGGGAATGTGCACGCGCAGGTGCTCAGGACGCCAGGAGAGGACACGGACCCATTGGAGAATTACAAGCGGTTGTGCTCTGAAACTCGGGTTCTCTGCAAAGACTCTTAGTCACCAAGCCATCTCAGCCCGTCAGGCAGTCAGTCAATTTCAACCAGTATCTTGGTTTAAATTTCCACTTGTTGTTTAGCCTCTTTTGATAAACTAAAACAGGCAAACAAACTAAAGTCTACTTGGGAAACACAAAGGAAAAGCATCTCCAAGTGATGACCTGAAGGTCCATATCCCTTCCTCCCTTCTACTTGGTCTACTCTGATGACTCAGCCACTGTAACCCTCAGTCAGATTCTGACTCCACTGAGCCCCCACCACGTTCTCAGCCTGCGTCTGTCGTCCTAGGTCCACTGCAGACCTTCCATGGCCATAACCTTCTAGCAGAGGCCTCCCTGTCGTCCCCCATAACCAAGACAGGGTCTCACAGAGATCAGCCTGCCTCTGAAAAGAAGTGTACATCACTGTGCCAGGCTTACCACGACCTTCTTAAAACCAGGATTTTGGCTCTTCTGAACTGAATCTCATCACAAATTTATAATCCTTAATTTGAATCTAGCTTTTTAACAGACCACTATGCTCTGAAAATTAGTTTTCTCTTCAAGTTTATACAAGAAACTGCTTTCAAAGTCATTAATACACAAACACACACACACACACTCTTCTCTCTCACACACGCACACACTCACATGTGCACACTCACACACACACTCACATGCTCTCTCTCTCTCTCTCTCTCTCTCTCTCTCTCACACACACACACACACACACACACACCCACCCCTCTACCTTGCACATGCATACATAGTTACTGGAGCACACCAATAATTCCAATGCTAGAGGCTGAAGCAAGAGATTGGAAGTTTGAAATCAATCTAGATAACAATACAAGCTCCTGCTCTGCAGATTGATCAACGCATTAAAGCTAAACCTCAGGTGAGTACTTTTCTTTCTTGATGAGAAAACTTTTTTTTTTTATTTTTAGTCCAATGTGACAGGCAAAATTAATTCCTGTTGATTGATTTTTAGGCTAGTTTTAGAAATAGAATCAATTTATATATAATTTTCTTAATCCAACAATATTAGTTTTCTTACACTTTATGGGAAATTGCTTTATTTCAGTCAGAATTTCTTAAAAACAAACTCTGGGCACAAGGAGAAGTTCCCAGAGGGAGGATTTGCAGAACACCCATAGTGACAGAGATAAAACAAGTTGTTTGTTAAAAGTTTACTAGTAGTTCAAGGCATATATAAGATCCTGATCACCCTCCAATGCTACCAGTGATAAAATCCTAACGCTGACAGGATTTATCCCTGATGTGCCCAGTTCTTAGCTGTCTCCTCTTCGCTGGGATGGATATTCACTCTAAGACCTGCAGGAAGTTATTTCCAAACACTCAGCCTCAACCGAAGGGTGCAAGGCCAGGAGAGGATGATGTCCACACTTGTTCCTTTGAGGTTTAGATTCATCTCGTGGTCAAGGAGTTTTCTTTTTTCATTTTTAAAAGCAAATCAAGTTTATGCTATCCTTTCAAATCTCATTATGGTGAATAAATATTATTTTACAAATATTCAAAACAAGAAACACAGTTTTATCTGTATTGCCGAATACATAGCATGAGAAAATAGTAAAGACCAGGAAATCGACCTAAGCTGCACTAACAAAAAGATCTTCTCCAGTCACAACAGATTAGGTTAAATAATAAATTAGTTTAAGAGCTAGTCAAATTTTGAGAAATTTCATTGGCTGGATGTTAGAGATTCTAGGTGCCAGTTTAAAAGACTAAGAAATCTGTTGAACTGATATGAGGCAAGTATCCTTTTTTGTAATCTCAGTAAGAGCACCATGAAGGGGGAGAAGACCTTCCTCCACCCAACGGCAACACCACAAATCCAGTCAATTAGGGGTACGGAAATTTTAATATAACTGCAAAATGTTGAAGACATGGGTAACTACCAAGTATTTTCAGATCACAATTAAGAAAATAAGATACATGCCAGGAATTGATCATTTTAAGTTATTAAAGTTTAAGGCAAGTCCTTAATATTTGAACATAAAAATCTTTGCTTAAAGAGGCACTCTTCTAAGCTGCTCATAACTATGTCATATATTCAGACAGCGTCCAGGCTGAAAAGGTCAGGGCTAAGTGTTACATCAAGAGAGGAAGGAAGAAGAAATATGTGAAGACCGACACTTATCACTCACCTCATGAGTCAGCTCTGCTATCTGACCCTTCAGTTCCCGAATGCACTGGCTGGAGTCGGCCCTGCTAAGCTGCCCTTGGAGCTTGCCCTCTTCTTTCTGTTTTGCGACAACAGAAACAAAGCAAAGTCAGAATCAGCAACAATTTTCACATCACGAACTGAAATATTTTAAGCAGAACATGTCCTGGATTGTTCACAGGTCTCCGTCTTTACCTACATTTTTACTGTAATTTCTGCTAACTCTACTGGGGCCTGTGACAGAAAGGAGCTCAAGAAATGTGCTCCAGCCCTTTGTACTACATCCAAGTTAGTGATTTTATTCCTTAATTTTTTTTATTCTTTACTGATTTTTATTGAGCTTTACATTTTCTCTGCTCCCCTCCCTTAAATTCTTATTATAATTTTTAGCTGCATCTGATTTTTGATCATCCCACATTTTATACACAATAAAACTGATTGTTTACAATTTATATTTATCTGTGCATGTCTGTGTGTGAGTCTCTCTCTCTCTCTCTCTCTATATATATATATATATATATATATATATATGTATGTATGTATGTATGTATGTACAAGTGTCCGTCGCGTCCAGAAGAGGGTGTTGGATTCACTGAGCTGGAGTTACAGGTGGTTGTGATCCGCCACGTGGGTGCTGGGAACAGAACTCAGGCCCTCTGCAAGGCTGTATATGAACCAACTCTCTTTGCTCCTAAAGTCTGTTTTTAAACCTGTTTTGGTTTTATATATTTCTCATTGCACAAAATTAAAACAAATTGAAATGAACAATTTATACATAATTCAAAATTCCAAGAACAATATAGTTAAATCATTTTGCTTGCAGCCTTCAAAATGTATCCTTGTGTGCACAGACACATATAAACATTTTCATACTACAGCTACAGATTCATGTATCCTGGTGTGCAGACACATATAAACATTTTCATATATACAGCTAGAGATTCATGTATCCTTGTGTCCAGACACATAAGAACATTTTCATACATACAGCTAGAGATTCATGTATCCTGGTGTGCACAAACACATAAGAACATTTTCATACATACAGCTAGAGATTCGTGTATCCTGGTGTGCACAGACACATAAGAACATTTTCATACATACAGCTAGAGATTCATGTGTCCTGGTGTGCAGACACATATGAACATTTCATACATACAGCTAGAGATTCATGTGTCCTGGTGTGCACAGACACATATGAACATTTTCATACATACAGCTGGAGATTCATGTGTCCTGGTGTGCAGACACATATGAACATTTCATACATACAGCTACAGATTCATGCTTAAAATAGAAATTTAAGACATAGCTCATACTCTACGTTTACTAAACTTATTTAATATTTCAAATAGATTGTGTTATTAAGTATTTTTAAAACATAGTATTTGATTATTTATAAATGTTTAAATTAATCACTTTTTTATTCATTCCACTTTTTAAACATTTTAAAGGCACAGAAGAGGCCAGGCGGTGCTGGCACACGCCTTTAATCCCAGCACTCGGGAGGCAGAGGCAGGCGGATCTCTGTGAGTTCAACACCAGCCTGGTCTACAAGAGCTAGTGAATGCTGCACCGGACTTCAGGGTGCTCAATGGCTGTCCTTCCTCCTTGGATCCATACTAACTCTTCCTCTTCAAAGTAGGAGAGTGGAGCACAGGGGAGCATGCAGGAAGGAAGAGTGCACTGGGGAAGAGGTTGTGGGGCCAGCGCGCACTGAGATGAAGCTGATGACAGACACTGCAGAGGAGGCAATCCCAGCAGCACGGGGGATGACCTTGTAACCACTCAGTAGGTGTCTTAGCAATCCTTTGGTGTGTGGCTAATTTCCTATCCTATCATATCTACAATCTTGATTAAATGAGAAGTGAACTCCCTTGATTAAATAGGAAGATGGGGGCTGTTATAAACTTCAACACAAACAGGATGATTAGCCCAGGATAAGCTCTTACAGTATGAGGAAGACGGCAGAGCAGAGACCTCAGGTTTGGAGGCTGGAGAACGAGCAGAACAGCAGTTTATGCCCCACTCTCGTCTACGGGGTGGGGGGGGGCCTGCAATGCAGACACTACTCTGGTAAGACAGGGACCAGCCTGTTTAAAACAACGGAGTCCAAAGGTGGTTACTAGGGTTTAGCTAAGAATAAATTTCCTAGAGCAGTGGATTTTTCTGGAGGAAAGATGGTCCTGATGAAAAAGGGACATCTGAGAAGCTTTACAATAAAAAGGCAGAGGAATGGAGGCATGCCTCAGTGCAAGAGTACTTCTTCTTGCGGAGGACTGTGGTTCGATTCTCAGTACCCACATGGTGGCTTACAATCACCTGTAACTTCAGTTCCAAGGAATCTGACACCCTTTCTGATCTATGCAGGCACCATGCAAACATGTGATCTACACACATACATAAATAGACGCAAAACATACATACATACATACATACATACGATGCAAAACACTCATAAAATAAAAATAAATCTAAAACAAAATTTAAATAAAAAAAGATTTTTGTGAAAAAAGAGCCATCCAAAATACATTATGAACTCAACTCACAAACAAACCACAAAGCCTGAAGATAAACCTCAGTGGTGGTGTTGCTCGCCTGGCACAAGTGAGGTCCTAGGTTCGGTCCTCAGTACCACAAAACCAAGCACACACGTCCCTTGCACGTGTACTTACTAGACGGGAAAACAAACCTCTATTCAGTTAAGTCTAATGACAGAATGGACTGGGGCTAACATTAGCTTAAATGTGAGTTGTAACGCGAGTGACAGCTGTCAGGAAAACTGGAGTGGGGAAGAAGGCTGAGCAGCTCCAACAGGAGCCCAGAACACTTGTCGCGAGTCAGCAGCACGCCAGTCCTGCACACACACCTGTCAAAGAGCCCTGCCTGAGTATCGGGATCCAATATTCCACTTAAGGAGCTGTCACTGATCTTTTAAAAGTGGAAACAAAGAGTCAGTCAGAAATGCCCCAAATGCTATTTAATGACACATGTGTAAATTTGTCATTAAATAAACAAATCTATAAATTATTGATTTTTTAATGTCCTACAAACAGGCTTTCAGTTAAATATTACTCTAAAGCATCTTTAGTAAAGACCCTCTTTCAGTGTAAGAGCATAATATATATTCACAATATATACTGAAGAACTATAATATATTCTGAGAATTACGTATTAATTAACAACACTGTGAAAACAATTCATTCAATTACCCAATGTTTAAGTTTTTCCCAGTATGCTACGGCTTCCTACGTTCGAGCAGTGTTATATGTTTGTCTCTGATAAGCAGGTGGAAGTGTCAGCTGCACTGATAAATCTGCCAGAGACTTGCATTCTTCAGGTTTTCTTTTGGTCCAGCTGATAACAACAGATTGCCAGTTCACTGGTTTACTAAAGAAAGAGCTCAACACTCCATGAACGCGCTAAGGAGACCTTGCACACACACCTTTTGTCAGATCGCAAGGGTATAAAGTAGTATTTGTTAACAGGCACAGATGCACATCCCGTTAGCTTTGCCATGAGAACGTCTACATCAGGATTTGAGCTAAGCCTTAAATCAAAGAGTCTGTGTATGAAGCTTTAACAAAAGAGTCAACAAGTCACATTGCTAATAATATGAGTGCTTAGGTGTCCAGGAGCAAAAAATAATAAAGCTTACTTTGAAATGCATCAAAAAAAATAAGAAGGCTAGAATGATGGATAAATGAAGATCTGGTAAAGCAACAGAGAAATTAAGTAAACAAAATATTAACAGGATGGAGACAGTGACTTACGTGTGCTAATTACACAATGCCTTCACTGTCCGTCCATGTTAATAACACTTGGAGGACAGAAATCACTCTAGCGCAGAACAATTCACTCCCCTTTTCTCCACACCACTTGCTAAAAAAGCACACATGGTTCACACTATATCTCATTTACATTGGTGAAAAAAATACCTATCCTCCAAAGGTTTGCTGACTTTGCATTAAAATCCACCTTTTGTGCTAAGTACGGTGGCCCACAGCTATAATCCCAGCACTTGGCGGCTGGAAGCAAGGGCATCCTTAGAGTAAGAGCAGCCGGGGTTGAACAGACCCTGCCACAGGGGTGGGGGCTTAATACAGCTTGGTGACACGGTGCGTGGTGAATGTGCACGGGGGGGAGGATGAGATAGATTCCCCAGCACATACACGCAAAATAAATACAAATCTGCATCTTGTTGCAGTAATGAATGGACTTTTATTATATTTCCCTGGGAATTTAAAATGAAAATCAGTAAGATTAAGTTATCCCTTTTCTAAACTGTTTGTTTAGAGAAGTGTTTTATAGTTCAGTTTTTGAAATTTTTGCATATGTATAATGAGAAGTCTTTGAAACAAACCCCAATCCACAACATAAAATGTATTTTTACAACCCTTATACTTTGGTTTATTTCTGTAGAACAGGCGACCGAGCTTGTGCCTCACATGTCAGAGAGGTGGCCTAGCATTAACCTCCTCCTCAGTCACTCATTTTCATTTTGAGACAGGATTTGCTAAGTGATGTGGACTAGACCTGGCTTACTCTGTGGCTCAGGCCTGCAGCTGGTCATCTCCGGCCTCAGTCTCCTCCGAGCTGTGGCTACAGAGTGCACCACCACACCACACTCATGTACACGCTATAACCTCATTGGTCACATATGCAGGAGTACACAGCACATCTCACTCATGTACACGCTAACCTCATTGGTCACATATGCAGGAGTACACAGCACACCTCACTCGTGTACACACTATAAACTTATTATTCACATATGCAGAAAATACTTTTCAATCAAATTACATTTGATTGAGACCTGTCAAGAGGTCTTATGTGGAATTTTCCATTTGCTGCACTGTGTCATCTTCCAAAAAGTTTTAGATTTTCAGATTAGAGACATCCAACCTGTATCACATGCCCAGAACAAGACACAGTATAAAACCTCACCAAAAGTTTTAAAAGTCACACTATTTGAGCAACCACTGAACCAATCTCTGCCAACCAGTGTGAAGGTGTCTGCTAGACTCATCAGCCTAGCTACAAGGCCAGGATGTGATGAGGCCAATCACGCTCACTGCACTCCAAGCTATCACAGAGATGAAGGTGACAGCCTGCTCTGAAACTAGCTTCTGGGGGCTGGGTGTGCAGCACTAGCTCAAGCTTCAGAACTGTGTTTTAAGAAAAAGCAACAAACTCTACACAGTAAGTTTTATTTTCTTAATTTATATAGTTTAGTCATCATCCAGGTTGGGTATTCCTAATTTAAAACCCCAAATGCTCCAAAATTGGCCCCTTTGAACGCTGCCATGATGCTACAGGTGGGAATGCCCCGTGTCGATGCAGTAACTGTGGATGACGGACACTCATTTGTCCATGGACCCAAAGCTCATCTAGAAAAACAAAGAAGGCAGAGCCTACAGAACCATGGTAAACAGCAACTGGGATCCATAATCAAAGATCCCTGAAGTGATGTGGGATTTTCCTCTGTATGCTGGGAATACCATTGGTTAATAAAGAAACTGCCTTGGACCTACAGCAGGGTAGAACAAAGCTACACGAGGAAAACTACTGAATGCTGGGAGAAGGCGGAGCTTAGAGACGCCATGGAGCTGCCGGAGGGGAAAGAAGCCAGCTGCCAGCTAGAACCTTGCCAGATCCACAGCCACGTGGCGATACACAGATTAATAGAGATGGCTTAAATTAGGATGTAAGAGTTAGCCAATAAGAAACTAGAGCTACTAGGCCAAGCAGTGATGTAATTAATACAGTTTCCGAGTGACTATTTCGGGAGTCTGGGTGGCCGAGGATGAACGGGCGGCCTCCCACAACACCTGAAGTAGACTCTACTTCTAGACCAGGAGTAGTAAGGGGAATAAATCTCTATTACTTAAGCCAATTTAGGTTGGATTTTCCTTTAGCTACAATAAAAAATATACACTCTAAATAAATATTCTCAAATTACTGTGAGTAACTGAATGCTCTCTTCCAATTCTGCTGCCAGCTTCATGTCACATTGTTCCATATTGGTCTTAGCTGGTCGATTCCTCTCTCCAAGAGGTTAGATCACTTGTGAACTCAAATCTCTTTCATACTTAACTCAGCTTTTGACAGGGTTTCTCTGTGTAGTACTGACTGGTCTAGAAATTGCTCTGTAGACCAGGCTGGCCTCAAATTCACACAGACCCACCTGTCTCTGCCTCCTGAGTTCTGGGATTAAACGTGTGATCCACCCCGCCCAGTTTAGAAAATATTATTTAAGTTTGATGATATATGAAGAACTAAAAAAATTGTTTATGATCTAAGAAAACTCCACACATATGAATCCTGTGACTAAAAATTAAGAAATACTCTAAAAAATGAAGAAAAATCAAATATTAGATAAAGTAATTCTCTGGACATACAAAAGCGTGTTTGTGTGTACGACAGGAAATAAAGGAGACTGTCGGACAGTACAGCACACCGACATGTCCCAGGTGGTTACTGCTCTCAGGGGTGATACAGCTCATTCAGAGGAAGCACCGGGAAGACACAGACTACGCCAATGATCTATCATTCTCTGGCGGCTTATTAGAAAAAAATCAGCAGATGCTGGTTCCCTAGAGGTGAGAAAACACACATGCAGTTATGTGTCAGGTCAGGCAGAGAGGGAACCTTTACTCAGAAACAGCTTCACCTGTGCCTGTTGTACGCCAACACACCACCAAGATTAAAAACCAAATGTGTGCATCGAGCCATGCTGAAAAGAATGTTTTAAGGTAATATGAGTTTGCACATCAACTAAGAGACAGCATCGAGCTGCTTCGACAGTGGCTGGAAAAAGTGAGTTTAGTGCTTTTAGACATAGCTAAACTCCTGGGAACGCGGGAGAAAGAAAAGACAGGCCTCAGACTTGTTCACGTCTAAAAAGTTAGCCAGACTGATTTTTCATGGGGTATACCTAAAAGGCCATTCTTGTTTGTTTCTTTATCTGTTTCAAAGTTGGTTAAAACTTACCCTATCTTGCCACAGGAAGGGCACTTCCTTAGACAGGAAAATAGCTGATTTTAAAAAGCCAAGTTTCAATCTACAGGTTTTAAAATATTCTACACAATCAGATTGACAAGTTTTGTGTTTGAGATTCTGACCCGTTAGAGCTCATAGCTGACCCACTAGATCCAACAGCCCAGGTACTGAGACCGGGAGGCACCTCGTCTCTCACATCTGCCTGAATTTCCCCCTTTTTCAAACCAACAGAAGAGCTGAGACAACCACACAGTATCTGTGTGTCCTCCAGCCATCGCAATGAACGCTGTCCCAGCTGTTTTCCTCTTTCCCTACCTATATAGTTAGGCACACAGACTGTTGTCACCCACTGGACATAAGGAGTAGATATCACGACATTTACTATTACATACTTGATAATGCACTGTCTGAGGATAAGGAACTGTTCGATATAACTTGGCCTACAAACATTACAAATGTCTAAGTTAACAGTAATTCCATAAACCATCAAACCTGTTCCTATTCAACTCCCTGAAAGGACTGAAAAATGCCTCGTTACCGTCTAGAGTCAAACCCAAGTTTGTGATTACAGCAGGCATTTTACTACTTTTAGCCTTGTTTTATCTACAATAATCCCTCTACATATTTAATAACTTTAAAAAGGTCAAAATGCAAACCTGTGCATTGTTCAGTCAACAACACTCTGAACTCTTTAATAAAACTCCAAATAAAATACTGTTTTAAAATCATCTTTCAACACAAAGAGAAACCATAGTAAACCAAATATAATGTCTATTACATGGCAGGTACTCAAAAAAAAAAAAAAAAGATTGGTACCTGGGCATGGAAGCAAATAGATATAATCTCAGCATTCAAAAGACTGGGTATAGGCATTCAGAATTAAATTGAACAAAATTCTAACTTATGTACCTATGGGCTTTTGTTTTGTTTTTGAGACAGGGTCTTATTATATTATATAGCCCTGGCTATTTTAGAACTTGCTTATGCAGAACAGACTGGACCTCAGATTCACAAAGATCTGCCTGCCTCTGCTTTCTAAGTGCTGGGATTAAAGATATGATCACCATGCTGGACAACAGCTAGTTCTTAAAAAGAAGATAATTCAAATACTGATAAGGGCCTATAGAATATAATATACAGTCCTGAGACAGCAATGGGTATAGGTGTTTGCTGCCAAGCTGAAGACTGATTTCAACCCCAGGAACCCATAAGGAGTAGACAAGGGGTCCTCTGACCTACACATATCAGCACACTCGGGCACACACTTACACACAGAACATAGGTAACTGGGGAGGGAGCAGGCTACTTTACAAAGATGACGGGGAATCTCTGAGTCAGTGGGAGACTCCAGGTTGAAATGTAAACGACGAGACGGAGTCAGCAATGAAAACGTCATGCAGCAAAGAACTGAAAATATAAGAAGCAGCAAGAGCGACAGCCTTTATACGAACACAGGAACAACGACGCACAGTGGTGTGTGCCTTTAACACAGAGAGGAACAAGGCAGGCCCTGCTGGACCCAACTTGTGAAGGTAAATGTGGTAAAAATGTGCCAGAGAAGCAGGCAGAAACCAAACAACCCAGGCTCTCAGATAAGAGAGTGTGGCAGTTTCCTTTGCTGCTTGCTTTTCCTTTCATTTGGAGGTTATAATTCTTGTTTTCTTTCTGGCAATTATTATCTTAAAGTAACTTAAACACACGGCTATTTAAAAGTTACAGCAATTGGATAACTCATAGACAGAGATATCCTAGGCTTGTATCATCAAGCCTTCCATTTTCCTAAGAGGCAATACTGCAACATTTTTAATGAGGTCCAGTATAAACACTTCAAATTAATTTTAAGGCAAATATACTGCCTTTTTAAAATGAACAGTCATATGCTAATTTATTTAAACATGTATATTAATATGCACATACAAATACACCTATTTATTTTTTAAACTATGCTCATGTTCGCATATGCAAAATGTGTGCTATTACCCACAAAAGCCAGAAGAGGGCGCTAGACCTCCTGGCGCTTTAGTTACAGGTATGCAGAACTGCCCACAGGAACCAAACTCCAGGGCTTTGGAAGAGCAGGAAGTGTTTTTTGCTGAGCCATTTCTCCAGTCCCCAAGTGTGTATATTTTAAAACATATCATGTATGTATGTGATATTTAACAAACATGTTCACAATACACATTTATAACATACTTATAACACGCTAAATGGTTAATTAACTGTCTCAATTTTGTTTTTTTTTTTTTCATTTAGTATGTCTTTTACTATTTATTCTTCTTAAAAGATGTGGAAGATTCCGGAGAATACTGAAGTCTAACCATTCTAGTGAAAGGTAAGATTACCAATTGTTAAAAACATGGTAACGTGATTCAAACTCTAACACTAAAACACATACACAAACAAATACACACCATAAAAACAAAATAAAAACACTGTGTTAAAACTAATTTTGTATCTATGCAGCTATCTTAAGAATTCACAAAAAGGGCTGGAGAGATGGCTCAGAGGTTGGGAAGACTGGTTGCTCTTCTAGAAGACCCAGGTTCAGTTCCCAGCAACTACATGGTGACTCACAACCACCTGTAATGAGATCTGGTGCCCTCTTCTGGTGTGCAGGCAGAACTTTGCATAAATAAGAAAGAAAGAAGAGAGAGAGAGAGAGAGAGAGAGAGAGAGAGAGAGAGAGAGAGAGAGAGAGAGAGAGAGAGAGAGAGAGAGAGAGAAAGTTAGTTCACACAAAGCAAGCAAAAGGCCTGCAGACGGCTCAGTGAGAGCCTGGGCCGAGCATGGTGGAGGAAGAGCTGACTCTACAGAGTTATCCCTGCTCTCCATGTGCATGCTGTGGTGTGCACACACCCACACTCACACCTGCCCATGCACAGTAAAAAAAAAAACAAATTTTTGAAAGAACACAAAAGAAATCTAAAATAGAAAGAAAAATATAAGCAGTGGTTAATAATAAGTTTTAAAATGTTTGGAGATTAATCATATGGGGGCAACATGCTAGAATTCAGCACTAAGACAAGGCGGGAGGATCTGAGTTCAAAACCAGCCTGGGCTACACAAGATTCTGTCTCAGAAGGAAAAGAGGGGGCGCTAGTGAGCAGCTCAGCATTGGCTGCTCTTCCCAGCTACCACAGGGCAGCTCACAGCAGTCTATAACCCCAGTTCCCAGGTACCCGACATCCTCATGTAGGCAAAGCAGCAATGCACATTAAAAACAACAACAACAACTTCAGTGTGTAACCTTCAGTGGTTTACGAGTATCATCCAGTTAATGGTTTCTAGATTACACGTATGTACTGGCTGCCCTAAGTCCCACTGGCTTTCCCCTTTTTGAGTTTTCATCAGATGTCTGATATACGATAAATTTTTCACATGAAAACAGTTATTAAAATTTTGTTTTACTTTTAGAATTTGAAATAATTATTTACTAGACCATGACATTTTAGTCCTGTTAAAAGGAAAAACACTGCTTACAAGTAGACATCACAGCCATAAAGGAAATAACAAAAACAATTAGTAATCTCCCCATGTTCTTTTCATAAAGATTTCAAAATAAATCTAAGGTTATACATAGGATGTGGGTTTTCTCTGGGAGTAGTATTACAGAAGGCTGTGGTATTAGCAGGGTCATGACTCAAGGCAGGTTACTGAGTCTCAAATGCAAGTGGAGAGCTTACATTTTACAAGTAATTTGTTACAGCTGCAGATGAAAAACTCAACCAAAGAAGAGGCTGCAGCTCACCAAGACAGGCACGCACTGCTCTCTCTGGTGAAAGCCAAACTCCTCTACAGAACACTTTGAGAGGCCATCTCTTTACTATTTTAAAGGTTAAATAACATGTTAATGGCTGTATTATGAAACTAGGTTCAACGGTCAGAGAGGCCACACAATATTGCTTACAGCACGGTTGGGATTCTTCAGCTCCATTTTGTCATTTAAGGTCTCAGGAGCTGTGACTGCACACGGAATGGCTGAGTCCAAGGTCTCAGGAGCTGTGACTGCACACGGAATGGCTGAGTCCAAGGTCTCAGGAGCTGTGACTGCACACGGAATGGCTGAGTCCAAGGTCTCAGGAGCTGTGACTGCACACGGAATGGCTGTAAGGCAGTTGGCAGGCAGCACCCTGATTAATGGACGGAGTAATACTGAAACATCAAGACTAACCACTAAACTTTAATAAGTGATTACTGATTTATAACTCAGCCTCACGAAGAATTTAATCAGAACAGTAACTGTGGTAAGTGGTAGCCTCTCCATGACTTCGTATGACTCATTTGAAACATCTAAAAACAAATCACACTGATCTGTACAACTGATGAATCCTCAAAACAGTTTCCTGTAACTTAAAGTCATAGGCACAAAGTTTGAATAGTCTTCTTAGTAACCTGAAGAAAATGAAAATACATTTAGATAACTATAAAATAAAGACATATGTTCTGAAATACGCATAGAATAAAGTTCTGAAAAGTATAGAAGGAAGAAATTAGATTCATTTTTTCCTAGCATTTTTTCAGAGACCTACAAAGAGAAATGCACAAGAGATATTTCTGACAAATGTACAAGTGAAGAGATCAGCTTTCACACACAAAAAGGTGGGGAATGTTTCTTATAAGTTGTAATTTAACTGGCAATGAATTAATTTTGTTACGGATATTTAAAACTCTACATAATTCTGAGTTCTTAAAAAGTAGGAAACCAGTCGGTCGGTGGTGGCGCATGCCTTTAATCCCAGCACTCGGGAGGCAGAGGCAGGTGGATCTCTGTGAGTTCGAGACCAGCCTGGTCTACAAGAACTAGCTCCAGGACAGGCTCCAAAGCTACAGAGAAACCCTGTCTCGAAAAACTAAAAACAAACAACAACAACAAAAAGGATGAAACCATATGATTTTTGGAACAGTCTTAGATTTAAAGACAGTTTGGGAAGACAGCTCCATACACCAGACAGTCTCTTCCCATTGGCATCTCACATTCATTAGCTAAGTTGGTTAAGATTCATGAGCCAGTGTGACACGTAACTATGAATTAAATACACGGTGTACTCAGATCTCCTTCCTGTTGTTTCTAGGCCTGCCTTTTCTTCTGTTGCCAGTCTACCAAACACTGTGTGTTTCATGGCTTTGAGCTATCCTAACAAGTGTCTGCAGAATTTGCGCACTGGAATCTGTCTGCAGCAAGAGGGCCCTGAATCATATAACCCTAATAACTAGATGCAAGCAAGAGGAAGTGTCTACACCCAGATCTCTCTGTTGTGATACAGTTACAGAATACCTGTTTCCAAATTTAAAAATGCCTGAAGTAAAAATGTCCTGAAAGACAAAGATCTTTTATTGTTTAATTAAGTTGTTCAAAATAAAAACAATAAATAAATATACTTCGAGAGTAAGATGGAACCTTAGCAAACAGAGCTAAGGCACAGCATTTGAATTATCACCTGCTCTGCAGCTGTTAGTTTATATTAGTTTAGGTGGCTGTAAAGTATAAATCAGTCACAAAGCTTTATGGAGAATTCCATGGTTCAGTAATTTCACACAATTAAAAGCATTAATATTTTTAAGGTGATAGTAAAGACCTTATCACTTCCTTTCCATCTCTGTCAAAAGTGCAGGCTGCTTTGGGCACACTGATTTAAACCTAGATCCCACATTCGCTGTCAGAACAGAATTCTGAGTGGGCGTTTCTAAGCCATCAGTAGTTGGGGTATTGCCCATCTGAGACATCCCTAGAGGTTATCTGCTGGGCAAACCAGCACAAGTGGGTAAACGCTACAAAGTACCAGGAAGAGGACCCATGCTGGATCTGAGCCACCTGTAACAAAGCCAGGCCAACTCAAGGGCTTACTTAGCACAGAGTCTCTAACGTGTTTTTTTTTTTAATAAACCAACATGTTTATTTTTTAATACCCCAAAAAAATTCAGTTCCAGGGCTAAGTATCACATGGATTTAATCCTCATCTATTTTCCTCAACATAACTGAGCGAAAACGAACTTTCCTATGCTTTGTCCACTTCTTGAAAATTAGGGACTGTCCTGTGGAGCCACGTAGAGCAGAGGTCAGGCGACATCTGGGTCAACAGAGCAGTGCAGACTCCACTAACAGGAGAAACGTTGGTTTCTGACCATTCCCACCGATATAAGACAGCACACACTTACAAGCACTATTCTGAATGAGGTTTAGTTCAAGCCTTTTATTAGGCTAAATGTTATCTGACTGATCCCTCAAATACTTGAAAACCTTTAATGACTTTCCGAATTACTCAGAGAAAAACCAAAACCTTTAGGTTCTACTTCTTTCTCATATTTCCTCTTTTCCCCATTCTCCTCCACCCGAGACTATTCACACAAGCTCCTGATTCTGCACAGCCCGTCCTTACAATTAGCAGTTAATCCAGAGACTGTTCACACAAGCTCCTGACTCTGCACAGCCCTTGTCCTTACTCATAACAGTTAACCCAGAGACTGTTCACACAAGCTCCTGACTCTGGACAGCCCCTGTCCTTACTCTTAGCAGTTAATTCTTTGCTCAAATCTGCCTGTCTTGGGTCCTCTGGAAGAGCAGCAAGTGCCCTCAAGCCCTCTGTGCCTCACTTTAAATCCTGTCTCGTGTCCCCTCTAACGAACCTCACCTGGTCACATTAGCGGAGGACCAGGAGTCATACTCTCAATCCCCCGTTTTCACCGAGGCAGACATCATCTTCTAAACTGCACACTGTATGACTCACTTGTTCTGGTCATCTCAATGTTTTCTCTACCACTAAGCTAAATGAGGAGACATTTTTGTATTCTGTTTACTAATCCAGGTAGTGTTTGAATACTGACAGACATATCATAAACACTCCATAAATCTTGGCTGAAGTGAAGTTAATACTCCACCTAAATTCATAATTTTACCTGTTTTTCACGCGTACACTTTATTTATTTATTTATTTATTCATTCATTCATTCATTTATTTATTTATTTTGGTTTTTTGAGACAGGGTTTCCCTGTAGTTTCTAGAGCCAGTCCTAGATCTAGCTCTTGTAGACCAGGCTGGCCTCGAACTCAGAGATCCGCCTGCCTTTGCCTCCCGAGTGCTGGGATTAAAGGTGTGTGAGCCACCACCGCCCGGCTACGTGTACACTTTTTAAGTGGGAACAACATTTAAAATCAAAAACGGTATTTCAAGAAATAAGCTGTTGCACTCTTTCAATAAATAAGAATGCTTTGACTATCACTTTATGATGTTAGAAATAATGAAACCAGTAACAGTTCTTCCCATCAATGAACTTCACACAGTGGGACAGAAAGCTGAAAACCACTTAACAAGTACAGGGAGTGAGACAATGTAGCGGAGCTAAGAACAGAGGAGTCAGGAGAGCAGGCGTCACAGAGAGACAAACAGGGTGACTGAGATGAGAACAGAGGGGCAGTGAAGCGGGAAGATCAGAAAGGCTGGGGCACCGTGGCTTAGTGCAGTGTGTGTGCACCTGGAGGAAGAAGATGGGAATTAGAACAGATGACCTGAGGGGAAAGGAATAGAAAAATTTCAAGTAGCGAACAATTATAATTATTGTTATTACAGGAATTATTACAGGAGACAGTCAATCTATTATGAAAAAAAATTTAAACTACTCTACCAAAATGTTACCATACTAAAGAAAAAATTGTCTTAATTGAAAAGAGCTAAGTGTTCCCTTATAAATATCAATTCACTTTAAAAATCTTCTCTATGCCTCAGTCACTTCAACTCTAAAGATGTTAGCCATTCCTGTCCTGTACGGCGGCTGTGAAGATTAAACTGGAGAGCAAACTAAGATGAGAGCAGAGCTGGACGTGCTGTGTCCAGAAGCACCAGCTGCTCATATCTGCGTTACTGGTAATGCTGGAATATTTAAAGTTGCCAGTATGGAAAGTACATTTCCAAGTACAATAATCCAGAAACAAAATGCTGAACCATGCAGAAATGAGAATGTTTAGCTCAAGGGATCCAACGCCATCCTCTGGTGTCTATTGGCACTGGCATGCACAGACAGATATTTAAATAAAAGCAAAAATATCCACCAGGGAGTGGGCTGCCTGGCATGGTGGAAAATGCCTGCAATCCCAGCCCTTAGAAGGCAAAAGAGGATCAGGACTTCAAGATCATCCTCTAGTAAATTTGAGGCCTCCAGCCAAAGTGGGAAGGGCTGAGGATGTAACAGTGGCAGAATATTCGCCTGGCATGCTGGAGGTCCAAGATCTGACCCTAATACAGATGTGGGAGGGAGAGAGGGAGAGAGGGAGGGAAAGAATGAAAAGGGAAAAAGAAGCTATAGGTAGGAAGAAGTACCAAATCCCTGTGCTATTGCACAGCACAGTTCTTGCGATAATAAAAATTACTGTGCTCTCAAAACCCAGAGGAACAAAACTGAACTTTCTCCGTGAAGAGAAAACATGCATCAGGCGCAGTGAAGCAGGCCTGTAATGCCAACAGTCAGTACCCAGCCATGGGGATTGTGTCAGGCACAGTGAAGTAGGCCTGTAATGCCAACAGTCAGAATACTGAGGCATGGGGATTGTGTCAGGCACAGTGAAGCAGGCCTGTAATGCCAACAGTCAGTACCCAGCCATGGGGATTGTGTCAGGCACAGTGAAGTAGGCCTGTAATGCCAACAGTCAGAATACTGAGGCATGGGGATTGTGTCAGGCACAGTGAAGCAGGCCTGTAATGCCAACAGTCAGTACCCAGCCATGGGGATTATGTCAGGCACAGTGAAGTAGGCCTGTAATGCCAACAGTCAGAATACTGAGGCATGGGGATTGTGTCAGGCACAGTGAAGCAGGCCTGTAATGCCAACAGTCAGAATACTGAGGCTTGGGGATGCTAGTTTTATTTACAATCTGGGGTTTTGAGACCCTATTGCAAATGAACAAATAAATGTCTGAGAAAATAGATGTGTAACCAGATTTAAACAGTACACAAAGCATAAACATATGACATATGACATAGTACTCCATAAATACAAATTTATACAAATTTGTTGGATAAGAACAAATTCAAGACTACAGTAGATGGTTTATAAGACAAAGCAGTTTAAAGCATAGTAACTCAGACTGGACACTGGGGCTGGAGAGATGGCTCAGCAGCTAAGAGCACTTTCTGTTCTACAGACTCCGCTCCACTCATTCCTAGAACTCTAATGGGGGGGGGGGGGGTCCTCAGCCTCACATAACTCCAGTGCCAGGGCATCATCAGGCATGCAGTGCACATCCACACATACAAGCAAAACGCTCATGCACAAAATCCTTACTTTTTAAGATCTGACTGTTATTATGACAGAAGGCTGGGCCCAGGCGTGGTGGTGCTTGGGAGACTGTGGTGGGAGTGTCACAAGTCAGAGGCATAAAGGAAAACTCAGTGCGATGCTGTCCTAAGTTTTAAAAAGAGTTTAGACCAGTTAACTTCATGTTAGACGGACTGCATACAATGCACATGTCACTGAAATCCTTAGCACTGAAAAACAAATAAATAAATGAGCTTTATCTGAGAAAGTAACAGATTTGAATGAAGTGAGATACCTATATAATGACTAATGACTACCCAAAGATTAAAATAACATACTAATTTCTTATACCTGATGCCATTTTGGAATTTAAAAAACTGACTTTTATAGATAGAAAATATACTGTCCCTGAATTAGCACTGTAGCAGAATGGTGACCAGACACCAATTAGTAACAACTGTGTTACTAACAGTTAACATTCTGTGTAACAAGACGTGTAGGTAGCAA
The DNA here is from genome assembly GCF_903992535.2 of Arvicola amphibius. Taxonomy (NCBI): domain Eukaryota; kingdom Metazoa; phylum Chordata; class Mammalia; order Rodentia; family Cricetidae; genus Arvicola; species Arvicola amphibius. The sequence continues at coordinate 1,123,644 of NC_052047.1, read as the reverse complement.
CACATTTGAAAAACTGTTTCAGGAAGGAGAGAGGTGCACACCTTTAGTCCAGCACTCATGGAGGCAGGCAGCCTGACCTACAGAGTGAGTTCCAGGACAGCCAGAAATACACAGAGAAGCCCTGTCTTGAAAAACAAACAACAACAAAACAGTTCCAGGAAAAAGTTAAGATCACTATAAGACTCTCTGAACTAAAACAGTTCCTTCAAAAGTAGGGGCAGTATTATAAACAATAACAATTACAGATGTCATGATGTCAAATAACATGCAGGTGGACTCAAAACTCCACAGTGACCTAAGAACCTTTAAAAATAAATTTAATAAATTTTAGTCTTGTATGCATATATACATGCATGCGTGTATATATATATATAAATATTTATAGAATATTACAGAACTTATAAAAATTAGTCTTTTTTCCTCTAAGTATATTTACAAAAGTATAGTTTTTATAATTATATTTAAAAGCAGGCTTTAATTATAAGAATAACAGATTATGTATTATATATAACAATGATTTAACACATGAAGACTTTGAGAGAATTTAGTTTGTGAGAAATTAACAAATGCAAACCCTGGAGCTAGAGGCAAGAGGATCTTTGTTGAGTTTCAGGTAGCCAAGGCTACATAACATTAACTGGAATAATTAATCGGGAGAAAGACAAAACACAAAGTCTCAGTCCCCCTCCGGTGGGACTGAAATGATTGGAAATGTTCCCACAACTGCGAATGATCTCAATATTTTATAACTGGAACAGGGGTTTCAGATTTAAACAAAAATAATTTAAGAGGTTGTTTTCCTTTAAGACATATCTCTGTGTTAGCTCATGTTGGCCTTGAACTTTCATCTTCCATCCTCTCTACAAAGTGGGTCCAGAAACCTGCAGGAGCACAAAAGCCTCAGAACAGGACACACTTGAGCACACTGGGCGCAGTGCTGTACGCGGGAGAGGGCGTCATAACGGTGAGAGGTGAGGATGGAAACAGGAGCCTCGAGGATAACCACGCTGAGGAGTTCTGATGTGATTGCTCCGTTTGTTTTAGGAAAGCAGTTCTGGTAACTGCTGGACAGAGGAGTGGAGGCTGGAAAAAGGAAAATGGGTGGAAGAATTCCAACTGCTTCAGACACGACAGCCAGGAGATAGACTAAGGATGGGCAGGAAAAAACAGAAACGCTAGGACAGATTCAAAATGAGGGTTTTCAGTTTTGTTTGCAGGCAAACGTTGGCAGGGAAGTAACATACAGTGTAAAATAATGTTAGCTACTAAAGCTGAAAACTTGAACACCTTACACAGGCACCTCTGGCCCGCATTGCAGAGGGTAGGAAAGAAGGACCTGAAGCTATTCCAGGCTGCAGATGTGCTAACAAACGGTCCAGTCATCAAGACTCAAGATACAAAGACACAGAAGACTTGGGTACAATAGGAAAACATCTGATTTCACAGACGTCAAAATGCTGATGGGCGGATGAGTGGATGAAGAAAATGTCAGTGTATCCACAGGATAAGGATGGGGCTGTGCTAGCTGCGGTGGTGCAGCCTGCAATCTCAGCACTCAGAGCAGAAGCAAGCGGATCATGGGGTAGAGAACAGCCTGGGCCATATAAACTTCTAGTCTGGGAAGCACAGTAAGATTCTGCTTAGAATACAAAAAAATAAATAAATAATAACAAAAAGAAACGCTATCATTTGTGACATGGATAAACCCATGTGCTTACTTATACTGGAAACTGAGAAAGCAGACCTTATAGCAAGCTAACAATATAATGATTAGCAAGGGCTTGGCACAGCAAGTTAGAGAAAAGTTTAAGAATATTCCATACAAGCCGGGCGGTGGTGGCGCACGCCTTTAATCCCAGCACTCGGGAGGCAGAGGCAGGTGGAACTCTGAGTTCGAGGCCAGCCTGGTCTACAAGAGCTAGCTCCAGGACAGGCTCTAGAAACTACAGGGAAACCCCGTCTCGAAAAACCAAAAAAAAAAAAATAAAAAATAAAAAAATAAAAGAATATTCCATACATATTCATTTCATTTTTCATAAATTATGTAATGTGTAGATTTCACTTTTTAAAACATGCAGAATATGAGGTCCTTCATTTTGGTAAGTATTTTAACACAAACAAGAATTGATTTGGGGGCTGGGGAAATGAATCAGTGGGTAAGTTTGCTCTGCATGATTAAGGGCTCAGTTTAAATCTCCAGAATCCACTGAAAAAAGCACATGTCTGTGACCCTAGCATTGAGGGGCAGAGGCAAGCACATCCTAGGAGCTCACTGGCCGTCAATCTACCAAAACAGTGAGTCCTCTGGCTCAGTGTGACACCCTGTCTCAAGGCAATAAATACAAAGAGCAATAAAAAAAGACACCCTATGTTCAGTTCTGGCTTCTGCATGTGTACATGAGTGCACACTCACACATGTACAACACGCAGGCTGCTGAAGTCACAGGCATATGCCACCAAACCTAGCTAAAAGTCATGATTTAAATCTTGCCACTTTGTAATTAAGATGTTTAGAAAGATAGTGTGGTGGTTTGAACGAGAATGGCACCCACAGGCCTCTATGTTTGGTACCCAGCTGGTGGAACTGTATGGGGAAAATCAAGAGGTGTGGCCTTGCTGAGATAGGTGTGACCTTACTGGAGGTACATCTTTGGGGTAGGCTTTGAGGTTTTAAAAGCACCTGCCAGGATCTCTGAGTCTAAATCTCTATCCTCCTCCCCTCCCTCCCTCCCTGATACCACCTGCTGTCTACGGATCAGAATGGGAAGCTCTCGGCTACTACTCTGGCACCGTGTCTACCTGCTTCCCACCACAGTAACCACTGACCAACCCTGCCCCCATTAAATATTTTCTTTTATAAGAGTTATCTTGGTTATGGCGTCTCTTCACAACAATAGAGCAATAACTAAGATAAAAGGCAATTTCTTATAATCTTCATAATGCTGGAAGAGTCGATACAGAATTGTGTATACTATCATGATTTAAGTAACTAAGGCTAGGCACGGCACCTCACAGCTGTAAGCACAGCACTCTGGATGCACAGACATGAGCTCTTATGGGAGTTCTGGACCAGCCAGCTCTACACAGTGGGTTCCAGGACAGCCTGGGCTACATCTGGAGCCTCTCAGAAAGCTAAACTAATACTGTGCTGGCCAGGCTTACGTCAGCTCCACACAAGGTAGACGGTAGAGTCATCCGGGAAAAAGGAACCACAATAGAGAAAATGCGCCCCCTCCTAACACACACACACATACACACACACACATACGCACGCACGCACGCACGCACGCGCACACACACACAGTTTCGCCTGTGGGCAAGCCTGTGGCAAATTTTCTTTTTTTTTTTTTTTTAAGATTTATTTATTTATTATGTACACAGTGTTCAGCCTCCATGTATGCCTGCAGGCCAGAAGAGGGCGCCAGATCTCATTACAGATGGTTGTGAGCCACCATGTGGGTTGCTGGGAATTGAACTCAGGACCTCCGGAAGAGCAGTCAGTGCTCTTAACCTCTGAGCCATCTCTCCAGTCCGGCAAATTTTCTTGATTAATGACTGCAGGTGGTGCCACCCCTGTGCTGGTGGTCCTGGGTGCTATAAGAAAGGGTGAACAAGCCATAGAGAGTAACCCAGTAAGCAATGTTCCCTAATGGCTTCTGCTTCTGTCTCTGCCTTGAGTGTTCTGACCCTGACTCCCCAGAAAAATGAACAAAAAGCGGTAAGGTGAAATAAACTCTTTCCTCTCAGGCTGCTCTGGAACTCAGAGTTTTATCACAGCAACAGAAACCATAACTAAGACACCAAACAAAAAAACAGACGATTCCTGTAATACTTCGTTCATATAGGACATTTACTACTTTATCATATTTTATAGTAAAAACACAGGACATGGGGCCAGGAGCTGGCTCAGCAGTGAGGAACATTATTTACTCTGGTAGAGAACCCAGGTTCAGTTCTCAGCAGCCACATGGTAGTCTAGGTTATCCAATACCCTCTTCTGACTCCACAGGGACAGAGATATATAAGCAGGCAAAATACTCATAAACATAAACAAAACACAACAAAAACAGTACTAAGGAAAGTAGGACATTTAAAATGACGTTGTGGGCGGAAGGTGGGGCAGGACTTTAGCAAGGTGCCCCATCCTGACACCAGACTTGCAAGTGATTAGAATAATAGTTGTCACCACGTCTGGCCCACATCTACTTTTTTAAAAATCTAAATTTTCTTTTTAAACTAGAAGTGACAATGCGGACAGATGGCGAGTGTCACGCAGAATGACTCAGAAGTTCTCTGCTAAGAGTTTAGATTTCAGGGGGAAGCTTTTGTGCATCAAAAGACTATCAACACCTTCAGTGCTGGGATAATCTCTTTGTACACTATGTGAAGATCTGTCTCTGTTTACCTCACCTGCCAAAGGCACCTTCTGACTGGGTTAATAAAGAGCTAAATGGCCAATAGTAGACAAAAGAGAATAGGCGGGACTTCCAGGGAGAGACAGGAACTCTGGGAAAGGTTCTGAGATGGGAAATTCACCAGCCAGATGCAGGGGAAGTTGGATGTATGATACTGAGGAGAGGTAATGGGCCACATGACAAAATGTAGATTAACATAAACAGGTTAATTCAAGCTGTAATTGCTAGTTGGGAACGAGCCTATGCTAAGGCCAAGCTTTTATAATAAAAAGTCTCTGTGTCATTATTCAGGAGCTGACAGTCCAAACAATCACCTGCTACACCTTGGTGCTGGAGAGACAGCTCAGCAGTTAAGAACAAGCATTGCTCTGGCAGAGACTCAAATTCCGTTCCCAGCAGCCACATGGTAGCTAGCAACCATCCATAAGGATTCGACACCTTCTTGTGGCTTCTGTGTGCATTACATGCACATGGTGCAGACATACATGTAGTTCACATATACATAATAAAAAATAAATCATGAAAAGTACCCTGCAGAAGAAAATATTTATAAACCACACCATTTGACATGCTTGCTACTGAGAATGCACAAGTAACTCCCACAACTAATCACCAACAAGATAAACAAATCCTAATGGACAGAGAGTATGAATGGACTTTTCCCCAAAGAAGATAAATAAATGCTAAATATCAAATAAGGGATGCCTGGCACTGGCACTACTGCCCCTGGGAAATCACCAATGTGCATGAGAAGGTAATGCCACCTAAAACACACCAAGATGGCAGGTTTCCTCTCTCCTGAAAATTAGTGGTAAAGATATGAAAAAAATGGAATTCTTGTGCTCTGCAGTTAGGAATGTAAAGTGGTACATTTTACAGAAAATAGCATTTCAACTCCACAAACAATTAAACAGAATTATTTTAAGACCCAGTATTTCTAGATGATACATATACCTCAAAGATTGAGTGCAGGGACTCTAGGAGATATTTACACAGCTCTGACCACAGTAGTGCCGTCACCCAGCAAAGGCAGATGAATGAATGGTGATAAAAATGTAGTCGGCAGAGGCAGGCGATCTCTGTGAGTTCGAGACCAGCCTGGTCTACAAGAGCTAGTTCCAGGACAGGCTCTAAAAGGCTGCAGAGAAACCCTGTCTCGAAAAACCAAAAAAAAAAAAAGAAAAAAGAAAAAAAATGTAGTCAGCACATGCAATTAAAGATGCATGTAACTTTAAAAAGGAAAAAATGACATACACTACATGAATAAACCTAAAGAACTTCACGCTAAGTGAAATCATCCTGTCACGCTTCATGGTTTCCGACAGAATGTGCCTGGAGTGGTGAAATTCACAGAGATGACACCAGACGGTGAACCCAGGGCCTAGGGAGGGAGGGGCATCACGTTACTGTTTAGTGGACACCGAGTTTCATGCAGGAAGAACATGTTCTGGAGGCGGATGGTGCTGGCGGCCATACAACGGCATAAATATTCTTAATGTCACAGAATTGTACATTTTGAAAGTTTTATGCTATGTATAAGTAAAAACGCACCTGAGGGCTGAGATTTCTCAGTGGGTGGAGCACTTCCCTGAGTGGGAAGAGCAGAGTTCAGACCTCTGCACCCACGTGAGTGGCAGCTGCATGTAAGGCCAAGCAGGCAGAGACTCAGGGGCACAAGGCCCCGGAGCAGCTCTAGAAGATGAGCCTCAGTTAGTAAAGTGAGAGTGATGGAGGAAAACATTCAACTTCACCCTCTGGCCTCCAGATGAGCTCCCCCAGCCCTCTGAGACGGATGCAGCAAGGAGAACAGAACCGTAGTCACGGGAAGGCCATACGCACACGCGGTGGTTCTGGTGTGCCGCGGGGCGGCCACGTCGTACCTGGATTTCAAGCTCGGCAATCTGCTGCCTCAGCTCTGCCACGGCGGCTAAGCTGTCAGCTTCCCGGAGCCTCACAGCCATGACTTCCTCCTTGTTCTACAGCACCAAGAAAGCAGAGATAACCCAGCTGAGTTTGGAACTGAGATTTCTTTCAGACTGTACAAACTATCGAGGGCATAAACTGCCTTGATGATGTAGCAGGGTGTGAGATGGTACATGCACTGCAGCCGTCAGGCACAAACAGCCACAGCCAAAGGGACAACACCTTGTTAGAGGCCACCTATCGGTTCAAATCAAATGTTGCCTGCAAGTGAACCTGCGTGAAATTCATGAAAAGTCTTTCGGTATTCAAAGTGTTGGGGACTGAAATGGGGGAATTATAGGCCTGTGCTATTTTAAGTGAGTATATTCAAACTCATTTATACAGTAAAAATGTTGATAATACAGATACTATTCAGATACTTTATATATGAAAAATAAAATGAGCTTTAAAGATTACTGACCAACAAAGTAATATAAGCTTTAATCATATAAAACATAATGAAAATGAATCTAATTTATGTAATAAGGGACCTGCTTCTCTGAGAAGTTATAGTTGTTACTAAATTGTACTCGAAGAGGGAAGTGTGACAGGCTCTAGGAGCCAGAGTAACAATAAGTACACTAATAATAATCACCAGGTTCTGTGAAGGCAGTGAAGAAGGCTGAGTCAGTGCAAGGGGCACTCAGAGTGAGGGTCCTGGGCACACTTCTCAGGGCGCTGCCCCGTCCTCCACTGCTGAGTCCTTACCCATCACTGAGACAAACTCAAAACAAGTATCTTCATGGCCAAGTTTCACAAATACTTCCAAAGAACATTTTATTTTGCTAACAGGTGCCACCATAATATTAAATTCAGAAATACTATTATCAAAATGTCTAGAGAAAGCTGGTGTTGCTATAGAGATTACACTAGTTCTCTATTACAGACAAATCACAAGGGCAGAGTGGCATCAAAACGTCTATCAGCCATCAGGGTGACGAGGCCCGAGACAACTCATTGCGTAAGTACTGCTCATGTAGCCTTTGATACAACTTTGTTGTTAAATTAGTCCAGCTGATCTTTTTAAAGGGTCAGTTCTTGAGCTAACACAACTGTCAGTATTGCCTACAGATTTCTTCAGTCTAAATTCCAGCAGCCATGAATATTTATTAGGATGTAATTTCATCTCTGGATCTCAGTGACACAGACAAACCACTCAAGCTTCACTCCTGGCTTTTAATAACACCAGAACAAGCTGATGGAATTACAGCTTGTGTGCCGCTGAAAGTCTTATTTCTCATAAAATAGTAAGGCTTGGATGCATCAAGGGCATTGTGACTCTTAAAGGAGCTGTGCTGATGGCATGAGTAGTTCCTCTTAAAATGTCACACCTTCTCTCCAGAAATCAGCTCTAAAGCTCAGACGACATGCATCTCTTCAGTTATTCTCATATTTATGCACATATTATATATATATATATATATATCCATCTCTTCTACCTGACGCCCCCAACCCTCTGATGCCCTCATTAGCTAAAGCTGCTATAAGCCCTTTTCATTAAAAATTCAATTTATTTCAAATACTTGTAGTTTTTTTTTTGAACAAAAAGCTTCATATAAACAAAAACTGATTAACAGAATGGAAATTGTATTCATTTTTCTTAATCTACCTGTGCATACCCATTTCTGTTTGTTACCTAGAAAGCACTGCAGCTGACTGCTAGCATGGTGTGAATCAAGTAGGGAGTGTCAGACCCTCCACCACCTGCATTTTCAGGTAAGTCATCACAGCTGGGTTTTAAAGACACACTAGTCAAAAGAAACATGGAAAGTCAAGCTAGTAGACACCAATGTAAGTCATTAACTTAATCAAGCCTATGGTTAGAAGTGAGGTTTCTTCTCTGCAATTTACCCTATGAACAAAATGAGTGAACCTTGTCTGAAAATTTAATCTAGGTGTGGTGCATGCCTTGGATCCCAGCAATGGGAGTGGGAGACAGAGCCAAAAGAATCAATGAGACTTTGAGGCCAGTTTAGTGCACACAACAAGCTCCTCTTTTTGAGAGGCTGTCTTAAAAAGACAGTATATAATCATGATAAATAAATCTATAAAAAGCAGCATTACACTGACACTTACCTTGCATTCGATCTCTGCCTGTCTGCGCTTTGCCTCACTTAACTGGGTAAGCAACCCTTTGTTCTTCGCAGAAAGAGAATGCAACTTCTCCTGCAGACTGGTGACCTCTTGCTCTGCTCTTCGGAGTTGGTTACTATTGATCTGGTTCTAGTGAGAAATATAAATAGACTCACTATAGATAAAAGACTGGAAATTTTTAATTAATTTTTACCTTACAATTCAATTAAATCTTACAATTCAACAATCTTATAAAATGTTTTTTAAAATGTTTATTAAAAAATGGAAAAAGATATGAAACAAATCTTCAGTCAAGTGTGTAGCACCTGTATCCATACTAGGGAGGCTGAGGAAGAAGCACCAGTAAGAGTTTAAGGACAACCTGGGCTATTCTGTGAACCTGACAGCCCACACTACACAGCAAGACCCTGTCTCAAAAAAAAAAAAAAAAAAAAAATTAAAACAAAAACATTGAATTCTCCAAAAGAGTATTAAAAATTCTTAATCAGCACACCAGCAAGGCGTGGTGGCACACATCTGCAGTCTCGGTATCCGGAAGGCAGAGGCAGGAGGATCTGGAGTTCTAGGCTACCTTTGTCCGTGTGATACAGTTTGAGAGTAGCCTGAACTACATGACACCCTGCTTCTAAACACTAGAAATAAATACTTAAATAATAAAAATATAACCTAAATATACCACTTATGCAAAAAATCTGTAAACTATGAGGAGCTTCACAGACAACCGAGAGAAGATTATTTCTGAAACCCTGGGGATAGACACGGGAGACAGAGCACAAACTGAACTGTAAACCCGCTCACATCACCAATGTGTCAGGTGTTCAGGTGTCAAGTTACTTAATGCTAACAAATCTCAGTATTCTGGAAAAACAGGCAGACACCACGGCTTGCCTTTCGGCTGTGTCAGGAAGACTGTGAGGCGGGCACATGCACGGGGGCTGCAGAAAGAAGTTTGCAGGCGCAGTGAATGCTCAGTTGGCACTGTCCTTTGACTCATTCTGCCTCGTAATTCTGCAGGTAATTGAGGAGTTTTGAGGTTAAGGTCAGTCTCACATTCTTGTCTACTAGATGTATGAAGAAATCTTTTAATAAACCCGTTGGAATATTCTAGTAGGAAAAAAAATAGAAAAAATAGTTCTATAAAAAATTTAAAATCTCTGGTTTTAATGGGAAAGTAGATATAGTTTAAGAATTCCTCATAGTAAGAAAATTATATAAGAGCTTTACATAAAATAAATACTTAAAATTATTAAAGATACAAAAAAATGGGAAAAAGAATAAGAGCCAGGCACAGTGGCACACGCCTTTAATCCCAGCACTTGGGAGGCAGAGGCAGGTGGATCTCTGTGAGTTTGAGGCCAGCCTCGTCTAAAAAGCAGGCTCCAGGACAGCCAGGGCTACACAAAGAACCACTATCTTAAAAAATCAAAAAAGGACTAGTTCCGTATGGCTGCTGTAACCCTGACTAGTCAGTGCACTAAGCTCCTGGGTGGCACCGCGATGACTACCGTGGATGTGTGCTCCAGTGCTATAAAACATAAACAAACACGCGGGTGTGAATACACAGCTCAGGGAGCACAGTTAATCCAAGGACGACAGAGACAAATACGTCCTCACCAAGATACGTTATAATAAGACTCAGTGGGCTGAAGAAACAGGCAAGTCAAGGAGAACAGAGTCCATACGAAGGGAAGATAATGAAGGCATTTTACCAGCCAACATATGTAATTCTTTTCAGTCTACAAGAGTTTACTCAATTACGTGCTCATATGAGAGGAACGGCGCTTCTTCAGGAGCCGTGGTTACCGTCCAGCCATGGCCGAGGCCAAGATCCACACCACACACACACCAGTCCCGGAATGGCACAAGAAATGGCATCAAGAAAACCCGGTCACAAAGACACAAATCTCTCTCTCAAGGGGGTCAAACCCCAAATTCCTGAGGAACATACGTTTAACCAAGAAGCACAAGAAAGGCCTGAAGAAGACGCAGGCAAGCAGTGCAAAGGCCATGAGTGTGCGCAGAAACCATCAAGAGCCTGTCAACCCAAGGTGGCCCAGCCCAAGATGCCAAATGTCCCCGGTCGCACACTCGGCCATCTTGCTTTCCTTGCTCACCCCAAGCTTGGGAACTGGATTAGAAGCTACCTGGCCAAGAGTCGTAGGCTCTGCCAGTCAAAGCTCAAGGAGTAAACCAAGGTCCAGGCCTCGGCTCCAGTTGTGCCCAGGCCCTTGTGAAGGCCCCTACGGAAGGTTTCTGTCTGCCAGCATGAAGGCAGATGGGCTGGTGTCACACACCCACATGCTATTTAAGTGATCAGTGCCCTATGTTGTTTTACAAATAAACTTGAGGCAAGATCTGTTTAAAAAAAAAAAGAGCAAAGGCAACCTCAATTTAAAGAGTGAAAGGAAGTCAAGTCCAGTGACATCAGAACTCTAATTCTAGCATCTGGATGGAGCCTGAGTTTGAGACCAGTCTGCGTAATAAAGCAAGACAGAGAAGAAAGAAAGAAAAGGGGAAGGGAGACAAGAGGGCAGGAGGGAAAGGAGGAAGAAGGGCGCGGCAGTTACGGACTGGAGTCAAGCGAGCGCCAGCCCTGTGGCGGCAGCAGGGTCCGACAACCTGGAAGCACAGGCCACGTCCACAGAATAAGGTGGAGTATGGGACAGCACAGCACGTTCTTCCGAGGGCCTGGAGCTTAGAATAGAGATACAGTCACTGCCTTTAGAATTTGTGTAGTCAGGCAAGTGTTTCCAATTTTTCAGAAAACAAACATTAATAATTATAAATAATTAAAAGAAAATAATTATAGGGCTGCAGAGATGGCTTAGCAGGTAAGAGCACTAGCTACTCTTCCAGAGGACCTGGGTTTAATTCCTGGCATCCACATGGCAGCTCAAAACTGTCTATAAGTCTAGGATCCAACACCCTCACACAGACATACATATAGAAAAAACACCAATAAAAAATAAAAAATAAATAAATTAATTTTAAAAAACAATTCTAAAAGTCAAACTAATATAGAGAAAGTGAAAGAAAAAATTAAAAACAGGAAAGAAGGAAAAGATGAATTTGGGACAGAAACGGAAGGTACAAACCAACAAATCACGAGGACTCTTGAGTGGGATCAAAAGAGCTAGAATGCGGCTTCCAACCTTCTGATCAAATAAGGGGCGGACCAAGACTGAACTCTGGGTTCTGCCCAGAAGCCTCCTCGGGAAGAAGGGAGGGGGGGATTTAAGCCCTTCTTACCAAGGCAGAAGCAGCCATGTTGCAAAGAAAACTCAGAATAAACATCAGACTAAAGGAGGCCAAGTGTTCGGCGTAGAAGGAGTCACAAGTTCCTTTATGCATTCTTGTCATAAACCCCAGCAGGCACACACAAAGCTTGGAGAGTCATAAACCCACAGCATGGGCTGGACGGAGAGGGAGAAGCACTGACTCTACCTCTCTTCCAAGGAAGGAAAGCTTTACCTGGCATGGGACCAGCACACACTCTGCCTCTGGGGTCATACAACACAATCTGGGAGAAGAGGCAGTGATGTGTTCTGGACCAAGGACTGCAGCCATTGGCGGGCAGAAGCATTAGAAGGCCAAACACCTCTGATACAAAAGCAAACTGGAGGCTAAGGCTTTATTGGAAAATGGGAGCATCAGCAACAGAACGGCACGGCTGGAAACTCCCAATTCCAGGCAGAGTGAAGACACCAGGTTTCTGCGAACAGCCCTCCGGGAAACCCACCCTCACTCTGAAAACGAGGCATGGCCACAGGGATTTAAGCCCGGTGGCACAGTGTATATAACCACAGAGCAAACCTCAACTCAGCACGTCTGACTGTATAAACTCAAATCTGCCACACAAAAGGCCTGGCAGGAGGAAATGTGTCCCCATTTCTAGGCACAAAAACTGTTAACCTTAGGTACTGCCTATACAAGACCCTCCCCTGTGCTACGGAGAACTTTTTCTAGTGTGCATTTGCTGGGGCACGTGATGAAAACGGGTGTGTCTGACGGCTCAGCTGTCCATTGCTTCAGATTTCAAAGGCTCTCCAAACCATGTCTGGAATTTGACTCACCCCCCCCATATACATGCACACATACAAATGTACATATATAGGTACATAAATTTTATCATAAAAATAAAACTTCCCACTATAAAATCTGATTTTTACTTTTAATAATTTTAGCCTTTTCCTTATTTTTTAATTTCAATGAAACTTTTTGAGGAAGTAATTGAGTGTTATGAAACAAGGTACGTCCACCCTGAAGACACTGCATGTTCCCAGCAGCCTGCCTGACACGGGCTGGCCACATCTGTTCACTAGAACACAGAACGAGGCATGAGTTAACTACACCCCCTACTGGCTGAACAAAACTCTGAAAATCAGCAGAATGCATTGTTCCCCTTCCCTATGCATCCACAAATTCAAACTGATAATGACTGAAAAAATTTTAAATTGTATCTGTACCACACATGTGCACACCTTTCTTGTTATTGTTGCCTAAGTGGCACAGTGTAGCCATCACTTCTGTTGCTTCTGTGCTACAGTAGGCATCGACCCTAGGGATGGTCTGAAGTATGCTGGAGAATGCACATGGGTTACACACAATAATAAACCATTTTATTTTAAGTAACATGGGCATCTGAAGATTTCATATCAGCAGAGACTCTACAGTCTGCAGCATGGATCCACAGGACAACTTCACATGAAATACAACTCTGACAAATGTCATTCATAAAAGCCAAATTCACCTTTACAGAGCAAACAAGCGTTATTAGGGAAACAATCTGCACATCTCAGGCCCAATACATCTAAGACGGAGACGTGACACAGAAGAGAGATCTGAGGAGATGGGTTTAGACTTAAACTTTACACTTATTACTCAGGATCACATTATATAACTTGAAAAGGTAAAATGCACATTATAGTTGACACCTGCGATTCTCTATTGGAAATGTATGGACACAGCTTTAGTTGTTAAAGAGAAGACCACCTGCAGGGCAGAGGCCAGGGTGCTAAACACCCCATGATGCACAGACTAGCTACAAAAAACAAAATTTCTGTAAAGAGAGACTGTGCTAGCATTTCCCAGCTACCCAAACCCAAATAATCACAGAAAAACTGAATTAATTATAACACTGTTTGGCCAAAGGCTCAGGCATATTCCTAGCTAGCTCTAATATCTTAAATTAACGCATTTCTACTATTTTATATTTTACCACAAGGTTTTTGGTTTGTTACTTCACATCTTGCTTCTAGGGAGGCTATGTGGTGTCTGCCCGACTCTGCCTTTTCTCTCTCTCTCTGCATTCGGTTTAGTTTTTCCACCTAGCTATATTCTGCCCCGCCATAGGCCAAAGCAGCTTCTTTGTTAACCAATGGTAATAAAACATAGTCACAGCATATAGAGGGGAATTCCACATCAAATTTCTAGCCCAAAAATTACATATTATGGTTGAGGAACTTTGCTCTACATAAATTTCCCTTCTTAATTTGTGCAGGAAGACAACCCTAATAAAACCAAATGCAGTCTGGCTTGCTTAAATTTTGTTGAAGGGTCAAGCAGAGATTAGATTTCTTGGGGAAAAAGGTGTTTATGCCTATAATCCTAGTACTGGCCACTAGTTTGAAGCTAATCCAGGCTACAGAGTGAGTAACAAGCCAACTGTAGCACAAATTCTAATTGTTCTTGATTAAAAAAAAAAATCCCGGAGTCAGCTATTAGGGGGTGAAAGCTGAGAGGTCAGAGAAGCAGTGCAGCCAGTCACTAGAGAGACCTTTTACCTCTACCAAATCCTCAGACCAAAAGGGCAAGCCTGTCCTCAGACCACCTCCCCAGACTGCACCTGCATCTGCGCTCCTGCCTCCTCCTGCCTTGTGATCCTCTCTCCGTCGGTCGCCCCCTCTCCAGGGCTGGGGTTGCCTTTGTGTGAGCTCTGTTTCTCTTTCAGACTGGATCAATTTCTCATAGCCCAGGGTGGCCTTGAACTAACAGAGATACATCTGTCCTTTTCTCCAGAGCCCTGGGATTAAAGGTGTGTGTCACCACTGCCTGGCCTCTAGTGACTTAGCTCCGTACTCTATCTTCGGGCAAGCTTTATTTGTTAAAACACAAAATATCATTACAGCCCACCAGCAATATTGCACACCCTGTCTCAAAAAACAAAGCTAAAACAAAACAGGGTTGGGGCAAAGGCTGTCCGCAAGAGTGCGTGATGTACCAGCATGAAGACCTGAGTTCAGATCATCAGCTCTCGTGTGAAAGGCAGGCTCACATTTGCAACCCTAGACCTGGGGTGGACACAGGCAGGAAGATTCCTGGAGCTTGCTTAATGGTAAAAAATGGTAAGCTGCCGGTGTTCCAGGGCCAATGACAGACCCTATCTCAAGGGAATAAGGACAGGGAGCAGCAGTGACTTTCAGCTCGTTACACGAGAACAAGAAAACTGCTGTCTGGGCTTCATCTTTTACCGCAATTCTAAGGATGAGACAATGTTAAATTTTTTTGCTCATTTGCCACCCTCTAAACACAACGGCATAAAATTTAAATTTCCCATTTAAAGCCTAGATCTTCACTCTTCATAACTTTATGGTATCTCTTCAATGTTATTTTTAGTTACATAAAAATTTTGAACAAACAACTGTCAGACTCTGATCTAGTGCTGCTTCTACCTGGGCCGGCCCGTCATACCTGCGTTTCCATTTCCATCATCCTCTGCTTCATTTCTCTTATTTCCGCCTGGGTTTCCGCTTCTCTGAGGCGGATGCTCATCAGCTCATCCTGTAACTCATTCACAGTGTTCTTCTTGGGCGGGTCTTTCCATCTCCCAGAAGTCCGGGCTAAATGACGCTAAAGCATACAACATTATACTTTATCAAAACAAGACTTAACTTTACAGAGCACATATTTAAGCATTGCCCCAAATCATTTTACTTGTTTGAGAGAAGCTTTTGGTTTGTATTCCTGGCAGACTCTGAGCTTAGGGTTTCCCCGCCTCAGCCTAAGTGTTGGGATCACCATGCCCAGCTTAACTGACACTTTGTTGCAGCTGGGTACTTGTCAAATACATTTTTAAAAGCCATGACAATATCAAGGAATAACTTCTTTTGTTCTTTTAAAACTACATTATATTCATTCACTGGCTCCATGGCACTCAGAGGACAGCCGGCAAGAGTCAGCTCTCTCCCACCTTGTGAGTGCAGGAGACCCAATTCAGATTCGCAGCCTTGGCTATGAGGCCTTGCAGCAGGTGTCCCCTCCATTGACTGATCTCAGTCTTTACTAGATGTCTCTTCCCACCCTCAAGATCACCACTCAGAAACTCCATGGTTTTAAAGACCCATTCTCTTCTGTCTTTCAGGTTGTTACATTCTGTTCTTTATTAAATTTCCCTCACAAGAAGGTACATTTGTGAGAAGACACTAAAGTGCCATTTATTTTTGTGACAGGCATTTTCAAAGAAGTCAGAAATTTACAAATATACACTGGTGTCCTCCTTCAGCTGTTTGCGTCTTCCCAACAATGTACCTGATAGCAAAGCAAACTCTGTGTGCTAAATGAACAGAATACCAAACTGACCTCTGAGCTCCACCTCTACACCACAGGTTGTGTCTCTGTGCAGTGGGCAACAACTGACACTGACAACCGGTCAAAGTGACGGGGTGCGCAGTCATAAAAGAGACACCTCTGTGTCAAGCCCCTCTCACCCAGGCTCACGGAGCTGGGGGGTGGGGAAGCCCAGGACTGAACAGTTTCCTCTGGACATGACAGGACCACTGGACTCATAACCCTCAGCTGGGGTCGCCTGCACAAACCCTGTATAAAATCAAGCCAGTCCACATTCCAGCATGAAGGGGCAGGCCCCCAGCTTCCACCACAGCTAAGAGCCACTGACAGTTGTTCCTGGATAAGGGAGAATCACTTTTCTCTAACAATGTAGCCCTTGGTAGATCAATCGTGCTCAAACGGATGACCCCACACCATGAGTATATGGCAGCACGAACCAGACAAGTGAGTTTAAAAGAAACAACAAATGAGGATCTGAGGGTGGAAGCGAAGGTAAATTTTATATCTTGGAGGATCTGGAGGAGGCACCAAAATGAATATGGTCAAAATACATTGCATACATGTATGACATTCTCAAAGAATAAAAATATTATTCTTAATAAAAAAAGAGAAGTTTTATACTGTGTAAGTTTTGTACTATTTATAGTTCTCTAGGAAACTTGAACAACGCAAAAGTTCAATATGCTCTTGTTTATAGTTTATCTTTGTTTTCATTTTAAGAATTATATAAAGTACATCTTAGATGTTCTTTCAAGTTGTAAATGTTCTCAACTGTGACACTAAGCAAGATTTCTTTTCATCGCCTACTGTTGGTCACCAGGTATTTCAAAGTCACACAACTAAGTCCTTGGTTTTAGTTCTGTTTGGAAAGCATGGCCAGCCTGACATACTTGCCAGTGTTCTTCTAGATCTCTGACTTGCTGTCGAAGTTCCTTCAAACCCATGATGGCTTCCGCCTCTCTCAGCTTCACAGCAATGAGCTCTTCCTGAAGCCTCGCGATGTTGTTCTCGTCAGGAAACGAGTTGTTCTTCTAAAGAAGTCACAGAAGTTTTAAAACTTAGTTTTGTATGGCTGTGTGTGCCCACGCACACATCCGAGGAGGTTGTAGTA
Organism: Arvicola amphibius; assembly: GCF_903992535.2. Classification (NCBI taxonomy): domain Eukaryota; kingdom Metazoa; phylum Chordata; class Mammalia; order Rodentia; family Cricetidae; genus Arvicola; species Arvicola amphibius. The sequence continues at coordinate 1,106,496 of NC_052047.1, read as the reverse complement.
ACCTGCAGGGGTCAGTTTTCTCCTCCCACCATCTGGGTTCTGGGGACAGAATTCATCTCTATTTGCATTCTTTTTTTTTTTTCTTTTTTTTTTTTTGGTTTTTCGAGACAGGGTTTCTCTGCAGCTTTAGAGCCTGTCCTGGAACTAGCTCTTGTAGACCAGGCTGGTCTCGAACTCACAGAGATCCGCCTGCCTCTGCCTCCCGAGTGCTGGGATTAAAGGCGTGCGCCACCACCGCCTGGCTCTATTTGCATTCTTAAACATGAAAATATGTATGGATTTGTACGAAAGGAACCAGGAAGAACTGGCACTCTGAACTGAAGAAGAAGAAGATGAAAAGATCTCCCATGCTCATGGGTTGATAGGATTAACATAATAAAAATGGCCATCCTAGCAAAAGCAATCGATGCAATGCAAGCTCATAAAAAATTCAACACAGTTCTTCAAAGAAATTGAAAAATAAATCTTCAATTTTATACAGAAACACAAAATCCCAGAGTAACTAAACAATCCTGAAGGATAATGAACTGTAGCATCACGCCCCATCTTTAAGTTGTAGCACAGACCTGTGACAACAACCTGATGAAGAGGAAGCAAAACGAGTCTTGAGCCCACTGATACAGAAAAGGATTTTCTGAATTGGCAGCCTTAGAGTTATTTTTATTTTCTGCCTTTCCACTCTCCCTGCAGACTGGGTCTCATTTACACACTAGACTGACCTCCAACTCACCATCTAACCAAGGCTGACGTCATATGAGTCTGGAGCTGGGCCTGGCGCCAGGATCTCACACATTCTAGGCAAGTGCTCTACCATCTACCAACTAGCACATCTAGTGCACAGCTCCTCGAGTGTGAAAAACATCAGGTCTAACTCAGTTTAGCAAGTACTGCACAAGTATCTGGCTCCGGCCAGAGTAGGAAGAGGAGGTGCTTGCAAAGCTTCCCACCTTCTCTATGTCAAGCACTTTGTCCTGCATCTCCTTCAGGGCGCACTGAGACTCGGCCTCGCTCAGCCTGGCTTGGACCAACTCCTTCTCCAGCTGCAGCACGAAGTCTTCGCTGTAGGAGGAGCTGCATCTGTGCTAAAGGTTACAGACACAGACCGAAGCTTTAGGGAAACACAAGCATGGAAATACACACATTCAGAAAAACAATACAATTATATAATGTGGGTATTATGGGCAACTAAAAAGTAAGTCTGATCTACCCAGTATTCCAAATTATTTCCCTTTTCCCAACAAATGAGTTTAAAATGAAAAGAAAAAAGAAAGGCTGAGTTCTGGTGTCTTTGAGGATGACCATGTAAATCAATTTGGTAATAAGTTATTACACTCCTCAACCCTGCTCTTATGAAGTATCTGCCTTCTTTCTGTCCACTCTCAAGAGCTTGTTCTGACTCTGCAGACAACAGGGTACCCGTCAGCCTCACATGGTCACTTAGTACTTGAGATCCTTGCTGAGTATGGTGATAAACAAAAGACAAACTGGTTTTCAGTGCAGGTCCCTTGTGTTCAACCCCCAGCACCATGACCAAAAGTATAAAATTGAATAAGCACAGAAAATAAATCAAAATAATTCAAATGATTTATTTTTATGGTGATGGCATGTTGAAATATTATTTAAAATTGAGGTGATTATTTAAAATTGAAGTAAACAAAAAACATTAACTTCCCCTTTACTCTTTTCAGAATGGATAATACAGTATCTTAAGACTGCTTAGTTAGTGCACATTAAAGACTACAGAAGCATATAAAGCCTAAAAATCCTATTTCCTTGCACTGAAAGTAAAGATTAAGGTGAAATACCTTAAACCCTAAGAAAGAAAATTTTTATTTGTTTTAGAAATGTCAATTTCTTTAAAATATTTGCATGGATTATGTAAGAAGAGAAACAAGCAATTGCTGCACAAAGAGACAAACCCCAGAGGCAGGCCGTCCCCCACCCCTCTCTCTCCACTGGTGCTCACACACACCAGTGAGGTCACCGCAGCTTCTCAAAGCCCATTCCATACAAAAGCTGTAGCACAAAAGCAAAGCATCAGTGGATAAACAAGGCTGAGGGTGCCGCCAACTCCCTCATTTTAATGTTCAATTGTATTCAAATGTCCACCTAGGAATTTAGAGCTACTTTTTAAAATGATATAATGTTTTTACTTATTCCCAAGACAAAATATGGTATAATACATGTAAATAAAAAATAAAATAGTAAGACAGTACATGTGACAGCCACACTCATGAGCATCAGGAAGAAAAGGCAGAGCATCCAGAACAGATTTCTGTAACAAAAATACACTTTCTGATCTCCTCCAGTACATGGCCCCAAAACTGTTCCCAAACCATCCCTACCATTATGCCTGAAACAGCTGTGTTTTCATTTTTGCTTTTGCTTTTAAATCCATCAGGCAAAGTGGCTCCTGCCTGTAAATGAAGCAGTTGGGAAGCTTGAGAGAAGAGAATTAAAAATTCAAAGCTACTCTGGGCTACAGAATGAATTTGGTCACTACGTGCAACTCAGGTATCAAGACAAACACTAAAACACAGGCTGGGACGTAGCTATCTGTTAGACCGCATGTCCAGCACGTGTGAGATTTACATTCAAATCCCAGTACTATCAAAAAATACCTATCATTTAAATGATTTCTTTCTAATACCTACAAAAATTACATAAATCCTTTAAAATGGAAATTTATCTTGTTATTTTTAATTTCTGCTAATGATAAAGAAATGTGAAGAAAACAATATTTTCACTACAGTGGCCTTTATTTCTTATTTAAAATGAAAGGCAAACACTATATATAAATATAATACATTTACCCTTTAGATCAAAGCCAAAATTACTTTATTTAAAACATTTTTTTAAGTTTACATGTTTGTATGTGTTTGTGTGTCTTTAAGAATATATGACACGTGTGTGCATGCCATCACAGACCACAAGAGGGCATCAATTTTATGACAGGGATGAGAAACTCATATGTGCTACTGAACATACTTTCTCAAATAAATTATTTAGGAAAATCTGCAATTTCCAATGATAAGTAAAAGACAAGCCTTACACTTTTTAAATTTAAATGAGTATGACATAATCATTGTACCAACTGCATTAAACCATTAAAGATCATATGAAATATTGAATAAACAAAATCTATGAACCCAGAGTGATACAAAACAGGCTCCAGTGAGGGGCTGGGAGGGACAAAAGAGGTAAAGGAAGAGAGACAGAAATATCTCTCAGAAGAACACCACTAAGTGCAGCACAAGTGAGAAGAAACGGACACCCCCACTCTGGAAAATTGATGCAATAACCAACTCTACACAAATCCATGGATGTCCAAACACTGAGATAAAAGATAGATGGAGCCCCCATACAACCCAAGTAAGGAAAGTTTTACAAATCTGTAACTATATTAAACATATCTTCTTTTTTCTTGGTATTATTTTCTAAGCCCTATATAACAACTATTTCTTTATGTTAACTATGCTGAATTGGGCACAAGTAACCTAGAAATTATTTAAAGTATACAGAAGGATGTGTGGAGGGTGTATGCTAATATAATGCCACGTGAGAACCTGGAGCAGCCACACGAACTAAAGTGTTCTTCCTCGAACTAATCACCCTAGAGATACCGAGAGACAGGCTGTAGTTGGCTGGTACAAAAGTATTCCCAATAGACTGCTTAACAGCTGCAAAGATGGAGTCACATCTGTACTGCACACATATGTTCAGACCTACATACACAGTGCACACAACTAAGAACAAACTCTTGGACTACAACCGTGAGTCTGTTCACAGCACCTGTGCTATCAGTTGAGTCACCTCTGTTGGTAGGAACACTGAATCTATATATCCCTACACACAGCCTTAAGTGAGAGTTACACCCTAGAGAGAGCTGACATTGCTACTGTGGATAATCCTGATACTACTGATTCTGAAATCTTTGACACAGATGCTCTAAACTTTCCATTCTTAATTTTTCCCATCTCAGTTACTGTTCTATTGCTGTGAAGAGACACCATGACCAAGGTGACTTGAAGAAAGCATTTAGCTGGGGGCTGCTCACAGTTTTAGAGAGGGAAGCACAGGGCAGGTAGGCAGACGTGGCTCTGGAGCAGTAACAGAGACAGAGACTGGGCCAGACTGAGGCTTAAATTCTCAAAACCCACACCCCTAGCCTTTCCTCCTCCAACAAGGCCAACCTCCTAAATACTTCCTAAACAGGGATTAAGTGTTCAAATATCTGAGCCTATGGGGGTTATTCTCATTCAAACCACCACACCATTTCAATCAGCACATTGTGCCTAAAACTGTGGGCTGACTGGCTCCATTCTTAACTCCTGAAACTTCCCAGAGGGCAAGAGTCACTCTCAGCTGTCAAGTTACACAAACTTTCAGGGGCCACACAGCAGCCTATTAGCCTGTTCCTTCCAGATCTCTGCAACTGAACCCACCATGCTCACCAAAGAGCCCAACTGCTGTACTTGAGATCCTGGATGTCCCTCAGAAAAAAGGAAATATTCATGAAACCTTTAGGAAACAGGGGTGTGTTGTGGAATTATTATTTGAAGATCTGTTACATTTGTTTATGCTGTGGAACATTTGTTTTAATGACACAAAGATGTCTGCATTCTTTTATGCTGCATTTGTTTTATTCTGCAAAGCTGTGTTACTTTGGCTGTCTAAAACACCTAACTGGTCTAAATAAAGAGCTGAACAGCCAATAGTAAGGCAGGAGAAAGGATAGGCGGGGCTGGCAGGCAGAGAGAATAAATAGGAGGAGAAATCCGGGAGGAGGTTGAGGAGAGAGAAAAGAAGGGGTCAGTCACCCAGTCACATAGCCAGACACCAAATAAGAAGGAAAGAAAAGAAACACAGAAATAAAGAAAGGTTAAAGCCCAGAGGCAAAAGGAAGACAAGGAATTTAAGAAAAGCTGGCAAGAAACAAATCAAGCTAAGGCCAGGCGGTCATAAGAAAGAATAAAATTCCATGTGAGTTTATTTGGGAGCTGGGTGGTGGGCCTCCAAAAGAACAAAGAGTAAAAACAACCAACAAGAAGGATATAGTGGGGGTGGGGGGGAGGACATAGGAGTATGCCCTGGAAAGAGACACTGAGTCTCTTTTCTTCCTGGCTGCTATGAGGAGCAAGCTTCCTACACCATCTCATCAGGATGTGAAAGCTGCCACTGGTCCAGGAAACAGGTCCAATGAACAAACCATGACCCAAATAAATTCCTCTCTGAGAGCTGGGAACCTCCACCTCCTGTCACAGGAGCCTGAAATCTGGACAGTACATCCACTGATGTAGGATTCCCTCTGTATGCTATAAATATGCTTTACTGCTATTGGTTAATAAAGAATCTGCTTTCGGCCAATGGCTTAGCAGAGTAAAGCCAAGCAGGAAATCCAGAGACATAGAGAGTAGAAGGAGTCAGGGAGAGCCATGTAGCCACGGCAGAAGACCAAGTCGAAACTTTACCAGTAGGCCACAACCTTACAGTAAAATATAAAATAAATGTGTTAATTTATGTTGTAAGAGCTAGCTAGACATATGCTTAAGCTATTGGCCAAACAGTATTGCAATTAATATAGTTTCTATGTGATTATTTCGGGTCTGGGCGGCCGGGGACGAACAAGCACTCTCTGCCTACACATCCACCATATTACTAAGTAGGGAAACATAAAATTTCTCCTCTTGCACAACAAATAGAATTGGCCTACTCAAATACCATATCCTGAAATTACATAAAAGTTTGGCTGTGAATAATAACCCCTATAATCACCAGATGCCAAAGACGCTCTCCCCTCATCAATCAGTGAAAATCCAGGTACTACAGGTTCTTACTGTCCCATCTGTCAAATGCTTGGGGGCTACAGTCCCACAGACGTGGACTGCTACCTGCTGCCGCCCACTCCTCTAGCCCCAGCCCTCCCACCTAGTCTGAAGGGAGCACACCCTCACCAAGACACATCCACGCCCAGTCTTGAGGGAGCTCCACTTGCTTCCTTCTGATCCCACCCTGCTGCTCCAGCACAGGAACTCTGCATGCTCCTGTGAGCAATCTTGTTCTGTGTTCTAAATACTAAGTGTTTGTGTGCATGGATGTACGCACACCACGTGCATGCCACATGTCCACAGAAACTAGAAGAAGGAAACTGGAACCACAGGCAGTTGTGAGCTGCTATGTGGGCACTGGGAAGCTAATCTGGATCCTCTATAAAAGCAACAGTGTTTCAACCACTGAGCCAAGCTCTCAAATCCTGTCAGTAAATATGCATTATAACCACACTGACTAAATATGTCACTTTTTAAAGCCTTTTCACTACAGTAAGCTTATTTGTTTCTTATTGAATACGTACAGAATAAACCATAAGAAATGTTTAAAAACAGTGGTAATGTTAATAACAACGGAAACAGACTCAATGCCACTGAACCACACTTATTTAAATGGTAAATTTGTATTTGTATATGTTTTATCACAACTAAAAAAACCACAAAATATATAAATAAAAGTAAAATGATATGCTAACTAAAAGAAACTAGTTCCACTTATAGAAAAGGCAACAATTCCACTTAGAGAAAATTGTAGAAACATTCAAAGTATTCAGACGCAGGCTGACGGGATGAGCAAGGAGAATGAACTGTCACACAGGACGTGGTGGTGGAAATGGCCACTGTTATGTGGGGGTCACACACCCTCGACATTTAAAACATATCAAATTACATTTAAATTTCACAAATTATGTGGGGAAAAAAAAGAGAAACCTGAAATGGTCCGGCTCTGCTTAAATCATTTCTGAAATCAAACAGAAGTTCACTGAATATCAAAGATCACAGTTATCAAAACTGTGAACAGGACTAACCCTAGTTCCACATATGAGCCTAAAGTTCCTCACATATGAAAGGCTGACGTGGAGGTAGCAGAGGGTAGTGGTAGGAAGTTGTATCAGAAACTCATTATCTCCTGCTGGACTATGGGCTCTAAACAGTAACTGTGAGCATCCAGACATCTGTAAAGGTGTATTTAAGGAGACGCTAACCAATTGTCCAGCCACACTGTTCTCACTTCCCGCCTCTAGCGTGTCTTCTCTTTACAATCTGCTTCTTTTGTCAAAACTGCTATGGATAAGATTATGATTCTCTCAGTTCAAATTTCCTATACTTTTGTACATTGATAAGATAAATGTCTGAATCTTAATTCTGAGGGCAGGGTTATCGATTTTGTGAAATAAACTTTCACCTTCTTGTTCCAAACAGAAATTGTTTGTAATATTTAACATTAGAATTAATCTTGTTTATCATCTAAAACATTGGCTCCATTTTAATAACCCACATATAAAGTTCTTGCACATACTATGCATATGTGTGGTCTGACATGAAGCACCGTGGACAGTCTAACACAACAAAGTCTTCAATACCTTCGCACAAGAACGTGAGTGGTCTCTTGATATATCGAACCATTTATATTTACTATTTTCACCTTCGTTTCTGTCTTGACTAGAAAAAGGTACATTAATAACTTACCAAATAACTTATAAAACTTCAGCTATAGCTACAGAAATAACATTTTCTGTCTTGACACATAATATTAGCTTTTACTAAGGCATAAAATAAGATTTTTTAGAATTCTCAATGAAGCATACAAGCAAGGCCACATTAACAAGCCTAGCATTCAGTCACTGCTTTCTGTAAGAAATGCATGTGTCCACATAAAACCCACTGTAGCTCTCATTTTCTGGAAATGCAATTTCTGCTATTTCTACAATCATTTTAATATCTCGGATACACAACATCCAAGGCTATGCTATAAACTTCACCTATTCTGTGCACCCTCATCGCTTTATCTCTGTGACCTACAGCTTCCTGCAATGTCAGAGACCATACTCCTTGTGCAGGAAGGGAAACTCTGAAGTTAAGAATCTGCTTTCTCGCTGGTAATGTTAGCTCCACAATGCAGGTCTATAGGAAAGTGAGTGTGGAGATTCTCTGCTACATTTAGTCTGCAAAGGCCACTCTCCTGCTGTAAACCTGCAGTTCTGTCGACTTGGTTCTCTCCCACAGGTTTCAGCGTTAGCTGTCTTTGAGGTCCTGTGGCTTCAGGGCATCAAAGCTTCAGCCGGTGCAAGCATGGTAACTTACTTTCCTTCCAAACAGACAGCACTGCACTGACAAGTCACCTCCACCTCACTGAGAAGACTGTTTTCCTGTTCCATGCCTTGTGATTAAAGCAGAACAAACTATTGAAGATGTGGCCATTTCAATATTATTTTAACACATCCATTTTTCTTAACTGCCTTCACTGAAAAAAATACAAGTTTACGGCTTTTGTTGCTCTTTTCACTTCTAGTCTTCTAACTTTTGAATACAGATGGTAATGTTTCTAAACCTGGCCGAGTAAAAGTAATGCCCATTCGTGCACCACTACCTCCCAGCAGTAACTTTTATTTTTTAAGAATTACTCCCCATCTTTGACAACTTTTCTCCTCTCCAAGTAAATGTAAACATGTACTTTAACTCATAATTCAGTGTTCTGATATAGGAAGTCTAAGCTAGACTATCTCACAAAATATAGGCTGACAACATTATGAAAGCTTTAAGTGCACACATTCTAAATGTTGAGTAATAACCACTTTACAAGAATCAAAAACTAGTTGACGTCAGGATTACCTCCTACAAAAGAGATCCCTAGCAGCTGCATACTGCTTATTTTCTATGACTTAGAATATAGTATAATTATCTAACAAAACCACAGACAAAAAAGAAAAGCCAGGAATCTTGGTGGTCAGGGGAGTCTTACTGCTTCCTGCAGATCTGAGCTGGGGGAGGTGAGGAAGGCTACCAAGTCCTTACCCAGTGGTGCCGGTGCCGGAGCTCCCTGATGGTGCTTTCAGCCCGCTCCAGCTTAGCGCTGGCCTCATCGCTCCGCTGCCTGATGCTGGCCAACTCCCGCTTTATGAGGTAGTTTTCCTCAGCCTCCTGGGCTCTTGTCACTTGTCCCTTAGGACATAATGTTTTGTGTGTGTATAAAGCAATTTAGAATAGATTTAAGAAAGACTGCCTTTGTGAGGTTTAGTTATTTTTTGACATGTTAAAAAAAAGACACCTCAGAGAACAGAATAGCCAACGTAATTATTAGCTAGAAGCTTGTTATTTTGCTCTAGCAAATTTGAGGAAACAAAATGAAATTTTCAATTGACAGTCTTAAGAACAATTCTCTTAGTTGATAAAAAATGCAATTCATGCAATATTACGGAGTTGTACATGCAGGGCTAAAATGTTCAATGAACAGTGGTTAATGTCACAGAATCCACTGCTTACCATTTGAAATAAATACTTTAAAAATAAGGTTAGGTTAAAACGTGCAGAGAGGTAGGCATTCAATTAAAAATACTACATTTATCAAAATATTACATATACATTCATATGCCAGCCCAACGAATTATTTTTTTTGGGAAAATGCATGTAAAATTGCATGCATTAAGTATGAATTTCTAAGTTTAGGATTTTCTTTAGAGGTTAGTAAAAATACTAAAAATAAAAAAGATAAAATAAAAAAACTATACCTGTATCAATCTATCTGCCAAGGAAGCACTTTCCTACAAAAGGAAAAATTTAGATAGAAATATAAAAAGACAGGAAATCAAAGTAATAAAATAGGAATAAGAAGAAACACCCACACTCAAATTCCATTTACTTTTCATTGCTAATTAAAATGGATACTTAAACTATTTTTTTTTTGGTTTTTTTGTTTTTTTTTTAAAAAAGATTTATTTATTATGTACACAATGTTCAGCCTTCATGTATGCCTGCAGGCCAGAAGAGGGTGCCAGATCTCATTACAGATGTTTGTGAGCCACCATGTGGGTTGCTGGGAATTGAACTCAGGACCTCTGGAAGAACAGTTAGTGATCTTAACCTCTGAGCCATCTCTCCAGCCCTTTTTTTTTTTTTTTTTTTTTTTTTTTTTTTTTTTTTTTTTTTGGTTTTCTCGAGACAGGGTTTCCCTGTAGTTTCTAGAGCCTGTCCTGGAACTAGCTCTTGTAGACCAGGCTGGCCTCGAACTCAGAGATCCGCCTGCCTCTGCCTCCTGAGTGCTGGGATTAAAGGCGTGCGCCACCGCCGCCCGGCTACTTAAACTATTTTTAAATGTATTTTTATTTTTAAATCTTAAAAAACAAATAAATCAAAATAGGGAAAGCTTATAGATAATCATGTCTCTAAAAGAGATAAATCTTTCATTACTTAGGACAAAAAAGTATTTTTTTTCTTGAAAATGTACCTTTAAATATTTATTTCTAGGCCTAGTCACATCATCAAATCACTTCCAGGCGGGAGGAAGGGATTCAGCTCAACAACACACCACTCACGAACACAGCAGCCATTGGTGCAACAGCAGCATCCGAGAAACGAGGCAACAAAGGTAACAGGAATTCTTAAGTTCAAATTAAACTCTTAACAATAATCCAGGAAGTACACTTTTGGTTCAAGAATTCAACGAGATCTAAGTTCTTAAGAACTCTAAATGCTGTCAAAACTAAGGCCCCATGCCATGAGAACGGGTACTTACCCTTCTAGACACAAAACTACACCTTCCTAGGTCTTCATTATTAGTCTGAAGATTCGATGAAATAATGCTCTCTGTCAAAGTATCTAACTCTAATAATGAAAATGATTTAAGTTGCATGTTTTACTGCAAGCTGGGCATCTGGTGAAAGCAGGCATAACACAAAGTACAAGGACTTGAGACGTTCAACACGTGTGGAATCACCGGAAAGTCGAATGGCTTTCCCAGCTGCTGCATCCAGTCGCACCAGAGGCCTGTCCGACTTATTAGCATGGCGGTCAGTGCAGCATCAATGGGGCTGTAATGATGCCCTGTCCTGTGCACGACCACTTAATATAAAACCATGGGACATTCTTGGATATTAATCTATAAACGTTTAGAGAAGATTTTAAATATAATTGGTATCTTGAGGAGCAGATACACACCAACTTACTCTCAACCTTTAGCTTTAAAAAACACTTTCTGAATTCAACTGTTTTCAATTAAGAAAAATTGTTGGGCTGGCTGGTTTTTTGTTTATTTGTTTGTTTGTTTTGAGACAGTTTCATGTAGCATAGGCTGGCCTGAAACTTACACTATAGCCAAATGACTTTGAACTTCTGACCCTCCCTCCTCCACCTCCCAAGGGCTGGGATTATGAACATGCATCACCATGCCCAGTTTATATGGTGCTGGGATTGAACTCAGGACTTAGTGCATGCTACATGCCTAGCCAAGAAGACTTTTTTTAAAAGTTTTAGATTGCCTCTTTTTTTAAAAAAAATATTTATTTGTTTGTTTGTTTATTTATTTATTTATTTATTTATTATGTATACAATATTCTGTGTGTATGCCTGCAGGCCAGAAGAAGGCACCAGACCCCATTACAGATGGTTGTGAGCCACCATGTGGTTGCTGGGAATTGAACTCAGGACTTTTGGAAGAGCAGGCAATGCTCTTAACCACTGAGCCATCTCTCCAGCCCCCCAAGAAGACTCTTAAACTATATTAGTCAATTCATTCCTAAAAACACAACTACAAAATACATTCTATCAAAAGCATAACAAGAAAAATAGAAAATTTTCTTGCTGGCTAGTTATTTTACATGAAACAGAAAGGAAAAGCTAATGAGTAGATATGAGACAAATCTAACAACCAAAGAGTTATAAGACTACTTAGTGTTGAAAATGAACATAAAAGCAGATTTTATCATCACTTTGACTAAATATAAAGCTTTGGTGTGGTAGGCCTTAAAAGAGCCCCTGCCATGTCCAATGTGTGGCTCAAAATCCAGGAACCACTTAAAATTCATCTTTAAAACATCTGTCAGAATGTATTCCCACCCAAGTCATATGTTTTAGAGGACCTATGAGAAAAAAAGCAAATGGTATCAATATGTAATCCTATTATTAGGTTTGGTTAAGCCTTACCAAGGGTACTTCATTATCAGTACACAGCAAGAACAGTAAGCAAGGGAAGCTGAGGTGGGCACCACACTTAGGTAATATACATACCAAATTCTGTTTAGATTTGCTGTATTTAAACAGTAAGCATTGAACAGAAACTTGCAGTAGTCATTTTACTTACTTTTTCTAATGTTTCAATGCGTTGTTTTAAAAGCCTATTTTCTGTGCGTAACCTCTGTGAAGAAAAGAAAAAAAAAAACGTTTGTTTGCAAACATTCTCGCAAGGATTCCTAAGTCACAGTGTTGATAATGTGCCACCTTTTTATAAGAAATGACGGGCTGGAGAGGTGGCTCAGAGGTTAAGAGCACTAGTTGCTCTTCCAGAGGACCCAGGCCTACATAACAGCTCACAACTGTCTCTAACTCCAGTTCCAGGGGATCCAACACCTTCACACAGACATACATGCAGACCAAACACCAATGCACATACAAAATAAAAAGGAATAATGAGAAATGACTGTAAGGAACTGTCACATTATCATAAGAATGCACAGCAAAGGAAACAATCCCATTTGTCATGCCACCTGTGACTAAACTTTAAACATTAAATGCAATGCATAAACAGCCTTTGTTTTCTCCATTTATAATGGCTTATACTTTACAAAGATTAATTTATCTTAATTTTATGTGTATGAGTTTTTTGCCTGAATGTGTTATCTGCGCACCCAATGTGTGCAGTGCCCAAGAAGTCCAGAAGAGGGTGCTAGGCCTTCTTGGAAAAGGAGTTACAGACGGGGGAGCCAAGCCACCTTGCGGGTGCTGGAATTTAAGCCTGGTCCTCTGGAAGAGCACTTAGTGCACTTAATGGCTAAGCCATCTTTACAGCTTGCCTTAGAATCTTATTCTAACATCCCTTGTCTCCTCCACAGCCTAGCAATATAATTAGTATTCAAATACTAGTTGAACAAAAATTTTAATCCCTGCACTCGGGAGGCAGAGGCAGGCGGATCTCTGTGAGTTCGAGGCCAGCCTGATCTACAAGAGATAGTTCCAGAACAGGTTCCAAAGCTACAGAGAAACCCTGTCTCGAAAAAACAAAGCAAAACAAAAAACAAACAAAAAAACAAATGAACAAAAAAAAAAGAAAAGAAAAAGATTAAAAACTAGTTACTAGTATTTTCTTGCATAAAGAGTCAAATCAGATTTCTTCAAAAGTGCACATTTATGGCCAGGCGGTGGTGGCGCACACCTTTAATCCCAGCACTCGGGAGGCAGAAGCAGGTGGGTCTCTGAGTTCGAGGCCAGCCTGGTCTACAAGAGCTAGTTCCAGGACAGGCTCTAGAAACTACAGGGAAACCCTATCTCGAAAAACCAAAAAAGTGTACATTTATGTAATTATTCAATGCTAGACTTCCCGATACTTATCAAGTTACTATCAAGCCTTAAATCTGAATAATTCCACTTTGACAACTAATCTCTTTATATATTTAATCAATATAACATATTAATCACATAAATTATTCCTGAGTGGTGTGTGTGTGTGTGTGGTGCATTTCCAAATGGGCACACCCATGTGCACATGCAGGACACATGGTGCTCTGTTCACTGGACCCGAAGAGAAGCTGACAGTCAGCGAGACCCAGGCTCCTCCTGACTTTCCCCTCCACAGCACTGGGGTTGGGTTGTAGATGCACACAGCCTTGTCTAATTTTTTAGCATCTAATGAGATGATCATATGTTTTTTTTCTTTCAGTTTGTTTATATGGTGGATTACATTGACAGATTTTCCTATGTTGAACCACCCCTACATCTCTGGGATCTGTGGATGATTGTTCTGATATGTTCTTGGATTCAGTTTGCCAAAATCTTATTGAGTATTTTTGCATCAATGTTCATGAGGGAGACTGGTCTATAATTTTCTTTCTTAGTTACATCTTTGCATGGTTTGGGTATCAGGATAACTGTAGTCTCTTAAAAAGTGTTTGGCAATGTCCCTTATGCTTCTATTAGATGCAGGAGGAAGGATGAAAAGGGAGGGAGAAGGGAGAGAGGAAAGAGAAGGGAGAGAGAACATGAGGGATCTGGAGGGTGGAGCTGGGGAAAGAGCAGAGAGGGAGGTAAGGAAAGAGATATCTTGATAGAGGGAGGCATTATGGGGTTAGTGAGAGACTTGGCATTAGGGAAATTCCCAGGAATCCACAAGGAATGACCCCAGCTAAGAAACTAAGCAATAGTGGAAAGGGTGCCTGAACTGCCCTTCCCCTGCAGTCAGATTGATGACTATCTTAATTGTTATCATAGAACCTTCATCCAATAAATGGTGGAAGCAGAAGCAGAGATCCACAGCTAAGAACTGGGCCAAGCTCCTGGAGTCTATTTGAAGAGAGAGAGGAGCAATAATATGAGCAAAGGAGTCAAGACCATGTTGGGGAAACCCACAGAAACAGCTGACCCCAGCTAGGGGGAGCTCACTGGCTCTGGACTGACAGCTGGGGAACCTGCATAGGACTAAACTAGGCCCTCTGAATGTGGGTGACAATTGTGTGGCTTGGACAGTTGGTGAGACACTGGCAGTGGGACAGTATTCATCCCTAATGCATGAACTGGCTTTCTAGAGCCCATTCCCTATGGAAGGAGACCTTGTTCAGTCTAGTCACGGGGGGAGGGCCTTGGTCCTGCCCCAATGTGATGTCTGACCCCCCAATTTGGGAGACCTCACCCTCTCTGAGGAGTGGATGGGGGGTGGGTAGGGGGAAGGTGGGGGGGGGCAGAAGGGAAGGATTGGTATGTAAAATTTAAAAAAAAAGATTGTTTTAAAAAATAAAAAGAAAGAAGGGGAGGGAGAGTAAGCAAGAACAGGAGGGAGGGAGGGAGGGAGGGAGGGAGGGAGGGAGGGAGGGAGGGAGGGAGGGAGGGGAGAAGGGGAAGGAAAGGGAAGGGAGGGAGGGAAAGGAGGGATCAGGGACCGCCCCCAGCCCCCCAAAAAAGAGCTCTTTGGCTTGACCCAGAGGAATGGGCTCTGCAGTGAAGCACTTGCCAGCATGCCTGATGACCCGAGGTTAATCCCTAGGGCAGGCATGGTAGAAAGACAACCAACTGCAAGTTACCCCTAGTGCACCATGATGTGTGACACATGCCCACACACACACACACAGTCACACACAAATAACTCACACGAGCTGTCAGCAGGAGGACTGTCCATCCTTCCCAGGCCACATGGCAGACGCCTACAGCCCCAACACTTGGGAGATGGAGGCACTAGGGTCTGAGGCAGTCAAGGCCACAAGTCTTAGGCTTTTTTGAAACTTTGGGACACGTGTCTGAGTTTACTTAGTTTTTCTACTGATACAGGTTAACCCATTATACTAGATATGTATGATCTTATCTACATTATTATAGAAACTAGTATTTTCTAAATTAAAAAGGATTTTTGGCTTACAGGAGGTACAAATAAGAATATCAGACTACATAAAATATATTTATTCGTCCTTCAAATTGAAAATCTACCTGCTTCCTGACAGTAATTCAAAGCACAATATTTGCTTAAAAAAAATTCTGCACTGGCCAAGGGATCCTGCCATAGCACAACAGATAAATTAGTTCACCAATGACATCTCCTACACAGTCGGCCTCAGATGACTCCGCTCTAGACAAATTTCACCCTAACATCTACTATCAAATTCCTGCCTTAAAGACGCGCATCTGCAGTGATCGTAGACCCTGGAGAGCTTACTTTAACTTCGACTTGCTCTTCCATCTCTTTAGTTTTTATCGTAGTGTATTCTTTTTCAAGTCTAGAAAGAAAAGAGAAAGTTAAAGCTATGCTTTCATTCAAAAGCAATTAAATTATTTAATTTAAAAGGACATATTAACATAAAATACATTACTTTTCCTCGAGATATAATTTGAAATGATTTATATGGGAAAAATAGCACAGTAGTCAAATGGGCAGAGGAGGAAAGGTCAGATCCACTGTAGGTGACCCGACCCACGGAGAAAACATTCTGGCACACGCTGCACACATGACATCACTGCTAAGCTGTGGAAGTCATGCGGCAAGGGAAGCAGACGACTTTATTTTATTCCCATGGACATGAGATATCAGGGAATATGGCATCACGGTTATTGTACTTTGTTTTATAATTTCTAAAAAGGAAAATAAATATGGCAAAGTATTAACAATTGCTAAAGTTAGATAGGAAATATGGATATTTATCGTAATAATCTATTTTTCGGTATATTTGAGTATTTTCCTGGTTGAAAAATAAAATATGGTGTGAAGCTAAGCTAATGACTACAAACTATTCATTTCTTAAGAATTAAACTTCATAAAAACTCTATTGGGTTTGCTTTGGTACTCAGTGAAATTGACCTTAGAGCAAAGAGAATAAAACATATTAAAAAGGCCAGGCCTGGTGCACACCTGTGACCCCAGCACCCAAGAGGGACAAACGGGGCAGTGACCTGGAGATTAGTCTGGGCTACCCAGAAAGACCACGACACAAATAACACAGAGAAAGGGCTGGTAAGGTGGCTTTGCAGACAGAGGCACTACCAAGCCGAATGACCTGTCTGTGAGTGCAGACATACAGAACACATAAATGTAATTTAAAAAACAAACAAATAGAGCTTAAAGATAAAATACAGAAGCAATAATTTATAGAGTGGGGACCTGCAGGAGACAGAAATATCTTGTATTTGGAATATTAAATTAATTAGTTTAATTAACTATATCAAGTAATATAAAGGAACAAAATACTTTATTTTGAAAAAGGGAGGAGACCAGACAAGGTGGCCATACTTTTAATCCTATTACGTGGGAGGTTAAATAGGACTGTCAGAGTTCAAGGCAGCCTGAGCTACAAAGTGAGATACTGTCTCAAAAGAACAACAAACTGTGCTATTACACAGTTTAGAAACATGTTATACCGCAGAAGCCCCATTGATGTGAATTTTAACTATCACCTTAGGCTAAGGACCATTTAAGTACTGGAAGCTAGAAAAGAATTCTAATAGCTGTAATTCTTAATACACTAACCTTATTTTTAAGAGAAAAAAATAAGCCAGGAACTGCGACTGATCTTGAACTTGTTTGTTTACTGAAACCTGTGCCACACAAAGCTCCTCCAGGAAATAAGAATAAAAAGATGAAAATCTCAACCTCTCCTCAGGGCTGCACTCAAGCATCCCTGGGATGGGGCTGAGAGGAAACCTATGTCGGGGGAACGACTAACTTTGTTTTTAAGTAAGAAGGCTTGGTGTACAACCTGGTGGTAGAGTGTGTACTTAGCATGTACAATGCCTAGAGCCAAGAGTGATAATCGTAAATATTAGAGATAGCAGCACACTTACACACATACCCAACTACCATCAGGAAGGGAAGGAAGGGGTTTAAAAGCAGCGTGCAGTGGTCCTGTGTGTCACTGCTGAAAGCAGGATGATAGTCTAACGCTACCCTTGCTGTACTGAAGCCAATACTACCAAATACGGTGAAAATTTTGCAGCCTAAGGAGGGAAAATGTGGGGCTTTTCACAAGGACACCCCATGTCCACTGACCTGCCAAACGCCTCAATAAGCCCCATAACTACGAGATTATACAAAATACTCAAGAGATCATACAAAATACTCAAGAGATCATACAAAATACTCTAGAGATCATACAAAATACTCGAGAGGTCATACAAAGTACTCGAGAGACCACACAAAATACTCGAGAGACCACACAAAATGCTCAAAAGATCACGCAAAATACTCAAGAGATCACACAAAATACTCGAGAGGTCACACAAAATACTCAAGAGGTCATACAAAATACTCGAGAGATCATACAAAATATGAGAGATCATACAAAGTACTCGAGAGATTATACAAAATACGAGAGATCATACAAAATACTTACTTTTTCATTTTTTTTGAGTTGTATTTGACTTGGTAAGCTAACTGGATCAATTTGTCTGGGCCACCATCAAACTGATGTGGAACGACCTTCTGAAAATGCTAAACAATAACAAATGAAAGCAGAATTATTACCATAATGATTTACTAATGGCAAATCTGGAAACATACAAGAAGTCATGAACTTACCTGCAACATCCCTTCCATGTCAAGCTGCATTAATTCTGTCTGATTCATTTGAAGAAGTGCTACTCCGACTCGAAACACTATTTCTAAACCCTGGTGAAACAAATAAAACCTCATTTGTTTATGCTTCCACCGACAAAATTAATCATTCAAAGTAATACCAAGGTAAGCATTTAAGGATCTAAACTAAGAACTGGCAAACACTCTCTGCCAAGGGCCCGAGAACAAGTATGGTCCACTTGGGCTTCACAGCTGCTCTTCCGACCATGCAGCCCACAGCAGACACACACACAAATAGGCAGGGCCGTGTTCCAAGAAAACAAATGGAGGACAGCTTTGATATGGAAACCACAGAGCTGAGTAAGTAATGAACTGTTGTTTGCCAACGTCAGTCCTAACTAATTAGATAAGTCACATAAACCGATCCCTCCAAGAAGGAACCACGTTCCAACAGCAGAGGACAAAGACGGCTCACCACCACGCCACTGACAACTGAAGTGCCGCGGGAAAGCCTTCACTAAACTAGTTAGACGCAGTTGAACTACAGGAATCCTGTCTCACTACATCGGAAACAGAAGCACTGTGACAGCATCAACCGCGTGGGAGAACCCACTTCTCATTTACTCTCCCTGTATCTTTAAGGTGATGAAGAGGATGAATTTGGAGAGAAGATCAGAAACCTAAGTATATATCTGAGTCCTGGACACAGTCCCAGGTCATGTAACATCTACAGTCAGGCTGCGCACACTCCCTGTAAGCCTCAGCTCCCATCTATTCCTAACAAATGGGGCGTGGTCACAACCTAACCAGGAAGGTTGTTATGAAGGCTGAGTGAGATTAACTCATGGAAGAATTGCCGTGGAGACACAAAGGCAGCTCTCTTGTTCCTCCTTGTACTGCCCTGCTCTAATTAACCCAATGACTCCTTTATTCTGTCTTTATTCCTAATCTGTTCATAGCTTACCTCAGACATAAAGATATCAAATATCCTTGTTGCGATTGGTAATGGGAAAGTTGTAAGAAAGATAGTCAGAAACCAGGACGACGCGTACATTGATGTGTGGAAACTCTGTGACTGAAAATGTACAAAGAGCTCTGGAAGATGCTCCTGGAAGAGAAAGAATTAGTTACAACAAAACAAACTGAGGACTTCAAGCCAGATTATCTGTAGGTAAGCCTATAGCAAACACAAAGAAGAGCAAGAATAACAGAAAAATGCAAATACAGAAATGAAACTTTGTCATTAGCAGCAAAGGACAAAGCAACAACCTAGAGCTGGAACATCAGGTACATCTAACATTTGATTCACTAATAAGAAAAACTACATCATAGCCAAGTTAAAGCTAAACCAAGCATCATCCATCCAACCACTGGTTGAGCAGCAAATAATAAAATGTTCATTTCTTTTCATCTTGTTGGTGAGTACAGCTGTCCAATATCTTCTATATTTTTGCTAACTATAATATTTCTTAGAAATATTATAAATATTATAAATAAATGCCATGCTAAAACTTTTAAGTACAATATACTACCAGCCATCCATCTTAGTAGCAAAAATACAGAGTAGGAAAAATACAAGGTCTTCAACAATGTCTTAACTCCTAGCACATCAAGAGTTTGAGGTTTGTATCAACAAACAAAATTACTATTTCAGAAAAAACAATTATCACATGATGTATTCTGGTTTTCTTAAAATGTAAAAACAATTTCATATCCCATTCTTCATACAACACAACACAGGATTTTGTAATTCCAGAAGAAGGGGACTGAGAACTGCTTCCCGTGCCGAAATGATGACCACACCCTAGAACTCTTCCCTCCAACTGCAGCGCAGATAAAGGAGACCACTCCTACCTTCCTATGATGACCCACACCCTAGAACTCTTTCCATCCAACCAGAGTGCAAATAAAGTAGAGTACTCCTACCTTCCTATTTACAGGATAGTAAAGTAAGGTTATTTATTTTAAATGAAATTTAGAATTAAAGAAATAAAAATTAAATCCAGAAAAGTAAAAATTTCCAAAGATGTTTTCGGTGGGTATGGAGGCACACACTTTTAATCTCAACACTCAGAAGGTAAAAGCAGGCAGATCTCTGGGAGTTTACGGCCAGTGTGGGCTACATAGCAAGTTCTAGGCCAGCCAAGGCTACACAATGAGGCCTTGTCTTTAAAAAACACTAATCGATTTGCACTTGACTGATCCCAGTCTTCCTTTTCTCTTCATCTTGGTGCGTTGGTTTCTAGACAATCTCAACCTGAGGCTGGTCACATCAAATTATGGAAACATGCAAAAAAATCATTAGATTGAGGGCCAAGATGCAAAGAGAAAGGAGGGAATGAACAAGACAGTGCGGAGTCTCAACAGTAAGTGAGCTGGCTTCCCACACAAGAACTCAGATCACGCAACAGAACAGCACACAGTAGGAGCAGAAGCACAGCACCTACACATGGCACATTTGAGGCCAATGCTTAACGTTTCTAAGAGTCCCAGAGCATGACCAACAAGTCACCATGGGATGAAATCACTGACTACGTTCTCAACTGATGCTATGCTTTTTTAAATGTGTTTAAGAATTTTGCTTGCATTTACCTATGTGTACTGTGTGTGCCTAGTGCCCACACAGATCAGAAGGTGGCACCAGATCCCCTAGAACAGGAATTACAAACGGTTGGAAGCCACCACATGGGTGTTGGCAATCGATTCAGGTTCTCTGCAAGAGCAGCAAAGGTGCTTTTAACCACTGACCCATCTCTCCAGCACTTGTTTCTATGATTCTGACACAGAATTTGCTAAGATCACATTGAGAAAGGGGGGTAAAAAGGTGAAGTGAACGTTTACCTGTATCATGCATTCAAACTGGTACATACAAAGGCCCAATTCTGCCATGCTTGGTTTAAAGAGTTCACGAAGTCTGTAGTCTTGCATTAATTTAACAAACACACAAAAAGCTTCTTCTTCTGGCATCTATTTTAAGAAGAAAAATAGTAAGACAGTTCAACATTTCACAATACACAAGTAAGCCAAATCAAATTATAAACAAAGTACCACTCAATAACAAAGTTTCTTTTCATTTCTTTAATGTGTATGTGTTTGCGTGTACAAGTGTTCACAGAGACCAGAGGTCATCCCTCAGTGCCATTCCTTGGGCTCCATACATCCTGTTGTCTTGAGACAAGCTCTCTCCGGTCCTGGCTCATGGAGCAAACCTTCCTAGCACTGTGAGTGCACGCATCACCACACTAGGCTTCTTTATGAGGACTCTGGACGCTGAATTAAGCCCACAGTGCTTTCAGTGGTCAGAGTGAGGTATAAAGAGCAATGGGTAAGAATCAGGAGGTTCCAGGCTTCCATTCTGAGAATCAGACAATGACTCTTGCAAACTCTGAGACTAATTGCCTCAACTTGTCTAATTCATTAACTTAATCAAATGTGTGTATGTGAATATATACATGTATGTGTATATGTGCATACATACACACACACATGTCTACGGCCATGCTAACCTGAATAGGACCTATGTCATCTAACCAACAAGTATTCACTTATGGCTACACACTGTTCTCTTTCTAAATATAAGAACAACAGCAAGGAAAAACACATAAGCTTCACTCTAGAGGGGCTTTCTAAGATAAACAGGCTGTGCACAGAATCAGTGGTGACGAATACTACGGAAATAAACTGGAATAAGAGAGTGCGCTGGGGAGACAAACTGCTCTCTATGTAAGTCGGGAGTGGACCTTAATAAAGCAAATTTTAAGCAAATGAGGAAAGAAAATTCAAGACCATCTGAGAAAAACAGTCCTGGAAGACAGAGAGTACAAAGGCCCTAGATGGAACAAGATCCCTGTGGTGGTCTGAATGAGAATGGTCCCACAGGCTCATATATTTGAATGCTTGGTCCCAGTTACTAGATCTATAAAGAACCAGGAGATGTGGCCTTGCTGGGAAGAGGTGTGGCTTTGTTGGCAGGTGTGTCACTGATGGTGAGCTTTTAGGATTCAACAGCCCACACCACTTTCTCTCTCTCCCCACTTTCCACCCCCCCTCCTCCCTCCTCAGAGCCATGGCTGTCTGCCTGCCTGTTCCCACACTCCCCACCATGATGGTCACGGACTCACTCTCTGAAACTGCAAGCCCCATTTAAATGCCTTCTTCTATAAATTACCTTGGTCACGGTGTCTCCTGACAGCAACAGAAAAGTAACTAACACAGCCCTTAAGATGCTGGCATGCTTGGTTAGCAAGCAGGAGACAACTAAAGTCAAGTTACCCTCTTGTATGAAGTAAAACCTACACACGAAGTACTTGTGTAGTAGCAGATGTCAAGCAGAGAATATAAATTAATGAGATTAAACTTATATTGCTTTTAAAAGTTCATGAGTAAAGGAGTTTAAAGAAGGAAAAAAATGAAACCAAACACACAGGCTCTGGAAGCCACATTGTAATTTTTTACTTTTACCTTAAGACAACTGGAAAGCTTTGGGGATTCTGCACAGAAAAGACACATGATGTAATTACCAAAAGAACTTCTATGCTTTAAAATTATCTGTAATTGGGTTTTAAAAGTATAAATCACTAGGAAATATCCAATAAGAAAATAACTCAAAAGACATTCAAAACTCAGGCAAAGCACCCATAAGGCTAGATAACTTTCTCAAAATAATACAGTTTTCTAATCTTCATTTATAGTCTGCGAATGAATTTCAAAAGAGGATGTCCCCCAAAGATCTCTCAGTACCTCTTACTGAAGACAGCTGTGAATGACAAAATACATTTTCCCCAAGCTCAAAAAGCCACGGGCAGAAGGCAAACCTGCATGTCCTTCCTCTGTCCAAAGACAGTCACAGTTCTGCTATGGAAACCATCCCTAGTAATTCAAGTCCTAAAGCCCCACTGACTCATCAATCACTGTAAGAGGCACGAAATCCCAGATCTCCAGACTACACAGTTCTCGTAGTCCCTCTTCTGACTGGATTTCTGAACTCCCACTCTGATCCTCAAAGGCACTCTCCAGGATTCTCATCTTTCAGAAGGGCCTCCACAGACTTCTGGGTCTCTGCGCTACTGACTCCTTAGTCATCTGCACTGAGATAAACTCTCTAGCTTTTGACTTCCTTTCCTCCAGGGAGCATGGCAGGCAGTTACTATCTCAGCCTCCACAGCCACTCCAAAGGCTAAAATCGGTTTTCTACTTCTTGTGTGGCCATTTCTCCAAGACTGAAATATTCTCTTGTGGAGGAGCAGGAGTCTCCTGAAACAAGAAACTCAGAAGACTCAAGGCCACTTACGTAACCTCCTGATGTTATACAATCAGGGACCAACAGGAGCAAATAAGACTTTGGTGGTATAGCCACTTCACAGGAAACTCCAGTAATGCAGCACTACAAGCTGCAGCAACGCTCATTCTTCAGGGAGGAAAACATTCTTCTCTAGAATCTAGAGTCTAGACACTCAGCAGAGATGAATACTGTTATTTCGAAGTTAATATAAAAAAAAGGAACAGATTTGTGGTAAAAAAAAAATCACTAGATTGATAATAATTGTATTTGACTTTAATAGTAAAAAGATCTACTACTGACAACCACTTATAAATCAGGACAATCAGGACTTTGTGGAAGCTCTAAATACATCACTATTAACATAGCTACTTTTATGCCATATAAATTATAGCCCAGATTTAGTTAACATGGAAAAACATCCAATAATCACCACTGGGGTTCTTACAACACACAGTGAGTAGTAGCCAGCGTATTCACACGGTGCCCTGAACGGAGGGATGGAGACCAACACACAGTAAGTAAGTAGTAGCCAGCATATTCACACAGTGCCCTGAACCGGGGGGGGAGGAGGGGGGAGGAGAAGAAGACCAGGGATGGAGTAAGAGAAGAGCAGGTGCTCAGTGCGTATGAGGCCCAACAAACTAAAGAGAACAGGGATGGGGGCTGGAGAGATGGCTCAGAGGTTAAGAGCATTGCCTGCTCTTCCAAAGGTCCTGAATTTAATTCCCAGCAACCACATGGTGGCTCACAACCATCTATAATGGGGTCTGGTGCCCTCTTCTGGCCTGCAGCCATACACACAGACAGAATGTTGTATACATAATAAATAAATAAATATTTTGGAAAAAAAATTTAAAAAAAAAAAAAAAGAGAACAGGGATGAAGGAGGGAGTCCTGACACGGAACTTTTAAAGTCAGATAGTAAGGAAGTAAATACCAGGAGATTTTGGTTCCTACTCTGCTTTCATCTACTCAAGATGGACAAAAGCCACTGAAGTTTTACTGCGCGCCTTATGCGTGCCAAACACCACGCAGACTCCACCTACAGAACTCTCGCAAAGCATCCAGACGAAGACAAGGCCATCTGAAACGGGAGTCTAAGCTCACAGGCTGAGTGCAGAACTGAGATACAAACCGCGGCCCACACACTTCAAATCAAGCCACTTTCAGGACTAAGTTCTGAGACTACATAAAAAGTTAAACAAGGAAATTTTCATCAAGGCTAAGGAGATGAATGTATACGCCATTTCCCTTTCCAATTTTAATTGCTGTACCCCTAAATTCTAGGACCATTCTACCCAAACCACTCCCAAATCAGTCAATGCCAATGTTGTACCCTTGGGACAGTAAAGGCAGCTGAGTATCATAAGTTTAGTATATCAAGATATAAATAACAAGCTGATGGGAAAAGCCTTGTTAACCAATAATCTATAGAGGTGGAACCTAGTTTAGGCGTGGCTTTCTGGGACCAGGAGATAAAAACCTGTGAGCCACCCAGGTGTGCTCTGTGTAGTTTCCCCCGTGGTCAAGCAGGGCCTGGATCTTCCGTGCCTGTGGCGTGAGTTTCCCCCTTTATAATAAATAAAATATATTTGTCTATTTTTAAGCTAGCCTGGTTATTTCCATATCAAGGTAACAGTGACAACAAGCCTATAGCTAAATGATATATAACACTCCTAAGTATATTTCCAAACATGTTCATAACTAAATAAGATTTTGTAAGAAACTTTTATTCTTATTTTTGGTTGGAAAAAGATTACTCCCAATGAAATGTTGACAAGTAAAATTTTAAAAAATGTAACAAGTTCTTGTAGAATATCTTGGTACAATTGTATATATTAAGAAATGAGCCAGGTGGTGGTGGCAGGCGTCTTTAATCCCAGCACTTAGGAGACAGAGGCAGGTGGATCTCTGTGAGTTCAAGGACAGCCTGGTCTACAGAGCTAGTTCCAGGACAGGCTCCAAAGCCACAGAGAAGCCCTGTCTCAAAAACCCAAAGGGAAGAGAGAGGAAGGGAAGAGAGAGGGAGAGGGAGAGGGGGAGGGGGACGGGGACGGGGAGGGGGAGAAGGAGAGGGAGAGAAAAAGTAAGTGGGGTTGGAAAGACTGTTTAGCCATTAGATCTCATCCTAGTTCGAGCCACAGCACCATGTCGGGCAGCTCAGAAGTGCCTGTAACTCCACCTCCAGGAAATTCAGTGCCCACTTCCAGCCTCCACAGGCACTACAGGCATGTGCACAACTCCCCCCACCCCACATACACATAATTAAAAATACAAATAAAATACTGAAAAACATAAGAAGAGGCAGAAGCTGGGGGAGCTGGCAAGATGGCAGCAGGTAAAGGCACCTGCCGAAACCAATGGCCTGAGCTTCATTCCTGGTCCATATGGTGAATAAGAACCAGCCCCTGCAAGTTGTGTCTGATCTGCATACACATGGCCACACACACAGTGTATGTAAAAAGTACTTGTAATTATTTTTCTTTTATTCGAGACAGGGTTTCTCTGTGTGGCTTTGGTGACCTCCTGGAAGTAGCTCTTTGTAGACCAGGCTGTCCTTGAACTCACAGAGATCTGCCTGCCTCTGCCTCCCAAGTGCTGGGATTAAAGGTGTGCACCACCACTGCCCAACATAATTATTTTTTTCAAGTTCGAGGGCTGGGCCTGCAGCTCAGTGATATAGCATACAAAGCCTGGGTTCAGTTTCCAAAGAAGAAGGAAGTAGGAGGAAGGAAAAAGAACAGAGAGAGGAGGAGGAGTGCAGGAGCTGAAATCTCATTTGGTAGCAAGAGTATTACTGTCCGTCATTTTACTTTGAAAGTGCAAAAGTAAATCACTATGTACACTCTATGTTTAGGGCGATGACACAAATCTGCTTAACTCAGGAAAACCGGAGACGGTTTTTTAATTCTCCAGTTGACTTTAAGAAATGTAGACACAGTTGCTGCTTGCAGGCGTGAACTCACCTGCATAAGCAACAATCCCACTATGAAAGCACTGCCTTGACAGTAGCCAACCTCACGATCCACCAAGGAGTAGGCCTAGAAAGTAAAACATGGTGTTCAAAACACTTCAACGTGCATATTCTATCTTCCTTCTCCAAAACCTAAAATTGGTGAGACAGTTAAATTAAAAGTCCATTTATTTGTATAGAAAAGCTCTTGCTTACTTGTTACAGATGTTATTCTATAAATATTTAAAAAGCAAACGGTTTGTTACATAAAATTTCTCTGGACAATTTCTCAATTAGAAAGTGGCAGCTCCTAAGAGCAAAGGAAATAAAGCAATCGTACTCAGAAAAGTGACAGCTATCGGACAGAGATAAACACAGTACAGTGACAGCAAACAACAAAATTCAAATAACTTAAGAAACTGGTATTGCACAGAGGAAAATGGGGGGGGGGACTATGAAAATGCAATATTAAAAAGGCAACAGTAAATTTTTAAAGGGCTGAGCACGCTTAACAAGTAAAGCCACTATCGCAGACCATGAGGTTGATGTATATGAAGTCTCTACTCTCACACTGCAAAGGCCAGTGAGAGGAGGTTAGTTTTTGTCAACTAATGCCAAATAATGTGATGAATTTTTCAATTAGTTCTCCAAACTACTGATGATGAAGCATCAGAATTAAAGCAGAAAGTATACTAAAACTAAGTATACCGACCAAGACCCTGATTGTTATCACGGGAGTTCATGCTCCATTATGGAAACGTGCACTGTCAGCCTCCTCCAAAACACGAGTAACCAGCACTCACCTTCATCACGTTAAATAAAACCTCCTGTCCGAGGCTGTCTTTTTCCTTAAAAAAGTTGTGTTCTGGGTAAGTTCTAGCAATGTCTCTTCGGATCAGTTTTTCACAAGGTGAAGTCATTTTCAGGAGTTCTGAATACTGGTCCTTAATTGGCATACTCTGTGCGTTACATAGAAGCTGCCAAACTATTGCTCTAAAGTGGTGGGGTATCCCTTTACGAACAAGCTCCTGCAGATGAAAGGAAAGCAAAACGTAAATGTCTCACACCTTGCTATCCAACCGTTCTGGGGCGGAGTGTTGGAATGGAAAAATGTATCACGTTTATAATTTACAAAGCTTGTTTACTAGTAAATATGAAGTCTAAGATGTGACCCTTAGGTACGTTCTGATCAGGAGGCGCTACAGAGCCATGGATAAACCGTCGTCTGACTGGGAATGTGGGGTCTTAAGGATCTGTCAGTCCACAGAGCTACATATCAAAGGGCTGCTGGGGGAAAATGGCAAATACTGATACAGAATGTCATGACTTCATTTCTGAATTAACAACATGGGAGTTTAACTGATTTCTAAAAATAATATTTAATTGTGAATGTCTGCATTTTCAGGATCCCTACAACAGCCCACAAGCACAGATGATAAATACATATAAAGCAAACCTGTTCACAACATAGCTCAGAAATTCCTAGAATCCTTCTGTTTTTCCTAATTTCCTACTAATCCACACCTGACACTCTCCAGGGTAAAGAAGAGAACTGCAGTGAAGAATGCAAATACCTTCACTTGCTTCTCTTTCTTCTTGCGTGCATCATCCCATTCATTCACTACTCTTCCCCAGAGAATCCAAGAGTCTTCTTCCAGGTGACTGAGGTTGCTGGAGGCAGAGGAACTCGACACAAGAGAAGAGCCACTGTTTCTTCTTGACCCATTCACAGATCTTAAAGACTTGCTATCAGTCTCTATCAAGCTAAACAGAATTAAAATTGTTTAAGTGTCATCTCACATGAAACTAGATGAAGTAGGAATTGCATTTAAAGCTTCACTAAATAATTCGTCTTTAAAACATGGGTTTTAAAACATATTTGGTTAGTTGGTTAGTTTTCTGAGAAAGGGTTTCTCTGTGTAGTCTTGACTGTCCTGGAACTCACTTTGTAGACCAGGCTAGCCTCGAATTTAGAGCTCCTCCTGCCTCTGCCTCCCGAGTAGATTAAAAGCATGCAGAACCAAGCTGGCTTTCAGATACAGTTTTAACAATTTTTGTTTGGTTGAAATCAGCATTGCTGTATGTTTTTACTATATACAACAGTTTCAAAAACTGAACTGGAAAGTTGTACTACAAGCATTCTAGTACTATAAGCCCCGTTATAATTCATATTCATTTCCACTGAGTTCAATGGGAGGCTCCTCACTCCACACGTGAGTACACACACAGCAGGAGAACAGACTCCCCGCACTCTCCTGACTTGCTGTTGACCCGAGTCCAACCCCTGGGACTCACATAGTAGAAGTAGAGAGCCAATTCCCACAAGTTTTCTTCTGATCTCCACACGTATGCCCACTCTGATCAATCGATCGATCAACAGATAGATGTAGTTTTAAAATGTTTTAAATTCTGATTAGTAAATGGGGGTGGGAGGAGGTGGCCCCAAGAGAGAAAGGACATATATTTGTAAAAGATTCAACAGAATATATGGATTTACTAATCCTTAAATCCTACCAAGTATACTGTGTGACCAGACCTAAAAAGTAATGATCAACCAAATCCCTTCTTTTTTTCCTGTTTCACACATGTATAACTCATCTATCCTATATATACATACACACACACACACACAAATATACATTGTAAAGATACGGTCAAACCAGGCCCGATTCCCCGTCAGTAGCAAGAGGATCACAGCAGGCACCACTCTCAGGACTCCCTTGGCCCGCAGTCCAGGTTGACTGATAGCTTTGACCATCACTAGCTTGCTGTAAAGCTGGAGTTTTTCTCTTAAGATTCCTGTTGATGCCGGGCGGTGGTGGCGCACGCCTTTAATCCCAGCACTCGGGAGGCAGAGGCAGGCGGATCTCTGAGTTCGAGGCCAGCCTGGTCTACAAGAGCTAGTTCCAGGACAGGCTCTAGAAACTACAGGGAAACCCTGTCTCGAAAAAACCAAAAAAAAAAAAGATTCCTGTTGACTTCTGAGTTTGCAGCCCTGTCTTAGGCTCCTCTCTAGAGAAAGGTGATTAAGGGAATATAAACCATCTATTCCATAACTCATTACAATGGTAAGTCCCTAATTTCAATTGCATACTCATAGGTTATAAATGAAGTCTAGGAAATGTGCTATAAAAATAAAAAATATAAATGGTTCAGATAGGAAGAATCCTAAAATGTTTATTTGTTTATTTAATGTCACTTCAGTAAATTCTCAAGAACAATATCTGTGTGGAGTATACAAATATTCTCAGTACTATTTTAAGAAATATGAAAAGTGAGGCTGAAAAAGAAACATGAGTCGCCTCCTATACTTTCTGGGAGTCAGACAGATTTATAACACATGCTACAGCCCTTATAGTATTTAGCCCACTGAAAGCACATTAAGCCAAAAGAATGTTATAATCTCAGAGTTTTGAAAACCCTGTACATTCTAGATATGCCACAATGTATGAAACCATATTATAAATTATAAAAACAATTTTTGTCCTTATTTGGAGAAAAATACATATTCCCATAGCAACAATAATTTAAATAACTTTAAAATTTCTCAAATATTGTTATAAATGAAGCAGAAGGGAAGATAATGAAGTGGGCAATATGCACCTGAAGAAGAGTCGATGTCTTCAAACAATACAGAAATATAATTTAAACCACACCAACTACACATTAACACAGCTACAACTCTCAAGACTCAACATACAAAATGTCAACCAGCACGGAGCTAATGTGACTCCCACAAACCAGTATCAGAAGTATAAAATGGACATGAACCTCCATTTCCTGGGACCCCACCAAACACTGCAGCAGACACAGCTCTCCCTTTGTGTGGGACCACAACCAGCCTGCAGGATATCCGCTTACAACTACACCCCAACTGCCTTAGCACCCCACCTTTCTGTGTGCACAGGATCCCTTGGATCTTTCCTGAAGCGGCTCTCAGCCTTTGCTCCTAGCCCACCTCTCTTCCTCTCTGCCACCCACTGACCTAAGAAGCGCTCCCTCAATACCAGGGAACCCACAGCTCCCACACTCTCCTAAGACCCAGAGAAGGCAGCAGAAACCAAGGAATGGAACAACACTCATTCAACAAAGACAAGACCAGACATCAACATCTACAGGCAACTCAACCACCCTAACCCCAGATGCCTAGACACAAACACAAACGGCCAAGACAATATGCCTCCAGCAGAACCCAGTAACCCTACTCCAGCAGGACATGAGAAAGGCAATACAGCTGAAGTACAAAACAAGGACTTCAAAATAGCAATTATGAACCCCAAAGAGGATATGAGTGAATCCCTTAGTGAAGTCCATGAAGACACAAACAATAGAAGGGAACGAATAAAACAGGTCAACACCTGAAAGTGCAAACAGAAGCATAAAGAAAACTCAAGTGGAAAAACACCTGGATCTCCATGGAAATTCTAAAAGCCAGAAGGGCCTGAGGGATGGACGTTCTAAAAATTCTAAGAGATCACAGATGGCAGCCCATGACTATATCTAGCAAAACTATCAATCACAATATATGGAGAAAGAAAATTTTCATAATAAAACCAAATTTAAACAGTACCTATCTATCTTACCATTTCAGCTCTATGGAAGGTGTCACAAGAAAAGCTTCAACCTGAAGAGGTTACTCACACCCAAGAAAACACAAAGAATACATAATCCCAAACCAGAACACCAAATGGAGGATGAAAATGCCACACTATAGCAACAAAATAAACACTGCTCACTGAAAACCCTCAATATTAATAACTTTCAATTTTCCCCAATAAAAAGACATAGACTAATAAAATTAATTAGAAAGCATTCAAGAATCACACATTAATATCAAGGATAGATATTGCTTAGGGGAAAAGATAGAAAAACATACTTTAAGCAAATAGAACCAATAGGTAAGCAGGTATAGCCATTTTAATATCTGACACAGTAAGCCTTCAAAACAAAACTAATCAGAAGAGATAGAAAAGGAAGGACACAACATTCTCAAGGAAAAATCCACCAAGGGGATACTGCAATTCTAAACATGCATGCACCAAACACAAGGGCATAAAAGAAACAAAAGAAACACTACTGTAGTGGCATTTTGTTCGTATTAATAAAACTTGCCTGAAGATCAGAAAAGTAAAAGAGCCACACTGGCCAGCCTTACAGACTAGGCAATGGAGGCACACATCTTTAATCCCAGTAGCCACAATGACACACACCTTTAATCTGAGTAGACACACTAATTTGCCATACAAACTAGGAGTGGTGGTGCATGCCCTTAATCCCAGCCCTAGAGAAGACTATAAAACAGGAGAAGACAGCTCTCAGACACAGTCTCATCTGAGATTCCTAGGGGCAGGATCGCTATTTTGGAATGAGGTAGAGGTAAGAGCCAGTGGCTGGCTGTTTTACTTTTCTGACCTTCAGGCTAAACTCCAATTTTTGTCTCTGAGATTTTATTAATCGTGCTTCGCACTATTACAGTTAAAATCACACAATGATAGCGAGTAACTTCAATATCCAACTCTCAGTAATACCAGATCACCACAGACTAAAGCTGGATATCAACAACAGAAAGTGTATAAAGTCATGGAAACTGAACAACTCCCTACTGAAAAATGGACCAAGACAGAAATCAAGAAGGAAATTAAAAACTTTTAAGAACTGATTGAAGTTGGGAGGTGGAGCAGGTTTAATCCCAGCACTCGGGAGGCAGAGGCAGGCAAACTATGGGTTCGAGGACAGCCTGGTCTACAAAGCTAGTTCAGAACAGCTAGGGCTGTTACACAGAGAAACTCTACCTGGGGAGTGGGCGGCATGAATAAAAATGAAAACACAACATACACAAAACCATGGGAAGTAATCAAGGTGGTCGGTCCTAAGAGGCAAGTCTCATAACACTAAGTGCCTTCCTAAAAACCACTGGAAAGATCTCATCTAAGCAAATCAGTAGCAACTTAGAAAGCTGTACAACAGAAAGAAGAGAAACACACAAAAAAGAATAGACAGCAAGGAATAATCAAACTCAGAGTTGAAATCATCCAATTAAAAACAAACAAATACAAAGTTTCAATGAAAGAAAGAATTGGTTTGTGAAAATACTCAGTAAGATAAACCCTTTGCCAAATTAACTAAAATGTGAAGGAGATCCAAATTAACAAAATTAAAGACCAAGAGGGACATAGTAACAGACACTGTGGAAATCCAGAGAATTTTAAGTACTTAATTTAAAAACCTGAACTCCACCAAATTGTAAAACAGGCCATCTACTAAAGTTAAATCAAGATCAGATAAGCAATTTAAACAGATCTATAACCCCTGGTGAAATAGAATCAGTCATTAAATGTCTATCAACCAAAAACGCCCAGGGCCAGATGGTTTTAGGGCAGAATTTACCAGACTTTCAAAGAGTAAACCCCAATATATTCTTTAAATTATTACACACAAGAGAAACAGAAGGAATACTGCCCAATTCTTTTTATGAGGCAAGTTACTCAGATACCTAAACCACATAAAGACCAATGAAAGGGGGCTGGAGAGATGGCTCAGTGGTTAAGAGCATTGCCTGCTCTTCCAAAGGTCCTGAGTTCAATTCCCAGAAACCACATGGTGGCTCACAACCATCTGAAATGAGGTTTGGTGCCCTCTTCTGGCCTGCAGACTTACACACAGATAGAATACTGTATACATAATTAATAAATAAAATAAATATTTTTTAAAAAAGACCAATGAAAGAGATAATCTATGTTCAATTACCCTTATGAACATAATGCAAAAATTCTCAATAAAGTACTTGCAAACTAAATCCAAGAACATATCAAAAAGATTATTCACAATTATCAAGTAGGCCTCATCCCAGAGATTCAGGGATGATTCAACACATGTAAATTGATAGGTGAAATCTACCATAAAACAGACTAAAAAGCAAAAACCACATGATCATCTCATTAGATGGAAAGGCCTTTGACAAAAACCCAACATTCCTTCATGGTAAAAATATTGGAGAGAGTAGGGAAATACATCAACACGATAGAGGCAGTTCACAGTAAGCCCACAGTCTTCGTCAATTTAAATGGAGAGAAACTCAAAGTATTTCTACTAAAATCTGCAACAAGATAAGGCTGTCCACTTTCTCCATACTTCTTCAAGACAGTACTTGGAAGTGTGAGCTAGAGCAATTAGACAATGGAAGGAGATCAAGGAGACAGAAATATGAAAAAGTCAAAGTATCTTTATTTGCAGATGATATGATTTTATAAGCAAATGACCCTAAAAACTACCAGGAAACTTCTACAGCTGGTAAACACTTTCAGCAGAAACAGGATACAAAATGAACATACAAAAATCAGAAGCCTTCCCATACACAAATAACAGACTGAGAAAGAAATCAGGGAAACAGTACCCTTACAACAGCCTCAGAAAATAAATACATACACAAACTTGCAATAACTCTAACCACTCAAGCGAAACCCTTGCATAATAAAAATTTTGAGACACTAAATAAACAAATCAAAGAAGATATAAGACAATTGAGAGATTTCCCCCATTCATTGATCGGCAGGATTCATGTGGTGAACATGGTCAGTCCTGAATGACAGAACTACTACTGAGGTGTCACCATCCCAGATTTCTAGCTGTACTACAAACTGAGAGCAATAAACACAGCATGGTACTGCGTTAAAAACAAGCACAGTGATCAATGGAATCAAACTGAAGACCCAGACACAAATCCACACACCTATGGACACCCAATTCTTGACAAAGAAGCAAAAAATACACACTGAAAAAAGATAGCATCTTCAACAAATGGTGCTGGTCAAACTGGATGGCTGTATATAGAAGAAAGCAACTAAAACTATAGCTAGTTCCTTGCACAAGACTCTACTCCAAATAGAACCAGAACATATAGTTACAGAGAGACAGCTGGGGGGGGGGGGCTGAAACAAATGGATGGAATGTCAAGGAAGGACACATAACATTAAGGGTCATTTGAAGGGTCCTACAGAAACCTATTCCTATAGAAACTACTTAAATTTATACACACACACACATGTGTGTGTGTGTGTGTGTGTGTGTGTGTGTGTGTGTGTGTGTGGAAATCTAAATGGAGTGCCCTAGCTAAACATCTCTCATCACCAAATCAAACATCCAGTGCCAGAGATGGGTTCCATTCCCATGGGAATAGTGCCCTGCCTGCATACAATGCTAGTGCAGTAATAGTACAAACGTTGTGGACACAACCAGCCACTGTTGGATTGGATTTCAGACCAACTCCATGAGATGGAACCCAAGCCTGACACTGCTCTAACAGTAGATAGGCCATGGGCCCACAGGAAAACCAAACACTTGTTCTGCTAAAGTAACATAGCAACAGAATGAGCCCTCACAGCATTCTGCTGTGCACACAGTGTCCAGTCAGTCAGTATCTGAGAGGCTTCCTGCAGTAGACGGAACTAATCTGGACAATGTACAAAGAGCGGAAGACCCTGGACACTCGGTCCTGAATGGGATGTCTTCAGCGCTACATGGAAAAGGAGGCAGAAAGACCCACAGGGCTCGTGCAATGTCAGCAAGCAGCGAAGTCTGCACTGTCCAGGTCAGATAGGGTCCCCGTGCCAAGAGGTAGGGTGAGCACGATCTCCAACCCCTAGCCTAGAAGTTATCTCCTACTGACAGCACCTGCAAAGGGAAAATTAAGTTTCCTACCACGGGCTCTCACTAGTTAGATGACCCACACTTAGGGGAGCATCCATGCTCAGCACTAGGTGGCCAATAATAACTAACTAAATGGTGTTTTATGATTTTTTTTTTTGTCTCATGCTGCTTTGAGCATTTTTTTTTTATCTACCTGGTCTTTTTCTTCTGTATTATGGCTTCCAATTTTGTGTTATTATGGGTTTTGTTTTTATATCTGTGTTTCTTGTGCTTTTTAGTTTTTGCTGTTTATTCTGATTTGGTTTTTTACTCGCCTGTTTGTTTCCTAAAGAAAGCGAGAAGGCATAGAGTTGACACTGAAAATGTAAATGTAAATGCCTTTTATTACTGCAAACTTTCCAAAATGTTTAAAATAATGTGAATTACTTAGTGAAAGATTATCTTGGTACCCTCTGTAAAGAGAAGAGGTGTGAACACTTATCTGCACTTGGAATTCTCTTAAAAATTCTTAAAAAAATAAAATAAAATTCTTTTGTTAAAAAATGAAAAAAAGTCCTTTAATCCCAGCACTTGGGAGGCAGAGGCAGGAGGATCTCTGTGAGTTCGAGGCCAGCCTGGTCTACAAGAGCTAGTTCCAGGACAGGCTCTAAAAAAACTGCAGAGAAACCCTGTCTCGAAAAACCAGAAAAAAAAATGAAAAAAGTCCTCCGTCTGAGATCTGAAACATTTGTGGAATAGGTGATACATCAAGTCTCTTCTCAGAGAACTGCATTCGTCCACGATTTGTTCAAAGAAAACCAAAGGTAATTTGGTAACCTGGTGACAGCTGCATCACGACATCACAGCACATTACATTATGACTTTATGATGATGGTGATGTTACAAAAGAAAAACCCTACTACGCTACCAATCACATCATCCCCGACCAACTGTCACCCTCCCAGGCTGTCCCGTCCGCGTCGGTCTGTGGCACCAGGCTGCGGCCAGGCTGTCGGCACGAGCCCAGGCAAGGGCTCTGGCGGAGGGATCCGCGGAGGCGAAGCTGCGGTCTCTTCTCTTCGGTCTCGGAAGAAGAGACCGCTTCTGCGGCAGCACACAGGGGGCGGCTGCAGGGTGATGTGCCAACCGATGTGAAGCAGACACTGCGTCCAGTGTGGCTGGACCGGAAGCTGAGCGGGCCTCGGCCCTCTGCACATCCTGCCAGGGCCAGGCCACAACTGCCCACCTCCTCTTCGGCAGCTGATCCACAGCCGACAAGGCAACCGCGGGCCCTGCCTCGTCCCACCAGGGGCCCACCAAGACAGCCTTCCGCCCACCATGGCTCTGAAGAGAATCCACAAGGAACTGAACGACCTGGCGCAGGATCCCCCAGCACAGTGTTCCGCAGGTCCTGTCGGGGAAGACATGTTCCACTGGCAAGCTACCATCCTGGGGCCGAATGACAGTCCCTATCAGGGCGGAGCATTTTTCCTGACGATTGATTTCCCAACAGAGTACCCCTTCAAGCCACCTAAGGTCGAATTTACGACAAGAATTTATCATCCGAACGTGAACAGTAACGGCAGCATCTGTCTTGATATTCTCCGCTCACAGTGGTCTCCAGCACTGACGATCTCAAAAGTGCTTCTGTCCATCAGCTCCCTGCTGTGTGACCCCAACCCAGATGATCCCCTCGTGCCTGAGATTGCTCAGATCTACAAGACAGACAGGGAAAAGTACAACAGAACAGCTCGGGAATGGACTCAGAAGTACGCCATGTGACTAAAGAGATTATTAGATATCCTCTACAAGTCAAGGCTAGGGGAACTCTGAACGAGAACGGCCTTCTGATTCCCACCGGACTTCATCATTCCTGGTGCAGGTTCTTCACCTGACACACTACTGCCGCAAGCTGTGCTCTGTACCAACACTGTCTCCTAGCACAGTAACCAAGATGTGAGATTAAAAGTTTTCCTCACTGACTTAATCTGAATAGCCACGGTGTGAGGGGTGGTGGCGCACCACACTGCTTAGAAGGGGTAAAGCTCCGTCAGCAGGCAGGAGATGGTGAGACTGCTTTTAAGTGGAAGCCACTTAAATTTTAAAAAGTTATGAAAAGCTGGGTGAAGAATGTGAAAGTTTCTGTATTCGTTTTAATCCATAACACCTAGAATTAGATGCACACTAAAACCAACCAGATTAAATCCAACCCACCTCCTGTATTTTAAGGTCTAATTGGTCAAGAAAAATAGATTGGTGCTATTGGTCTATAAAGTGTAATTGGCTTTGTTCCCAAATTCTTTATACCCCGACTCAACCTCCTTTCTTCCAGTCTTTCTCTCCATGTTCCTTGGTGTATTTGTGGTTTCTCAGTAGATACATACAGATCACTAATAGTACTTATTTTTCTTATGTTAACTGCTTAATCCATTTGGATTTAAGGGTAAAAATTCCATTTGATGAAAAAAAAAAAACCTGTATAAAGACCCAATTGCTCCTTTGTAGCTTGTACATTCAAGAATGATTAATCTATGTAATAAACCAACTCCTCCATCATTACATAAATGTTATCTGTGTAATAACCAACTGTTCCAGCCACTGCATAAATGTTAATCTGTGTAGTAAACCAACTATTCCAGACATTACATGTTAATCTGTGTAATAAATTCTATTCCAGCCACTGCATAAATGTTAATCTGTGTAATAAAACAATAGTTCCAGACACTGCATGAATGATGATCTGTGTGATAACTGCTCCAGCCCCTGCATAAACACTAACCCGAACAGCTCCAGCCCCGGCATAAATGCTAACCCGAACAGCTCTAGCCCCGGCATAAACGCTAACCTGAACAGCTCCAGCCCCGGCATAAACGCTAACCTGAACAGCTCCAGCCACTGCATAGATTTTGTGAGTAGGTATTTTTGCTTTAAGAACCTTATTTGGTTGAAATTAGTAGATTTTTCATTCAGTCTTTACATGTTTTTATTTAGATTGATCACATTTTAAAATCATGAAACAACTTCAGTTTATAGCTAAAAAGACACCTTAAAAGTAATTTTAGCCAGGTATTGTGGCACATGCCTTTAATCCCAGCACTCAGGAGGTAGAAGCAGGTGGATCTCTGTGAGTTCAAGGGCAGCCTGGTCTACAGAGTGAGTTCCAGGACAGCCAAGGCTACACAGAAATACCATCTCAAAAATAGGGGAAAAAAGGTAATTTTATTAAATATGATAGAGGCATAAGTTTAAAGGCTTATGAAATAATATAGCCTCTGAGGAAAAAAGCTTAAATAAGAAACTAGCTTTGTTAATGAAACTAAGTTGCATTATACCCAAACCTCATGGTATTCTTTGGTACATATATAAAACACAAAAACAATACTGGTACTGAGTTAAAAAAAACTTTGACTAAACTTAGAAAACAACACCATCATACAGTTAGGATGTCTTCATAATTACTTTGCACTAACTTTTACTGGATGTCCACCCAATTTTAAATTGTGCTGTGTATGTAGCTTTCGGTGTGTGCACGTACGTGCTATATGTAGCTTGTGTGTGTGTGTGTGTGCGTGTGTGTGCACGTGTGCACATGAGCATGCTGTGTGTAGATTGTGTGTGTGTGTGCGTGTGTGTGCACGTGTGCACATGAGCATGCTGTGTGTAGATTGTGTGTGTGTGCGTGTGTGTGCACGTGTGCACATGAGCATGCTGTGTGTAGATTGTGTGTGTGTGTGCGCGTGTGTGCACGTGTGCACATGAGCATGCTGTGTGTAGATTGTGTGTGTGTGTGCGCGTGTGTGCACGTGTGCACATGAGCATGCTGTGCGTAGATTGTGTGTGTGTGCGCGTGTGTGCACGTGTGCACATGAGCATGCTGTGTGTAGATTGTGTGTGTGGCTTTTTGAAGTCTTCCCCATCCATACTCTAGTAAAACCTTGAAATATGTCAACTGCATGTCTGAAACATGATTCTCTTCCTAATGTAACTGAAAACAAAGCCAGTCTTCAGTCGTGTTGACGTTCTCTAGACATCAGGTTCTTAAAAATGAATCTTTATACTGCTCCCCCGAAAAAAATAGCTGAATAAATTCCAGTTTTTAATTGCCATGAATAAAGAGACAAAATAGAAACTACGTTGCTGGCTTATATATTGACTACACTAAACCCTTTTATCATTATTTTAAAGTATACTACTATCTTTGTAAAAGGGGGAAAAAGTAATTAATTATAAAACAGCCTCAGGGCAGATTCCAGAAGAAAAGCATTGCTTGAGTTTTGTTTGATTTTGGTTTTGGTGTGTGAGTGTGGAGAGGACATTGGCACAATTTAACTGCCTCTGCAGACCTTCCAGTGGGACAGGACAATGATAAATCCTGACTTGATCTAGGCTAATGGATGTATGTATGTATGCCTGTATGTCTGTGATTATGTGCACATGTCTTTTTAACCAAATTTTTTAAGTTTAAAATTTATATGATAATAAAAAGGTATTTTTGTACACTTGCACGTTGTTTTAAGCCAATTTTTATATGCGTAAGAGCCAACAACTAAGCTGAGTGGTGGTGGTGCACTCCTTTAATTCCAGCACTCGGGAGGCAGAGGCAGACAGATCTCTGTGAGTTCGAGGTCATTCTGGTCTACAGAGCTACTTCCAGGACAGTCTCCAAAGCTACAGAGAA
Source organism: Arvicola amphibius (assembly GCF_903992535.2). Classification (NCBI taxonomy): domain Eukaryota; kingdom Metazoa; phylum Chordata; class Mammalia; order Rodentia; family Cricetidae; genus Arvicola; species Arvicola amphibius. Next base: position 1,066,935 of record NC_052047.1, on the reverse strand, counting down.
ACCCTGTCTCAAAGAAAAAAAAAGGGAAGGGGGCAAAAATATCAAGTTTCCAGTATGGCAAAATACACCTGCAATCCCAGTATTTGGGAGGCTGACAGAGGAGGTGACAAGGTTAAGACCAGCTTGAACCATGCAATGAGACTGTCTCAATGTTCATCCTCCAACAAAAAAAAAAAAAAAGTTTAAAGAAAAGAAAATGTAGATCTAATGTAGCATAGCCAGGCACTGTGGCACACATTTGTAATCCCAACACACCAGGGGGTCAGCCTGGTCTGCGTGTGAGCACTAGGCCAGACAGGGCTCTGTGTGAGACTGCCCACGAATGAATGACTAAGCAAACAGTCATGTGCCTTAAATATACAGTGTATTATGTGTATAAAGCCTATGGCAGTGTAGCATCCTGGGCCTTCCTGCCCACCACTTCACTGGTGACTACAAAGTCTACGCTTTGTAAACCTGGCCTTCAGACTCACTCAGCTCTCACGAAATGTGTATAAATCCCGCAGTGCAGCATATAGGAGCCTGCAACATGTGTGTGGTAAATGTAATACACAAGCAGGCCATTGTTAACTCTGATGCTGCATTTGTCTGTGCGCCTGTTCTGTTTAGATACACAAATGCCACTGTCTCATAATTAACTACATTATTTATACAATGTGTAGGTTTAGAGCCAAGAAGTAACTAGCAAGGTTGCATATGCACACTTTAGAGCTCACACATTAGGAGACCGTCCAACAGTGCCTTCCCTAGGCCTGTCATCTAATGACACAGAACTCTATTAGACATGGCATTCAAGAAAAGCATTCATAAAAGCCTTAATATGTAGACTTTATAAAAAATATATAATTAGAATCAAGTATTCTTATTTATTACTGTTAAATGGGTTACAAACTTAAAAATGCCCCCAAAACAGATGACCATGTAATTTCAACACAGTTAAGGAGCTACAGCAGTGACAGAGGACAAACTTCATGAGCCTGGGAACCAGGATGCAGCCTCACTGGAGTCTGGCCACTGAGACGGTCGTCTAAAACTTACTCACTTACTTTGTTTACCTCACATCCTACATGAAGTAGAGAACCGGGAAATACTATAAGAGGGAGAGTAGTTTGGGTTTTATCTCTAACAGATGAACTTTGTATCTTGGGTTCTGAGAACTGAACAGCACCAAGACTTCACCTCTGTCAGGGAAGTGGATCAGCACAGGCTTCATGGGACGTATAAGAACAGCAGTTTTTGTTTGGGGCTTGTATTAGGTTTGTTTTGAAAGTAGAGGTTGTTTACTTTGTATATGGACACCTTCATGCAAAAAGACATTAAAAACAAAACCGCTGTGTAACCCTGTAACTGAGAAGTACGAAGGAGCCCTGGCCACCACTCTCACCCACCCTGCCCTGCAGCTGGCAACCAGGCTGCCCTGAGATTACTGCTGCCTCAGCCCTAGAGGAACTCCTTTCTGCTGTGTGTGTGCGCACACGTAAAATGCAGAAACATATGTTCAAGTGTTGGCCTAAGTGACTACTAAATGCTCAGTCATACATGGAATATCTCTAGGACCTTCCCTAAGGCCCAGGGAACATCACAGAAGAGATAGCAGAAAAGACTACAAACAGGAGGGGCGAGTGTTGTAAAACAGCTCTGAAAGTAACACAGCAGCAACCGTGGTCGCCTTCACGAGACCGGACCTGTCAACGTTCCATCACAAGTGAGGAGGTGTTCGTGAGGTCCCACTCCTCCTGGGGAGCCCTTGGTAGCACAGGGCTACAAGGGCAAGGGCAGTCACTTTCCTCAGGGGTCAGTTGCCCATTTGCCAGGGAATAAGCCACATTCACCCTCATGCGAGAAACCCTGGTAGATAAAGAAACTGTCTGGGGAAAAGGATTTTAGGCATGAGAGAGCTAGTAAAGGAGGAGGTACATAGGCATGGTCGAGCTATACCACATACATGGATGAAACTCTCAAGAAATCAAAACAGTATCAACAGAGGAAAAGTTTTCAGGAATCAATATCTGTGCCTTGGTTACTTGGAAGACGTCCTTGTAGGCGGTACCAACAGCAGTTTTAAACACAAGCCTAAAGTTAAGGGATAAAAAGGTAAAGACTACAGAAATTTGGCAACTGTGAACAGCACTTCAAATATCAGATGAGATCTGGCTCGCTGCTCTCCTGTGGTAGAGAACTGGTCAGCGGGCCAACCGCCTGGCGATCTGCAAACCGCTAAGCGTTGATGAAGAGCTAAGGTGGGAAAGCACTGTACTGGAGAGACGTACGCAAAGTTTTCTAACTATTCTGGCAGTAACAGCAGAGAGTCTTATCACAAGGTCTCTAATATTACAACAAAACAGGATGTGAAACATTCTGGGAGAAATAAAATAATCTGCCAACTAAATGGTTAGCAAATCAGTAAAATCTGGCTCATTAAAGTCTACCTGGGTCTGCTCTAACAAAATAGAATTTATTTTGAAAAAAGGGTAATTCATAAACAACGGGTATTTATTGTTCACAGTTCTGAAGTTGGCAAGTCCAAAATCCAGGCACTAATATTCAAGTCTGACAAGGACATTTCTAACTAACAGTGCCTTCTTTTAACGTGTTCACATGACAGACGCTGCCAAAACTCCCTAAAGTCTCTTTTTTAAAAAGCATTAATTCCATCCATGAGAACAGAGCTTTCCAAAGGTCTGACTTTATTATATTTCAAATTAAGTTCAACATAGGAAGGAGTTTTGCAGTCACAAACATTCAGATCACAGCAAAACTACATGCCTGACTCACAGGGGTCACATGCTTTCCTGGTGACACATACAAATTCCTCTCTAATCAATAGAAAAAAAATAATAGAATTACACAAAAGTGGTGTAAAAATGATAGATCTGAAAAACCAATTTCTTTGCTTTGTTTCTTTAAAATGACAGCTCCAGTCCAAGATTCCTTTACAGAAAGAACTGAGGAGTAAACCAGCCATCCTCAGCCAGGCATGACAGCTGATACCTGTAACCCCAGCACTAGGAGGTTTGAAGCACAGTTAATGAAAACTCAGAGACAGATATTGGGGTTCAACCCGAAGACCAGAAAAGCAAAGCAGCCAGCCTCTGGCTCTTACCTCGACCTCAGCCCAAAAAATGGCGACCCTGCCTCCAGGAATCTCAGGTGAGGCTGAGCCTAAGAGCTGTCTCCTCCCATCTTATATTCCTCTCTAGTTCTGAATCGGGGCGTGCGCCACTATAGCCTGGTTTCTATGGCAAGCTTAGTGTGGCTACTGGGATTAAACGTGTGTGTCACTGATGCCTGGTCTGTAAGGCTGGCCAGTGTGGCTGTTTTACTTTTCTGATCCTCAGGCAAGCTTTATTTATTAAACATAAATATAAAATATAAGATGCCACTACAGAGGCTGAGGCCTGAGTTGTTACCATGACTTTATGACCAGCCTCTTATACTACACAGTAAGTTCTAGAAAATTCTGAGCTACAGTGTGAGACTCTAAATAAAATCCTGCCTTCACAATAGAGAGAAAAACAAAAAAGCTTAAAAACCAAACCAATTCAGTGTTTTTCCTGTTATATATGTGTGTGTATACACATACACAATGTATTGTTATTTACATACATGTGTGTATATATATACACGTATGTGTATACACACACACAGCTAGAGAGATGGCTGAAGCAATTAAAAGCACCTGCTGCTCTTACAGTGGACAGGTTCAGTTTCAGCACACACATGTTGGCTGTTTTGAGGCAGGGTTTCTCTGTAGCTCTCATGCCTGTCCTGGAACTCGCTCTTGTAGACCAAGCTAGCCTTGAGCTCACAGAGATCCACCTGCTTCTGGCTCCCGAGTGCTGGGATTAAAGGCATGCACCATCATCACCCAGCTAAAAAAATTTTTTAAGGATATATTCTTGCCATAGACATGAAAGTATCTGTTTTACTTGAAACCTTTTCATTTATTAATGAATTTTGCTGGATATTTTATAGAGAGTATCCTTAGGGAAACTGAGGTAATGCCGTTTTTTTAGTTCTTAAGTATTTAATGAACATTAGACCATGGAGACCAGACCATACAGAAATATAATGCAAGTCACTTACACAATTCTTAATGTTCCAGGCAGCAGCTACATCTTGAAAGTTCAAAAAGTGACTAATTTTTATAATATTTTATTTATTTAGATTTGTTTATTTTGAGATTGGTCCCACTTTATATTTATAGCCCAAGCTGACCTAGAACTTGTGGTGATCCTTCTGCCTTCAAAGTGCTAGGGTTACAAGCATGGTCCAGCACATAGAGCTATCTTATCCAATTTAAACAAAAGTCATTTCAAAAAAGAAAACATCATTTTAACACATTTCAAAACAAGCCTTCAAAATCTGTTATAGTTTACAGTTTACACCTAACAGCAAGTCTAAGTCAGACGAGGCACACCACAGTGCCCAGCAGCCGTGGGTCAGTGCTAAAGCACTAAGCAGCGTAGCTCTAATGTGGACATTTGAACTGGGGTAACAAAGACTCATGGTAATTATATTTAAAATCACAACTATACCTAGTATAAAAATGGTTATCACTGTAGTCTCTCCCCTTGAAGGATGTGCTGGACAGGAAAACTGAAGGAAGTAAAAGGAGAAATAAGATGCTAAAACAGAATTTTAAACCAAACAGGGAGTTCAAACTTTAAAACAGTACTATCTCCCCTGAACTAAATGCACCATCACACTTGAGACTCACCTCCTCAAATTCATCTCTGCCAAGGCCTTTGTGTTCTTAATAGGAAAAACACTTTTTAACACAAACCAAAAAAAAGCTGACCTATTTTAACTTAAGTCTATCAATTATTAACTTTCTTCAAACAAATCTTTGATATTGGACTGAACCATTTCTTCACATTTTTCTGAGGTTGCCACGTACATTTACTTTTTAAAAGAAATAGTTGCAATAAAACCATGTAAAGGAAAATAATTTTCTATTCTCATGTTTCTTACATTTTAATTTTCTAAAACATTGCCCCCATTTTTGTGTCTCTTAAATCAGACAGTTAAAGACACAATTAGAGTAGAATCTCCACGTGGGAAACAGTGTCTACTGTGGTATCACAGGCAGCAACTGTGTCGATTATTTTTACTGTAGACTTGTAAAACACACAACTTACTCACCAACTCCTGCAGAGGTCAGAGAAATAATAGGGTGGCCAGCAAAACAGGGGGAGGAATGTTAGGTCTTTAGGTATGACACTTCATTTGGGTTGTTGTTGTTGGTATTAATAAAATTAAATATATCTTCCCTCTGGGCCTTTTGAAAAGTCAAAGTCACTCACAGTGACACATCTCCTAATCTTTTCCAAGACAGTCCCACCAATTAGGGACCAGCACTGAAATACATGCTCTTGTAGGGCATTCTCAACTACCACAGGAGACTATATCTAATTTCCAAACCTATTACAAAACTATAATAAATAAGGCAATTCAGTACAACCTTAAGACCAAACAATAATGGATGAACAGAACAAAATGGAGTGCAGACACAGACCCAACATCTGAGTAGTCATGGAAGAGTAGCTGATCAGGCAAAGAAAGAGCTGGGTGTGGCCCACGCCTTTAACCCCGGCACTGGGGAGGCAGAGGATCTCTGGCACTTGGAGGCCAACTTGGCCCACATAGGGAGTTTCTGGACAGCCAGAGCTACACAACAGAGGGGCCCTGTCTCAAAGAAATAAAACAAAAATAAAAGAGAGTTATTTTAACCAATGCTACAGAACAACCAAACATGCACACAGCTATCTGAACCTCCAGTTCCAGGAGATCCAAAGCCCTCTCTGGCCTCAATGAACATCAGGCATGTATGTGGTATATATACATACATACATACATACATACATACATACATACACACACACATACATGTAGGCAAAACATTCATACACATCAAATAAAATAAATTTAAAAAAAAAATTTCTCAAAATCTGGTCTTGTACCACATACAAGTAAATTCAGTATCACCTGAACCCAAGAGTTTGAGGGGAACCACAAATATCATGAGGAGTCATCTCTCTTAACAACAACAACAAAGTAAAACTAGAAGAAAATACAGAAGACAGTTTACATGAACTTGGGTTACCAAATGCACAATCCACAGAAGTACAACTATAAGCTAGTCCTTCATCAAAATTTAAAACTAGGTGATGAGAAGGCAGTCGGTCAGGAAAGCCTTTGCGATGCACACATGAGGATCTGAGTCTGCATCCATCTATTACCAGGTCAAAGCTTGGCATGGGGCCGATGCCTGCAACCCCAGTGGAGGGTGGGAAAGGGAGGGCACTGACAGGCAGATCCCTGAACTTCCTAGCCAGATAATCGATAAACTTGAGGTTCAGTAGACTGTGACCCAAAAAAATAAAAGTGGAAATTACCAGAGAAGTCAACATCAGTCTCTGGCCTCCACCTCCAAACACGCAACCCCATAAATGTGTACCCACAACATACACACATCACAAATACACAAACTTAACTTCTGTTCTTCAAAAGATATTTTTAAACATTTTTAAAATTATTTTTATTTGGGCTGGAGAAACAGCTCGGAGGTTAAGAGTACTGGTTACTCTTCTAGAGGTCCTGAGTTCAACTCCCAGCAACCACATGGTAGCTCATAGCCATTCATAATGAGATGTGGTGCCCTCTTCTGGCCTGCAGACATACATGCAGGCAGAACACTGTATACATAATAATAAATCAATCTTTAAAAAAATTATTTTCATTTTATGTGCATTGGTGTTTTGCCTGCATGTGTATCTGTGTGAGGGTGTCAGGAAGTCCTGGAACAGGAGTTACAGACAGGTATGAGCTGCCATGTGGGTGCTGGGAGTTGAACCCAGATCCTCTGGAAGAGCAGTAAGTGTTCTTAACCACTGAGCCATCTCTCCAGCTCCAAAAGATATTTTAAGAGAATGATAAGCCACCAATAGGAAAGTAAGATTTGAGAATCAACCTCTTGAGAAAGGATTTGCAACTTAAAGAACTCTGAAAACAGGAGTTTGAGGATGCCTCAGGAGTTAAGAGCACTGACTGATCTTAACCATCTCTAACTCAAGTTCCTGGGGACCCAGTGCCCTCTTCTGGCCTCCATGGACACCAGGCACGTATATGGTGCACATACATACATGAATGAAGACAAAGCACCTATACACACAAGATAAAAATAAACTTTAAAAAATTTAACTCTCGAGATATAATAAAGCAAACAACAAAAATCTGTAAAATCAAAGGTAAGGGGCTAGAGAGTTGGCTCAGTGGTTATAAGCAGTGTTTGTTTTTCCAGAGGATCCAAGTTCAATTCCTAGCACCCACATGGCAGCTCACAACCATTTCCAGTTGCAAGAGATACAAAACCCTGGTCTGGTTTCCTCTCCTGGCCTCCTCAGCCAACAGGCAGGTGTTTCCCAGACACACACCCAGGTGAAACACCCCAACACAGAGAACAAACAATAATAACAGAAATCAAAGGTAAGGTGACACCTGCCTTTACTTCTAACACTGGTGAGGCAGAGGCAGGCAGATCTCTCATTTCAAGCCCAGCCTGGTCTACATAGTAAGTTCCAGGTCATCCCAGGCTACCTAGTGAGACCCTGTCTCCAAAAATCAAACACAAAAGATATATGCAGACAAAAAAATAAACAAGTAATAAGATTACACTAACATTAGTAGGAAAATACAAATTAATTTGCATGCACTATTGGAACCGGAGAGAGGGCTCAAAAGCTAAAAGCACTGGCTGCTCTTCAGGTTAAGTTCCTAGCACCCACTTGACAACTTACAACCTCTGTAACTCCAGTTCCAGGCAATCCGACACCTTTCCTGACTTCTGAAGGTACATGATGATCAGACATACATGCCAGCAAAATTCATACACATAAAAGTAAATGAATCTTTTTTTAAAAATGCACTATTGCTAGACATGGTGGCAGGTACCTATAATCTCTGAACCTGGGAGATGGAGGTGTCCTCAGATACATAGAGAGTTTGAAAATTTTTAAGTGAAATTAATAAAATAAAACCATACACTATCAATGCCTATTAAAATGGCTAAAATTCAAAGCCACGATCATTGTCTGGGCATGTAGTTCAGCCTGCAGAGTGCTTGCCTTGCATGCATGAAGCCCTTGGTTCAGTCTCCTGCACCACATAAACTGTGGTAGCACACACCTGTAGCACAGCACTCAGGAGATAAAGGCAGGAGATCAGAAGCTCGAGATCCTCCTTATCCTGGGCTCCATGAGACCCCGTCTCAGGAAAAATGTCTGATCACACCTGAAATGACTAAGGCACAGCCATCTTGTCCTGACTCCATTTTGTCTGCTCAGACAGTGCTCAGCCCTCTACTCACAACAGTGACATCTGTCCTGGCAACACATTTGTGATTTCTGTGACCCTGACCATTACTCAGCTCTACTGACAAAAATAAGGTTTATATGAAAATGAACTAAAATAACTGAAGAATGTATGTCAAGAGTAATTGTCAGTCAGGCGGAGGTGGCGCACACCTTTAATCCCAGCACTCGGGAGGCAGAGGCAGGTGGATCTCTGTGAGTTTGAGGCCAGCCTGGTCTACAAAGTTGAGTTCCAGGACAGCTAGAGCTGTTAAACAGAGAGACCCTGTCTTGAAAAACAAAAACAAAAACAAAAAAAAGTAGGGATGGGAGCATAGGCCAATGGGGAGTGTCTAATATATCAAGGTCTGGGGACTCAATCCCCAGCCCTTAAAAATAAATAAAACAAAAATGATAGTTTTGCCTTAATAATTCATAAAATTCAAGAAGGATTTAGAGTCTGCTATACTAAGAAACTGAATCTCAAGTGCTATTAGTTGAAGGTAAATCTTAGTCTTAGACTAACCTCCCAAAGAAATTCCTGAATGTCTGTTTAGTAATTCTGGAAAACAAGGGGTCAGAAACTAAGAAACAAATATTCTCAGTAGGAAAGAATATTTAAAATTGACTGTAGTTTGGTTTCTATGGTAACCAAGAAGAGAGATGTCCAGGATCTCACTCACCGATTTTGTTCCTCCAGCTTAGCCAGGAGTTCTAAGTCGTCTGGACTCAACTTTGATGGGGAGGCTGGCGAAAGCGCTGGTGTTGACAGAGTGGTGGCTGAGGGTGTCGTGGGGAACGACGCAGATGGACTGGCCACCTGACTGGCCATCTGACTGACTGTGTGCGAGACTGTGTTCTTCACCCATGAGAGAGTAGAGCTCAGCTTTTCCGCCACCTTGTCTGTCGCCACCTGAGGACAGAAAGCACATTTTAGTTGTCTTGCAATCAATGTGGGATGGCCCTCTGTATGCTGTGAATATGGTTTGTAATCACTGGTTAATAAAGAAGCTGATGTAGCCAACAGCCAGAAAGAAGGCGAAGTCTAGGAGACACCAGCCGTCGCTAGGGAAGCTGGCTGTGAGGTGACAGTCACGAGACGGATTGAGTTGTAAGAACTAGTTAATAATAAGACTAAGCTAACAGACCAAACAGCTTGTAATTAATATTACGCCTCTGAGTGGTTATTTTAAAAGCGGCTGCGGGAAAGGGCAGGACGAGAAACCTCCAGATACATACAATCATTTCCACAAACTTGGTGACCCGCTAAATTTTACTCAAAACTCACTGAGGTGATGGGGGTTAAGCCTGTCTTTGCTACCATTATTCTAACATCCAGACTTTGCAACTTTCTTCATCTTTTTTAAGATCTACTCATTTCTATGTTATGTGTTTGCCTGCATATATGTATATACACCACATGCATGCCTGTTGCCCTCAGAAGCCAGAAAAGGGTGTCAGGTCCCCTGGAACTGGAGTTAAACATGGCTGTGAGCTGCCATGCCAGAACTAGGAACCAAACTCATGTTCTTTACAAGAGCAGCAACTGCTCTGTGGACCAGGCTGGCCTCGAACTCAGAGAGATCCGCCTGCTTCTGCCTCCCGAGTGCTGGGATTAAAGGCGTGCGCCACCACCGCCCGGCACAAACAATGTTCTTATGAAGAGCTTCTGAGCTGGCAGAATGGCTCAGCTGTCAATGTACTTGCCAAGAAAGCCGAGCACCTGCATTTGATCTTCAGAACTCACATAGAAAGTAGAAGCTGAGGACAAACTAACTCCACAGCTGTTCTCCGTCCTCCACACTATGGCACACATGGCCATGAGTGTAAGCACATACACAGACACAAACAATAATTTTTTAAAGTCTTAGCTGTGACATATGTAGCCATAAAGATTACAAGCCATGCAGTACTTGTATGATCTTCAAGATCTCAACTCTTATGTGACAGGGGAAAAAAAGGTTAAACCACTATAAACCATCTTCTGAATAACTTAATGCCAGCCACCCTTAAGTTTATGTACAGTAATTCATTCACAGACACTAAGACACAACGCATGCACAAACATATGCTCCAACTTCTGACAGTAAACAGTGCTCTCATGGATTGTCCAAAGCTATAAAATGGTGCTCTCTCCCCACATCCTAGACTTCTACCTAGGATGATAACTCTAAGCAGGGAAAGGATAATATGAAAAAATAATTCTAAGACATATTAAGTCATTCAACATAGCAGTGAAGCATCTAATACAAGAAAGATTCAGCTTCAAGAACTGAGGGGGCAAGGATTTTACCCCAAGCTACCTCTAGAATTTCTTTCCTTCTGGAATAGTATTACAAAAGAGGCCATATCGCATGGTTACTGAGGAGAACGCTCACAAGAATAAGAAGAAGGATGGACCCATAAGAAAGAAGCAGATTATTTATTCAGTTTGTGTCCTTCCAGATATCTCACCCTGATGGAGGAGAGTTATCTGTCTATGTTTCTTTCATTGGTTAATTAATAAAGAAAACTGCCTTGGCCCTTTAAGAACAGAAAATTAGGTAGGTGGAGTAGACAGAACAGAATTGTGGGAACAAGGAAGTAGAGTTAGGGAGAGACGCTTCAGGAATTCGCCATAGTGAGTCTCCATGCTGCTCCTCTCCGAGATGGACGCAGGTTAAGATCTCTCCTGGTAAGCCACACCTCGTGGTGCTACCCAGATTACTAAATATGGGTTAAAGGAAGATGTGAGAATTAACCAATAAGAGGCTGAAACTATGGGCCAGGCAGTGTTTTAAAAGAATACAGTTTCCGTGTAATTATTTTGGGTAAAGCTAGCCGGCGGCGGGTGGCGGGACGCAGCCCCGCCGCTTCTCACTACAGATTGGCGCTCCAACGTGGTGACTAAATCCACTTAAAAACCTTGCCCGCTTGGGATCGGAAAGAAAGTTCTCTGAGACCATGCCAATGGCTCACTGCTCCCTTCCTGCACCTGGGCAGATGGCGGAATCAGGCTTAGGCGAGCGGGACAGCATTTGCGGATTCCTGCCGCCATAGAGAGAGAGGTGTTTTCAGACTGCTCTGCGCGTCAGATTCGACTGTGACTTGGATTAAAAGAGTTTCTGTGCTGCACGCTCAGTATCAAAATTAAACTGCTGAGTGCAGCTCCAATGTGGACTGCTGTGTACCTGTACCTGTGTGCAGCTCAGGGACACCAAATGACTGAGGCAGTAGCAGCTCTGGCTCTGCTCCGCGATGCTGAATTGTGCTGAGCTCAGACCGGTCTATCGCAATTACCATAATAACAGCGCAGTTAAGGTTTAGACTTGGCTGTAAACAGGCAGTACCGTATTATTTTAAGAAGTGGTTAACCTTTTAAGAAATGCTCCTGGATAGTAAAAAATTACAGATTCACAATAGAAAAGATTCAGACATAAAAGACTTTTAAATGAGTCACAGTGTTGGATGAATGTATGTAGGCTTGAGAGAGAGAGAAGAAGAAAATATAAAAAATAAAGTTAATGCCTAAAAAAAAAGGCTAAAGTCTTTAAAGAGACAGAATAAAGTAAAGTGATAGAATGAAAATAAGCCGCATAAAAATGGAAAATTCACAGAGAGTCTGGATTATGTATTTTGTTGTGTTTTCTTTGATTTTTTTGACTGTAAAGGAGCTAAGTACAGAGAGACATTTCATTATATGGGCTGCCAGGCTAGACCAGAATGGACATCTTAACGGTATGACTTCAGGATTTGGATCTAAGAACATGATGCTTTGGAAAAGAGTTTCTTCTTTTGTTTTCACAGAGGACGAGACTCTGTGGATTGCTTCTATCCCAATATGGTATGATAGACCACGCCCTCCTGAAAGGTTGCTGTGAACATCTTCAAAAAATTACTTCACTCAACTGCCAACTGAGAGGAACCTAGCACACAGGTTACACCATGAAAGACCTAAATAACAGCGCCCCCATTCAGCAGGAAGCAGTTTGGAGAGAAAAACTGCGCCCATTTTCCCAAATATTGTTTATAAATGTTCTTTTACATTTAAAGGGGGAGATGATATAGATATGAATTTGCATTGGTATAGATTTTAAGGTCAATTTTGTTATATGTATATGTATTTCTGATCTTGATTAAGCTATTGTGATTGTAGTTCATTTTAAAAATTGTAATGTATAATTAGGAAATATAGGTTGTTAATGGATAATCATTGATAATAGTTAAGCTTATAGTCATGTTATTAGATTTTCTAGATATGTAGAGACATATTTCAGTTAGATAGACATTCTTCATATCTTTCAAAGACTGCAGAATATGGCATTTAATGTTTTAATAACTTAGGGTTTTTCATGACAATGAGACACGTCTGCTCCTGGCAGCACCAATCTACTTCGAGAGGAAGATGGGCATCGAAGAGGCTACTTATGGAGTTTGTTAGCCATTTGGGCAAGAAAATGCTCTTGCCTGGACTGTTGCATAAACTGGACACAAGGAACCCACAGAAAGAGGACTGCTGAACTTGCCTAAAGGTGAGATGGTCTTTCGGGGTTCCTGATTCATGAAAGAGTCTGCGAGACGTTCTGCAGGACACAGCAGAAAGTGACTGAACTGTCTTTGGAATTTCCTGCTTCATGAAAAAGTCTGCTGGACACTATGGGCCTGAAGGCTGAAGATGGATGCCTCAACGGTACAGAGGAACTTTGGGTGACTGTCCAGGCAGCGAGTTGTCTCTGTCATTTCTAGAGTTTTATAAGTTACTTATTTCTTATTTACTTAGGTAGCATTATATCCTTCTGGAGTCTTTGATGGAGTTGAAGAATAAATAGATAGTTATAGCTTTCCTTAGTTATGATAAAAGATAAAATAGATTTAAATATTGTAACTGTAATACTTGCTTGATAACTGTTTTGTTATATGTAATTTTGCTATGTTAAAGTTGAAGCCTTTCTTTTTTGTTTAAACAGAAAAAGGGGAAATGATGGAGGAGAGTTATCTGTCTATGTTTCTTTCATTGGTTAATTAATAAAGAAAACTGCCTTGGCCCTTTAAGAACAGAAAATTAGGTAGGTGGAGTAGACAGAACAGAATTGTGGGAACAAGGAAGTAGAGTTAGGGAGAGACGCTTCAGGAATTCGCCATAGTGAGTCTCCATGCTGCTCCTCTCCGAGATGGACGCAGGTTAAGATCTCTCCTGGTAAGCCACACCTCGTGGTGCTACCCAGATTACTAAATATGGGTTAAAGGAAGATGTGAGAATTAACCAATAAGAGGCTGAAACTATGGGCCAGGCAGTGTTTTAAAAGAATACAGTTTCCGTGTAATTATTTTGGGTAAAGCTAGCCGGCGGCGGGTGGCGGGACGCAGCCCCGCCGCTTCCCACTACATCACCCAAGCTCCAAACAATTGCTGCCAACTCACAGATCAGCACAGTTCACTACAGGAATCAAAGAATACTAGAGCCACCTGGGCATTGGTGGCACACACCCTTAATCCCAGCACTTGGAAGGCAGAGGCAGACGGATCTCTGAGTTCGAGGTCAGCTTGGTCTGCATAGTGAGATCCAAAACAGACAGGATCTCAGAGAAACCATCTTGGGGAAAAAAAAGAAAAGAAAAAAAAAACTAAAGCCAAGTAGAAATTCAACTAAGCAACAAGAAAGTGATGTTACTCTAGTGACCCTTCCTATAAAGAAAAACTTACAAATTACTACAAACTGTGAGATGTGCATTCCAAAGGCAATAATAATATTTAAAGCCAGAAAACTTAGCATATGGTCAGAGATGACAAAACTATAGGTTACGTCATCACTCTTGATTGCCCACCAGAACTAACCTGTAAGAACCTACTGCTGAAGACGCCACAGACAGACAGACAGACGGGCAGCAGGACGGAGAAATGAGCTGGGAATGAGCTGGCAGCGTCTCCCTGTGGCTCACCTGCAGAGTGTTGGAAGGTGTTGTGTATGCTACTGTGAGGTGGAGACAATGTCACCAATAGTTTCACCCAGTGGTGGACCTGTCTGCTACAATACCAACCTGCCAAGGACAGTCTGCCCACTGGAGCAGCCATGAATGGCCGCTATGAGGACAGCTAACCACTCTCTAATTAGTGCTCCACAGGGAAGAGCTCACGCCTAGCACTGTAAATCTGGTCACCAGCCCATGGCTGGAAAGGCCCTAGCAAAGAACCTACTGTTGTTATCTTGCTAAATGGACACAGTATGAACTGCCTTCTAAGTAGGAGTGTTTACACCACAGGGAGTGCTGACCTGTGGGACAGAACCTCACATCAGTCAAAGTGCTGGGAATACTGAAGTGTGCTGTGCCTGACCCTAAACTGCACATCTACACAAGCCCCTCTGAAGTTCAGGGGACATACGGAAGGTGTAAGAGGCAGGAGGGGAGTTGAGAAGAACGATGTTTTCTGGGGTTAATGAGAGAGCTTGGCAGGTCAAGTCGCTAGTTACCAATTCTAACAACCTGAGCTCAAGGTCTAAAATCCATACAAGGCCAAGTGTCAAGTGTGTACCCAAATATACAAAAACACATTTAAGAAAAAAACCCTAGTGTGAAAAAGTGTCATCTAGACATGACGGTCATTGTCCTCATGAACTCATGGCAGCTGTGATCACTACAAAGGCCAAGGCCTGTCCACGACTGGAGCCATCACTAGTTTATCATGGGGGGGGGGGGGGGGCGCTCGAGAAGCTGATCCACCACTCAGGGTTCAGCTAATGGTGGAAGGATGAAGAAGGATCGCTTTCATTTGTATAGCCTGATAAGTTGTCCATGTTCCAAAAAAAATAACCTAACACTCATGCAGGCAACAATATTTAAACTCTCAATTATTATTAAATTATTAAATAATAAGTTAAATATTAAACTAACCTCTCTCTCCCACTCACACGCAAGATGAAAAAGTGTGGGGAGGGGACTTGTTGGAAGGAGAGCTTAAGCAGGGGAGGTAAGAAAGAAGGATACAAAGAAAATTCATCATACACATGTATGAGATTGCCATAAACATACCATTTCCTAATGCCAACCGTTAACTTAGAATATACTCAGTGAATTCCAAGCAGTCATCTTTATATTCCTGTTAGAGAAAAGTCCCTCACGGAAGTGAATTATTGCAAAGGCAAAAGCAATCTACTATTTGCTCTAATTTATTAAAATGAATGACTTTACCATACCTCTTCTGTATACTGTAGCAACAGGCCTCCATTTAGAGAGTTTGGAACAACCAAAGACATAATTCTGACATCCACTCAACCTTAAAGAAATGAGATTTGGCCTCAGTACTAAATAACGCATTAATACGGTTTACTAATTTCATGATTTCACACATTCCATGTGATTTAATTATCTTTCATATTGACCGTGCCCTAATCTCCCTTTAGCTCTAATTGTCCAAATTCCCAACTGGGAACCTCTTTTCTTAAGCCTCCCTAGATCATGAACCTCACAATGCAAACATGTTGCAAAGTTCTTGTCCATATCACAGACATGCTACATATTTATTCTGAAAAGTGAACACTCAAAAATGTTAAAAATTTCATCAAAAAGGACAATTATACATTAAAGAGATACGTAGTACGATTTAATCTTTATAAAACTTCCAGAATGGGCAGATCCAGAGACCTTGATGGCTTACTGCTCTGTGTCACCTCCCACCCCCTGGCCTCCCAAGGCACCAGTGCTGTCAGCGGGGATGAGGGCCAGAAAGGATGCGGGTTTATAATCTTTACACACCATGGATTCACTGACTCCCACCACACAACAGGCCAGGAAGGGTGTGGGTTTAGTCTTTACACACCATGGACCCACTGACTCCCACCACACAACAGCCCAGTGTTCTGGTCTAGGGATCTGAACTTCCGCACTGAGATCTACAAACTGTACTGTCAAGTCTGCCACCAACAGAAACTAGCTCTATCAACTCTGGAAGAACTAATTCAACACATCTAACACCTAGCCCATCTTAAAGGCTTTCAAGGGACCTTAACCTCACACCCTCTTTCAAGTCCAATAAGGATATCAACAATTACAGTGCCAGCAACAAAAAGAGGAAGCCAGCCAGAACAGACAAGAGACCAACAGGCTCTAGACGACCCAGCACAGCTATCACATGGAGTAACAGTCAAGGATTGCAAACCTGCGACTGCCTCGTTTGTCCTAATACTACTATCAGGGTGGCAGACAGCTAAGTCCCAAGAAGTTAGGAGAGACCTGAATGTTTGTCCCAGTCAACATGACCTCTGAAAACAACATACAAGCAATTCTGACTCTATAGATGTGACTGTCAGCTGTGCAGACACTGCAGTGGCCATTGAGACGTATAACCAAAGTCAGGCATTGTCACACATCCCTTTAATCCCTGTACTCGAGAGGCAGAGGCAGGTAAGATCTCTGAGTTCCAGGCCAGCCTGGTGTGAAACAAAACAAAAGTCATACAACCAAAAGAAAAGGGTCCACACGTTGAAGAACTTCCAGCAGGCTCTCAATGTGATCCACCTGGTTGCTGGTTGCTGGTTGCTGGTTGCTGGGGAGATGACCAGGGAGGCCAACATGGAGTTACCCTAACAAGGCCAGTGTGGCTGCCTTTGAGGGGCAGGTTGCACAAGCCGGATGCTCTGCATCCAAAGAGGCATGGTGGGTATGGCACTGCCCACTGCTCAAGACCTGGCCCTGTAGGTATCACCTGACAGCTGTTCCTGGTCTGCTTACCCAGAGGTCAAAGTGCTTACCTCACAAACCTGACGACCTGAGTTCAAGCCCAGGAGTCCAACCTCAGCTACAGGAAACTGTCTTAAAAAAATAAACAAAACTCTACAATGCTTTTGGTCTTGACATTTACATCTTCGAATCAACTTTATAGTGTCTCTCACCCTTTTCTGCCACTGCTTTAGGCTACACTGCGGCCTTTTCTCATTCTCGGAACTACAAGTACGGCCCAGTGACATTATACTCTTCTTTCTGACACACACGTTCAATTCTTCATGCTCACCTCTTTGTCTGCTTTCACTGCTTTTAACTTTCCTTCAAAACACTTTTAGTTTCTCTTGTAATTTCTTTATCCAATATTATTTTAGAAAAATACTGTTTAATCTCCAGAAATTTTTATATTTTCCAACTATTTTTCTAACTTTACAACACAGGTTATACA
The DNA here is from genome assembly GCF_903992535.2 of Arvicola amphibius. Taxonomy (NCBI): domain Eukaryota; kingdom Metazoa; phylum Chordata; class Mammalia; order Rodentia; family Cricetidae; genus Arvicola; species Arvicola amphibius. The sequence goes on along the minus strand of NC_052047.1, from coordinate 1,049,440 downwards.
ATGATAGAGCTACCGGTTTCTAACTTAATTCTACTATGGCCTGTAAGCACAAGTAAAAGACCCTGTCACATCCCAGAATGTGGTCTGAATGGGTTTGTCCTCAACCTTAGTAGATGTGTTTTCTTTACTCAGTCACCCATTGCTGGTACTGCTCAGTGACAGCCACACTGAAACGTGCTGGAGTCTACAGTTCCAACAGTGGATCCACTCAAGGTCCAGGCTCTGCTTGTTGTTGGCTTTGTATTGAGACGGGATCACATGTAGTCTGGGCTGGCCTCTAACTCACTGCTTTGCTTTGCCTCGCTAACTGTAATGTCTTTTTGAAGAAATGGCTGTACTCTGTTAGGTAAGGACTATCTTTATTCCTGGTAACTCCCTCTCAAGCCTTCTTTGTCTGAAATCAATATAGCTACTTCAAATTTCTTTTGATTACTTAACAAAGTCCAAAAGGCAAACAAAGAATTATGTAAGGTATGGTGGCTTCCATTTGCAATCCCAGCACTCTTGAGGCAGGAAGATCCCAAATTGAAGGCCAACCTGAGTTAAATAGTGAGATCTCACACCTCCAAGGAAAAAATGAAAATCTCAGCACTTAGGAGGATATCTGTGAACTCAAGACCAACCTGATCTACAGTGAGTTCCAGGAGACACCCTGTCTCAAAAAAAAAAAAAAAAAAAAAAGGAAAAAAAGAAAAAAAAAGAAATACAACTTTGTATATAAAATCCCTTCTGAACAAGAGTTTTTCCAATAACTACTGTACTGAGTTAAAATCCTAACAACACAATAAATTTTTAAATGTTTTTTAGTTAGTATAGGTTTTTTTGCCTGCACACAGCACAGACACTAAGAAACAATTAATGGGATCTCTCTGCACAACACCACCATTCAGTAAAGTGGCAGGGTACAGAATGAAAAAGGAGCTTGACCAATTATATATCCAATAGAAAGCTAGTATCTAAAATATATTAAAAAAAAACTTTTGAAAAAAAAGGGTGGATATCAAGAAAATAACCCAGCTGAAAACATGCAGAGAGAGAGTTCTCAGAACATGGAGTACAGACAGAAGCATGCAGCTGAAAACATGCAGAGAGAGAGTTCTCAGAACATGGAGTACAGACAGAAGCATGCAGAGAGAGAGTTCTCAGAACATGGAGTACAGAGGCATGTAGAGTTCTCAGAACATGGAGTAAAGAACCATGCAGAGAGTTCTCAGAACATGGAGTAAAGAACCATGCAGAGTTCTCAGAATATGGAGTACAGAAGCATGCAGAGTTCTCAGAACATGGGGCACAGAACCATGCAGAGTTCTCCGAACATGGAATACAGAAGCATGCAGAGTTCTCAGAACATGGAGCACAGAAGCATGCAGAGTTCTAAGAACATGGAGTACAGAAACATGCAGAGTTCTCAGAACATGGAGCACAGAACCATGCAGAGAGTTCTTAGAACACGGAGTACAGAAGTGTGGCGGCCGCACTTACATTCGCCATTACAAGATGGCGCCGAGGGCTAAAGTAAACAAGTATGTGGCGCGAACTTTTCGCGCCACATCTGCCTGGCAACAGGTTTCCACCAATCCTTTTCTGCCACGTCACCTAATCAGTAGACACGCCCCGTCCTCCTCTATATAAGCCGCCACCCAGCCCGGCTCGGGGCCCCCTGCTTCCAGCTCTCCCTCAACCAAGCAGCGCTTCATTAAAGTGTGATCAGAGAAGAATCCTGTGTCGGTGGTGATCTTTCCCTGCTGGTCAGGGTTCGCTCGCCGCAGCTGGTGCCGAAACCCGGGAACTTCGGCGGACACACGCGGGGGGTCGAAGAGGATTCAGAACTCTACACACAAAGCGGTCGGCGCCGGTAAGTATCCTCAGGTATGCTTCTTGGAGGAATTAGTCCTTTGTGGTTTGCACTAGCAGTGGTTGTTTTTGCTGTAGTGGTTTATGCCTTTTGCATTTTTATCCGTTGTCATAGACCAGGAGAGGAGTGTCTCTGCTGCAACATCTAAAGCGAAAGTAAGTCCGTGGCAGATAAGGCGATTTTTCTGCCCTTTTGTAAGCCTCTTGTAGAAAAGTAAGCAAAGATGGGAAACGATCAGTCTGTCTCCAGTGTATGCGATTTTGTAGATCCCATACAGCGGTTACTCCAGGAGAGAGGATTGAAAATTTCGAAATCCACCATAAAGGTGATTGTCGGGGATATTGATCGCATGGCGCCGTGGTTTGCGGTGTCTGGGGATCTAAATCTGCATTGCTGGAGAAAGCTAGGCAAAGATTTGGAGGCAGCAAAGGAACAGGGGCAATTAAAGAAGGGGACTTATCCTTTTTGGAGATTAGTACACTCCTGTTTGAAAGACGGAAAAAATGTAGAGGAGTTAAGAGAAGGAAGGAAAATGTTGGCAAGACACCAGGACAGCCTTTCAGAAGCAGGTTCAAAGACAGAGGAGGATACAGAAGAAAAGTGCACGGTAATAAGGAACAAAAAAGGAGAAAAGAAAGATATAAAAGAAAAAGAGGATCCTAAGATAAATAAACCTTCAGCACCTCCCCTATATCCGGTGCTGGATGAATTCGCAGCCTTGCGGCTGGCTGAAGAGGAGCTGGTAGAGGCAGAGGAGGAGAGCTTAGAGGAGGAAGATGCACGTTATGAGGAGGAGAGATATGGGCCAGCTCTAAAAGTGCCTACTAGAGAGTTTCCCCCTCCTTACGTGCAGCCCAGGAGTAGCTGCCATTTCATCGACAGGGGCACTCTTGCGCAGTTAGCTGTGCATTATCCACCTTCAGTGGTGGTATTTCCTGTTTTTGAGGATCAAAATCAACAAAGATATCATGAGCCAGTCCCTTATAAAGAGTTAAAAGATTTAGTGGAAGCGGCAAAGACTTATGGAGCTAATGCGCAGTATACCCGCACATTACTGACTCGGTTGACCACCAGAGCTATGACACCAACAGATTGGTGGGAAATTGCTAGAGCATGCCTTTCTACAGGTCAATATCTAGATTATAGATCTATAGTGGTAGAAGCTGCTCACACTCAGGCTCGAGTAAATGCGCAAACGCCAAATCGAGCTCCCTGGAATGCAGACATGTTATTAGGGCAAGGGCAATGGACGGCTAATCAAACAGCCTATCCAGTGGAGGTTTATCAACAGATTAATGAAATTTACACAAGAGCATGGAAAATGATACCAAAAAGAGGTGAAGTGACAGGCAACCTTACTAAAATTATTCAAGGCCCTACTGAACCTTTTTCGGAGTTTGTGGCTCGCATGATGGAAGCCGCAGGGAAGGTGTTTGGTGAAGCCGAAGAAGCTATGCCTTTGGTTCAGCAGTTAGTGTTTGAACAGGCTACTAAAGAATGTAAGAGAGCCATCATGCCATGGAAAAATAAAGGACTGGATGCTTGGCTTAAGGCCTGCCGAGAGATAGGCGGCCCTCTAACTAATGCTGGCCTAGCGGCTGCTATGCTAGCAGTCTCCAGGGGGCAGGGAAGATCAGGTACCTGCTTTAATTGCGGGAAGCCGGGGCATGTACGAAAAAATTGCCCCCAAGGCACACATAAAAAGAGCCAAGGTCAGAGACAGCCGGGCACATGCCCGCGGTGCAAAAAGGGAAAACACTGGGCAAATGAGTGTCGATCCGTAAAGGATATCAATGGACAGCCCATACCTAATGCAACATCAGCCATGTCAAAAAACGGGCAGAAGGGCCCACTACCCCAGGGCCCGAGAATTTATGGGGCAATTCAGGAGCCAAACATGAGACCACCCCAGTCATCAGAAGGGCCACCACAGGCTCCGCAGGGTTGGACCTCCGTGCCACCACCGGATTGGTACTGACTCAGAGTATGGGTGTTCAAGCTATAGACACAGATATGTCAGGACCTCTAGAGGAAGGAACAGTGGGATTAGTTTTAGGAAGATCCTCTAGTACTCTTAGAGGGTTATTAGTGCTACCTGGAGTGATCGACCCTGACTACAAAGGCATTATTAAGGTAATGTGTCATTCTCCGTTTGGCATCATTTCGATTGCACCCGGAGATCGTATTGCACAATTGTTAATTCTTCGATCAGACCATGAAAAATTTCCCTCTTATGAGAAAGAGAGGGGCAAGCGAGGGTTCGGCTCCTCTGGGGTTGAACTAGCATGCTTGTCTATAGGACTTGATGATCGCCCCATGTGTACCCTAGAAATAGAAGGAAAGCTCTTTACGGGCCTATTGGATACCGGAGCGGACAGAAGTGTGATGCGTAAACAGGATTGGCCGAAGAGGTGGCCGTTACAGACGGCTGCACAAACCTTACAGGGTCTAGGATATCAAAATACTCCAGATATGAGTGCTAAGCAATTGCATTGGAGGATGGAACACAGTCAAGGCATTTTTCAGCCTTTTGTCATAGACCTTCCTTTAAATTTATGGGGAAGGGATGTACAACAACAATTAAAATTGATAATTACCAATGATTATTCTCAAGTGAGTAAAGATGTCATGAAGGCACAAGGCTTTGTACCAGGAAAAGGGCTGGGGGCTCGCCTTCAAGGACGAAGTGATCCCGTGTTGCCCACTCCCAAATCTGATCGGAAGGGCTTGGGTTTTTCCTAGGGGCCACTGATGATGCGTTACGCATCCCCTGGGGCACAGATACACCCGTTTGGGTGCCTCAGTGGCCCCTGTCTATGGAAAAGCTCCAGGCCGCACACATATTAGTTAAAGAACAACTTCAGCTTGGTCATATTGAACCTTCTGTGTCTCCTTGGAATTCTCCTATTTTCATCATAAAAAAGAAGTCAGGAAAATGGAGGCTGCTGCATGACCTTAGAGCAGTTAATGCACAAATGCAACTCATGGGATCTGTCCAAAGAGGGTTGCCTCTTTTAAGTGCTTTACCAAGAGATTGGCCTGTTTTTGCCATAGATGTTAAGGATTGCTTCTTTTCTATACCCTTGCATGTTTTAGATAAACATCGTTTTGCATTTACTGTTCCTTCTATAAATCATGAACAGCCTGATGAACGCTATCAATGGAAGGTTTTACCACAGGGTATGGCCAACAGTCCCACCATGTGCCAGCTATACGTGAATCAGGCGTTACAACCAGTGAGACGTAGTTTTCCAAAAGTTAGGCTGATCCATTACATGGATGATATCCTATTGGCAGCAAAACAAGAGCATATGCTAGAACGGGCATTAGTTGCCCTGGAGGCATCCTTAAAACAAAAGGGGCTGATTATTGCCGCCGATAAGATTCAAAAGACAAGTATTATAGAGTTTTTAGGAGCCCATGTTACCCCAAAACAGATTTTTCCACAAAAAATTTGCATTCGCACATCACATTTACGCACTTTAAATGATTTTCAAAAATTGCTCGGAGATATAAATTGGCTGAGAGGATATCTCCCCATTACCCGTGAAGCTTTGCAGCCGTTGTTCTCAATATTAGAAGGAAATCCTGATGTAACGTCACCTAGAGAGCTTACACCCAAGGGAAAAGAAGCATTAAAGATAGTGGAAAAAGCCATAGAACAAGCGCAGGTTCTTCGGTTTGATCCAGAACAACCATTATTGCTTTGCATTCTGCGCACTGTTGGTCATCCTACTGGAGTATTGTGGCAGACAGGCCCGATTTGGTGGATACATGGTCATACACTTGGTTCGCGCACGTTAAGCTATTATCCTGATTTAGTGGCACAACAGGCATTATTGGGAGTGAAGTTCAGCTTGACCACCTTTGGCAAAATGCCAGAGAAGTTAATATTGCCCTATACCAAAGATCAAATTGAGGTTTTGACAGGGACTACGGATGATTGGGCCGTATTGATTTCCTCATATTCAGGCGTTATTGATAATCATTATCCGTCTGATAAATTGCTGTCCTTTATGGCACAGAATGTTGTATATTTTCCAAAGATTACCAGTGCTTCTCCTTTGAATAATGGCTTGACTATTTTTACTGATGGGTCCAAAACTGGAATTGGAGCCTATATGGTATATGGCTCCCCGCCTGTTACTCTGAAATTTCGCTCTGGAGCACCCCAAGTCGTGGAGTGTCAAGTAGTGTTGGAGGTCTTTAAGGCCTTTCCCCATCAGCCTTTTAATTTGTATTCTGATTCATGCTATGTAGTTAATGCTGTAAAACATCTGGAAGTGGCTGCATATGTTAAACCTAGTAGCATGGTTGCATCTTTGTTATTACAAATTCAGAATTGTATAATTCAACGTGCTAAACCATTTTTTATCGGTCATATTAGAGCTCATTCCGGTCTTCCTGGACCTATGACTAAAGCTAATGATATGGTTGATAGGGCTACCAGGGAAATGGCTTTAGTTGCCCTGGATCCTATGCAATCGGCTGAACAATTTCATAGAAAGTTTCATGTGCCTGCAAATACCCTTCGCCTTAAGTTTAATATTACTCGCGACCAAGCGCGTGAGATAGTTAAACAATGTTCCTCCTGTGTGATCTTTCATCATCCGCCTCATATTGGGGTTAATCCACGTGGGTTAAAGCCACTTACCCTTTGGCAGATGGATGTTACTCATGTTTCAGAATTTGGCAAACAAAAATATTTGCATGTTTCTGTGGACACTTGTTCAGGTGTTATACATGCCACCCCGTTATGTGGTGAAAAGGTCCTTAACGTAAGGACCCATTGCCTAGAAGCCTGGGCTGCTTGGGGCAAGCCTTATTCTTTAAAAACTGATAATGGCCCGGCATATGCCTCTAAAAGTTTTCAACAGTTCTGCTCTATTTTCGAAATTAATCATACTACTGGTTTGCCCTATAATCCACAAGGACAAGGCATCGTGGAAAGGGCTAACCGCACCATTAAGGAATTGCTTCAAAAACAAAAAGGGGGAATAGCCGAGGGCGCATCCCCGCGAGATAGAATATCTCTCGCTCTCTTTACATTTAATTTTTTGACCTTGGATTCCAATGGCTGTTCAGCCGCGGAAAGACATATGGACCACAGACACAGAAATACAGAATTAGTAAAATGGAAGGATGTAATTGATAACAAATGGTATGGACCGGACCCTGTGATACAGAGGTCCAGGGGAGCTGTTTGTGTCTTTCCTCAGAATCGGCCAGATCCGGTGTGGATCCCTACCAGACTGACAAGGATCGTGACAACACTGGAACAGCCTGACGAAGAGCAAGGAGATGTTGCTGCTCCTGATCCTGTTGGTGAACCTGCCGGTTCCAGTTGAATCTGAAGAATCTTATTTCTGGGCTGTGGCCCGTACATGGCCCATTCCAATTCCTGTTCACAATGAGTCCACAATATTGCCACAATTTTTTGTTGATAGTTGCCAATTGAACTTAGTTTGCAAAAGGGTGGATGCTCAGGAACAGAAATTTAATCAAACTGTAGTGCCCCTAGCAGGAACTTTATGTTTTACCACAAATCAGAGCACTTCTATCTCAGACTGCATCTTGCTAGATGCTATGAATCTTACTGTAGCTAGAGATCCATTTTTAGAAGATACCCCTAATTTTTTGAGAAAGGCCATTAGCGTAGCCCTGCCTCAGGTCAGATCTGGAGCTAAATCTGGATCTGGCTCCTATTTCGGTTCCAATGATACTGTTAATGTTACCACTTATGGGATCAGTTGCAACCTTACAACGCCCAATTGGGTACAGGTTAGCAAGGTTAATAATAGTGATTCACAGGTTGGCAATAGTAATCATACTAGTAATAATATTTTTTCTTGGTCTGTCCCTAGATGCTCTGGTAATGATTTGAGCTATCCCCCTGAATTTGTGGATTGCAGAGGACGATATGATAAGTTTTACAATAATTCTGGATGGGTTCTTAGGAATCTTAACCATTTTAAGGTTAAAAGAAAACTTATGATAAAGGTTGGATCACCCTTTACACCATGGATACTTATGAATTCCAGAGGAGCTATAACTGAGTTGTCTCCATTTGCTACATTTGTTCGCTCTGGAATAATTATGTTAAATAATTATACAGGGATTATGAATCACACTTCTAAAGAAATTAATATAACTAGTGTAGAGAAAAAACATAATACTACTCTACGGCAAACCAGAGTTTGCCTGGATCCTCCCTTTGTCTGGCTTTTGTTTAATACTACAGGGAGTTCAAATAATACTGCAGTTGATTGCAAGAAGGATAATTGCTCTCTGTCACAATGTTGGAATTTCTACCATTCAGGTGCGATTGTTATGCGCATCCCTACCTTTGTGTTTTTGCCTGTAAAAGCCAATCCTAAGAACTTCCCATTAGCCACCCTGGTTCGCCGGAAAAGGGATTTTGGCATTACAGCAACTATTGTGACGGCTATTGCAGTGTCTGCTGCTGCAGCTGTTACTGCAGGAGTAGCTATGGCCAATCAAGTTCAGACAGTTACTTTTATCAATTCCGTGGTTCAAAAAACCTCGGACGCTATGTATATACAAGAAAAGATTAACCATCAATTAATGTCAGGTATTTTATTGTTAAATAAGAGAGTTGATTTGGTGGAAAGAAATATGTTAAAAATGTTTGATATAGTTACCTTTGGTTGTGTAGATCGTACTAAGCATTTGTGTGTTACCCCCTATACTGCTACCCTTAATGAATCCCGAGCGATTTCTCAATATCTAAATGGCAATTGGACAAGGGAATTGGAACAATTGCAAGCAAATTTTAGTTTGAAGATTTTGGCTTTGAATCAAACCCAGGCGACGATGGTTTCGCTGGGGGAATTTACAGATTGGCTGGTAGATACCTTTTCATATATTAAGGAATGGGCAGGGGTTGGCGTGCTAGGATTAATATTAACTTCGGGAGTGATATTGGCGTTGTTTCTGATTCTAAGGCTGATTCGGGTAAGGAAACGGGAAAAGGTGGCCATTGCTCGTGCCCTCGCAGCCTTGGAGGCCGGTAACTCCCCCCAAGCTTGGATCAGCATCTTACAGGACTCCTGACCCTAATCCCTGCTTTTGCACCCGAAGGCCATTGAGCCATTGCACTCGGAAAGAGGGATCGATGAGGTTCCCCTGAATCTGGGGATGTGTTGTCCTGGACAGGAGGTTTTGCACCTAAGAGTGCACTGAGTAGATCCACTCAGGAGATCATGACCTTATGCATATGGGTAGTCCCGCTTATTTTTCCCATCCCTGAGAAAAACGGGACATGTCTACATTTTCAGGGTAAGGTCCTCTGACCTCAGCCTTGACTGTCTTTTAAATTTCATAAAATTAAAAGGGGGGAACTGTGGCGGCCGCACTTACATTCGCCATTACAAGATGGCGCCGAGGGCTAAAGTAAACAAGTATGTGGCGCGAACTTTTCGCGCCACATCTGCCTGGCAACAGGTTTCCACCAATCCTTTTCTGCCACGTCACCTAATCAGTAGACACGCCCCGTCCTCCTCTATATAAGCCGCCACCCAGCCCGGCTCGGGGGCCCCCTGCTTCCAGCTCTCCCTCAACCAAGCAGCGCTTCATTAAAGTGTGATCAGAGAAGAATCCTGTGTCGGTGGTGATCTTTCCCTGCTGGTCAGGGTTCGCTCGCCGCACAGAAGCATGAAGAGTTCTCAGAACATGGAATACAGAACCATGCAGAGTTCTCAGAACATGGAGTACAGAAGCATGCAGAGTTCTCAGAACATGGAGTACAGAAGCATGCAGAGTTCTCAGAACATGGAATACAGAACCATGCAGAGAGAGAGTTCTCAGAACATGGAATACAGAACCATGCAGAGTTCTCAGAACAGATGAAACACAAATGGCTGAGAAACATTTAAAGGAACGCTCACCATTGTTAGTTATCAGGGACATGCAAATTGTAACTACTTTGAGATTTCATCTTATACCAGTCAGAATGGCCAAGATCAGTAAAACAAAGGATAGCCCATGCTGGTGAGGATCTAGAGTAAAGAGAACCCTTATTCATTACTGGTAGGGTGCAAACTTGTACAGCCATCATGCACATCAGTGTGCTCATCCATAATCATTGCTGCTCTATTTACAATAGCCAGAAATTGGAAACAGTCTAGATGTTCATCAGTTGATGACAGGATAATGAAAATGTGGTACATTTATACAATAGAATATTACTCATTAATTGTTAAAAAGAATGAAATTTGCAGATAAATGGATGGAGCTAGGGGGAAAAAAATCATCCAAGTGAGGTCACCCAAACCCAAAAGGAGAAATCAGTGTGTTTTCTCTTATATGTGGATATTGACTTTTAAGCCTTTGATATGCATGCTACAATCCACATAACAGAGGTTAGGTACCTATTAAAGGACAAAGGGAGAGAAGAGGATCTCCCTAGGAAGGAGAAATTAAAAGATATATAGTTATGGGAGGGAGGAAGGGAGAAGGAAGAGCGGGGTGACAGAGGATATGGAGATAAGGGCATTTGGAAGCTGTCGGGAAACTCACTACCATAGAAGTTTCCTAAAATACATACATAAATGAAAGAAATCAAAATGGCACCATCAAACAATGGGGTGACAATGTCACAACTAGATTATCGTCCACCAAGAGGTGAAACCTTAAGTACCAAAAATGGGTAACATCTAGTTGAGTGCTCACCCAGAGGGGCACCAAGGAAACCCCAAATACCTGTGGCTATTACCAAGGTTACTGGTTGCTCTCAACAAACTGATGAGAAGGCCTTTCACTGAAGATAACATAGTTCATCAAAAACAAACTCAAGCTGGTGCCTAACTAGAGGCTTCACCCCTGCTGGCTAGTGTTCATGGTATGGGAAGGTACCCTGTATGCTACCTGAAGAGAAAGGCAACCATTAACTCAGCTACAAACCCTGCAATCTACAGTGGTGACCAGCCTGCAAGATATGCTGGTGCAATAGTGACACAAATGTTGTGGGAGTTGTCAACTACGCTATGATTGGATAGAAGGCCCACTGCATGAGATGGAACTCAAGTCTGACACTGCAAGGATTATTAAGAACCTGAGACTGGATAAGCCATGGGCCTACAGGAAAACCACCACTCTGTTAAAAGTTAACAGCAATAAAATGATTTCTAAAGACATTCTACTACACACAGAGATCAGCGTCTGAGTCATCATCCAAGAAGCTTCTTCCTAAGTAGATGGGAACTAACACAGAGACTCACAACTGAACAACGTGCAGAGGATGAGAGACTCTAGAGCACTCGGTCCTCAATGGATGCCTCCATCAAACCCTCCCCACAGGGCTCAGGGAGCTATGTGGGAGAGGAGGTGGAAAGGGTTAAAGAGCCAGAAGGGATGGATAACTCCAAGGAGGCAGTGTCTTCCAGACGCAGAACTAATGCACATTCTAATGCGCAGGGCTGTGGCAACACATAGGTCTGCATGGGTTCAAACCAGACAGGATTCCACTGGTCAGAGGGAGAAATGGACATAAGCTCCCACCCTAAACAAAAAACTACCTGCAACCCCTCCCCCTGCCTCATCCTCCCGTCTTTGGGGCCACAAAATCCCACAGCTCAGCCTGTTTGGGCTCTGGGGACCTGGAATTGAGTGCACCCAGGCCGGTGGGAGGTCCCCTCCTTCATTTGACTGCCCGGAGCAAGGAGGATCCATCATTCTTTGGGGACACCAAACACCTCCGCGCTCCTTTTGAAGGAAGAGATGGGCAGGCGCCAATGCAGGAGCTCCTCCAACAACATGAAAGGCAACATGACATCACCACAAGCCAGACATCCCGAAACAACAAGAATTGAACACCCTACCCCAGAAGATATAGAAGAAACCGACATTAAACAGTACTTTATAAAAATAATAGAGGACCTTAAACAGGAGGTAAAAAACTGCCATAAAGAAATGGAGATGACAAACAAAAAGGTAGACGAAATAAATAAATCTCTCAAAGATACCCAAGAAAAACAAGAAAAACAAGAAAAAGCAATCAAACAGGTAAGGGAAACAGTACAAGACCTGATAAATGAAATGGAGGTATTGAAGAAAACACAATCTGAGGGACGACTGGAAATGGAAACTCTGAGTAAACGAACAGAAACTTCAGAGACAAGTATTTCCAACCGAATACAAGAGATGGAAGAAAGAATCTCGGACTCTGAAGATACTATAGAGGAAATAAACTCACAGATTAAAGAACTAAACAAATCTAACAAATTCTTAACACAAAACATTCAGGAAATCTGGGACACCATGAAAAGACCAAACCTAAGAATAATTGGGGTAGAAGAAGGAGAAGAATTACAACTCAAAGGCCCAGAAAACATATTCAACAAAATTATAGAAGAAAACTTCCCCAACCTAAAGAAGGATGTTCCTATGAAGGTACAAGAAGCCTACAGAACACCAAATAGACTGGATCAAAAGAAAGCATCCCCACGCCATATAATAATCAAAACACAAAACATACAGAATAAAGAACAGATATTAAGAGCTGCAAAGGAAAAAGGTCAAGTAACATATAAAGGGAAACCTATCAGAATTACACCTGATTTCTCAATGGAAACCATGAAAGCCAGAAGAGCTTGGATAGATGTGCTACAGACACTTAGGGAACATGGATGCAAGCCTAGACTATTATACCCAGCAAAGCTTGCATTCACCATTGATGGAGAAAACAAGATATTCCAGGACAAAAACAGATTTAAACAATACGCAGCCACAAATCCAGCCTTGCAGAAAGTAATAGAAGGAAAATCACAAACCAAGGAGTCCAACAACGCCGACAATAACTCAGGCATCTAGCGACCCTTCACCAGCACAACTAGAAGAAGGGAAACACACAAACTCTACTACTAAAAATGACTGAAGTTAACAACCACTGGTCATTAATATCACTTAATATCAATGGACTCAATTCACCTATAAAAAGGCACAGGCTAAGAGACTGGATACGAAAACAGAATCCAACATTTTGCTGTTTACAAGAAACACACCTCAACCACAAAGACAGGCACCTACTCAGAGTAAAGGGTTGGGAAAAGGTTTATCAAGCAAATGGCCCTAAGAAACAAGCGGGTGTGGCCATACTAATTTCCAACAACGTTGACTTCAAACTAAAATCAATCAGAAGAGATGGAAAGGGACACTTTATACTCATAACAGGAAAAATCCATCAGAAGGAAGTCTCAATCCTGAATATCTATGCCCCTAATATAAAAGCTCCCACTTATGTAAAAGAAACACTTCTAGAACTCAAGGCAGCCATCAAACCACACACACTAATAGTTGGAGACTTCAACACTCCTCTCTCACCAATGGACAGGTCAATCAGACAGAAACCTAACAGAGAATTGAAAGACTTAATGGAGGTAATGAACCAAATGGACTTAACAGACATCTATAGAACATTCCACCCAAATAGGAAAGAATATACCTTCTTCTCTGCGGCTCATGGAACCTTTTCGAAAATTGACCATATACTTGGTAACAAAGCAAACTTCCACAGTTACAAAAAATATTAGTAACCACCTGTGTCTTATCGGATCACCATGGATTAAAATTAGAATTCAACAACAATGCTACCCCCAGAAGGCCCACAAACTCATGGAAACTGAACAGTCAACTACTGACCCACACCTGGGTCAAGGAAGAAATAAAGAAAGAAATTAAAGTCTTTCTTGAATTTAATGAAAACAAAGACACAACATACTCAAACCTATGGGACACAATGAAAGCAGTGCTAAGAGGAAAGTTCATAGCACTAAGTGCCCACTTAAAGAAAACGGAGAAAGCACTCATTGGTGACTTAACAGCACACCTGAAAGCTCTGGAAAAAAAAGAAGCAGACTCACCTAGGAGAAGTAGAAGACTGGAAATAATCAAACTGAGGGCAGAAATCAACAAAATAGAAACACAGAAAACAATCCAAAGAATCAATGAAACAAGAAGCTGGTTCTTGGAGAAAATCAACAAGATTGACAAACCCTTAGCCAAACTAATCAAACGGCAGAGGGAGAACACGCAAATTAACAAGATCAGAAATGAAAAGGGGGACATAACCACAGACACAGAGGAAATTCAGAAAATCATTAGATCTTACTACAAAAGCCTGTATGCCACAAAATTGGAAAATGTAAAAGAAATGGACAGTTTTTTAGATAAATACCATATACCAAAGTTAAACCAGGACCAGGTAAATGCTCTAAATCGTCCTGTTAGTCGCGAAGAATTAGAAACTGTTATCAGAAACCTCCCTACCAAAAAGAGCCCAGGACCAGATGGTTTCAATGCGGAATTCTACCAGAACTTCCAAGAAGACCTAATACCTATACTCCTTAAGGTATTTCATAATATAGAAACACAAGAGTCACTGCCAAATTCCTTCTATGAAGCTACAGTTACCCTGATACCTAAACCACACAAAGACTCAACCAAGAAAGAGAATTACAGGCCAATCTCACTCATGAACATGGACGCAAAAATTCTCAATAAAATACTGGCAAACCGAATCCAAGAACACATTAGAAAAATTATCCATTACGATCAAGTAGGCTTCATCCCAGAGATGCAGGGCTGGTTCAACATACGAAAATCTATTAATGTAATCCATCATATAAACAAACTGAAGGAAAAAAAACCATATGGTCATCTCATTAGATGCTGAAAAAGCATTTGACAAAATTCAGCACCCTTTTATGATAAAGGTCTTGGAGAGATTAGGGATACAAGGGTCATTCCTAAATATAATAAAAGCTATTTACAGCAAGCCGACAGCTAACATCAAATTAAACGGAGAGAAACTCAAGGCTATCCCACTAAATTCAGGAACACGACAAGGCTGTCCACTCTCTCCTTATCTCTTCAATATAGTGCTTGAAGTTCTAGCAATAGCAATAAGACAACATAAGGGAATCAAGGGGATTCAATTTGGAAAGGAAGAAGTTAAACTTTCATTATTTGCAGATGATATGATAGTATACATAAGCGACCCCAAAAACTCCACCAAAGAACTCCTACAGCTGATAAACTCCTTCAGTAACGTGGCAGGATACAAGATCAACTCCAAAAAATCAGTCGCCCTCCTATACACAAAGGATAAGGAAGCAGAGAGGGAAATCAGAGAAGTATCACCTTTCACAATAGCCACAAATAGCATAAGATATCTGGGAGTATCGCTAACCAAGGAAGTGAAGGATTTATTTGACAAGAACTTTAAGTCTTTGAAGAAAGAAATTGAAGAGGATACCAGAAAATGGAAGGATCTCCCCTGCTCGTGGATTGGGAGGATCAACATAGTAAAAATGGCAATTCTACCAAAAGCAATCTATAGATTCAATGCAATCCCAATCAAGGTCCCATTAAAATTCTTCACAGAGATTGAGAGGACAATAATCAACTTTATATGGAAAAACAAGAAACCCAGGATAGCCAAAAAAATCTTATACAATAAAGGTACTTCTGGAGGCATTACCATCCCTGACTTCAAACTCTATTACAGAGCTACAGTATTGAAAACGGCTTGGTATTGGCATAAGAACAGAGAAGTTGACCAATGGAATCGTATAGAAGACCCGGATCTTAAACCACAAACCTATGAACACCTGATTTTTGATAAAGGAGCCAAAAGTACACAATGGAAAAAAGAGGGCATCTTCAACAAATGGTGCTGGCATAACTGGATGTCAACCTGTAGAAGAATGAAAGTAGATCCATATCTATCACCATGCACAAAACTCAAGTCCAAATGGATTAAAGACCTCAATATTAATTTGAACACATTGAGATTGATAGAGGAGAAAGTGGGAAGTACTCTACAACAAATGGGCACAGGGAACCGTTTCCTATGCATAACCCCAGCTGCACAGACTTTAAGGGCAACATTGAATAAATGGGACCTCCTGAAGTTGAGCAGCTTCTGTAAAGCAAAGGACATTGTCACTAAGACACAAAGGCAGCCTACTGACTGGGAAAAGATCTTCACCAACCCTGCAACTGACAAAGGTCTGATCTCTAAAATATATAAGGAACTCAAGAGACTAGACGGTAAAATGCCAATTAACCCAATTAAAAAATGGGGGCGATGAACTGAACAGAGAATTCTCAACAGAAGAAGTTCGAATGGCCAAAAGACACTTAAGGTCATGCTCAACCTCCCTAGCTATCAGGGAAATGCAAATCAAAACAACTTTGAGATATCATCTTACACCTGTCAGATTGGCTAAAATCCAAAACACCAATAATAACCTTTGCTGGAGAGGTTGTGGGGTAAGGGGCACACTCATCCATTGCTGGTGGGAATGCAAACTTGTGCAACCACTTTGGAAAGCAGTGTGGCGGTTTCTCAGGAAATTCGGGATCAACCTACCCCAGGACCCAGCAATTCCACTATTGGGAATCTACCCAAGAGATGCCCAATCATACAACAAAAGCATATGCTCATCTATGTTCATAGCAGCATTATTTGTAATAGCCAGATCCTGGAGACAGCCTAGATGCCCTTCAGTGGAAGAATGGATGAAGAAACTGTGGAATATATACATGCTAGAATACTACTCAGCGGTAAAAAACAATGACATCTTGAATTTTGCAGGCAAATGGATGGAAATAGAAAACACTATTCTGAGTGAGGTAACCCAGACCCATAAAGATGAACATGGGATGTACTCACTCATATTCGGTTTCTAGCCATGATTAAAGGACATCGAGCCTATAAGTTTGGGATCCTTGAGAAGATAATAAGAAGAACCTCCACCTGACCATAGATGAAGAAAATGACAGAGCCCCACCTTGGAGCACCGGACTGAGCTCCCAAGGTCCTGATGAGGAGCAGAAGGAGAGAGAACATGAGAAAGAAAGTCAGGACCGTGAGGGAACCTCCAGCTGGCGACAGATGGGGAAGGTGACTGAGCCCCACATTGGAGCACTGGACTGAGCTCCCAAGGTCCCGATGAGGAGCAGAAGGAGCGAGAACATGAGGGAGAAAGTCAGGAACGAGAGGGGTGCGTTCACTCATGGAGACGGTGGGACAGAACTAATGGGAGATCACCAACTCCAGTTGGAATGGGACTGATGGATCATGCGACCAAACCCGTCTCTCTGAGTGTGGCCAACAGCGGGGGCTGACTGAGAAGCAAAGGACAATGGCTCTGGGCTCTGATTGTTCTTCATGGACGGGCTCTGTGGGAGCCTTCTCAGCTTGGTCGATCACCTTCCTGGACCTGGGGGGAGTTGGGAGGACCTTGGTCTTAGCATAGAGTGGGGAACCCTGATGGCTCCTTGGCCTTGAGAGGGAGGGAGGGGAGGTATGGGTGGAGGGGAGGGGAGGGAAGGGGGAGAAGGAGGGGAGAGAAAGGGGAGAAGGAGGGGAGGGAGGGGGGAGGAGGAGGGAAGGAGATGGAAATTTTTAAATATAAAAAAAAATAAACCATGAGGAAAAAAAAAAATAAAATGGACATATTTAATCATAAAAAAAAAAAAGAATTGAGCTTTTACCATTAACCAATCTCTATAATGTTCAGTAATATCTAATATATTGTTCATTTGTTAGTGTTCCTTAGGTTTTTTTTGTTCGTTTGTTTTTGTTTTTTTCAGCATCCTGATTTAAACATTTTTTGTGTACCACAAAATTTATTTTTTCTCATTTTTTATTAAAAATTTCCATCTCCTCCCCTTTTTCAAATGTATGAAAGCAAACTTGACACGTGTACCATGATGATGTAGTAACAGAGAGCAGTATGAAGGAATGCCATCCCTGGGATGGTTCAAATGTGTTTATTATGATGGGAATCCTAATTCATACAATGAAAGTATGGATTTCATGTGTTATAAATTTCATTATATTATCATATTTAAAGGGACTTACATAAGATCTATCAATGCATGTAATTTTTACTTTTAAAATGACTAGTGAATATGAATATACAAAATTTTGATTTTGAAAAGTATTGCTTGTTCAAAAGACAAATTCTTGAGAGAAATTAAAACTGCATGAACAACCTGTGAAAAAAAAAAAAAAAAAAAAAAAACTACCTGCAGTCGACATCTGCTTGCAAAGGAAAAGTTCGTTTTCTCCAGTGGAGTCTCACTGGGTGTATCCATCCCACTTAAGGGTAGCTCCCACGCCCTTCCATAGATGACCAACACAAAATAAATTGAAGGAGATTTTTGTAGACATTTTGTCCCAAAATGCTTTGCTTGGGCATTTTTTTTCTTATTGGTCCTGTGTTTGTATATTTGGGGTCCACTTTTTGTTGTTTTTCCAGTATGTGTCTGTGTCTGAAAATTTATTTTTCTCCCCAACCCCACCTTATTTGGTTTGTTTGGGGTTTCCTTGGGGGGGGGGGTTGGTTTTCAGACACATAATATAACTCTTGTGGACCAGGCTGGCCTTGAACTCACAGAGATCTCCCTGCCTCTACCTCCCGAGTACCAGGAACCCTTTTCATCCTCTGCTGCTGTCCAGCAGCAGTGTTCTGTGTGCTGTCTGCGCCTGCCACACTTCCTCCCCATCTGAAGACACTTCTTGGCTGTTGGGAGCAGTGAGACCCCAGATCTTGAATTTCTTGTAATCCCCTGATCTGAGTGCCTACAGCTGCTCTAAGCACGAGACCTTCAGGAGTTCCTGATGGCAGAGTGGTTTCTGGTGGGTTTGGCTGGGGCTATCTCTATATAATCTGCCCCTGAACACAATAAAGGGGGCATTCTTGGGGAATTTAAGGATAACCCGTGTCGCTGTCTCTCTGTCTGTGTGTGTCTGTGTATTTTAACCTCCAGCCCCTTGCCCAAAGCTCGGTAACTGGGTAATAGCGCACAGAGCGCAGACACGGGGGGCGGGGGGGGGGGGAAGGAGGGGGAAGAGGGGGGCAGTGCGCGGCACTTGGCTATACTCAATATTCTCAATTCAAGTACGATAAAAACACAAATGAGTGCTTTTTCGTTGCTACTTGGTATTGTCCCCTAATTTAATCCCCACAATGCACTATGTCTCATTATACCATTATATTAGTTATTATTCCTTACAAAATAAACATATCTCCTGAGAAATCACCATACTGACATCCAAAGGGGTTGTACCAGCTTGCATTCCCACCAGCAATGCAGAAGTGTTCCCTTTTCCCCACAATCTCTCCAGCATAAATTGTCATCAGTGTTTTTGATCTTGGCCATTCTTTCAGATGTAAGATGGAATCTCAGAGTTGTTTTGATTTGCATTTCTCTGATGACTAAAGATGTTGAACATTTCCTTAAGTGTTTTTCAGCCATTTTAGAAACAACCTTCCTCAAGACCCAGCAATACCATTTTTGGGTATATACACAAAGGATGCTCAATCATACCACAAGGACATAGGCTCAACTATGTTCATAGCAGCTTTGTTTGTCATAGCCAAAACCTGGAAACAACCTAAATGCCCCTCGACCGAGGAATGGATAAGGAAAATGTGGTACATTTACACAATGGAGTACTACACAGCAGAAAAAAATAACGACATCTTGAATTTTGCAGGAAAATGGATGAAGCTAGAAAACATTATTTTGAGTGAGGTAACCCAGACACAGAAAGACAATTATCACATGTACTCACTCATAGGTGGTTTTTAAACATAAAGCCAAGAAAACCAGCCTACAAATCACAATCCCAGAGAACTTAGACAACAATGAGGACCCTAAGAGAGACTTACATAGATATAATCTACATGGGAAGTAGAAAAAGACAAGATCTCCTGAGTAAATTGGGAACATGGGGACCTTGGGTGAGGGTTAAAGGGAAGAGGGAAGAGGCAGAGAGGGGAACAGAGAAAAATGTAGAGCTCAATAAATATCAATACAAAAAAAGAAATAAGCATATTACTCAGAGAACAAAAATATTGTCATCTAAAAGAGGCCTCCTTGGGACTGGTGAGCTGGCTCAGCAGGTCAAAGTGCCGCATGCAATCCTGGCTGCCTGAGTTCCATCCGCCAAGAGCCAGATCTTGAATCTTTAATCCCGGCATTCCGAAAACAAGATTTGCAAACAGAACACTGGGAAGCTCTGTGCCAGCCACCCTGGAGTGTGGAGAACGGCATAAACAAGAAAGACCCTGCTTCTCAAGGTGGGAGGAGAGGAATAACTCCTGAAATTACATTTGGATCCCAAACATGTATGCATTCACACACCAGTACTCACACACGTGTCACACACTTTCAAACATAACTAAATTAATTAGCACATTTAAAGCTGGGTGGGTACAGCTCAGTGAGCAAACACTTGCCTAGTGTGTGTGAGGCTCTGGTCCAACCCCAACAAAGGGGAAAACACAGTGAGCTAGAGAGAAACTTCATACTCTCCATAAACCCTCTTGCTATAAAGACAAAATTAAAGAAGGCATTCAATACCTTCTTGAAAATTAATTATGAAGTAACAGACTTTAATGAATGAACTTCTAACAACAACCCCGTATGGCTATCACATTTAACAATCTCTAAAGTACTGTTTTCATTGTTAACGTATACACTTTGGTCAGAGCTGACAAGCAGCCGGTCTTCTCCTGCTTTAAGTAGAAGAATGTTAGCCAAGTGTGGTGCATGCCTATAACCCAGCACTCAGGAAGCTGAGGCAGGAGGATTCCAAGTTCAAAACCTGAACTATGTACATAGCAAAATGCCTTCAAAAACAAAGATAAAGACGATCATAATCAGGCAAACTGAGCATGTCCTGCTACCACACACAAAAGGGGGGTCCATCTTAACAGTCTGACTTGTGTTTTCTAAAGATGGTCTGTGTTAGTTCCCCAGGACTGCCGTAACAAAGTACAGCCAACCAGACGGTTTAAAACATCCAAAATGGTGTCTCTCGGTTGTGGAGGGTAACATCCCAATGGGGCTGGGGTGAAGCTCCAGGGCACAGCGCCGTCCAGCTGTGTGAAGCCTAAGTTCCACAGCTAGCATTGGGGGGTGGGTGATTTAGGCTACTAAAATTGGTCCACACAGAGACTGTGAAGAAAAACTAAGTGAAGATACTCTGGCTGACAGCATTCACTCCCAAACATGCGTCTGAACACACTTTAAATGACCCTGGGCTGAAATGCAGACTGGAAGGGAACCAGCTCCTGGGTGTTCTATCCAAAGCCCTGACTGGCAGGGGACACTCACACACATACAGCTGTATGGTCACTAAGTGTGACAGGGATTTGTTACACAGCTCTAGCAATTGAAATACTGTCATACTGCTATTAGAATTAACGATGCTTAAAGCAGAACCAGAAAATTAAATTTTTAAGTTAAAAGTAAAGATTAATATGGAACTTGTTTTTAAGGGAACAGCAGATTCAAATATACAAAGTAGAAAAATCTTTTTGACTTGCCTCAAGAGTGCTATGATAGGGTACAAGAACCACCTACTAAGAAAACAGGAATCAGTATCTCAGACGTAAAAAAACTATATTGATGTCTAGAGGCCTAAAAATAACATTTAATTAAAATAGGAAAAACTTGGGCTGGAAAGATGGCTCAGCAGTTAAGAGCACTGTCTGCTCTTCCAGAGAACTCAAGTTCAATTCCCAGAGCCTGCATGGTAGCTCACAATGTCTGCGACTCCAGTTCCAGGGGCTCTAACAGCCTCTTCTGGCCTCCCTGAGCACCAGGTCACATGTGATGCATAGACATACATGCAGTCTAAACACTTACATACATAAAATAATCTTGTTTAAAAATTTAGAAACAGGAAAAACTGGTTTCTGGAACTCAAAGCCCGAATGCACACAAACCTTCAACATGAAGTTAAACTGCATTGTTACATCACTGTTATTAAAACGGTATTAGTTATCATGCTGACGCAGTGCCGAGAAGCAAACCTTTGGTTTAATAAGTAGGGTACTTCCTTGAAATTACAAATCACTAAGTCACACTAAGTCACTGGGTTATATTCTCGATCAGTGGTCCTCAACCTGTGGGTCACAAGCCCTTCACAGGGGTCGCCTAAGGCCATCGGAAAATACAGATATTTACATTATGATTCATAACAGTAGTAAAATTAGCTATAAAGTAGCAATGAAAATAATTGTATTTTGTAGTTGGGGTCACCACAGCATAAGGAACTGTACTGAAGGGGTCGCAGCAGAGGAAGGCTGAGAACCACTGCTGTAGGTGAGTCACAGGGAAGAGTAAACTCACTATTTCCATGTGAGACTTTTCCTGGAGACTCAAAACAAACATCCATTCACCTCAGGAGGGAACCACACCAGGACCAAAAGAATGACGCCACCGGCGTCCAATCCGTGAGCCAGGGAGTTTATTCGGATTGTTCACAGGACTACGGGTGAGAAGGCAGGGGCGGGGGCAAGGCAAAGGCAGCTACATCACTAAGCAGGACCCTCGGGTTCATTGCACCCAGCTCAACAGGTCAGACAGTATCTCCTTCAGGCAGGTCTGGGCCTCTTCCAGGCAGCAGGCTAGTCTGTTCTCCTCAGCAATTCTTACTGTTTATGTACCCTTGGGGGAAAGGGAGAGACAGACAGACCATTTGAATCTAGTAAGTGTCAGGGACATCCTAAGACCTCTGGGCTGCCTGAAGTTCTACACTTAAGACCAAGGCCCCTGCAAACTTGTACAACCAATCTGGAAATCAGTATGGTGGTTTCTCAGAAAACTGAGAATCAACCTACCTTAGGACCCAGCAATACCACTCTTGGGCATATACCAAAAGATGCTCAATCATACTACAAGAACATTTGTTCATAGCAGCATTAATTGTCATAGCCAGAAACTGTAAACCTAAATGCCCCTCAACCAAAGAATGAATAAAGAAAATGTGGCACATTTACACATTGGAGTACTACTCAGCAGTAAAAACCAACATCTTGAAATTTGCATGCAAATGGATGAAACTAGAAAAAACCATCCTGAGTGATATTAACACAGACCCAGAAAGATGAACATCTTATGTACTCACTCATAAGTGGATACTAGTTGTAAAGCAAAGGATATTGAGCCTATAGTTCATGATCATAGAGAAGATAAGTAACAAAATGAACTCTTAAAAAAAACATATATAGACCCACCTGGAAAGGGGAAACAGACAAGATCATCTGACAAAACCAGGAGCATAGTGGTGAGGGGAGAAGAGGAAGAGGAGGAGAGAAGGGGAGGGGCAAGGAGAACTTGAGGGAACAGGATAGTCAAGATGGAGAAGAATAGATGAGAGCAAGGAGAGAGATATTTTTATTGAGGGAACCATTGTGGGGCTAGCAAAAAACATGGCACGAGAGAAAGTCCCAGGAATTCACAAGGATGACCCCAGCTAAGATCCTAAGCAATAGAGGAGAGGGTGCCCGAACTGGCCTTGCCTGTAGTCAGATTGATGAATATCTTAAATATCACCATAGAGACTTCATCCAGCAACTGATGGAAACAGAGGCATAGACCCACGATGGAGCACTGGACTGAGCTCCCAAAGTCCAGTTGAAGAGTGGGAGGAATGAAAATATGAGCAAAGAGGTCAAGAAAATGATGGGGACAGCCACTGAAACAGTCTACCTGCACTAATGGGAGCTCATGAACTCCAGCTGGACAGGGAAGGAACCAGAAGGGTCTGAACTAGTTCCTCTGAATGTGGGTGACAGTTGCATGGCTGGGGCAGACTGAGTGGCACCAGGATTCATCTTTACTACATGTACTGGCTTTTTTGGGAACCTGTTCTCTTTGGATGATACCTTGCTCAGCCTAGATATAGTAGGAAGGGCCTTGGAATTTCCACAAAGCAATGTGCCTCACCCTCTCTGAGGAGTGGATGGGGGGGAGTAGGTAGACAGAAAGGGAGGAGGGAGGGAGTGGGAACTGGGATTGGTATGTAAAATGAAAAAAGATAGTTTGTTTTCTTTTTAAAAAAAAATAAAAGAAATTTTAAAAAAGACTAAGGCTTACTTAAGATTTCCGTTTGTCGTGTTAGTATACCTGCTAGTGTCGTTCTTGTTCAGACCTTCAGGCAGCCATATTGCTGAGACTCTGGCATTTCTAGGAAATGAGATCTGACAGCAAATTCCCTGTTCCTCTGGCTCTTAAAATCTTTTTGCTCCTTTCCACTATGATCCGTTAGCCTTAGGCACAGGAGCTGTGTTCTATCAGTTGGGGCTGGGCACTAATCAGAGAGGTAAGCCCTGAAGTCATATGATAGATAACTTTATATGGACTGAGCAGGTTGTACTGATTTATTTAGAAATACATAACAGACACATAACAATTAAAGAAATTGAGGCCATAAATTTGAGAGTGAACAAGGGTAGTACATGGGAAAGATCAAAGGGTGAAAATAAAGCAATTATGTTTTAATTTCAAAAACTAAAAAAATTAACTTAAAAATAAACATGAGTAAAACAAACCCCCCAAAACCGGCAAACACTGCCAAGCGCTGCCCTCAGTTTTTCTTACAATACTGCTCTGTAGTCTTAGAACCTATAACTGTGTGTGTACGTAGTACACTGTTCACATAAATACAGGTGTGTGTACATACAATGTGCATGCACGTTGGGACCAGAGCTGGAGATGGTCTCTCCTGTCGCTCCCCACGTTGTTTTCTGAGGCAGGAGCTATCACTGACCGCAGAGCTCACTTAATACTGGCTCACTCCATACTGGCAACTCAGCAAGCTCCAGGAAGCCGTCTGCTTCCCACCCCGCCCTCCCCCCCCAGCTAGAGTCACAGATGAACACCTCCATCCTCAGCTTTCTGTGAGGACAGTGGGATCTGAGCTCTGACCCTTATGGATGTGAGGCAGGCACTGCACCACTGAGCAATCACGTCGCGATCTGGGATCTGTTTTAGTCAGTGTGGTGCTTAGTCTTATATGAACTAGACACGCAAACCAGGATCGTCTAAAAGGAGGGAACCTCAATTGAGATCCAGCTGTAAGGCATTTTCTTAATTACTTATGGAGGGGGACCAGAGTGGGTGGGGCCATCACAGTTCTGCAAGAAAACAGGCTGAGGATAGTTTGGAAGCACGCCAGGAAGCAGCAATGCTCCATGGCCTCTGCATCAGCTCCTGCCTCCAGTTCCTGCCCTGTTTAGTTCCTACCCTGTCTTTGAGGATGAACAGTGATATGAAACTGTAAGCCAAACAAACCCTTTCCTCCCCAATGGTTTGCTTTGTGTTGTGTTTGTTTCACGGTGTTTCACTGCAGCAATAGAAACCCTAAGACAGTTAGGGTCTCACTGTGTAGCCCATTATGGCCTAAAATGCGCAATCCTCCTACCTCTGCCTCTAAGGGATTACAGGCACACAGAACTAGACAAGGTTTTTTTTTTAGCTTTAGACTTTACAATCCCATGTATCATAAAATTACTCTGTGTTATAATTATCCTGTTAAAATTTTTGCTAGCTCATTTTTAAATTTTCAGCTTTTTTCCTCTCCCTATCCTGTTTTCTAGCATGTAGTCTCTAACATGAAGCTGTGTAATACAACTGTTTTTAGTTAGCAAAGACTAACTGCATAGCAGGTTTACTGCAACAAACATGTATGTATTTATTTGTACAGTGATTATACACCCCCTCTAAGATCCTCTTTAAATGTTTTAACATTTGCCGGGCAATTGTGGCACACACCTTTAATCCCAGAACTCGGGAAGCAGAGGCAGATGGATCCCTGTGAGCTCGAGGCCAGCCTGGTCTACAGAGCAAATTCTAGGACAGCCAGGGCTACACAGAGAAACTGTCTTAGGAATAAAAAGAATTTTCTAACATTTAATTTTATGTGTATGAGTGTTTTGTCTCCATGTATATATACCACGTGTATGTCTTGTGTCCAGAGGTCAGAAAAGGGGGGTGTCAGATCCCCTAGAACTGGAGTGACATAATTGTAAGCCATGATGTGGGTGCTGAGATCTAAACCCAGGTCCTCTACAGGAGCAACAAGTGCTCTTAACTGCCCCCATAGCCCCTTTTTTATCCTTTCTCCCCATTGGCCCCTTCCATTTTAGTTTGTCTTCCTCCTCAAATTCCAAATGAGAAAATACATTTGGGGTTCTGAGGGGGTAGAAATTTTTTGTTTTGCTTTTTGTTTAAGACAGTCTCTCTGTGTAGCTCTGGCTGTCCTGGAACTATGCAATCAGAGTGGCTTCAAAGCACAGAGATCTGCCTATCTCTGCCTCCCAAGTGCTGTGTCAGATTAAGGCATACACCACCATGCCTAGGTCTGTTTGAGACTGGTCTCTGTAACTAACAAGACCTCCAGGTTCTAACCACTTTCCTGGAGACAATATGACTGCATTTTTCCTTATGGCTGAATAAAACCCTGTTGTTTATATGTGACATATTTTTGTTATCCAGTTGTCTTCGTTACTGTTCTATAGCTGTGAAGAGACACCATGACCAAGGCGACTTATAAAATAAAGCATTTAACTGGGGACTGCTTAAGAGTCTGTGACCATCATGGTAGGAGCACAGGTATCTGACAGGAAGGCTGGCACTGGAGCAGGAGCTGAGAGCTTGCCTCAGCTACAAAGGAGGAAAAGGACAAGGTGGAGGTGGGGGAGGAAGGGAAGGAAAGGGAGCAGTGAGACACTCGTGTTTGAATACTTGGTTTCCAGTTTGTAGACTACTGAGATGGTCTCAGAAGTGTGTCCTTCTTAGAGCAGCTGTGTCCTTTTTGGAGGAGGTGTGTCAATGGGCTTTGAAGTTTCTAAAGCCTACTCCAGGCTCAGTCTCTACCTGATGCTTGAGGATCAGAAAGTTAAGTATATTTCAATACTTTCTATTCCACTGCTCTGCCTTCCTGTTTCTGTGCCAATAACCATGCTAGTTGTTACTATAGTTACATGTTACTATAGTTACAAAGCCCATTACTGTGATACCTCCAGCACCGCTCTTTTTGCTCAGGACTATTTTCCCTATTCGGTTCATTTCCATACAGATATTGGGATTGTTTTTTCCATTTCAGTATCAAATGCCATTGGGATTTTGATGGGCACTGCACTGAGTTTATGTGTCATTTTCTGTAATGCAGTCGATTTCAGCATATTAATTCTGCCGAGCCATGAACAAGTCATCTTTCACCTTCCTTTCCCCAGTGCCTTATGTTTTCATTGCGGAGTTCTCTAACAACTTTGACTGAGTTTATACCTATGCTTTGAAACTTCAGTATCTAGAATTTTCATAATGCTTTCAGGGAGTTCTCGCTGTTGTAAAAGTGTAATGGAAGTTACTGATATTCATGGTAATTTTGTATCCTGTTACACTGCTGAAAGTGTTTATCAATCTACAGTCTTCCAGCAGAGTAGTCTTTTAATTATAGGATTAATCAGATCTACAAACAAGAATAATTTAACTTTCTTTCCATATTTGTATCACTTTTATTTCTTTCTCTTGCCTTATTACTCTGGCAAAGATCTAAATGCTGTATTAAAGAACAGCAGTGACAACAGATGTTCTTGTTTCGTTCCTAGTTACAGAAGAAATACTTTGTTTTCCTTCCTTACTCATCCTTCTGGGCATAACTAATCTGTCCTTGATAGTGGGGTGAAGCAACAGAAGCAAAATGCTGAGGGCTGACCTCTCACACAGCAAGCACAAAGCAGAGAAAGCACTGGAAACAGTACAGAATGCTTTGAAACCTTAAGAGCCCACCCCCAGGTACAGAATTCCTCCAACAAGGTCACATCTCCTAAGCTCACCAAACAATGTCATTAATAATTGTAGACCAAGTTTAAACACCTGAGAGCGTTGAACATTTCATTTAATCTACCACACACATCCAAACTACTGTAATCTTGCTTGCTCCTTCAGCCCATTTTAAGCTGTTTGCAAAGACTGTGCTTCTACATACCTCTCCTAATTAAAAACTTATATTAGAAATCGTAATTTTTCCCTGTTGTGGTGGTTTAATAAAAATGGCTCCCCAAGCCGGGCGGTGGTGGCGCACGCCTTTAATCCCAGCACTCGGGAGGCAGAGGCAGGCGGATCTCTGTGAGTTCGAGACCAGCCTGGTCTACAAGAGCTAGTTCCAGGACAGGCTCTAAAAAAAAGCTGCAGAGAAACCCTGTCCCGAAAAACCAAAAAAAAAAAAATGGCTCCCCAAAAGTTCGTAGGGAGTGGCGTTATTTAAAAGAATTAGGACACGTGACCTTACTGAAGGAGATGTAGCGTTTTTGGAGAAAGTGTGTCACTGGGAGTGGGTTTTGAAGTTTCAGAAGCGCAAACTAGGCTTAGTGTTTCTCTCTCTTCCCACCACCTGTCTATCCAGATGTAGAATTCTTGGCTCCTCCTCCAGCACCATATCTGCCTGCATGCCACCATGCTTCCTTCCCATCATGAAGACAATGAACTGAACTCTGAACCGTCAAGACAGCTTCATTATAAGAGTTGTGCGTCTCTTCACAGCAATAAAACCCTAAGACATGCTTTGCTTTGATTTAGTGCACAATAGAAAATCAAAGTCACACTAATATCCTCAGATTCCCCATTCCAATTTTTATAACTATAAATAATTATAAACACACATATGATGAGGGGGAAGCACAAAAGCCAATGTATGGTGTGTGTGTGTGTGTGTGTGTGTGTGTGTGTGTGTGATCAGATGACAACTTTGTGGGGAACCCTTCTATTTTTCACCTTTTAATTTCTGAGTTCCAGGATCAAACTCAAGTGGTGAGGGTTTCACAGCAAGGAGCCTTTTTCCTGTTCCCACTGACACATACAGACGAACAGACAGACAAACACACACACACACACACATACATACATGTGATATGTGAAACTACAGAAGAAAAAAAATCAAACTAAACTGGCAGGCACCCTTCCTGCAAGGCATTATTTCAGATTTGATTTAAGCAAGAGGGATACCTGGTACTGACTTGGATGCTGAATTATAACGATCCCCTCAGAACATCAACAATGAATGAGAAAAGAGCCAACCTGAGGCAGTGAAACACTCCTGCAGGAGGACCTGCCACCTCGAAGGCCTAGCGGGGTGTAAAGGAAGTGCCCTGGCCATCAACCCTCAAAAGCACAGGTAAAGACCCACGTAAACACTCCAGCACGGCTTGCAGAACAGTGAACTGAACCATACCTACAGCATACGGCCAGTGTCTTCTCTCCACACACATTAACACGGATGTGAAAAGCATGGTCTTTGCAGTATGTGTTTTTATATATGAGTCTTCTAGTTCCTTCAGTCAGTCAATAAAGCAGACTAATAGTGAACACACACACAAGGGAAATACAGCATGAAGGCAACAAGTCTGAGGACCTGAGGGACTGGTTAGGACCACCCTCCTTTTGAAGAGGAAAAAAAGTAAGATCTATAAAATGAGAAGGAGAAGGCAAAAGTGCAAAGTGCCTCACAAGGGAAAAATAAGAAAGAATCAGTACGTGCGAAGGATTTGAGGAAATAAAAAAAAAATCTGATGGGTTGAAGAGCAGCCCTAGAGTCAGGAATGGTAGTGCACACCTGTAATTCCAGCAAATGGGAAGCAGGCAAGGAGGCTCCCAAGTCCCAGGATTACAGAGACTATCTTAAAAACTAAGGGGGATGAAAGAAAAGAGGGAGAGGAGGGGAGGAAGAGCACTAATACAAGATGAGGCACGGATGCAAAAGCTGCAACTATTAAAAACTGTACATTGTTATAACTATTATAAACATAATAATTATATTATTATTATAAATACTTAAATTTTTACATTAGCTACAATTTTTATAAAGTAAAAGCAGGTTGCATTTATCTTAATATATCCAAATGTTATTTTGATAGATAAATGGGTGATGTGTAACATTCTTTAATACTAAATCTGGAAGTCAACATGTATGTTACACTTGTACAACATCTCAACCCAAACTAATCACAGATTAAGCACACAATAGTTTGCAGGCTACGTCAGGCTATTGGCCTTGGTATTAAAGAGACTGGATTACAAGGAGATTAGTAAGGCTAAAGCATACTAGCTTGACGGAAAATGTAGGAGGAACTGAAAATGTTATCAGGGTTCAAATCATAAAGAAGATATACAAAGGAATTTGAGATCTATCTAGACTGTAATTGGAAAAAGATTTAAACATGGGAATATCATGATCTTAATCTGCTTTATAAAAAGAATAATCTATATAAAAGCTTATGTATAGGGAGGCAAGATCAGACAGTAAAGAGATTGAGCAGATGACTATTAAATCTAAGTAAAAATAATTATGCTTTATTTATAGGCTGTTGAGTGGACAACAGAGATAAACAGAAGCAAAGTGACTTTCTTTTTTTAATCTATTTAATTTTATTTTTATGCACATTGGTGTGAAGGTGTCAGGTCCCCTGGAACTGCATTACAAACAGTTGTGAGCTGCATGTGGGTGCTGGAAACTGAACTTGGGTCCTCTGGAAAAGCAGCTGCTGCTTTAACCAATGAGCCAATCTCCAGTCTGCAAAGTGACTTCCTAATGAAACAGATGGAGAACAAGGAAGGACAATTCAAAGGTAAAATCTGACTTCAGCAACTGATGGTACTATTTCCTGAAACTGGAAAAAGGTACCAAGCCACGTGGCTAATAGTCAAGAATAATGGGCTAATATAAATTATAAGAGTTAATAAGAAGCCTGAGCTACTAGGCCAATCAGTTTATGATTAATGTAGATCTCTGTGGGTTTATTTGGGACTAAACGGGTACGGGACCTGGTGGAACAGAAACCTCAGTCAACAATATAGAGAACTCATGAGATCCTATCCCAAAGAGGAGGGAGAAGGAAAGACACAGAGATAGAGATGTTTCCCAACTTGGTCCCAGAGACTAATAGCAAATCATAAACTGAATGATTCCAAGTCAGTGTCGTGCTCCACAGCTGTCTGTGGTTTCGAGTTAATCTTTCCCTACAGGACAACAGGGTCATCTGCATAGCTAGCTATCTAACAACTCAAACACCAAGCTATGTAGCAGCTTCTGAGATTTAATTACTAACCCTTTTACAATTGTTTTGTCTTTAAAATTTTAAAGTACATTTATTGGGAGGGCAGGGGACACACATGTGCCACTGTGGGCACGCAGAAGTCAGAGGACAACTTGGCGTAGATGGAACTCGGGCCTCCACGTCAGGCAGCAAACACTTTACTCACTGCCCCCTTCTAAATTCTTAACATCCACTACGCGTATTTAACCAGGTGTGGTGGTCTGAACAGAAATGGCCCCCATGGACTCATGTTTGAATGCTTGCTCATAGGAGGTGGCACTATGAGGAGGTGAGGCCTTGTTAGAGGAGGTGCAGCCTTGTTGGAGGAAGTGTGTCACTGGAGGGGTGAGCTTTGAGGTCTCACACGCTCAAGCTACACAGTGTGGGACAAGGCTCACTTCCAGCTGTCTGCGGATAGAGATGTATAACCTCAACCACCTCTCCAGCACCATTTCTGCAGCAATGACGATAATGGACTAAACCTCTGAAACTGTAAACCAGCCCCAATTAAATGTTTTCCTCTATAAGAGTCACCATGGTCGCTGGGCAGTGGTGGCGCACGCCTTTAATCCCAGCACTCTGGAGGCAGAGTTTGTGGCCAGCCTAGACTACAGAACTAGTTCCAGGAGAAGCTCCGAAGCTACAGAGAAACCCTGCCTCAAAAAACAAAGCAAACAAAAAGAAAGTCACCATGGTCACAGTGTCTCTTTGCAGCAATAAAAATCCTAAGACACTAAGCACAGGTATAAAGTTTGACAACATCTGAGAAACTTAAGATTCCTTCTCAAGGAACTCACTAGTAATGAAGTGTAGAAACAAACACTAAATTGTTCAATGACTTTGACAACCATTTTCATTCCTTCCCTATTGATGGCCTATGTTTGCTTTCAAATAAGGACAGGAGCTGGTGGTGTAACTTAGTGGTGGACATCTGCCTAGTACTCCAGAGGTACTGAGTTCCAGTCCTCCAGCAGTGAAAAGGGGAGAGAGATTATGATGTGGGAAACCATGCTGCGGAGTGTGGTTCAGCGGAGTGCTTGCTTTGGAGTTTCCCAGTCTGAGAGGTCTGAAAAACGCCACACACTATCCTAGCCACCTGTGAAGGTGACCTGCGAGCCAAGGTCAAAGGCTCTGTGGGTATGCGCTCCCAAACCTACTATTTTAATGCACCGCACATCTATTGCCTTACATTTTCTCTGAGGAATCTGGGGTGCCGTCTACCTGAGCGTTCTTGGTTTAGAGTCTTTCACAGAGACACAGTGACTGGAACTGGAAGATCTGCTTTTTTCTTAAGAGGGCTCCTTCAAAGGCTTCTGGCAAAGACCCCTCCCTAAGACTGTTCAAGAGCCTCAGGGTCAACTAGCCTTTCCCAGAGAAAAGGAGAAAGACAGAGGATGCTGTAAGTTATATGATCTGGCTTCACAAGACACACTGTTATTTTGTCAGTATTCTATTGGTTACACAACTTGGTCCTGCTCAATGTATAAAGAAACTAAATATGGGCATAAATATCAGGAGACAGGAACTACTGGGACCCACCTTGGAGGCTTGACTGACACATGATGACTTATAGGTTAAATGAACGGAAGAAAGGAAGGAGGGAGGGAAGAAGGAAAAACTGATTTAAACGGGGCTGGAGAGAGAGCTCAGATGTTAAGAGCCCTTGCCATTCTTCCAGAGGACTCAAGTTGAATTCCAGAACCCACGAGGGCAGCTCTCAACTGTCTGTAACTCCTTCTCCAGAGTCTGGACTGTAGGAAAGCACCACCACCCACGGCTCTGAGGATTTCATTAGAAAAACAAATGATGCTCTAAAGTAAATGAGTACTTTCAAAGACATCATTTCTTAATTAAAGTAGATATGCTAATATAACTATTTAAAATGACTATCTAGATGAATCAATTACACACACACACACACACACACACACACACACACACACCCTTAGGTTAACTCAGAAATTGCTCACAATGAAATGTTTACCCAGGAAAGCAGTAATTTATTATCGTCTTTCACAGAGGGGAATGGCAATGGGAGAGAGGGTAAATTATAACAAAATACTCAAAAAAAAAAAAAATACTTAACCCAGGAGAGACAGGCATAGATCTAATCTAAATGGGAAGTAGAAAAAGACAAGATCTCCTGAGTAAATTGGGAGCACAGGGACCATGGGAGAGGGCTGAAGGGGAAGGGAAAGGAAGGGAGGGGAGCAGAAAAAAATGTATAGCTCAATAAAACCAATAAAAAAGAATTCTGAAGAAAAAAATTCTTAAAAGCACAGAATTTTAAGGCATTGTGATGGTTAATTCTGTCAGCCTGACAGGATATAGAATCACTCAGGTGATAAGCATCTGCAAGGATTATCTATGA
The DNA here is from genome assembly GCF_903992535.2 of Arvicola amphibius. Classification (NCBI taxonomy): domain Eukaryota; kingdom Metazoa; phylum Chordata; class Mammalia; order Rodentia; family Cricetidae; genus Arvicola; species Arvicola amphibius. Next base: position 1,016,292 of record NC_052047.1, on the reverse strand, counting down.
TCCAGTAAGCCCTGGGCATTCCTTCAAAACACTGTCTAGGGTAGGACAACAGAGCTGGACGTCCACCTTAGCTGTGAATGACACCATCCACAGGCAGCAGCATTTGTAATCTCCACTCTATGAAATGTGACCGAAATAAACTCTTAAGTTGCTTTAGTCAAGTATTTTATCATAGCAATGAGAAAATAAACTCTTTTTAGACTTTTATAGACTTTTAGCCTCAGTCAAAAGTAAAATCATAAACTAGTCTACTAGTCTCAAGTCCTTAAAGGACAGAGAATTTATCCTTTAATTCTCTCTCTCTCTCTCTCTCTCTCTCTCTCTCTCTCTCTCTCTCTCTCTCTCTCTCTCTCTCTCTCTCTCTCGTGTGTGTGTGTGTGTGTGTGTGTGTGCGTGCGCGCGCGCGCGCTTGTGCACACGTGTTAAAACATTTATGTGGGCCGGGCAGTGGTGGCGCACCCCTTTAACCCCAGCACTCGGGAAGCAGAGGCATCTCTGTGAGTTCGAGGCCAGCCTGGTTACAGAGTGAGTTCCAGGACAGGATCCAAAGCTACTGAGAAACCCTGTCTCAAAAAAACAAATAGATAGCTGGATAGATGGATAGATAAATAAATTGAATGACAATGAAACAGCTCAGCAGGTAAAGGCATTTACCTAATAAACCTAGTGGTATACATCTTTGACCCCAGTACTGCAGAGGCACAAGCAGGAAGACAGTGTCTCCAAGATTTACCCTCCAGACGGAAACTCTATCTCCTGGATCTTTCCCCTCATCCCTGGGTAATCAATCTATTAACCCATTTCCTAGGAACGTCTAATCTAGGTATTTCATATACATAAAATCATACAATCTCTTCCCTGTATATCAGCTCTCCATACAGCACGCTGTTTTGAAGGTTCACTCATGTACTAGGGCTCCATTCCCTTCTGGGGCAGGATAATAGACTCATGCACACCCCATATTTTATGTGTCTATCCATCTGCTGGTGGTACAGGCAGGCTCTTCCTACCTTTTGGTTCTTATGAACAACGACACACTAGATACCAAACTCACTCTTACTGCTCTAACAGAAGCTGCTAAGCATAATTACAACAGCTCGATAGAATTTGAGGTTCAATATTATTTACACTATCAATGTCTCCATATTTGTTTGAACAAATAAATACATTATTTTTGTAGAATTCATCATGTCAAGATAAGTTTATTTCTAACCTGAAAATATATATATATATATATATATATATATATATATATATATATATATATATATTTAGGGCTGGGAGAGATGGTTAGGAGTAGCGGCAGCTCTTCCACAGGACCCAGCTTTGGTTCTTAGCACCAGCATGGCAGCTCACAACCTGATGTGGGAAACCCCTCTGTGTGCTGTGATTATCATTAGTGAATAAAAAAAAAAACTGCTTTGGACCTATACCAGGGTAGATTGGCAGGGAAAACTAAACTGAATGCTGGGAGAAAGAAGGGCAGAGTCAGAGAGAAGCCATGGAATCACTGGAGACAGACACTGAGAACTTTACCCAGTAAGCCACAGCCTTGTGGCGATACAGATTAATAGAGATTAAATTAATATGTAAGAGTTAGCCAATAAGAATCTAGAGCTAATGGGCCAAGCAGTGATTTAATTAATACAGTTTCTGTGTGGTTATTTCGGGGCTGAGCAGCCGGGAACGAACAAGCAGCCCTCCTCCTACAACAACCAGTAACTCCAGTTCCAGGGGATCCAATGCATTCGTTTGGACTTCACAGGCACCAGGCACAAAGGTGGTACACAGACATACACACAGGTAAAACACCTATCCCTAAAGAGGAAAGTTTAAAGACATGTACTTAAAAAATAAAAGAGAGGGGGCTGGAGAGATGGCACAGAGGTTAAGAGAACTGTCTGCTCTTCCAGAGGTCCTGAGTTCAATTCCCAGCAACCACATGGTGGCTCACAAGCATCTATGATAAAAAATCTGGTACCCTCTTCTGATGTGCAGGCATACATGCAGGCAAAATGCTGTATACATAATAAATAAATCTTTAAAAAATAAAAGAGAAAAATACCATAACATCGTATGACAAAATCATAACCTCAGGGCAGCAGGGCCTGAAGAAGGAGTAGAGCTGATAAAGGACCCGCTGTGGTTTCTGTTTTGGCCAAGAGAAGATCTTACCTTGTCCTCCCCAAAACCTTCCACAATACCTGGTACACACTAGGCAACAATAAAAGTTCACAGGCAAAGCCGGGCGGTGGTGGCGCACGCCTTTAATCCCAGCACTCGGGAGGCAGAGGCAGGCGGATCTCTGTGAGTTCGAGACCAGCCTGGTCTACAAGAGATAGTTCCAGGACAGGCTCCAAAGCTACAGAGAAACCCTGTCTCGAAAAACAATAAAAAAAAAAAAAAAAAAAAAAAAAAAGTTCACAGGCAAGAAGAACAAACGGGTAATTCTGAACTATCCACCACATTACATTTCTAAAATGTTGATATTTAAAGTCTAAAATTGACTATTTTTGTGTCTCAGGCTTCTCGGCTTTTCAGGACTCACAAACCTATGCAGAAGCTGGCAGGTGAGAGAATGTATGTAAGAAACCGAGAGGAACTACATCCTCTTGACAAATGCACAGGTTACACAGCACAGAACCCCAGAGTACAAATGTTCTGTGTTAACACGGACATTAACTTCTACCTGTACGCACTGTTATGTCTCCTCACGGTGCTAAGACTGAAAAGACTTGATATTCACTGGGCGGCGGTGGCGCACGCCCGCCTTTAAACCCAGCACTAGGGAGGCAGAGGCAGGCAGATCTGGGAGTTAGAGATCAGCCTGGTCTACATAGTGAATTCCAGGACAGCTAAGGCTAGAGAAATTCTGTCTCAAAATACACACACCAAGTGATATTCAAGTGAACAGAGTACATATAAGCATGCATGCATGCACACATAAACACTCAACATTGGATTTCAGTTTGGTACAAAAGTGTTACCTACCTTCATTCAATCTTTTGTTTTTCTTGACACAGTGTCTTGCTCTTAGCCCAGGCTACCCAGGGACTTCCAATGCTGCTTAGACTTGCCTCAAACTTGTAGCAATCCTTCTGCCTCAGTTCTCAGATACTATGGTTACAATCACTGCCCACCATTCCTGGCTTCATTCAGTTTTTCTCAGATGATTCTAATAATATGTGCTAACCTGCAATATGTGTCAGCAAGTAAAGTCCTCCAGCCTCCAACACATGTGGTGTGGCACACTCAGAATGAACACATGTAACTCAAAATTTTACAAAGAATTAGTGTGGTAATTCTATAAGTGGAAACATACTTTTTATATAAATGAGCAGCACTGTATTGCATGTTACAAGCATTATCAATACACGGAATGGAAGAGTTTGCAGTAATAAAAATTGGAAATGTAAGTTTTAAAACACAGTCTGTAAATATGCACAAAGAATTTAAAACTAAGTTTCTCAAGGGCCAAAGGGTATAGTCCAGGTAGACCACACACATCTAGCGAATAAAACACCGACTGGAAACACCCGCTTGTTCAATCCCAAGAACAAAAACAAAAGAAATTAAGTTTTACAAGATTTCAATGTTGTTACTGGGACTAGCCAGCAGAGCCCTGGGGTGAAACATAAGTTAACAGTTGTCTGAGAAATGGAAGGTGAAAATACAACAAGCACTGGATTTAGTCTTTAAAAACTCATAGGAATTATGGAGAAAGAGAAAAACAAGAAATAAGGACAACAGTCCTGAAATTCTCTTTCCTTAGATGTCATGTGACAGCTGAATTTCAGAAAAGCAAAACCTGAACAAGACACAAGACTGGGCATTCCTATCTTATTTAATGCTCACTGAGAGAGATTTTTCTAAAGCATCTGAAATTCAACAACTTTCCCCAAGTGCCTTAGCTAGTAAGTGCTGGAGTCATACTACATCAGCCCTAAAACAGATCTCAACTCTAAGTCTCTGTAAGAAGTATGGTGCTTTTAACAGGAATGCCCCCCATTTCAGTGTCTGAATGCTTGCCCATATTAGGAGATGTGGCCTTATTGGAGTAGGTGTGGCCTTGTTGGAGGAAGAGTGTCACTGTGGGGGCGGGCTTTGAGGTCTCATATGCTCAAGCTACAGCCAGCATGGGACACAGTTCATTTCCTGCTGCCTGCACAGTCATGCTTCTCACCATGGTGAAAATGGACTAAGCCTCTGAAGCTGAAGGCCAGCCCCAACTAAATGTTTTCCTTTATAAAACTTGTCACGCGGGCTGGAGAGATGGCTCAGAGGTTAAGAGCATTGCCTGCTCTTCCAAAGGTCCTGAGTTCAATTCCCAGCACCACATGGTGGCTCACAACCATCTGTAATGAGGTCTGGTGCCCTCTTCTGGCCTGCAGGCATACAGACAGAATATTGTATACATAATAAATAAATAAATATTTTTAAAAAAACTTGTCACGCATGGTCATGGTGTCTCTTCACAGCAATAGAAATCCTAAGTAAGCTAAAATTATAAGACATACGACCGCTATGAAGATGTAGTGATTCCATGCCCTGACAGTTTCTCTCTACCAATTATTTGGAACATCACACACCAACTTTCAAAAGTGTCATTTTGTTCTATGCTTCCTATTCAACTCCTGTACCAGACTGTCATTTTTGACTTGTCACTCTGACAGACTTCAGGGCAGAATGTGAAAACGCTGTTATCACTTGGACAAGTTGTCTAGCACTTATCCATCCAGCAAACATGGCTGTAAGATGCCTGTAAGAATTCTAGGACTCTGGGGGCTGGAGACATGGCTCAGTGGTTAAGAGCATTGCCTGCTATTCCAAAGGTCCTGAGTTCAATTCCCGGCAACCACATGGTGGCTCACAACCATCTATAAATGAGGTCTGCTGCCCTCTTCTGGTCTGCAGACATACACACAGACAGAATATTGTATGCATAATAAATAAATAAATATTTTTTTAAAAAAGAATTCTAGGACTCAAGCAGCTGAGGCAAGAAGATCTCTATTTAAAGTCAACCTGGGCTACATTACAGGGGGAGGTACTCTCAAAAAATAAAATTAAAATTAAAAATTAAGAGCAAAAATATACTTTAGAGCTGTCCTATGACTCAGTAAATCCATGCCTAGTTATTTAACAGATAAAAATATATGTTTACAAAGTAATCTGTAATCAAATGGTCACTGTAACTTGACTCATAATAGCCAAATAAGAGAATGGACAAATTGTGGTATGCTATACTGATACAACACATACCCCAGAAAAAAATAACACACACACTCTATTGTCTATGTGAAGTCATAAAGTTCAAGAACAGCAGCAGCCAACAAAAAACCTAACTGATGATAAAAAAAAAAAGACAGACATAACAGTAGGGTTAATCACTGGCACACATAATACCTGCTGTACAGAAAAAGTATGTGCATTTCATAACATAAATTTTGTCTCAAAAAAATTTAGTTGCCAGCACACACCTTTAACCTCAGCCCTTGGGAGGCAGAGGAAAGCAGATCTCTGTGAGTTCAAGGCCAGCCGGGTTTTCAAAGCTAGTTCCAGGATAACTAAAGCTAAAGAAACCCTGTCTTGAAAAGCAAACAGTTAAGAGCACAGGTTACTCTTGCACAACACCTCACACGGCAGTTCACAATGATCTGTAACTTCAATTTCTGGGATGCTGCTTTCTGGCCTCTGAAAACTCAGGCACACATATGGTGCACAGACATATATGCAGGTCAAGCACCCATATACATAAAATACAATAATAAATTTAATTCAGCCTAACATTGTTCTGTGCATCAGCCTCAGCTACTATGGAGTCTAAGGGGGACTGTTATTCTTAGACCCAGCAGTTGGGAAGAGCCTGAACAACACAATGCTGTCTAGCAGTTCCCTCTAAGACTGAAACTTTCTATCCTGCAAGGAAGTTTCTTAAGACACAACAATTAGCTTCAGGAAGTCCCTGAAACTGACCAGATTCACTAGGCCCCTCCCTCCCCAAGGTAATGATGAAGACTGCTGAGACTCTGGGGTGGGTTTTGGTAATGCAACTATCTTTGAGTCATTTCTGCTCTTCTAAGTGACCTCTCACCCACATTCCCGCAAGGAACCCCAATTAAAACTCATTGGTTCACTGTCTGACTGTCCCAGGTTCCCTAACCGGACTGAGAATAAATGTGTGTCTCCCCAGGAAAATACATGCCACACAACAACACATAAAGAGACTCATTTTCCCCTTTTTTTTAAGGGGGGGGGGGGGGAGGATGGAGTTACATGTGATGGCTCACATCTGTGATCCCAGCACTCCAGAGACAAAAGCAGGTAAATTTAAGGGTAGTTTTTTCTATATCCAAGCCAACCAGGGTTACATACCAAGGCCCTGTCTCAAACAAATTCAACAAATCAATCATTCGATCACTATAAAGGACATTATGGCTCAGGTACAAATCAATGAGAGTGTACATATTTAGCATTCTCAAGGCTCTGGGTCTGAGCCCAAGTACTGACCAAAAAAGAAAAAAAAAGGAAAACATTAAGACATAAAACTTTTCCCAGTACTCAGGAGACAAAGGTGGGGAGATCTTTTGTGAGTTCAAGGCCAGGCAGGGCTATGTAGAGGCCTTGTCTCAAAATAGTAATAATAATAATAATAAAATAAATAGAAATTTTAAAAAATAAAGATGTAAAACTTTTAGTTCACTGGATTTTTTTCTTTGACTAGTTGCAGAAAGCCTTGATAAAAATCAAACACTAAATCACACTTTGAAAAGTCATGCCCCTGCTTAGAACCAAGGATACATAAATCTGTGACTACCCTCAGTTTATGTCTTGTGAACGAGGACTTCTGTCCATGCACAGAGGCCCCTCCTCCCCATGCTTGGCTTTCCTGGACCTGACACAGTTCCTGCACACTAATCTGCCTATGTGTGACAACAAACGGACCAGACTACTCACAACCCCTATAAACTTTATCCATCAGTGTGACAGACCCTTCTTACTTTCAAAAAAGCAATCAAGTTGATTCTTTAATTTTGTTCTCATCTATTACGGGAATGCCAGATAAATATCCAAGACTATTTCTCATAGATCTGTTCTCTCAAAACCATCCTCTGGGGCTGGTGGCCTGGCTCAAGGAGCAGAGGTGCTCGCTGCACAAGCATGGCAGCCCGAGTCCACCCATGAAGGAGAGCACAGAATCCACACAGCTCTTCACCTCCATACATGTGCCATGAAACACACGTGCCCGCATACATCATACACATACAACAAATAAAATTTTAAATATTTTTAATTTAAATCATCCTTAATTAAGCTGTCGTCTTACCATCAAATTATAGGTTGAGTCTTCTAAACTACTATTCTTTACCTGAAGATACATTTTTATTTTCTTTCACAAGATGTCATGTTACATAATTGTTTATTAAAGCTACAATTTTATCCAGTTCCAATAAATTCATCTGTAAAAACCCTTGAGTTTATCTTTGATATGACAAAATATCTATACCACCAAGCCAAAGACAGCAATTCATCTTTTCTGCACCAGTGCTTTATAAACCAGGCAGTGGTGGCTCACACCTTTCATCCCAGCACTCGAGAGGGAAAGGCAGGCAGATCTCTGTGAGTTCAAGGCCAGCCTGTCCTACATAATGAATTCTAGACAGCCAAGGCTAAACAAAGAAACCCTGTCTCAAAAAAGAAAAAAAAAAAAACTTCCCCATGAATAAAAGCCAGAAAGCACTGTCCACAAGAAAGTCAGTTCAGGAGCTGGAAAGATGTGAGAGCCTCGGCAGTTCCAAAGGACGCAGGTTCAAGCCCCAGCACCCACAGAGCAGCCCACAACTGTCTGTAACTCCAAGATTGATGCCCTCACATAGACATACATGCAGGCAAAACACCAATGCACATAAAATAAAAGCAAATAAATTATTTTAAAAAAAGTCGGTTCAATCCTATTCTCATCAGTGATGGATAACACAGAGAACTAGCTGGTCCTTCTGGAATCCTAATAATGAGCTTGCAAGACAATCAAGAGCAAACCAACAAAGAAAGCCCAGATTGGGGCCAGTTCACCCAGCTTCTAGGAACATTTCAGAACACAGCTGAGTGCTGGATGAGCACAAAGAACAATGAACGAGTTCTGAACCTGCATTGTCTTTGCCCACTTGAAGGGTAAATGAACTGAATGACAGAAAGCCGAGCTACCATGTGCCGAGCAACAGAAGACTGTAGACGGCACAAGCAGGGAAAGATCAGTCACAACAGACGGCTGGAAATGCAGCCATCAGGATGCAGCAATGAGAGACGGGACAGTCCTTCCTGAGAAAACTGGAGACCACAGAATTAACTGGCATGTCTCTAATGAAAGGTTCTCATACCATCATGACAAACTGTTTCCCAAGGTTATTTCTGACCGACACCCTGCACGCTATCTGTAAATGCAAAGGAGAACAGCGGTGCTGGAGCAGGGCAGTAAGGACTCTGTGCAGTGGGACACACTTGTCTTATTAACGCTTGTTAAAGCTCCATGAAGAGCAGAATGGCTCGCGGGTTCTGTGGCTAAACATTCCCCAAAATCTATTTAGCACCACAGATCTCATAAGGATATTTGAATACAGAAAATGGCAATACATAATTTAAAGGCACTGGACAGGGGAGCTCAGTGGGTACAAAGCTACAAGAGAGAGGACTGCAGTTTGGATCCCCCAAGAGGCCTGCCTGAAATGTCAGTTCTCTTTACAGAAACAGGAGGCTCCCCCAGGCTAGACTAGCCATTACCAGTAATCTCTGTGTTGAGTTGCGACACTGCCTCACTGAATAAGGTGCAAAGTGAACCCCCTAAAGCTACATACATATACAAGTGCACCCACATATGCAAAACATGCATACACATACCCACATACTACATATACACAGACGGTGTATACTTTAAATTATATAAACTAAACCTTAAAGAAGCATACATATTATTTCTATTTTATTGAGAACTATAGAGAACTCTGATTCAAAAATCTATTATTTGGCCAGGCATGGTGATGCACACTTTTAATCCTAGCACAGAAACAGGCAGGAACTGAGTTCAAGACCAGCCTGATATACATAGCATGTTCCAGGCCAACCAAGGCTCTACAGGGAGACCCTATCTTAAAATTGAAAAAAGGGTGGTGGGGCGGGGGGACCGGACCCAGGCTAGAGTGGGTTCTGAAAAAAAAAAATAAATGTTAGATGTATTCTTTTAGTGTATGTCAATACAGATACCACATGCACCTATCAGGGTAAGCATGTGGAAGTCAGACAACTATCAAGAGAACTATCATTCTCTCCTTCTACCATGCGGGTTCCTAGGAAGGAACTCTGTCATCAAGAGAGCAAGCACCTGCTGAGCCATCGCACCTTATGTGTTTTAAAGTAAAAGCTGGCCAGGTGTCATGCCGCAAGTGTTAATCCCAGCACTTGGGAGGCAGGAATATCTCTGAGCTCCAGACCAGCCTGGTCTACACAGTGAGCTCAGGACAGCCAAGACTACATAGACAGACAGAGAGAAAACTGGACACAACGGTGCCCAATCATAATCCAATCCTACCACTTGGGAGGTAGAGGCAAGAAAAACAGGCCAGTCTTGGCTACATAGCAAATCTGAACTACACAAAAACCCATATTAAAAATTAAAACATTGGCTGGAGAGATGGCTTGCTGATTAAGCTCTTTCTGAGGATCTGGGTTTAGTTCTTAGCACCTACAAGGTGGCTTACAACTCTGTACAAGCTCCTATTCCTGAGTATCCAACACCCTCTTCCAGCTTCTGAAGGCACTGCACATACACTGTACAAAGACATGCATTCATACATGCAGGCAAAACACCCACCCATACAGATAAAAATAAACATATCTTAGGAGGGATAAAAAACTCAAAACATGAAAAGAAATATGAGGGGTTGGGAGAGGAAGGGGGCAAAGAACAGCCAAGCTATTCAATTCTTAACACAGAAGCCATCTAATGGATGGTTTTACTTCGCCTATAAGTCTGTTAGTAAACAGCATTAACATTATTTGGCTTTAGCAACGGTTTCCTACTTTTTCTGGTGTGAGACTTTAGAAACAGGTCTGGAGCTATAGCTGTATAAGAGTATCAGCACACGTAAGGCCCAGTGGGGGAGGGGCCTTTTCTAAGTAAAACATTTTAAGTACTACTACCTCATCCTGTTACAGTACTTTCATTCAAGTATAATTACTGAAATGGCAAAATCATCCTAACTTTTCAATAAGTTTTAATATTATATATCACAAACAGGCAAAAATCTCTTACTCAACGGTTAATGAACACAGATTTATAGGCTTCCAAATAACCAAATACATTTCCCATTCCCTTACCTAATTTTCCACATTTAGGATTAACAAGGGCTTTAGAGAAAGTATCAAATAGTTCATTAGGCTGAATTATCTTTAAAAATAATTTCCATGGCCATCTTTAAAAATAATTTCCATGGCCGGGCAGTGGTGGCGCACGCCTTTAATCCCAGCACTCGGGAGGCAGAGGCAGGTGGATCTCTGAGTTCGAGGCCAGCCTGGTCTACAAGAGCTAGTTCCAGGACAGGCTCTAGAAACTACAGGAAAACTCTGTCTCGAAAAACCAAAAATAATAATAATAATAATAATAATAGTAATAATAATAATAATAATAATTTCCAATTCTGACACTGTAAGATTCTGGAACAACGAGCCCTTCTAAAATGAACAGGATTAAGAGTTGGTCTTGGTAACAAAAGCCTGTAATCTCAATAGAAAAGAGGATCAAGAGTTCAAGGTCAGCCTGGGCAGTGTGGGTCCCTCCCAAACAAAACAAGACAAAGAAGGGTTGGAGAAATGGCTGAGCAGTTAAGAGTGCTGGCTACTCTCCCAGAGGACCTGAGTTCAATTCCCAGCACCCACAACTGTCTGTGACTGCAGTTCCTGTCTCTGCCTCCCAAGTGCTGGGATTAAAGAGACAGCTGAATTAGTGACTCCGAGGAGGTGCTGAACCTCCTGAAAGCTTACAAATGGGGATATGGACAAGAAGAAACTGATGTGGGCCACTCACAAAAGCCCCAAAAGACAAAGGATCTGCATGACTCAAGGTCAATGGGGAAGAGGTGAAGACAGTCAGTCTGTGTAAGGGTACACTTACACTTTCTAGGTTCCCACTCCTATCCTCTCATAATTTATTCCTGGAAACACTGACCTGGAGCAACTCCAGGCTCAAGGAGCGAGAGCTTGAAGGCTGAAAGCCAAGGGATTAGGCAGAAGTGTTTTCAGCAAATAGCCACCCACTGCCCGTTTCCTCTGCCCAGCTTTCAGAACACTGGCAGCCAGATAGATGGATCAGGTCCCCTCAGCCACAGGGGACACATTCCAAGGCATCCCGTGGATACCCAGAAGTTCCCTCTCACCCATCACAGTGTCTGTGCTGTGCAGGAAGAAGGCTACGGCAAACCCTATCACAACTCCTTTATCCTTCCTGGGATTTACAGACTGCGGATTGTTCTTAAACGGATCTCAGCAGCAACGCTACACTGTATTATTAAGTCAAGGCCATTCACGTTTTTACTTCAAAGAAGCATTATACAGTTCCACTTTCGGCACATTCAACAGTGAAGTACGCTGGCACTTGGGGCCATTACTAAGTAAAATAAGAGATACTCGAACACAGGCGGCGGAACACCAAGGCAGCTGACCTGACGACCCCAAGAGTTACTGACTAACGTCTGTGTACAGCCTAGATAGCCTAGACAACGGAGTAATTGACATCCCACTAGGAGAGAGAGTGCTCAGCTACTCAAAAGTGGCATGTAATTTAAAACTTAAAAACTCAGAGAGCTAATGTGTATTAAGCGCTAAGAACGGTGACTGCCAAGAGTACCTAAATAAATTCAAGAAAAAAAGTTCAAGACTTCTAAGTTGTTTATTTCTAGAATTCTGCAGATATTTTCAGACCACTGAAAAAGAAACCCTGGAAAGTAACACAGTTGCTCATACAAGGACGTAGGTTCTGTCCCCAGCACTGCAAAAAAAAAAAAAAAAAAAAAAAAAAAAAAAAAAGTAGGGAAATAAAAAGATAATGAAAAACTAAGCATATTATGTAAAAGAGGCACTTCACAAAATATGGAAATGGCTAATACAGTAATTTTCACCTCAGTCACCACAAAAATGCAAATTAAACCCACACACTGATAAAGTACTGTACCGCCACCCAATTCGCAGACTTTAAAAAAAAAAATAAGCATTGTCAATAAGTACTGGAGTTTCACTGAGAACTCATCGGTATAACAGCCTTGGGAAAGGCCCGACAGTACCTAAAGTCAGAAAGCTAAAAACAAAACAGTATCTACCAGAAATAGTGGCATTATCCTCGAAGAAGGTAGGAGGCAGGAGTCTGTCAACAGCCTAGTCCACACAGCAAGAACCAAACCAAACAAACAACTTCAGTTCTCAAAGGGCATACATCCCAACCGAAAAATGTCTATTTCTTTCTTGACACAAACTTGTCAAAGAAGGAGAGCATGTTCTGTTCTACAGAAACCAAATTCCTGAAACACTAAGGAATTTTAACTATTAAAATGTAAAAAAAACAAAACAAAACAAAACAAAACACCAGGCAAAGATTAAAAACTACCAACAGATCAGGTTTCCCTAAAAACTCCATTCAGGAAGCTCCGGAATTCGTTCTCGCAGCGGAGAAAAGAGATTATTATCCTCCACCGTAGCTCAAAGGAACCCGCTTGCTGCTCTTTAAAAATCCCCTCCAGCAAAAACCGGAGGAGAGCGAGGGAACCGGCCCGAAAGTTTTGCCTAACTCCGGGCGAGGCGACGCCCCCCGGGATGACCCGAGGTCGGGGAAACCAGCGAAGCCTCCGCCACCGCAACCTCCGGAAACCGCGCGGTTAACTCCGAGGCCAGCGGGGCGTTCACTCGGCGCACCTGGCGGACCCGTCACCTGCCTGCGGCCGCCGCCGCGCACGAAACCCGGAGGCCAAAGGGGGAAAAAAAGACGCCAACTTTCCAAGTCCGGAGACGACTCCCGGGCCGGGGAGTCCTCGAGGGAGCGGGCGCCCCCGAGGCCGCCCGAGGCACGCAGGCCCCGGCTGGCTCGCGCCGCAAGCCCGGGAGCGGCCCAGGTCGGCGGCGCGGGCCTCGGCGCCGCACGGCGCTCGCCCGCCTCCCTCGCCGCAGGCCCGGCCTGGCGCGGCGCCGCTCACCTTGGAAACCTGGGGTGGTGGACGTCGCCGTCACCATGAACTTCCCATCCAGCCCGCGGCCGCTCGGGAGCTCGGGAGCTCGGGAGCTCGGGACCCTCCGCCGGCCGCCGGCCGCTCGCCGCTCGCCGCTCCGCCCGCGACTCAGGCGAACCCCGCGCAGCCCCGCGCCCGCGTCCGCTCCCGCCCCAGCTCCGCCCGGCTCCGGCCGGGCCGCTTCAGAGAAAGCCCAGGGCGCAGGCGCGGCGAGGCCCTTAAAGAGCCCCGGCCGGCCGGCCTCTACGGCATAATGGGTTCGAGCGAGCAGGTTAGGGCCGCGGCCCGGGTTGGCGAAGCAAAAGCAGAAACCGAAGGGATTGGACCGCGGGGAGCGGAGGCGGGGAGATCCCACTCCGTCCTCCGCCCCTCTCTCCAAGCACCCTGCCCTGGCCCTGCAAAGTGCTGACTTCCCAGTCTCCGGGACCGCCCGGTGCGAGTCGGGGCCGCGGAAGACACACACCCCCTCTCGGGGCCCCCCGGGGCGAGCACCCGCACCCGGCTGCGGCTTCCAGGCCTGGGGCGCGCAGAGCGGACGCGCGGCAGCCTTGGGACTTTCTGTGGTTAAACTGGTCTCCCAGCGGTCGTCTGGACACCCTGGGTTTATTCGGAGTCCGACAGAGGGCAGAAGGTGGGCAGTTTTCCAACACCAAGGAAGAAATTCTTAGAAGGAAAGTACTTAGTTCGGGACAAAAACAGCCTATTCATTCGGGTCCTGTCTCAGGAAGAGCAAGCAAGAAAAATAATTTATATTTTTATAATATTATAAATTATTTTCGTTATACACTTAGAAGTGACCAAAATTGTAGAAATTACCATCGTGCAATCAAAAAAAAAAAGCTCCAAAAGTGTTTACTAATCTGATATCCCTGTTTTTTGAATTTGTATTTGTGAGAACTGTCCAGAAGAGTTTCCACTAACATAAGCACTTCTAGAAAAGAGTATTTTTCAACAAGACTAGGAAATAAGAAATGGGAAGTAAAACCATGTCCTCCACCCAGCTAAAACCTTTGAAAATTTCAAAACAGTCTGAGGCAATTTTTTTGCATAACTTTAGATCATGTTATTAAAGTCAATTTAACAACTTCATTATAACTTAATGCATCTTGCATAACAAAATGAAACATTTTTTATCATCTACTTCTCCAATTTATTTGCTGACCCTGTTGCTTTTATCTGCTAAAGTTTCCTTGTACCTGTCCTATGTCCCCCAGCACCAACCACCCTTAATCAAACTTACTCTCGCCTGCAGGTAGATTGGCAGGACAGTGACCTAATTTATCCACGGTCCTCCTGCCCTTCTCTAAATCTCACAGCACAGGAAGAATGCTTGTTCAGAATATTGTGTCATGTGACCTTGTCCCTGCCCAGCGTCCCATTCCCTTAGACCAAACCTCCTAACCAAGTCCTTCAGGGCCAAACATCTTGCCTGCCCCTCCTCTCTCCTCTCTGGCCCTCATCTCACCTAAACCCTGGTCTCTGAGTCGGAGATGCACCCTTTGATTGACCCCCCCATGTTAGTCCTGTCAATCACCTTCCAGGAAACTGTAATTACAGGACTCCTTTGGGAATGTTTAGAGTCTCCTACTAAACATCTAGCTCCATAAGGCCAGCAGGGTTTGTTTTATGTGATTTGTTGTCATATTTTCATATTTGTTCAATGGATTCTAGAATCATAGGTTCAAGAACTTGAACTAGATATGGCTTAAAGGTTACTGACATCATTAAGTAAATGTCACGTTTTGAGGTCTGGAGTCAGAACCTAAAAAGAACGCTAGGTATTATAGAAATAAATGGGGTGCCCTAAGGTTCTTTGGATAATATTTAAAACAGTGCTCAAACCTCCTAGTTAAGAAGGATATGTCAGGTGATGGTGGTGCACATCTTTGATCCCAATACTTAGGAAGCAGAAGCAAGAGGATCTCTGTGAGTTCCAGGCCAGCCTGGTCTATGGAGCAAGTTCCAGGACAGCCAAGGCTACACACGGAGAAACCCTGCCTTGGGTGGAAGGGGGAGATAGCTATAGCTGAGGAAACCATGAAACTATTAACACTGGTGGTTTCAAAAGTGGAAGATGGGGTAACTGAGAGCGAAGCATTTCCAGAGATGGGAAGAGGACTTTTTTGTGAATACCCAAAAGGCTTAAAATAGTACTTTTCCATTTTAAAAGTATGTGAATGAATTACCAATTTTAAAAAGAATGACAACAGGATATATAATATACAATTCCATGTATGCAGAATTCCAGAAAAGACAGAACAGAATGCAGTGAAAACAGTTGTAACAGGGCTAGAGGAGCAGCTTATTGTGCTCAGCATGTTACAATATAATCATTTTGAAATATTGATCTCAGAATACTAGCCCTGAGGGGGGCCATTAGCTCCGACCCTCCAGCATTATCCCTGGTTCACACCTTTCTTTCTCTTGCCCCAAGTGCGTCAATGTATTTGGTAAGAGAGCTTACACGTTGATGCCACACTTGGATTGTTAATTCTAACACTCGCAGGTGCCCAGGCACTTTCGTAAGTGATATTCCCCTGTGCGAATTCTCTGACACCACCCCTGCCCCTGCCTCTCTGCTGCTTACACTCTACAGAGTCTAGATCCTAGTGTAGACTCTCACACGGAGGAGACAGTAAATGTGGCAGTGGGCAGCAGCAAGATTCACAGTTCCCTGCGCCCCACACTGCATACTCGTAGCGTGGATTTAGGTCACTATCCAGGAAGGAAACTCCTCTAACCTGCCAAGGGTTAAGTCACAGAAAACCACGATGCTGACTGCCAAAGGTGTTCAGGCCAGCCACATGAACCCCATTGGTCACCAAAAGAAAACAAGGGAGGCATTCTTCAGAGAGGTCAAGTCACCCCAGGTAAAGAGGCAGAATTCACAGCCAGGTCAAATCCGTGGCGTTGTCACCCTGGGGGTGGACGCCACCACCGTCACCCTGGGGGCGGATGCAGCTAGCATCTGCGCTTC
The DNA here is from genome assembly GCF_903992535.2 of Arvicola amphibius. Taxonomy (NCBI): domain Eukaryota; kingdom Metazoa; phylum Chordata; class Mammalia; order Rodentia; family Cricetidae; genus Arvicola; species Arvicola amphibius. Next base: position 1,000,050 of record NC_052047.1, on the reverse strand, counting down.
GGAAAAGCAGGGCACTCACTTCTATTCGGGGTCCGCGAGAGCCACTGGCCACGTGAGACCGCTTGTGTCTCGACAGTTTCAGCTTTCCAGTCACACTCACACATTCCAAGTGCAGTAGCAGCGCCCGCGGTCAGGAGCCCACGGACACAGAAGTTAGATGGGCGGTGTTATTGCAGGAAGAAGAGGAAGGCACTCCCTCCACCCAGAGTCCCAGATAATGCTCAGAAGGTTTTGCTCTGGGAAAAATGAAGCTCCTACTGAAACAGTTGCCTCATTAGGCTCTTTGTTTACCTCAACAGGAATGTAAGATACTCATGGCACAAAGTTGGGGCCTCTCCGTTTACTGGGGTTCTAACAATTGCTGCACAGCACACGCTCTTGTCACCTCTTGACCCTTGTGTGGAGGTAGATGCAGAATACTGATTGAAACTGAGCTTGTGGCTCCAGAGTTTGTCTGTATGTCTGTCTGTCTCTCTGTCTGCTCTCTCTCCTTCTCTACATGTGTTTGTCTAGGTGATTTGTGTGCCTGTGGACATACCTGTTCACATGGGTGTGGGCCTGTGAGTGTGCATGTGTGTGGATGTATGTGTGTGGAGGCGTGAGACTGATTATTGGGACATTTCTTCAGTCACCCTCTTCCTTATTCATTGAGGCAAAGCCTCCCGATTGAAACCGGAGCACTCTGATCTGGTTCATCTAGCTAGCCAGCTTGCTTCTAGGATCCTGTCTGGACCTTCTGAGTGCTGGGATTACAGGCAAGCTGCAGAGCCACGCGGTTCTAAGGATCTGGACAGCAGTCTTCACATTTGAGGATTCAGAGCAGAGCTTGCTGGGTTATAGCCACTTTACCTCCATCTTTAAATTCCATCAAACGAAACAACAGCCCTTGAAAGCATACCACCGAAACAGACAACAGTACCGTGCCATTTCTCCATCACCTTATAAAAGGGGAAGTATGTTCGTTTCTTGACTTTAAGTATGTTTTAAAGCAAGATAAAATTTGATGCAACTAGCATTAGTAATTTCGCTTCAACTGCCGAATTTCTGAGAACTAGTAAATTCCAGGTTTTATACATTCAATGACTGGAGGTTATCATCTAAAAGTTTAAGCGTACTTGGCAAAACAATGTTTAACCTCCTCATACCCCAATTTTCTATCCCATAAAACATTTAGTAATATCTACTTAAGCACTGAACTGATCATTACGTGGAATGAATATGAAAGGTATGTAAACACCCACTAAGTGGTAATTATTGCAATTGCTATTTTCCAAAGTCACAGAGTAGTGCAAATATCTAAAAGACTCTGAATTAAAAATAAAAAAAAAAAAAATCCTGACTCTCCCACCTGCTAGTTGTTTGGGTTTTAACCTCGTGCAGTTCTGTTTCTTCATCGGCTAGTTAAAGCTGAGCCTGCAGCCAGGGAGATGGCTCAATGCATAAAAGCATTAGCCATACAAGTCTGACAGCCTGCATTCAGCCCCTGGGACCCACACACAAAGGCGGAAGCTGTGGCATGCATCCATAATCCTTGCACTTCTGCTCTGGGAGATGGAAAGCAGAGACGGAGAATCACCCAGAAGGTTCACCTACCACAGTCTGGCATGCACGGTGACACAAACAGGACTGATCCTGCCCCAACACGGTGGAAGCTGAGAACGCAGCTGTCCTTTGACCCCCAGATGTGCACGGCGGCACTCATACACCTGCATTTACACACTCATGCACACACCGTACACAAAGTAAGTAAGGAAGCTTGAGAAAATAAAAACTTAAGTCCCCAGTGGCAGATATGTTAAATGTGTTTCTACTTCACATGAAATGGTCTGTGAAGTAAAGCCAGAGACAAAATTTATTCTATGTAAATTAGCCCTGTCCTCATTTCCACCAAAACAAAAACCACTGTTGCTTTATAGCATTTTTTGGATAGAACCATATGTAACCCAGATTGGAAAGAAACACCTGCCAACACTGCCACCAGCTAGAACTTGTGAATAGATAGTATGGTAACGATTTTCCTGGGCTAATCTTTATCACCATGTGAGAAATTAGAAGCCTAAACAGACAAAGTAGGCCTCTGTCCATTGAATAGATAAAATAAGTACCAGCAACCAGTAACAGCAGGCGAAGAAATATTGAAGTGCAGAAGCTAATTATTAAAACACCTCGCTTGAAGGTGTGGAATTAAACCTACCACTTTATATAACTCCTGGTTGCTTACGTGAATGGCCACAGTACAGTGAGATAATATTCTTAAAATAAAACTGAAGACAGTCAGCAACGGCTCTGTGCTTTAAAAGATGAAGCGAGGCTCACAAATCCAAATTCAGTAAAAATTGAAATTCCCTGCTACAGTAATTGCATCTTCATAAGCACTATAGTAAAAAGAAAAACCAAACCCCGTTTTACCTGTCTCCTATTAGGGTTTCTAAAAGCAGCCGTCATTTTGGTGGTAACCATGATGAGCCAGGAAGACAAGGAGACTGGGGATTTGAATTGAATTTACAGCTGACTCATAGGGAGTGTTTACATCCCTATTGCCACCGGCTCCACCCATTTGACACCCTTTCAGTTCCAGCCTGGACTCCGTAGGTAGTAACCTTAGGGGAAGCTGGGAGTGTGGGGGCCTAGGAAAACTGAACGCCAAGCTTTTTAAGGATCTAGACATGCTAACAGATGCTGGGTGTTTTTCTCTTCCCTTCCTCCACCCCCCACTTCTTCCTTCTTTGACTTGAGTCAGAATGATCAAGTATGAGATGCTGATTTTGAGGCTTGAGGTGTCAGACAAAATAACTATCTTACCTCTCCGTGTGCCTCTCTATCTCTGTGTGACTCTGTCTCTGTGTACTTCTGTCTCTGTGTGCCTCTGTCTCTGTGTGCCTCTGTCTCTGTGTGACTCTGTCTCTGTGTGCCTCTGTCTCTGTGTGACTCTGTCTCTGTGTGCCTCTGTCTCTGTGTGACTCTCTCTGTGTGTCTCTCTGTCTCTGTGTGTCTCTCTGTCTCTGTGTGCCTCTCTGTTATTTCTGTGTGCCTCTGTCTGTATTTCTCTGTCTCTCTCTAACACCCCCCACCCCCAGAAGGAGGAGCAGGCTTGAGAGGCTCACCATCCTCCGGCAGTGCCCATGTGACCCCTCCTGAAATGACATGATACATAAAGTATTTACTGAGGTGGGGCTTTTTGATGTGGAAGATGCCTGTAAGGGTCTGTGTGTGTGTGTGGAGGGAAGTTTGATGTTTTAGTTACCTGCAAGTCACCCTTGCTCTCTGTAAATAACACCGATAAACTCACTGGAGATGTAGTGTGTGTGTGTGTGTGTGTGTGTGTGTGTGTGTGTGTGTGTGTGTGTGTATGGGGTTCACCTATGCCAAACACTTTCCTAAAAGGAAGGACAGTAAATGAGTACATTTTCAGCTCTACAATGATATTATAAGCATTCATACGAATGGCCATTATTAGGCCTACTGAAGAGGTTTGCTGTAGGGGTGGATGGCTCAGTGGCTGATTCAATTCCCAGCAACATGGCAACTCACAGCCTCCTGTAACTTCAGTCCCAGGGGACACCCGACATTCTCTCTTAGCCTCCTCTGGCAACAGGCGTGCACATGATGTATACATAAAATAAATAGTTTTTTCTAAAAGTAAGAAAACTGTGCTGACCCATAGTCACAAGTGATAGTGAAAGAAATGCCAACGAAAGTTTAGATCTCCCTTAACTATAAAAGCTGTGTCATTGGTGTTACCAACATAGGGTGCCTGTGTTCACACTCTGATCTAAGAAATACAAGTGTATGTTTCTGCAGTGGATCCAGGGTACACTTCCCAGCATGCATATGGTGTCTTACAACCGCCTGTAACCCCAGTTCCAGGGACTCTGACACCTTTTCTGGCCTCCACAGGCTCCTGTACTCAATACACAGACATACACTCAAGCAAAACACAAATCTCATACAAATAAATATTTTTTAAAAAAAGACAAATGTAAGAAATAAATGGATAAAAGTGTGTGTGTGTTCTCTAATATGGAGATGAATATGGGGGGGAACAGAAGAGGACACCTCGCCTGGAAGAGAGAGCTGCACTTGTTCACCTGCCTACATCCCGTCAGGGAATAAGCCTGGGAAATTTTTACGCTGAAGGTTTGTGAACCACAGCTAGAAATGTAAAATTCATTGTCCTCTCATTAGGAAAAGCTAAGGATGTGAACCCAGAGGTCCCAGCTATTCTTTGAGAAGCAAAATGAGACAGGAAACAGCACAAGATTCCTGGTTCCAGCCAGTTGTGTCCTTCCTTAGCTCCCATTGCTTTTCCTTCTGTTCAATGCCAGAAACTTCCCAACAACCTTTGAAAGGCTCATAAGCTCATCCTTTATCTTATTTATTTTTAATTTTGTTTTGGTTTTTGGTTTATTGCTTTTTCATTTTTTAAGACATGGTTTCTCTGTGTAGCCCTGGCTGTCTTGGAACTTACTTTGTCGACCAGGCTGGCCTTGAATTCAGAGATTAACCTGCTTCCTAAGTGCTGGGAGTAAAGACACGTGCCACCACCACCCAGCTTACATTTTTGTTGTTTTGGGGGTTTTTTTGGTTTTTTTTTTTTTTTTCGAGACAGGGTTTCCCTGTAGTTTCTAGAGCCTGTCCTGGAACTAGCTCTTGTAGACCAGGCTGGCCTCGAACTCAGAGATTCGCCTGCCTCTGCCTCCCGAGTGCTGGGATTAAAGGCGTGCGCCATCACCGCCCGGCTGTTGTTTTTGTTTTATGATGGGGTCTCACTGTGGACTTTTTTGTTTGTTTCTTTCTTTTCTTCAAGACAGAGTTTCTCTGTAGTAGCTTTGGAGCCTTTCCTGGAACTAGCTTTTGTAGACCAGGCTGGCCTCAAACTCACAGAGATACGCCTCCCAAGTGCTGGGATAAAAGGCGTGCGTCAACACCACTCAACAACTTTTTTGTTTGTTTGGCTGGTTGGTTCGTTTGGTTTATGTAGGGTTAAGAAAATCCAAGATCACTTCTGAATTTTGAAAACCCACCAACCTGAACTTGAAATCCCACCAATCCCTGGCTTGTCCCACCCTGGAAAATTCCACCCCGAAGAAACCCTGTCTCCTGTTCAGTTCTTTGACGCTTCTCACCCAAGCAGAGGCATCCACCCTCTTGTGTCTTTTCTAATAGGTCTTGGGAGAGGTTTGTTGTACAACGTGACTGTGGTATTTCTTGGCTCCCAATTACCAGGGTATCTTTCCCCTCAGAGCTGCAACACTTGTACTGGGAAACCTTTCCCTCCGACCTTTCCATTCAGAGCTGCAACACTTACAGTTTTGATTCTTGAAACAAAGTCTCACGTAGCTTCGCTGGTCTTGACCCATATGTAGCTAAGGATGGTGGTAACCTTCTGCTCCTCCTGCCTCCACTTCTCCAATGCTGGAATCACAGGTCTGGGCTACCACACCTAGTTGATGCAGTTCTGGGGATCAAACTCAGGGCACTGTACATGCTAAACAAGCATGCTACAAACTGAGCCGCTTCCCCAGCCAATATTTTTTTTTCATTTTTTAAAGACAGGGTTTCTCTCTGGCTGTCCTTGAACTTGTTTTAAAACTGCCAGGTGGTGGTGGTGCACACCTGTAAAGGCAGAGGCAGGTGGATCTCTGTGAGTTTGAGGCCAGCCTGGTCTACAGAGTAATTCCAGTATAGGCTCCAAAACTATACAGAGAAACCCTGTCTCGAAAAAAAAAAAAAAAAAACAAACAAACAAAAAAACAACATAAACCCAGTCTGGCCTCGAACTTACAGAGACCCACTTGCCTCTGCCTCCCAAGTGCTGGCATTAAAGGTGTGCACCACACCACCTAGCTCAAGTACTGGCATTAATGGCATGTGCCTCCACTGCCCAACCATTATTTTTAATACGTTACACTAGGCATTTTTTTTAGTCACCAGGGATAGATACATATGACATACATCCTCTAATCCAGCCTTCGGTGGTCCTTGCTGTCTGTTAGTCATCCTTGTACAGTGACTCTCGCATGGAATAAAACCTAGTCTTTCTGGCAAGTAAAACATGGCAGAAATGCTGCAGTAATTTGGGATCAGGGTTATTGCACCCTTATCTTGTTCTTTTAGGTTTACCACATGTGACCCGCTCTGTGAGAAAAGAAGACGCAGAATCCCGTCAGATTTCAGAATCGGGCCTGCAAGACAGCTCAGCAGGTGAAGGTGATGCTGGGACATCCTGAGAACCCCAATCCTCTCCAGATCCCCCTGTGGAAGGAGAAAACTGACTCCCAGAGTTGTCCTATGACCTTCCCATGTACACACCGCAGCATGTGTACCCCACATGCACAGATGTTGAATACACTCTTGTCTTCACTCAAAATCTGGGCTAGAGAGATGACTCAATAATTTAGAGCATTTAGGTTTTGTTTTGTTTTGTTTTGTCTTTGGCAGAGAATCTGGTTCAATTCAACATCCACATGATGGCTCACAACTAACCATACCTCCAACTTCAAGAGATCCTTCTCCCTCTTTTGACTTCCTTGGGACACACATGTGATGCACAGACATACATGCAAGCACAACATTCATACACAGAAAATAAAATAAATCAATCTAAAAAAGAATCAAGGGCTGGAGAGATGGCTCAGAGGTTAAGAGCATTGCCTGCTCTTCCAAAGGTCCTGAGTTCAAATCCCAGCAACCACATGGTGGCTCACAACCATCTGTAATGGGGTCTGGTGCCCTCTTCTGGCCTGCAGGCATACACACAGACAGAATATTGTATAATATATATATATATATATATATATATATATATATATATATATATATATATAACCAGAACCCACTTAGCAGCTGTGTCAATGAGTCACTATGGAACCAGATCCTTCATCCCAGGCATGGTTTTAGTGACTACAGCACTGGCCCCAACTGACAGCATCTCATGAAGAAGAAGGAATCAGAAAGCTGAGTCTGAATCCCTGTCGCTTAGAAACCTTAAGGGGAACTACATGTTTCTTGTTGTTTTAATACATTAAATGCTGGGATGACTTGCTATCCTAATAGCGAGTAACTGACCTAACACGACAGTGACAGAAACTGTTTACTCTTGCTTCGAGGAAGCTCAAGTTCCAGTGCGAGACAAGAAAAAAATACATATGTTTAAAACACAATTAGAAAATTAAATACATATGAAAGAATGAAGGTGGACCATTCGTTACCTTACACCACATACAAAGTTAAAAGTCAAAATTATAGGGCTTTTATAAGACTTTATAGGACTTTTATAAGTCATGGTTTGACTATGAAACATCATCCAAAGAGGTGGGGACCAAATCACTGAGCAGTACCATTCATGATGGCTCTGACTCAATCAGGGGTTTAAACCTCCCGTTGGATTCATGATACGATAGCCTTACTGGGCAGTGGTTCTAGTCGGTCACTGGGGCAATTCCTTAGCCTTCTCCTGTCTCTCGACTTCTGCTCTACCTTGTCCTCCTGACAGTAGCACCAGATAACTGTGTAATGAAATCACGAGCCGAAACAAACCCTTTCCCTTTAAAGTCATTTAGATATTTGTAACAGATAGATACACACATACAAACATATATGTGTATGTAAGTGTATATATATATATATACATAAGTGTATATATAATATATATATTTAGATATTTGTAACAGATAGATACACACATACAAACATATATGTGTATGTAAGTGTATATATACACACACACACACACACACACACACACACATATATATATATATATAGAGAGAGAGAGAGAGAGTGTCAAACAAAACATAGGAGAAAATTATTTGGGGCATAATTTGTCAAAAAAAACACACAACACAAGCTAAATAAATGCATAAATTAAGTATCCATATATTTTGCATATCTGCATGTATTTGTCCATGCACTGGCAGTCATGTGTGTGTGTGAGTCAAAGGACAATTTGTGGACAACAGAGCCAGGACACTATCAAGAGAATGAAAAGGCAACCCATGGAATGGGATAAAATACTTGCAAGTCATATATTTAACAAGAAAATAATATTTAGAATATATAAATAATTCCATAAATACACAAACAACTTAATCTAAAAAATGGCAATGGGGGGGGTTTAAGGCAGGGTTTCTCTGTATAACAGCCCTAGCTGTCTTGGAACAAGCTCTTGTAGACCAGGCTGGCCACCAACTCACAGGGATCTGCCTGCCTCTGGAGTGCTGAGACTAAAGGCAAGTGCCACCATGCCCAACTGGCAAATGGCTTTTAAGTTACATTTTGTGTGTGTGTATGAGTGTGTGTGTGTGTGTGTGTGTGTGTGTAAGAGGGCACACATGCTACCGTGTGCATGTGGAGGTCGGATGACAGCTTGCAGGAGCTGGCTCTCTCCTCCCACCATGAGGGACCCAAGGAATACTCAGATCATCAGGCTTTGAAGCATCTGACAAAGGATTTGAACACACCTTTAATCCCAGCATTCAGGAGGCAGAGGCAAGCAGATCTCTGTGAATTCCAGGACAGCCAGGGCTACATAGAGAGACCCCGTCTCAAAAATAAAAATAAAGGGCTGGAGAGATGGCTCAGTGGTTAAGAGCATTAACTATTCTTCCAGAGGACCTGAGTTCAATTCCCAGCAACCACATGATGGCTCACAACCATCTGTAATGAGATCTGGCGCCCTCTTCTGGCCTGCAGGCATACATGGAGGCAGAATGTTGTATACATAATAAATAAATAAAATCTTAAAAAAAATAAATAAAAATAAAAATAAATAAAAATAAACACACATTTCTTCAAGAAGATATACAACAAGCATATCAAAAGATCCACATTATTAGGGAAACAAAAACAATACTTTACACTCATTAGGGTAATTATTCGAAAGTGAAAAATGTTGTAGAATGTTATTTTAAGGTGTGTTACTGATGTGGGACTCCCCTCCGTATGCTGTGAATATCATTGGTTAATAAACGAACTGCTTTGGGCCTATAGCAGAGCTACAGGGGATAGGGGAACAGAGCTTGGCGGGGAAAACTAAACCAAATGGTGGGAGAAAGGCAGCAGAATCAGAGAGAAGCCATGGAGTCATAGCTGGAGACAGACACACTGAAATTTTGCTGGTAGGCCATGACCTCATGACGATACACAGATTAATAGAAATGGCTTAAATTAATATGTAAGAGTTAGCCAATAAGAAGCTAGAGCTAATGGGCCAACCAGTGATTTAAGTAATATAGTTTTGTGTGATTATTTCGGGGCTGAGCAGCCGAAACCAACAAGCAGGGTTCTTCCAACATGTTACGTTTTTTTTTATGCTGTGAAATGTTTGTTTAACGATGTGAAGATATGTTGCTTTTGTTTATGCTGCATTTGTTTAACTCTGTGAAGCTGTGATTCTTTCCCTGTCTAAAACACCTGATGGGCTAATGAAGCACTGAACCGCCAATAGCAAGGCAGGAGAAAGGATAGGGAGGGCTGGCAGGCAGAGAGTATAAATATGAGAATTCTAAGGGACGAACAAGACAGAAAGCAGGAGAGGAGGATGCTAGGGGCCAGTAACCCAGCCACACAGCCAGTCATGGAGTAAAGAGAAAGATCACAAAAGTAAAACGGGGGGGGGGGGGCATAGTGGTGCAAGCCTTTAATCCCAGGATGAGGCCGGCGAATCTGTGAGTTCAAGGCCAGCCTGGTCTACAGAGCAAGTTCCAGAACAGCCAGGGCTGTTACTCAGAGAAACCCTGTCTTTAAAAAAAAAAAAAACGAAAAAGAAGAAAAAAGTACGAGAAAGATAAAAACCCAGAGGCAAAAGGTACATGGGATAATTTAAGATAAGAAAAGCTGGCAAGCAACAAGCCAAGATAAGACCAGACATTTATCAGTAATAATCAGCTGCCATGTCATGATTTGGGAGCTGGGTGGCAGGGCCCCCAAAACAGTAAAGAGTAAAGAAACAACAACATTTTTGGAGTTCCACTGTGAGACCAGAGTAAAAGAAAATCTAACAACAGAAAAATTCCACGCCTGGGGAGACGGTTCATCACATAAAGGCCATTGTTGCCAATCCTGATGACCTGAGTTCAGTCCCCGGAACACACATGGTACATAGGAGGAGAGAACTGACTCCCTAAAGTTCTCTTCTGACCTCCCCACATATACTGTGGCATAACCCCCCTATAAACAAGATGTGAGACATTCGTATAACCTTACTGAATCATTAAAATAAGTGAAGTTCTGATATACACTACAACATGGATGAACCTTGAAAGCATTACATTAAGTGAAATAAGCCAATAATAAAAGAAACACTAGATGACTGGGCCTTGCAGCATACTGAAGAAATGAGACCAAGCCATACATTGCAAATAAAATAGGCAAGACCCCTTCCTGTGACCTCAGCTGAAGCTGGCCAGTTTGAGCTGAAAAGAGCTAGCGTGCACCAGAAACACCAGGCTTGCTTGAACAAAGCAAACAGTAGCTTTTACTGTTCTCCTGGGAGGGCTAAAGTTTGGTTACTTGTCCGTTTGTCATGAGCAGTTCTAAGAGATGTTCTGTGTGCAAGCATTCTGGCTTACACTGGGGCTAGCAGTTAGCTACATCTGGGAAATGCTAAATTATAGATATTGTCACCTTGCAACAACGTCCTGGGCCTTACAATAGAGCTAAAGAGACAAAGGCCGTGCATGAGAAACACACAATCCACTGGGCCAAATTAATCCTGGATTAGCATTTTAGGCAAAACATTTCTCAGTTGGTAACTGGTTAGTGTACATGCGCAGCTGGGTATAACTGGCTCAAAATCTGAAACAGAAGAGGATTAGGTAGCATACAAACGCGAAGATGCCAGTCGAATGTGGTGGAGCCTGTCTGCAATCCCAGCATTCTAGAGGACCAGAAGTTCAAGGTCAGCTTGGGCTACACAAGACCCTGGAAAGAAAATAGAGACGCTTTGCCTTAAACCCTCTTTAGTTGTGAGTCAGATATTTTTAGGTTCTAGGAAAGAGTCAATATTTTAAGCAAAAATGGCCTTCAAGTTTCTGTAAAGTAACGCAGTCGGTGGGCATCTCCCCCTCTCCAGAGCTCTTGCCTGCAGGGAAGGTCATGAGATACTTACTGATAGCTCAGCTACATGCCTTCCAAAATGTGTGACTTTTAAATAGTTTTACTTTTAGATTTATTTATCTTATGTATATTAATGTTTCACCTGCATGTGCGTCTATGTACCTCGTGCCTCCCTGATGCCTGAGGAGTTTAGAAGTGAAGCGCTGGATCACCTAGGACCAGGGTCTGGATGTCATCTTTGTATTCATTAGCTGCCATATATGTAGTAGCCAGGACTGAACCCAGGTCCTCTGCAAGAGCAAGGAGTGCTCCTAACCACTGGGATACCTCTCCAGCCCCCAAACTTGTGGTTTTAAAGTTAACTAAGAGTTGGTAAAACTAAAGGGCTTATGTACATTTGGTCTGGTTTGAACTGGTTTTCTGGTAATAATTCTTCCTCTGTTTTGTTTGTTATCTCTGTTTAACCATCTCCACCCCTAGTTTTATCTTGGTTTGGTCATAAGGGGCTCTTAGTCAGTAAACACTCAGACCTCATGACTTACTCAGAAAACAGGCAGAGGAAAATACATAGTGCTTTTCATCCGAAACAGGTTAAGGACCCAGAGTTTGCCTTTTGCCCCCTATTTCAGAAGGACAAATACCACTGGTCAAGCTCAGAGACACAGGAAGTGGACTAGAAGGTACTAGGGTAGAGAGGAAGGGAGAGAGCTGTTACGGCTTGATGGCATAGTTTCTGGTTGACGTGATAATGAAACGGTTTTGGAATTAGGTGGTAGTGAGAGTTACACAAAACAGTGTGTGCAGTCAGTGCCACTGAATTATAACTTAAGATGATAAAAATGGTAAACCTCAGAGTATGTATATTTTCCCACCATAGGAGAAAGAAAGAAGGCAATTAATGTTGTAGCTAAGAGATAAAGCACTTGCCTAACATACGCGAGGTCCTGGGTTTGATCCCAGAAGGGAGGAGGACCCAGAAAGATGGCTCAGCACTTATACATAGTTGATGCTCTTTCAGAGGATTCAGGGTTGGTTTCCACACCCACATCAGGCAGCCGCAGCAGCCTGCAACTGCGATTCAATGGGATCTGACATCTTCACGTGGCCTCTTAGGGCACCCACACGCACGGAATACACTTACACAGATTCACACCTATACACGAGTGGAAATGTGTTTTTTTTTTTTTTTAGAAGAAAAGGATTAATGTAGAGAAGAGCAAATGGATAGATGGTCTTAACTGGACTTGGTTGAAATAGTAATTTGAACATAAGTTAAATATACACGTGTATATTTATGCATATATAGAGAGGGGGTAGATTCTCTGTCTACACATACACACACACACACACACACACACACACACACACACACACACACACATGAGTAAAGGATATTACAAGCAGAGAGAACAGCACAAAGGCTTAGAAGAGCAAATGTACCTGATGTATTCAAGGACCAAGGAGACAAGTGTTTGGTGAGTACCTGATAAGCAGGATTAGAAACATTATTAATATACAAAGTCAGAGAGAAAACAGAATCACATTACACAGAGACGCTATAGGTCATTTTAGGACTTTGGCTTTTATTCTGAGCAGAGAGACCTGATTTCATAAAGATTAAAAGCAACAACTAGTTGCTCTGCAGGGAACCCACTCTAAGTGGCAAAGAAACAAACATAGAAACCAGCTTCAAGCCACCGAGAACAGCTGACAACTCAGGACCAGGGCTGAGAAATTACCAAATTTGAATAGAACTTCAGCCAGCAAGACTTTCCTTCGGATGGGTTATTGGATAAAAGGTAACAGAAATTTGTGGCACTGCGGGACGGTTCGTGAGCCGGGCAAGGGGCTGGAGATTGAAACACATACACACACAGACAGAGACACGGGTCATCCTTGAAACAAGAATGCCAACTTTATTACGCACCAGGGAAGTTGATGTAGGGATCCTTAACTGATAGTCACGTCCCAGCTCTTGGGATTTTCAGCTGTAAAACCCACCAGAAACCACTCCCCTACCATCAGGAACTCATGAGGGTCTCGTGCTCTGAGCAGCTGCAGACACAGGAAAACAAGTTGTTTACTTCATTCACTCTGGCAGGCAAAGGGTCACAGAAAATCAAGGGTCCCAGGGTCTGCAGCCCCAACAGCTCCCCTTTTCTATATAATTAGACCAGACCTGTCTTGGGTTGCAAAAGCGCAAATTCACATCTTACCCGTCATCAAGAACACTTGCCTCAGCACGCAAGGTCTTTGTCTTAGGTTGATTGTGACAGGATCCTGTCTTACCCGTCTCTGACTCACTGTTCTTTTGATAGCCTGCTGACCCACCCTGTGCTCCGAGGAAGTCCACTCACTTGGGCAAATAGTGATTTTACATCGCTGTAGAGGCAGAGCAACAGAAACCTCCAGCCACAGGAGTTCCTAGCTGTTCCGCAAGCCTAGGCCGTAGGAGTGGCTGGACTGGCGTGGGCGTGTCACAAACGTGAGGAAAGGAAAGGGAGCAGCCAGCCGTACTCCAACTGCTCTTATGAAAGGAGGTCTGTAGGTCAAACCAGAAAATGCCCTGGCGAAAATTCTATAGGGAATTCTGGATCTCTAAGGCAGTGGCAACCTGTCTGGCTGGGGATCAACAGTGACTGGTGGCAATTCCGGCTGTCTAGCGGCCACCACAGCCTTGGTGATCCCAAAGTCTCAGCAGGGACAGCTCAGCACCAGTTGACTCACTGGGACGGGCACCGAGCCCGGAACCTGGGCCACAGCGGCCGTCATCTCGTTAGCCCAACAACTGTTCAAAAGACACAAAACTTGAGAACAGTTAGGGTAGAATCATTCAAGGTATAATTAGCCACAGACAGCCGCATCAGAAGCCCTATTTTGGCTCTGGTTTTAAACAGGCATGAAGTCCACAGACATACCATTCCATGAAGATAAACACTACCACACTGGGCTGGATTCTAGAAATGAAACTCCTGAGAATTCTTGTTAACATTCTCGTAAGATGATCACAGTCCCCATCACCACAATGAATAATGTGCTCTAGCCATAAAATCATAGTACCAGACCAACATTAAACACAATGAGAAAGAAAATTCAGCAAAAATAAAACACAAACTGCCAGATAGTTTCCACATACCAATAACATTATTATGTCTCAAATCAATGGTAATGACAGGCTGTTCTATAGCCCAATCAGTGGAAAGGAAGTATGGCCACACAGGACTATCCAGGTCCACCGGCATCAGCACCAGCGATTCCTAGCTGGGGCCCTTCGTACCTGTTGGCCATGGCTGATGGTCAGGAGAACCGTTCATAGGACACACAAGCTATTCAGAAATCCGAATGGGGCTTTCAGTATCCTTCAGAAACACACATGAACTTCCACGCCCCCAAATGAGGACTGGATCAGGCCCCTTCCACTGTACCATTGAATAAGTAGAGCCACGGGGCTGCCAGTGCCTCTGAGCAGCTAATGTTTGAGTATGTGATTCAATTGTTAGAAAATTTAGTATAGAGAGAATTATTAGAAAGGATATCCCGGGGAGCACTACACTCTCCCTTTTTTGTGTTGTGAATATAACCATTGAGAGTTCGGTGAGCCCATTCCACTACGGCCTGTCCCTGGGGATCGTAAGGAATTCCTGTCTTATGAAGGATGTCATAACTGTCACAGAATAATTGAAAGCCCTCACTGATATAAGCTGGTCCACTGTCCACTTTAATCAATTTTGGGGCCCCCCATGTAGGCAAAAGCTTGGAGGCAATGGCTTTTTACATCCTTCACCTTTTCCCCTGAGAGGGCAGAGACAAAGAGGATACCTGAATAAGTATCCACAGAAACATGTACAGATCCCAGTTTGCCAAAGGATGTCACATGAGTAGCATCCATTTGCCAGATATGATTGGGCAAAAGACCCGGAGGATTAACTCCTAGATGAGGAACAGGAGCAAGTTCTGTACATAAAGGGTATGCTTTGACAATCTTAAGAGTTGTTCCTTAGAAATTTTATACATGAGCCTCAAAGAAGTGACATTAAGATGGAATTTATCATGAGCCCACTGGGCAGAGGCCAAGGAATCCTGGCACAGAGAGATTAAGAGAACACAGGTCACCTGGTCAGGCTTCACTGAGTGTTGCCTTCACTGAGAGGGCCAGGTAAGCCAGAATGTGCCCGAAGGTGACCAATATAAATCTTATGAGATCTTTTCCATAAAAGTAATTGAATGGCCGGGCGGTGGTGGTGCACGCCTTTAATCCCAGCACTCGGGAGGCAGAGGCGGGCGGATCTCTGAGTTCGAGGCCAGCCTGGTCTACAAGCGCTAGCTCCAGGACAGGCTCTAGAAACTACAGGGAAACCCTCTCTCGAAAAACCAAAAAAAAAAAAAAAAAGTAATTGAATGTTAGTCAACAATTTATGAACTGCAGAGGTAGTGGCTATATTTCTTGCTGTTTCCAAAGGGGGGGAAGAACCTTATAATATATATGCTATCAGTAAAAAGATTAATAGGTTCAGCTGGAAAAGTAACTAGAGCTAAATGAATGGCAGCCAACTCTACTATTTGTGTGGACGTGTAGGGCACTTTTAATAGTCTTCTGGGCTGTGACTACAGCAGCTGTGCCATTGGAGGATCCATCTGTAAATACATTAAGGGCGCAATCTAGGGGAGCAAGTGAAATAATTTTAGGAAAGCAAACCAGATGTTCCTCAAAAGTTTTACTAATTTATTAGGGGGTAATGGTTGTCAAATTCAGCAGACTGAGTGGTTAAAAAGATGGTCCGTTCGGGACTAAATAACTGGAGCCAGTTAAGCTGCTCCTTATTGTACGGAACAATCACTGTATTAGGGATTTTGTCAAACATCCTAAGACTTTCCAGGTTGGCAGTGTGCAACACCTCCAGGACAGCCACATGATAGGGCTGCACAACCTTTTTGGGAGAGGCTCATCCGTGCACACAGAGAATAGGTCCCTCCTGCCAAAAGACTGCAGTGGGCTACAAGGCTGTGCCAAAGACCAGCAGAAGCAAAGGCTGGCAATAATCAATATAATTCAGGTGGCTTCTGCTAACCACTATCAACTAAGACATTCACGGTGTCAGTAGCCTGGGAGATGTGGGGTTTGAGTCACCTCTTAAGATTTCAAATAAGGGGGCTGGAGAGATGACTCAGTGGTTAAGAGCACTGGCTGCTCTTCCAGAGGTCATGAGTTCAATTCCCAGCAACCACATGGTGGCTTACAACCATCTGTAATGAGATCTGGTGTCCTCTTCTGGCGTGCGGGCATACATGGAGGCAGAATGTTGTATACATAATAAATAAATAAAAATCTTTTTAAAAAAAGATTTCAAATAAGGGTTTTAATTCTCCTGTTGTTAATTCTATTAATATTAATATTAATGCAATTAATATCTCCCAAAATCTATTAAAAGTCATTAAGAGTGTGAAGCTGATCTATTCTAAGAGTGATCTTTGTGGTCGAACTCCAGTCTGAAGGAGCTGATGACCCAAATACTGAAAAGGAAACATGTCTTGGAAGTCACTATGTAGCCCAGGTCTCTCACTGAACCTGGAACGTGTACGTATATGTGCAGCCATGCCTGGCTTTTCACATGGGTGCTGGGGATCTGAACTCAGGTGTTCAGCCGTGCTGAACAAGCACTTAATCCACTGAGCATCTCCTCAGTCCTGTATGGACTGTTTTCTGTGAGACTACAGTGTAATTAAATTAGAACTGAAAAAATAAAAGGCTGTCTCTTTATATCTTGTTGTTGTTGTTGTTTGTTTTTCAAGACAGGGTTTCTCTATGTAGCCCTGGCTGTCCTGGAATTGCTCTGTAGACCATGCTGGCCTCAGACTCACAGAGATCTGCCTGCATCTGCCTCCAGAGTGCTGGGATTAAAGGTGAGCATCACCACATTTTCCACCACCACCCGGATGTTGTTCTATCTTTAAGATAGTGATAATGTGGGATTCCCCTCTGTGTGCTATGAATATGTTTTATTACCATTGGTTATTAAAGAAGCTGTTTCAGCCAATGGCTTAATAGAGTAAAGCCAGGTGGGAAATCCGAACAGAGCTATAGAGAGTAAGTAGGCAGAGTCAGGGAAACGGCAGCGGAGGAGAAAGATGCCAGCCGCCAGTCAGAACCTTACCAGTAGGCCACATCCTCAGGGCTATACACAGATGAATAGAAATGGGTTAATTTAAGACGTAAGAGTTACCTAAAAATATGCCTAAGCTATTGGTCAAACAGTATTGTAATTAATATAGTTTCTGTGTCATTCATCATTCAGGTCTGGGCCGCCAGGAAACAAACAAGCAGTCTCTGCCTACAGAGAGTACTAGTGACTTGGAGTCATTGTAACAGGACGCTGACCACACAACAAAAGGGAGGGAATGTTGAGCTCATGGTTTCAGAGTGATTTTAGTACATCACAACAGGGAAGACCTGGCGACTGGAACAGTTTCATTGGTGTCTGCAAGGAGCGGGAAGAAGCAGAAAGAGTTCAGTCAGAACCAGGTAGGGTTTAATAGTGACTGACTTCTATCAACCATGCTCTACATCCTAAAGGCTCCCCACAAGCTGGGGTCTGAGCCTTGAAAACATGAACCATGAGAACATTTCAGAGTCAAACTCTGAAACACATGGAAACACTACCAGTTCAATCTCTAGACATCTTGACATTTGAAAGCAAACTAAATAATTACCGATTTTAGTAGTAAACTTTGAAGCATGGAAGGGTATGATCGCTAGCTGCCTACGTTGTGAAATCCTTGGAATAAGACTTAGCGATCACTGGGGTTGTAGTGGGAACTGCATAAAAACAATTGCTTTGGAAAAGTTCTTTCCTGTGTTTTAGGAGATAGGCTCAAGAATATTCACAGCAGCAACAATTCAAATGCTCACTGATGAGTGACTGCAACATTCACACGATACTATGTAACAGGGAAAACAAATCTCCTGCTCCACCCAAATCATGTATCATGACCTTAGAAATGTAGCAGTGAACTGCAAGCTAGTGGCAGAAAGGTTCCCAAGATCTGAAAACTAACCCGTGATGGTGGCTCAAGTATCTTCCAGGTTATTCTGTGGACTGAGGCTGGGAGATCACTTGAACCCAGGACTCAGAGGCAGCCTGGGCAACCGAGTGTGGTCACTGTGCTGGTCAGTTTTTGTCAACAAACCTAGACACCCCTGGGATGAGAGAATCAGTTAAGGAACTGCCTTTCTGGCCTGCAGGCATGACTTTGAGGCATTTGCTTTTCTTCCTCTTCATATATATATTTTAATCACACTTCATTCTTTCATTCAGACTATTTAGGTGATTTCTGTACTTGAAGATTATCATACACATTTTTGAGATAATATAATTATATAATTTCACCTTCCCTTTCCTTTCTTCGGACCCTCCTATAGCTCCTTCTTTCAAATTCATGGCCTCTTTTTTTATTAATTGTTGTAACACATGTGTATATGTGTGTGTTTGTGTTTCTAAATACATAAATAAGTATGAGAAATTTATTTATCTATTTGTTTTTGGTTTTTTTCAAGACAAGGTTTCCCTATGTAGCCTTGGTTGTCCTGTAACTCACTCTGTAGACCAGGCTGGCCTGGAACTCACAGAGATCTGCCTGCCTCTGCCTCCCAAGTGCTTGGGTCAAAGGCATGTATCAGCATTGTCCCAGCATGGGACATTTTCTTAATTACTGATTTATGCAGGAGGATTGCTGCAGAAAGTGATCCTTTGCAAGCCAGGGGAAGCAAGCTAGTAAGGAGGGTTTTTTTTTTAAATTTTTTTTAAAAGATTTATTTATTTATTATGTATACAACATTCTGCCTACATGTATGCCTGCACACCAGAAGAGGGCACCAGATTTCATCATAGATGGTTGTGAGCCACCATGTGGTTGCTGGGAATTGAACTCAGGACCTCTGGAAGAGCAGCCAGTGCTCTTAACCTCTGAGCCATCTCTCCTTTTTGCGTGGTCCCTGCCTCAGTTACTGCCTGGGGCTCCTACTCTAGCTTCCTTCAGATAGACTATAACCATCTGTGAGCTGAAATGAAACGTTTACTCTCTCAAATTGCTTGTAATCCTTGTTGTATGGCAGCAACAGAAAGCAAATTGGACAGACAGATGGTTTTAAAGATAGGAGACAATTTTGGGAAATTTTAGAAAGAACTAAATAATACATTAGGAAAGACACTACCAAGCCAAACTGCTAAAAGGGATACGGAGCAAGATACAGTGGTACATTATGTCTGCAATCTCAGCAATTAGGAGGTGGAAACAAGGGGATCAGGATGCCACGGCCAGCCTGTGCGACATAGTGAACTGTAGACCTGAACTTCATGAGACTTCAGCTCAGAAAAGAAAGAAATGAAAGAAAGATGAAGAAAGGAAGGAAAGAAATTCAACCCATCTCCATTGATCTGTGCATCACCATGAGGTTGTGGCCCTACTAGCAAAGTTTCAGCACATCATCTCCAGCAGGAGCTCCATGGCTTCTCTTCTACTCCACCTTCCTTCTCCCAGCAATCAGTTTAGTTTTCCCCGTCTACCTAAGTTCTGCCCTATCAACAGGCCAAGGCAGTTTTCTTTATTAATTAACCAGTCGTATTCACAGCACACAGAGGGGAATCCCACATCACCAGGGAAAGAAAATAAGTTGAGAAAAGAATGTCCTAGGTAAGTGCTATAATGGTGGCCATGCTGAGGGACTAAGTCAGTTCTAGACTCAAGACCACAGGCTGAGAGCCACTGCCTCAGGGAAAGCCCTGACTCTCGACTCCATCCTAGACCACGCAGGCAAAGTGAAACTGTTTCTGTCGACCAAGGTCTTTTCCCTCCCACCTGAAGACTAGCTCTGCAATCTTCACACGCATTTCTATTGTGCTCTGACATTTTGGTTGGGAAGGGAACACTGCACAGTTTATTGGGTTAGTCCCCCCCACATGCACCTTTCAAGCCTTATAGACTTCTCTGTTAAAAAATCCAATTATAGGGACTGGAGAGATGGCTCAGAAGTTAAGAGCATTGTCTGCTCTTCTAAAGGTCCTGAGTTCAATTCCCAGCAACTACGCCGTGGCTCATAACCATCTGTAATGGGGTCTGGTGCCCTCTTCTGGCCTGCAGGCATATACACAGACAGAATATTGTATACATAATAAATAAATAAATATTTTTTAAAAAATAAAAGTCCAATTATAGGACCACACCATATTAATTATATAAAATACATGTACAAAGCTGAGCAGTGATGTTGCATGCCTTTAATCTCAGCACTGGGAAGGCAGAGGCAGGCAATTTGAATCTGCTAATTCGAGGCCAACCTGGTCTACAAAGAGAATTCCAGGACAGCCAGAACGACACAGAGAAACCCTGTCTTAAAACAAACAAATAAGCAAACTAAAAGGAACACTGAATTGATTTCTATTCACAAGTCAAGAGAAATGACCATAGATATCCAGGACATTAATATCCCCCATACCATGGTGAGAGAGAGCTATCTATCGCCCTCGGTGGAAGTGGAGGTTGTCCACAGAAACAGGAAAGAGCAGCCGGGAGACCAGAATAAGAGCACAATTCTCCCGCTCCAATTTCAGGAATTTAACACCCTGTTCTGGATCCTTCGTGCCGTGTGACAAGCAAAATACTTCCTGGGGGAAGATGCAACACAGTCTACTCACCCCAGACAGGAAGCCTATGAAAGACCAGGGTACAGATATCACCAAAGTCAAATTTGGTGAACCAGTGAGTTTACTGGGGTTACTTCCAGGAATATGGGAACTGACTCAAAGATAGCTGTGTCACCCCAGCATAAGTGGCAGTTCACAAAGCTGGGGTACCTGGAGCACACTGCACAGCCTGCAGGCAGATCAGCAGGCTGGAGAGTGTCCTTTCCAGGTGACTCAGTTGGTCAAACCTCTTTCAGGTAGCTTGGCTGGTTTCTGCTTCTTCCAGGCAGCTGTTCTGGTCTCAGAGTTTTCCTCTTTGCAACTTTTTCTCCTCTGAGAGTCTTCTTTGCAGCTCAGCCTGGAACTGAGTTTGAAAAGGACTCAGTTTTTATTGTTACTCTGGCAGAGAGGAGCCTGGTGAATATGGTAGGTTTCAGGGACTTCCTGAAATTATTTTGGGCTGTTTACCCTCCTGCTTAAGGAGCTCCCCTGCATGATGGGTTGGTTCAGTGTCAGAGGAAACTGGATTCCCATCACCCACATGGTAGCTCACAGCCACTTGTAACTCCAGTCCCAGGGGATCCAATGCTCTCTTCTGAACTCCCCAGCAGTGGGGCATACATGTGGTGCATATTCATACACGCAGGCAAAATACTCATATACATATACATGAAAGAAAAATATGTATTTTTTTTTTTTATTTTTCAAGATAGGGTTTTCTGTATATCCCTGGGTGTTCTGGAACTCACTCTATAGTCCAGGCTGACCTCAAACTCAGAGATCCACCTGCCTCTGCCTCCCAAGTGCTGGGATTAAAGGCATGTACCACCACAACCAGCTTATAAATCTTAAGGAAAAAAAAGTTATACGCCTCCACTTGGGAGGCTAAGGTGGAACTGTCTCAAATTCAAGTCCCCCCTGAGGTATGAAATGAGTGAGGGATGCTAGCCCACTAGAACCTGTGGCTCTCAGGCCTTGGCCTTCTCCTCTATTCCTCCTGCCTTGCTAACAAACCCTTAGATTACATTCCTAGACCTAGCCACCAAGGTCTATTCCCTTGCTTGGCCATTTCCTCCTGAAGTTAATGGCCAAAGTCGAGCAATCAGAAGGCCCCTTTGGTTCACCTAATTAACATGCCCAGTTAAAATTAAACACCTCATCCTAACGCGGGGTTTGCCCCCTTACTTTTATAAATCGTCTTTTACCTAGGCATCACACTGTCTCCCCTCTATCCAGAGACAGACCTTTGTCCCTCCAGGACAAATACGCCTTGTCCCCCTCCCCCTCTCCCTCCCCTTCCCCCTTTTCCACTGCATCCTAGCATCCTAGCCGGTTCTAACACAGACCTCCCCTTTTCCTCCTCTTAAAAATTACACCTGCAAGGTCATTTGCTGCTGTTTTTCTGCCTGAGTCAGAAAGTAGCAACTTTAACTTTTCTTCCCCGCTTAATAATGTATCTCTCTGTGAAAACAGGTGCTTGGATGTGTTCTGTGCCTAATCGGGGGTCTGGAAGGGAGCCCATTCCCTGAGGTTCAGACCAACCTGGTCTAGAGTATGAATCTTTAAAAAGGCAGAGGCGTGTCGGGGAGGGCTGGTGTCCCGGTGAGGTTGGGAAGGCGGCGAAGAGTCAGACTAGCGCACGTGAGACACTGGGTTCAATCTCTGTGTTGACGTTTCCTCCTAACTGAAATATTTCCTCCAGGAGAGAGGGAGAGGCTTATTGAGATTCCGATGAACAAACGCCACACTTCTGAGAAAGCAGAAAGTTGCAAGGTTGTCTGTTGAAGGCCCCTCCTCTAGCATTACCGCAAAGCTTAAACAGTCGGGGGGTGGGGGTGGGGGGAGGAGCCTCTGACGGACAGAGCTGCCCAGAGAAAGCCTGCTGAGCACATTTTCAGAGAACTCGTGGGATGCAGTGTTCTTGGGTCGTAAGGCGTTCTGGGTGAGCTTTTTGGAGAAACTGTCGCTTCGGTCATCTCTGGGCCTGAAGCGATCCCTTCCCCATAATCATGTTAGTGACTCCAAGTTGGACTTTGGTGCATGTCCTTTTTCAGGGCTACCTTTATGCTGTGAGGAAATGCCACAGCCAAAGCAAAATGCAAAGGATCTGACAGGCTTACCATTCCACATCACAGTTCATCGTCTGGAAAGCCAGGGCAGGAATTCAAACAGGGCAGGAACCTGGAGACAGGAGCAGATACAGAGGCCAGGAATGGGTGGTGCTTGCTGGCTTGCTCAATCTGCCTTCTGATAGAACCCAGGACGGCCCAGGGTGGTACCACCCACAATGGGAAGGGTGTCGGGAGGGCCCTCCGACATCAATCACTAATTAAGAAAATGCTTTGCAGTGTTGTTTTTGCAGTTCAATCTTAAGGCGGCATTTTCTCAGCTGAGGCTCCCTTCTCTTGATGACTCTAGCTTGTGTCAAGTTGAGGTAAAACTATCCAGCACAAGGCAGTTCTGTGGTAGGTTCCCTTTTGTGTGTGTGCTGTCTCTGAAGGGAGTCTCTCACACAACACCTCAGCCCCTCTTAAAACAGAGATGCCTATAATCCTGGCATTTAGGAGGCAGAAGCAGGGGGATCAGAAGTTCAAGGTCTTCCATCCTCCATCACAAAGGGCAATCAAGACCTTGTCTTGAATTACAACAGTGCCCTGTAGCTGGAACTTAGGGAGGCATCTTCTCCATTGAGGACCCCTCCTGATGACTCTTGCCTGTGCCATGTTGACATAAAACTCGCCAGGACAGAGGGTAGTGGTGTAGATCAAGCCCAGGGCTCCACACACGCTAGGGAAGTGCCCTAACACCGAGTTGTACATTTGCTTATGCTATTTTGAATATACAAAAAACCAAGAGACCCATTTTCTTTCTTCCACTCAAGTGTGAGTCACTGAGATCAATAGAAGTCAGTGAAAGTCCAGAGGACATGGGACAGCACAGATGTTTTACAGCTTGGAATCTTTGGCGTTTGTAAAAGTTTCCAAGAAGAACCTCCTTTGACCCAGGTAGGAGGAAAGCATCTTGCTCCAGCCCCAAACTTTACAAAGCCATACGCAAAACAAATATAAAGAAAAAAGTCCATTATTAAATAATGTATGGTTATGAAACAAAAGCAACCCATAGTTATGGCCACGCCTAACCCTGAACACACTGTGATCCAGAAACTCTAAGCATCTCCTCTGGAGTTGACACCTTCTAGGCCCCAGGAAAATGCTAACACAGATTTCTTGTGCTGTGGCCTCAAAACAGAAGGCGATTGTTTCTGAAGGTCATTAAGACTTTGGTTTCTGATGTTGTTGACATTTGAAAACTGCTTTTGCATGTAGCAGGACTTGAGTAATACTTTTATTCTTTTTTGAACAAGAGAAAAAATTCTGGAATTCTTTCTTTCTGACAATGAATACAGAAGATTCTTTTTTTTTTTTTTTTTTTTTTTTTTTTTTTTTTGGTTTTTCGAGACAGGGTTTCTCTGTGGCTTTAGAGCCTGTCCTGGAACTAGCTCTTGTAGACCAGGCTGGTCTCGAACTCACAGAGATCCGCCTGCCTCTGCCTCCCGAGTGCTGGGATTAAAGGCGTGCGCCACCATCGCCCGGCAGAAGATTCTTTTTTTAAAAAAAATTACTTTTGTTTTGCCTGTATGTATGACTGTGCACTTCATGCATGCATGACCTCAGTGGCCTGTCAGGAGAGGGTGTTGTGAGCCACTGTGTGGGTACTGGGAATCGTACCAGTGAGTACTCTTAACTTTGAATCATTTTTCCATCCCTGTGGGAAAGATTCTTTTTTGGGGGGAGGGGTTGATTCTTAAAAAACAAAGTGTCATATCTAATTAGCACAACACACTTTTTTTGTTTTGTTTTGTCTCTCTTCCAGAATGGCTTTTAATTCCCAGTGTAGCCAGAGGTCTCCCTGAATGACCTGCCTGCCTCCACTCCCCAGTGCTGCTGGGATTAGGGATGACTACCATGACCAGTTTATTTGTTACTAGCAGGGGAACCTAGGTCCTCAAATTTCATTTTTATGAAAAGACTAATTTGCTATTTATTTGGGCACCTTCACTGCCTTGCTAGTTTGTGTAAGCGTAAGTGTTTCTTATGTATGTGGTGTGCACACACAGAGGCTATCAGGGTGCTGGACGTCTTCCTGTATTACTCTCTACCTTATCCTTTTGAGTTAGTCTCTTACTGAACCTGAACCTGGAACCAGGTATGGTCTCAGGCATTCCTGTAACCTCAGCACTGTGGGGACAGAGACAAGAAGAAAACTGGCCTTCGCTGTCAGCCCAGGCACACACACACAAAAGTTTGATCAGCAAGACACTCTGCCCCAAAAGAATGAGGTAGAGGCTGGGCAGTGGTGGCACACACTTTTAGTCCCAGTACTCAGGAGGCAGAGGCAGAGGCAGGTGGGTCTCTGAGTTCATGGTCAGCCTGGTCTAAGGTAGAGAGTAACAGAGGAAGACACCCAGCATCCTCTTAAAGCCTTGCGTGTGCACACCCCCACACATATGTCACAGTTGAGATTACACTCATATACATACACACAGAGAGACAATAAAGGTGCTCAAATCAGGAGCACACCAGTCTCTTCAGACAAATGAATTTTGAATTAATGATATCTACTTATGTAGCATTTCTTGCTCTGAATTATGTCAATGCAAGTGTTCAAAACCTAAACAGATCTGACTTTTAAAAGTAATTAAATTTAGTTGGGTATGGTTTGACCTCTGACCTCAGGACTCAGGGAGAGGCAAAGGATTATTATAAGTTTGAAGCCAGCCTGAGCTACACACTGAGCACCTGACTCAACACAGGGACAAGAAGGAGATGGCTCAGCAGATAAACACCCTTGTCACTGGGCCTGATGCCCCAAATCTGATCAGCAGAGCTGTGTGGAAGGAGATGATTGGTTATTGCTTGAAAGTTGTCTTCTGACTTCCACATGTTGGCTACGGCATACATGGCCCACCCCCAACAAAATAAATATATGTTAAAAAAAAAAAAAAGAAGAAAAGGAGGGAGAGAAGGAGGGGGAGAGGGAGAGGGAGAGGGAGAGGGAAAAGGAGAGGGAGAGAGAGAGAGAGAGAATATCATTTTGTAGCCCAGGCTGGCCTTGAACTCACAGAGATCCACCTGCCTCTGCCTCCCAAGTGCTGGGACTAAAGGTGTACACCACCACCGCCAGCAAGATAAAAATATTTTTAGATTGCCCTCCACCCCCTGAAAAATCAGGGCAGTAGAGTCAGACAATGCTATTGCTATGCTGGACAGTGGTGACCCATGACTTTAATCCCAGCACTTGGGAAGCAGGGACAGGTGGATCTGCTATAAAGAGCCAGTTCTGGGGCTGGAGAGATGGCTCAGGAGTTAAGAACACTGGTTGTTCTTTCCAGAGGTCCTGAGTTCAATTTCCAGCAACCACATGGTGGCTCACAACCATCTGTTATGAGGTCTGGTCAGAAAGAATATTGTATACATAATAAATAAATAAATTTTTTTTTTTAAAAAAAGAGCTAGTTCCAGGACAGCCAGGGCTACACAAAGAAACCAGTCTCAAAAAAACAAAACAAAACAACAAAAAACCCACACATAAATAAAATGCTATCGCTAAAAATAATTGGGCATAGAGAATTTGTTTCAGGAAGTAGTTTTCAGATTGCATTCTTGTTGAGTTTAGAGTTCTCACTCTTATGTATAACTGTTCTTTTCACATGTTTAAATAATTGTTTACATTTTTCCCCCTCAGGCTGGCTTCCCACTCACTATGCCGCCCAGGTTGCACTCCCCCCCCAATCTTTCTTCCTGTCCTTCCAAGTGTGGAGACGCAGCACTAAGCTACCTCCCCAGACCTAAAAAGAAAACGTTTGAGGAAGGAGGCTTAAATAAGCTCAAACTGCTCGCTCAGAGTGATGGAGGGAGAGAAAAGGAATGACGATGTCAGGAATCCAGGAGACAGCAGGATAGTGCGGTGGGGTTCGTTTTGTTTTGACCGGGTAACTAAGAACTAACTGGAGATCCGCTCTCCGTCACGTGCTGGCGCTTGAAGAAGATGCCAGGACAGGGAACTCTCTCCTAACTCAAGCTTGGGGCTCTCGGGCCCGGCTTCCTGTTGGCCCTGTGTGCTGCGAATTTAGACGAATACTCCAGAAGTAATCCAAGTCATGGGAAGGCATGATTGCAGCGTACATTTATTTTTATTTAAATTAATTTTATCCTTTCCTGCTTAGGGAAAAAAAATATGTATTTCTGTATGTGCGTGATTAAAAACGTCCTAGCGAAAAAAAAAAAAAAAACAAAACCTGTATTCCCTGTTCTCACCGCCAATCCTGCTTGCGGGTAGAGACAAGGCAAAAACCAAAAAACAAAAAAAAAACCACAAAAAACCCAAAACCCTGACATTCACCCTCCGGCCAGCAGGGGGAGGCAGGCCGTGCGCCTTGGCCGCTCCGGCCGCTCTCTTCCCCACGTCGCCGGCGTCTTGGCGGCGCTACATACTGCGCATGCGCACGACACTCCGGTCTTTTTCCCCCTAGCGCCGCCGGGCCCGCAGGTCTGCGTGGAGCCGCGATTGCGGGTTTCTGTCCGCAGCATGGTGAGTGGGCATCGGGGGCCAGGGCGGCGCCTGCACGGGGCCGGGGGCCCCTGCTCTCGCCGATGCCCGCGCGCGGGGCCCGTCCCGTGCGGCGCGGGCGCAGATGGCGCTCGATTCTCGGCTGTGCGGCCGCCGCTCCTAGCGTGGCCTTCATGGCTGCCGGGGGGAGGGGCCGCGGCGTTGGGGGCCCGGGACGCGGCTGGCTGGGGCGGGCGCCCCGCTCGACCCCGGCCGCCTCTCGGGGCGTCCCGACGGCTGCCGTGCGGAAGCCTGGCCCGGGCCGGGGAAATGGCTTTTAAACCGGGATTGTCAGCGCAGGCTGGGCGCCGTGGCACTCCTGATCCCGGAAGGGAGCACGCGTCAATTGGGATTTGGCGGCTCTTAACCCCTTCCTAGCTAGTGCCTGGTCCTCGTTTGCGGTGTGTTTGCTGAAATCGGACTTGGGAGGTGGACTGAGGGTGGAGGTAGCTTTGCCCAGTGTGAGTGACTGCGGAGTGTACGCCGTCCCGGAGCACCGAGGCACTCAGTTGAGGTCTTCACCAGACGCAGGGAGGAAATGAGAATTGTGAGGTTAAGTTCTCAAGGTGAGGTTTTCAGCACAGATTGCTGTCCAGGGTGATGCTTCCCAGAAGGTTGGCACAGGGATCAATTGGTACCGGTTCACGAGAAAGCAAGTAAAGGAGTTGAAAGAGCGTTTAAAGAGAATAACGAAAATGAGCTTATACCTGCTAAGTAGACGTAGATCCTGCAGCTGTGGAGGGCTGAGTCTCGGGCCAGGGCCTTGCCTCTGCATCCACCTTTACAGCTTTTCTGATGCTCGGTGATGTGTGTGCACGATCTCAGCCTGTGGGTTGGGGTCGCAGATTGGATATTTACATTACGATTCATAACAGCAAAATTACAGTTATGAAGTAGCATGAGGAACCGTGTTAAAGGGTCACAGCATTAGGAAGGCTGAGAGCCACTGCTCCAGAATGGTTGTAGATTCCAGTCTGCTAGAAACATGCTATAAGTTGACAGTTGTATTAATTTGCTTTTGAATGTTATTGCTACATGGTTAACTCAGGTCAGAAGTACAGACGCAGGAGCTATCAAATTCTAGGTCGTCTTGGGCTACATAGTGACAGCCTGCTTGAAAAATAACATTGAAACATTTAGTAAAACACTGATGACTTTTTTTCCCTTTAAAGGGGTTTGTGAAAGTTGTCAAGAACAAGGCCTACTTCAAGAGATACCAAGTAAGATTCAGAAGGCGGCGAGGTATGAGCAGCTTTTCTCCTGGTCTTGTTTCTGGATCAGCTTCGTGGTGGAATATCCGTCTTAAATTTTGTTGTTGTTGTTGTTCTTGCAGAAGGTAAAACCGACTACTATGCTCGGAAGCGATTAGTGATCCAAGACAAAAATAAGTACAACACACCCAAATACAGGATGATAGTTCGTGTAACTAACAGAGACATCATCTGCCAGGTGAGTTATGTTTGAGCATTGTGTGATCAGACTCCACAATTTATTTAATCGCTGTGATAGAGGTTTTCTTGGAGTTAGGTTTAAAGCTGACGCTTCAAAATGCTATTTTTGGCTGGGCGGTGGTGGCGCACGCCTTTAATCCCAGCAAGTGGATCTCTGAGTTCGAGGCCAGCCTGGTCTACAAGACCAGGTCTACTTCCAGAACAGGCACCAAAGGTACAGAGAAACCTTGTCTCAAAAAAAAAAAAAAATGCTTTTTTTTTTTTTTGGGGGGGGGGGCAGGTTTGGAAATCCTGACCCAGTTTAATTGAGTTTGGGAGAAAGGCTGGGGAAGCAGGTTTGCATGTGGTCTAGTCTCCTAATTACTCCTGCAGAGTTTGTCACACACGAGCTCCTGGCTCTTACTCTATGCCACTTTACTCATTTAAGAGGCCGGTAATCGGTTCAAAGTAGGAAGGCCCAGTTTTTTATTACTATTATTTAATGAGCACTGGTGTTTTGCCTGCATGAGGGTGTTGGGTACCCCAGAACTAGGGTTACAGACAGCTGTGAGATACCATGTGGGTGCTGGGAACTGTGCCTGGCTCTGCGAGAGCAGCATGCCCACTGAGGCATCTCCAGCCCCTGCTGTTAAAAGGACAAGCAGGATCACCACCCGGCTGTCCAGTAAGGTCCTGGATTGAAAAGCCAGCTTGTTATTTCTGTTTGAAATGGGTTTTAAAATGTACAAAAAATGTGTGGAAGCCCTCCAAGAAATGGCAGTTCCTGTATTCAGAACTTGCACGCGAGTTCTGGGTAGCTGAAATTTGCTGGCAGGGTGCACTTGCTTTCTATGCAAATTTATTAACTGCGAAGGGAGGGTTGTCTGTTCTGAGAACTGAGCACCACCTAGCTAAGGCTTAGTTGAATTTAGCCTCAAGGATATTTTAAGAGTTGGGTTTTTTGTTTTACTTGATTTTTTGGGGTGGGGAGATTTGAGACAGAATGTGTGCAGCCTTGGCTGTTCACTTTGTAGGCCAGGCTGGCCTGAACTCACAGAAATCTACCTAACTACCTCTGCCTCCAGTGCATTTGGCACCACAGCCCCGACTTTTATTTTTTGTAATTGTAACTAAGTTCTAATGTGTAGTATGTGGTTTTTGCTAAACTTCTGTGTAGTTGACAAGTGGTAAATTCTATGTGGGTGAGGATGACACACAGCTATAGATGTTCATAGAAGTCTCTTCTCCCTCGTCTTGTTAAAAGGACTAAGGTGGAACGGTACTGGAGCAACGAACACTAACCTGTTTTTTTTTCTCACCGCAGATTGCCTATGCCCGTATAGAGGGGGATATGATAGTCTGCGCCGCCTATGCACACGAACTGCCGAAATACGGTGTGAAAGTTGGCTTGACAAACTATGCTGCCGCCTATTGTACTGGCCTGCTGCTGGCCCGCAGGGTGCGTCCCCTGTGACTTGTGGGGAAAGGGAGCTGTCCTTGTGGCTTCAAGGCCATTGGCGTGGACTAGAGTTTGGTCTGCTTTGTTTCTGGATCTGTCTAGACCAGCTCTGTCTGATAGTTTTCTTCAGTGGTGGGGTCTGTGTGGTTTGCTGTCCATTGGGTATAGTTTGAGTATTTCAGATTGTTTTAATGCTTCCGAGAGCTGATGTTATGTGTTTATTTATTTGTGTGTATGAGTGGGGCACACGCCTGCCACAGCACACTGGCGGTCAGAGGACACCTGCATGGGCTGGTTCTCTTCTAACCGTGTGTTCCAGGGGTGGGTAGCAAAGTACCTTTACCCTGTGAGCTGTCTCACAGCCCAGAACTTAGCTTTTAATCTTGAATTTGAAAAGTCATTTGAGAATGGCTAGCCAGCAAAGACCCAACTACCTAGAGGTGTGTGAATCTTCTACCAGCCTGCATTAAAATTGTAGGTTAGGAGTGTTCTACTCAGATCCTTAGAATCTGATGTGATGGGATATCTATCACAGGTAGTTTATTTAGACATTGAAATTTAAGAAAATACCCGCTTATCTACATGATTGACAGGCTCTACTAGTAGGGGTGGAAATGGGAAGTCTACCTTATTTTTGTGCTCTCAGTTCTGACTGTTTTGCCGTGTAGTCGGCAAGCAATGTGTCAATGTTGACCCCATCATCCTGGGTTGTTAAAATATACTTTTTGCAGGGGGTGCGTTGCTATCTATGATAGGTAAAAACATCTTAGTGAGGCCTTGGCTTATGGTGAAGCCATAGCCAGATAATGTACCAGCAGAGGAGTAGCCCAAATTAAAACGTTATACAGCAGAGCTGCAGACAGTTGTTCTTTCAGCCTAGGATCCTACCTAAAATCTATTAAAACTACATCTGAAGATGTTGAAATTGTAGCCAAATACGACTGAAGAAATACAGAATTCACACAAGTAAATGTAAGGATCAAATTGTTCCATTGTTAGATGAAACACATTTAGGGTAGTTTGAATGCATTGAGATGGGTTTTTATGTTGCCTTCTCCGTTCATAGCTTCTCAACAGGTTTGGTATGGACAAGATCTATGAAGGCCAAGTGGAGGTGACCGGAGATGAATACAATGTGGAAAGCATCGATGGTCAGCCTGGGGCCTTCACTTGCTATTTGGATGCTGGTCTTGCTCGAACTACAACTGGCAATAAAGTTTTCGGGGCCCTGAAGGGAGCTGTGGATGGAGGCTTGTCTATTCCTCATAGGTAATAAATAGTATTCAAGGTTTCTGCCTCGACTCCAGCTTTTCATGTTTGTTAATGATTGGACGGTGACAATCATTCTGTGCCTGCTGTATGTTAGATAGCTGCACAGGAAGGGATTGTAACCTGTATTAGAAAAGGAGACAAGGTCCCTATCTGGCCCAAGCTAGTCTGGAACTTGAGGTGATAATCTTCCTGCCTCTGCTTCCTGAGTGTTGGCATTAAAGGTGTGTGTCACCACTGCCTAGCCCTGTGCATTTTCTTTTTCTGGTCAGAGTAAAAGTTGGCTTATTGAGTTGGGGGAAAATGTGGCTTTTAGAATATACATTTAGAAACAAAGCTTTCAGCTATTAATTAAGATTGTTGAGCATTGGAAATTAAGTAGATTAACTTGTAGTTTCTTGAAGTTGGTGTGATTTTTGTCAAGTAGATGACTTGATTGGCTTATAAATTGCTCCTTGAATTTCTTCATTCGTTGTGACTTTAGATAAATCGCTAATTCCTTTTATCCTGGGTACTACTGAGAAATAAAAGGATTTGAGGGATGAGTTTTGGGGCTGCTTCCTATGCCAGTGGGCAGGGGGAACATGTGCTAGAAAATAATGATGACTATTTAAAAGCCCTGATCTGAGCAGGTCGGTGGTAGCACACGCCTTTAATAATCTCAGCAAGGCGGGTGGATCTCTGAGTTGGAGGCCAGACTGGTCTGCAGAGCTAGTGCCAGGACAGGCTCCAAAGCTACACAGAAACCTTGTCAAAACCGAAAGAACCAAAAAGTGTTGATCTGGCTATGTAAATACTCGGGAGACAGAAGGGTGACTAAAGGCTACCCTGGGCCATATCTAGTTCATCCCATGAAGATGAAAAGCAAATCTGTTTCTGGAGTCTATCTTGTGGAATTCAGAGGTGAGCTGCTAGTGATGACATCCTGCTAACTGAGCAGTTAGTAGTTGGTCCTTTGACTGCATATGATGCGATAACTTGTTTCAAGACGGGACTGATGGCAGCTCCTGGGGTGAGTTCCGGGATGTCGTGGTTGCTTGTGTGTACACTGAAATATGAACATTTCATTTTAGTACCAAACGATTCCCTGGTTATGATTCTGAGAGCAAGGAGTTCAACGCAGAGGTCCATCGCAAGCACATCCTGGGCCAGAACGTTGCGGACTACATGCGCTACCTGATGGAGGAAGATGAAGACGCTTACAAGAAGCAGTTCTCTCAGTACATAAAGAACAACGTTGCTCCAGACATGGTAAAAATTTACCTGAACTGCCCGTTCACTTGAGCGAATACTAGTTTCACTGGGTTGCAATCTTAATGGGTTTATTTCAGGTGCGGAAAGGAAGGTTGCATGTTTCTCTGGGTGGATGGATAGGCTCCTGGGCTGCTGCTGCCTTACGTGGAGTTAGCACATTGGGTGGAAGGCTTCCGGGATCTCCAGTCTTGGGTGCAGACAAGGTAGCAGGGGTGGTTCCTGCTCTGCTTGCCTCAACTCGCTGGTCAGATTTTCAGTGCAGTTGTGCAAACTCGATCACTAGCTCTGCATAATGTGGCAGCGGCTAAGGGAACCAGGTTTGCTAGAGCAATTGTGGTGACAGCAATGCACGACCTCAGGCTGCTACTGAGGTGCCCATTCTGTCCCAGAACAGGTCTGCTGTTTCTCATTATTCATTCTTTAGTTTTTCTTACCAGGCTTCACTTTCTCCTGAACATAACCAGGGAAGTTGATATTCAACCAGGATTGTCTTAAGATAGTCCTGCTCCTACCTCCTAAATCCTACCCTGGTATTGGAGTTAAAGGCATGCACTACCATGCCCTACTGTGACTAACATTGTGATTTTTGGATGGAATGAAAAAATATATTTTAGAGTTTATTAATCCTTGTGAGCTGTACAGGTTGTTTGCAAAAGTAAGGGGTCAGAGGAGGTATTGTGTTTGCAAGAGTGAATTTGGTATTAGAAATCTAGGATGATGCAGATGAACTCACTGGAATAAGACACATGTGCATCGGTGGCCAACCTGGTCTCCAGAGCTAGTTCCAGGACAGCTAGGGAGGCCTACAAAGAAACCCTGTCTCGAAAACAAACAAAAAGTGTGTGTGTGTGTGTTATAGAGAGCACATCACACCATTACTAAGCTATTATCACTGTAAAGTATGGGTTGGGAAGCACCATTTTCTGTGGTCGTATGCTTTGGATATCATTTGAAACTAAATTCACAGCTTGAACTTTAAGACAGTGGTTGTGCTTATGTAGGTTTTTTCTGGGTCTTGTATTGACCTACTTACGTTGTATTTGCTCAAAACGTCACATTCCTGGGCTTTGGATGCATTTTTAAAAAGATTTATATATACACACACACACACACACACACACACACACATATAGTGCTTTACTTTGATGTATGCCTGCATAACCAAGGACATCAGATCCCATTGTAGATGGTTGTGAACCATCGTGTGAATGCTTGGAATTGAGTTTAGGATTTCTGAAAGAGGCTGAGCCATCTCTCCAGCCTTGAAATGCATGTTTCGTAGCTTCCTGTGTTCATGCCACACTGCTTTTTGGCTAATATTTTTTATTTTGTTGTATTCAGGATTAAACCCGGGTTTTTGTAGGGCTAAACATGTGCTCAACCACTGAGCTTCTATCCCAGGCTTTTTGTTGTTGTTTTGTTTTCTATGACAGGGTTTGTCTGTGTGGCTCTTGGAGCCTTGAACTCCCAAAAATCTGCCTGGCTCTGCCTCAAGTGCTGGGATTAAAGGCCACCAGCGCCAACTCCCTAGTTTATTTTTTCTGCAGCATTCTTTTTCTGTGTTCTTGTATTATTCTCTGCAGACATGATTTACAGTGTGAATGATTTTCACCTAAATCATCCCCTCATCTACATATGGGAAGCTGTATTTGTTCTCTGTTGGGAAGAACCAGGTTGTTTACTTTGCTCAGGCAGATTTTCTAGCTATGGTGGACTGTGATGGGGGGGACTTATTTTCTGAGATGGAATCTCAGCATATAAGGTACTGGGATTACATGCCTAGGCTATCACATTCAGCCAAGAAATTAACTTTTTGTGGTGGGTTTTTTGTTTTGTTTTTTTTTTTTTTGAGACAGGGTTTCACTATAGCCCTGGCTCTTTTGATACTCACTCTGTAGATCAGGCTGGCCTCACAGAGATCCGCCTGCCTCTGCTTCTTGAGTGCTAGGATTAAAGGTGTGCACCTCCACCTGGCTTTTGAACACCCCTTCTTAAAAGGGGGCTGGAGTTGATACTACAGATTCAGGATTACAACCTTGAGTTTGTTGTTTTGACGCGGGGGGAGGGTTGAGACAGAGTTTCTTCTCTCTTGCTTTGGAGGAGATTTAGAATCAAGTTTCCAGCAACAAAATTTAGTCAAATAGGTAAGGTTTGAGTTTCTACAGACTGTACTAACTACCACATAAGAATAAATGGCAGAGTATGTCTTCAGTGCTGGGAATTGCTTTAAAAAGCTTGTGTAAAGGTAGATTGTAAACCTGAAATATGCAATAAAGGAAATTGGTTTCTAGATTTGTCGTGTCGTCCCCCCCCCCCCCCCCCCTCGTGGACCTTCCTTGCCCTGCAGAGTTCCCATCTTGGGCCCTTGGTCTGGGCGTGTGCCTTGCCTTGAAAGAATGCAGGTCAGGCAGTAGATTGCGGGTAGCAGTTTATTTCTGTGAAGATAAGTTTGTTTTAGACTGGGCATGGCTGCCTCTCAACATCAGTAGACTGAGAATGCTGTGAGGAAAAGGTAGGTTACACTTTGGCATCTAAGCAGGTAACATCCGCTTAGTTCTTCAGAGAACTGAGATTGAGCAGGCAGTGAAGTACTATACCTCACTAATAGGGCATCTGAAGTGAAGGCAAATACTGTTTGCTTTGCTTTGTTCCAGATGGAGGAGATGTATAAGAAAGCCCATGCTGCTATACGAGAGAATCCAGTCTATGAAAAGAAGCCCAAGAGAGAAGTGAAGAAGAAGAGGTTTGTGTTCTACCGTTCTCTAGTAATAAGGTTTCGTCTCGCTGGTCAGATTTTCAGTGCAGTTGTGCAAACTCGATCACTAGCTCTGCATAATGTGGCAGCGGCTAAGGGAACCAGGTTTGCCAGAGCAATTGTGGTGACAGCAATGCACAACCTCAGGCGGCTACTGAGGTGCCCATTCTGTCCCAGAACAGCCTGTGTGTTTTATGACTCCTATAGAGGAAGCACTGTTACAGGGTCACAGCCCCCAGGACTGAGTTGATGACAGTAGTAGGTTTGTAGCCATTCTCGGCTGAGGATGGATGTGCTGTAGAACCTGAGGTGGGTGTGGTGGCACAGTTTGATCTCAGCACTCAAGAGGTTGAGGCGTGAGGATGCCATGAGTACAGTCACTTAAAGGAGAGGTTGATTGATATATCTCTGAAAACCATCTCCAGATAATGAGGTTTTCAGCCTCATCCAGTTACAAAGTCTGTTGCTTTTCAGCTGAACTTGGGAGCTGTGTTCCTGCATTTCTTACTTTTCACTTTGTTCTGTAGGTGGAACCGTCCCAAAATGTCTCTTGCCCAGAAGAAAGATCGGGTTGCTCAAAAGAAGGCAAGCTTCCTCAGAGCTCAGGAGCGGGCTGCTGACAGCTAAAGCAGTTTTCTATGAAGAGTTTTTCATAAAGATAATAAACTTATTGACCAAGCAGCCATTTCTGTGTTGGCTAAGCTGTTATTATGAAACTGGGGGATTAGCATGAAGTCCTGAAATCAGAGGTGTGGAACTCTCGGGTCCACGGCCTCTGCTGGGCTTGAGGGCAAGTGTAACCATATCTGGTGGCAGTTTCCCCACCTCGACAAAACAAGCTTAGTTATTTTTCCAGAAAAGCCATCTTACATGGATTCCAGCGGATCTCGGGTTTCTAGTCTTCCTGGAGGAATCGCTATCCGTTAGCTTGTCAAATCTGGTAAGCTACAGACCCACGATCGTTAGGATACAGTTCTCCAATGAGAAGAAAATACCTCAGAGTCGATCTTGACAGCAAACCAGTGTGAACCCATGGCTGGAAGATTCGAGAATATCAAGTTCAGATTTTAATAATTTAAACAGAAAGGGTTGTGGGCTTTTCTAGGCTTAGTTTTTATTTATTGGTTTATTGGTTGGTTGGTTTTTCAAGGCAGGGTTTCTGTGTATCAGTTCTGACTGTCCTGGAATTCACATTTTAGACCAGGCTGGCCTTTAACTCACAGAGGTCCGCTTGCCTCTGTTCTGGAGATTAAAAGCGTGCACCACCACTGCCTGGCCTTAAATTTTATGCAGATCTTGAAAGGTATGTGCCAGACTTGGATATACATAGAAAGATAACTTAAAAGGGTCCAGTATTAAATCTTGAATTTACAAGTTTTATAAACCGGGTGATAAATTTATGCCTCCTAAGAAGTAACTCTTGGTTCCACAAGAAAAAATGGTCTTTGATTTATTTATGCTGTCAAAATAGCCTCAATTTATTTGTCAGCTGAGGTGGTTCGGGATTTGAACCTCTTAAAATGTCAGGCTCTGCATTATGGTACTGGGCTTCATGAAAACAGTTACTTAAGTACATCCCCAGCATAAGGTAATACCTGCTGACTGAGTCTAAGATGACCCCATCAGATCTTCAGGTTAATTCCAGTCAGTGGCAACTTCATGTGAAGCTAAGAGTTGCTCCCAACGTTCTAAACTCCATATGAAGTTAAAATGTGTAAGTATAATACAACAAACCAGTCTTTTAATAAAAGGAGTCATTTTAATTTACCTGTGTGGCATTTTTAATTTGAGTTAATGTGCAGACTTTTTACCATGCTAAAACATTAGTAAACTCATAAATTTCCTTGTTTACACAGCAGCTTCAATGCAAACAATGTGTCCAGCAACGGGATTTGCCAACAGATCCACAGAGCACTCACTGTTTATGGAATGAGGCTTTTCACAGCATTAATTTCAGTCAACATATTAAGAGTGAATGTACTTATGAAAGGGCAGGGATGAGTTTTGAACATATCTTGGCCCTACACCTGCCGTTACTGTCAGCACATTTCAGGTGATAGCTTCATAGGCTCCGGGGAGAGAAGCCATTCTTTTAATGGCTTAAATGTTCTTAAAATTAATGTAGATTCTTGATGATGGCAATGCTATCCAAAAGAACTAAGAGTCATTTGTGTAGGAAATTTTCTTCCACAACAATGTTTTTAGGTTATTTAATATCAAAGAATGTTCCATTTCCATTTGATTTGCTGTGACTTTGAGAGCAATACAAGAATAGAGCTGCTTTTCCAGTTCTTCCCGGATTTCACTCGGAGCACCATGCAGTAAGTAGTCTTTGAGTAGCTGACAGGCTTTTGCCAGGTTTGGCTGTATTACTTCTGAAGTGCATTTCATTGTACTCTGGTCACAGCTAGTTCTGCAGTCTGTACCATAGACGCAGTCCAGGTCAGACTCGCAGTGGCGGTCCTTAATAAGCTCCTTTAGGTTGGTCTCGGGCACAACCTTCCTCATGTCCACCATCTTCAGGTCGTACTTCTCATTGTACCCTAGGTTTCTGGCACTAGTGTCACACATGAGGAAGTTTCCGTAGGGGCCGTGGAAAACGTCCTCCACGAACTCTAGAAGTCCTATGGCTATCTTTGCCTTTCTAGGCCAAGACGGTGTGAACAGCTGATCCATGCTCCTTCTGAACCCAGATGGGATAAAAAGTTCAATGACCCATGGAAGACTTATTCCGTAGAGAGAGGTATATTCAACGCTTTCCATCACATAGAGATCACCACAGAACCCCATTAGTTTGGGGGTGTGTTCTTTATCTTTAAGTATGACCATCAGAAGAAACTCATTCAGCTGGAGAAGGGCCCATGCTGACTTGGCTTCTCCTAAGGAGACCTGGCCATCTCTGTCTCCGTCGGCCACTGTCAGGATGAGGTTGACCAGTTCAGAGAGGTTTCCTTGGTCACCTAATTTTGCCTGTCAAGATAAAGATTTGTTGAGTTACAAAGAAGGAATAAAAATTAGGATCCTTAATTTAAGCTTGGTATCTTAGCAAGTAAGTCTGAATATAAAAAAAATGCGGAAATGTTCTTAGTGAGTCTAGAGTACCCTGTGTGGGGGCCTGAATTTCATCTCTAGTCCAAAACAAAACCAAAGGCCTCTGATAGAATCAGTTTGTAGGTCACGTCACTGTGCTGGCAGTTATCCTGCCACAGAAAGAAAGAATGCCCTACACCTCCCAAATACTGAGCGTGATTATCATGTATACTGTGGGGGGCACACATGATTGTCATGTATACTGTGTGTGTCTGGGCACACATGCAGCGAATGTATGGACTTGGTGTGGGGTGGAAGTTAGAGGAGAGCTTGTGGAAATCAGTTCCCTCTTTGTACCGTGTGGGTTCTGGAGATTGAATTTGGCGGCAAGTGACTTAGAATTAAAAAGTAAATTATTTCTAGTTACTATTTTTTGAAAATAAAATCTAGAAAAAAAATAAGAAAAACCTAAACAGCTTTTCTTTCTTTTGAGATGGCCAACTGTAGGCCTGAACTGCTTCTCTTGTCTTTGCCTTCCAAACCCTGGGATTATAAACATTCACGAACATGGATTTAAATAATTTCAAATCCAATGTAATGGTGCAAACCTATAATACTAAAAATAATACAGAAAGCTGAGGATTACAATTCAAAGCCTGTCTGGTCAATTTAGTCTGTTTCAAAATAAATTTTTTTTTTTTTTTTTTTTTTTTTGGTTTTTCGAGACAGGGTTTCCCTGTAGTTTCTAGAGCCTGTCCTGGAGCTAGCTCCTGTAGACCAGGCTGGCCTCGAACTCAGAGATCCGCCTGCCTCTGCCTCCCGATCAAAATAAATTTTTAAAAAGACAAAAAGGAGTTGGGTGATGCTGGAGCACACCTTTAATCCTAGTCCTTAGGAGGCAGGGGCAGGCAAATCTCAGCTCAAGGCCAGCCTGGTCTACAAAGTGAGTTCCATGACAGCCAGGACTACTACACAGAGAAACTCTTGTCTCAAAAAACAAAACAAAAGATAAAAGGGAAGGGCGAGGGATATAGCTTAGTGGTCCTTGGTTCATTCCCCCATATAATGGGGTCCAGGTATTGAGACTACATTAGTTTTATTTCACTTTTTGTATCAGATTTATTACTTATGTAGGCCAGGCCGGCCTGGAACTTAACTATGTAGCCCAACTAAACTGGCCTCAAACTTGAGGCGACTTTCCTGCCTCACCTCGGTCTTCCAAGTAGCTGAATTACAGGTATAAGATGCTGTGCCTGGCTCTTGTTATCAACTGAATGTCAAAATGTGCAGCAATAGCCACTCAATTCTGTTTATAGCTATTATAAATAATATAAAGGTTACCATCCATTTTTTTCCCTTTTATTGGGATCATTTCTTCAGGACGGAGGCTCGAAAGGAAAGCATGCCAACAATACAATGAGTTAAGACAGGGTCCTGCGGGTTCCTCTGTGTGAACCCAGCTTCACGCTGCAGGTGTGACTAGACACACTCACCTTAAAGAGACTGTAGACCATTTCTTTGAATTTCTGCACAGTAGTTCCCCTGGTTGGTTTATCAAATAGCACTACTTCTTTTCTTGGCTCCAATTCAGTTCCAAAATCAAGATGAAGAGCCTGTTCCATCTGACATTTCACAACACCTGGTAGATTATCCCAAATCCCTAAATACATCTTCATGAAAAAGAATGGTAAATTACATTACGTACCATACGAGAGGAGACGGCTGCATTTTTTCAGGGTCTCCTCCTCTACAAAACATAAGCAAGCACTGAACCACTGTGTAGATCCGTGACTGGGTAGCCCAGGTTGGTCTCAAATCCTCTGGCCTTAATCTCCGGAATGCTACCACACACCAGCATACCTGGCTCCTGACTTCATTTCTGAATGCGAATCTAAAGTATTCCCAAAGCTTCTTCCTTAAAAAACTTCCTTTAATCCCAGCACTCGGGAGGCAGAGGCAGCCTGGTCTACAAGAGCTGGTTCCAGGACAGCCAGGAGAAATAAAAAAAACAAAAGACAAACAAAAACAGCGCAGCTAAGATTTAGAATCTCTCTAGGCTGTTCAGGCTGTTGGCAAACAATGACCATTAAGTGGCTATGTATCAAATTAATATTATATAGTATTTACTACATTTTATGCAAGGCTAGCTTCCCTGCAAATGGTGTGTTAAATGCAAAAATGGTTATTAAGCTTGGAGCAAAGTCAACTGTAAAAGAAACTAGAAGACAATGTGAGGAGCAAGGAGTGTGTGCCGAGGGTATTACAGGCAGCACAGCAAGGGTCTTCAGCGACGCCCAGGGTTGAGCCTGCTGGAGCTCGTAGGAGCCCGTGTGTCATGGCATGTCTGGACGCCACCACATTCAGGAGCTGTATGCCTTAACTCTGATCAGGTCCAGTCTCGTCTTTCTGTCCCATTTCTCCATTTGGGATGGGATTTTTTTTTGTGTGTTTGTTATTTTTTGTTGTTTTATTTTCCTTTCTAAGATGGGGATTTTCGTTATAGATTTTCGTTCACTTGCTCTGTGAACCAAGCTGGCCTTAAACTCTGCCTTTGCCTCTCTCATGCTGGGATTAAAGCTGTGTGCCACAACACCTGAACTTAGTTTGTTTTCTGAGACAGGGCTTCTCTGTTCTGTAGCTCTGGCTGTCCTGGAACCTGCTACACAGACTAGGCTGACCTTGGACTCAGAGATGTGCCTGTTTCTGCTTCCCAAATGTTGGAATTAAAGGTGTTTTCCAACACCCACACACACACCAGAAGCTGAACTTTGTTTTAACAGAAGGCCCCTGAATTTTCCTTCCCTAAAGCAGCTGAGGCCTTGGGACTCTGGCTGTGGACTTCACTGTAAGGTAGACAGGAGCCTAGGAACAGATCGGCCCTGGGGAGCTCAGGCTGTGCCTACCCCTGGATTACCCCCATCTTATAAGGCCTTACTCTGAGCCCCCACAGATAGCTGGCCACCACCATCCGCAGCACTCCAAGGGGCACAAACTGATGGATCATGTTTTTTTTTTGTGCCAATAAATAATGGCACATCAAAATATACCAAATCATATTCGGAACCCCAGACAGATGGACTTTCAGTTACACCAGGTGGAAGTCCTTCATAGGGGATTATAAAAAAAGCCAAACCTCAAGACTGAAGTCTGGCAGGCAGGCTGACTCATTACCCAGTCATTTGTCCTGAACCTCATCCAGGAAAACTGCAATAATCTTGTTTTTTCTTTATATTGTTTTAATTAATGATAAGTTCTTCTGCATCATATTTATCAGCTTTTTATGGCTTGTGATTTAGTTCATTCTCCTATGCCTACAGTTTCATTCCTCTTGAAGTGTGAGCTCAAATGTTATCTTTAAAAACTTTCCCTGAAAACCAGCTTGATTTATGGTGCTGACCCATTCATCTATTTTTGAGATAAGAACTCATGAATCCGAAGCTGGCCTCAAGCTGGCTATGTAAACAAAGGTAACCTTAAACCTCTGGTCCTCCTGGCTCTACCCCTTGAGAGCTGAGAGTACAGGAATCTGCCGCGCCATGGACAGAACCCAGGGCCTTGTGCAGGGTAGGCAAACGCTCTACCATCTGAGCCCCAGCCCCAGCACGGTGAGTACCAGCTCCCAAGCACATCTGTCTCCACCTCCTTTGCTATTTCACCTTGTGTTTTTCCAGATAGAACAGTACACTGATAATGATTTTATTATCTATTTGTTCATCTATGAGCTGTGTGTCTCCCACCCTTCTGGGCAATGCCGGGTGCTTAAGGACAGCTGTCCGTCAAGAAGCACTCCTCCAGGACGCTGGGGAGGGATGCACAAGTCTCTGTCCCACTGTGTCAGGGTCTGTCCAGGTAGTTCCTCCGTCTCAGCCCCCTGTGTGCTTGGATCGTAGACATGCGCCACCATGCCTTCCTACATAAATACCTACTGGATGAAAGTATCAAACCACAAAACCTGGACAGGAGCTTGTATGTAGTCCTGTCTGACCTGGAATTTGCTGTGTAGACCAAGCTGGGTTGGACCTGAAATCCTTCCTGATACATGCACACCATGTTTAGCTTCAAGACTTTTTGTTTTGTTTTTCCAGCAGGGTTTCTTTGTGTAGTCTTGGCTGTCCTGGAACTAGCTTTTGTAGACCAGGCTTTTACTTTAAGGGGAATTTTGAGTTCACTAGCCAGGTACAGTGGCACATGACTGTAGAGACAGCCCTTAGGAGTTGGAGACAGACAGATTAAGAAAAGCTATAGCC
Source organism: Arvicola amphibius (assembly GCF_903992535.2). Taxonomy (NCBI): domain Eukaryota; kingdom Metazoa; phylum Chordata; class Mammalia; order Rodentia; family Cricetidae; genus Arvicola; species Arvicola amphibius. The sequence continues at coordinate 957,262 of NC_052047.1, read as the reverse complement.
ACAGAGAGAGTCGGAGGCCAGTCTGAGCCACATGAGACTCTGCAGCAAAAAACAATAATTAATGATGATGGTGGCTGGACCTACTGAATTCTGGAGTGTTTACTGAATGTCCATACCTGGTTGCTGGGCTTGGTGGACAGGCATTTCCCAAGGTACAGTGTTTATTGAATGTCCATACCTGGTTGCTGGGCTTGGTGGACAGGCATTTCCCAAGGTACAGTGTTTCTGTGGCACAGAGGCTGCTGCACGCAGGTCCGTCAATCACTCCCGTCTTGTATTTGTCACACTGGAAACCAGGAAATGAAGAAGTAAATGTTCATATGTAGAACTATCTGAAGGATCAGAGTAACCAAGAGGTACAGTCTTTAAGAGAAAATTCTCAGCCGGGTGGTGGTGGCGCACACCTTTAATCCCAGCACTCGGGAGGTAGAGGCAGGTGGATCTCTGTGAGTTCGAGGCCAGCCTGGTCTACAAGAACTAGTTCCAGGACAGGCACCAAAAACTCCAGAGAAACCCTGTCTCGAAAATCAAAAAAAAAACAAAACAAAAAAAAAAAACAAAAAAAAAAAAAAACAAAGAGAAAGTTCTCAAGCCAGAAGGTGATGTTGCACACCTTTAATCTAATCCCAGCATTCCGGAGGCAGAGACAGGCAGATCTCTAAATTCAAGGCCAACCTGCTCTACAGAGTGAGTGATTAAGAGAGAGGAGGAGAGGAAGATCTAATGAAAGGAGCTCAGGTTTTGGATTTAGACAGACCTGCCGGGATTTGAATTTAAGCGTTGTTATTTAGCAGCTCTGTGAGAAGCTAGCTACTGGAGTGTACACAGAATTTTGGAAGCATCTTTCCCACTCATCATGGTCTTAAGTAGTATGATTTCTACTTCATCCAAGAAGAGAAGAACTATATTTTCAAAAACTTCACCACAGCAACCTGGGCTACAAGGTTGACTTCTAGGCCAACCTGGATGAGAATGAGATCCTACTTTCCAAGAGGAGAGGGAAAAGGGGGAGCAGGAAGAAGAAAAGGAAGGAGAAGAGGAGAGAAGGGGAAACAAGGAGAGGAGGAAGGAGGAGGGAGAAGAAATCTGAAAGGATATTTCAAGGCATAATTTGGGTTGAGGTAGAATTCAAAATGAAAATGCAGAATATTCATAGTGGAAAACAATTAAAACGTGTAGGATACAACTAGCACATCTCTTAGAGGGGGATTTACAGCTTTAAATGCAAGGCTGAAAAAACAAGAAACTATACTGAATCATTAAAGAGGCTCAGACTTGAGGCTTACACTAAGTTAAGCCTAAAGAGCTCACAAAGCCCTAGCACTAATGGGAGCAGAGCAAATTCCTCAAGATGCAGGAGGTGCAGGAGCAAAGAAGCAACACGTGCAGGAAAACCCAGCAATATCCAGAGCTCTGTCTTTAGAAACTTAAAGCAGAAGCCTCAGCAGACCTGACCATGAACACAGGAGAAGAGACAAAAACAAACATTAACAGGGAAGCTCTGGGTGGTGGTTGGGAAAAATACAAATAACTTCATGGCAATATATTTGAAATGAACAAGTTTTTAGAAAAATATAAATAACAAAAATAATGCCAGAATATGCAGCAAAGTTGAACAAAATTAATAAACTATTTGAAAATTTTTGTCCTACACAGGTTTCACACTGTAACCAGGCTGAGCTGGAACTCAGTAAGTACCTATGCTTGAACATGTGGCAATCCTCCCGCACTGACCTCCCAAGTCCAGGACTACAGCCATGAGCGACCTCGCTACTCGGGAATATTTTAAATAATGAAATCAGAACTGGCGGGGGGAAAAGGGAATTGCTGGAGGAGGAAGCATGAGGAAGAAATGAGGAGAAAGAATTAGCACACAGTGTACGATACCTATGTATGAAGAAACCATTACTTTGTATGCTACCTAGCCACATAGACACATATGTTTGAATTCTTAGTCCCCAGCTGGTAGAACTGTTTGGGGAGGATTAGGAAGTGTGGCTGTGATGGGGAAGTGTGTCACATCTCAACAGCCCATGCCGTCTCCAGCTCCTGGAGAACAGGCTGCAATGCTCAGCTACTGCCCCAGCACCATGCCTGCTTTCCTGACGCCATGCTTCCCACAGGAAGTCATAACTCATCCTCTGAAACCATAAACCCCAACAACTCTTCTATAAATTGCCTTGGTCACGTGATAAGTGTGCCTTGTCACAGCAATAAAAAGGAAACTAACCCCAGCATTTGGGAGGAAGAGGCAGATAGATCTCTGTGAGTCTGAGGCCAGCCTGGTCTACAAATAGACTTCCAGGACAGCCAGGGCTGTTACATAAAGAAACCCTGTCTTGAAAAACAAAATAACAACAAAAAAGACGAAGAACCTTCCTTAAGAAGTTAATGAAAAACGCAAGACACACACACAGTTCTGAACCAATACAGTGAAATATCTGTCCAGCATATATGAGGGTTCATTTCCTACACTGCATACCCAACAACAACCAAATCAGTAACCAAAACTCTTGCTCCAATGAGAACAGGTCTAGATCTAGAGGTCCTCTGAACGCTGCCACGGAGCTCTGTTTGCAGACATGGAACCTGGACCCAGTCAGCCTCCAGGGCTGTGCTTTTAACCAGCAGGTAAAGCGCCAGACTGACAAGCTGGACCGGAACTAGCAGAGCAGGTTTAAGGTTGACCCAGCAGGCACAACTCCTAGAGTCCCCACAGAAGGTCTCTGGTCCCCTCCCTCCCTCCCTCCTTCCCTCTCTCCCTCTCTCCCTCCCTCCCTCTCTCCACCTAAGCCAAGATGGAGCCACAACTTTGTGCAATGCCTGATACATCATCAAAAACAGACAGAAGTACCTGCCAACAGGGAGCTGAGGGAACACGCTGGGCTCTCACCGAGGTGTAGCACACTATCATAAAGAACCTCTGGGGCAGGACTGACAGTTGCCTTCTTCAGCAGTCCCGACCTTCAATTCTCCAATCCTAAGATCGCTCTGTTTAAAAAACATCCCTTTCTGGACACTTCCCTTTCCGCATGAAGAACTGCCGCCTGCTCCTGGGCCTACATCCTTCCCCCCTTTTTTACGTGTATCCCCAGGTCTGAGATCATCTGTCGCCTGGCTATCTTGTGTCCTGGAACGTAAGGTGACTTGAAGGCACAGGCCACCACGGGCATCTGTGAAGTGGCCCTGCCCTTGCACACTGTACAGCACTGAAAGTGCTCCACAAACATTTATTAGTTTCCAGTGTAAGGACACAGTGATTCTGACTGGGAGTCAAAGGCAGGGGAGCACCTGCAGTACCAGCTGTTCACTGAGGTCAATAGAACTGTATTCCCTTTTTAAAAAATTACTATGAAAAACATATTACTTTCCCATAATATCTAAGTTCCTTTTTGTTTTCTTCTTACAAAGTCTCTTATTGGTAAACCACTAAGCAGCAACCAGTCCAGAATACAGCTGTAAGGATCAGATTGGTTGTGAGCACAGGCCTCAACCCAAGCCTGCATCAAAGAGGCAGTCACAGAACAGGCTCTTCAGCATGTGGTTTCCTACCATAAATCAAAGGCGAACGTCCCACACATATGTGTGAAAAAAGCAGTTGGCTTCATAAAACTACAACCATTCCAAGTAATGTCTACAAAAGTGTTCATCTGTGCATCAAAATAACCAATAATTATTAAGTAATTTTTTAAAAATTAAAATTAAAATCAAAAGACTTTACTACTACTCTAATAAACAGCACTTGTTGCCTTTGCCTGCACCTACCTCATAGTATCAGAAGAGGGCACTATTTACCTTTCTTTTTACAAAACCCACTTGTCCTGACCGAATCCTGCCCCAAACTACAGACTGGACCACAAGGGGGCAGTAACAACAAGCAATGCATATAGTACTTGGCTTTTAAATATTTTCAAAAATCCATGATCTAAAAATGTATTTCAAATGCCACTTTCAGATTGCTGCTTTTCCTTAACAAGACTAAAAACCAGGCACACACAGAGACACATACATCCAGACACACACACACACACACACACACACACACACACACACACACACGTATATAGACAGATACTGGCATACATATAGCACAGATCCACAAATACAGACACACAGATACCCACACACATACACACAAAGAGATACAGATACAAGACACACAGATATATACACACTGCAGAGAGACAGACAGTCGCACAGGCAAACACAGGCACGCATGTGCACACGCACACACACAGAGCAGAGGTACGCTTGTCACAATGCCTGAAAACAACATTTTCTCTATCCCCTCTCACGTATTGCCAGCCGTCACCATTCCAGCGCTCTGTCTTAAGCTTTTCCATCTTTTCCTCTACTGACTTCCTCTCACACTTTAAAGATGCCCACGCCAGGCCAAGCTAAATAAAATTCTGTTGTGCATTACTGTCTAATCAAGAACATGGCTCCCAATGGCTTCAATTCAGTCTATCTTATGATTATTGCTTTATGTAATAAATCATTATCCTTGGGAATTGAATCTCAAAAGACACGAATTAGATTTGGAGTCCCTGGGACCACTTAGTGCCTTTGTTTAAAAGGTGTGTTCCTCTAATACTCACACAGGGCCACTGGCCAGGGGCACACCTCAACAACTACAGACAGGGTCTTGAACCCCCATCAGAGGAGCCAGTCAGAGGATGGAACCTTGTGGCCCTGAGAAATACACAGAAGTACTTCTCCCGCTCCAGCTAATGAAACAGGGCATGACTAGGAAATCCTGCCTACAGAGTCCAATTATACAAGATTTCTGTATGGCTGAACACCAAACAGGATTGACTGAAGTAATCCAGCAGTTAGGGAATTATAATTATGTACTAGTGAAGAGGGAGCATAACTGGAAAAGGGGAGGCTCCTTCCAACCAGGGAGAGTGGTCGCTCTCCTTTTCAGAAGTGGCTTCTCACCTTACAAACTCTGCAGGCTGACTTTGGTTTTCCTCGAGACCCTACTTAACTCCAACTGCTTTTTCTAGTTTTCAGAGCCTGTTATCAAGCTCAGAGTGGTTCACAGGTAGAATCCCAGCACTTCAGAGGCTGAGGCAGCAGGGCCAAGGCCAGCCTGGGTTACATAGCGATTTCTAAGCCAGTCTGGGCTACAGAGAGATCCTGTCCCTCCTCAACCCACTTCACCCCCCCCCCCCAAAAAAAAGGAGGAAAAATCTTCTTTTACAGGTAACCAAGTCCTAGCCAAGTCCAAGGTTTGGTGGCTTCTACATGGCTCTCGTTACTCCCTGGCCTGTGCAAATCAGCAGTGTTCTCAGGGAGGAAATGCTGGGTAAGCCTGACTCCCAGTCTGGGGAAGAAACACTCCCTTGCTGTGGCCCAGATACTTCTATTCTATAAGGCTCTGGGAGGTTTTGTTTTGAGACAGGTGTCACTATGTAGCCCTGGCTGGACTGGAACTCGCTATATAGAGCAGTCTGGCCTTGAGCTCACAGAGATCCACTGCCTCTGCCGCCCAAGAGGAACTACCTCCTCTATAAGCTTTTCTCTCTGTTCTGCTTACTACCGTCTCTCTGTTGGCAACGTCTTCTTTCTTTAGATTTTTTTACAGTACAACTATTTGTAGCACAGACTAAGTCATCTTAACCTGATGGGATGGTCTTTTGTTGTTGAAGTTTGGCACTTGAGACAGGACCTCATGTAGCCTAGGCTGGACTCAAGCTCACTATGGAGCAAGCAGATAGACTTCCTATCTTCCTGCCGCCACTCTCCAAGTGCTTTCTGAAATATATTTCATTTATTATTTGGGAGGAGGGGGCAGATGCACGAGCACAAATGTGCATTCAATTCCCCCCTCCTATCTTTACGTGGTTCTCAGGGACTGAACTCAGAACCCTAGGCTCGCATGGATAGTACTCTCCCTGCTGAGTTGGCCCCCCTCCACTTTTTAAAATAGGGTTTCGCTATTCCTCAGGCTAGCTCAAATTTGAAATCACCTTGCCCCAGTATTCAGTCCTGGGATTACAGGTGGGTGCCACCATACTGGCTATGCTGTGTTTGTTTTTCCTGTGTCGGCTTGGCTGGGCTACAGTTGTTAGTTACTAACCCAGTCCAGATGCTCCTGTGGGGGTTTGTGGATGGAGTTAAAGTCCATCGTCATTGACTTTGGGATCTGATTCAGTTCAATGGAGGGATTTAGGGAAGCTCTGCCTGTGGATAGCATCTTCAGGCCACGCCCACACTCCAGCCCGCCCTTCCTCACTGGACAGCATCTTCAGGCCACGCCCACACTCCAGCCCGCCCTTCCTCACTGGCCACCCTGTGGGTTGTGTTTATTTCTGAAACAGTCTCATCCTTCCCAGGCTGGACTCAAGCTCCCTACTGTCGCTAAGAATGACGTTGAACTCCGGATCACCCTGCTTCTCCCAAGGGATGGGATCACAAGTGAGTGCTACACGTTCGTGAGGGGCTGGGGACTGACACACGCTCGGCCAGTGCTCACCAACTGAGCCACGTCTACAGCCCCTTCCCCACAGATCTGGGACTTGACTAATCTGACGATCTTTTATAGTTGGTTTTGCTTCTCTGACAGGACTCTGACAAGACATTTTATCATATATTTCCATGTTTGTTATATCTATCTTCTCAGCCATACCCACGGGCAGGCAGAAGAGAAAATAGTAAATGTAACGGTGATATGGTCAAATGGAGTGCACACATTTTTAACCCCAGTGCTTGGGAGAGAGAGAAGTGGACCTCCCTGAGTCTAACTATTCCACACAGAACAGCAGATGTAGTAACATACAAGAGAGATAATCCACTCAGACTCCATATCTCTAAACAAGAATGACTGGACTGAATAAAGTGTACACATTGCTGAAAATTTTGAAAAACTCCTTAGGCAAATATTATGCAACTAAAACCCTGGAGGATAAATCTAAAATGTATTATAAATCTAAAATTACATTTTAAGGCAGTGAGGGGCTGGTTCAGATTTTTTTCTACATGTATATTGTTAAAATTTTAATATCTGTATGAATGGCTTTCCTTTTCTTTACTTTCAACTTTTAAAACATTTAAAATATGTCTCTCAAATAATACAGTTAGACTCTCCATCCCACCCCCTGAAATAGGGCTTCTATGTGAAATAGTCCTAGCTGTCCTGGAACCCACTGTGTAGACCAGGCTGGCCTTGAACTCACAGAGATCCGCCTGCCTCTGCCTCCTGAGTGCTGGGATTAAAGGCATGCGTCACCACCACCCAGATTTGTTTGCTGTTTCTGTTTTGAGGCAGGGTCTCACTCTGTACCTTAGGCTGCCCTTGACTTTGTTACACTTTTGTCTACACTGATCCTTCCAAGTGCTGCAATCAGAGGCCAGTGCTCCTATATTGAACTTTAGATTTGATTTTTAGAAGATAGCCAACAAACTTTGTATGAAAATATCTGTTCCATTTACATTTAATGTAATTACCAACAGCAAATGTAAATATACTGCAGCTGATCCTACAGTGAGCCACTCAAAAATCCTTTAGGACTCGAGCAGATAACTGAACAGCTACCGGAACAGACGTAGTAAGCTCTCTGATCTACGATCTGCTTTCCGTTAGAGTGGGCCTTTGAACAGGCCACGCTTCTTTGTGAGGGTGGACCTCTATGCCCATGAACTGGCCAGTGACAGGGTTCAAGGGCTGGGTGGATATTTGCAAGGTCATCCCAGCTCCTGAGTTCTCTCTGCGTGTGTGCGCATGTACAAGTGCACGCATGTGGACCCAGAAGACCACTTCAAGTTCTATTCCTCTGGCACCAATTGCAAAATGACAGCATTAAAATAAAGCTGTGAGAAAATCATGTACTTTAGGTTTCAAAGAATTTGTAAAACAACTATCCAGTTATGCTGGAATCACATCTGTCTCTAGGTCTTACAGTTAAAGGGAAATTAGGGCAGACAATAGTGAGGCACTTCAGTGGTATGTCACAGTGGCAGGGCACATGCCAACAGATGCCTTGTGTTTAATAAGATATGAGTACAAGATAAAATCCTAACCCTCACTTCTGGCTCCATCTCTGAGGGTAGTCGCTCTAACATTACCAGATGGCGTGAACGGGCTCTCCTGGAATGGGGTTGGCAGGGTGCATTTTCTTCTAACCAAGTGCAGTCATTGTCTCTCAGAGATGTGAACATGCACTACTACATTAAAGATACTGAGATAAATATTCAGTAATGATAGTTGCTTATTTCTGTTAAATATGTTGAACAAAGAATACTTGACTCGGAGATTATACGTATTTGTGTGTATTGCTGTGTGAACACACGTTTGTGTGCGTGTGTGTGTGTGGCTATGCCTGCATGTGGGGACCATCAGTGATACCTTCTCCTATCATTTCCTTCCTTTACTGATCTCATGGACGGGCTAAACTGGCTGGCCATCAAGCATCTGAGTCCTCCTGTCTCTGTTTCCCTGACTGAGGTTTTAGGCATGTATCCCTGTGTTCGGCTTTTTACGTTGGTGTCACGGATCCAAGCTCAAGAGTTTTACCCAATGAGCCATCTCCGAGCCTGACAATACTTATTTCAGTATGATTTCTTACTTTCATTTCTGCTCAAATATTGGCTCTGTAAGAGCAATGCACTGTTCCTGTTGTATACATGTATAGGTGTTGTATACATGTATAGATGTGTATCTGAGACGACTGGCCTGGGTAAAGTGACATCCAATAATCACAGAACCACTAATGGCTTATAACTACAGGAATCCTAAGAATTAGTCCTCCTCCTTCTCCTTCTTTGTCTCCTCTTCTTTTGAGATAGTTTCTCATCCTCATCATGTATCCGTCTTACACTGAACTTATGATCCTCCTGCCTCAGTCTCCTTCGAGCTTAGCAGTCACAAGGCATTACTACTGAAAATATAATTGTATGAAGGGGCCAGCAAGATGGCTCAGTGGGTAAAAGTGCTTGCCAAAAAGCTCTGGTGATCTGAGTTCAATCCCAGGTGCAGCGGCTCACACACATCTGTTACCTCAGCACTCCTAAGTGAGGGGAAGACAAGGAGAATCAGCTCACACAGACAGCACAGCAGAGAGCAGTGGCAAAAACAGGAACACAGAGGAAGAAGAGAACTGAAAGCTGTCCTCTGACATTCAAAGCCACACGCTTGCACACACACATGCATGTGCACACACACATGTTCTCTCATGTACACATACACACGCTTATGAGAAGGACACGGTTTGGAGGTATGCACCTGCTTGGATGCCTTAGGTCCTTGGTTTAAGCCTAAGTCCCACAAAAACAGAACAAAACAAAAATAAACATATAGTTCTGAAGTAAGTGTTTTGATATATATTGAAAGGTATTATAGAAAATAAGGAGTTAACTTAGTCAAACCTCAAGTATTTAAAATAAGAGTGCTCCACAACCAGCAAATACTGCTGCTAATCTTGAACTGATAAAATAACTTTTATAAAATATATTGAATCACTAGGAGAAAAAACTAAGTGATAAATATATACACTTTATATAAAATTTTATGTTTGATATGACTTCATTCGTTAAAAATATGTACCCTAAAATGGGTGTGGTGGCACACATCTTTAATTCTAGCACTTGGGAGGCAGAGGAATGCACATCACTGTTGCACAAATTCGAATTCGTCTTAATAAATAAAAATCTGGAGTCAGATATTAGGGATGACAGCTGAAAGATCAGAAAAGTGTGCAGCCAGCCACTAGAGGGGCCTTTTACCTCTACCAATGCTCAGACTGAAGGGGCGGTCGATTTTATCAGTTCAAGATTAGCAGCAGTATTTGCTGGTTGTGGAGCACTCTTATTTTAAATACTTGAGGTTTGACTAAGCTAACTCCTTATTTTCTATAATACCTTTCAATATATATCAAAACACTTACTTCAGAACCATATGTTTATTGTTGTTCTGTTCTGTTTTTATGGGACTCTCTACTAATTCTCAGACTGCATGCTCAGACTACATCCGAGCTCCTGTCTCCACCGCCTTATATTCCTCTCTCTGCCCAGCCATATCTATCACTTCTGTCTCCACCTTCCTAGTGCTGGGTTTAAAGGCCTGTGACGCTCAAGTACTGAGATTAAAGGTGTGAGCCACCACCTCTGGGCTCTGCTCTCTTTGAGACTGGATCAGTCTAGTGTAGCCCAGGGTGGCCTTGAACTCACAGAGATCCACCTGCCTTTGTCTCCTGAGTGCTGGGATTAAAGGTCTGTACCACCATTGCCTGGGCTCTGTGGCTAACTAGTGGTTTAGTTCTGCACTCTGATCTTCAGCCAAGTTTTACTTGTTAGATCACAAACAAAATATCCCTACACATCTCTGAATTCGAGGCCAGTCTAGTCTACAGAGCGAGTTCTAGGACAGCCAGGGATACATAGACACTTTCTTAAAAACAAACAAAATCAAACAAAAGTATTTTAGAAAGTCTATACATACAACACTTATATGCTAAACATTTAAAAATATGATTTCAAATTTCAAATACATTTGAAAACTAAAACATATTTAGAATTCTGAGAACTGCATTTATCAATATGTTAGGAAGTTCTGCACAAGTATAATATCAAATTGCTTTTACTGTTGAAGACATTTATTTATTAGTCAGTCCTTACATAGTAACTATAGATGGTTATAGGAGGTTTTTCAAAACAGTAAAAAATGTAAAATACTCACTATGATCTTCTTACAGTCCTTCCCTCTGCATAGCTCTGTGTAGGCTGAATACTGCACATATATGATCCAGCTTCCAACAAAAACCACCAACCAGGAAAAGAAAAGATACTTCACCCGCATGTACGAGAGACGAGCCTGCAAGTGAAGGACACAAAAGTCACTCATTCAGCAGAGAGCCGACACTGTCCTGAAACAGGGCACTCTGCTCACTTAGAGAAGCTCAATGATGCACGTCTAGAACAAAGTGCATTTTCAAGGAACCCAAACAACACCCATCTTAGAAAAGTAAGTTCCCCGGTCTTACCAAGGAAAAGGGAACAAAATACTCTTTAGGATGTACAGCCTTTCAAATACCACCACACAGCGCTAATGAGACCAGGAAATGAGAGCTACAGTTGCTGTTTATTAGAAACTGACCAAACACTGTTTCAGACGAGAATTTTAAAGGTCTTTATGACTAAACATAGTAATTAAGATGTCTTAGCCAGCCAGTGGTGGCATACACCTTTAATCCCAGCACTCGGGAGACAGAGGCAGGTGCATCTCTGTGAGTTGAAGGCCAGCCTGGTCCACGACAGCCAGGACCACACAGAGAAACCCTGTCTTGAGAAACAAAGAAGAATGACAAGAAGAATGGCTTAGCCAGGTATGGTGGTGTGCGCTTGTGAGCCCAGCACTTGGAGGTGAAGCAGAGAATCGGAAGTTCAAGGTCATCTTCAGCGACACTGAGTTGCCAATCTAGACTATATAAGATTCTGTCCCCAAAAGGAAAACAAACAAAAACGAGGAAATGAAAAGAAAAGCATAAATTACTCTTCGCATGCCAGCAAGGAAGCCACACAATAGGATCCTCTTTGCGCTGATATCCGATTGCAGCTGCTGGGGCCTTCTGCACCAGGCGCAGAGCAAGCCGCTAAATCTTCAAATGCGGCAGTTGGTCAACATCGCCTGATATTTACTGTTCAGATCAAGAATTCCAGTGGTTTCATTTAATAAACAGTAGAACTGAGGTCTACAGAGAGAACTGAGCAGAATAAATTAAAGATGCACACACACAATGAGAGCTAGTTTTGCCGTTACCACCCCGAGCCAGTTTCTCACACTTGGGGAACAGTAGAACACTGTCAGCACCATGAGCAGGAAGAGAGAGCAGGGAGAGATGAAAGAGCCAAGGTGCACCTGCAGAAGACAGGAGTTCAGAGGGAAAACCAAGCTCTGACACAGATCTGTCCTTGTGGGTTTTCACGCACGGTGAAAACCCCAGTACCAAAAGCCTGAGTACAAATAATTCAGTTAGATGGAAGGTTTTTGGATTTTATTATTAAATGTAAAAGAGCTTTTTTGTTTGTTTTGAAGACAGAGTTTCTCTGTGTAGTCCTGGCTGTCCTGGAACTCACTCTGTAGACCAGGCTGGCCTCAAACTCACAAAGATCTGCCTGCCTCTGCCTCCTGAGTGCTGAGATTAAAGGAGCACATTGCTGCTCAGTATAAAAGACTGTTTAATGCGAAATATTTTTATGTAGCTCTAGGTGAACTCATAAAAAAAGCTAAACCACATGCAGCACAATAGAACCAAGAGGTCTGTCTAAAAACCTTTTGCAATTACTTGGTCCTAACAGAAGTCTGATCACCAGCAATAGACCAGCATGGGCTAACATTATGAGACTCCACCAAGATTAAAGATACTTGCCTGCAAAGTAAGCACATTGTTGTGCACAGAGCAAATACTAAAGAACATCAGCTAAAATCCATCTCAAGTCACGGTGCGAGAGCCCAACAATGCTATCCCTGGCTGCAGCCTTCTCTACCCTGCCAAAGAGAGGACAGGATCTGGATCTGAGCAAGCCTCTAGCTGCACCCACCAGTCCAAAGGAAACGGTGGAGACAGAGGTAGACTCTGAAGCAAGCGACAGTTTGAGGCTGTGGGAAACTTTGCAATGCAAAGAAGTCATTTCTTCAACCACACGGGGTAAAAAGCAAGAGAAGGAGAAACTTACAAACGGAAAAATATTGAAACATAGCAAATGACTATAATATAGAAATCTTTCTGGAGTTCTGACTCAAATGAAAAAATGGTAAAACAAACAAAAAATAAGCTGGATGGTAGTGGCGCACGCCTTTAATCCCAGCACTTGGGAGACGGAGGCAGGTGGACCTCTGAGTTTGAGGCCAGGCTGGTCTACAGAGCAAGTTCCAGGACAGCCAGAGCTGCACAGAGAAATCCTGTCTCAAACAACAACAACAACAAAGTCCCCCCCAAACCAAAACCCAAAACCCCAAAGAACAAAGGAGGATACCAACAACACGGACAGACATGCTAACACACAGAAGGGGAAGCTCACAGACCGCAACCTAGAGGAAGGCCTGCAGGCAATGCTGACAGGGATAGTCTTCCCCAGGGTCATCCGCAACACCACATGTTAAACCCTGAAATCATATTCATGCACGTAACATTATACAGACAAAGCAGGCTGTATTTGTATATTTATATTTAGGAATATATTATATATGTGTGTATAGTTAAAGAAAAAGAGGTCATAAATTTGAGGGGGTGGGTACATGGGAAGAGCCGCTGGTAAGGGAAGAGGAAAATGGTAAAATTTTAATTTAAAAAAAATTTAAAATTTTTAATTTCAAAAAATTACTAAAAAAATCAAATTTGAAGGCCTGGATTGATGGAACATAATTTAATCCCAGCACCTGGGAGGCAGAGGCAGTCTGATCTCTGAGTTCAAGGCCAGCTTGGTCAACATGGAGAGTTCTAGACCAACTACGGCTACATAGTGACAACCTGCCTCAAAACAAAACAAAACGAAACAAAGAGAAAACTGTATTTGTGACAAGCCAAAGTTTTTCCTTTTTCTACATTTTCCCAAGTAGGAGAGAGAGAGAGAGAGAGAGAGAGAGAGAGAGAGAGAGAGAGAGAGAGAGAGAGAGAGAGAGAGAGAGAGAGAGAGGAAGGGAGGGAGAGGGAGAGAGAGGAAGAGAGGGAGAGGGAGAGAGAGAATTGATTATCTACAACCACCATGTGGGTTCCAGGGATTGAGTTCAGGTCCTTAGTTTGGCAAGGGGCACCTGTACTAGCAGAGCCAGCATGCTCTCCCTCTCTCCCTTCCCCTTCCTCTATTCTAATGTTTTCAGTGATGGGGACCAGACCCGGGGTTCTGTGTTTCCTAGACAAGCATTCTACCACCAAACTAACCTCCAAACCCCACAAAGAACCACTAATACTTGTGAGACAACTGATAACTTGAAGAATGACAGAATACCCATGGTGTGAAAAGATGGTTCTGGGGTAGCAGTACTTTGCTCTTCTCTCTCCATGAGCTGTATTTTCCCACACACCCTGGCATATGTTCCAGCTGAAGAACACCCCGGGAGCTGAGGTAGCCCGTGAGTGCTTCCCACACACAAAAGGCCAAGCATGTTGTAGAGAAATCAGACTAATGATGTCCCCAGCAGGGTGCTGGGCATCACCTGTTATAGACATCATGACCAAAGAAGCAAATCACATCTTTATCCAGCACGCTACAGAAAATTGCTTGTTACGTATAAAAAGTAGTGTAATAAAAAGATCTGCAGCCTCCCACTGTAAAATGATGACTGAAGGAAGAAACACTATAAATTACACCTCTATTAACTAATTTTATTTTCCCCAGGTGGCATTTGCTAAAACGTTTCTAGTGGTCTGCTGTATAACAGCTACCTAGACAATCTACCCTTGGATCAGGAAATACAGTCTGAAATTTTTGTTTATGCTTAACTGTTTGGAGTTACGTCCTAGCAGGTTTTTTATTGTGCTGGTTTTGTTCTTAGCTCCTAATGGAACACTGCTTTATTCCAAACTATGCTCCTGTAAAGCAAAACAGTCTTAGGAAACACACAGGACAGCGGTTCCCAACTGTGTCAATATGGCCCCCTAGCAAGGCACTTGGCAACATCTGGAGACATTCGGTCTCAGACTGTGGTTTGCTGCTGATCTCTCATGGGTAGTATCCAGAGACATGTTTAAACATGCTATGATGGGTAATAATTTCCTCCCTGTGGTGGTTTGAGAGTGACGCTCTTAGGAGGTGTGGCTTTGTTGGAGCAGGTGTGGCCTTATTGCAGAAGTGTGTTGCGGTGGGCGTGGGCTTTGAGGTCTCCGTTGCTCAAGCTACTCTCAGTATGACACAGTTGCTCCTGCTGCCTGTGGATCAAGATGCAGAACTCTCAGCTCCTTCTCCAGCACCATGTCTGCCTGCCTGCCGCCGTGACCTACCACGATGATAATGGGCTAAACCTCTGAAATTTTAAGCGAGCCCCAATTAAATGTTTTTCTTTATAAGAGATGCTGTGGTCATGGTTTTTCCTCACAGCAATAGAAACCCTAACTAAGACACTCCCCAAGCGTCACCCAGCCCAAGATGTCAAATTTGTATGACACTATCATTTTATTTTTGATTAGCCTTTAATGCAGAAATTATTACTAGTGTAAAGTTATTGGTAAGAATAATTATCAATCTTTTATTATAAATACAAGTCACTGAAGATGGAAAATATGCACTTGATAACCTTTCTCTGTCAACCCCACACTAGAGAACAGTGGTGTAGGTGTATCCCCAGCAAGTCCGTAATCCTAGCACTGGATGGGTAAAGGGAGAAAGAACAGAAGTTCAAAGCAAAAGTCAGCTAGCTATATAGCAAATTTGGGGCCAGCCTGGGAGATCTGTCTCAAAGACAAAGGCAAGGGGCTAGAGAGATGGCTCAGAGGTTAAGAGAACTGGCTGCTCTCCAGATGACCCAAGTTCAAGTCCCAGTACGCACACGATGGGTAACAACCATCTGTAACTCCAGCTGTCTGGGGATCCAACACCCTTTCCTGACCTTTGCAGGCACTGTGTGCAAGTGGTGTGCATCTGTGGTGGGGGTGTTCCAACAAGCCTGCCCCTGACCTCAGTTCAAGCTTTAGAACCCATACAACAGAAAGAGAAAACATGCTAACTCCCACAAGCCATTTTATGACCCCCCCACACAGATGGCATGCACGAGGGGGACATGCACATACATGTGCCCACCTCCTAGATAAATACAAGGCAGAACAGAAAATCCCACAAAACCCCAGAGTGATTTTAAAAGCAGAAATTTGTGCTGGAGAGATGGCTCAGAGGTTAAGAGCACTGACTGTGCTTCCAGAGGTTTTGAGTTCAATTCCCAGCAATCACATGGTGGTTCACAGCCATCTATAATGAGATCTGGTGCCTTCTTCTGTCCTGCAGGAATACATGCAGACAGAACACTGTATACATAATAAATAAATAAATCTTTAAAAAAAGAAGCAGAAATTTTACTTCTTTTTTTAAACTATTGCTGACACCACTTTCATAATTTATCTTAAAACAAATCTAAAGATTTTTCTGTTGGTTTTGTTTTTAAGACAGGGTCTATGTAGCTACCTGTTTTAGAACTGACTATAGACCTAGCTGGCCTCAAACTCAAGAGATCTGCCTGACTTTGCCACCAGAGTACTGGGATTAAAGGAGTTCTTATGTGAGAGCTGATTTTCCTGATTCCTGCTCTAAAACGTCCAGGTGGAAGCTACACCGTGTCTGCAGGTACACTGTGTCTTTCCTGAGAGCCAGTGAGGGGCACTGTCCCCGTGGGCTGCTGCCCTGACCAGTAAGGGGTGCTGTCCCCATGGGCTGCTGCCCTGACCAGTGAGGGGTGCTGTCCCCGTGGGCTGCTGCCCTGATCAGTGAGGGGCGCTGTCCCCGTGGGATGCTGCCCTGACCACTTCCCAGAAGCCTGACTTTCCTCTCTTCCTGTGGTTCTGAGGATGAAACCCAGACCTTGCACGGCTAGGTTGTGTGCTCTGCCAAGCCTGAGCCACTTTGCCAGTCTTCTCAGCTCTTTACTGAAATATTTTAGTATAGATATCAGCAAAGCCAGGTGGAGAAATTTAAAAAAGAAAAATAAAGAATTACAAAACAGAGGGTCTTTATCCAGCTGTTTCTTGCATGAGTACATACAAAATACATTACTTTCTTTTTAAAAAATATTTATTTATTTATTATGTATACAGTACTCTGTATTGTGTGTATGTCTGCAGGCCAGAAGAGGGCACCAGACCCCATTACAGATGGTTGTGAGCCACCATGTGGTTGCTGGGAATTGAACTCAGGACCTCTGGAAGAGCAGGCAATGCTCTTAACCTCTGAGCCATCTCTCCAGCCCCAAAATACATTACTTTCTAAGAAAAAAACTGGACTCATGTAATAACAGAAATTATCTTTTCATTTGAAAACAAATATATTCCTTTCCCACTAGGTTTTTTTTTTTTTTTTCGAGACAGGGTTTCCCTGTAGTTCCTAGAGCCTGTCCTGGAACTAGCTCTTGTAGACCAGGCTGGCCTCGAACTCAGAGATCCGCCTGCCTCTGCCTCCCGAGTGCTGGGATTAAAGGCGTGCGCCACCACCGCCCGGCCCCACTAGGTTTTTATTAAATTGTTAGGTGTGTGTGTGTGTGTGTGTGTGTGTGTGTGTGTGTGTGTGTGTAAGTGTATGCCACATATATCTGTGTTGGGGGCACAGACTTCCTTGTATTCACAGAGAAACACTAAGAGAACCAGGAATGTTAATTACGGAGGGGTGTCTCCTCAATGGAGAAGATAAAAATCAAACACCTGCATTCCATTCAGAGAGCTGAGAGTGGAGGCTGTTCTAACGTCCTGGTGACCTTTTTACTATCTGAAGGGACAGACTGGAAACAGAAGGCTCTTCTCTATCCCTCTGGTCTCCCTGGACAGGTTCTTCTCTGCCTGCCTGTTCCTGAATAACCACTGAGAGGTTTAATATATCAGTTACAATTGTTTCAGCCAATGGCTTAGCAGAATAGAGCGGTGTGTGTGTGTGTGTGTGTGTGTGTGTGTGTATACAAGACTCAGACTCCTCAGGATAGACAACTGTTATTTGCTAATTACCTTAGTCTAGACATTTAGCGTGTGTTTCTTGCTTGAGCTTGTTTATGTTGGTTGTTCTATTTTTGTGTATGTTTTTGCTTTTTCTTTTTCCCGGACAATACTTGATATTTGTTCTTATATAGTTTTGTTTTAGGTTTAGAACCCTCTTATTTAGACAAAAGGGGAGGGGTTGTGGGAATCTATTCAGCTAATAAGCTTTTGGGGACTGGCCCTTTGGGCATGGTCTGAGCTGCAAGAGAAGCGGGCTTGCTCGCCTGCTCTGGCTTTCTGAGGGGAGGCCCAGGAGAGCAGACAGACAGGAGGGCTCATCTGGGGCTTCGGCCCTTTCCATTGCAAACCATTAATGAATCAGTCTTATTTACCACAGTGTGATGACGTAATAACAGACCTCACCCTGATTCCCAATATGACCATCCCAGACTCTTCCCCCTAGACCATTACCTATCTTTAGGGTAGACGTCACAGACACTTTCTGACCTGCTGACCTCTATGCTATCAGTCAGAGACCCCCTAGATTCTAGGCATGTTCTATATGAAGGAGTCTCCATGTAGACACACCCTAAGCTTTACTGTAGGCATGTTCTATATGAAGGAGTCTCCATGTAGTCACACCCTAAGCTTTACTGTAGGCGTGTTCTATGTGAAGGAGTCTCCGTGTACTCACACCCTAAGCTTTGCTGTGCACTTGGAACTGGACTGACTGTTGCCTGGAAACCTGTTACAAGGAGAGGGCCCCTTGTTCTTCCTGGTCGCCCGCCGCGCCCGGCTAACTCAGCCCCGAAAGAACCACACAGAAACTGTGTTCATTAAATCACTGCTTGGCTTATTTATAACATCTTATTGCCTAACTCTCACACCTTGATTTATCCCATTTCTATTAATCTATGTATCGCCACGTGGCAGTGGCTTACCAGGAAAGATTCAGCATGTCTGATTCTGGCGGCTCCATGGTGTCTCTCTGACTCTGCCTTCTTCTTTCCAGAATTCAGTTCTGTCTCCCTGGCCTACCTAAGTTCTGCCCTGTCAACTAGGCCAAGGCAGTTTCTTTATTCATTAACCAGTGAAAGCAGCACACAAACAGAAGGACCTCCTTCAGAAGCCCTTCCTCAAACTGCTATGTTTAAATACGCTGGCAATGAACCACCTGGCATTAGACTCCCTGAAGGCTGACCCAGT
Organism: Arvicola amphibius; assembly: GCF_903992535.2. NCBI lineage: Eukaryota > Metazoa > Chordata > Mammalia > Rodentia > Cricetidae > Arvicola > Arvicola amphibius. The sequence goes on along the minus strand of NC_052047.1, from coordinate 938,450 downwards.
TTGGCCAAGTCACACCACACCAGGTTTTCAATCTTATCTCTTCACGAGGTTTGCCTCCCTGTATGACACCTGCAGGGACCCCTCCCCCATGCCTGGATGCAGAGGAGGGTGTTCCAGCGACTGTGAGCCTCTGGTGAGGTGAGCGTATGACACAAACTGGGGTCCTCTGAAGACCCAGAGGCACACTTAACCACTAGCAATCTTTCCAGCTCTCCCCTAGATTTAAAAAAAAATGTTTTGTGTTTTTTTAGGGTATGTGTCTGTGTGTGTAGTGTATACATGTAGTGTATCGGCATGCACATGTGTTTGTGTGTGTGTGTGTGCTCGTGCACACGCATGCCTGCCTACGCAGAGGCCAGAGGAAGACACAGAGTGTCTTGTTCGGTCATGCTCTGCTTTATTCCCTTGAGACAGGGTCTCTCACTGAGCCTGGAGTGAGGCTAAAGCAATCAAGCTCCAATAATCCTCTTGTCTCTGTTCTCCTACCTCAGCCACGACTGGGGTTCTATGAGTGAAACCATGCCCAGGTTTTTGTTTGGGCTCCAGGAATTAGAATTCAGGTCCTTATGGTTGCACAGGAAATACTCTTAATCACTGAGTCAACCCCTCCCCTTAGTAATTTCTAAATAGTATCAAAATCTAAATGAATGCATAGCCTTTTTAAAGTATGGGTGTGCCATAATGTATCTGACCCTATCTGTACTGTTGGGCATTTATTATTTCCAATAATTTCTATAGTAACAAAAGCAATACTACTACTAAGGAAGATCAATATTAGCTAGTGTTCCACATCTGGAACCAATAAACACTTTACATATATTAATTTATTTAATCCTCTTAAGATTTTGAGCCACTAGAATAAATTAGCCAATGGTTAGAAAACTCTGGCCCATGAGCCAAGGTGCCGCCTGCTTTTATAAACATGAATTTATTAAATTACAGCCACCACCACCTTATTCATTGATGTGCTAACTAAGGCAGCTTCTCTCCCGTGACAGTGAAGTCCAGTGGATGTAGAGACCACATGACCAGCAAGGCCAGTGTTTACAAACCTTCTGATCATTATAGAGAGGATCTGCTAACCTCATACTGTGGGGAAGATTCATTCTCTCCTCTGCCTCATGGATGTTGGGTCAGCATGGAATGTGCTTTGACAAGCGTTTGTCAGTGGATGTGGTGCAAAGACCGTGTAGCAGGATTTGCCAGGAGAAAAACCTATTCCTGGTTGTTTACAGACCCCTAAATAAATGACACTATAGTCTACATTAACTATACCTACACCCTAGGGGCAAGCTCAGCAGAGACTATCACGTATGTGGATGTGTGAGGGAGAAACAAGCACATGTACACCACGGAGTTTGGGGGATGGTGTTGCACATGCTGCCGTGGTAACTGACTGACTAAGGGGCCACCATTTCTCTCTAACAGGAACTTTACAAGGCAGGAATTGTTCCTTTTTACAGATGGAGACACTGAGAAACACAGAAGGGCTGAGCAAATCATGGTGGTTCTAAGTAAGAGGCCCTGATTTGAATCGAGGCACCCTGGCTTCAGGACCTGTAACTGCTCTCCTTCACAGCCGATTAGATACAGAAATCTTTGCCTGAGTATCTGATTATTTCTTCAGAGATTTCATAAGTGACATTTCTAGTTCAAAAGCTTTGCAGTTTTAAGAGGCTTAAGACAACATAATTTGAAACATAATGCCATGTCCCCCAAAAGCTTGTAAAAATGAACATTCACTGATTTTCACTTATTTGACTCTGCTCGGAACCCAGTTCCACAGACAGCTTCAATTTCGTTTCTTTGACAATGGCATATTTTAAAATATGCTCTTTGAAATTTTAGCATGAGACCTGACAAAAGTCCAGGTACACTGAGGTTAGGTAGACCCTAAACAGACCTCATAGATTCCTCCCTGAGACTTCTAAAATGTAGAGTATGCCAGGGCTGTACCTAGGAAACTATCGCAAAGAAGGCAAGGAAGTTCGACCTAGGTCAACGTGGCTTATCTTAAGAGCTGCCAAGGCTGAATTCTTTGTGCTTGACCTACAACAGTGAAAATGCAGAGGAATCTAAGCTGAGCCTTTAGGTTAAAGGGATCCATGGAATAAAAATATAAATGACCTGTCTGTTTGCAGTCTCTTCAGAGTTGAGTGAATGTCACCCACATTTACCTATTTTGACATTTGTAGAAAAACGTTCATAGTGGCAATAGTTCTTAGAATAGACTAAAAAAAATCAGTTGTAGGACTAAAAGATTGCTCAGTAGTCTTGCAGAGGACCTCAGTTTGGTTCCCAGCAACCATGTCAGACAGCTCACAAGTGCCTAAAACTCCAGCTCCAGGGATCTGACACTTCTGGCCTCAGTGGGCAATACACACACACACACACACACACACACACACACACACACAAACACACACATATAAGTAAAAACAATAAAAATGAATCTTAAAAAAGTCTGCAAGTTGGGCATGGTGGCACATGCCTTTAATTCTAGCACTCAGGAGGCAGAGGCAGGTGGATCTCTGAGTTTGAGGCTAGCCTGGTCTACAGAGTTATTTCTAGGATTGCCAGGACCACAGAGAAAACAACAACAAGAACATCAGCTTGTAATGATAAGATAATTTTAGTAAGGCATAGGTGCACACTCCTTTAATCACACCACTTCGGAAGGGGCGATCTCTGTGAGCTGGAGGCTAGCCTAGTCTATTTTACAAGTAGACTAGGGCAGCCAGAGCTATACACTGAGACACTAACAAAACAAACAAAAATCATTTTGAAAACATTTCAAACCATGCAAATAGATGGCCCTCTCTAATTGTGGAATTTCTAAGACAGAAGGAAAACCAAGAGAGTTCCAATGAGGGCCAAGCATCAATAGTACAGCAGAAACCAGAGGCCATGCCTCTTTGCTACGAACCCTTGCAAATAAAGATACAAGGGCAAAAGGGTTTACTGTGTGACTCCTGTGTCACACTGCAGCTTCCATGAGGAGATTTTCCCTCTTTTTCTTTTCTTTTTTCTTCTCTTAAGTTTCATTCAATTTTGGGGGGTGTTGTAAGGGCAGAGGGAGAATAGAAGGTGCAGGGAAATGAAAGGGTTTGAGATGCATGATGCAAAAGACACAAAGAACACATAGAAAGAAAGTTAAAAATAAAAGAATAACTCAGTAAGAAATATTACAAACATACCAAGTACTGAAATATGATTAGACTTAAACACATCTGAATTTCAAATACTGAAAAATGTCTGCTTCTTAGAGTAAGAAAGAACCAGTTAGGAAGTGATTACACTAGAGTTTTTATTTATTTGCATACTTGAAACACACTTCTCCGTTGTGGCCAGAAGGTGATGGCGCACGCCTTTAATCAGGCAGACACAGGTGGATCTCTGAGAGTCCGATGCCAGCCTGGTCTATGGAGCAAGTTCCAGGACAGCCAAAGCTACAGAGAAACCCTGTCTCGAAAACCAAAAACAAACCTTTCCATCACGTGGGTTCCAAGGAATGAACTTTGGGGCAAGCACCTTTACCCTCTGAGCCATCTTGTTAGCTCCAGACTTCCTGTTTTACTTATTTATGTCATATATGTGTGGATGGTATGGGGGATCTGGGAAGTGTGGGGTCATGTGTGTGTGGATGGTATGGGGGATCTGGGAAGTGTGGGGTCATGTGGGTGATAGGAACTGAACCCAGGTCCTCAGGAAGAGCACCCAGTGCTCTTAACCACTGAGCCATCTCTCCAGCCCCTAAACTGTTTTTTTTCCCCACTCAGTATAATTTTCTGGAGATTTATCCAGGTCATGCTGATCTGAATGTTTGTATCCCCACTCCTCCAAATTCTTCAACCAAGCTGATGGTATCTGGGGAAGGAGTGTTTGGAAGGCAGCTGAGCCATGAGGTTGCAGCCCTCACTAAGAGGCTCCAGAGTGTTTTTTTTTTTTTTTTTTTTTTTTTTTTTTTTTTTTTTAGTTCTCTCCATGTGGGACAAAGCCAGAAGGTACCAGGCCTTCACTAGAGGTTGCACCTGCCTGCAGACATCTTCTTCTGGGGCTTCCTAGATCTTCAAGCCCTGAGAAATGACGCCATTTACAAAGCACGCCTGGATGCGGAGCCCAGGTGTATCGACAGGCTTCCATTGTACGGTTGAGTAGTGTCCCACATCACACACGCTGGAACTTGCTTATGCTTTCCCACTGGAGTGACACACAGATGTGCTATCAATGTTTATATACAGACTTCTGTGTCAAAACAAGTTCTAATTTCCCTGGAATAAATAAACCAAAGTATAATCGCTAGGCCACGTGACACTCACATGTTTAGCTTTTAAAGTAATTGCAAAACTATTTTGCAGAGGGGTTTTACCACTTTCTTTTCTTCCAAGTCAGGGTTTCTCTGTGTAACAGTCCTGGCTGTCCTGGAACTCGCTTTACAGACCAGGCTGGCCTCCAAGTCACAAAGATCCGACTGCCTCTGCTTCTCAAGTGCTGGGATTAAAGGCGTGTACCACCATAGCACAGCAGCATGTAATTTTTTTTTATAAAGAAAGTTCTTAAGTTGTTTGAAAGTTTTTAATTTTATGTGCATGAGTGCTTTGTCTGCATGGATATCTATGGTGCCCATGTGAGGTCAGAAGAAGGTGTCAGATTCCCTGAAACTGGAATTACAGATCACTGAACCACCACGTGGGTACTAGGAACCAAACCCTGGCATTCTGCAAAAACCACAAGTGCTCTTAACCACTGAACCATCTCCCTGGGCCCTAAAAGTAACTCTAAAAGCGTTACAATGTATTAGGTATTTGCAACAGGGTTTCACTTGCTTGAGCCTTCCAGCCCACTCCACGCTCCTCTCAAAGGCTTGTAACAGGGGAGAATGCAGTGTGTACCAGAGGCTGAACCCTGCTCCCAGCCCTTACTCTGGCAGAGCTCTTTATATTGCTCTGCTCTGCTTATTTTCTTTGAACTACATCATTCTTCCAATCCTAATAGAGAGAAAAGATAAGTAATATATCGACATTGCCATTCTGCTGACTCCATGCTGGTACAGTGGGAGCCACCCTTACAGTACATGAAACTTAGGGGACAAGCCATATACAAACTGTGGCCATGTCTAGAGCTTTAACAGTATCTGAGGTTTCAGCTACCTACTGGAAGTCTGAGAATATGTCTTCCTCCCTTTCACTTACTTCAGTTTTCCCTGATGTGAGGACATCAATAAGAAGTTTGGCGTCTACTCATTGTTTACCACAAAGCAAGCACTGCATTGAGAGCGGGAAGCGATGCCAAAAGATATCAGACTTGAACACTGCTGGCAGGAATGACTGGAGAGGCTGTTCTGTAACGCAAGCTGGCAGTTTCTCAAAAGGTTAAAGAAGAACTCAGCACAGGACCCAGCAGTTCCATTTCTGGGTATACAGTCAGAAGAACTGACAATAAATGTCCACATAAGAGTTTGGACATGCTCCAAGTGTTCATAGCGGCATTACTAAAAACAGCAAAAACTGGAAATGATCCAAATGCCTATCAACTGGTGAGCAGATAAACAGTACGCTGTCCCATTCGATGGGCTATTACTTGATCATAAAGGAATGAAAGGATGCGTATGGAGCTTAGTAGAGTGTTCCTAGCATGCACAGGGCCTGGGTCCAATGGAGGCACATGCCTATGATCCCAGCACTCAAAAGGCAAAGAAGGATCAACATTTAAAGTTCATCCTCCTCAGCGACATAGTAAATTCAAAGTCAGCCTGGGCCACAAGAGACCCTTGAGTCTTGGTGCATACCACAAGGGTGAATCTTGAAAACATACACATGAAAGAAACCAGATTCAAAAGCTACATAGCGTATGATTTCCATTCAGATGGAATGTCTCAAATAGGGAAATCCATGGAGACACAAAGTGGATGAGTGGTTGTTGGGGCCGGAGTGGAGATGAACTTGTAGTTTCTCTTAATAGCTTCTAAGAATGGAGTCTGCATTTCCCCAGAAGCCATTCTAGTATCATAATCCCAAGCATGTTTGTTTTTATTAACTCTGTAACAAAGTAGCGGTTTCCTTTATTCCTAGGGCATAATTATTTGGGCCAAGGAAGAAAAGAGAAAGGGCTCATATTCCAGAGTTTTCTTTTTTTTACTCAAATCTCCCAGGACAACAATAATCTGAATTAACTGACAATCTGAAACTCTAGATTTTTTCCCCAGTTTTAGACATTGAAAAACAGTAATATTTAAAAATGTGTCTGTAATTCTATTATACTAGAAGAGTGGTTTTCATTATCCATTTGCTTTTCTGGCTATCCAAATGCAATTTACTTTACAGACAACTGTAATCAGTGTGCATTCTTTCTGCATTGCAAATGATGTTAGCTTGGTTTTTAACAATGGCATTCAATACTGCAATGATATTCCATCCACCCAAGTGATTATTATTTACCTAACCCTTTTAATTTCTTAACTTTTATTTCCTGCACTCGGCTGTGTGTAGGCAAGGACATACACAGATTTTTTGCTTTATTCTTTTCGATTATTTTCTGAGGCTTTTAACAATAGTTTACAAGTCAAACAACATGAACATTTTTCTATTTTGCATAGCTTTAATTTCAGATAGATGTGCTGTGGGACAATGGTTTTACCCTGTAAACATTTGTTCTTTGTAGTTGTTTAATAAAATGCTGATTGGTCAGTAGCCAGGCAGGAAGTAGAGGCAGGGCAATGAGAACAGGAGAATTCTGGGAAGAGGATTCTGCAGTCTACAGTCATGACCCAGACACAGAGGAAGCAAGATGTGACTGCCTCACTGAATAAGGAACTGAGCCACATGGCTAGCACAGACAAGAATAATGGGTTAATGTATGATGTAAGAAAGAGTTAATAAAAAGAGCCTGAGATACTAGGCCAATCAGCTTTTTATTAAACAAGTACAAGAAACAAATGTTTACAGGGTAAAACCGTCCCACAGCAATGATGGAGAGATGGCTCAACAGCTAAGAGCACTGACTGGTCTTCCAGAGGACCTGGGTTCAATTCTAGTACCCAGATGGCAGCTAAAACAACTGTCCATTATTCCAGTGATCTGACACCCTCACACCAATGCACATAAAATAAAATTAAAAACAGTAACAAAAACAATAAAAATATACATAGACCAAACCCCCATAATACACAATACCCAACTCTTATTCTGTGGGAGGGGATTTTCCTGACTTTAAGGCACAAGGACAGTGTAGAAGAGATTCACTGAACTTAAGAGTCTGGTGGGTTAATGCCAGTCATGGATACTGGGGGAGCCACAGGGAAACAAAAGATGGCATGGCCTTCTCATGGAGATCTCCATTCTACTTTTTCCATTTGTGAAGCAACCTTATGACCTTCCAGTGCACAGTGGGGTCCTGGGCTCCTCTGCTGTCATTCTGTCTGCATCAGTGTCTGCACAGCCTTTGTCCACATATTCACACCAGAATTAGAATGGCTCTCGAGTTATACATGAGGTCAGCCTTGCACATGTCAGTGAGGGTTAAAGATGTCATCAGTTTTCAGCTCTTTCTGCTGTCCAGCGCAGGAGGGTCTCTCAGACTCACATAGAAAATCGTTTCTAAGACCTCGGCCGTAGGACAGAGGAGGGTGCCGGGGTCTACTCGTACACACAGATGGAGCTGAGTGAGGGCTGACGATAGAGAGCTCTCCCATGTGCACCAAGACTTCCATTTTGACTCAACACAAACTTTTTAAAAAATATTTATTTATTATGCATACAATATTCTGTCTACATGTATGCCTGCAGACCAGAAGAGAGCACCAGACCTCATTACAGATGGTTGTGAGCCACCATGTGGTTGCTGGGAATTGAACTCAGGACCTCTGGAAGAGCAGGCAATGCTCTTAACCGCTGAGCCATCTCTCCAGTCCACAAACATTTTTTTATGACTCTTGCTCTTCAAACAAATTTTCAGCACTGTTTTGCAGTGTCGTTAGTAGTAGTAATGGGGTGGTGTGGGAGCATGTATAAAGAGGGTAATTAAACAGGCTTAAATAGCACTACAGTGCTATTATTACTAAATTTTATTTTTCCAAATAGATCCATATCTATCTTTTAATTATAAAAATTGCAAAAGCTTGCTGTAAAAAAATGAACATTTTCTGGGGTGGTGGTGGCACACACCTTTAATCCCAGAACTCGGGAGGCAGAGGCAGGCGGATCTCTGTGAGTTCGAGGCCAGCCTGGTCTATAAGAGGTAGTTCCAGGACAGGCTCCAAAGCTACTAAGAAACCCTGTCTTGGAAAAAATTTTTATAAAGTATACAAAAGAAAGGGAAAGTGAGTCTTCCTGCTTGGGGGGTGACTAAAGCATACTTCTCCTGAATTTGAATTTATCTAAGAGTAAAATGTATTTGATGATCAAAGTCTCATGCAGATTCTGCGTGGCTGATGGAAGGAAGGAGATTCGCATGGAGGGTGCCGGTAATGTAAGACTGAGGATAGCAGGCCATGCTCTACTTGAGACAAGAGCACACGTGGTGTTTCTGAGAGTGAGAGGCAGAGGAGATAACAGTTCCGGTGCACTCTGAGAGCAGCTTAGCAGAAATACAGAAGAGTCTCCTCCCCCTTTTTCTGAGATGAGGTCTCACTTTGTTACCCGGTCCACACTGGTCTGGAACTGGCCATTCTTGGGCATCAGTTTCCCAGGTGTCTCGGGTGCTAGGATTGTAAGAACATCCCAGCAGGCCCATCTAGGAAATGATTTTATGTAAACAATAAAAAATCTCAGCCATACCTTTTATAGTTCTAGAAGGTGATGTGCAGGTTGCTGGAAGTTCTATGTGGTGATATTTTGTTTGTAATATAAAAATAAAGCTTGAAGAAGTTCAGAATGCAGAGCTAAGCCACTAGAGGCCATAGAGACCAGGCACTGGTGGCACACACCTTTTATCCCAGGATTTGGGAGACAGAGGCAGGTGGATCTCTGTGAGTTCAAGGCACCCTGGGCTACAAGAGTTGAATCTGTCTAAGAGAGAAACAGAGTTCACACAAAGGTGATCCCAGCACTTGGGAGGTGGAGACAGGAGTGATATGGCTGGGCAGAGAGAGGAATTTAAGGCGGGAGGAGACAGGAGCTCAGATACAGATACAGAGGATTCAGTCTGAGCTCTGGTAGAGGTAAGAACTCTCTAGTGGCTGCTCTGCTTCTCTGATCCTTCAGCTTTCACACCTGATAGCTGACTCCGGATTTTATTATTAAGGCCAATTAGAATTTGTGCTACAGTTCTATGCAGGCTGCTGGGTAGAATTGTCATCAAGTCTTCCTCAGCAATGGATTCTGGGCACCAGCTTCAGGCAAGGTGTGCCCGTTGATGCAACAGGGGCATGACTGTTGTAGGAATAACCAATCATTTTATGATCGTATTTGATACCTGTTCCACAGAAAGGAATTCATGTTTAGCAAACCTAGTCAAAAACCTATGTCTGGGAAGGTCATAGGCCACAGTGGGGAAGGTACTGCTGCTCTGAAAGTGGGCATCACGGGTCTGTATAACTGCATTCTGAACAGGAATGCATATGCCCATATCAAAAAAACTTCCTTTTTAGTAGGCAGTGGTTATTGTAGAGATTCGTAACTAATCGATGTTCCAAGAAGTAACTACTCAGTCCTAAATGGGGCAACTACTTCACCCTCTCCAAGGTTCAGAGAACCACACAGAAAAGGAGGCAGAAAAAAGGCAAGAGTAGAAGAAAAGATGGACTTTTACAGATTATTTTTTGGGCATTAGACGACCACTGCACTCTTGAACCAGCAGCAGTAGCGGCAGCGGCGGCAACTATCTCTGAACAAGATGCAGACTAGGCTTATCAACACTGTCATGCGGCATGCAGTGGCTCACAAAGTTCTCCGGCCCTGAGGATCTACAGGCAATCAGTGGTTGCTGGTGGGAAGGGCAGACGTTTGTTCACCATTGTAACTACTGGTAAGTTGTCTGTGCTCCTGTAAATAACCCTACTTAAACTCATGGGATGAACAGCCCAGAAAAAGAGACATGAACGTAGACAAGGACTACTTGGGGAGAGAAAGGGGATCAGCAGTAGTGGAAGGGGAACAGGAGAGGGCAGGACAGGAACTCGAGTTTGTTCCATCACAGGTACAGTCAAGAGCAGAGAGAAAGAGCCATTCTGTCTGTGCTTCTGCTAATGTAGGCAACTTTTTTCATATGGTGTGGGGCCTCGCCCATGAAATGGTACAACCCACAAGTTGGGTCTTCTAACACCAAGTAACAATGCAACAATCCCCACAGACACGCCCAAGGACAACCTGATCTAGATAATTTCCCATTAACTTTCCTCAGTTATTTCTAGGTTGTATCAAGCAGACTGCTAAAATGACCCAGTTTACCCTGACCTTAGAGGGTCATTTGTTTACATACATGAAGGTGGTAATTAGGATACATAGGAACTCACCGAGTGTTTGATAAATTGATTTAACATCAACCTTAAAATAAAAAAAACATATTAGACAATTCAGCACAAAATTCTCATTTGAAGGAAGACTACCATCAATCAAAATGATGTATTATTTGAGCCAAATCTACTGTGGCACAAATGGCATAAGGGGCCATTCTGAGACTCTGTGTGAGACATAGGTCTTTCCTTCAAAGAGCTTACAGCCCAGACAGGATATAAGAACATAATTTCAAAAGCACATAATAAAAACCATGTTCCGGATAGGATCTCTACAGAAACTGTGTAGCTAGAGGTGACAGAGGAGATGGTCACTGAATTCAGCCTTAGATGGTAACAGCATGTCTGAATGAAGGGGACAATTTGTAGTTAGTGCTAAGTGTCTTCCCAGGAAAGAGCTGTACTCCCAGGGAGAAAACACTAGCACAAAGCCAGGGATAAAGATGGTGGGTTGGTGCTGGAGCAGTAAAGCAATAACGCTGCTTAAACTGACCAGCAAAAAGAACCAGGCTGAGAGCCCAGGCTCACAACACACTGTGCATCCCAGCACGGGAGTGGCAGCTACAAAGTAGCCAGGCTGTAAAGGAAGGAAGGGGTGTAGGGCATGGTGACAGACAGAAAAACATTCACAGAACACAAAGTAGCCTAGAGAACTGGAAGACAGATCTGAGCATTCCTGGAAGGGTTTAGAGGAAGCCAGAGTTTCACTACCGGGAGACTAATGATGACTTGCTGTAGTTACGGATACTTTTTAAAAACAATTTTTGAAAAAAATCCCAGGTTGCTTGTCCTAAATTGCCTAAGAATAGAATGAGGCACTATTTTGGTCCTCAAGAGCCTGACAATTATGTTGAGAAAGTAGTTCTGTGTTCTAGTTTTTAAGTGCTACAGAAAAACACTCTAGGCTGATAAATTGTGAAATTTTTCAGGAAAGAAGACAATTTCTTCCCTGAAAAAGAGCATGGAAGAAAAATGATATTCTCAAAGATGAGCATGTCAGATTAAATCTAGCAGACATACACAGAAAATATATAATGTGCAAAAGCTAAACCAAAATCTTGAAGTTAGGTAGGGTCGTTGTCAGATGAGAGAGGGTAGTGTAAGGTGAGGGAGGGTGGTGTGAGGTGAGGGAGGGTGGTATACACTTGGGAGGGGCAATACTTTTTGCTTTTTTTTCTGAGACAGGGTTTCTCTGTGTAGCCCTCTGTAGACCAGGCTGGCCTGGAACTCACAGAGATCATCCTGCCTCTGTTTCCCGAGTGCTGGGATTAAAGGTGTGTGCCACCACTGCCCAGTGCAAGCTGCTATACTTTAAGCGCCCTTGAGGATAGAACAGCGGCATCTAAGAAAACAAAGATTCATGAGGAGGTATTGCCTTGAGCATGATGTCTCAAGGGTGACAACAGTCTAGAAAGGATAGTTCCTCAGGGCTGGGCAGAAAGTAAAAACAAAATTCCTGATCAGGAGTTGTACATAAAGGAAACTCCTGGTGCCATCTGTAATTGAAGGCACCATTAAAGGTCCCAGCCTGCACAGGCCATAGGCTCCCCCATAAAGGTACATTTAAAAAAGTGTATCTTTATTCATGTAATATATGTTGATATGGGCACTTGTGTGTATAGGGTACCCGCGGAGACCAGAAAAGGGTGCTGGATCCCCTGCAGTAGACGATGTTGTGAAGCTACCCAACATGGGTTCTGGGAACACACTTGAGTCTTAACTGATGGGTAACCATCCAGCACCAGGAGGGCATTTTAGTGGACATTTATGTAACCCAGTGTTGACAGGGAACACACACCTGTCCTGAGACTTTCAGATTTCTCCTTTCTCTCCAGACACCTATAGAGAAAAGGTACTGGGTGGGCTACTGGGGACTCGGTAGGTATGGCGACCCTGTCAACTTCAAGAGGGGCAGTGACTGAGGACTGCAGGAAGCCATCTATTAAAAGCACAAGGCAGAGAAAGACACTGAGCAAGTGATCTATAAAATGCTCAAGGCAAGGAACAGAGTTCTATTCTGAGTTGCCAGAGGACAATTGATTAGAGCATCACAAGGCTTGCCGGTCACCAGCCTGTGCTTCCATTACAAGCCAGCTGACAGGTCACTGCAGAGGAACAGTAAGCTCTCATGTTCATCTTGCCTATTTGAAAAAACACAACTTAAGTCAGGGGCTGGTGTGACAGGGCAGCACACACCTAGGAAGCTCAAGGCCCTCAGTTTGATTCTATCATCCTCACCACCACCCCCATAAAAAAATAAAGCAGAAAAAGCATTTCAAACTTAAAAAGACTAATGTTTATCATTGGGGCCTGAGCATGGTAGCTGTAACTTCAGCCCTTGGGGGAGAAAGGAAGAGGTGAGGCTCAGGGATGCCTCTGTAGTTGAGAGCACTTGCTGCTCTTGAAAAAGGCTCGGGCCTAGTTAGTTCTCAGTACCACATGGTGGCTTACAACCATCTGTATTTCCAGTTTCAGAAGATCTAGCACCTTCTTCTGACCTCCATGGGCACTGTGCTATGTGGCACACATATACATTCATACACATGAAATTTAAAAATTAAATTTGAAAAGATAAAGATTTTTTTTTAAAAAAAAAAAAAAGGAAGAGCCCAGCCTGGGATATCAGAGATCCTGTCACAAAAGAAAAAAATTAATATGATAGCGTTTTTAATATTCCTTTTTATGTTGTTTAGCTAACGCTATCACTTTTTAAATATTTTCAGTTTAGCTGTCTAATAGAATCTTAACATTTGGTTCTCACATATATTCCACTATTTTATATGTTCTTTTTGCTTAGTAATGATATTTTTATCATCTTCCTTTATCCATAGATTTTTCATTAAAATAATTAATGTTAATTTAAAAGCTCAAAAACACAAGAAAGTTAATTTAAAAAAAAACTGGGTCTCTCTATGTAGCTCTGGCTGTCCTAAAACTTGTTATGTAGACCAGACTGGCTTTGACCAACAGAGATCCTCTTGCCTCTGCCTCCTGAGACATTTAAAAGTATTTACTTTCAGTGTTTTTGTTTTGTTTTTAAACTTTTTCTTTCTGTTTTGTTTTGTTTAACATGGTTCTACTAAGCTCTCACTTAACTGAACTTCTGAATCTGTGGTTAGCCAGGCCTGAGGGAGCGGATTTTCCAGATGACTTGTTTGTGCTTAATTATACAATCAGGTCCCAGAGGAACAACCAACCAGGAGGAAACTGCACTTGAATTTAACCCAGACGCCAATTTGGTAAACACTTCTGCAGATTCATCGGTGGACTTGGTTCAACTCTGTGGCTGGGCAAATGTTTACTAAGAACTTGATGGGGTCAGGCAACGGTGGTGCCTTTAATTCCAGCATTTGGGAGACAGAGGCAGGCAGATCTCTGTGAGTCCGAGGACAGCCTGGGCTACAAAGAGAGTTCCAGGACAGCCAGAGCTTCACAAAGAAACCGTCTTGAAAAATATAAAAAACTAAAAATAAAACAAAAAAGAACTCGATGGCTCTCCCCATCCTGGCAGTCCTTCTGAAGTCCGTAGATCTTTCCCAACACGGACTCTATTCTTAGGTTCATCTTCAGCTGTCTCTCAGTCAACCACACTTCTTTGTTTGTTTTACTGTCCGCAAAAATGCAGCTACATGCCATAGTCTTTAGTCATAACCTTTCAGACTCACAACTCTTTTTTTTAAAGATTTTTATTTCATCTTATGTGCACTGGTGTTCTGCCTGCATGTGTGTCTGTGTGAGGGTGTCAGATCCTCTGGAACTGGAGCCACAGACAATTGTGAGCTGCCATGTGGGTGCTGGGAACTGAACCTGGGTCCTCTGGAAGAGCAGTCAGTGCCCTTATCCTCTGCGCTATCTCTCCAGCCCTCTTTCTTGTATTTTTTGTATTTATTATTAAATAATTGTATTTATTTTTATTTGCATTTATTTTTAAATAGTCTTTAAGTAGCTGTTTCAAAACCTGCACATGTGGAGATACGGTTGGTGAAGCGGCTGAGCAGGTCAAGCCACTGGCAACCAGAGTTTGATCCCTAGGTCTTACATGGTAGAGGGAGAGAATCAACTCCAACCCTGCACACCTGACCACAGGACACGCGCACCTACACACACGCCAAATAAATAAATACAAAGAAAAATTTAAAAATACGTTTGCAGCTGGGCGGTGGTGGCGATGCATGCTGTTAATCTCAGCACTTGGGAAGCAGAGGCAGGCGGATCTCTGAGTTTGAGGACAGATAGGGCTGTTACACAGAGAAACCCTTTCTCAAAAAACTAAAAAAACAAAAACAAAAACCCAAAACACCCACAACACATTTGCGAAGGTGTATACAGTGCACACACACACACACACACACACACACACACACACACACACTCACACACGTACTTTTTCAAATTCAGATTTGAATCATTTCAGTTGTGGTAGGTTAGCGTGCAGAGTCTAGCGCATTCTCACCTCACCAGCAGCTAAAGCACTGTGTGTTTTAACTCAGTATCTCAACATTGTTACCGTGAGGCTGCTCTGTGTGATCCTCCACCCACCTAGAGTAAACCTTCAATTCCAGGGCTGATTTTTGTCACAAGATGAGATCGGTAGGTTTCAGAATAAAATACTTCCATCTCCAAACCCAAAAAAGGAGAGAAGGGTTTCACTAGCCACATTTTCAATATGGCCCCCGGCTTCATACCAACTGAATACATTTTTTAGGAGATGAGACTATCCAGAAGCCAAGCCACAAGAACATCAGGAGGTGACCAGTTTGAGCGTTGGTCACTGGCCATTTCCTTCCATCAATTTCTGTCCTTTTTGATTCCCGGAAGGTCTCAAACATTGGTTCTAAATCCCTGGTTACATCCACTCTTTACAGCATACTTTGTAATCACAGAATGCAGGTGACGTAAGACAGGAAGATTACCACAAGTTCAAGATCAATCTAAGCGGCATAACCAAGACCCTGTTTTAATATAATGACCCTCACTATAACGGCCCCTTTTTGGGTTCTGTGGTACTCTAAAAATACGCCTGACTTAACAATTATCCCTCCAAGTATTTGCTTACTTCTCCCACCAGTCTACAATTTTTTGAACAAAATACATATTATATAGAATAGCCCCTACTTACCCAAGTGTTTTAAACTGTTTTTACATATTTACTTATTTTTATTCTTTATGCATATGAGTGTTTTGCCTGAACGTATACAAGTGTAATCAGAGGTACATTTAGTCAAAGGAATATTAAGAATCCTGGGACCTATGAGAAGGCTCAGGGGGTGGACACTTGCCACTAAGCTTGACCACTTGAGTTCAAGCCCTAAAACTTGAACTGACTCCTGAAAGTCATTCTCTGACTGCTGCTATAGAAATCTAGCAGTCTCTGTATCTAGGGTAAACATTATAGTGAATTAGCCATTTTCTAGAAGTACTTTGACCCTGAAGAATTATTGTGGAAAACCGTGATTATTTCCCGTGATTTGTAAAATTATCTTTCTGAAGGGGCATTACAGCTGTTGCATGACTTTGGTCATAAGATGCCTCCTGCACACTTGAAGCTCTTGGATTATTATGTATTGCAAAAGATACACAATAAGGACTAAAGTCATGAGGGCATGTGATGTTTATCTTTAGAGAAACATAGATTAGATTAGGGTCCTCAGAATAAGGAAATATTTTACCTGAAAAACAACTTTATGCAACAATCAATAAATATGCCTTTGTACAGCTGTTGGAAGTTCAGTTCATCAGAGGCTAGACCTTCTGCTGCCACACAGGCCTAAAAATTCATCTTGATGTGCCTGTTTTCTTCCACCGACTCACACAACACAGAACACCCGACAGACCACCACATGTGTCCTGCAGCTGAGGCAAACTCATGTACAAACACGCACAGAGAATACATAAATAAACATTTAAAATGTAAAGATGTGCAGGAATATTAAGTGGAGGTTACTTTGGGGGCAGGGTGACTCAGTGGTATCCTCTGTGCTCTATGGTGCTACAGGCTGGTAGGGGGAGGCTCTATCCTCTGTGCTCTATAATCTACAGGCTGACAGGGGGAAGCTCTATCTACTGTATTCTATGGTGCTAAGGCTGACAGGGGAGGCTCTATCCTCTGTGCTCTATGGTGCTACAGGCTGACAGGGGGAGGCTCTATCCTCTGTGCTCTATAGTGCTACAGGCTGACAGGGGAGGCTCTATCGGCTGTACTCTATGATCTACAGGCTGACAGGGGGAGGCTCTATCCTCTGTGCTCTATGATCTACAGGTTGACAGAGGGAGGCTCTATCCACTGTGCTCTATGGTCTACAGGCTGACAGGGGAGGCTCTATCCTCTGTGCTCTATGATCTACAGGCTGACAGGGGGAGGCTCTATCCTCTGTGCTCTATAGTGCTACAGGCTGACAGGGGAGGCTCTATCGGCTGTACTCTATGATCTACAGGCTGACAGGGGGAGGCTCTATCCTCTGTGCTCTATAGTGCTACAGGCTGACAGGGGAGGCTCTATCAGCTGTACTCTATGATCTACAGGCTGACAGGGGGAGGCTCTATCCTCTGTGCTCTATGATCTACAGGTTGACAGAGGGAGGCTCTATCCACTGTGCTCTATGGTCTACAGGCTGACAGGGGAGGCTCTATCCTCTGTGCTCTATGATCTACAGGCTGACAGGGGGAGGCTCTATCCACTGTGCTCTATGGTGCTACAGGCTGACAGGGGAGGCTCTATCCTCTGTGCTCTATGATCTACAGGCTAACAGGGGGAAGCTCTATCCACTGTGCTCTATGATCTACAGGTTGACAGAGGGAGGCTCTATCCACTGTGCTCTATGGTCTACAGGCTGACAGGGGAGGCTCTATCCTCTGTGCTCTATAATCTACAGGCTGACAGGGGGAGGCTCTATCCACTGTGCTCTATGGTCTACAGGCTGACAGGGGAGGCTCTATCCTCTGTGCTCTATGATCTACAGGCTAACAGGGGGAGGCTCTATCCACTGTGCTCTATGGTGCTACAGGCTGACAGCCTGGTCTATAAGAGCTAGTTCAGCAGCTAGAGCTGTGGCACAGAGAAAGCCTGTCTTGAAAAAACAAAACAAAAACAACAACAACAACAACAAAATAAAGTCTAAAGTGACAAATCTGGCAAGATGTTGGGTTTTTTTTTTGTTTTGTTTGTTTTGGTTTTTGAAGACAGGGTATCTCCATGTAGCTTTGAAGCCTGTCCTGGAACTCTCTCTCTAGACCAGGCTGGCCTCGAACTCAGGGATCTGCCTCCCAAGTGCTGGAATTAAAGGCATGCGATCATTACAACCCAGCAAGATGCTTATCTTAAACACACAGCAGAAATTTTAAATTTGTATAATTGTGTATGCACAGTTTAAACTCACTTCCAGAATCAGCACAAACTGTGAGGTTTCTCACCCTCATTTCATTTCATCTTGGCTCGCCTCCCCCCAGAGCATCGTGAGACACAGGTAGTATGGAACAAATGTGCATTCTGCATCCCTCTTTCCCCACCAAACCATGCACTACACCACAAATTAAACAGTCGTCTCTAGGGAAACCTATTTGCCAAGAGAGTTACTGGCAAAATAAAAGCTGGCTCTCTTCCAGTCTGCTATCCATGGACAAGGGCGGCTGCTCTGTGGATGGAGATTGATGGCCGGCTGGTCTGTGGTTACTTAGTGTCAAGATGAAGGATATCAGGTGCACATCGTTTGTTGCCCAGAGACTTCTGATGATGGACTTGCTCTGTCTAACTTCCTACACTCACCAATAATGAGGATTATTTACTGAAGAGGGGGTGCAGCCCTGCCCTCATGTTACAGACAAGTCAACTGAAGACCAGAAAGCACAGGCCATTTGCCCCAAATCACACAGCTGCTTGGTGTCAGAACCGAATGCGGTCGTGAGAGTCAGTGCATTAACTGTTTAACCTCTGTATATATGTAAGTATGTGTGTATGTGTGTATGTATGTATATATGTGTGTATATGTGTGTGTGTACATGCGTGTATATGTGTGTGTATGTATGTAGATATATCATGAGCTCTACAGATATCGGCTAAGGTCCAGTGACATGTCTAAATGCCAAGAAGGTTGGGATCGTCGGTAAACGGGATCTGCTATGGTGCCTCCCTCAGGAAAATGGTGAAAAAACCTGAAATCAGCCAACACACCAAGAACACTTGTCCCGTGTGGCAAGACCAAGATGAAGAAGAGATGAATAAATCACTGGCACCTGGCACTGGGGTCCCAATGGGAAACAACGGCTGGGGGCACCTGGACCTGTACCACCACTTCTGCAGTCACAGTCAGTCTGCAGACCAGCAACAGTGCTACCATTTGCAATAGCTTGCAACAAACGGGTTAACATACGTAACCAAAAAGAAAAGAAAACACGATGTTCATGTATTAAATAAAAAAACCACTTTTCATCTTAGTCATAGACTCTTTTCTATTTAATACTCAATGTAACTTTTACTTTTGCAAGACCTTGTGCAAGCAGGTTTTTATTTGGTTTGGTTTGGATTTTATTTCAGTTTAATAAGGACAAGATTTCACTCAAGCTAGTGTGGGATTCACTATGTAGCCTCGGCTAAAAGTGAACCTGTGGCTTCTCCAGTGCTGGGTAACAGGTGTGAAACTCCATGCCTGGCTCAAACTAGTTTTGTTTTTATTTGGTAATGATGATGATTGTGTGTATATGTGCCTGGACATGCATGTCACAGCACATGTGTGAGGTCAGAGGACAATTCCGTGGAGTTGGTTGTCTTCTTCCACCCTTTCATGGTCCTAGGGATTGAGCTAAGGTTGTCAGTCTTGCTTAGCAAGTACCATTCCAGTGGATGCTCACAATAGCTTTCAAATGGACTGTGTATTAGGACCGTGAGTTCAAAGTCTGCCTATGCTATATAGCAAGACCATATCTGAAAATAACCAAATGAATGAATGAATGAATGAAGAAATAAACTATGTATTTTAGGTTCTACAATCACACACACACCAAAAAAATCAGAATTGGTTTAAAAACAAGAAAATCTGCCAGGCAGTGGTGGTGCACACCTTTAATCCCAGCTATCAAGAGACAGAGGCAGTCAGAGCTTGGGTTCGAGGCCAGCCTGGACTACAGGGCTGAGTACCAGGACAGCCTGGGCTAGACAGAGAAGATCTGTCTCACAGTGGAATATTACTTTAACTAGGCAAAGATGTGTTACATTTGTTTATGCTGTGGAATATTATTTTAATTGTGTAAAGTTGTAGTACATTTGTTTATGCTGCATTTATTTATTTGTTATTAAATTATTTATCTAATTATGTGAAGATGTGCTGCTGTTTCACCTTGCCTGCCTAAGGCACCTGATTGGTAAATAAAAAGCTGAACAGTCAGTAACTGGGCAGAAGAGGGATAGGCAGGGCAGGTGGCAGGAGAATAAATAAGAAGAGAAATATAGGTAAAAAGGAGAGAACAAGGGAGCTGGGGACACACCTGGGGCCAGAAGCCAGACAGCTGCCAGCCAAACAAGGAGATAGCAGGAAAGTAAGATACACAGAAAGGTAAAAAAAACCCTGAGGCAAAATGCAGATAAAGAGAAACAGATAAAAATAAGAGCTAAGCTAAGGCCAAGCATTCAAAACTAATAATAAGTCTCCATGTTGTGATTTGGGAGCTGGATGGTGGCCCAAAAGAAAAAGTTTGCTACATGTCTCAAAAAAACTTCATCTGTAAACTCTAGATGATTCTTTAAAACTATACAATGAGCAAATAAAAATAGAACCATGAAAATTAATAACATTATTTTAAAATTGATCCAGATAAGTAAAGGGTAAGATCTTTACTTTATCCTTATATTATTTTGTAGTCTTGCTCCATATCTGGTCAGGAAGTACCATCTTATTATTTTTTAAAGTTAGAGACTTAGTTCTGCATAGTCAGAGAGAAAAAATGACAAAAAAACGTAATACATAGTTGACATTATGGAGATTTGAATTTCATCTTCTTTGCAATCATTTATCTATGTAATGGTTTTTAACCCTACATATGGCTTTTCTGAAAGGGAACCAGAAAAGCATAAAGGTCAGGCAGCTGTCTGAGTCCAGTCACATCCAGTACCAGGGCTGTCAGATACCAAAAACTTGTACACTGAGCTGCTTAGTGTTATCCCATGCAGAACCTGAATGGTTTATGTTTGACTTTGCCTAGAGAATAGGTTATTCAAAGTTTGTATATGTATGTGTGCTTACTATATGTTGCTGTCAATGCTAGAACTTTGGAAGTTATTTATAATGTACTTCCTGTTTACTTAGGTGATATTATATCCTTCTGGGGTCTTTGATGGAGTTGAAGACAGACAGTTATAATTTTCCTTAGTTATGATAAAAAATAAATTAGATATGAAAGTTTAGACTCGCAAAGAAATATTGTAACTATAATTCTTGATTAATAACTGTTTTGTATATGTAATTTTACTATGTTAAAGTTCAAGCCTTCTTTTTTATTTAGACAGAAACGGGGAGAAAATGTGGGATTCCCTTCTGTATGCTATGACTATGTTTTATTATCATTGGTTAATAAAGAAGCTGCTTTGGCCTATGGCAGGGCAGAATATAGCAAGGTGGGAAATCCAAGCAGAGATAGAGGAGGAAAGAAAGCAGGGTCAGGCAGACGCCATGGAGCTGCTGAAGGAGGACACTAGAACCTCACCGGTAAGCCATAGCCCCATGGAGATACATAGATTAATAGAAAATGTGTTAATTTAATATATAAGACCTAGCTAGGAATATGCCTGAGCCGTTGGCAAAAAGTGTTGTAATTAATAAGTTTCTGTGTGATTATTTGGGTCAGGGTGGCCGGGAAACAAAAGTACAGTTTCTGTTTACAACTGATGAACTGTTGACATTAGGATTGTGGGGGCTGGGCAAGGACTAGGCGAACAATCATGAGGACCTGAGTTTGAACACTTGGCACCCACATAAAAAGCCAGGCATGGAGAAAGAGACAGGCAACCCTAAGAGCTGGTTGGCAAGCCAGCCTCTCCAAACTGGCATGCTTCCAGTTCAGTGAGAGGCCCTGCTTCAAGGCAGTAAAGTCAGGGAGGAACAGATGAGGTCACGGCAATGCTTTGGTGTGGATCAATTTTGAGTGCTATCAATTCAGGTTACTTTGGGAAAGTTGTATGAGGACTTAACACTTAAAAATTAACCAGAGCTTTCACCCAACTGTCAACCATGAAAAACTCAACACAGGTCAGTCAACAGACATGGGCAATTCAGAAAAATAAATTAGCCTGGGCTACCATCGCTGGCTCAGCACTATCAGGCCACTAAAGTTTGAGGGGAAACCTCCTTGTGCAGCCTGAGATCTCTAAGGCCAGTTCTTCAGTAGAAGGGCTATGGAGGTTTACAGATCTTGGGGTACCTATGTCTTGGTGGCTTGAAAGTATGAACAAGAGGTTCATTAAATACCAGTAAATTCTCTGAGCATGGCACTGCCTGCCTGTAATCCCAGCAGTGGGAGAAGGAAGCAAGTGGACATGGTACAAGGTCATCTTGCCGACAGAGCAGTTCAAGGCCAGTCTAGCTATAAGATCTGTTTCAGCCTGGTGGCCCGTGCTTTTATTTTTTATTGATTTATTTTTAATTACAAACTGTTGGGCCTATTCTCAGGCTTTATTGCTAACTAGTTCCTACTTGTAAATTAACCCATTTCTATTAATCTACGAATTTCCACATGACTCATGACTTTACCTGTGGTCTAGTACATCTTGTTACTCCAGGGGATGGCTAGCATCTCCTACAATCTGCCTTTCTATTTCCCTGTATTTTCTTTTTTTAATTGATTTTTATTGAGCTCTACATTTTTCTCTGCTCCATTCCCTTCAACCCTCTCCCAAGGTCTCCATGCTCTAATTTACTTAGGAAATCTTGTCTTTTTCTACTTCCTGGCACACACTTTTAAATACAGAATTCTCTGAGTTCAAGGCCAGCCTGGTCTACAGAGCGAGTTCCAGGACAACCAGGGCTACACATTGAAACCAAAATAAATAACTTAAAAAATGAACTTGTCTCAAAAAAAGCCATACACATATAAAAAAGTATCACTATTTGTTGATGATATGATACTATTCATAAGCGACCCCCAAAAATTCTACCAGGGAATTCCTACAACTGATATGCACCTTCAGCAAAGTCGCTCAATACAAGATTAACTAAAAAAAATCAGTCGCCCTCCTATCTACAAATGACCAACGCTGTGAGACAATGGTCTGTACCCTGATACTTGTATTATTTTAATAAAATGCTGATTGGCCAATAGCTATGCAGGAAGTATAGGCAAGATGGCCAGGCAGGAAGTAGAGGGGGGCAATGAAAACAGGAGAATTCTGGGAAGAGAGAGTCAGCCTGCAGTCCTCACCCAGACATTGAGCAAGCATGATGTGACTGCCTCACCAAAAAAGGTACCAAGCCACGTGGCTAACAAGATTTATGGGCTAATATAAGTTATAAGAGTTAATAAGGAGCCTGAGTTACTAGGCCAATCAGTTTATGATTAATATAGGCCTCTGTGTATTTCTTTGGGACTGAACTGCTTCAGGGACCAGGTAGGACAGAAAACTCGGTCAACAGACCAAGGGGCTGAGAAAGAAATCAAGGAACAAACACCCTTCACAACAGCCACAAGTAATATAAAATATTTTGGGGTACTAACCAAGTAAGTAAAAGACCTGTATTGCAAGAACTTCAAGTCTTTGAAGAAAGTGAAGAAGATATCATAAGATGGAGAGATCTCCCATGCTCATGGATTGGTAGGATTAACATAGTTAAAAAAGGCCATCGTACCAAAAGCAATCTACAGATTCAACGAATCCCCATCAAAATTCCAACACAATTCTTATACAGATCTTGATAAAATAATAACAAACTTCATATTGGAAAAACAAAAAACCCAGGATAAGGAAAACAATCCTGTTCAATAAAAGAACTTCCAGAGGTATCACCATCCCTATTTCAAACTGTGTTACAGAGCTATAGTAATATAAACAGCTTGGTATTGGCATAAAAACAGGTTGATCAGTGGAATCAAATCGAAGACCCAGACATAAATCTATATATCTACAGACACCTGATTTTTAACAAAAAAGCCAGAAATATACAATGGAAAAAAGAAGGCATCTTCAACAAATGGTGCTGGTCTAAATGGATGTTGGCATATAGAAAGAATGCAAAATAGATTCATATCTATCACCCTGTACAAAACTCAAGTCCAAGTGGATCAAAGACTTCAACATAAAACCAGATACACTAAACCTGATAGAAGAGAAAGTGGAGAACAGCCTTGAATGCACTGGCATGGCTGAACAGAAGACTGATAGAACAGGCACTCAGATCGACAATTAATAAATGGGACCCCACAAAACTGAAAAACTTCTGTAAGGCAAAGGACACTGTCAACAAGGCAAAATGGCTGCCTATAGAATGGGAAAAGATTTCACCAACCCCTTATCAGAGAGAAGGCTAATATACTATATATACATATATACATGCATGTACATATGTACATATACATAACTCAGGAAATTAGACATCAACCATCAACAAACCAAAAAATCCGATAAAAAAATATGGTACAGATCTAAACAGAGAACTCTTAACACAAGAATCTCAAACAGCCAAGAAGCACTTAAAAGAAATGTTCAACATCCTTAGTCATCAAGGAACTGTAAATCAAACCAACTCTAATATTCTATTCTATCTTATGCCTGTCAGAATGGATCAAAAACACAGGTGACAGCTCATGCTGGTGAAGATGTGGAGCAAGGGAAACACTCCTCCATTGCTGGTGGGAGTGCAAACTTTAACAGCCGCTTTGGAAATCAATATGGAGATTCCTCAGAAAAACTGATAACCCATCTACCTCAAGACTCAGCTATATCATTCCTGGGCATATACCAAAGATTCTCCATTCTAGTGAGACCACGTCTAAAACATAAGAAAAAGTCAAAGTAGGGCTGAGAATACAGATCAACCGGCAGGGTGTTAGGAATGCAGGAAGGCCACAGTTAGACCTCTAGTTCTATATAAACCACCAGGCATTGTGACATTAACCAGATGTGGTAGCCACGGTTAGACCTCTAGTTCTATATAAACCACCAGGCATTGTGACATTAACCAGATGTGGTAGCCACAGTTAGACCTCTAGTTCTATATAAACCACCAGGCATAGTGACATTAACCAGATGTGGTAGCCACGGTTAGACCTCTAGTTCTATATAAACCACCAGGCATAGTGACATTAACCAGATGTGGTAGCCACGGTTAGACCTCTAGTTCTATATAAACCACCAGGCATAGTGACATTAACCAGATGTGGTAGCCACGGTTAGACTTCTAGTTCTATATAAACCACCAGGCATAGTGATATTAACCAGGCATGGTAGCCACGGTTAGACCTCTAGTTCTATATAAACCACCTGAC
Source organism: Arvicola amphibius (assembly GCF_903992535.2). Taxonomy (NCBI): domain Eukaryota; kingdom Metazoa; phylum Chordata; class Mammalia; order Rodentia; family Cricetidae; genus Arvicola; species Arvicola amphibius. The sequence goes on along the minus strand of NC_052047.1, from coordinate 913,537 downwards.
ATAGTGACATTAACCAGGCGTGGTAGCCACAGTTAGACCTCTAGTTCCATATAAACCACCTGACATAGTGACATTAACCAGGCATGGTAGCACTCCCAGTAATCCTGGCACCTGGGAGATTAAAAGCAGAGTCAGGAGGTCAAGGGCATCCTTTGCTACATTTAAGCTTGAGGGCAGCCTGGGCTACAGACTGTCTCTCAAAACAAACAAGTCAGGGTACACATGTGTCAGTTCAGGCACAGGGAATCCATGCAAGTTGAACAATGAATGTTTCTGATGAGGACAACTGCAAAACCAGGCTCATCAAAACAGCAACAAAATATCCATCGAAGGAGCAGCTCCACTGGAAAGCTAAGAATCAGACTGAAGCAAATTAGACTGCTGCTTAAATGATAATAATTAAAGATTATAACTTCACCAAATTGCCCTGCTATAGCTGACTAAGAAGGTTTGCTTAGCCCTACTCTGTCCAAGGGGAATAAATTATCTCATGAGTCCATTTCATCCAATGCTATTTAAAAAGCTGATGAAATGCTTAAACAATTCATTCTATTAATATAGAAATCCATTATAGGACATAAATATGAATCGAAGTGTAAATGGCATTATGAGTAAAGTGGGAAGTATTGCTGTATATAGCCCATAAAATAAGGCACAAGCATTCCTGTTCATTTTAAGACGAGAGAGAGAGAGAGAGAGAGAGAGAGAGAGAGAGAGAGAGAGAGAGAGAGAGAGAGAGAGTAAGCCAGATATCAACCTTGGGTGTTGCTCCTCAGAACTTCCCGTCTTGTCTTCTGAAGTAGGTCTCTCAATAGGACACAGCGCTCACAGATTATGCTAAAATGGCTACTCTGCAAACTCTAAGGATCCTCTTATCTCCAGATTCCCAGTTACTGAGATTACAAATATGCATCACCATGCCCAACTTTTTTCACAGGTTCTAGGACTCAGACCTGGGAGTATTCACACTTGAGGCAAGCAATCTGCCACTGAGCACTCTCCCCAATCCTGAAGTGAAGTCATACCCCATTACGGTTTTGTTTTGTGTTTCCCTGGTGGTTAGTGTATTAGTTACTTTGCTCATTGCTGTAATCAAATAACTATATATGGAAGTTTCTGTCCCACCTGGAACCACAGTCATTCAGTCCCAAATAAACTCTCAGAACCTTATATTAATTATAAACTGCCTGGCCTATTGCTCAGACTTATTACTAACTAGCTCTTACAATTTAACCCATAATTCTTACCTATGTTTAGCCATGGGGCTTGGTACCTTTTCTCAGTAGGATATTCTCATTTTACTTCCTCTGCATCTGGCTTTCCTCTTCCCAGAATTCTCCTAGTCTGGCTGCCCCACTTTTACTTCCTGCCTGCCTACTGGCTAGTCAGCGTTTTTCTTGTTGTTGCTATTTGTTTTGTTTTTAAAAACCAATATGAGTGACAAATCTTTACAGTGTACAGGAGCATCATCCCACAGCAAATACCCAATATGAGGAAAGGGTAATTTTAGCCTTCAGTCAGAGGGTAGTCCACCATGGCAGAGAAGGCTGAAGAAGTCAATCACATTGCGTCCACAAACAGAAAGCAGAGAAAAGGAAATGCTGGTGCTGTGTTCACATTCTCCTTTCTGTTTTATATTCAGTCCAGGGCCCTGTGCATGGAATGGTATTGCCCACATATAAAGTTTTCTCACCTCAATTAACCCATCTAGAAAACTCCTTACAGACATGCCCAGAGGTCTGTCTCCTAGGCGATTCTATCTAATCCTGCCAAGTTGACATCAGTATTAACCATCACATTTAGTTAGAATGGAGCATCTTCCCTACACCTGTTGAGCATCTGTACATATTCTTTTAGATTTATTGGGTTATTTTGTAGAAGGAATGGCAGGCTGCGTCCCGCCAGCCAGCTCCTGCATGGCTAGCTTTACACCCGAAATAACAACATACAAATTGTATTCATTTAAACATTGCCTGGCCTGTTATCTGTAGCTTCTTATTGGCTAACTCTCATATCTTGACTAACCCATATTTAGTAATCTGTGTAGCACCACGAGGGGTGGTTTACCAGGAAGATTCTTAACCTGCGTCCATCTTGGAAAAGAGAGCTATGGCAACTGCCTGAAGCATCTGCCTGATTTTGCTTTCTCTCTCCCACAATTCTGTCTATTCTGCCTACCTAATTTTCTGTCCTATTAAAGGGCCAAGGCAGTTTCTTTATTAACCAATGAAAGTAACACATAGACAGATGACCATCCTTCATCATTATTTAAGTTATATTAAGCTATATTGAGTTATATTAAGGAGAGGAGGAAGGGAGGGGGCGAAGAGGGAGAGAGGACATATGTGTGCACACTCGTGATGCACAGCTGGAACAGAGGCTGTGTGACATCTGTGTCTTCCTATCAATCCCCACCATTCTGAGTCAGCGTCTCTCACTGAGCCTGAAGCTCACAGTCTCAGTTAGATCTGTTTGCCAGTGGACCCCCAGTTGTCTCCTCCACCGCCACCTCCCCAAGCAGGAAGGGGTTGGAGATGCACTCTGCCACCCTAGCTTTAATGTGAGGCTGGGCATCTGAACTCAGCCATCAGACAAGTACATTGTGCCATCTCCCCAGCCCCCTAGCTATCAAGTTTTTCCAAGTTCCTTAACTATTCTGGGTCTAATCCCTCTAAAGATGTGTACTTTGCCAATGTTTTCATTTGTGCTCTAGGTTGTCACTTCATCCCAGTGACTGCTTCCTTTGCCCTGCAGAAGCTATCTAGTCTGATGCAATCTAAGGCTATTTACTCCAATTCTCTTGCCTTATTTTATTGAAATAACTTATTAATTCTGTAACAAACACATTGCAGGCATAAGGATAAATAGGGCAGGTAAATATTCGAACAGGAAGATTAAAATTCACATCAGGACTTTTAAATCAAGACATTAGACTGAAGATATATGTTTGCTATTTACACAGCTTGCCAAACTATATTCAAATAAGCAGAAGAAGCAATAAACTACTGACCTTAAAGAGAAAGTAGGACATTCACTTGTATAAAAGATCTAATGAAATGGTAGAATTCAAAAGGCAAACACAACTCGGCTGATGGATGAAGGAGCAAGGCAGAGAGAGCGCTATCCAGAACAATCCATCAGGCAGCCTGCAGGAACTGGAGCCAAACTGCATGTGGAGAGCCTGAAGGAGTCCAGAGAGCCAACCTGGCCCTTCGGGACACCTGAGGGTGCTGGGCTTGTGCCAACCAGCAGGACAATGACAGGGGTGAGCAAGAGAGTCTGATAACAGCAGGAACATTTGAGGAGCTGGACCTGGACCTTGCTGGTTGGCAGGCTGATCACTTCCCCCACTCAACAGAGGTCAGCCAAAAAACAAAAACAAAAACCAGATTTCTGGCTGGGCCTAGTAATACATGCCTGTAGCTCCAGCACTCAGCAGAGACAGTATTTTCTGAGAGATGAGACCAGCCTGGGCTACATAGTAAATACCAGGCCATTCTGGGCTACCGTGTGATAGCTTGTTCCTAAAAACCAAAACGGAAAGAAGAGAAACATTGGAATTCCGAGGGAAAAAGCAACCTGATAAAGCCAAAGCTTCTATGTGGGTGCAGGAGAACCAGAAGAAAGTGCTCCAACACAAGGGGCCTAGGACCACAGAGCAAAGCAATGGCCACTACATTCTGGCTCAGGAGGAGACTCAACCACACAAGTCAGGAGTCTAGTGAAGAAACAGAACAACTTCCACCACACCAGTTACCCAATCCTTTCTGAGACAACCAAAGATCAGCAGGTAATCCAGAGCCAAGAAAACACACATGGAAAATAAAACACACATCAAAATAGTTTAGTAAAACATTCTTTAAAACTCGTATGAAAGCTGTGAATATATTCAGTAGAAGAACACTTGCCTGGCAAACCTTAGCTGTGGTCTTCAGCAGAGGCAGGGCAAAGGAGCGCTGGTGGGAGGGCGGGAACAAGTATAGACAAAATGCTAAAGAGGAAAATCCACAAAAAAAGAATAGGGCTGGGAATGTAGCTCAGCGGCACATGCCTCCCTGGGTTCAATCCCCAGCACTCCAACCAAGAAAAATAAATTTGGAAGAATCCTTTTAAAGCAATTTTTAAATACTTGGAATTTCAGAAACATTTAGAAAAATAAGGAAAGTGAACAGATAATCTTGAAATACATTAAAAACAATGAGAGGCCTGGGAATTCAGCTCAGCAGGTTAGGCACTCTCTCGGCAAGCACAATCAAGCTGGTTAGAGTCCCAGGACATGCTGATACACACACACACACACACACACACACACACACACACACACACACACACACACCTGGCATGCAGAGGTGGCAGCAGGAGGCTGAGGAGTTCAATGTCTGGCTGTGCAGATGGCTCAGGGGATAAAAGCACTTTCCACGCAGGCCTGACCACCTGAGCCTGATCCCTAGAGCCCATGGTGCAAAGTGAGAATCAGCTCCGAAAATCGTCTCTGACCTCCACTTGCATATGGTGGCATGCGTGTGCCTGCACACGTGCGCGCACACACACATGTATACACACACTTTTTTATTTTCTTAAGAAAAGGATTTCATGATCATCTTCAGTTATATGGCAAGTCCAAGGCCAATCTATGTTGACAGAGGATTCTGTCCCACCCGGTCCCGCAGCCACTCAGTCCCAAGGAAACACACAGAGGTCTACATTAATTACAAACTAGTTGGCCTATTAGCTTAGGCTTCTTATTAACTAATTCTTATATCTCAAATTAGCCCATTATTCTTGTCTATGTTAGCCATTTGACTCGGTTCCTTTTATCAATGAGGCATTCTCATGTTGCTGCTTCTGTGTCTGGGTTCTTCTGTGTCGACTGCAGACTGACTCTTTCCTCTTCCCAGAATTCTCCTAATTCTCTTTGCCCCACCTGTACTTCCTGCCTGGTCGCCCTGCCTATACTTCCCACCTGGCTACTGGCCAATCACCATTTTCTTAAAACAATACAAGACCATTGTTCCACAGCAAATTTGGGATTCACAAGACCCTGTGTGATTGTTATTCTTGGTTGTCACCTTGATACACCAAAGAGAGGGAGCCTCAGGTAAGGATTTCTGCCTCCAATAAATTAGCTTGTGGGCCTATTTGAGGGGCATTTTCTTAATTACTAACCAGTGTAGGAGGGTGCAGCTTCTGTGGGCATTGCCATCCCTAGGCAGTTGGGCCTGGACTATAGGAAGAAGTTGAGCAGGCCAGGAAAGGCAAGCCAGCAAGCGGCGTTCCTCCTTCAGGCCTCTACCTTCACAATGGACTTTAGCCTGTATGCTGAAATAAACCCTTTCCTTCCCGAGTTACTTCTGAACTGTTTATGGAAAAGGACACAAAGATGTACAGAATAAAGTACACACGGCATATGGAGCCAATCCAAGAGACACCCAATCTGACAAAGTCCCTAGAATGAGGATCAGAAGACTACAATAAACTTTGAAGTTAGCACATCCTGGAGCTGAGCTGAGAAAGTTCTAAGTCGTAAGAACCAAAGGGATGTTGAGCATTGTGGCATATGCCTTTAATCCCAACAACTGTGAGACAAAAGTAGACAGAAGTGAATGAACTCACAGAAGTTGGTCCACCAGCTGGTTCCAGGCCAGCCAAAGTTCCATGGCGAGGCCCTATCTCCAAAAAATAAAATGCAATAAAAAAAAAAAACTATACAAAGGCCACAGTTAGTGGTTATACAACGAATTCCCTTTCTTCAGGGAATTTAAAATAATTTAATATAAAAGAAAAAGGGATCGTGTACAAAGGACTGAGACTCAAACTGACTCCTTGGAGACAGGGGATATTAGTAGATAAGGAGCCATGATTTCAAATTTTCAGAAAAAAAAGTACTTTTGGCTCCAAATTCAGCACCCAGCTCAATAACAAATAGGAACTAGAATACAACAAACTCAGTTTTAGGCATGAAAGCGCTCAGAAGGCTCACTTCCCTCACATCCTTCCTAAAGAACTTATTTCGGGATGTGTCCCAGTAGATGACAGCATAAACCAGGACAGGAAAACTCAGGATCCTAAACACTGTGAGTCAAATTCAGAGAGGGGAGGGGATCCCAAGAAGATGGTGTGTTGTAAGCACCAAAAATCCATGTGGTTTGGAGAAAGGAGGGGTATTGGTTCTAATTTTAAAAAGAGGGAATTCAAAACATAAAATATAACCAGGGTACAGAAAAGAAAATAGCACTATGACAAAGGCATGTTGTGCCAGAAAAAAAGGGAGGGAGGGAGGGAGGGAGGGAGGGAGGGAGGGATGGATGGAAGAAGGAAGGAAGGAAGGAAGGAAGGAAGGAAGGAAGGAAGGAAGGAAGGATAGATGAATTAAGGCAACTAGGAAACACCTAGACAAAAGTTTGTACTTACTGAGTTCACTGAAAGAGGACAGAGCTGGCTGCAACCAGTGTGCAGCCTGCAGCACAGGCAAGGGATCTGTTTCTAAGGAAAGAAGTCAGATATGGTGATGTGCTCCTTTACTCTCAGCACTCAGGAGGCTGAGGCAGCACCGTCACCAGTCTGAGACCAGCCTGGGCTATATTCATCAGTTCCAGGCCAGCCTGAACTACAAAGTAATGCCTTGGTTTTTGTTTGTTTGTTTTTGATTTGTTTTGTTTTAAAAATAACGAAAACCAAACCCCACTCCATGCCCAAAGGAAAAAGACATGGCAGTACAGCCAGTGCCCTGGTTATGAAGAACTCATGGTAGATGAGAAAAGAGATGCAGTTGCTATTTATGTTGGAAGCTTGGGAGCCCAAGGGTCATCACCCCAGCCCTAGAGAGAAGAATCGCAATCTCGGCATACAGACTAGGTCTCACTGAGTAGTATTTATGGAGTCTCATTTTAGGGAATTCTAAAATTGGAGATGTCTTTCATCTTAGGCCAGGACAACGTTGATTATGTTGGGTCTCAAGACATAAACTACAGTATGCTAGGACCATTTACTTTGCCTTTTTAAAATATATACACTATCAACTGACACCCAGTTCTCCCTTTGGATGAGCATTCTCTGGAGGTGAGAGTCATTTTCATTGTTTAAATGTTCATCAACTAGCCCAGTTCACTTGAAGTTAGGGGCAGATAAAAGGAAAAAAAATATATCTGCACCTACAGCTGAGAGTAACCAGGCAATCATGCAATAAGAAACCTCAGGGAAAAATGGCTGTGATGCTCTCAAACAAAATGTGTGTTTAGTTTTAAATCATTATTCTTTAACAGAAATGTTGAAAAGCAACCAAATCTAGGGAATTCGCAAATGCCACACTTTCTTTCTTAGTGGCAGATATGTGAGGAAAAGAAGTCATAATAATGGGCTTAATAACAGAGGTAACCGTTGAGGTCCGTTACCTCAGGAGACTACTACGAGCTTTAGTCTATGGGTCTCTCATGGAAAAGTAACATCCCGTAAAAATATAATACCATTTATTTTCCATATTATTTTTCACAATTTCAGGCAGAGAGATAATTTGTATTATGTATCTTTGATCATCTACATACCTCGATCATTTCCCCACTGTTACCTTCCAAGCCCCTTCTTCGGAAGTCCCCCTCCTACCTTTCAGATCTGTTTAATGTTTCTTTATTTTTGTGCCTCACTGAATTTAATAAAAGTTTCTTGGTTGGTGAGATGGTTCAACAGGTAAACGCACCCGCCACCATGCCTGATAACCTAAGTTTGATTCTCTGAATTCATATAGTAGGGGAGAAAAATGAATTCTGCAACAATTTCATTTCCATATCTCAACTATGAAATGTATGCAACCACTCTTGTATATACACACAAGTATATCTGAATAAAAATATAATAAAAAGTTAAAATTCAGTAGCATTGTTTATATGAATATGGAGGACCCAGGTGGGAGTCTGTGAGTTAAAGGCCAGTATGATATACATAGAAAATTCTAGGACTACCAAGGCTAGGACTACATCCAGCTTTTTTAAAAAAGGAAAAAAAAACCCACGATTAATAAAAATAATTCAGAAAATCAGCTATCATAACAAAAATACTTGAAATTTTCTTTATTATATATTTTACTAATTTCTTCCAGCAACCACACTCATCATCTTAGGTAGCTCCTGGGATATATACACTATTCTTTAGAGACACGGTTAGAAGTTAGAGGTATAGTTACCAGACAAGAGAGATAAAGGCTTTGGGAGTAAAGCATATCAGACAGAAGAGGAAGGAAGCACTTACGGCTTGGACTACATGATCAGCTATGCACTTTTACTTATTATATATACATTCTTTGACTTAAGGAATTAATGTATCAGTTCCATAAAACTCTGTATATCTTGAGCCAGCTGTAGTGATACCTGTGTGTGATCCCAGCACCAAGAGGCTGAAGCAGGAGAGTTTCAGCCAGCCTGGTGTACACACAACAAGACCCTTTCTCAAACAAGCAAATGAACAAATAAAACACCCTTGCTCCACTCGCCAATCAAACCCTCTCCACATTTCTATAAACGTCTAAGCAGATCCATATTTACTGGGCCCCCTGCTCTGAGTCAGACCTAAGGGACAATGAATGGAAACCGACATCTCAGCTCTCAAGAAGCTCACAATGTTGATAAAAGACAAGAAAATCCCTGATGGTGCTTCAGTATCATGTGAGAGACACAGGGGCTGGCTATCATCTGTTTAGGGCCTGGCACAAACAGGAGAGGAGCTAACACTTGAAGGTATTAGAGAGGGAGTGTTCAAAGGTCACTGCCTCTTTGAATTGAGACTTAAGAGATAAGCGAGAATAAAACAGATAAGCAGGTGTAAAGGCTCGGGAGGCAGAGCACTACAGGACAAAGAGGAAGAGATGGGGTAGACATGCTTGTTTGCTTGGAAAAGTCAAGTATCTCAAGGCTGCTGGAACAAACGTGTCTGTGCTGGAGTGGCGGGAATAAAAGGCCAAGCTCTCCACAGAACCAGGCCACTAAAGGAGAGTGGAAAGTGAGTTCACGGAAGAACAAGTATGAAGAAGGCAGGCCCAGTTTGGGGAAGATGATGCTGAAGCAAGGTGTAAGGAGGATGCCTCTGAGCTGGCAGAGAGGCCATTGTAGTAGGCCAGCCAGCAGAAGACAAAAAGCTACGATGCGCTCATGTGTTACTTAGTTTGCATGCATATAAAAGACTTGAGCACAGACTATTTTACTGCTGTAAAAACAAGTTTCCAAATTCGGTATTTGCATTTTCCCTCTTGTAATAAGTACCCCAAATTTTTCCTTAGCAATTGCCAGGTTGATAAACATAGTTTTTTTCCTTTTATAAAACTATACATGCATGGTTTTACACAGCTATATAAGATCTAGGAACCACAAATTAGAAAAAGAAATCAATATTTGACTTCCTGAGATTGTCTCAGTTCACTGAACGTGATGATCTCCACTTGCATCCATTTTCCTGCAAGCAAGATGACTTGGTAGTTCTTCTTTTTCTTTCTTTCTTCCTCTTCCCTCTTTTTCTTTCTTTCTTCTTCCTTCTTTTTCTCCTCCTTCTCTTCTTCCATTTGTTTTTGGAAACAATGATTCTCTGTATAGACCATGCTCTCCTGGAACTCACACTGTAAGTCAGGCTGGCCTTAACCTCGGATCCTCCTGCCTCTGCCTCCCCAGTGCTGGGGCTAAAGGCCTGTGCCACAACACATGGCTGACTTGGTTCTTCTTTATGGCTGTACACAAAATCAGTGTACACATACCGAATTTGTTCCTATCCATATCTCTGTTGCTGGCATCCAGGTTGATTGCACAACTTAGTGATTGTGAACAGCGTTGCACAATGCAAAGCTCTCCTCTCAAATCTCTTTGGTACTACTGTTCCCAGGCTGCAGGGAATAGGATCTTGTACGCGACTAGCAGGCACCGACCACAGAGCTGCGTCCCTAGTCCTGCTACCACAGTAAATCTAACACTAATGGGAAAGGAACAAGACATTTGGGGAAATGAATGTTTTCTTTTAAATGGTTAGAATTCAGTCACACTTTCTCTCGCAGAAAAGAATTCCAAAAATGTCCTCCAGGATTTCTCCTCCTTGGTTATCCAATCAAACACTAACTAGGAACTCTTGCAGAAGGACTCTACAGATGAATTGAAGTTTGTAGTGATATATTATTCGTATTTTGATAAATAAATCTTGCCTGAAGACCAGAGGCAAAGCAAAAGCCACAGGCAATGGTGATACACACCTTTAATCCCAAGATTTAGGAGACAGAGGCCACTGGATCTCTGTGAGTTCAAGGCCACCCTGGATTACACAAGGTCAGTGCAGAAACAAATCCAGGTGGTGGTGGCTCACACTTTAATACCAGCACTAGAGGGAATATAAAATGGGAGGAGAGAGGGGCTTAGTCTGCTTAGTCTGCAGTCACCCAGCCTTGGTAGAGGTAAGACTTCTCTAGTGGCCAGCTGCTTTGTTTTTCTGGTTTTCGGGTTAAACCCCAATTTCTGTCTCTGGGTTTTTATTATTTTATTATTATTTATTATTTTGTTATTAGAAACAGAAGTTTCTAATCAGAAGACTTAGAAAGTATCCTGGTGGACACAGTGTAGCGATACAAGCCTTGGAAGCAGAGAACAGCAGAAGAGTGAGCGAGCTGAAAAGGGAAACGAAAAGATGAAGAAGAAGGGGACGCAGAAGACACCCGAAGCAGTGCGTCACCACTGCTGCTGAGCTTGGCGACGAGAGACCCATGGCTGCAGAGCGTAAGAACCACCACCCAGTACAATCAGAGTACAGCTGAAGAGGAGGAGAACCATAGCTGCAGAGCAAAAGAACCACCACCCAGTACAATCGGAGTACAGCTGACACCCAGTAAATCGGGAGTACAGCTGAAGAGGAGGAGGAGCAATGATATGAAATAAGGGGAAACCCACAGAATCAGCTGACCCAAGCTAGTGGGAGCTCACTGGCTCTGGACTGACAGCTGGGGAACCTGCACTAGGCCCCCTGAATGCAGGTGACAAAGGTGTGGCTTGGGCAGTCTGAGGCCACTGGCAGTGGCACCAGGATCTAACCATAGTGTGTATGAACTACTTTGTGGAGCCCACTCTCAATGGAGAGATACCTTGTTCAGCCTAGGCACAATGTGTGTGTGTGAGAGAGAGAGAGAGAGAGAGAGAGAGAGAGAGAGAGAGAGAGAGAGAGAGAGAGAGAGAGAGAGAGAGAGAGAGACTGAGGGCCTTGGTCCTGCCTCAATAAAGTGATGGAACAGAATTAGCTGACTTCCCAGGGGAGGCCTTACCCTCTGTGAGAAGCAGATGGGGGTAGGGTGGGTGGAACGGAAGGAGAGGAGGAAGGGGGAACTCTAGGATTGGTATGTAAAAGAAAAAAGAAAAAAAAAAACATGGAAAAGAAAAGAACAACTACCCAGCAGCCACCAGGGACAATTGGGGACCTAGGTCCCACGACTACATGGAAATAAATTCTGACAACATGCTAAAGGAGTCTGAAAACTAACTTATTCTTAGAACTTTGGAAAGAAATGGGCCTAGAGACCTTGACTCCATCCTTGTGAAACCTGGAGCAAAAAGCCAAGTGACTGTGCCCAGACATGTGACCTACAGAACTGAAATCAGGGTACAAATGACTGGACTTTGTTTCAGCGGCTATCGTGGTGACTGGTTACAGGAACACTGGGACACAAACACATTTCCATAAAAGACTTCAAATGTGCTTGCTCATGGGGCTGGGAATGCAGCTCAATTGAATGCTCGCCTAGCCGGCATGAGATCTAAGGTTCAGTCCCTAGTGCCTCGTAAACCATGTGCAGACCCAGCAAATCCAGAGAAGTAAAGGCAGGGTCAGAAGTTCAAGGCCATCATCTGTTGTACTGAAACTTCAAGGCCAGCCTGGGCCATGAGAGATGTGGTTTGAATAATAGATATATTCTTCGGTCTCTGGTATTTGAATGCCTGGCATCTGGTTGACCTGTTTGGGGAGGCTTAGGTGGTGTGGTCTTACTAGAGGTATGTCACTGGGAGTGGGTTTTGAAAGCCTGAAGACCTTTGCCATTTTGAGTTCACTCTCTCCATGATATGTGAGTTCTCAGCTGTTCTGCCACCAAGCCTGCCTGCTGTCATGTTCACCACTAAGATGGTGATGGACTCCTATTTTCCTCTGAAACCTTAAGCCCTCCAAGCCCTTTCATCTATTAGCTGCCTCGGTTATGGTGTTTTTAGCACAGTAGTAGGAAGCTAGCTAAGACAGAGACGTGTTGGAGGGCGAGGGCCACTTGCTGGTTCCCGGCCACTTAGCCCTGAAATAATCACATGGAAACTATATTAATTGTCTAGAGTTCCTTTTCAAGCCCTCTCAGGTTTTGCATGGATTTAGTCCACCACATCGGTGCACCAATTTGTTGCTAAATATTCTACAGTACAGAATCCTACACACAAAAAATAACTAGTCCAAAATTTCAGTGACACTGACATTAAGAAGCATTGCTCTTAGCCAGGCTTTGTGGTACACTGTTTTTCGTTTGTTTCTTTGTTTTGTTTTGAGACAGGGTCTCTCTACATATCCTTGGCTATCCTGGAACTCACTATGCAGATTATGCTGGTCTTCTACTCAGAGATCTGCCTGCCTCTGCCTCCCAAATGCTAGTATTAAAATCATGTGCCGCCACAGTCGGCTAGGTGGTAGTGCATTGTTTTAATCCCAGAGGGTCAGCCTGGTCTACATAATGAGTTCCAGAACAGCCAGAGCTACAGAATAGTGAAACCCTGTCTTAAAAATAATTAAATATAGGGCTGAAGAGATGGCTCAGAGGTTAAGGGTATTGAGTGATCTCCCAAAGGACCTGGGTTCAAATCCCAACACCCACATGACAGCTAACAACCTTCTGTAACTCCAAGATCTGACACTCTCATACCGACTCACCTGCAGGCAAAACACCAATATGCATAAAATAAAAGTAAATAAATTTTAAGAAAAAATTAAATAAAAATAAAATTAGACCCAAGCAAGGGTTTTTAGGCTGGCATGTTGACCAGCAAGCTCTGATTTTCTTCCTTCCTTTTTTTCCCCTTCTTTTTCATTTTTTGGTTTTCTAAGACAGGTTCTCTCTGTGTATCCCTGGCTACGCTGGAGCTCACTCTGTAGACCAGGCTGACCTCAGACTCAGAGATCCGCCTGCCTGATTTTCAACAAAAGCAGAGAGAGGAGTGAAATGTGGTACTAACGATGAGATCTAATAACCTATTAACAGACTTGCTCTGTCCGCGCACTAACTCATGCAGAAGGTGTAACCACACCCAAAATCCTTCTCTCGGGAACGTCCTGAGGTATAGTACTCTGTTATTAGCAAAGAAAGAGGAATATATTTACAGAAACACATAACCCCACTGAAAAACATCAAACTGAAGTGATCGAGAAGGAACCACTCCTCTGAAAAGACACTCAAAACAGTCTGCAAACAGAAGATGCTGAACATCTCTCGTCATGAGGGAAACAAGATCAGAATGAGCTATCACCTACTCCCAGTAGGATGGCTAAACACTCAAAACAGAAAATAACAAGTCCTAAGGAAAGTGTGGGAAAGCTGGAACCCTTGCACACTGCTGCAGGATTGTAAAAGATACGGCCACTATGAAGAATAGTATGAAGACTCATCACATGTGGGCTGTGAACATGGTTAAGAGGGAGGAAAGGACTGGAGGAAGGGGGGGCTCTAGAGGGGAAGAAAGACCAAGCAGTGCACATTTTTTCTCATATTCAGATTACAGAACACACACACAAAAGCAAAAGTAACATTTGTGGAAAAGGAAGAGGGAAGAAACAAAAGGGTGGTAGAGGCAAGGATATAAACAAAGTACAATTACACATATGATAAGTAAGATGAAAATGTCACAGTGAAACCTTTTATTCTATGTGCTAACTAAAATATTAATTTTAACTATATAGAGAGGCATTAAAGTAGGGGCCTATGTTATCATATTCTGTCCGTTTTGTTTTTTGAGACATGGTTTCTCTGTATAGTCTTGGCTGTTCTGGAACTTGGTCTACACTGTAGACCAGACTGACTTCAAACTCAGAGGTCCCATTCTCTGCCATCTGAGGGCTGGGATAAAGATGTGCTCCACTTCACCCTGCTGGGGCTGTAGTTATTACTAGTAGAATTTGCATGCCATGTGTAAGGTCCTGGGTTCAAGCACAAGTACCACACACACACACACACACACACACACAAGAACTACTACAGTCATCCCATTTTTCCCAGTTTCTGGTGCCAACAGGCCTGGGCTGCTCTCAGCCGTGGTCAGAGAAGCTGCCTTTTTGCAGTGGAGAGCAGACAATGAAGAGATGTGTAACTGACCCAAGTGAAGTGGGTAAGAGACTGAGCTGCTCGGTCCTAACCGGGACATCTACATCAACCCTATTACCAGCAAGGTTCGGGGAACATTCAGAAGAAGGGGTGAAAAGGATGTAAGAGCTGGAGGATGGGAAGAGCGTTTGGAACATGGACTCTGGACACGACAAGGCCATGGCACTCATGAGCTCAGGCAGCTGCAGTTTCCCGAGCAAGCCCTGAACAAGAGCAAGCCAACCACATTCCCATCACAGACAGGGTACACATCTACAGGTCCCAAGAGAGCTACTCATTCTATTCTGAGGAAGTGGCCACTGGGAGGTTTCCAGGCTTCAGTGGATGGCCCCACACCCCATGCACATATAGGCAACAGCAACTGAATTTACTGGGTCATAAAAAAGAAAAAGTTGGGCTGGGACCATGTTGGGGGAGATACAAGAGGAGCTGGAGGAGGAAATGGGGGTAGGAGGTAGATGCGACCATATTTCGTTGCATACGTGTATGAGACTCTCAAAAATAGAACTTAAAATTAAGAACAATTATTATCATTAATAGTCAGAAGGTAGAAGCACAAAGACCTGAGACAAGTCTGGGCATTACAGTGAGACTTGAGGGGAAAATGGGAGAGAGAGGGAGCAAAGGATGGATGGTCAGAAAAGAGCAGAGACAGAAGTCAAGGAAAGAGATGGAAGAGAGAAACAGAAGAGAGAAAAGGAGAGGAGGGGAGATGACAGGTGGAAAAATACTGCAGGGTTCTATTTACATGAGGTATTTTCAGAGCGTCAAACTAATAGAAACAGAAAAAAGGATGTGGTTACCAAGGACGAGGGTGGGGTACAGAGCCAGAAGGAAATGGGGAGTAGTTCAACTTTGCAAGATGAAAAAGTTGAGATCTGACATACCCAAGGTACAGAGAGTACATTTAAAAATATTTACTTAGGTTGTTGTATGTTGTGCTGCACATCTTTATACCAGCACAAGAGGCAGAAGCGGGCTGATCTCTGTGAGTATAAGGCCAGCCTAGAAAACACAGTGGGTTTCAGGACAGCAAGGGCTGGATATGAAAACTGTCTCAAAAGAAACACACAAATCAACAAGAAACAAAAAGTATTATGAGGAATGGAGAGATGGCTCAGCAGCTAAGAATATTGACTGTTTGGTTTTTTTTTTTTTTCAAAGGACCTATGTTCAATTCCCAGCACCCGAATGGCGGCTAACAACAATCCCTAACTCCAGTTCCAGGAGATCCAACACCCTCTTCTGGCCTCCACAGACACTAGACACAAAACACCAGTACACATAAAAATAAAATAGTTTTTAAGTTGGTAAGGATGGAATCTGCTAGAAAATTTATCATTTCTTCAAGGTTCTCAGGAAGCATTGTAATATCAAATGACTACATGCCACCCCATGCTTAAATTTGGTTTTGGTTTCATTTTGATTATTTTTTTTTTGAGACAGCGTTTCACTAGGTAGCTCAGACTATATTACAACTATCAATCTTCTTCCTAGCCTCCTAAATCCTGGAGCTGCAGGCTTACAGTTGAATTTAAAGCATTACTGGTCATGGACGGTCTCTGTGCGCAAGCAACTTTGGAGCTAATCATAGCTCTAGAGATTTAATTTCAGGCAAAGGTCAGTGCACGGGCTTCTCCTTCCACCAACTTTTGGGAATACAGAGCTACCTACTCTAAGTGCCCTTTGAGTCAGAAGTTTCTGGAGACCATATTACTCTTGCTCTTGTGAATACTGTTACAGCCACCACTGACACGTCAGTAACTCTCCCTGAACTAAATCCTCCAAAATACCCATATTAAGACACAAACAAACCATTTGAAAAACAGTGCTAATATAAGCCGAATGTCCAGGTATCAGAAAGTTTAGATGACATGCTTATAATACCAATGCTTGGGAAGTAAGGGAAGAAGACCCAGGACAGGCAACATTACAATTTTGTCTCAAAAAACAAACAACAAAAGAACTGTTGAATAAGTACCAATTAGAGCAGGCCATTGTCTGCCGTGGTGGCATATACCTATAATCCCAGCACCAGGAGGACTGCCACAGGTTCAAGGCCACGCTGGTGCATATAGGGAGTTCCAGGAGACTCTCTCCAAGAGTCAGCAAAACAAAAAATGTTTGTCCATTCATTCAAGACAGCCCTGACTGAAGACATACTAAAAGTGCCAGGGCAGTCATTTTGGAGACAATGTCTCAAAGTTTAAAACTTCTACCTAAAGCTCTTAAAAATCTTCAAAAGAAGAAGTCTTAGACTTCAAATTTCATTAGAATTGCACAATTTTTTCCATGTTCCAGAATATGAACAGAATGACTGGAATGAAAAATGGGTATAACCTCAGCATATTAAATTACCCCAAACTGCCTTTTTTGGGGGGGAGGGGGAAGGGAGGTGTTTCAAAACAGGGTTTCACTGTGTAGCCCTGGCTGTCGTGGAACTCGCTCTGTAGACCAGGCTGGCCTCTGCCTTGCGAGGGCCGGGATTAAAGGTGTGAGCCACCACCAACCAGCAGTCCCAAACTATCTTAACTTCCATTCTTCCGGATCTTAAGGACAGAAGAAAACAGGTATTCTAAACTAAAGCCAACAAATTATAGGGCTACTGTGCTATCGTCCTTACCCCAAAGCCAAAAAATTACAGGTTTACTCCATTGGAGTAAACCCCAAACAAAAATAGATACCAATTTGTAAAACCCACACTGCTAGAAACACACACAGGTGCAGTGAAGAGTTACCACAGCCAGCAGGTCCTGAGATGTGTGTGCTATAACAGTCAATGAAAGAGAAATACCAACTCAGAGTGGTTTATTTAAGCTGGTTGACAGAGCAGGTTTCTGCGCCAAGAGTTAAGAGTCTAACTCTTCAATATGCTACAACACTTGGCACACACAGAAAGCGTTATTTCCAGGGTAATTTCCCATCAAAACAGTGGCAGAAGATGTCATACATTAGCTCACTCTGAGAATGACGCCTTGACGTTGGAAAACTTGTGCTCAGGTACCTGGCTATCAGCTAACTTACACAGAGAGCCTGTCCGGTGCCCTTGCACTGCTGCCCTGGAAGCAACTACTGTGGGCACCAAAAAGCTGGCACTGGTGAACGCTGTGGCAAGGGGGGAAACACGAGGCCAGTGTCCGCAGGACTAGCTCAATGGATCACTTTCCTTTCCACTTCCTCTCATCCTTCTTTTCTGTTTTGCTGAACTATCATTCACATACTACAGAATTTACTCCTTTAAATTCAGATACTACAGAATTTTTTTTTTTAAAAAAAAAAAAAAAGCCTACCCATTAGTAGCCAGTCTTTATTTTCACCCAACCCTAAGCAAACACTAATCTATTCTAGTCTTTACTGCTAAACGGCATCTCACTGCGTGATTACAGTACCCAAGGTCTTTTCTTTGGATGCAGTGGAATCAGCAAAGATGAACACCCTAGCCAGTACTCAGACTCCTGTTACAGTGTAACCGTCTGCAGAAACTATAACATTAATTGCAAAATACTAAGCTTTGGGGGGAAGGGAGGAAATTTAATTACTGTTTTGTTTTTAACTAGCTCAAGATGCTTAATTTTCCAGAGGAGGCTACAACTACCACAGTGACATCGGAGCTAAGGGAAAATTCTGTGCGTGAAGCTCACTGATAAATCAAATGATTAAGTTTCCCCTCCTAAATTATGGGGAAAGGGCTGGAGACATGGCTCAGCAAGTAAAATCACTTGCTGCTCTTGCACAAAGGACCCAGGTTTAGTTCCCAGAACCCTCATATATTGGCTCACAACTACCCATAACTCCAGTTCCAGCGGCTATGACGCCTTCCTCGATCCTCCACAGGCACCAGGCACATACACTGCCGGCAAGACATTTATACATATAAATTAAAATAAATGTCTTCATTTTGCTTTGTTTTGTCATTTTTGTCTTAATAGTTTTTTGTTTTGTGGATCTTTTTTGAAAGAGAAAGAACATAAAGTTGGGTGGATAGAGAGATGGGGAGGATCTGGGAGGAATTGGGGAAGGGGAAAAACATGATCAAAATATATTGTGTGCCGGGCGGTGGTGGTGCACGCCTTTAATCCCAGCACTCGGGAGGCAGAGGCAGGCGGATCTGAGTTCGAGGCCAGCCTGGTCTACAAGAGCTAGTTCCAGGACAGGCTCTAGAAACTACAGGGAAACACTGTCTCGAAAAACCAAAAAAAAAAAAAAAAAAAGTTAAAATATATTGTGTAAAATAAATTTTAAATAAAAATTGCTAGCTGGGTGTGGTGACACTTGCCTTTAATCCCAGCACTTGGGAGGCAGAGGTAGGTGGTTCTCTGTGAGTTAGAGGCCAGCCCTGTCTATGAAGCAAGTTCCAGGACAGACAGACTTGTTACACAAAGAAACCCTGTCTCGAAAACCAAACAAACAAAAGAGAGTGCACAATAAACCCTCTCCGTGAGAAATCAAATCTAGTTAGTTAATACACTGCTAGGGATAATGTGCAATTTAGAAGAAGTAGAGGAAAAAGAGAAGAAATTGAGGTTGTGGAGCTAGCTCAGACTGTAAAGGACTTGCTGCTCAAACATGAGGAACTGAACTTGGTGCCCAGCACCTGCACCTTGTAATCCCAGGGCTGGTTAGGCAGAGACAGATGGACCCCTAGGCTCACTGGCCAGTCAGCCAGCCAGCCTCCTAGCCTATTTGGAGAGTTCTACTGGAGACACTGTATCAAAAACACAAGGAGGTGGCCAGGCGGTGGTGGCACACCGCAAGCCTTTAATCCCAGTCTGGGGAGGCAGAGGCAAGCAGATGGGAGTTTGAGGCCAGCTTGGTCTACAGAGCAAGTTCCAAAACAGCCAGAGACACACAGAGAAACCCTCTGGGAGAAAAAAAAAAAAGCCAGGAAGGTGGTCCCTCAGGTTATGACTGCTATACTCTTGGGTCATACTAAGAGTAACAGAAGAGGAGGATCAGACATTCAAGGTCATCCTTGGCTACCTGTCAAGTTCTAAGCCAAGCTTGGCTACATGAAAATTTGTCTTTAAAAAGAAATTTTGAGTTTAGCGTAATTTTTTTTTGAGACAAGGTCTCTCTCTCCCCCCTCCCCCAGCCCCTCTAGCCCTGGCTAGCCTAGAACTTGCTATGTAGACCAGGCTGGCCTAGAACTCAGAGATCCGCCTCCCAAGTGCTGGTATTTAAGGCCCTCTGGCAAGCTTACCCTAATTTGATAACTGACCATGATGCAAATTCAGAAAGCTAGAAACTTTCATTAATGGAAGGCATGACTATTTTTAAAGCGTGTGTGTGTGTGTGTGCGTGCGTGTGTGTGTGTGCGCGCGCGTGTGTGTGTGTGCGTGTGTGTGTGTGGTGCTGGGGATTGGACCTAGGTGCCTCTGAACTATAGCCTCAACCATATCAGAAAATCCGTGTGTTCTAGTGCCAAAGAGTGTCTGTGTTCACATCTGTGGAAATCATTCAGAGTCAAAACAAAGTCTAAAACTCTACCAAACCCCAAAAACCGAATAATAGAAAGCTAGGTAGTTTTTCTGTTTGTTTTGGTTTTGATTTTTCGAGACAGGGTTTCTCTGTGTAGCCCTGGCTGTCCTGGAACTCACTCTGTAGATCAGGCTAGCCTCGAATTCCACCAGCCTCTGCCTCCCTGAGTGCTGGGATTAAAGGCATGCATCACCACTGCCCAGTTGAAAGCTACTTAGTTTTAAGTTAAAAGATTTTAAATATCCCAAAACAGTTTAACAATAAATGGTCACCTGGCAAGGATGGAATTCTAAGTTGGGTTCTAATACTGGTGGTGCTCAATGCACAACTATTTCTGGCGGTGCTGCTGCAAACAGAACATTCGATTTCGGTCTTATGTCCTTAATACCGTGAGCTGTCAAATCGTCTTTTCAATCTGCAGCATGTCACTCATTACAGAGTAATGACTTAAACATGCAAACGTCAAATAAAAACGTAAGATCTACTTGGACTGCGATGGTTCCTTCTCAACTCTTTTTTTTTCATACTAGTAAGAAGCACCACCAGCTGACCCAAAATACCTTTCCCACACCTTCAGGCCTCTTACTGCAAGCAGCGTCCTGCAGAAACACCTAACACTGCTGACAATGTGGGAGGCATTGATTTGTAGCTGTTTTTCCATTGGAGTGATGGATTTTTGAGAACTACTCACGACGTCTACTAGGTCCCCCTGGTGACCAAACAGTGCACGAAGGCAGCAGTAGGGTTCTAAAGCCGGCGGGCAGCGGAACAGAAAAAAATCATGAAAAATTAACACGCCAACAGCACACACGACGTGACTGAGAACCGCGCTCGCACGGCCGCGGAGATGACTGGAGAGCCGCACAGCAGTCACGATCCCCTTTCTGTGGACCAACGCGAATACCCACCGCCTCGATCCGGCTTGCCGATCCCTCCCTCCCTCCCATTTAAACCAGCGTTGGGGTGGGAAGAGCAACCCCAGGGGCTCTGCACCGAGGCGCAGCCGCTGGCGGGGACTTGGGGACCCACTGGCATAACAACTGGTCACGCACGATTCTCTGAAATATGGAGGAATGACACACCACGTTTTGCTACCCGAGACACGGAGTCGGAGATGGCAGGGCTGGGGGCCCCCGAGCAAAGGTGGAGCACGCAGAGGAGGGACCCGAGCCGGGACTCGGAGGGGCGCAGAGCTGGGGCGGCGCCCGGGGAAGGCGGGGGTGAGGATCGGGACGCGGGGCTAAGCGGGACCGAGGAGGGCGCGTGGCGGGGCCGCGGCCGGCCTACCTGGAGGTAATGGGGTTTCCTCAGCCAGGCCCCCGCGCAGAGACTCCTCGCCATGGCACTCACATCGCCCCGCCGCGCCGCAGTCGGAGGCGGACCCGAGCGCGGCCGCCCGCCCGCCGGCCTCCCCGCCCCTGCCCCGCCGGCCTCCCCGCCCGCCCACTGCCCGCCCCCGGCGCGCGCTCCCGGGGCCTCGCGGCGCTGTGGAGGGCGGCGGAGGGCGGCGGAGGAGGCCGGCTCGGCGCGCGCAGCCCCGCCCCCACCCCCGGCCGCGGCTCCGCCGACACAAATCCGCCTGCGCCTAGGCGCTTAAAGGGGAGGCGCGGACGGGGGAGGGGCGCGGGCGCGAGCGGCGCGGGGGTGCGCGGAGCGTGGGCTCGGGGCAGCGCCCCCTTTGCGGGGGCCGGGCTCGCAGCTCCCGGTGCTGAACCCTGAGGTCCGCGCTCCTTCTGGACTCTGTATCGGGTGGCACTGAAATTCCGAGGACGCTTGGAGCTGCTTCTTAGGGGACCCGTTCACAGTCCCGCTGCAGGGAAAGGAGGCGCCCGCGGTCCCGGAGACGCCGCCACCAGTGTCTGCGGGAGGACCGGGCTCCTTCCCGCTCAGTTCTGCGTGACCTTCCAGCCACTTCGCCGCTTTGCATACCTTCAACTTTTTTTCCTTTTTTACAATTTCGACTGTTTAAATTTGCATTGTTTACAAAACAGCTTCCGAGTTTTCCTTGCTTCTGCCACTGATTTTAAAAGTTAAAAAAATAAATGGCGAATTGAATACAGTTCCGAAGGCAGGAGCCCTCCAGGGACGTGGCAGAGCGACTCAGTTAAGACTACACAACGCAGGGCGTGGCGCTCTTTGACACCGATGGCCAAATAAGGGAAAAAGAGCCACCCTAGAAGGAGTATGGCAGTTGCTCTGAGCGACTTTAACGCAAGAAGATACAGTTCCTACTTTATTTTTTCCTCGTATGCTATGCTTTTCCTTGATGCCCACCAACTTTATGTTTCTTGTGTTTCCAGTTTCTGGAGACAGGTTTTTAACCTGGGTAGTGTCTGTTGCATGCAAATACATACATTATCCACTGACTTGCATTTTTAATTAAGTGACTCCAGTAATTTCTAAGATAAAGATGACTCGTACCTGCAATTCCAGCTCCTGGGAGACGGGAGCAGGATCAGGTGTTCAAGGCCAAGCTGGGCTACTTAAGGCAGAGACAGGAGAGGGAGGGAAGAAGGGGAGAAAGGGAAAAAAAAATGAATCCTACTGGCTTTATTTAATATTTTAAACTTGTGTTATTTTTGTGTTATGTGTGTGTGATTGCCCATGAAGGCCAAACAAGGGTGACAGGTCACCTGGAGCTAGTTGATCGTAACTTGGGTGCTGTGAATCAAAGCTGGGTCCTCTGAAACAGCAGGAAACCCTCAGAATAACCCTCCCCAGCCCCTCAATAAATAATTTCCTTAGTACCTAGACACTGTTCAAATTGTTCTGCTGTATATACAGAAAGACAAAGAAGGCAAAGTCCCTACCCTTATAGCTATTACATTTTGGAGATGGGGAGACAGGCAATAAATAACAAACACTGAATATAGAAATGTCTGCTGCCGGGCGGTGGTGGCGCACGCCTTTAATCCCAGCACTCGGGAGGCAGAGGCAGGCAGATCTCTGTGAGTTCGAGACCAGCCTGGTCTACAAGAGCTAGTTCCAGGACAGGTTCCAAAGCCACAGAGAAACCCTGTCTCGAAAAACCAAAAAAAAAAAAAAAAAAGAAATGTCTGCTAAGAGCCAGGTTTAGTGTCCTATGCCTGCAATCATAGTACTTGGGCGGTATAAGAGGATCAAGAATTCAAGACCAGCCTCAGCTCAGCCAGCCTGGGCTACACAAAACCCTGTCTCAAAATAAATAAATAAAACAAAAACAATTGGTGAAGAAAGGCGATAGGCCAGGTGTAGTAGTGAGGAAGAGGAAGGCATGTCTGTGTGAGTTCAAGACCTGCCTGGTTTAATACGCCAGTGCTACGTAGACCATGTCTGAGGGGCCAGGGCTGGTAAGGGTAAAGGGGTAGGGAGGGTGGAGAAGACCACAGATAGAGCTAGCCAGAAGGAAAAGATCAAGAGTTCCGTTCCGCATATGAGCTACGTATTTTGAATTCAAGTAGAGTCTGTTTGGGGTTTCAGTCTGACTTTTTTATTTTTAGAGAAGGTTCATAGAGTCCAGGCTGGCCTTGAACTCCTGATCCTCCCAAGGCTGTGATTGCAGCTGTGTCCACACATACCCAGCTGTCAAGTGGCCGTGTTGAGCAGGTGGTTATGTATGTGAGTGTGAGCTAAAGGAAAACATTCCACACGAGAGATGCACAAGAATCTTAAGCATTTTTAGATGGCATTAAAGTCAGGTTTTACAAACTGGATACGTTTGTAAAAGGGAGAAATGTAAATAGGAAGAGAATCAAGGATGAAGCCCTGGATAAAATGCAAAATTCGGGGAGACATGGATGAGCAAGGAACAGAGCCTAAGAAGGAGCGGCCAGTGAAGAAATGAGGTGCCTTGAAAGCCAGATTAAGCTAGTGTCTCTGAGGAGCGAGTACTAATAGCTTTTTTGTACCTTGATAATAGGTTTCTCCACCAACACAGTACAGTAGGCCAGACCAAGCCGAACTGAGGAAATAAGTTGTGGGGTTTTTTTGTTGTTGTTGTTGTTGTTGTTTTTAGAAAAACAATTCCTGGGTGAGCTCTCCAGTCCCAGAGACTGAGGCAGGAGAAGTCACACAGATGAACTAGAGCAGGGAGCTTATATAGCCTGTAGGTGAGGGATGATGATGTGTTCACCACAACCTGGGTTTGTGTCCAAGTATGGTCAAAAGTTGGAACGCTTAGTTGGGCGTGTGGGCTGCTTGCAGCTTCAGGTGAGGAGCTGCCACATGTAAATGGAGGTTTCCCTGTCCTGCCCTGTCCTGCAGCTGCTTCCAAATAATCACTCAGAGGCTTATATAAATAGTATTAATGGTTGGTCAGCAGCTCAGGCTTATTACTAGCTAACCCTTACATTTAAATTAACCCATATTTCTGTGTATGCTATTTCATGTAGCTCAAGGCTTGCTACCTCATTTTCTATACTGTCCTGTTGTTCAGGGGCGGGTTGGCATCTCCCTCAACACCACCCCTCCTCATCTGAGGTCTCAGTTTGATTGTTCCTGTTCCACCTAACCTTATCCTGCCTGGCTATGGGTCAAACAGCCTTTATTGTTAACTAATAAGAGGAATACATATTCCCAGTAGACAGAAAGATCATCCCACACCAGCCAGAAGCACCAAGAATACAGAACTGGACTACTTTTTAGCGCTTTTTCTTTGATGGAGATTTTCTGAGAGGGCGGGGTTTGGAGAGAGAGAGAGAAAGAAAGGGGGGGGGGCTATTTCCAGATCAAGCAGGAGGGAGCTGAAGATTCCAGCTGAACAAATACTATTATTAAGAACTGGGAACTGGCCTGGTGGTGGTGGTGCATGTCTTTAATCCCAGCACTCAGGAGACAGGCAGGTGGAGGAGCTCTTTGAATCCAATCTCTGTGAGTTTGAGGCCAGCTGGGTTTATAGTATGAGTTCCAGGACAGTCAGGGCTACACAGAGAAACCCTGTCTTGAAAAACAAAAACAAACAAAGAACTGGGAATTGACCACTAATTTAGTCATTGGTAGTTAATGGAGCAATGGAATATGACAGTAGGTTTAAGAAAAGAGTGGGGTGAGGGATTGGAAAGATGGCTCATCTGTGAAGAGCACTGACTGCTGTCCCAGTGGAAGAGTTTCCGTTCACAGCCACTACATGGCAGCTCACAAGTCATCTGTAACCCCAGTTCCAGGGAATCCAGTGTGATCTCTGGCCTTTGAGGGCACCATGCATGCAACTGGTACACAGACATATATAGCAGGTGAAACACTCGTATAAATATGAGTGAGTTTTTTAAAGAAAAAAAATGAGGGAGAAAGAAAACCTTGAGGGAATGGGAATGTCGCTTAGTTCGTGGAATGCTTGCCCTGGATTTGGCTCCCATCACCACCTAAACTGGGCATGGTTCGCGTGCCTGTAATTCCAGCACTCCAGAAGTGGAGGTATGAGAATCAGGAATTCAAGGCATTCTCAACTTCATAGCGAATTTGAGATCAGCCTAGTACACATGAGATCCTGCCTCTAAGAGAAAGAGGGAAAGGAGGGGCACGAGGAGATGGATGAGGAGAAACGGGAGGGAAAGAGAAGAGAAGGAGCAAGAAAGGAGAAAATAATAGGAGAATGATTAAAGATGTCTGATACAGAAAATTGGAGTCCCATATTGGAGAAGTCACTAGTTGTTGAAGTGGAATCAAAAGGAGGTCAAGGTCACTATGGACCCTTTAATGGCAGTAAATGCAGAGACCTGTGTCTGCCCAAGATACTGAGAATAATCAGCCATTAGGGGTTAACCCTAAACAAGACCCTTAGACTACCTTCTCTAGATGTCAGGGAACATTTTGGAAGAAGAGGCAGAAAGTACACAAGAGCTGGAAGACGAGGCAAAGGGATGCAAAATACCATCCTCTAGACTGAGCACAACTATTGCAATCATCACTCACAACTGCCAGCTCAAGACTGACATTGTCCAAAATCAGCCATGAATGGAGAAGGCACTCACGAGCCTTTACCTCCTACTGCTGCATTACTGGCTATTGATAAATTCACAGAGGGAGAGAGAGAGGGAGAGAGAGAGAGAGAGAGAGAGAGAGAGAGAGAGAGAGAGAGAGAGAGAGAGAGAGAGAGAGAGAGAGAGATTGTCATCAGTAACTGACTAGGCACAATCTATGGTCACACAGCCCTGGTTAATCTTAGCGGGTCACTCACCTGGACCAGTAGGTCATTCTTCAGTGGTAGAGAATCACGGAGGAAGAAAAGCCAGGGGCTCAGACATAAAGGCAGGTGGGTGGATTCAGGAAGTCTTGCATAAACTGTGTCTTATGCCAAGCAAGCTTATTAAGAAGTACAGACTTATATACTATTTCCAGGGGAGACATGGGACAGAGACAGCAGAAACTATCATACAATGGGACAAAGTCAGCAGGAGGAAATGTTGCACAAAGGGAACGCAGGGTATCTCAAAAGCACTACATACCCTGAACACAGTGGACTTGGGGCCAATAACTCACTCCTTCCTCTTCATGGAGAAAAGCCGAGGTCTCAGGAACTAAAACCTTAATTCTTTTGGGGTCCAGGCTTCAGCTCTAGATTAGATGGTCCGTCAAGTCTGCTCCTGATCAAGGACATATAACCTTTTGTCCTTTCTTCGGGGTCTCTGGGAAAGCTTTGGATCAGCCTGGCTCTCAACAGGTCACAAAACAAATTGAATAGATAACAAATATAAGAAAGAGATTTGTGGGAGAGAGGGGTGCAAACAGGTAGTAGGAGGACAGGAGGTAGTAGGGGTAAGAGTGGTCGGTATGTGTTATATACATTTGTAAACTTGTCAAGGAACACATTTGATTTTAAAAAGATTGAAAAGTAGCCCAGAAATATTTGGTTTAATGCATACAATACAAAAGAAGGTTAGAAAAGAACATCAGAACAAGAAATCAGAATTGCTGGGGTAGTGTCCTGGAGAGGTTTTGTCTTGGAATATAGTTCTGGGTGGTCTACACATGGAAAAACAAACTATGAATGTAGGCATGCAGGTGCATAGAGATGGTGGTAGTAATCATTGGGAGTCCTCTTTAGATGGTTCTGGTTTCATTAGAGGCATAAGAAGTAATGTTACCAAGGTAAAAGAAGTAGGAAAGTTTAGTGGAGGTTTGAGAAGAGGAGAGAAGAGGAGAGGGGAGGAGAGGAGAGGAGAGGAGAGGGGAGGGGAGGGGAGGGGAGGGGAGGGGAGGGGACGAGAGGAGAGGAGAGGAGGGGAGAGGAGAGGAGAGGAGAGGGGAGGGGAGGGGAGGGGAGGGGAGGGGAGGGGAGGGGAGGGGAGGAGAGGAGAGGAGAGGAGAGGAGAGGAGAGGAGAGGAGAGTCAACTAGTCATCTAGATGGCCAGGTGAATGGGCTAGGAAAATATTACAAGTTCGCAGAGTATGTCAACTGCCCACTTGAGTTCATGAGCATGAATTTAAGCGGGATAAGTTGATATGATTGTGTTGTTTTCTCAATCAATAATCAGCTACAGTTTCAGAATAAACTGGGAATCCTCCATTATCAAAACTCTTCAAGGGAATAAATAAGAGTAAAGAAAGGGCAGTAAGGAAAAGGGTGTAAGCAAGAGAGAGGTTTTGATTCGCCAGGGGAGTGAAGATGAGTGAGGAGAACATAGTGGGTACAAAGGGGTCAAGAACAGCCAAAGGGTGGTAGAATCAATCATTGGCAAGCACTGTGCCACTGAGCCTTGGGATCAAAGAACTGGATATCTGTGTGGTTCTGTAAGTTCTGAGTCAAGGGGAGAGAGACTGACTTGGACAAACGGGCAGTGTAAAGAGTCTGAGGCCTTTCATTCTCTTCGCAGATGACTTTCAGCCGCTACTTCTTTTCTGTGCCCACATCTAGAGAGTGATGGGATAGAGTAGAGCTTGGAGAAGAATCTGAAGTGCAGGGACGTGGAAGAGACTCAAAGCCAGAGTTTGCAATTACAGCAGGTGCCCAGAGGTGAGGCACCAGGGACAGAAGGTTGCGAGCAAGGTCATTCTTGGCTGTTAGGAGTGGGGGAGAGAATATGACTAGACCTTTAATTCATAGACCAACTGGCTCAGCTACCTCTGCCTGCCATTTACATGGTTCCTTCTCTTCACCTTTTTCCTGCTCTGCCTCCCAGCATTGATTTACCTTTATGGTCTAGTTCCTTTGCCTTTGACTTTGTAACTTCTCAGTTAAAGTCATAGCAAGGGATTTGGAAAGGTAGACTCTAAAAGATTTTCGGAAGCTTCAGAACGGAAAGCAAGAAAGGCACAAATAAAGATAGGGAGAATTAGGCTGCCAAGCAAGGATTCCAACAGAAAGGAACCCAAGAGCTGGGGTCACAGCTCAGTGATAGAGTGTGTGGAGCCAGTTTTGATCACCAGTCATCAGGGAGTGGGAAAAACAGGAGGGAGAGAGCAAGGGGTGGGGATCATCTTTACCTGAATTTCCCCAACTAACACAACTACAAGTAAGTCCCCTCTGTAAGCTCTGTGGCCTGTATTTATCTCCTTCATCAATGTAGTGTGGAGTATTTGTAATTCAAGATGATAAATGCATTTACACCCCAAGAAAAATCTAGTATGTGAAATATGTTACATTTTAATCATGAGAACTTAGATTGAAAGAAGAAACAGGACTTTAAAAAATTCTTCCATAAAAAGGCATATAAGGACCGGGCAGTGGTGGTGCATGCCTTTAATCCCAGCATTCAGGATGCAGAGACAGGGAGATCTCAGTGAGTTCAAGGCCAGCCTGGTCTACAAAACAAGTTCTAGGACAGACAGGAATATTATACAGAGAAACCCTGTCTTGAAAAAAAAGGCATATTGGATATAAAAATAAATACTTATATACACCAGAGTCACGATGGCAGACAAAAGTTCTAGCCATGCCGGGCGGTGGTGGCGCACGCCTTTAATCCCAGCACTCGGGAGGCAGAGGCAGGCGGATCTCTGAGTTCGAGGCCAGCCTGGTCTACAAGAGCTAGCTCCAGGACAGGCTCTAGAAACTACAGGGAAAACCTGTCTCAAAAAACCAAAAAAAAAAAAAAAAAAAAAAGTTCTAGCCATGCAAGCCTGACAACCTGTGTTCTATTCCTGGAAACCACATTTTAAAAAAGCAACAATTAACAGCCAAAGTGGTACAAACGCAGGAATCCTACCTGGGTCATCAGGCTCGCTGGAAGAGGATTCTACTTGCTGAGCCATGCCTGAGCCTTCTTTGCACCCTTTGATAAGTGGGATTATAGGTGACCCCAGTGGTCTGGAGAGGATTGTATCTGATAGAATAAAACCAGGAGGAGGGGGCTGCACAATGGTTTGGTACATGTCCTTCCCTTGCAAAGGGGTTTTCTGGTGAGATTCTTAGAGAATTGCAGGTTTGTAGAAAGGAAGGGAGGAAGGCCTCACATAGTTGTTAATTGTGCTGCAATTTTTGCCTCTCAGTTGGAAGGAAGAGGCTTCAACCAGATTAAACTTGAAAGCAACATTCAAAATCTGAAATAAATTACAAATGTTGATCTTTTATCCATTACTCTTATTGATGCAGTCCCTGAACAAACAATGTTTTTTAAATAGTTCTTTAGGAAAGTAAACCAGGCAGTAGTGGTGCATGCCTTTAATCCTAGCAATCGGGAGGCAGAAGCAGATGGATCTCTGAATTTGAGGCCAGCCTGATATATAAGGCAAGTTCCACAACAACCAGGGCTACTTAGGGAAGCCCTGTCTTGGGGGGAAAAAAAAACAGTCAATATAATTTGGTGCTAAGATTTTTGTCTTTTAAGATTTTGAAGCATAATAATATAATTTTGGAAATTAAAATATATACTAATGGAAATGTCACACTAACAAATTTATGTTGGTAATTCATAGTGACTGTTACAAATGTCAGAGCTCAATATTGTAGGAAACCTGTCACGTGGAAGTCAGTGAAAAGATCGTCTTGTTATGGCGACTGTCATCTTCAGAGGACTGCACACTTGCCCTAAGGCAGAGAAGATGTCAGCCGCTGGCAAGAGTCTCCATGTTTTGTTTTGTTTTGGACTGTCATCACGAGACAATTGAAAGGGAACTTTGCCATGCAGCCGCGCTGTTCTTGTGAATAGCGGAATATGCTATGCTCTCTGCAGAAGAGGAAGTTTGTGGATATCTGTAACGCAGCCAGAGGTAGCCTAGAAGCGCTGTTGGAGCCCCATTCTGTTGGGTGATTTGTAGTGTGTTCTTCCTTCTGGTGACCAGCCTGAGACACTTCCCGGTCCTCTTGTAGAGAGGATTAGCTATCCAACACCAGGAAACACCAGCCCTCTCAGAGGACAGCAAGGCCTTAGAGGGCCCAGATGTTTCCTTGCTGATTACTCTTAGGAAAATCAACCAGGACCAGCCAGTTCTGAAAACGCTGTAACAGAGCTGTATCCTGATCCTCAAGCTCTGAGCATCCCATGGGGTCAAGTAGTTCTGAGGCCATGCTTCCATCATTGCCTGGGGCAGACAAGTATCGAGGATGATATTCCCTCACACCTCTGAGCATGCCGTCAGTGTGACAACTGTAGAAGCCATCTGGTCTACTCCTTTAAGGACACTCACAGCAATTCTCTGTTGTATATGACAAACAGAAAGATGTTATCAGAAACAGAACATCGTGGCGATTGTCAAGACAGTACAGTTGAAGTTGCTAGGGCTACACAGAGAAACCCTGTCTCGAAAAACAAGAAACAAACAATTCTATTCTAAAAAGTCTTTTGATAACTGTGACTCTTCTTTGAGGAGTTCATAGCCATGCTTTTGGGTGTGCCACACACGGCCACACACGGCTAGCAAGCCCCAGTGATACTCATGTCCCACAGCTTTAGAGTTACAGTGTGTGCATTGTGTGCCACAGCTTTCCCCTGAAGGCTGGGATACAAACCAACGACCACTTTTAAGTTCCCTGTGTTCCAGCAAACAACTTCCCTATATTCAAGCATCCCTAATAAAACCAGCGGGTCACAAACCAAAGGCGTGATCTCAGGAGTAGCACTCGGGAAGGAGGAAGAATAAATTCAGTGCACGTGGGAGAGTGATGGGGTGAAGTGAGCCAAATGCATTAGATACATACACGAAATTGTCAAATGATAATAAAAAAGATATTTAACCTCCTTATGGCTTAGTGTAGTAAGCATTCCTTGGACCCTTATGGCCTTATCAGCTTGTATTACCTCATTCATAGAAAAAAAGTAGTGGAGTCACCAGGAAATAAAATTTGGAAAGCTAAACAGCTTCCATTCTAATCCTGAATTTCTTCTTTAAAAAAAAAAAAAAGGCATTCCTCCTGATAGGCCGGCCTCAAGCTCTAAATACACACCAGTTCTGTGAAAAACAGTGGTTTCTTTTCTTCTTCATCTTCTTTTTCTTCTTCTTCTTCTTCTTCTTCTTCTTCTTCTTCTTCTTCTTCTTCTTCTTCTTCTTCTTCTTCTTCTTCTTTTTTACCAGAATTAAGCAAAAACAAATACAATTAAAAACATGAAGTGACCAAGCTGTGTCTAAGAGTCTCGGCAAGGCACCGGGCCAGCCTTGTAAAGGAAGCATCGAGAAGGACACAGGAAGGCTGGGGATGTCACTCATCACTGAGCGCTTACCCAGCGTCCCTGGGGTCCTGGCTCAATCATCAGCTCTGCTTACCCTTAGCAGCAAGCACTCAAGAACAGTGACAGGAAGAATCATCCAGAAACTGAAGACAGCCAGGATTCCGCCTGTGCCAGAAGCTAGGCATGCAGGTGGTGACCAAAGAGACCAGGAGGCCAAAGGCCTTTAATCCCAATACTCAAGAGGCAGAGACAGGCGGATCTATGAGTCTGAGGCCACCCAGTCTACAAAGGGATTTGCAGGTCAGCCAGAGTTACATGGTGAGACCCCGTCTCAGTAAGACAAAATAGAAAGAAAGCAGGCATGAGAGATGACTCAGTGGTTAAGGATGCTTGCTGCTCCCCCATAGAATTGGAGTTCAGCTCCCAGCATCTACATTGAGGGGTTCACAACCGCCTATTAACTTCAGCTCCAGGGAAGCTGACACTCTCTTCTGGCCTCGGTAGGCATTCGCCCAAAACAGGCATTCATTCACACAGACACATAAACATAAATAAAAATAATTTTTAAAAGTAATAAAATAAGACAGGGGTGGTGTGTGCCTTTAATCCCAGTGCCCAGGAGGGAAAGGTAAGCAGATTTCTGTGAATCCGAGGCCAGCCTGGTTTTTCAAGACTGTCCTGGAACTTGCTCTGAAGAAAAGTCTGGCCTCAAACTCAGAGATCTGCCTGCCTCTGCCTCCTGAGTGCTGGGTTTAAAGTTGTGCCCCACTACTGTCAGACTAAACAGATTATTTTTTAAAAAAATACCAGGGTAAAGAGAAAGAGAAATAGAAACATTCAGGGAAAGAGAACAGGTATCCCTAGTCAAATGTCTGTGTTAGCCTTATTCACCCCTGTGGTTGGTGCTTCTCAAATTATGTCTCAGAAAAGTTTTAAGCCTCCGCACCCTCACTTTCTTCTTTTTCTTTTTTAAATACTTCAAAAAGTTATTTTTCTTTATATGCTATTACTTTATCTTATGTATATGCACATTTACACTTCTACCAGAGGACACCTGGTGGAAATCTGCTCTCTTCTTCTCCCTGTGGGACACAGGAATCCTACCTGGGTCATCAGGCTCGCTGGAAGAGGCTTCTACTTGCTGAGCCATGCCTGCGCCCTCTTTGCACCCTTTGATAAGTGGGATTATAGGTGACCCCAGTGGTCTGGAGAGGATTGTATCTGATAGAATAAAACCAGGAGGAGGGGGCTGCACAATGGTTTGGTACATGTCCTTCCCTTGTAAAGGGGTTTTCTGGTGAGATTCTTAGAGAATTGCAGGTTTGTAGAAAGGAAGGGAGGAAGGCCTCACATAGTTGTTAATTGTGCTGCAATTTTTGCCTCTCAGTTGGAAGGAAGAGGCTTCAACCAGATTTTTCTTTGCTGCGCCCCATTGTTTCACCTGCCTTTCTGTCCTGTCTGAGTGTAGTCTCTCAGCAAGACATCTGGGCCGCAGAGGTTAAGTATCAGGCAGAGAATTCCACATGGAAGTCTTGACTCTCAGGCTAAACAGTGTCTGGAAATAACGTTCTTTCTTGCGCAAGGAGCAAGGGCTCTCAGGACTGGCTTTTCCTTTTCCTACTACTAACAAATGGTTTGGCTACAGGAGACAAGAGCTGCCGATTTCCTCCACATTTGGACACTGTCTGCTGCTCTCTTCCTGAATACTGTAGAGTTCTTAATTGGTACCAGCAGATGCTTCTGCACTGATTCAGTTTGGCGAGAGACTCCGAGCATCTGGGGACAAGTTGAGAACTTGAAATAGATCCTGCCCATTGACTCAGCAGGACAGCAGTTCTTGCTTCTTCATCCCACACCAAGTCAGAACTTGTCAGTGTCAAGGACATCCGATTCCATCCCGTTTTGGGTCTGGTTTTATTCCAGAGGTGACTTGCATATTGAAACCGAAGTAGTGACAGCTGGTACAGTGTTATATTCTCCCTCTTGGAAGTCTAACAAAGTCATATAGTTCTGCAAGTCTGGTAACTTCCTCTTTCTGTGTAGCATGAATTTCACAGAACACTACCCCCACCCAGGCCATTTGGGGAAGCAATCTCTCATCTCCCAAAAACAGAGGAATTCATGGTTTACATCCTGCCTTTAATCCAGAGATTAAATATATATTTAATCATTTTATATACTCTAGAATTGAGAATCTATGTTTCATTTTGTTTGATCTTTTGAAACAAGGTCCAAGGTTGTATCCCCGAAACTTACTATGTAGCTCAATGTCCCCAAGGTTTCAGTAATTTCCTCTGCCCCTGTAGTGTTGGGGTTGCAGGCATGGTGAATCATCACACCTACCTCAAAAACCTATCATTAATGGATCCCATCTCTCCCTCCTAACATTGTCTCTGCTGCAAACTCTAACAGGCAGCTCTGGTCAACCAGAAGTCTCCTGAGATTCCTGGTGAGAGTTCTTTAAATGGGTTTGTATCAGGTTACCTGAGCTTGGAGCGTAGCTCTAGTTTTCTGACTAGGCAACCTTAGGTAAGTTGCATGGTTTCTAGTTTTCTATTCTCTAAACTATCTTAAAATGTTATTGTGCTTAAATCCCAGGTAACATCTGAAAGTGTCTTAGGAGCTGGGGATTTGTTTTATTGGAGAGGCACTTCCTGGCATGCACAGGGTTCTGGATTCCACTCCTATCATGAGAAAAGAATACAGAGTGTCTCACATACGGCAGATGTTCTATCAAAGCTGTCCAGACGGTGACACGTTGTTCCCCTGAGGGTTTTGATCACAG
Organism: Arvicola amphibius; assembly: GCF_903992535.2. Taxonomy (NCBI): domain Eukaryota; kingdom Metazoa; phylum Chordata; class Mammalia; order Rodentia; family Cricetidae; genus Arvicola; species Arvicola amphibius. The sequence goes on along the minus strand of NC_052047.1, from coordinate 879,395 downwards.
GATTGTTTGGCCCTGAGACTGTCTTGTTATAATACATATTTGACTTGTGTTTTGGTGAGCTGGGGAAATAATCACCGTATTACAGGCAGTTCTGCACTGCTAAGCTTCATGCTCCATCCCTGACCTAAAAAGGAAACATGTCAGCAGGGTGTAACGATTCACACCCTGTACTCCAGCCCTTGGGAGGCTGAGGTAGGCGGGTTGTGCAAGTTAAAGGCCGGCCTGGGCTATAATGTGACACCTTGTCATGCTGGAGCATGGCTGTGTAAACCGTAGTCTTAGCACACTGGAGGGAGAAGCATGAGAAGATCATGCTGCATCTGTCTGATACACATACATTAATGTGTTAATAAGGCAAAACCTTTAAAAGTTAAGATAGGAATAGAAGGTGGCCCAACTAGTAACAGCATTCACCAAGTAAGCCTGAGTTCAATCCTTGGAACCTATGTTAACATGGAGAGACATGATTTCCAAAAGTTGTTCTCCTATGTCTACACATATATACACACACATACCAATAATAATAACATAATAAAATATATTGAAAACTTAGAGTGTGGTGATAGGAAAGAAAACATTAGGCAATGGGAAAGAATAAAAGATAGGAAAGATGCCAGGCAGTGGTGGCACACGCCTTTAGTCCCAGCACTCAGGAGTCAGAGGCAGGTGGAACTCAGTGAGTTCGAGGCCAGCCTGGTCTACAAAACAAGTTCCAGGACAGCCAGGACTGTTACACAAAGAAACCCTGTCTCAGAAAAAAAAAGGAAATATAAAGAGGCATGGATAAAAAGACAGAGAAGATTATGTGAACATGAGAAAGAAAAGGAGCTCTTGGCCCCAGCGTGTGGTTGACAGGTCTTTTACCAGTGGACAGACAAGAATTCCCAGCACAATTACCAATGACCTAAGGCCTTTCTCCCTTCCCAGCTGTGAACCTTCCATTTTCTAGGAATCTCAAAGAAAACTCCATTTATAGTAAGAGACTAGTGGCTCCTGGCTTTACCTTATCAGACTGTAATTCCATTCTACCCAAGACATATCCAGAGCCATCCTATAATCTCACTCATCCAAAAAAAAAAAGAGAAAACAGAAGGGGCAGGGAGGGGACGATTCTTAGCAGTCCTCTGAGATGTTCCATTACAGTGGCACAATATGGATAATGCCAGAAGCTTGGCTGGGCCTCTCCCTTGAGGAGCCTGTAACACTCAGCTGTATGGGGCACTTTCTGCGGCTTTTCTTTGACAAGGCTATACCCTTGCTCTTGGGTGTGATTTTATCTTTTTTCTGGGGTGCCTTTCTTTCTACATTTATGAAAACCCCAACTCTGCTTCATACCCACTAGACCTGAAACTCCTTTCTACATCAGAACCATAAAACTCTTTTTGGCTGAGGCGGAGATTCCAAAACGATCAGAACTCCTCAGGATGCTAAGGATGGCAGTGTCCCGTGGCCTATCCCCTCACTGCTGAAAATAATGCCTAGGGTTAAAAACATATCATCTTGAGCTGGAAAGATAGTTCAATGATTAAAAGTGCTTGCTGTCACGTCTCATCGAGAGTTTCCTGTTAAAAGACTACACTTCCCAGCTTCCCTTGCAGCTGGAAAGGCGGGAACTGGGGCAGGGGATATGTGCCTATCATTTTTCTGTCTTTTTCAAGGGTCACTACTTCCCCATTCCACTGCCCATTGGCATCTTCTCCTCCACCTGCTTGGCGTTGGACATATGGCTCCATTTCTCGTAGGTGAGACTATGTACCCTCGAAGTGTGGTCAATAGATATGTCTAAGGTCAGACGCACCTTTTCATCTCTTTAAGATGTATCAGAACTCGGGAGGCAGAGGCAGGTGGATCTCTGTGAGTTCGAGACCAGCCTGGTCTACAAGAGCTAGCTCCAGGACAGGCTCTAAAGCCGCAGAGAAACCCTGTCTCGAAAAAACAAAAAAAAAAAAAACAAAAAACAAAAACAAAGATGTATCAGAAGCCAGGCGGTGGTGGAACTCACCTGGAGGCAGAGGCAGGTGGATCTCTGTAAGTTCGAGGCCAGCCTGGTCTACAGCGTGAGTTCCAGGGCTAAACAGTGAAATCCTGTCTCAAAACACAAAAACGGCAACAAAAAAGCATCAGAACTAACATCAATGATCTGAGAGTTTAATCCCTGGGGCCTACATGGTGGTAGGAGGAGCGAACTGACTCCCGTAAGCTGTACTCTGATGGCCACATGCACATGGTGGCACATGGGACCACATGCACGCGCGCACACAGCCAGGGGAAAAAAAATCTATTACAAGATTCACAGAGTCCAGAAAATAAAAACGAATCGGGATCACGGGAAGAGCAGCAGGTGCTGTGTGTGTGGTCACGGGAAGAGCAGCAGGTGCTGTGTGTGTGGTCACGGGAAGAGCAGCAGGTGCTGTGTGTGTGGTCACGGGAAGAGCAGCAGGTGCTGTGTGTGTGGTCACGGGAAGAGCAGCAGGTGCTGTGTGTGTGGTCACGGGAAGAGCAGCAGGTGCTGTGTGTGTGGTCACGGGAAGAGCAGCAGGTGCTGTGTGTGTGGTCACGGGAAGAGCAGCAGGTGCTGTGTGTGTGGTCACGGGAAGAGCAGCAGGTGCTGTGTGTGTGGTCATGGGAAGAGCAGCAGGTGCTGTGTGTGTGGTTGTGTAGGTGGTAAAAAGCCCCAGAAGCTGTCTACTAAGGAGGCTAAAGCCATGGATGAGGAGGATAAGGCTTTCAAAGGGATGGAATTTAGAATTCTAGACCATCTTACCAAACATGCACGAGGCCCTGGGATCAATTCACAGAAAATGGATGGGGTGGCTCACCAGCCCTTGCGAGCAGATACAGGAGGATCAAAAGTTTAAGGTTATGTTTAACTGAGTAACAATTTCAAGGTCAGTCGGGGCTACACGAAACTCTGCCCCAAACAATCATTTAAGTGGGCTGTTCCTTGTGCCTTGGCTGATGCTAACCCTGGATCTTGTAGCCGTCCTGGCAGGAGCAGAGATACTTTAAAAAGACTTGCGCCCCTCCCTTTGGCTATCAAACTTGAAACAATGGACCCCAAGAAGTTGGAATTTCCCCAGGAATCTCGTGCTGGGAAAGGAAAAGACTGGAGCCCGGTGCCAGGTGGAGGGGGAGCTCTTTTCTTGGAGAGAGGTTTTCCGCCGCTGATGACAACTTCTCAGACCACCTTGCAGACCAGAGAGTGGAGCTGAGCCCCTAACTCCGTATGAGACCGCACCCTGACCAGGCCTGCTTAGTTGTGCATATGCCTTGCTTTCTATTTCAACCTGAAACGCTTGTCAGGACCCTGAAGATGGATTCTGCTCCTCTTCCCAAGGTGGCCATAGCGAATAAACCTCCTTTGTCTTCCTTCACTATTACTTGTTTCTGTAACTAGCCAGTCGAGAATGGATGGCCGAGCCCGGCTTGTTAGGACGGCTAGGGCCCAGGCTCTGATCGCGAGCATGTGGCCAGCCGAGCCATCGTATTACTTCCAGACCTTTGTGTATGTCTTTAAGGCAGTCATCACCTGATGAGGGGCCTGAGATTCCTAATACTGTTATGAAAGGATTAGTTATTGTAGGGGAACACAGGAGGCAAAAACTGAAGCTGTCGTACAGTATTTTGTTTTTTGTGTTTAGTCAGGGTCTCAGAAGCCTGTCCTGGAACCGAAACTTGAACCGTCCCGCTATGCACAGTAATAGAGGAGAATTTCTCAAATATCCATAAATATCCTGCCTTAATCTGGGAGGGATAGCACACATCTGTAACACTTTCAAGGCTGAGATAGGAGGATTATGAGTTTGAAGATAGCTTGGGCTACATGGGCAAAAACTAGTATTAAAACCAAAACCCTTACTTTAAGCTTCCTAGTACAGAAATCATTGCTTGCTCTTTGTGTTTTTGTATTGCAGCTAGGGAGAAGTCTGCCTGTCCATCAAGGCCTCGAATGAAACAAGAGGCCGAGACTAACATCACCATAAGGTCACAACTTATACCCTAAGGAAATTAGTAGGAGGCATCAGAACATGCCCATAGAAAGTCATTTTTTGGCCAGTCAACAGAAGATCATGAAATTCATCTCTGGGTTCTGGATAGCTTTCCCCAATGTCACCAAGTAAAAAAGGAACTGTAACAGTGATCTAAGTTGGATGTTTATTGTTGTTGATAGATAACAAAGGTGCAATAACTGTGATCAATACATCCCATGACGTCTGTGTCACAGAGGAGAGCTGATCTGAGGCTGGGCAGAGTCTAGGCGTACGGCTGTATGTTCAGAAGTTTACATGAAGAACAGAAACACTATGGATTTGGAAGCTGGAGACTTAGCAGAAATGTCCATGCATATACTGAGGTGACCCCAGAATGTGAGAGTGTGTGAATCCTGTGTGAATAACTGTCAAAATAAATCTTTGATTGGCCAAGCTAGTACAGTGGAGTCAGGGATCTCTAGGCTCAGAGACAGGCTGCACCTCAAATAAAAGGGGGGACTGGGCAGGGGAATGGCTCAGCTTGGTAAAGGAGCTTGCTGCAGAAGCCTGGCAGCTTGAGTATGATCCCTGGACCCCATATAAAGGTTGAAGGAGAGAACCCACTCCACAAAGGGGCCCTTTGACCTCCACATGTGCTCTCGGCACGACAGCCACACCCACAACAAACCAGTAAATAAAAATAAAGTGGAGAGCAACTAAGGGAGGTACCTGATGCCAGAGTCTGGCTGTGCTCAGTGCTTGGACACACACACGCGTGTGCAAACACGGGCACACATGCCTCTTAGATGTTGAGCTGTTCCAAGTGAATGAGGTCAAGATTACCTATCTGGTGATTCTAGTTCTTTCTCAATGACCTGCACATTTAATTGTCCACGAACTTCCTGCGGTCTCCCCTTCAACAGCGCTTATCTCACTGACCTCAGGGAGCCTTTGAGTCCTCAGGGCCGTCGCCTGTGCCTACAGTTCAGAAACACGCTCGCCAGGAAAAGACTGCCACCACGTGGCAGGTTCGTAATGTTGCCCCCTTTTCAAAGTAATTTGTAATTTGATAATTTTTCCTCATTATAATCAAAATTTATTCTAACTAATCTATCGTTCTTGCCCTCCACACATGTGTATCACCCATGGGATTATTAATCTTCACCCACTAGTATGGTATAGCAAACTATAATTCTAAATATCAAGGAACGTTTTTTAAAGGATCTCATGTAGCCCAGGCTGGCTTTGTACTTTGTAGGTAGCTAGGGGATGGCCTTGAACTCCTGAACCTTCTGCCTCCACCCCTTCAATACTGACGTTACAGGTATGTGCCACCATACGTGGTGATCTAGTTTCTTTTCTATAGCTGTGATCAGTACCATGACAAAAGCCAGCATAGGCAGGAGAGGTCGATCTGACTTACAGTTCCAAGTCACAGTCGATTACCATGGGAAAGTCGGATAGAAACTTAGTGCATGGCATCCACAGATAAGCACAAAGAAAAATGCGTGGATCCTTGCTTGTTTTTTTTTTTAATTTTAGACTTACTAATTTTATGTTATGTGTGAGTGCTTTGCCTTAATGCATGTCTGTGCACCACGTTTGTACCTGATGCTTGTGGAGGTCAGAAGAGGGCATCAGATCCCTAACACTGGAGTCACAGATAGTTGTGAGCCACAATGTGGTTACAGGGAACTGAACTCAGGTCCTCCTCAAGAGCAGCAGTAGCTAGGTGCTGCACACCTTTCTCAGGAAGCAGAGGCAGGAAGATCTCTGTGAGTTTGAGGCCAGCCTGGTCTACAGAATGAGTTCTAGGACAGTCAGTGCTACACAGAGACACCATGTCTGGGGTGGGGTAGCAACAAGAGCTCTTAACTGTTGAGCCATCTCTCCAGTCCTCTGATTGCTTCTCATGTTCACCTGTCTGTGAAGGTGCAGCTTGTTATGAAATGGTGGGTTAGCTCTTCTACAATACACAATCAAGACAATTCCCCACAGGCATACCATCGGTCTGCCTTACCTAGATAATGTCCCACTCACACTTTCTTCCCAAATGATATTGGGTTGTTTTTTGTTTTTTTATTTGTTTTGTTTTGTTTCTCTGTGTAGCCCCGGCTGTCCTGGGACTTGCTCTATAGACCAGGCTGGCCTTGAACTCATAGAGATCCACCTGCCTCTGCCTGGGATCAAAGGTGTGCGCCAGGTGTTGCTAGGTTGTTACTAAGTTGACAGTTAAACTACCCAGGACATCCCTCTGAGAAATGCATTTTACAGCAAAAGAAGTGAGACTATGTTTATGGGATTCGCTGATCTTCACCTGGATCTCCTTCCCCAGATAATCTAGGCAAAACAGGGTCATTCAAAGAAATCTATTCAAATTCAGAGCCCTGCTCTTGGAAAATAAGATGTCAAGAATGAGGTGAGACAGCCAGATTCTGACTTCTACCCAGGGCTCAGGATACCTCACTCTCCTGAAGTGCGCCCAAGGGAAGAGGAAGAGAGCGACCTGCCTTCTCACAGGTGCATTCAGGAAGCTTCTGTTCAGTTTAGACCTGAGACCTGGGGGCTCCTAACCTGGTTTTCTCATATCCCAGTTCCATCAACACAACTTCTCCGGTCTGGGGGTTTGGCTCAGTTGGTAAAACGCTTGCCTAGCATTCAAGAAGCCCTGGGTTTAACTCCCAGTCATATATAAAAGCAGGCAAGATGGTTCCTGTGATCCCAGTTCTTGGGAGGTAGAGACAAGAGACTCAAAAGTTCAGGCTAGGGCTGGAGAGATGACTCAGTGGTTAAGAGCACCACCTGCTCTTCCAAAGGTCCTGAGTTCAATTCCCAGCAACCACATGGTGGCTCACAACCATCTGTAATGAGATCTGGCACCCTCTTCTGGCGGGTGGACATACATGGAGGCAGAACGTTGTATACATAATAAATAAATAAATTAAATCTTAAAAAAAAGTTCAGGTTATCCTTGACAAAGTAGTGAGTTTGAGTCCAGCCTGAACTATGTGAGATGCTTCCTAAACAAAACACTGTGTTTTTTGTGCAGTTGGAGTTTCTGAGTCAGGATCTTGCTATGTAGCCCTTTCTGGCCAGGAACTCACTCTGTAGACAAAGGCAGTCTCAAACTCTGGGCAATGTTCCTGCCTCAGTTTTCTGAGTTCTCCCTTTAGCAGTCATTTTTTCTTGTTTGTTGTTATTTGTTATTTTGCAGTAGGGTCTTACTACGTAGCCCCAGCTGGCCTGGAGCCATCTGCATAGACCATCCTAGACAGAGATCCACCTGCCTCTGCCTTGAAAGTCCTGGAATTGGCGGGGTGTTACCCCCACACAGGCACACTCTTAAGGCGGGTCCTTGTGCCTGTGAGGTCTTGACAGACCCTTCTCTAGTTATCTGATGACAGCTCATACCCAACATGTTCAGAAAACTTTACTATACACATTTGCCTACCCTGTCTGTATTTGCCTTCTTAACCGGCCACACTTTCTCTCTGCTTCATTGTTTGCCTTCATCCTTCTCTTCCTCCTCCTCCTTTGTCGCTGTCCTCATTTGGTCCTGTTGTTTGTTTGTTTGTTTGTTTAATTCAGGCTGACCTTGAATTTGTGCCTCAGCCTCCAGAGAGTAGGAATTACAGGTGAGTACTACCACTGTCATTCATTGTTCAATGATAAGTTCAATGATAGGCATTCAAACAGGGATCCATAGAAGCGATCTCTCAACCTCACAGTAGGGGCATAGTAACCAACACAGAAATATACAAATACATATGGGATAAGCATTCCTGGAGGGAGCGCATGGGCATAGTGCATGGGCATAGCGCATAGTAGGCACTTGGTCCCCGGAGGCATAGCGCATAGTAGGCCCTCAATCCCGGGGGGGGGGGCAGAGAGGGTCATAGCGCATAGTAAGCACTCAGTCCCGGGAGGGGGGTCTTAGCGCATAGTAGGCACTCCATCCCCAGAATGGTTAACTGAGGAAAGGGTTGACATGATGTGGAAGACTGTTATGCAGGAGATAGGGTTTGGCTTTTGCTTAAGACCTGGCAAGGATGTTGAGAGGAGAGGAGAGGCAAGGAACAAGGGACTCCATAGGTATACACCTCTTTTCTCAACTGTCTAGCATTGTGTATCTTGATCCTAGGAGTCACAATTCGCTGGGGATGGACTTTGAGGTTGCAAAGCCTCAAGCCATTCCGTTTGGTTTGCTTGCAGTCTAAGATGTGACCTCTCTACCTGCCTGCTGCTACACTTCCCAGCCATGGGCTCTTTTCCCCTTGGAACCAGATAAACCCTTCCTTCTATAAGTTGCTTTGGTTATGGTGTTTTATTATGGAGACAGAAAAGTAAACTAGTGTGTTGGAAAGATGGCTCAGTGGGAAAGAGCGCTAGTTGCTCTTCCAGAGGATCCGGGACCAATTCTCAGCACCTGCATGACAACTCATTTGTCTGCAACTCCAGTTCCAGAAGATCCGACAGCCTCACACAGATGTACGTACAGGAAAACTCTCACCAATGCACGTGAAATAAAAATTTTAAAAGAAAAGTAAACCGATACTGCTGTGTAGTACCAAGACAAAGAAAAGTACTTCACGGAGTGGCGTCCAAACCCTTGAAGGGACTTCAGAGCAACCCTAATAGCACACACTAAATTGGGTACTCGGTCCTCTGACAGCATCTGTAACAAGCCAGTTTTTACCCCTCACTTAACTCTGAGACATTCTGGGAAGTTAAACCAGCTTCCAGGAGAATTATATGCCATTGGTTAAAATCAAGTCAAGGAGCATGGAAGCCTAAAACAACCCAAAATTTACAACCTTCAATAATACAGTACAAGTAAACCCAAATTTTGCCTAATTTGACCCTGGTTTTACTTTGCCAACCATTTCTTGTGTATCGGGAAGAAGAGGGCTGGGCAGTGGTGGCACATAGCTTTAATCCCAGCACTAGGGAGGCAGAGGCAGATGGATCTCTGTGAGTTTGAGACCAGGATGGTCTACATAGTGAGTTCCAGAACAGCCAGAGCTACACAGTTAGACCCTGTCTCTGGAAAAAGAAAAAGAGGCAGTGATTTCTGTGGAAGGGAGAAGGTACGTACTGACCTAGCTATTAGCCTGGTCACTTTAGATCCTGTGCTTGGATGAAAAAGTGAGTTGAGCTTGGTGGTAAATGCCCGTAATCCCAGCATTTGGGAGGTAGATGCAGGAGGAGAAGGACTTCAAGGTCATCCTCCACGTCATATTGAGTTCAAGGTCATCTTGGGCTACGTGAGAGAGCCCTGTCTCCAACAAGCAAACACCACAAAGTTTTTCTTTTTTTTTTCCTCTTTGGGTTTTTGAGACAGGGTTTCTCTGTGTTAACTGTACTGGAACTCACTGTAGAGCAAGCTGGCCTTGAACTCAAAGATCCACTTGCCTCTGCCTCCCAAGATCTGCAGTTAAAGGCATGCACCACCAGGCCCACCTTTGTTTTATTTGTTCGGTGGTGGTGGTGGTTGTTGGTGGTGGTAGTTGTTGGTGGTGGTGGTTGTTGTTGGTGGTGGTGGTTGGTGGTGGTGGTTGTTGTTGTTGGTGGTGGTTGTTGTTATTGGTGGTGGTGGTGGTGGTTGTTGTTGTTGGTGGTGGTTGTTGTTGTTGTTGGTTGTTGTTGTTGTTGGTGGTGGTGGTGGTGGTGGTGGTGGTGGTGGTGGTTGTTGGTGGTGGTGGTTGTTGTTGGTGGTGGTGGTTGTTGGTGGTGGTGGTTGTTGTTGGTGGTTGTTGGTGGTGGTTGGTGGTGGTGGTGGTGGTGGTTGTTGGTGGTAGTGGTTGTTGGTGGTGGTGGTTGGTGGTGGTTGTTGTTGGTGGTGGTTGTTGGTGGTAGTGGTTGTTGGTGGTGGTGGTGGTTGGTGGTGGTGGTGGTGGTGGTAGTTGTTGTTGGTGGTGGTGTGGCAGCAGTGGCGGTGGCATTGGTGGTAGTGGTGGCGGCGTTGTTGGTGGTGCTGGTATAATGGAACCCAGGACTTCATGAATGCTAGGCAGATGCTCTACTACTGAACTACATCCACAGCCCTTTTTATTTGAAGACAGTGTCACTAAGTTTCCCAGCAGGGCCTTTAACTCTTGATCCTTTTGTCTCAAAGTAGCTGTGGTTGTTGGCTTATGCCACCAATCCCGGCTTGAAAGAGAATTGTTTCTCAGTGAATTAACTTCATCAGACAATTTTAATTCTACTTACTATTTACACGCTTGGGAACTGATTAATATTCAAGGTCTTTCTTCTTTTATTCAAGTCCCTTTCTAAAAAATTAGGCCATGACAGCTTGCCAAGTGAGAAAAGAAAAGGTCTCTGCACGAACCATCATGGCTAAGATCTGACTGACGGCCCCAGTGGTGTTGAGTAACCTCAGAGACACTGCTTTGCTTCTGATTCTCAATCCAGAGATGGAGACATTGAAGACCCGTTAGTTGCCAGGAACTTCAGTTACTAGATGGCCTATCGACCAAGGGAGTCCTATTTCTCTTCCTGTAGCGACATTAAGTGGAGTGTTAGACACCCACAGGCCACATCACATCTCACTTCTCTCTGCAGGACAGATTGGAAAGAAGGGAGAGAAAACAGATCCACCATGCTAAGTTCTATGCTGTTTGTTTTACAGACAGGGTCTTAAATAATCCTCACAATAACTTCCTTGTCCACATTTGACAAAAGGGAAAACTGAGGCTCAATGGAGTTAGGAAATAACCAAAATCACGGGGAAGCTGATTCATTGCTAAATTGGCAGAATGTGTGGGTGGAGAAAGAGAGTCAGAAAAACGCTCCCTTACGTGGTAGTGCCTGCTGGTTCAAAACTTTGCCTAGCATGTAAACATCCCCTAAGTACCCATCTGAAATCCCTCATACTGTCTCTTCTGTATCCCCACTCAATTTTGCCACTGTCATCTCCCTCCCAGTATTCTATCCAACCTGGCCAGTATGGAGCCCCTTTGTTCTAGTGACCATTTGGCCACATCTCTGCTCAGACTGGCTCTCAGTTTGAGACCCAGATCTGTAATTCCACCTCTACTCTTTCGCTTCTAGACCTGCAGAGAGGTACATATACCTCTACTATCCACTGGCTGGTCTGGGACTCTGGTCACACTTCCTGCATGTGACAGCTGACTTAGATGTCACAGCGAACTCAGGGAAGCAAATGAGAGCTAGAAAAACGAGACGTGAGCCAGACACGGCTTACACTTGTAACCCCAGCACTCAAAAGGCTGAGACAGGATTGCTGAGAGTTCAAAGTGAGTCTGGGCTATATAATGTGGTCTAGAGAAGCTTAGAATACAGGATTCCCTTCTGAAAACCAACAATAAAAATCAACCAACAAAAAAACTAAAACAACAACAAAAAAATCCAGAAACAAGTCAGGCAAGCACTTAGATCCAGAGCTTGGGGAATGGTATTTAAGCATTCTACCAACTGAGCTGCATACCCAATCCTAAAATAACTTATGTATAAATTCCTATTGGTGTGTGCATATGTGTTTGAGTGTATGTGTATAGGCCATTCCCAAAGCTCTGGGTTCATCCCCAATACCAAACAAAACCTGGCACTGGAACACCTGCCTATTATCTCAGCACTCAGGAAATGGAGAAAGAAAGAAAGAAAGATCAAAAATTTATCCACGGGATAATCCACAACTTTCAGGTTAGCCTCAGATACATGAGACCACATCTCAAATGCTTTTTAAAATAAAACTTCTTTTCATATTCTTGGCTTGCTTTCTCCATGGTGGGAGGAATTAGTATCAATGTGTTCAGTTGTCCTGAGAGACTCCTGAGGTTGTTGCTGGAAATTAAAATAATGAAGAAGGTACTTGATCTCCTTCTCTCAAGGGAGTCTCTGACAAAAGTCATACAATGTCAGCTGTGCTGAGTATAATCTGTGAGGCCCACTGTCTAGCTACATGGCCCTGATAAGACCTTGACATATCTATACCCAGGGAACGAAGCCAGGCCTACCAGCTCTGGCTTTGATCCCGAATTTAATATCACATCTGCTGTGTCTGTTTCTCTCATGAGCTGTTTTAAAGCCAAGGAAACTACAAAAGTTTCCTTTATTCTCCTGTGGTAATAGGAGAGCCAGGCCCAAGCCCTTCCTGTAGGGCTCCTCTTCACAGGGTCTTAACACAGCCACCATCCCCTCCATGACCCTCATCTTACTCCTGGGCATCCCAGGGGCAGAACGGCCCAAACGGCAGGGCTCACACAGGACCACGCAGCAGTTTAGATTCTTTTTTTAATTAAAAAAATTTTAGAAGCTTTTGTTTTTTATTTTATACATATAGGTGTCTAGTCTGCATGTCTGTCTGTGCATCATGTGTGTGTGTGGTGCTGGAAGAGGTCTGAAGAGGGGTAGGATTCCCTAGGACTGGAACAACTGACGGGTGAACCACCTCGAGGATGCTGGGAATTGAACTTAGGTCCTCTGGAAGAGAAACCAGTGCTCTTAACCACTGAGGTGTCTCTTCAGCTCCCCATCCAGATTCTTGTAGAGGGAAGAATGATTTGAGGTCATCTACAGGGAGACAAGAGCCCACATGAAGCCCTTTGTGCCTCCAAATGGCAGACGATTCCCAGAGAAGCCTCACGGGCCAGAACTGGGGTGTTATTCCAGAGTACACATGGCACACCTGATGGAGTCATTTGGAAACTCTTGTGTGAGGGCTGGATGGAAGACATGTAGGGGGGTGAAGTCATGGATAGGTGAGGATCATGACATAGTGCGTAGGATATCCATGACCTCATCTGTTCTTGCAAACTAGAGACCTGAGGACATTCAGATTTTGTGAAAGAAACCAAAGATGTTTGCAAGCTTCCTTAGCGTTTTGAAATTGTCTTCATGCAAGAGAGGGAAAGAGACCCTGGTTGAGTTTAATCTCACCCACAAAATGATTCCATGTGTGGAGGGTTGTTTTGTTTTGTGTTTAATGTGTATAGGTGTCTTGCCTGCTTGGCATCTACTCCTCCCCTCCCTCCCACTCATGTGTAGTGTCTGAGGAGGACAGAAGAGGATGTGGGATCCCCTGGGACTGGAGTACAGGTGTGAGCTGCCATGTGAAACCACAGTCGTACAGCACCCAGTGGGCATAGCTGCTGAGCCATCTCTAGGTACTAGATTAGCTGTTGCCGCCACTCCCTGTTTTTGTGCCTTCTCCTCCTCCTCCTCTTCCTCCGGGCATTGAACCCAGGGCTTTGTATATGCTGGGCAAGTGTCCTACCTTGGAGCTCTGCCCCAGCCTTATTTTTCCAGAGGATTTTAACTCAAAGACAAATACTCTCCTATAGAAAACAGATTGACATTTATACTGGCTTGAAATGGCAGTGGCTTTCTTGGGAATTCTGAGGCTCAAATGGCTTTTCAGGGTTAGGTGACCAGTGAACCTGCCAGATGACATTTTTTTCTCAAGGGAGGGAGGGGAATAGGAGAGAAGGCAGTTTGGATTCTCAGTTGAACTTCTGGCTTAGGTGTTAAGTCTCTTTGGCTGAGAATATGCTTTCTTGCTTCTATTTTTGGTATGGTGCCAAGGGCACTGCCAACCCACGAGTAATCATTGCTAACTTGCTGTGGAAGGAAGCACCATTAAGGAAAATATTAAAAGCCTGTTTCAGGATTATAAAATTTTCAAGGACAAAGAAATGCGATCCATGTGTAACCTGTTTCACTCAGCAGACAGATGTTTTGGACCCACTGGATTTTAAGCAAAAATTACCATTTTCCTATATAATTTGACATGGATATTTAAAAAAAAACAATGTGCTTAGAAGAACATATGACCATAACTAGGATAATGGGGCAAACAGAGGCAGAGAGTATAGGCAATTCGGACTGATGATACAGCAGAATCTGTGCTCTCACTCGGAGTCCCCATCCTCATGGGGTTGCAGTTACAAATGCAAGCAACAACTCCCAATTTCATAGGCTGTGAACTGTGTGTTTGGGGAAATCTACAGATCCCAAAAGGCTGTTAGATCAAACTTTCATCAGAATTTATGACAAAATTTCCTGAGTAACATATAAGGATAGGTGAAGAGCTCACAATGACAAGTATTGCCTTAACCTAGATGTGAAGGCAGATGCCTGTAATCCCAGCATGCAGGAAGCAGAAACATCACATTGTGTACTACAAATATTAATGTATATGATTTGTATTTGCCAGTTGCACTTTACTGAAAATTCAAAAGATTTATTATTTATTGTGTGCGTGCGTGTGTGTGTTCTTCTGTGCCTGTGTGTGCTCTCCTGTGCTTGTGTGTGCAGGCTCTCAGAGGACAGAAGAGAGGTCAGATTCTCTGAAGTTACAGGTAGTTGTGAACCACCTGATGTGGGCTTTCAGGACCTCTGCAATTAAACATTTATTTAGTAAGTTTTAGAGGTTTTATTTTTTATTTTCTTTTTTTTTTTTTTTGTTTTTCAAAATAAGTTTCTCTCTGTAGCCTTGACTGTCCTGAAACTTGCTCTGTAAAGGATGTCCTTGAACTCAGAGATCTGCACCTGCCTCTACCTCCCAAGTGCTGGGATGAAAGGTGTGTGCCTTAATTCCTATTTTTATTTTGTCATGTTTTCTTTCAGTCTTTTCTCACGATTGTACTACTTCTGATAATGACTTCCCTATCTCCTGTGTTTGTCTCCATTTTACTACTTTATTTAAGAAACTATTAAAAGTAAGGGCTGGAGCGATGGCTCAACATTTAACGGCACTGGCTTCTCTTCCAAAAGACCTGAGTTTGGTTTCCAGCACCACATGGCAGCACACAAGTAGCTGCTTGAATTCTATATTCCAATTTTAACTACTAATTCTCATGCCACACAGCAGATAATAAATACATTTATATGCATATCTATTGATCCAACTCAGGCTTGACCGAGAATGAAAAATGAGGACTTGGCCACTCCAAGCTATGGTTGAGGAGATTAATTGTCACTGTGAGGGAGAGGTATCTGCCAGGGATATCTGGAAGGGTCCAGACTGAACCAGACTATGAGAAGGGGACAGGAGGTGGGGGCATGTACAAAGGGGCCAAGAGTGCACACAGCCAGAATGGCTGGGTTATAGGTGAGTCAGAGAAGCTGAGGGAAGGGAAGTGCGGCTCAGGGGCTGCAGAAGTTTCGGGTAGGGAGGGGTGTGCCAGCCAGGACCCTGTATTTGTGAGTAAGCCTTGGTATGCTAACAGGCACCACAGGCAGAGGCTGTGGAAGAGCCATGTGTAAATGGCCGCTCCTAGCAAGTAGGAACCAATGTTAAGTCCCCAAAGCAATGCCAGCTTTTATCTAAGTGCCAGACTTTGGGACAAGGAATTTCTTGGTATCTTACAGTTGGCAGGTGCCAGTTACCTGGCCCCAGGCTGGTGTTCAACTTGTAATCTTCCTGCCTTAGATTTCCTGTTGGGACTAATTAAGTCCTGGCCTTCAGCTGGATGTTGGGATTAATGAGTCCTGGCCTTCAGCTGCTTTTCCCTCCTAGAACCTTCTAATTGAAGTTACTAGAAGCTGTGCTTTGTCTAGAGGATCAGAAGATGGGATTTTCACCTGTTGGCCATTGACTGCAGTGTATTTAAGCCTACATGATGTTAATAAAGAGGGGGTTTTGGTAACAGTGTCTGAAGGTCTGCGTGTCGGTCTGCATCTGCGTGTGAATTCTCAACCTCTCAGCCCCTTGCCCAAAGCTCGCGAACTGGGGTCTAGCGCATAGAGCGCAGAACGGGGCCATGGTGCACAGCAATTCCCCAGAATAAATAGTTGAGATTAGGAGCCTACCCCACAAGGCCTCCCACTATAATGTGATGTTCGATGTGATCGTCCTCTTCAGGGCCCCCCCCGGGGGGGAATGTTAGTGAAATAGGTACGTTGCCTTCCCGACTGTTTGGACATTGAGAAGGTGAGAGGTCTCTGAGGAACAGGGTTTGTGATGCTATCTGGGTCCTTAACCATGATGACTTTGGGGAGGGGAAGGAGGGTGGATTGAGCTAGAATTTCTAGGGCCTGGGGCTAGAAACTGAGTTTGGTTCCCAGAAACCATGCCAGGCAGTTCGTAGCCTCCTGTAGCTCCAGCTCCTGGACGTTTGATTCTAGTTTCTGTGGGTACCCGTATTGTGGGTACCCATATTGGCGCCATGCCCTTGAACATACACAGCAATAATTTAAAAAACAAAACTTTTTTTTTGAGACATGGTTTCTCTATCTAGAACTAGAACTGTCTAGGCTGTCCTAAAACTAGTCCTGTAGACCAGGTTGGCCTTGAACTCACAGAGGTCTGCCTGCCTCTACCTCCCAAGTGCTAGGGTTAAAAGACATTCATCACCACCAATAAAATAAATCTTTTTTAAAAAAAGATTTCCAGAGCTAGAAAACTGACAGATATTGGGAGTTGCTTTCTGTGCATTTAGACCTCTCTCAGGACTTCTGCCTCTCTTTACCCCCGAGTCTCCTACGCTGTCTAAGGACATGGGCACACAGTCAGGCTGTTCTGGCGGACACCTAGCAGCTGTGCCCAGTGTTCCTCTCCTCGTCAGGGAACGACTCTTCTGAAGAATGTTTTTTTCTGCCATAACCTTGTGCTACAAGCCCTGCCCTCTGGTCATACTTCATGAATCTTCATCTGGAACCAGGAGCCTCCTGTGCCGACCCCAGCATGGCACAGACCCTGCAGGGTTGGGTCTAACCATGAGCTCAGCATTTAGTCTCACGTAGGAAGAAAAGTCATCTTCTAAAGAGGCCAAGCTGCAAGCCCCTGGGCAGAGGAGCTGCTGACGGTGCTGCTAGCAAGCTGCCTTCCCGTGAAACCATGCCGAAAGAACAAGACCTACAGTTAAAACAAGTGGAGCGATTCTAGAGATAGGGAATGGAACTAGTTCTTGGGTTCCACGTATCTTTGGATTCCTGTTCAACTCTATGGCGACTCTAAGAAGCTGCCAAATGCCTCCCTGTGCCTAATCTTATTGCATTTTGTACTGAGAAAAGCATTCTAGTGCAACCTTTTTCTCTACATTGGCCCAAGTTCTAAAGTTAGAACCAGTTAATAATGTATCAATATTGGTTCAACTTTTGTAACAAATGCATCCTATTAATGTTGGATGGCAATAATAGCAGAAACTAATTTCATAGTTTGTATAAATTTTGCTATTTTCTCAATTTTTCTGTGATTGATAATCTATTCTATAAAATTAAATCTTTAAAGCATTTAACACATAGTTTTTTATAATTAGATGATATGAAGTCAATAACTTTCTAAGTTAGTAAAAACTTAAATTATTGTCAGTATAACCTAAATATAATGAAAATCTTTATTGTAATTTTAAAAAATTGAGAGGTGAATGGATAGATAGCTCGAAATTAAGAGGATTTGTTCTCTTCCAGAGGACCTGGGTTTGGTCTCCAACATCCACATGATGGCTCACAAACATTAGCAATTCCATTTTCAGAGGATCTGACACCCTCCCCTGACTTCCACAGGCACCAGGCAAAAACATGGTGCACAAACATGTGCGTTAAAACTCTTGTATTTACACTAAACAAAATAAATCAATCTGTTTTTTAAAGGTTTATTTCATTTTCACTACAAAATAAACATGGTTCAACATAACAGCCCTACCTAAAAGCAAAGAACTCTTGAGGAGCTAGTACTCTTGCTTAATTTTCTTTTTTTTCTTTTTTTATATTTATTTATTTATTTATTTATTTATTATGTATACAATATTCTGTCTGTGTGTATGCCAGCAGGCCAGAAGAGGGCACCAGACCCCATTACAGATGGCTGTGAGCCACCATGTGGTTCCTGGGAATTGAACTCAGGACCTTTGGAAGAGCAGGCAATGCTCTTAACCTCTGAGCCATCTCTCCAGCCCCTCTTGCTTAATTTTCAAGCTACCTCTCCATCTATACTGTAATTTATTTAAAATATTTTTAATTTTTATTTTAAAATATTTTAATTCCTATGGCGGTTTCCCTTCCCCCAGCTCCTTCCAGATCCTCTCTACCTCCCCATCCTCCCAAAGCCACACCTTTTCTCTATCTCATTAGAATATAGACAGCTAGGTTTTCACTCAGCTATCCAGGTTGTCCTGAAAGACACTAAGTAGCCCCAGACTGGTGTCAAACCCTCAGGGATCTTCCTCCTCAGCCTCTCAAGTGCTAGGATTACAAGGGGGAATCATCACATCCAGGCCTTATTGTAATGTGTTCTAATTAATTAGACAGATATTTACATGATACTTACTATGTGATAAATACTACTTTGTTGTTATTTTTCAAGACAGGGTTTTCTGTGTAGCCCTGGAAGACCAGGCTGCCCTCGAACTCAAGAGATTCACCTGCCTCTGCCTTCCAAGTGCTGGGCTAAAGGCGTGTGCCACCATGTTCGGCTGTGATAGATGCTTTTCTAAGTGTCCTATACATATTAACTCAATCAAGTCTATTATTCTTTTTATTTTTCCAGTGCCGGGAATGGCACCATGGCCCGGTACATGCCAGAACTGGACAGCTGAGTCCCAGCCAGGCTGCCTTTTTGTGTACAGAGATCTGAGACCTGGGCCAGTCACACAGCACTTGCCCAGGTTCAGACAGCTAGTAAGTGTTTGTCTCGAGGGAGTCGGACTCTAGAGATTATGTGCTTAACTTCTCTTACTCAAAGAAAACTTTGGAAAGTGGTTTTAAGTGAAAGCCTTGTCTGCTGCGTCGGAAAAACACGAGTTGATGGAATTATTGCCAGCCACTAGAGGGCGGCAAAACCTTTACTAGGTTGCCTTTTTTTTTTAAAGATGTTTATTTATTTATTTATTTATCTATTTATTTATTTATTTATTATGTATACAATATTCTGTCTGTGTGTATGCCTGCACGCCAGAAGAGGGCACCAGACCCCATTAGAGATGGTTGTGAGCCATCATGTAGTTGCTGGGAATCGAACTCAGGACCTTTGGAAGAGCAGGCAATGCTCTTAACCTCTGAGCCATTTCTCCAGCCCTAGGTTGCCTTTTAAAAAGTCTATTTTTATGTTGTTTTTTGATAGTATTTCTTGCAGCCCAGGCTGGCCTCCATCTTTTTGTGTAGTCAATGACAGCATTATGCATCTGAACCATTATGCCTGATTTTAAGCTTTTTGGAGAAGAGGGGTCCAGGCTGGCTCTGGAATCACCACAATCCTCCTGCCTCCATCTCCTGAGTGCTAGGATTACAAGCATTGACCATGAAACATGACTTGGAAATTCTTTTCTTAAGGGTAAATTTGGAATCATGGGGCTAGAAAGATGGCTCAGGCATTAAAGACACTTTCTGCCAAAACTGATGACTTTAATCTAATTCCCAAGACCCACATGATTTCTGCAAATTCTCTGAGTTTTTTGAGTGTGTGTATACACAAACATATATGCACATAAATAAGTGCACTTGAAAAAAAAGAATCCTGGGGCTGGAGAAGTCCCTTCGTGGGTTGAAAGCACTGTTGTTTTGCAGAGAACAGGGGTTTGATTCCCAGAATTCACATGGTAGCTTACAATCCTTAACTCAAATTACACAGCATTTGATGCTCTCTTCTCACCTCCTCAGGCAGCAGGCATACACATGATGCACAGATACACATGTGAACAAGACAGTCATACATATAAGATAAAAAGAAAGAAGGAAGGAAGGAAGGAAGGAAGAAAGGAAGGAAGGAAGGAAGGACCCTGATAAGCTCTTTGAGATGATATACCCTTAGATTTTCAGCACTCAGGAGGTAGATGCAGGAGGGTTCGAAATCCAAGTTCATCCTCAGCTACGTACTGAGTTTGAGGCCAGTGTATATTGCATAAGTCCCTGTTTTGTGATGTTTTACTCTCTTGGCTTTTTGGAGGGCCCGCCACCCAGTTCCCAAATAAATCACACAAATGGAGGCTTATTCTTAGTTATGAATGCCTGGCCTTAGCTTAGCTTGTTTCTTGCCAGCTTTTCTCAACTTATGTTATCCCATTTACCTTTTGCCTCTGGGCTTTTATCTTTCTAATTTATATATATCTTACTGTCCTTCTTACTCAGTGGCTTGCTGTGTAGCTGTGTGGCTGTGTGGCTGTGTGGCTGTGTGGCTGGGTGGTTGGGTGGCTGTGTAGCTGGGTGACTGGGTGACTGTGTGTCTGTGTGTCTGTGTGACTGTGTGTCTGTGTGGCTGTGTGGCTGGGTGGCTGTGTGTCTGGGTGGCTGTGTGGCTGTGTGGCTGTGTGGCTGTGTGGCTGTGTGGCTGGGTGGCTGTGTGGCTGGGAGGTTGGGTGGGTGGTCCCTGATGCCCTTCTCTTGTTGTTGTTGTTGTTCCTCCTCGTTCTCCTTTTATTCTCTCCCTTGCCTGCTCACCCCACCCCACCTACCTGCCTCAGCTCTTTATTGTTCAGCTCTTTATTGGGCCCATCAGGTGTTTTAGACAGGCAGAGCAACACAGCTCCACAGAGTCACACAAATGCAGTGTAAAAAAGTCACACACTTGAAAAGTAATATTCCCCAACAAGATCCTGATTCAACAAGTACAAAATCCCAGCTTTGCTGAATAGAGGTCTATTCCTGGTGACTAAAACCATCTCCCGCTGCAGCCAATAGGGTTGGTATCGTGAGAGCCAAAGTTATGTTTTAACTACTGTGCCTAAGAGATCCGTGACACAAAAATGCCTCTAGCCTGCAAAACCTCTGCCCAAGGACAGATACGTCCTGAAATGCTGGAGACTGTTTATAGAAGATAACAAGTCACATGTTTTCACTCCCCTTAAACAAGTTTATTTGACCCAACTACACCTATGTGCTTGACCTCATGTAAACGGGAAGTACATGGGCAGAAGTATGTCAGGATATGTGCTTGCTCCTGATTTGATGTAGGCAGGACGTATCAGGCAGGAAACACATCAGGATATATGTTTGTCCTGATTGGATCTGGTGGGGGATACACAGCCTTATGGGTTTGCCTGTTGAAGTCTCTGCAAAATGGGACTAATCGCTATTTTCTGAGAACCCCAAAATGGATTTGGCCAGAGTCCATCATCCTGGTGAGTATTTAATTAAAGTTTGCTTCAAATGTGGCTCAAAATTGTAGTAGGAGTCTTATTCTCAGCCGGCGGGATTACAGTACTTCTCTTTATGGTCATATCCTGAGGACATTGGGATAGTTTGTAATGACTTAGTCATCTATTGTTGCTGGTTAACCTGGACACCAAATAGAAGGCAAGTCCCACCCTCATGCTCCAGATGCAGGCACAGGGTGTTAGGGGACCAATTGTGAACCTAAGCTTTTATTTCTCTCCAAAGTTAATTCAAAGAAAACCATCATTGTTGCCATCTGGGAGGGGTTTATGAGCTGTAAATTAAGTGCTCTGAGAGCAATTAAGCATTTAAATCAGAGCCATGTGTAATGCTAACAGCTGGTGGATGCTGTCATCTGCAGGCTACAAACCACCTGCTTAGCAGAATCTGCACACAAACCGAAGAAAATAGATTGAGTAGTGAGCATAGAAGCAGAATTAGGTAATTTAGGACATAAATTCGGATTATATTTACAGCTAGGGCAGCTTTAAGGGGAGGAGTTCAAGGCCAGCCTGGCCCACACATGGCTTTGTCACGAAACCACAAAAAACCAAGGGTTGTAATAAAAATCAAGAGGCTTATATTTATATACACGGGATCTTTCTTAGTTTGGGTTTCTTTGCTATGAAGAAACACTATGACCATGGCAAATCTTATCAAGGAAAATATTTAATGGGGTGGCTTACAGTTCAGAGGTTCAGTTCATTATCATTGTGTGGGACATGGCAGCAGGCAGGCAGACCTGGTTCTGGAGAAGGACTGGCAGGCTACAGGAAGTAGACTGTCTCACTTGGTGTGGCTTGAGCATATATGAGATCTCAAAACCCACCTCCACAGTGACACACTTCCTGTAGTAAGACCACATCCACTCCAACAAGGAGTTCCACACCTCCTAATAGTCACATTCCCTTTCATTTTCTTTCAAGACCGCACAGTATCTGTAGAATTTGTTTCTTTTTTGTTTTATTTTGTTTTGGAGACAGGCTCTTTATGTAGCCCTGGATGGCCTAGGACTCACAGAGATCTGCTTGTCTCTGTCTCCAAAGCACTGGGATTAAAGGCGTGCATCACCATGCTTGATAAGAGCAATGTTTTTGTAGTTTTCAGTTAACCAACGTTTCTAGACTCCCCCTTAGAGACGAGCATCAGGAGAAAGAAAGGGAGTTCTCAGGTACTGGTATTTGACTATGACTGACCAACTCCTCAGTTCAGTATACATTTTGTTTCAAGGTTTGGATTTTAGCTGGGCTTAGTGGCATGTGTCTAATTTAGTCCCAGCATTCAGGAGGCAGAGGCAGAGGATCTCTGTGAGTTCGAGGTCATCCTGATCTACAGAATGAGTTCCAGGACAGTCAGAGCTAAATAATGAAACCCTGTCTTGACAAACTAGAAAAATAAAATAATAAGAATAAAAATAAAGCAAAGATAAAGAAATCTGGTTTTGCTTCAGGGAGTTGCTACAGTCGAGCAAGAGAGAGACAGAAAAACCTGGGGGTTATAGAGTCTGGCTACAGAGATAATGTCAACCTAAAAACAACAGCTCCAGCATTTGGGAAGGTTTTGTCAGACACTCTAATCAGTTTCCACATGCCCTCCCATCTAAGCCATCTCCAGTCCTGGCACAGCTGCACACCAGCTCCTTGCGGATGGGCAGAATCTGCTTCAGGAGTGGCTTCCCTTTCTGTCGCTCTCCCTTGGGGCATTTTCATGCTGTCCTTTCTAAGGTTTAATTTCCTGTCTGTCTGCACTGTCAACTGAGCTGCACTAGGATTATAGCCCAGAAGGAGATCAGCTCTGTCACCTTTCTCTCCTAGAGCATGGTTTTGTGCCGTTCACGTAAGACATGCCCAGGGAAAACTACTTGATTAAATAAAATGTATCAGAGCTCAGATGTACTCCCCTGTGGGAGCACATTTGTAAAACATACTCTAGAAAGGAATCTGCACGCAAATATTGTTAAAGGTATTTTATTTTAGTTACTACAATTATTTATTTTAGTTGTGTGTGTGTGTATGTTGAGGAGCAGGCGCAGTGGTCCAAGAACAAGTTGCTAGAAGTCGGTTTCCCTTCCAACCATGAGGATTTGGGGGGTGGAACTTAGATCCTCAGGTTTGGAGGGAGGGACAGTTACCTGGTGAACCATCACACCGGCTCATTGGTAATGTGTAGACAGCTCTGTGTGTGGACACTGTGGATGGCTCACTTACTGCACTCTCCAGTGGAGGCGTTCCTGGAGGACGACAAGGTTGGTGCTGGCAGGTGCTGCCTATCTCATGGGTGTTTCAAGAGGAGGGGAGATAGTAAGACAGGCACCACCACTAGGGACAAAGCTGACCACCTGACCAGAGGGAGTGCCCAGGAAAGCCCGCTGGCTGGAGATAAGATTCAAGGCGAGGTTTTCAGGGTGACTATCCATGACCTAGATTGCTGGCTCTCTGCATAAAATTCAGCTTCAAGATTCACTTCCCAATCCTGGAAGATGATTTCAACAGGTGACGACATTTGCTGCCAAGCCTGACGACCTGAGTTTAATCCCTGGAATCTGTGAGGTGGAAGGAGAGGACCAATGTCTGAAAGTTGTATGCACACGCACACACACACACACACACACACACACACACACAGAGAGACAGAGAGACAGAGAGACAGAGAGAATAAATAATTTTGCTTGATTTTTTTCTTTTTCTGAAGAAACTGATTTTAATTTCATAGATTTGAAGAAACACAAGATCAAATCATAGAACAAATGCTTTTAAAACTTTTTAACTATATGATCCGTTTCATGTCTCTGCTCAATGGCAATGCTGTGGCCCTTGGTGCTCTGGTGTTTCTGTCATACCAGAACCTTGTCCTCTCTATGCTGTGAATCATTTCCCCAATCTTATGAGTGCAATTATAGAACATGAAATATAGGTGCCCGAGCAGGAGAAGGTCAGGATGAGGCTCACAGGGGAGGCGAGATTTGGGATGGATCTAGATGGTAATTTGTCGATTTGAGAAAGCACTGAAGGAAGGATTCATTCACTCACTACACTGACAGAGAGAGCACAGCGCGTTTGGTTTATGAGGACCGCTGCATAATTCTGTTATCAAGCACAGGTTGAAAGAGATGAATGATAATAGGTAGAACCAGAAAACTAAGGCACACCTAAATGTAAGTATCTGAAGTAACCGTTTGTCAGGTGGAAATCTATTGACAGCTTTAAACAGAGATATCTCATTTTGGTAGAAAGAGCTGGAATTGGAATATATCAGTTCAATACATAATTTTTTCTGTTTTTTTTTCTTTTTGTTTTTAGGTTTTGGTTTTTCAAGACAAGGTTTTTTCTGTGTAACCTCAGCTGCCCTGGAAATTGCTCTCTGTAGACCAAGCTGGCGTCAAACTCAAGAGATTCACCTGCCTCTGTCTCCCAAGTGCTGGGATTAAAGGTGTGCGATGCCAAGGCCTGCCTAAATTTTTATTTCTTAAGACACAGTCTCATTATGCAGTTCTGTCTGACCTAGAATTCTCTATGTAGACCAGCCTGACCTTGAACCTCCAGGGACCTGCCTACCTTTGTCTCCCAGTGATGGAACTGAAGGCAGGCACCACCCAGCCTGGCTTCAAGACCTAATTTTATTATTTGCTATGTGTTTGTGTGATCTTAGGGATTCTCGTGTTTATTTATTATTTATATTTATTTTTTGGTTTTTCGAGACAGGGTTTCTCTGCAGCTTTAGAGCCTGTCCTGGAGCTAGCTCTTGTAGACCAGGCTGGTCTCGAACTCACAGAGATCTGCCTGCCTCTGCCTCCCGAGTGCTGGGATTAATGGCGTGCGCCACCACCACCCAGCTGATTCTCATGTTTATAGTTTTTTAAATGAAAAGGGTAGCTATTGTGATGCAAAGCATACAATATGAACAGAAAGCAAAAAACAAAACAAAACAAACAACAATTCTTATCTTAAAGGAAATAATAGATAATTTATAGTGGGCATAGTGGCAATGCCTTTAATCCTATCACTCTGGAGGCACAGGCAGGTAGGTCTCTGTGAGTTCGAGGCCATTCTGGTCTGTATGGCCATACCCTCTCTAAAAAGTCAAGATTGAGAGAAGCAGAGAGACAAAGGTAGAAGAGAGAAGCATAGAGAATTATTTATTCTGGAGCTAAAAATGAGTAGCCATGAACCCATAAACACAAATTCAAATTGCTACAAATGCCATCTTCTAATATGGTAACAGTTTCATTATATATATGCTAACAGAACAAAGCAAATCAGAAATCAAAGCACTTTTCAGATACACTGGTGGAAATATCAGGTAAGCAGTTTGCAGCAAAGAGAAGAAACCCTCACTGGAGCCTCAGGTGCTGCCTGATGACCTTTTAGCTCCTGGGTTGGGAGAAGAGAGGGTCTGTCTGTCCATCCCAGAATGTTGGGTGAAGCAGAGACAGGCAATAAATGGCTGTTAAGGAGACTAAAACAGCACAGGATAATTTGTCTCTGGACTTGCAACATTCTGTCTCTGCACAGTCTTTGTTCTTTATCAGCATAGGGGTAGCTCTTCCCTTAGAGCTTCAGTTCACACATCTGTCAATCACCTCAGAGGACTGTCAGATCAAAGGATTGCTAAGATTCAAATACCAGTAACATGCGTAGCTGAAAGTCTATTTGGAGTAGAGCACTAACCACCAATACCAGTCACTATTAAGCTAGCATACGTGCCAAGCGGTGGTGGCACACGCCTTTAATCCCAGCACTCGGGAGGCAGAGGCAGGCGGATCTCTGTGAGTTCAAGGCCAGACTGGTCTACAGAGCAAGTTTCAGGACAGCCAGGGCTACAGAGAAACCCTGTCTCGAAAAAAACAAACCAAACCAAATCAAAACAAAAGAAAACACAGCTGTCATCTCAAAGACAATATGAGATAGTTTATTCTTGAACAAATATGGGTGACCATGGCCAAGAAACATGGATTCAGGCTGTCTCAAGTAAGATGTTCCAACAGGGTGATGGCTTAAGTTTTTATGGTTACATAGCAAAAGGAAGTCATAAATCAATGCATTTTCAAATACCCTGGAGGGCATATCAGGTAGGCAGGTTCAAGTGCAGTGTGGAGAGGAATCTCTGTTATAGGTCTTAGATGCTATCTGTATCCGGCATTTTTAGCTTTTGGATTGATGGAAGCTAGGATATGTTACATTTAATACATTCCAGAAGGTTTTGCATGATATTCACAAGGATATTATTTCAGAGATGTGGGCCATGAAGTGGGTTAAAGATATTCCAAGATAGCCAGGCGGTGGTGGCACTTTGGGAGGCAGAGGCCAGTGGATCTCAGTGAGTTTGAGGCCAGACTGGTCAACAAAGTGATTTCCAGGACAGCTAGGACTGTTACACAAAGAAACCCTGTCACAAAGAAACCCTGTCTCAAAGAAACCAAAGGTAGCAGGGGAGAGGATATTCCAAGACAGCATGGCTCTGGATTATGGTGTTCTAACTCTCCACAATCCCAAATCATAAAGCTCTAATAAATCCATTGTCTTTGTAAAATCTTTATCAAATTTGTGCTCTTTTCCTGAGAACTTTAATTTACAAGAAGAAAAACAACATGTAGAAACTCTACAATGTCTAGTTTGACAATGCCAAATGAAAAATGAAAAATTCGTGTTAGTTTCTGACCATTCCATCCAAACAGGAGCAAAGTCTCCAGCCTCCACTCTTAAGGACTGAATGGCCTGGCCAGAGGCTGTGTTGGATGAGATTCAGGTTTGAGGTCAGGAAAAGCAAATTCATCTCTGCAATGAACTTCTCTCTGTGAGAATACCTCACTGACTCTTGCAGGACAAAAGAGACCTTCTACCTGGCCTCCAGAAGGAAAAGTTCATTATGAAACCCCAGTTTTGTCTACATGACTGAAAATGTAGACTGGCCCTGGGGATAAGAAGTCCATGTTTTTGTCCATGCTTAGTTCATCTCTGCCAACAGGGTCAGTCTGTGTTTATATGTCAGGCCTATCCTGGGGTTAACATTGGCTAAGCCAGGCTCACATCACCAGGTTGAGAAGTTTTGTCTACCTTGTTTAACACTTCCATGACAGATACTTCTAGCAGCTATTAACGCATGACAAGAAAATTACCACACTTGGTGCTTTCTGTGTCCTTTCGGCTGCTCCTGCTCTGGGGTCTCCAAAGTCCCAGTCCTTTCCCCTCCAGTTCCTTCCACCCCTTCTCTAAAGGAGACAAATTTAATTGCCTAATTGGTAATTAATAAATAATTGATAATAAGTGAAATTATCATGGTTAGTTCTCTTTACAGGGAGGGTACACATTCTGAGCTGCCACTCATTGCATGAATCTTGACATTTACCCAGTAATTCCAGGATTATTACCTAGCTGCCTGTGAGTGGCTGTATCAGTCTCTATAGCTGTCTGATGAACTGCATCCTCCAATTAACCCTGTTGATGTGGGATTCCCCTCCCACATCAATGTGAATGCCATTGGTTAATAAAGAATCTGCTTTAGTCCTATAGCAGTGCAGAACAGGGTGAGGCAGAAATTCCAAGCAGATAGAGGAGGACAGAGTAGGCGGAGTAAGAGAGACACCATGTAGCTACTGGAGGAGACAGACACCCAGAGCCTTGCCAATAAACCACGAGCCTTGTGGTAAACTATAAAATCATAGAAGTGGGTTAATTTAAGATATAAGAGATAGCCAGAAATATGCTTAAGCTATTGGCCAAACAGTATTGCAATTAATATAGTTTCTGTATGATTATTTGGGGCTGAGAGGCCAGGAAACAAACAAGCAGTCTCCACCAACACCCTACCATAGTTAAGGATATTTGGTTTTCTTCCTGCCATATACTTCCAACTTTCTCTTCACTACCTCTTTCCCACTCCCCAGACAGGGTTTCTCTGATGTGGAATTCCCCTCTGTATTCTATGAATATGTTTTATGACTATTATTATATTAATATGAATATTAACCATTGGTTAATGAATAAAAAAAGTCTCTGCTTACATTTCTCTGTAGCTTTGGAGCTTGTCCTGGAACTTGTTCTTGCAGACCAGGCTGGCCTTGAACTCACAGAGATCCACCTGCCTTCCTTCCACTAGCTCTAAACTCTAGAAATGACAGTGTTATGCAACCTGAGACCTTAACAGAAAGGGTAAAGCAAGAGGCTTGCGAAAGCAAATGGGAACACCATGGTGAGTTTGAGGCTAGTCTGGGTTATGTTATGTGAAGCACTGCTTCAAAAGAAAAAAATAAAACAAAAAAAAAATGGGGGCTGGAGAGGTGGCTCAGTGGTAAAGGGTACTTCCCATTCTTGCAGAGGATCAGGGTTCAATTCCCAGCACCCACAACCATCTGTAGTTTTAGTTCCAAGAGATCTGATGCTCTTTCTTGGTTTCCATGGGCACCAGGCACACAGACATACATTCAAGGGGAAACACCCATACACAGGAGCTGGAGAGATAGTTCAGTGGTTAAGAACATTGACTGTTCGTCCACAGGACCTAGGTTCGATTCTCAACACCTGCATGTTGGCTCACAACTGTCTGTAACTCCAGTTCCAGTCAGAGCCATCTGGTACCCTCAGGCATGGCACAAGCGTGAAACACAGATGCCCAGACACATGCGGGGAAAATACCCATACACAGAAAATAAAAAAATGGAAAATTAGAGAAAAAACAACACCCATACATGCACAATAATTTAAAAAGATGGCATTGTAGCTTTAGCTTAGCTGGTAGAGAGTTTGCTTAGCATGCTAACAAGCACAAAGCCCTAGGTTCAATCCCCCGCACCACATGAAATCAGGAATGGTGGCATATACCTGTACTTCCATCATTTCGGAGGTGGAGACAGGAAGATCAGGAGCTCAAGGGCAGCATCAGCTGCATAGTGAGTTCTTAATTTCATAGTGCCAACTGTTGTCCAACACCTGGCATTCTGTGGCTATACACCTGGGGCATCACCAAACTGAAAAAAAAAAAAAATGATGAGTGGGGAGAAGTAAAAGTATCCAATTCCATCAGAGAGGTGCTGGGAACCTCACAGAGAGAAGCTTGTGTTTTAACCACAGGGTGTCAAGTTTGATCAAAGAGCTTACCCTGAGAAACGAAGCCACCGATGAGTGGGGGCAGGGATGCTCTGTCTAGGAGGGATGTCTGGAAATTGGGCGGCTTCGTTCACCCCACTGCCCTCTCACTTGAGGCTGAGTGGGCTGAATTCTCTGAGTCAGGAAAACCTTAGAGCTCAGGCTCCTTTCTTTACCGTGGTGAGGTCATGATCCATGAACTGAAAAGCTCCAGAACTTTATCTACAAAATTATGGAGATAAGGACTTCCTCCTCATAGAAAGGGGAGGCAGTGCCTATGTGAGACCACTGACTGAGCCCTTAGCACAGTGGCTGGCCATTGCAGATGCTGAAGTCAGCTGGGCAGCCAGGGAGATGGCTCAGCGGGTGGAGGCAAGGCTGATGACCTGAGTAGCTGCCATGCAACTCCCTCAGGTGGTCCCCTGGCCTCTACGTGTGCCCTGCAGCATGTGTGAGCCTCTCCCCCAAAGATTATGCTAATAAATGCTAAAAAAGAAAAATAAAAAGCAGTAATCAATGTTATTAGCCTTGGTTGGGAGTTCCCTAATCTAGCTCTGGGAAGTCCTAGATGCATATACAAATCACCCTTGTCTTTTCTTTTTAAACCAGAGCCTGTCTGTCCATTTGTTTTTCTGTCATTTTCTTCCAAAAATTTTTAGTTACTTATTTGTGTGTGTGATGTATATGCACTTTTTTCCTTCTTATTTCCTTCCTTCCTTCCTTCCTTCCTTCCTTCCTTCCTTCCTTCCTTCCTTCCTTCCTTCCTTCCTTTTTTGGGAAACAAGGTCTTATGTATCCGAGGCTGGCCTGGAATTCACAGTGTGGCTGGGGAGGACCTTGCACTTCTGATCTTCCCACCTCTGTCTCCCAAGTTCTAGTCTTACAGGGGTGACTAGATGCCCAGCAAGGCTTAACTCTTCCCAATAAAGACTCTTATACACAGGGTGCCTTCTACCTTGTCCAGGACTAGTGTGCCAGTCTTAGAAACAAATATCTCACTGGGACTTGAGAGATTGCCCAGTGGGTAAAGGTCCTTGCCAGTAAGCCTGGCAACTTGAGTTTGATCCCTGAGACCCAGATGGGGAAAGGAGAGAATTATTCCTACTGACCTCAGCACACATACACATACTCACAGATAAATATGTACATGGAATTTTTAAAATATTTAAAAGCAAAGTTATGAATAGGGTTGAATTAATATCTGCTATTATTACATTAATTATATTAATAATTGTTACCAATAATAAATACTAGTAATTAATAGAATTCCCTAAACACATACTCTAATGCCATGAGAATTTATACCAATCAAATAAAGAAAATGGGAACGTAGATGTAGGAAAACCTACAGTGTGATCCTTAGGAAGTTTATTTGCGAGGTAGATTTAAAATCTTAGTATCTGACATTAATCATTAAAAAAAATTAACCGTGCTGGGTGCATCATCGGTTTTAAAGGTTAAGTCAATAATCTTTATAGTGAATGGTCTTAGTGCAGAAGATCCCAGGTGGGCTGTTGTTCTGTGCTTGATGTAGTAAAAGTTGGTCTGAGATCATATTTCCCTTGAGTCCACCCTTTTGTTATCAGTGGTGTATCAACCATCTGCACAGGGATAAAATTTACACATGTACCCTGTGGTTATCAAAAGATTAGCCTGTTCTCAGAGAAGGTCTTATGGCACAGGAAGACAATAAAAGTTTACTTTATAATCACAAAAGAAAAAGATCTAAAAGGTTAAATAAAAAAAAAGCAGGACTTGCAAGATGGCTCAGCAGGTAAGGGTACTCATTGCCAAATATAATGACCTGCAAGTATTCTCTGACTTCTGTGCCACAAACAAAAGTACTAACCAACCAACCAACAGCAAAAAAAAAATGATACTTCTATTAATTACTTTTGTTATTGTTTTGTTATTGTTCTAATGATACACTTGATAAGAAATTTAAGGGTGGAGAGGTGTATTTTGTCTCGGAGAACATGCTGGCAGGAAGTGAAGGGGATGGTTACATTGCGTCTGCACTCAGGATGCAGAGAGCAGACAGGAAAATGTCCAGCAGCAGCGTTTCAAAACAAGCAGCACCAACTGGAGACTAAGTGTTCAAACACAGGGAGCCTTTGGGGGCATTAAAATCCGAACAGTACTAATTCTAAATCCAGTAAATACGTTATTAATATGTGTTATTTATTTAAATCACGAGGAGGACATACACTCATACCAAGACACACGGGGCAACGGTTAGAGGGCAGCTCTTCGGAGTTGGTTCTCACCTCCCACCTTGCTGAGGTTTTTCTGTGCTGAGTATTCCAAGCCCACCAAGGCACAGGCAACTCTCCTGTCCAATCTCACAGTAGAAGTGATTGGGTTACAGAGTCGAGTTATCACGGCCTGGTTTCTGTGGGTTTGGGGCATTGTACTCCAGTTGTCTGGCTTGAGTGGCAAGTTCTTCTCTCCATTGCTCACAAATGCTTTGACATCGTCTAACAGTTATATAACACTTGTTCTTTGCTTTATTAAATGAACCCAATTTTCTAGTTAGGTAGCATTTTAAGTAACTTATCATTGAGCTGGGAATGATGGCCTAAGTCTGTGATCCCAGCACTTGAGAACCAGACAGCAAGTTCAAGGCAAGCCTGGTTTATGGAAGACTTTCCGTCTGGCCAGGGCAAGTCTCACTCTAACAACATAAAATACTGTTTAAATACTTCTCTTAGATAATCCGTGGAGATGACCTTTATTTATTAAGGGTATTCATTTAGATATGGATTAAAATTTTTAAATATTATTAAGCACCATGCTCTAAGTCTGTCTTAAAGATTTATTTTTAACTTTGTGTATATGTATGGGTCTGTTTGAGTGAATGGCACGTGTATGCAGGTGCCCTCTGAGATCAGAAGAGGACATTAGATCCAGCCATTGAATAAGTGGCAATACCATGTAAAGAAGAAAACTAATTCTTGGTCACATTTACCCAAGAGTGGGTCTGAGTTATTCAGAAAAGTTTTGTTTTCTCATGTTCTAATATAAGAGAATCCTAATCTTAAAAGTAGTCATCAACAAAGACATCCTCTCTCTGTTTGAGCAACACTGATACATACTATCAGTAATATACATCATGTATGGTAATGAGGAGAAATGAGGAAACTTTCTTTTAATCTTTCACAGGAGACTCATAAGGGAGAATAATATCCTGCTGGTCCTTCTAACTCAGAGCAGGACACAGTTACAATTAGATATGTGATCTCTTTGTATCTACATGCGTCTGAGGCCCAGTCACTTTATCTCACACACACACTTTGTTCTGAGCCAGGGCCATGAAAAAAAAAGTCACAAAATAGGGACCATGGTGCAAGCAAACCTGTGCATTTGTCTAAGCTTGTAGGGACATTGGAAGTCCAAAACATAGCAGGATGGATTACAATGCTTTCCTTAGAGCTCAATTAATTTTTAACAGGTTGAATATACAGTATGTGAGCAGAATGAGTGTGTAGTCATAAATGATCTCAAAGCACATTATTAAATTGGGTACAGGTTGGGTGAAAGATTTGTAAAGACAAGCTTCAAGCAGCATTTCCCAGAAAAACCATTCCCACAGAACTGGTATTGCAGGTGGCTGTGAGTAGCCTGAGGTGAGCGATAGGAGGAACAGGTGCTCTTAACTGCTGTGCCATCTTTGCAGCCCTCAAGTGATAGAAAGGGGGTTCTCATCTTTTATTTTGGTGTTTAATCTGCCCTAAGGGGCTGGAAAGTGGAAATGACTTCATATCAGATCTTTCCTTGTTCACCTGATGCAGATATGATCAAAGACAGCCAAGAAGAACCACAGCCACTCTGACATCCAACTGCTCAGCCCCTTATTGTTTTCTCAGTTGTCCACAATCCCTCTTGAGGATTGAGGCCTTTTCAAAAGGGCCAGCTATCTCCAAACTAAATGAATAGAGTTAAACTACTCAGGAATTTGCCATTAAGAGAACATTCTGTTGAAATTTGTCTGTTTGTTTGCTTGTTTTTGTTTGTTTGTTTTTGAGAAAAGAGCTCATTTTAAAGCAATCCTCTTGGTTTTGACTTCTTAGTTCTAGGATTACAGGACTACACCACCACACTGTTCCTTCAAGTCTTTTCTTACTTTGAAGATATGTTTGTGTGTGTGCTTATGTGTGGGTCTGTGCACTTAGCGTGGGTGATCAAGTCCCCAAGAGGATGTTGGGCCCCTTGGAGCTGGAGTTGCAGGTGGTCAGTGGCTTCCCCTGACTCCCACGGTGTACTGGGAACCAAGTTCAAATCTCTGCAAGAGCAGTAACTGCTTTTAAATACTAAGCCATCTCTTTTGCCCCCTTTCTCACTATGTATGTACGTACATATGTACGCTTGCATTGGCATTTTTGAGATAGGGCTTTATTATGTAGTCCTGGTTGGTCTTCAACTCACATGGATCTGCCTGCGTTTGCTTCTGAAGTGCTGGGATTAAAATTTGGACATCTTAGGTCTGCTGAACTGGTTGGTAGTTGATCTCAGGAGCAGGGGTTCCGAGCCCTAAAAACTCCCCTCGATCACCAACTTTATTTTTCTTGTTTGATTTTTATTTCAACTTCCATCGCAAGGAAAGAGTGCACTTTTCTCTTAAGCATGCAGCACAGTACCTGCCTTTCCACTTTGCTTTCATTATGGGAAATTCTTTGTCTCCTGTATCTAATCTGCATGCACAGCAGTTAAGAACTTTACTTAAACTGGGCAGTGATGACACACGCCTTTAATCCCAGCACTCGGGAGGCAGAGGCAGGTGCATCTCTGTGAGTTTGAGAGTGACCAGGATAGCCAGGGCAACAAAGAGAAACCTTGTCTTGAGAAACACAACAAAACAAAAGAAACAATTTTGCTTAAAGAAGCTAAAACTAGCCGGGTGATAGTGGCAGAAGCAGGTGGATATTTGTGAGTTCGAGGCTAGTCTGGTCTACTTCCAGGACAGCCAGGGCTGTTACACAGTGACAAAAAAAACCCAAAGCAAACAAAACAAAACAAAAACAAAAGTTAGCCGATGCCATTCACACAAGCTTGCAAGCATTCATCTTTGGCGCACCACACAAATACAATTCCCATGGGGCCCCTTTGTCACCTGACTTATCTTCACCACACAAATTAGCAGTCTGGCCACCAGCTGCTACCACTGCAAACTGGCCTCAGCCAGCTCCTCCTGGTCAGTTCATCCATACCTGAAACTCAGATTCCACTTTGAAACCACTCTGACTCTAGCTACAAAGGACGAACGCGCTGTTTGTTGAAGCTACAAATTTAACAACTTTAAAATAGAAGCTTAATTATCAGATTTTCTTAAATAAGAAGACTTTGAAACTGAGGCTCAGTTACGTGCCAGCCCTGATTTGGTTAACAAACATCATCAAAGGAATCTCCCAACAGGCTCACAGATTCTGCCGCAGGACTTAAGTAAACAAATTCCCTGATCTTGACACTCTGTAGGTCTTCTTGCACCAACAGACAAAACCTACGAAGAACTTCCTTAATCTATAAAAAGACAGCAGTCAAGAGATTGCTGCCGCCTCCCGAGAGAAAACACAGACGGTGATGAGACCTCAAACGTTTGGAACGGGAAGGTCAGGCCCTGCCCTTTCCCAAGGGCTGAGGCTTCCAGCGGTGATGGGCAAGCTCACAGACAGATTCCAACAGAAAACAAGCTCAAAGCCACCGCCGCTGTTGCTATCGACTTAAAGTGGCTTTTTATTATTCCTTTATTCTCTAATGATGGTTAAGACTTAACTTTTCAGTGACTACTCTCAATAATTAAATACCTATGTCAGACTATTAAAAGTAAATAAATAAGTTAAATGGATACAAAAATGGACCGTTTTAATGAAAAAAGACTTATATGTAAAGCTTAAAATGGATGGATATGTACAGATAAAAAAGGTAAAAAGTTATACAGGTATTAAGGAAGGTTAAAATGGGTTACTATGTAAGTATGGAGAGAAAAATATGTAAAAGCTTTACAAGCTATGAGAAGGCTAATATGATTGGATGTTTCCAGATGGAAAGGAAAAATAATAATAAAAGGCTTATCCAATTTGTGAGTCCGAGGAAGGGATTTGATGTATGCGAAAGTTAAGACTTAAAGATGAAGTCCCGCGTAGTGGTGCACATACTTAGTCCCTGCACTCGGGAGGCAGGAGCAGTAAGATTTCTTCTAGTCCAAGGCCAGCCTAGTTTATATAGTAAATTCCAGGTCAGCCAGAGTTATGTAGAGACCCTTATCAACAAAGATAATAAGATATTAAAACTTCCAGTTTGGTAAAGCAAGTTCCAGGACAGCCAAAGCTACACAGAGAAGTCTTGTTTTGGGGCTGGAGAGATGACTCAGAGGTTAAGAGCACTGGCTGCTCTTCCAGAGGTCCTGAGTTCAATTCCCAGCAACCACATGGTGACTCACAGCCATTTTTAGTGAGATCTGGTTCCCTTTTCTGTCTTGCAGTCATAGATACAGGCATAGCACTGTATACATAATTAATCTCTAAAAAAAGAAATCCTCTTCTCGTGTCCAGGCAGAACACTGTATATATAATAAAGTAAAAAAGAAGCTAAATTTTTGCCGGGCAGTGGTGGTGCACACCTTTAATCCCAGTACTCACAGAGGCAGGCTAAAATATCAAATACAAAAACAAAAGGGAAGAAGAGAGGAATTACTCAGGAACAACTTGCCAAAGCAGCTCATACTTTAAAAGTTTTAAATTGTTTCCTTCAATTTTACCTTGACACCTGAAGAAAAACATCACAAGAAGCAAGGAATTTTATCTAAACTCATGGTTTTGCATTTACTCCCCAAAGGACCTAACCAACATCTGAGTCCTGCTCGCCTCATGATTTGGAATGCCAGCTTTATCCTACAAGATTTCTTTGGATTCCAACAGGACTGGTAAAGCCACACTGTGAACTGGCACCAGAAGACGTTGTGGTAACAGAAGAGAGACTTGCTCCTGAGTTTCAATCACATGGAGACTGCAGGCCACTTGTAATTGTCACCCCATTGTCTTACACTGTGATTTTATCTCCTCGGTGTAGGAATTCAGCAGTCAATTTATCTGGGGTAGCTATTAGAATGATTGTTTCCTGTGATTTGTAGAATTGTTTACTGAAGGGGCATTGCAGCCATCCCATGACTCTGGTCACAAGACGCCTCAGGTTCACCTGAGTCTCTTACTAACATCATGAGGACATGTGATGTTCTCCTTTGGTAAGACGTGTAAATTAGATTAGGGGCCTTGTTATGAGGAAATACTTTGTGTAACAATCGGTAAATCTTTGTGTGGTTGTTCAGGGTTCAGTCCATCAGAGAGGCTGGATCTTCCTGTTGCCACGTAGGCTTTAAAATTTCATCTTGGATTGATTACCTTCTTTCTTCAGCCAACCCGCACTCCACGGTGTACCCTGACAACTCCTGACTTTAATTCTCAGACCATAAGTGCAAGCCTGGATTCCTGTTAATCAGACTGATCAACAATGAGGAACTTGCTTTAGAACAACTTAATTATACCCTGAAACAAACACCTACGAAAAGATTGGCTGGAGTGACTACTGCAGCTATCCCAGCAGCCGCAGTTACCATTGCACTGCTGCAGCAGCCTTAACTCAGGAACTATCTTTAAAACATCACTGCTGAATTATAAGAACAAACCCAGATTGTCCCCCCAAAAATCCCTAAGAGATTAGATGCGGCTTGGAGAACATCAAGGGGCCCTTTATCTCTGCCAGCAACCTCCGTGCAACACAGGTTTTCACATCTCTCCTGTTAACTATACTCAGAAGTGGAAAAACACTTCTAAACATTTTTTTTTTCGAGACAGGGTTTCTCTGCAGCTTTAGAGCCTGTCCTGGAACTAGCTCTTGTAGACCAGGCTGGTCTCGAACTCAGAGATCCACCTGCCTCTGCCTCCCGAGTGCTGGGATTAAAGGCATGTGCCACTACCGCCCGGCACTTCTAAACATCTTGAAGTGGTTTTTAGTTCTCTTTAGAGCAACAGATTTCTTAGTTAAACAGTGTTCCCTCCAAATTAAAAAGCACAAAGAACAAGCCCCAAATGCGTCTTTATCTAGATTGACTGGATCAACACTTCCAGTTGGTTTTCAGGATTAAATCTTGAGATGTGCTTTTTTACCTGGAGAGTTATTCTGCTTGCCGGCCCCTCCTGAGTCCTGTCGTGCATTTGCCAGCTTTTCACGAGGATGAGCTAGAGTGAGGTGTCTCAGGCTGCCCTACAGTAAGTACCCCACGCCTTGTCTACCATCAGGAACTGGCTTGGTTTAGAAATCACTGAGATCCACCTGCCTCTGTCTCCTGAGTACCGGGACTAAAGGCGAGTACCACCACTGCCCAGCTCACCTGCATTTTCTGTTGAGAAAAACCAGAAAGCTTCAGACACCACCAAGAAAGCCCAACCTGCCAATGGAGACAATGTATGCTTTCATAAAGACCTCTGGCCAAGGACAGTGAAGAAGTTGGGTGTACTTAGGGCCAAAATTCTGGATGTGTGACCCTGAGTTCTGGTACTCCCCCTCATTCTTAATCTAAACAACACCCACCCCTGCAATCTGCTTTGTAGCTTTGCTTAGAGAAGGAAGTTCTTTCTAACTTGGCTTTAAGTCACCCTCTGTAAACAGTACTGAATATTCTGAATAGCTAGATCCCTTGGCTGTGAGCCATGGACTCTGTGAGCTACAAGCAGTGGAGGATTCTACCCTTAAAGGAACATTTCTCCTTTATAGCTACTGGGAAGGTGAAAAGGTACAGAACAGACTGTTTCACTCCCTGTATACCCACGGTTGTTGAAGGTAGGTTAACACTGTGGGAAACTTTACTCTGTTCTGGTATTTACAACTATAGAGTTTAAGTTCATTCCTGTACATGAATAGATTTTATTCAAGGAACAGGTGGTTTCAATATATTATTTTGGAGTCTTTTGTTTGAATGACAGTTGGTTCTGATATCAGTTTGTACTCTGAGACAAAATCAACACCAACGACTTTCATATTATTGCAAAATTTAACAGTCATCACTCCCAGAGTTCACTATGAACCAAAGTGAGAATTTAGGAATGTAAGAATGTACTCTCTGAAGAAATAATCATTAATCCTGACAAAAAGTCCTCATTGAGGGTTGGAGATAGCTCAGTCAGGCTTTCCTAGCATGCACAAATCCCTAGGCTGGATGCACACCAGAAGGGGGAAATAAGAACGGAAAAGATGGCCAGGAAGTAGTGACCAAGCCTTTAATCCCAGCACTGCCTTCCAAGGGCTGGGATTACAGGTGCAATTTAGTCCTAGCTAAAAACCCTCTACCTTATTCTCCTGCTTTATATCTAGACATAAATAATGGAAATCAATGCCAGGTGGTGGTGGCGCATGCCTTTAATCCCAGCACTCGGGACGAAGAGGCAGGCAGATCTCTGTTAGTTCGAGGCCAGCCTGGTCTACAGAGCAAGTTCCAGGACAGGGATTAAAGGTATGTGCCACCACCATCTGACACCTATTTCTTTTTTTTTTTTTTTTTGGTTTTTCGAGACAGGGTTTCCCTGTAGTTTCTAGAGCCTGTCCTGGAACTAGCTCTTGTAGACCAGGCTGGCCTCGAACTCAGAGATCCGCCTGCCTCTGCCTCCCGAGTGCTGGGATTAAAGGCGTGCGCCACCACCGCCCGGCTGACACCTATTTCTTAAAGTCTTACTCTATCTTGCTTAATTAGTACAAAATTTGAAGCCGAGGGTTATAGATTTCATGACAGTTTCTCGTGACTTCTTTAGTTCTTTGAATCTCTTAGTACCAGTTTTCTTAAGTAAAATCTTGGTTCTAATTTGATACTCTAATGTGTACATAGGATAAAAACCTTTTTAAGAAATAGATGTGTTGGGCTGGAGTGTTGGCTCCGTGGTTAAGACCTCTGAAAGCTCTTCCAGAAGACCTGGGTTTGATTCCCAGCACCCACATGGCGGTTTACAACTGCCTGTAACTCCACTTCCAGGGGATCTGGCATCGTCACATGCCGTGCCAGTGCAGCCTGGCTGCAGAGACTGGTGGGGGAGGCTTCTTTTCAGGTGGAAGAACAGCAAGCTTTATTTTGTCCTGAGCGAAAGCCTTTTATACCTCTACTGCTTCTGTGGAAAACCACGGGCCAGAAAGAACACAAACATCCTTGCCAATTACAGACCACAAGTAATTTTCGCTGTTGGTCAGGGGGAGTGAGGGCAGCTAGATCACAACACTCACACAAATATAGATGCAGGTAAAACACCAATGCACGTGAAAATTAATAAATCCTTTACAAAGTAGAGAAGTTTAAGGTTAGCTGGGCATTGATGGTGGACACCTTTAAACCCCTGCACTCAGGAGGCAGAGGCAGGCAGATCTCTGTGCGTTCAAGAACTACAGAGTTAGTTCCTGGACAGGCTCCAAAGCTATTCAGAGAAACCCTGTCTCAAAAAAATAGTTTGAGGTTATCTTTGATGACAGAGTGAATTCAAAGCCATAATGGGCTTCATAAGACCCTGTCATCATCATCATCATCATAATCATCATCATATTAATAATAATATTAATAATATTAATAATAATAAATAAAAGCCCAGCAAGGTGGGTTAGTGGGCAAAATGTTTGTTGCACTTAATAACCTGAGTTTGATTCCTGATACCATGGTGAAGAAGAGCACTAATGCCCAAAAGTTGTATTCTGACCTCTACAGGAGCATGTATACACACCTTCAGTGTCCCTGATTCTCTGTTTCTCTGTCTGTCCATCTGTCTGTCTGTCTGTCTGTCTGTCTCTCTTACACACACACACACACACACACACACACACACACACACCTAAAAAGAAAACTCTGAAAAGAAAACACACATCAGGGTGGGGGCCACATGATTTAGAATTTATTATATAGAAACACAATCTGCTTTTTACTTACTGATCTAACTGTTGGCACCTTGGGGTCAGAAAAAGTGTTTTAATACCTTGTAAATTAAAGAACTCATGACACCCCTATTTTTTGTTGTTTGTTTTGTGTTTGTTTTTTGAGACAGAGTTTCTCTGTGTAACAGCCCTTGTGGTCTTTGAACTTACTTTGTAGATCCGGCTGACCTTGAACTCACAGAGATCCACCTGCCTCTGCCTCCCGAGTGCTGTGTTTAAAGGTGTCCACTACCACTGCCCAGCTAACCTTACACTTCTTATGGCTTGCCTCCATTTCCCCAGGGCTGAGATTATGGGTGGGTATCAACATGCCTGGTACATATTGGCACCTAGACTTTTGTACATATTATGCAAGCATCCAGATGAACTTCATCCCAGCCACCTAGATTTCACTTACCTGAAGCCAACTGTGACCTGAAATATTAAATGAAAAAATTCCAGAAATAAAAATAACTTTTATTTTTTCAAGATAGGGTTTTTTTGTGTAACCTTGGCAGTCCTAGAACTAGCTGTATAGCTCAGGCTGGCTTCAAACTCACCGAGATCCACCTGCTTCTGCCTCCCGAGTGCTGGGATTAAAGGCATGCATCACTACCACCTGGCTTATTTTTAAAATATCTATAGAAGTGTATATGTATCTGTGTTGGGGCATACGCAGTGGAGAGTGTGGTTCTGGATGTGTCCAGAGCTGTCAGATTCCCTTGGAGTTGGAGTTACAGGCAGTTGTGAACCAATGGGATTCTCTGCAATAGTAGTATGTGCTCTTAGTGGCTGAGCCACCTCCCCAGCATCCACAGTAAGTTGTAAATTGTATACTATTCTGAGTCTCTTCACAAAGACTCACAGTGCCCTACTCTGCTTTGCCTGGGATGGGAATCATCCCTTTACACTGCAAGTTCATGCTTCTTACACTACCTGCTACACTATATGGTCTCTTAGTCATGATGCTGTCCTAATAATTATTTAATATGGAAAGACAAAAAAAGCTGAGCTTGCTCCAGTCTCTAGGAATTTTAGGGGGAGAAGAGAAATGGAGAGACTGCCCTCACTTCTTTTTATTTATTTATTTTGACCCAGGGTTTCACTCTGGCCCAAGCTAACCTCAAGTTCATGATGTAGCCCAGGCTGACAAAGAACTCATGCTGGTCATTTCATTTCAGACAAGTGTGGGTATTATGGTAAGAGCCACCACCACATCTAGCTCAATTTTATTACAATATATTACAGTTTTATAATTATTGCCAATCTCTTTCTGAACTAAATATATAAATTACACCTTTTCATTAGTGTGTTTGTATAAGAAAAATAAAGTCTATATGAAGTTCAGGCATGCAATGGGGTCTACCCTCTCAGGATAAGAGGAGGCCACAGTGTTAACTTTTGGAGATTGAA
This sequence comes from Arvicola amphibius, assembly GCF_903992535.2. Classification (NCBI taxonomy): domain Eukaryota; kingdom Metazoa; phylum Chordata; class Mammalia; order Rodentia; family Cricetidae; genus Arvicola; species Arvicola amphibius. The sequence goes on along the minus strand of NC_052047.1, from coordinate 837,943 downwards.
CTGTCGACTCAGAAGCACTGAATTACAGAAAATGAGGAAGATGAGGTTTGATGACCACTTAACAGAAATCTGAGAACAACCAGCCAGGGATGGGAGTACACATCTAAAATACCAGCACTTGGAAGTGTAGGCAGGAGGGTTGGGAAGTTCAAGGTCAACTCGGGCGACATAAGAACCCTGTCTCTAAACATTAATAGGAGCACACTATGAAATAATGGAATTGTAGTAAAGTGATATTGGAACATTAGATACAGTGAAGCTGCATAAGGAAAACCAGAAGTTGGGTGGTGGAGGCGCAGGCCTTTAATCCCTGCACTCAAGAGGCAGAAGCAGGCAGATCTCTGAGTTCGAGACCAGCCTGGTCTACAGGGTGAGTTCCAGGACAAGCTCCAAATCTACACCCCCCAAATAAATAAATTTAAACTAGGTGTCGGGGTTCACACCTACAATAACAGCCATCAAGAGGCCCATGAAATGGGCGGTAGTGATGTGTGCTTTTGAGCCCAGCCCTCCGGAGGCAGAGGCAGGAAGCACTCTGAGTTTGAGGCCATCCTGGTCTACAGAGTTCCAGGACAGCCTGGACTGTTACACAAGGAAACCCTGTCTTCAAAAACCAAAAACCAAACAAACGGAAAAAAAGAGGCAGAAGCAGGAGGATCAGGAGCTGAGGACCAGCATTAGTTACATAACTAATTTGAGACCAACTTGGGCTATGTAAGACCCTGTGTTGAAAGAGAGGGACAGAGAGGAGAGAGATACATAGAGATACACATGCATAGAGGGAGAGGCAGAGAAAGACTGAAATGTACTGAATAAAATATTGTGTAATACAAAGCTAGGCATGGTGGAGATGCCTTTAATCCCAGCACTGAGAAGGAAGATCTCTGTGAATTTGAGGCCAGCCTTGTCTACGTAGTGAGGGGCAGGCAGAGCTACACAGTAGAGACGTTATTTTCACAAAAAAGAAAAAAAGTATTTATAGTATATATGAATATGCTTATTCACCAGATTTTTCAAGAGTTTAGGTAAAGGGGATTCTTTTTTTTCTTTTGGTTTTTCGAGACAGGGTTTCTGTGTATAGCCCTGGCTGTCCTGGAACTAGGTCTGTAGATCAGGCTGACCTCAGACTCAGTTACTCCTGCCTCTGCCTCCTGAAGGCTGGGATTAAAGACACGTGCCACCCACCGACGTCCTTTAAGGGAACTCTTGAAATACAAATGAAAGTAGCATAGGCCACTTTTTCAGAGAAAGAAAAAACAGTACCCACTGTCTCTGTGACGTAATCTGCGATAAAACTATAACTGAAGATATTTTCACAAAATATGAAGGTATAACAGGTGTTTCTACACGTGTTGGGTTACACCTCTATATAATCAAGGAGATAAGCGTGTCCTCCGTTTTCCAGTTGGAATTCTGGTCCGCAGCTGACAATAGTATGAAAGTTCTGTGTTCCTAGAACCAACAGCTTTGCAGGAGAGTATGCTCAGGTTTTGTTACAATTAGGAAACGTCGCGAAGCAGGTAAACAGAAAAAAAGAATCCTCTTTCGTTGTCAGAGGGGGAAAAAAAAGAGTGAAAATCTCCCATACAGATGCCAAATAAATTTGGGTTTGGAGCGCAATCATTGAACGAGCTTTGACATCCAGGGTCTCCTCCCCACTTACGGGAATTCTAACAGCAGGCCTCGCGGGGGAAGGCAAAAGTACTTTATCAGTTAATATTTCCACAGAAAGGAAATCAGTCTAGCGAGAGGTACTATTTCTGAGGTCGTAAAAAGATATGCACACGATGGGCTGGACGCGGTCCGTGCTTTAAAGAGCTGCGGTGTCTGCAGGCGCTCCGCTCACTATTGTGTCTGCCCCGGCAGCGGCAGCGTCAGTCCCACCGCGACATTAAAGAGTCCCTCTTTGTTCAGCGCCGGTCCGGGACGGAGGGCGCGGTGTCCTTCCGCGCTCGCCGCGCAGTCCCCGCCCCTCTGCGGCCCTGGAGAGCTGCCATTCGGCCTGGGAGTAGCTCCGCGCTCCCAGAATGCACCGCGAGTCCGCGGGAAACCAAAATGGCGAAGGGCCGCAGCGAAGTGGTCCGTGTTTGAGGCCGGTGTGAGAGCGCACACTCTCCTCCCCGACCCTCGTCCCCAAGGAATTCGGTGTGCGTGTGCGTGTGTGTGTGCGCGCGTGTGTGCGTGTGCGCAGGGTTCCCGCTGGGGCGGGTGCCCGGTGAGTGCCGGACTCGCGGGGAAGCGCCCACGGGGACGTGATTGCTTCTGTTTTCCTGTATGAAGCGGTTGGCACCACTTAAGTGACCGAATGAGGTGAGAGAACCTTGGCCCGGGAACCGACTCTCTCGGAGGAGGTAGGGATGGGGGAAGAGACGAAAGAAAGAAAGCAAAGGAGAAAGGGGGGAAGATGGAGGATCCGGCTTTGGGTAAGGGACTCCTGTGTGTGGGTGTTTTTGCACTGGCGCCTGTGTTGAAAGAATGGGTGGGTAGGAGCAGTCAGTGGAATGTTGGTAAAAATAGGGACTGGGAGAACGAACGGGCAGGGCGTTCGGGGAGTCGGTTGGTGGAACTGGAGACGTTGAGACCGGGAAGCTGTGTTTGGAGGGCAGGAAGGAACCTGGGGGCGGGAGACGGTTGGAGGGGCAGGATGAACCTGGGGACGAGGGGGTGGGGAGCCGAGGGGAGGAACCGTCAGAATGTGGGGAGTCTAGTCGAGGGGCGCCAAGGGACGGAGCAGTTTGGAACCGGAGGGTGTTTGTGGAATTGGGGTGTAGGAATCTAGCGGACGGGCCTGATGCAGTGTAAGGATGAGGGAAATTGCCTGGAAAGCAGATCTTGGAAGCTTCAAGGGGAGAAGTGGGATTGATATGGGGGAAGAGATACTTTTTTTTTTTTTAAACTAGGCATTTCTTCTGTTCAATTAAAGTTTCCCTGCTCAGAGGTTTTTATTCATCGTCACAGCCTAGGTAATTACGGCTTTAAGGGATTTAACTAAACCAGGCTTTCTTCACATATTTCCATAGTGCCAGAACTGGTTTACAGTCCGATGTCCTTGGTTGTTAGAATTTTTCTTTGGAAGAAATTACAAGGAGCAGAAGGATTTATTGAGTCATTCGAGAGTTTGTGAACAATAGAAAAAGGTGTATGGGATGCTATTGTATTCTTTCAGTAAAACGTTTAACTTTGGTTGAAGATGTTACTGTGTACTAGAAACTAGAATCCGAAAACTCAGACAAGTCTGTGAATAACCTAGAAAAGCACTCCGAGATCAAAGCAGAGCTATGTAAATAGTGGTTGATTTGACTCCATTTGCTCTAGTAGTAACTTTCTCCTTCAGATAGGTTGCATTTAATACTAACTTGTCTGCAGACTGCTTTCAATTTCCATTTTCTCATTTCTCTTGGAAATTTCTTTTTTTGTGGATTAAACTTAAAAGTAATTGTGGGTCAAATAAGGTAAAGTTAAATTGTTTTTCTTAATAATTTATTTTTATTTTATGTGCATTGGTGTTCTGCCTGCATGTATGCATGTGTGAGAGTGTTTGATCCCCTGGAACTGGAGTTGCGGACAGTTGTGAGCTGCCATGTGGGTGCTGGGAATTGAACCCAGGTCCTCTAGAAAAGCAGCCAGTGCTCTTAACTGCTGAGCCATCTCTCCAGCCCTGTAAACTTAAAATTCTTAAGTGACCTTTTAGGATGCTGGATAATGCTTTAAATAGAGTCCCCCCTTTTTTTCTTTTTTTAAGTTTCAAAGCAGGGTCTCATTATTATGTAACTCTGGCTGTCCTGAACTCACTATGTAGACTAGGCTGCCTCTGCCCAGCGTGCTGAGATCAAAGGTGTGAGCTACCCTCAGTGATACTATTTCTTGATTCTGAGTTAACGTCAGCAACTGTCATTGGGTGTCTGACTTGAAGTACTATACTTCCATGTATAGTATGGAGAATTATTTCCCTGGGTTGAATGTAGTTTTAAGTGTTAGAGTTGATGTTGTTGAACAATAAACATGTTCGGTGCCCATGTAGAGTATGAAATTTGACTTTGAGCAATGACGAGTGATAGAACATACACACACCCATCCTGCACCTCCAAGCTGTACAATTGCTAAAACTAATGACCCTTGGCCTTAGCCAGATGAAAGTACAAACAGATTCATAACGGAGCATGATATCAAGATAGCTGAGTGCGAAACTATGACTTGTCAGAAATTGAGTAAGGACACAGCTGAGCTTAGAGAAGACACACACGTTGGTCAAATGATAAACTAGAGGACATTTAAAAATATTTTTTATATGTGCTTGGTGTGTGTGTGTGTGTGTGTGTGTGTGTGTGTGTATGTATGAGAGGGATATATGTGCCAGTGTGCACAGAGGCCAGAGCCATTGTAGGCGGAGACTGCTTCTTCTTTTCCTGGCTGCCCAGACCCGAATAATAAGGCAGAAACTGTTTTAATTGCAACACTGGCCAATAGCTTATGCATATTTCTAGCTAACTCCTACAGCTTAAATTAACCCATTTTATTAATTTGTGAATCATCATGAGGCTGTGGCCTACCAATAAGGTTCTGGTTGGCAGCTACATGGTGTCTCCTTGACTCCCCCTACTCTCTCTCTATATATCTCTTCCAGCTTGGCTATATTCTGCTAAGCCATTGGCCCAAACAGCTTCTTTATTAACCATGGTAATAAAATATTCACAGCATACAGAGGGGAATCCCACATCAAGCCATGACATCCCCTTGAGCTTGAGTTATAGGTGATTGTGAGCTGCCTAACAGGTGCTGAGAGCCAAACTCAGTTCTTCTCCAAGAAGTATGTGCTCTTAATATCTGAGCCATCTCTCCAGCCCCATAAAGGATATTTTTTCACCCGTTATAGTGATTCTAAAATTTAACCTTCTGTGGTAATGAATGCATCTTTCTCTTTTTTAAATTTTTTTATGTGCATTAGTGCTTTTGCCATGAATGTTTGGGTCCCTAGAACTGGAATTACAGACAGTTGTGAGCTGCTGTGTGGGTGCTGGATTTGAACCTGGGTCCTCTGGAAAAGCAGTCAGTGCACTTAACCGCAGAGCCATCTCTCCAGCACCCCCTCCTCTCCTGTTCCCTCCCTCCCTCCCTCCCTCCCTCCCTCCCTCCCTCCCTCCCTCTCTCCCTCTCTCCCTCCCTCCCTTCCTCCCTTTCTATACAGGATTTCTCCATGTAGTCTTGGATGTCCTAGAACTCACTCTGTAGACCAGGCTGGCCTTGAACTTACACAGATCCATCTGCTTCTGCCTCCCAAGTGTGCTGGTATTAAAGGCATGTGCTTCCACTTTCCTGACTCTTTTATTTGTATGGGTTTTTGCCTGTATGTATGTGTGTACCACATGGGTGCATTGTCCATGGAGGCCAGAAGAGGATGGCAGACCCCTTGGGAACTGGAGTTACAGATGGTTGTAAGTTCCCATGTTGATGCTGGGAATGGAACCCAGGTCTTCTGAAAGAACAGCCACTGCTCTTAACTGCTAAGCCATCTCTAACCCATGAATGTATTTCTTCACAGTTAGCGGTGGGGGCAGGAGGATCAAAAGATCAAGGCTGTTCTCAACTATATAGGAGTTCAAAGCTATCCTGGGACACATGAGACCCTGTTGCAAGAAAAAAAAAGTAAATTTGATTTACCAAGGTGTAAATAATATGATTAAAATTAGGCCTTATACTTAGACATGTAGTGCTTGTTGATCTTCATTGTCAATTTGGTATGATTCAGAACCACCATGGAATTATACCTCTGGATGTGCCTATGATTGTTTTCAGAAAGGTTTAACTGAGGAGGGAAGACCCACCCTGACTATGTGAGGCAGCACACCCATGGGCTGGATCCTGGGTTGAATCAAATGGAGGAAGTAAGCTGAGCACGAACCCTGGTCTTCCTGATGGCAGATACAGTGATAGCTGCCTCCAGCTCTTCCTGTCATGCCTCCTCCACTGTGATGGACTGTGCCCTGAAACTGTGAGCCAGAACACACACTTTTTTCCTGTATTTTACACAGCAATGAGAATAGTACTGAATGCATATATATATTCCTAATAAAATTTAAAGCCATGAAGGATAAAGGAAGAAAGGACTGGCACCCAATAGAGTCCATTTTTTTCTTTTTTTTTTTTTTTTTTGGTTTTTCGAGACAAGGTTTCTCTGTGGCTTTGGAGCCTGTCCTGGAACTAGCTCTTGTAGACCAGGCTAGTCTCGAACTCACAGAGATCCGCCTGACTCTGCCTCCCGAGTGCTGGGATTAAAGGCGTGCGCCACCACCGCCCGGCTTCTTCTTTTTTTTTTTTTTTAATATTTATTATGTATACAATATTCTGTCTATGTAGATGCCTGCAGGCCAGAAGAGGGCACCAGACCTCATTACAGATGGTTGTAAGCCACCTTGTGGTTGCTGGGAATTGAACTCAGGACCTTTGGAAGAGCAGGCAATGTTCTTAACCTCTGAGCCATCTCTCCAACCCCCATTTTTTTTTCATCATAGTACTGAGTGTAGTTGATGAATAGCACTGAACTTCTTGGGGAAATTATTTACAACATAAAATTCTGTGTGTAGGAATTTATTGAGTTGTCATTCATTGCCCAGCCTGATCTGGCAATCCTGTGTTGAAGCAGTCCTGCCTTTCCTAGATAGGACCCTACCAGTGAGTTGTGATGAGGACCGAGGTGTCCTTAGGTCCAGAAGACCCTAGAGAAGTTTTATGCACATACCCTTTTATTGTGTGCCCTCTGTAGCCAAAGCATACGCGATCTGGAAAGCGCTGTCGCGACGTGAATGTCTAAAGTGACAGGAATAGGCCTGGCCTTCCCAGGTTGGTGCAGGAACACTGAGCTCTGGAAGTAAGGGTCACTCGTGGAAAGGAAAACTTGGAAATTACCTTTGGTGATTTAAAATGAGATGGGAATAGGATACATTAGAAATTCTGGGCAAAAGTTTGTTTTGTACTATTCTGGTTTGTTTTTATTGTATCTTTATTCTTAGATGTGATGCCTGTATGCTAATGAGAGTGAGAAAGGGTATGGATTTCAGTGGGTGGGAAGTGGGGAGGATCTGGGATCAGTTTGGGGCAGGGAAGCCATATCAAAATATATGAAGAAAAAAACCTATTTTGTATTAAATATGAGTATTAAGTATACTTTGTTGGTGTTGTTAAGACAGAGTCTCATGTAGCCCAGGCTGGCCACGAACTCCTGACTCTTCTGTTTTTACCTCCTGAGTGCTGGAATTGCAGGTTGTGTGCCAGTTAAAGCTACTTAATTTTCAGTGACTAATATTTATAGAGTAAAATATATTTCCTTTATTTATTTAGATTATAAGTACATACTTTCTTCCCTCTCAACCCTGCTGTATGCATCTCTCTCTGCTCTTTTCCAAATTCATGGCCTCTTTTCATTAATTGTTGTTACATACATAATATATGTATATACCTATACATATTTATTCCTAAATACATAATATTCTTAGTCTTTATAATGTTATTTGTGTATCTTTTAAGGAATGATTGTTGGGTATTGGATAACACACTGGTGTGCTGTTCCCCGGGTAAGGCTGTTTTACCACTCCTAGCAATTCCTTAATTGCCTGAAGTTCTTCGTGTAGGGTTGAGGTCTCCTGGTTTTCCCTGTCTGTGTTGAATGTCTCTCCGTTTTTTTTTTTTTTTTTTGAAACAGGTTCTCGCTTTGTAGTGAACTCACTGTGCAGACCATGCTGGCCTTGAACTCAGAGAGATCTTCCTGCCTCTACCTCCTGAGTGCTATGATTAAAGATGTGTATCACCTTGTTCAGCTCATGTTTAGGCAGTCATATTGGTGAGACTTTATGGTGTAGCTTTTGACATTCTTTGCAGACACATTCTCACAGCAAACTGTCTTTCTGTCCCCTTCTTCCTCAGTGTTCCCAGAGCTTTAGGCACAGGAGTTGTGTTGTAGATGTATCTGCTGGTACTGGACTCCACAACTCCCGATCGATTGTGGTTTTATGTAATGGTTTCATCAGTTGATGAGGGTGAGGACTACACTTAACTCTGGGCATAAGGGAATATATTTAGAGTATAGTTAGCGATTATGCTTGTTTAGTAACGTGGCAGTTGTAGATTCTCCAAGATCAATGACTTTACTAGCCCTGGGTAGTTCATTAGGTTTCCAGTACTAGGCAAGAGTTCCCTCTCTCCTGTGTGGATTTTAAATCCAATTGGTTACTACCTAGGTCTGCATGCCCCTCTGCACCCTCACAGTTACCGTGCCGTGTTGGTTGTTCTATTTCATAGACGTCATCGCGGAGTAGGACTCTTGCTTCCTTTCTTTGGCAGCTTGCATTGGCACCTTCTGGAACCATGAAAATTAGTACTTAGGGAGCCTTTCAGGTTAGTTCTAGCTCAGTTGTCTCTAGGCCCAGTGTCTGAAGTTCATGGTATCTTCAGCAATAGAGACTTACTTTCTACCACGGGCAATAGCAATAGCCTGTAATGTTTTAGGATTCTCTTGGATAACCCTGACCAACAGCTGCAGTGGGCTTTTCATGCATGGAAAGTATTGGGAATTTTATTAGATGTTTTTGGCTCTTGGAAGGAGTATTGTCAGCCCAGATGAAACAATTTCATGTAAACTATATATGCATATACATGACTTAAATGTATATTTATGGAATTTAAAACCATTTATTGTGTATGTATGGTTGCTATACCACACATGTGGAAATTAGAGGACAACTAACTTCAGGGAGTTAGTTTTACATGCGTCTGGGGATAAGAACTTAGGTCGTCGGGCTTGGTAACAAGCATCTTTACCTGTTGAGTCTTCCCCCTGATTCTTAAAATTTCATTTGTTTGGATGTACTTACTTTCATATGATGTGTTTGAATGTTATGCCTGCATGTATGTTGTTAACTATGTATTTCCTTGGTGTCTATGGATGTCAGAACAAGATATTGGGTCCCCTGGATCTGGAGTTACAGACAATTGTTAGATACCATGTTGGTTGCTAGGAAACAACACTGCAGGAGCAGTAAGTACTCTGAACTGCTAAGCCATCTCTATTTTCTCTGTAGAACTTTGTTGTTGTTTTTGTTTTTCGAGATAGGGTTTCTCTGTAGATTTGGAGCCTTTCCTGTCTCTGTAGACCAGGCTGGCAACCAACACACAGAGATCTGCCTATCTTTGCCTCCTGAGTGCTGGGATCAACGGTGTGAGGCACCACCACCCAGCTCTCCTGGTAGTTTCTTACTATTTAAAAATTATTATTTTTTGAGTCAGTTTCTCTTGTGTAGCTCTGGCTGACTGGAACTAGCTTTGTAGATAAGGATGACCTCTAACTCAGAGTTTCACCTGAATGCTGGAATTAAAGGTATGTGCCATGACTGCCTGGCTAATTTAAAAATTTTTATGTATGATAATGTTTGTTAAACTCTAAACCTAAGAAATAGAGTAGAGCTAGCTTTCCTAAAAAAAAAAAAGTTTAAATGTGTTTTGTCTGTCTATCTTTGTATCCATGTGTGCTTGTTACCTGCAAAGGCCTTAAAGTGGGAGGGTGGTGGGGTGGTGGGGTGGGGGTGGTGGGGTGGTACAGATCCCCTGAGGCTAGGGCTGTAAACAGTTCTGACCTGTTATGTGGCAGAGCAGCCAACGCTCCTAACCACTGAGCTGTCTCTTCAGTGTTAGAGCTAGTCTTGAATCTGCCTGCCTTATGCTTTCTGATCTTTGTAGAACTTTGGCTTCTTTGATGTTAGATGTTCATATATTCCTCAGTTAAAAGGAAATCATCCAGGCTCAGATTTTATTTTACTTTATCTGTCTCAGGTAGGAGAATTACTTCTCCATGGTTTGGTATAAGATTGACCTTACGTAGATTGCTACTTCCTTTGTGGCTGGGTCCTGTGATTGCTCCACCGAGCCTTGTGAGTTTGACGATAATCTGGGCAAAAGATTCCACTAAAAGTGTTTCCCTCATTTGTTACATTATATCCTTCAGGTCACAGGGAGTAAAGAAACTCTGGGAAAAAATGTAGCCCCGGCAGTTTTGTGCCTTTAGAAGGGACTTAAACTCTGAGTGGTGGCTCACGCCTGTAATCCCAACACTGAGCAAGATAGGCCAGCTTGAGCTATAGTGTGACATTTTGTTTCAAAACATTAAAACTAAAAACCAGATCAAACCAAATACCCCCAAAAGATGAGCCTTCTTGTTCCTGGGGTTGGGGTAAGGATAGCATAGGTGGGTTTGATTTGTTTGCTCTGTTGTTGTTTTTTCTCAGTGTTTTTCTTACTGTTGTAAGATCTTTTTGCTTTATAAATTGGTGAATCAAGAAGTGCTTTATTGCAAGGTGGCAGTGTGAAGTAGGATTAGATTTTCCTTCTTTTTTTCTCTTAGCTGCCGAGTGGTTCATCATGGACTAGTGTAGTGGCAAGGGTCCTGAAAAACATGATTGTGGTGGAGGTGTCATGGCTGAGTGCTGTTCCCAGAGAGGAGGCAGGAAAGTGGAGCGGCACAGTAGAGGGATGAAAGTCCCTACTAGGGAGGTGAGTCCTGGGTTGGGGTGGTAGCATTCAGCCCTTAGATTTCAACTAGTAAATCTAACCTAAACTAAACAGCCAGTTACTGCTGCTAGTTTACTGACTGTTTATTGTTTACCTGTGCAATGTGCTCAGAACTCGAGAGGATATAGCACGCGAGCTTGGACAGTTTCCTACCCTTAGAACATAGCTGTACGTAGGGTAAAGACCCATTTTTTAATAGAAACAAAAATAATTGAAATGACAGTTTTTTGTTTTTTTTTCATTTATTTATTTTGAGAAATTATACTATGCTAGATCCTTAAGTTGTATTTTTCTCTTTCTGTCAATTCTTTGAGAACTTGATAAAATGTATTTTGTTTTTTCAAGACAGGGTTTCTCTGTGTAACCTTGGCTGTCCTGGAACTCACTTTGTACTGAGTTTGAGGCTGACCTCAAACTCAGAGATTCATCTGCCTCTGCCTCCTGAATGTTAGGATTAAAGGTGTGCACCACCACTGTCCAGCTGATAAAATGTATTTTGATCATTCTTCATCCCTAACTCCTTTCAGACTTCCTTATCCCTAACTACCTCCCTCCTTTCCCCCACTTTTAAACTACCCCCTTGGTGTGAGGACCATATGCTAGCTCTTAATCTGTTTTTTGATATTGTAGCCCCAGAAAGTACTTTAAATGCAACCCCACCCCCCCAATCCCAGGGTTTATAATGTGTAGCGCTGGCTGTCCTGGAACTCACTATGTAGACCAAGCTGACCTCAAACTCACAGAATTCTGCCTGCCTCTGCCTCCCGATTGCTGGGATTAAAGGCGTACACCACCACCGCCCAGTTACATTTTGAAATACATGTTGTTGGTATGTGTGCACATAGCTGTGTAAACACCGCCCAGTTACATTTTGAGATACATGTTGTTGGTATGTGTGCACATAGCTGTGTACCACGGCATTCATGTGGAGGTCTGAGGACAACTTTCTGCAGTTGGTTTTTTCCAGTCTGTAGGATCTGGGGATCAAACTCTGGTTCTCAAACTTGGCAGCAAGTACCCTTACTTGCTGAGCCATCTCACTGGCCCAGAGATTATTTATATTAAGCTATTTAGGCTCTAACAATTAATTCAGAAGGTAACCTAGTTAACTAGGGGACTAAAATGAGAAGATAGGATGGGGAAAATTATTTCTTTTTTAAAAAATATACATTATTTACATCATTCAGCTAATTACCAGGTTTTTGAGTCAGGTCTTTATTCAATGTAGGGATAGTAAACCATCAGGGGAAGACTTTTTTAACCCTTTGTTACCATTTGCTCTGAATAGAGTGACATTCTCTCAAATTAGGTATCCCAGGAGCTGGAGAGATGGCTCAGTGGTTAGAAGTGTGTACTGTGTTCATAGAGTTTGGCTCCCAACACCCATGTTGGGAGGCTCACAACTGCCTGTAATTCCAGTTACAGGGGAATCTGATATCACTGACCTACAAGGGCATCTGCACCTATGTGCACATATTCCTATACAGACACACACACACACACACACATACACATAAATAAATAAAGACAATTTAAAAAACAATTCTGTTACATTTATCCATTTATTTTCTTGTTTTTTTTATCTATCTATCTATCTATCTATCTATCTATCTATCTATCTATCTATCTATTTATTTTCGAAACAGGGTTTCTCTGTATAGCCCTGGCTGCCCTGGAACTTGCTCTGTAGACCAGGCTGGCCTTAGACTCAGAGATCTGCCTGCCTCTGCCTCCTGAGTGGCTGGAATTAAAGGTGTACACCACCGCTCTGGCTATATATACAAATCTGTATTGTTAAACATGTTTTGGCAACTTCTTACTGGTTTCTTTTTTTAAAAAAATTTTATTTATTTATTGTGTGTGAATGTTTGTATGTATACATGTGGGCTTGTGTATGTATGTATATCATATGTGTGGAGGTCAGAGGAAATTTGTAGGAGTTAGTTCTTTCCTTCTACCATGTGGGTCCTGAGGATTGAGCACAGGTATCTCGCTTGACAGTAGGCATCCTTTCCTGCTGAGCCATCTTCCTGTACCCGCATTTTTAGTATTTATTGAGTATGGATGTGCATGCATGTCATCATGCATGTGGACGTGAGAACAACTTGTCAGATTATGGGGTCAGTTCTTTGCCATGTGGGGTTGAGGGCGGGGAGTATTCCCCAGGTGAGCCATCTTGTGTAGTTCTCTCCCCAACCCCACTTTGTGAGACAGGGTCTCACTAGCTGACCTGGAACTCACTGTGTAGACTGAGCCTTGAACTCAGAAAGATCTGCCTGCCTTTGCCTCCTAAGTGCTGGGCTTCTTAATAGCATTTCTAGAGATTTGGCTGTGGACAGGAAGGGAAAAAATAAGGCCAAAGGGTAAGTATAACTATTACTAGGTTGAGTTCTTGTTAAAAACACAGCGTATCAGCAATTTCAGGAGAAGGGAAGAAATGCTAGGAAATTAAAAATTACAAAATTTGATGGCTGTTTGGTTTTTGTTTTCCGAGGTAGGATTTCTCTATGTAGCTTTTGGTGCCTGTCCTGGAACTTGCTCTGTAGGCTAGGTTGGCCTCGAACTCACAGAGATCTGCCTGCCTCTGCCTCCCAAGTGCTGGGATTAAAGTTTGTTGTTTTGATCTAAGAATGGGTGCAGTGTACATTGCCATCATGAAGAAGGGAGAGGTATATTGAAATCATAGCAAAGAATATGAAGGTGTCTGGGAATGTTGGCCACTTTGTATAGTTTCCGTTCCAGGATTAGGGAGCATTCCACTGACTTATTTTTTATACTTAATTATGCTATTCAAATTTGGGTTAGTTACATAAGGGATGCAAGATTCCTGAACGTAAAATGGTTGCTTATTTATGTAGGGTTAGACATATCCCAGGCTGGTCTTGAACTTCTCCAACTTCCTGTGTAATTGAGGATGACCTTGAACTTCTGATCTTAGGCCACTTGCCCAGTACTGGGATTATAGGTGTGTACCCCTACACCTGCACCTGGTTTTCTTTTGTTTATTTTTGTTTTATGGTGTTGGGGATGGAACCAAGGGCCTTGTACACGAACGAACATATTCAACTCTCTTCTGTTGGTTTGAAGATTACCTTTCACGTTTTCAGTGACTTCAGAGTTACTATACTTGTAGGTTTTGAGTTTGTTGGATACATAAAAAAAAAATGTTGGATTAACTTTTTTTTTTTTTTTTTTTTTTTTTTGGATTTTTCGAGACAGGGTTTCTCTGTGGCTTTGGAGCCTGTTCTGGAACTAGCTCTTGTAGACCAGGCTGGCCTCTAACTCACAGAGATCCACCTGCCTCTGCCTCCCGAGTGCTGGGATTAAAGGCGTGCGCCACCACTGCCCGGCTTTGGATTAACATTTTTTAGCAATTTAGGGGGATGGTATCAGTTTTTAATTCTTTTCGGACATCTTTAAAATGTGTTTTTTTTCATCCTACCCCCAGCTACTTCCATGCTATTTCTTGTCTATGAGTTTGTTTTATGTGTCTCATAAAGCCAGAATTAAACAGTACTTGTCTGTTTTCTTTGGATTGTCTTACTTAGTGTCATGTCTTCAAGATCCCATGCTGTAGCATGGGCATGATTCCTAAAACGTGTGTTATTTTTAGGCTTTGAAAACACGTTTCCTTTGTTCTTAGCTACCGAGACTTTCTCCCACCTTTGTTTCTTCCTTTCTTTTTTTTTTAACTGAACTTTTATGCTCTCTCTTTTGTCTGTATAGTTTTATTAAATCTTCAATTTTTAATTTAATTTTTTATTTAAAGGCAAGGTTCTAGATATGTAGCTTAACTTGGCCTGGAACTCCTAAGAAACCTGAGCTGGCCTGGAACGTCTCCTTGTGCTCAGCCGCCCAGTGATGATGTTCAGGCTTATCCACCGTACCCAGTTGTTTTTGAGGTAGTCACCCTAAAATGTTTTGGTGAGATGACTGCTGAATCCTGGCTTCACTTAGGGTAGGCAATGAGCAAATATTATGAATTATTGCTCTTTTTTTCAATCTATATAGAAAGCATTTGCCATTTGAGTTATTTGTTGTTTTTCTCACAAATTAAGGCTTTATACCAAAATTTTTGGTTAACATATGAAATATATCATTGATGTAAACCATTATAAATCTTATATTTGGTTTTTATTTCCTGACTAGAGACTCTACAGGAGCAGGTAACTCACTGGTCCACAAGCGGTCTCCTTTACGTCGAAACCAAAAGACCCCAGCATCCTTGAACAAGCTGTCTTTACAGGATGGACATAAAGCCAAAAAACCAGCATGTAAATTTGAAGAGGGTCAGGATGTCCTAGCTAGGTGGTCAGATGGCTTGTTTTATCTTGGAACTATCAAAAAGGCAAGTTATCTTAATAGACCTCTGCTGTATTTGCAATAAACCTTTAAGTAATTTAAAATTTAATTCGCACCTATAGTTTTAAGAGATACCTGAATTCTTTCTCTGTGTTGCAGATAAACATATTGAAACAGAGCTGCTTCATCATATTTGAGGACAGTTCTAAATCCTGGGTTCTCTGGAAGGACATCCAAACAGGCAGGTGCTACTGTTCCTCTAGAACATGATAAATACTGAAATTTAGCTTTCTTCAACATGGTGTTTTCTGGGGCTAAAGAAATTGCATACAGTGTCTTTCTACTACTCAGTAGCGTGTATGAGGAGCAGTTTAAGAATTTATTAATATACAGAATTATTTTCCTTGTTTATAAACAAAGCTCTCTATAGTTTAATTGAATCACGTTGAGACAGGTTTCTCTGTATAGCTTTGGAACCTGTCCTGGAACTCTCTCCGTAGATCAAGCTGGTCTTGAACTCAGAGATCAGCCTGCCTCTGCCTCCTGAGTGCTGGGATTAAAGATGTGTGCTGCTGCTGCCTGGCTTAGGAGGGTTTCAATACCTAGTATTAATTTTTGTTCTGTGAAATAATATATTCCTGCATTGCTGTTGACAATGTAGATTTCTGTTTTGGCTATTTTTTCAACAGCTGCATTAAGTGAATAAAAATGTACTCTATAATTTATTCAGCAGATCTCTTTCTAGAAGTTTATTAATAAAATATAATTGAAAAAAATTGAAAAAGAAGCTAGGTGGAGTGGTGAGAGGTGGCTCGGAGGTTCAGAACAGTGGCTGATCTTCCTGAGGACCTGGGCTCCGTTTCCCAGCATTCACAACTCCAGGACCCAACACTTACACAGACACACGTACAGGAAAACACCAATACAATAATAAATGAAAAAAATACTTTTTAAAACAAAACTAGGTGGCAATGTTTGCTATAGCTTTATTTTTATATTTTTAATTAAAAATTTCATTTAAAAATAGAAAATAAAAAAAGTGTGTACATTTGTGTGTGAATGTAGGTAGGTGACTGAAGAGGCCTGATGTGTGAGATAAGCTGGAGATGGAGCTACAGGGAGTTGTGATCCCATAGGTGCTGGGAACTGGTCATTGGTCAGCTACAAGAGCAATACCAGCTTTTAACCACTGAGCCATCTCCAGCCCTGATGTAGCTATTTATTTTATTTTGATTTTTTTGAGACAGGGTTTCTCTTTGTAGCCCTGGACGAGGCTGGTTTGGAACTCAAGAGATTGACCTGTCTCTGCCTTCCGAGTGGAATGAAGAGTTCCATCATTGCCCTGCACCCCCTGTCCAGACAGGGTCTCTCTACACACCCTCGACTGGCATGGAACTTGCTATATTGAATAGGTTGGTTTCGAACTCAACAAAAAGTAGAGTTGGCTCTGCCTCCTGAGTGTTAGGATTAAAACTTTTTGCCACCATGCTTTAATAAAGAGACTTTTATAGCTTTAATTTAAGCAAATATATGATAGCTATTTTTAAGATTTATCATTTATTCATGTATGTGTGTAAGGGGTTATGTGTGGAGGTCAGAAGAATGTGTTGGACATTGTCCTCTCTCACTTTCTACTTTCATTTGAGGCAGAGTCTCTCCCTGAGCCTCACTGACGTTAAAAGCCAGCAAGTCCCAGTGATTCTCCTGTCTCTGCACATACCATCCCCATCTGAGCTGGGTTTATAAGTGTTTGTAGGAATGCTTATGGTTGCTGGGATCTGGACTCACACTTGTGGTTGAAGAGCAAGTGTTCTTAACAACTGAGCCATCTCCTGCCCAGCATTTTGGTATTACTACGACGAAAAAGCTAAGACTTTGTAGATGCCTTAATTTGTAGTAAGGAAGACCATGGGCAATTAAGCTAGATCAGGAATCATATAAATTTTATAGTAAAAAAGGTATTCTTGGATTTCACAAGTATAATTCCTAGTTTTCTTAGGTTTGTTTCTTGAGGTGAATGCATATAGTTTATTGGATTAATAACTCCTTTTCTGCAGAATTGCTTTCTTCCTCACCAGTCCATGTAGATATAGTGGGAATCATCTTAGGCACCTACTCCTGGCTGGGCTATGCAGCCCTTTCTTGTGAAACAACACGTTTAGCATGAGAAGCTAAGCTCAGATTGACTACTCTCTAATTATAGCCATAAACCCAGGAATCATTGAACAAGTTCCACTAGGTGTACCAGGAAATTTGGAAGGGACAGAAGACCTAAATAAACCGTCAATAATACAAAAGCAGGCAAAATAATAATTGGTACCTTCTATGTTACCTATGTGATATACATTAAGAGATAAAGCAAATTTGTTTTTTCCACTAGATGGAATGTTATGCAGTTTTAGAAGTTATAATTTTGAACACTGGCTGTATGAAAATGCTTTGGTAGAAGAAATATTGTTTGGTGGAGAGACCATGGCTTCTGGCACATCTAGGTTTGAAGCCTAGCATTACTACTTTCTGACTGAGGGTACATGGGCAGTCCCTCCGTCTGCTTGACCATCCTTCTCTGTGGACTCAGATCTGTAAACTAGCGCTTGGGAGGCCAACGCTGAGACACTGTGACAAGAGTTCCAGGCAAACCCTGGCTGCAGAGTGAGTGCCAGGCCAGTTTGAGATTCATAGTAGGACCTTGTCTCAAGAAGAGTGCTGAGATTAAAGGTGTGTGCAACAATACCTGGCTTTGAAATGTCTTGTTCATTCCTCCAGGTAGTTTTCTGTGTATAGACTAGGCTGTCCTTGAACTCTGAGATCTGCCTGCCTCTGCCTTCCAAGTGGTGAGATTTAAGGCATATGCCACTACTGCCCAGAGAAGGTGTTTTTTTTTTTTTTTTTTTTTTTGAGACAGGGTTTCTCTTTGTAGCCTAGGCTGTCCTAGAACTAGCTCTGTAGACCAACCTGGCCTGGAACTCATGGAAGTCTGTAGATAGAAACTGCTTGTTCATTTCCTGGACACCTAGACCTGAATAATAGCGCAAAAACTATATTAATTACAACACTGATTGGCCTATTGGCTCAGACTTCTTATTAACTAACTCTTACATCTTAAATTAACCCATTTCTATTATTTATAGGAGGCTCATGGTTTACTGGTAAGGTTCTGGGGTCTCCCTAGGCAGCTGCATGGCGTCTCTCTGACTCTGCCTACCCTCTTCATATATCTCTTCCAGCCTGGCTATATTCTGCCTTGCCAGAGGTCAGAGGAGCTTTGTGGGAGGAGGCTGCTTGCTCATCCCGGCTTCCCAGAACTGAAATAATCATGCAGAACTGAAATAATCATGCAGAAATTGTATTAATTAAAACACTGGCTGGGCGGCGGTGGTGCACGCCTTTAATCCCAGCACTCGGGAGGCAGAGGCAGGCGGATCTCTGTGAGTTCGAGACCAGCCTGGTCTACAAGAGCTAGTTTCAGGACAGGCTCCAAAGCCACAGAGAAACCCTGTCTCGAAAAAACCAAAAAAAAAAAAAAAAAAAAAAAAAAAAAACCAAAAAAAAACCAAAAAAAAAAATAAAACACTGCTTGGCCCATTAGCTCTAACTTCTTTTTTTTTTTAAACATTTATTTATTTATTATGTATACAATATTCTGTCTGTGTGTATGCCTGCAGGCCAGAAGAGGGCACCATACCCCATTACAGATGGTTGTGAGCCACCATGTGGTTGCTGGGAATTGAACTCAGGACCTTTGGAAGAACAGACAATGCTCTTAACCTCTGAGCCATCTCTCCAGCCCCCTAGCTCTAACTTCTTATTGGCTAACTCTTACATATTAGTTTAACCCATTTCTATTAATCTTTATATTGCCACATGGTAGTGGCTTACCAGCAAAGATTCAGTATGTCTGACTCTGGTGGCTCCATGGCATCTCTTCACTTCCTCTCAGCATTCAGTTCCGTCCTCTCCACCTACCTAAGTTCTGCCCTTTCAACAGGCCAAGGCAACTTCTTTATTCATTAATGGTAATCACAGCACACAGAGGGGATCCCCACATCAGAGCTTCTTTATTAACCAATGATAATAAAACTCATTCACAGCGTACAGAGGGGAATCCCACATCAGAGATCCACCTGCCTCTGCCTCCCTGAGTGCTGGGATTAAAGATGTGCGCCACAACCACCCAGCTGAGGAAGTTTTTGTTGTTTGTTGTTTGTTTTGTTTTTTACAAGATAGAGTTTCTCTGTATAACAGCCCTAGCTTTTCTAGAACTAGTTCTGTAGACCACACTGGCCCATAAACTCAACTAAGATCTGCCAGCCTCTCCTTTGAGTGCTGGACTTAAAGGTGTGTACCTTCATTGCCCCCCCCCCCCCTTTTTTTAAACAAAAATATTAAGGTGGGTGGTGGTAGTGCATGTCTTTGCAGAGGCAAGCAGATCTCTTGAATTTGAGACCAGCCTAGTCTACAGAGCAAATTCCAGGTTAGTCAGGGCTGCACAGAGAAACCACGTCTCAAAAAAAAAAAAAAAAAAAAAAAGAGGAAAGAGTAATTTTTTAGGTGACTCATAGAATTAACTGGCACTTCCAATTTTTATTGTAGAATTCTCTTGGGTATATTATTAAACATTTTATTTCTAGGTTTCAGCCATGAAATACTTGCTATCCAGCCTCTTTCGTAATTAGTGAATACAAAGAACTGACTTAAGTCCAGAAAGGGAGCACATAACTTCCTTGCCTATTCCCTGTGATCTTATGATGCTAATGTATAACATGAGTAAAGACGTGAACCCGAGTCGGTGTGTGTTCTGCAGAAAACTTCGTGTTAATAAATCTCCCTCAGTGTCTTAGTTTGGGTTCTATTGCTGTGAAGAGATACTGTGACCACGACAACTCTTATAAAAGAAAGCATTTAATTGGGGCTGGCTTATAGTTCTGATGTTTATTGTCATGGTAGGAAGCCCAGTGGCTACACTGAGTCATAAAAGTTCTGTGGGATACCTCATGACTGTTTAATGTTGCTTTCCATATTTCAGGAGCCACTGGGAGTGGGGAAATGGTCTGTACGATATGTCAAGAAGAGTATTCAGAAGCTCCCAATGAGATGGTTATATGTGATAAGTGTGGTCAAGGTAAACATTCATTCTTCTTGGTTTTGTATAAGTGCTATTAAGTCCCAAGTGAGTCCATTGAAGACAAATGATTGTCAATACTTGTCTTGCTCCTTTGAAACTTTATTTTAAGATCTATTTATCTTTCATAATGGAGGGAACGACAAAACTAGAACTAAAATATCATCTTGAAATTATATTCTGCAGTGCTTGTTAATAAAATAGAATTTGCTCTGTGCTTTTGTGATATCAAGGGTATCATCAGTTGTGCCACACACCTCACATTGACTCGAGTGTGATTGACTCAGATGAGAAATGGCTCTGTCGGCAGTGTGTTTTTGCAACAACAACAAAGGTATCTTTTGAAAGTGTTTTGGGTTAAAGTCCTAAGTGGAATTTGTAAGGCAGTATTTTTGAAATGACTGTGTACATTGAAAAGTTTGTTCTCAATGAAATTAGCAGCTAATGCTGGTTAAAAAGAATTACTGTTTTACTAATGATCCTTAAATGGCTTACGGTTATTTTTGTACTTTCTGATAGTGGTGTGGGGATTGGGACAATAAATTGAAAGAAGACAACAAAATAAATGTATTATTAATAACAAATCAGACAATATGATATTATAGAAATTAAGAATGGATATTATTTCTGTGGTGCCAGGAAGTTTAAATTACAGAATTATAAATTAGAAAATTTGGTTAAAAAAATTTGACCTTCACTTTTTCAAATGTTTCCCTCTAATATGTAGAGGGGTGGTGCGCTTAAGAAAGGACCAAATGCCAAAGCATTGCAAGTCATGAAGCAGACATTACCCTATAGTGTGGCAGACCTTGAGTGGGATGCAGGTCATAAAACCAATGTCCAGCAGTGTTACTGCTATTGTGGAGGCCCTGGAGAGTAAGTAAACAGTTATCTCATGTCCTTTGACGTCATTTTTACTAACGCATATTACCTTCTTTTTCTTTTTAATTTTTTTTTTAATGAAGACCTCTTTGTTGGTTTGAGACCCCGTCTCACTGTATATACCTCCAAATTGGCCTCACATTCTTAAGGCCTTTTCAAGAGCACCAGGATGTATGAAGAATCAGTTAAAATAAAACCTCCGAGGAAATGCCGTTCCTGTTCTTTTTCATTTCTCTTCTTTCCCATCCTCTTCTTCCTCTCCCTCCCTCATCTTTCTCCTTATGCCAGATGTGTCGTTAAAATAAATTATAGAGGAAAATGTGTGCTGTGGAGGCCACTTTGCCACACTGGAGTGTGAAATTGTCTCAGTTCATTTGATGTCATATTTAGTGTGATTGCACATTTGAAAATTGGTATATACTTAATATTATTTGAATGAGTAATTAAGAGACAGGTTTTAGTTAAGTGATAGAGTCCCAGGTGAGGCTTTTTCAGAGACTGATTAGACTGTCTATGTTACTGGTGTTTCCTAAATATTAGTTCCTGTGTATATATACATCAATATGTAATTTTTAGACGAAACTGCCAAGTAATTTTTCTAAGTATTTTACTAACAAAATATACTGTCCAGGAACTAGAGAGCTATATTGGATGTCTTATGTTTATTTTTTATTTTAATTTATTTTAAAAGGTTTTAAATTATGTATATGTAGGTTTATTTGTGTATGGATAATGTGCACATGAGTGCAGTGCCTACAGAGCCCAGAGAGGACACTGGCTCCTGTAGAGGACCTGAGTTCTCAGCAACCACACTAGGTGACTCACAACCAGCCACCTTTAACTCTAGTTCCAGGGAATCAGTCACCCTTTTCTGGGCTTTGTGGGCAACTGTACTGAACATGTATATACCCTTTATAGGCACACAAATAAAAAATATGGAGACTGGGGCTGGAGAGATGGCTCAGAGGTTAAGAGCATTGCCCGCTCTTCCAAAGGTCCTGAGTTCAATTCCCAGCAACCACAAGGTGGCTCACAACCATCTGTTATGGGGTCTGGTGCCCTCTTCTGGCCTGCAGGCATACACACAGACAGAATATTGTATACATAATAAATAAATATTAAAAGTATATATAGAGAGAGACTGGAGGGGCAAAATGGTGACACACACTTTTAATCCTAGCACTTGGGAGACGTGGCAGGCAGATCTCTGTGAGTTCAAGGCCAGCCTGGTCTACAGCGTGAGTTCTAGAACAGCCAGGGCTACACAGAGAAATCCTCTATCGAGAAACAAAAAAATAAGGACTGCAGAAATGTCTGGGTGACTTAAGAGGATTTACTGGTCTTGCAGCTACAGAGGACCTGGGTTAATTCCTAGCACCCACTGGCAGCTCACAACTACTTACCACACTCCAGTTCTAGGGGGAGTGGCTCCCTTTTCTGGCCTTTGCGAAGCTCTCCATGCACGTGATGCATACACAGAAAAGCAGTCTACACATAAACTTAAAAAAAAGCCATCTCATAGCAGGCCTGGTGGCACATGTCTGTAGTTGTGGTTACTTGGGAGGCTGAAGAAGGGGATTGCTCAACCTTCCTAATGCTGTGACCTTTTAACACATTTTCTCATGTTATGGTAACCCCCAGCCATAAAATTATTATTGTGCCACTTCACAACCTAATTTTGGTACCATTATGAATTGTGAATATCTGTGTTTTCTGATGGTCTAGAAGTTTGGAGCTCATCTGTGCAGCAGTAGGAGCCCGCGTTTAGGAAAGGCTTTTAAACAGCTGGTGTGGTTGTGAGCAGAGGTCAGGGTCAACCTCAGAATGATACTCAAAAAAATGAAAGAGACCTGAGGATGTAACTCTGCTGTAGTAGCCTGTCTAGCAGGCTTGAAGTCCTGGATTTGACCCCTAGTACCTCATGAATTGGGTGAAGGGGTAGTTCATCTCAGTACTAAGGAGATATGAGTGACCCAATTTTGACGTCATCTTCAATTTTGACGCTAGTGAGACTCTGTCGCTAAAAAATAAAACTCAAAGGAAAACAATCAAAGTAAAAAGAGCTGTCTGGATGTGTAGTTCATTGGTAGATTGTGTAACGACCTGTTTAGATCTCACTACAAAAAGCAAAACTCTCTGAATCTTGTGATCTGAGAAAAATCAAAGACATTATTGACTTGAAATACTAGTTTTGCTTAAAGAGCACATAAGTTCCCATGTAGAAGAGGGAGGGGTGGAGCCGGGCGGTGGTGGCACAGGCCTTTAATCTAGATCTCTGAGTTTGAGGCCAGCCTTCCTTGTCTGCAGAGTGAGTTCCAGGACCAGCCTCCAAAGCTACAAGAGAAAAACCAAAACAGAAAAAAAAAGAGGAAGAGGAAGGATGAAATAATTAGTAGTACAAACATTTTTGAAGGATGAAATAATAGTTCAAATATTTTTTTGGAGAAAAATTACTATTAAATATAGCAGAAATATAATGCTTTTGTCAGATTATATTGGTTATTATATAATGTAGTTTTTTTTCCAAAAAGAACCCTTGCTTCATTAATAAGTAGTAATTTAGCTAATAATGGTGGTGCACACCTGTAATCTCAACACTGGCGAGGTAAGGAGGATTATGAGTTGGAGGCCAATCTTGAACTATATAGTAGGATATTGTTTTAAAAAGTATTAATTTAAACTTCTTTTTTCTTTTTGGTAGCTGGTATTTAAAGATGCTGCAGTGTTGCAAATGTAAGCAGTGGTTTCATGAGGCTTGTGTGCAATGCCTTCAAAAGCCAATGCTATTTGGAGATAGGTGAGAAGAACATTTGCATTTCAATGATTGGTTTGTCGTGGATGCTTTGTTATTGTGGTCATTTTGCAGTTTCAGGTTTCAAAAAATAATTATGACAGTGATGTGTAACGGAATCAACTCGGAGGGAAAATACTAAATAGTAAACATGCTTTATATGTGCTTTCAATGCTTTTGACTCTTACTCCGGGAAGCTTTGAACTGTTGTCTCAGAGAGCACATTTGTTTCTGTCGCTCTGCAGTTCTCTACATGTTCTCATCAGTAGCTTTCTTCAAGAGTCTCAAAGGAATACTCTGATTTAGAATTAGGAAATGCTATAGGATTCTGTTAAAAACAATTTGTATATCAAGTTTAAAAACTTGTGAAAGCAGATATGTTGTACTTTCTATGTGAGAATATTAGGGAAGGGACAGTGAGCTCTGTAAATCAAGATTGCTCTTTTGTTTCCTGTCCACCCAGACCTGAATAACCACACAAAACTATATTAATTACAACACTGGTTGGCCAACGGCCGAGACGTATTCCTAGCTAGCTCTTACATCTTAAATTATCACACTGTTACTTCACATGTTGTTTCTTGGTCGGCTACATGGCGACTGCCTGACTCTGCCTTTTTTTTCCCTGCATTCAGTTTAGTTTTCCTGCCCAGCTATATTCTGCCCTGCTGTAGGGCAAAGCAGCTTATTAATCAGTGGTAATAAAACATATTCATGCCGTACAGTGGGGAATCCCACATCAGAGTTGTAGGAAGAAAAATTAAGACAGGTCAGTAAAGCTGGCTTACTGATCTCTCTTGAAGTAAATCATGGTTTAAATCTAGGTATATATAATTACTGTCTTTTTGACCTTGGTCTCGTCTGCTTTTGAGTTTATTTTACAGGTAATTTGAACTTTGGTGAAATAATGCTTATAGAAGTAGCCATCACAGATCTTGCCACACATAGGCTATTAGTGTGAATACTGGTGAATCTGTGTCAACTTAGAATTCTCTAATGGTTAAAGAAGTTTTCCCTTACTCCCAGATAGGCGTTTTAACCATTATTGTTGTTAGTGTCATAACTGAAATTGCATTTTGATTTGTGTATCAGTTCCTTACATTATGAAGCCTTATATCATTTGCTGCATACTGGCTGTAATTGTTAACTAGTTTATATTTAGCTTTGAATACTCAGTATAAAACTTTTATTTTATTTTTCAATTTTTAGGTTTTATACATTTATTTGCTCTGTCTGCAGTTCTGGACCAGAATACCTCAAACGTCTACCATTACAGTGGTAAGCATGAACTTTTCTATGTTTTTAGGAAGTGCCATACCATATAAAAACTTTTATATGAAAAGTAAATAACATTTTGTTCTCTATACCTGGCTTTCATTTGTTTTTGTAATCCTCAAGGCTTATGCTGTCTTCACCAGGATTACCCACTTTGTTGTTAACGTTAATGAGACTCCATAATGGAAGGGTCTGGTGCTCTCAGTTTAGGTTCTTTGTGGTTTGGCTTTTCATGCCTTGAGAGCATCACAGGAGAAACGGATAGAATAATGTAGCAATTTCTTCTTTGATGTAGTAATTTTTTTTACTGTAAGTGAGGGATTTTAGAGATCTAAAAAAATGTGTATACTGAGATTTTACAAATTTTAATTGTGCTTTACATATTTGGAACAGGTGATGCCTTAACTCATATAGATGGCACAAGGCCCGTAATGTCCAGTGTACTTTTAGTGAGAAACACAGTGATGTTAGTTACCAGTCATTTTCTCCTATAGCCAGATCTTTTACTTTTTTGGTTTTACGAGACTGTTTCTCTGGGTAGTCCTGGCTATCCTCGAACTTGCTCTGTAGACCACATTAGCCCTGCACTCAGAGATCTGCCTGCCTTTGTTCCTGAGACTGGGATTGAAGGCATGCACCACCACCGCCTGGTGTCAGATCTTTTTTTAATTCATTTAGGAAGTAATTTGGGTACATCTTAGTTTATAATTATTCCACATTAGTTAAGGTAGTGTTTTCTAGTTCCTTCATATGTAATAGTTTATTGTATTGTGATTTAGGTTATTGACTGCCTGTCCACCTAAGTTTATCAATTTGGTTTTATTATAGTAGTTTTATATACTGGTTTCATTAAAAACTGACTTTTTAAATATAATCAAAAACACTTCATATATTTTAATTAATTTTGGATTTCAGGGTAGATATAGCACACCTATGCCTTTACAACCTAAGTGTTATTCACAAGAAGAAATACTTTGACTCTGAACTTGAGCTTATGACATACATTAATGAAAACTGGGATAGATTGCACCCTGGAGAGGTAGGTGGTCTCAGAACTGCTTGTTGTCTTTTTTTTTGTTGTTGTTGTTAAAAATAAAGGAGCCACATGAACAAGTCAGCTAAAGTTTAAAAATTTTTTTTAGTTTTTTGAAATAACTTTGGTAATGATATCACAACTAGCCCTGTTATTGTCTTATGTCCCTTGCCTTGGGAAATTGAACACATGGTAGAAATAATTTACTTCTTCCATATTCTGAAGTAAGAATCATTGTAGTTAAAAATAGAACTGTTAGAAAATTCTTTGTATTAGGTGCCTTATGTATAATTTTGCTTTCTTTTTCAGTTTTCTATAGAAAATCTTAGAGAAATAACCAGTGTTCGTTTTCTCTTACGTTATCTCTAATGTCTAGGAATGTTGGGATCCAGTCAGTCGTAGAATAATCAGTTACAGAGTGAATGCTGTCTCCTGTGCTGGTTTTAGAAAGAGTTTTTGAGAAAGGAACATGGAACTGGATGTGGTGTAGCGCACCTGTGACTTAGCGGAGACTGCAGCTGCAGGGTTGCTGCACAGTGAGGGCTGTCCCAACAAGACAGAGCAAGGGGCTGGGCAGAGTGAGTTCCTGCACAGCCAAGACTACACAGAGAAACCTTGCCTGGAAAATCCCAAACAAACTAATAAATAAATTATGTAAAATCAAGTGTAGTGTGATCTAGGCATGTGATTGCATACCTACAATCTAAGAACTCAGGTTGCTGATGCAGGAAGATCATAATTTCACAAGGCCATTTTGGGCATATATATCTCAAAAACAAGCCCAACAAATCTCTGAGTTCCAGGACAGTTTGGTCTACAGAGAGAGTTCAAGGACATTCAGACCCTGTCTCAAAAATACAAACAAAAAGAAACAAAAATAAACAAACAAATAAATAAATGTTCAAAGCAAGAGAAATGCAGTTGCGTGTTGGTAATATTCTTGTTTCCCGTTTCAGTCAGGTGGAACACCCAGCTCATAGCGTAAGCAGTCCAGTTCATACCATCGTAGTTGTGCTTCAGAAAGTTAAAGGTTTGAGAAGTAGGATGCCAGGTTTGTTGTGGTTCTCAGTAAACTAGGAAGTTGGTATTTTTTTTTCCCTTCTCTGTATGACAGTTCTGGCTGTCCTGAAACTTACTTACTCTGTAGACCAGGCTGGCCTCGAACTCAGAGATGTGTCTGCCTCTGCCTCCCAAGTGCTGGGATTAAAGGCTTGTGCCACCACTGCTCGGCGATAGTTGGTATTTTATATAAGTTAATTTCCAAGTTTTATAGTGCAATAAAAACCCTTAGGGGTATAAATATTCAAATATTGTTCTTTCAGATATGCAACACTGCTTTATCAAATGTTATAGACCTGATATGGACAAATTATAAATTGATTTCAAATAAGATATTGAAATTCAAACTAATTAAAGTAAAAGTTAGTGGAAATGTCACTGACTTGAAAAGCAGTAAGAGAACTATTTTGGAAATATTGATGGAGCTTGTAAAAGTGGGCCAAAGTTCTGTTTTTGTTTTTGGAATGGATGTCAGGACCAAGAGAAAATAATCTGTAAGTTTGAGCTGAAAATAAAAATTGGCACACAGCTTTGAATACAGCATTTGGGAGGCAAAGGCCGGCAGAATACTGGAAGTTGAATTTCAGCCTGGTCTACATAGAGAGTTCTAGGCCAGCCAGGTCTGCATAGTGAATTTTTATCTCCAATAAAATAAAATAAAAATAAAGCCTGGCCTGGTGTTGTAGTCCTATAATCCCAGCTACTCCAAAAGCTATTGCAGTAGGATCACAAGTTCAAAGCCCGCCAAGTCAATTTGGTGAGTCTGTCTCAAAGGTCAGCTGAGTATGGTTGTACACACCTGTTGTTACAAGTTTGGGACCAATTGGGCTATAAAGTAAAATCCTGTCTTTCCCTACACTCCAATTTTTTTTTTTAAAAAAAGCACATACTACTATGCCCTGCTTTTTGCCGTTAAATTTAAGCACAATAGTGTGTTTGTGTGTGTGTGTGTGTGTGTGTGTGTGTGTATCAGATAAAAGTTCATCTGATATGAATTTCAGATTTGGATTATAAGAGGGGATAAAAGAAGTAGATGGAATTAGTCAGATGGTTTATATGAGGAAATCACATGATGAGACCATTAGAAACTTGATCTCAAACATATATGAACGCTGCTTTCAGATATTTGTAGAACTATCTTGTAAAATGGGCCAGAAGCATTTCAGAGAGCTTTTCCTAACTATAATGCTTATGAAATGCGGTTCAGTAAGTGATTTAGCTTTTTCTACTATTAATGTTGAATGAATAACTGGGTCTCTTTACAAGAGACTGTGGTCTTGATGAGAGATTGAATTATTTCTAGGGCTTATTTTCTTGTAAACTTCAAAGTCTGTTTATTTCATTCTTCCTTAAATAGAAATTCTGGATCTGAGAGTGTACTTCAGAGGGTCAAGAATGTACTGTTTTTCTTTTTTAATTTTTTTATTTTATTTTGAGACAAGGTCTTGGTCTCTCTCTCTCTTTCCCTCTCTCTCTCCTCCCTCCCTCCCTCCCTCCCTCCCTTCCTCCCTCCTTCCCTCTCTCCCTCTCTCCCTCCCTCCCTCACCTCCCTCCCCCCCCCTTTCTCTCCCTCCCTCCCCTCAGGCTGTCCTTGAACTCAAACACCTACCAACCTCTCTACCCTCTTGATTGCTGGGATTAAAAGTGTGCACAATCAAACCTCGTCAACATGTGTTTTTGATATGTGAGAGCCTATTTTCAGTCCTCAAAACCTTCCCCCAAACTTGTTATTGGGTATCTCATATTGGGAGGACAGTCAGACAGGGAGAACGTGTAATTTACCACTTGAGTTCAGGTTCTGGTGGTCTTTTTAGCTAGGAGAATTTGAGCGGTTCATTTCACTTTTGTATGGCCTATGAACTCTGAGGTGCTTGGCGGTTAGGATGTCCATGCAAGATTTATCTTTTGAATATGATTATCTTATTCACCTAAGCATTCCTTGTAGTACCATACTAATAAAAAAGTTAAGCAGACATCTCACCAAGTGGGGAGCAGTCAGGCAGGCAGAAAATGCTGTACAGAGTTCCACTGGGGAATCTTCTCCGATGAGGAAGCTTTGGGGACTTGAACCACATTCACTATGAAGTATTTGAGCTGTGGCAGACTGGGAGGATGGGCCTTGAGAGCATCACCGGTTGGCATGTGTGAGCTCAACAGTGCGGTTCAGTGAGTCCTCTTGCCAAAGGGTATCAGTGTAGAGGCTTGAGAACCGTATTGCAGTGCAATCCTAGTGGCCATTTTAAAAAGTGTCCTGTCTTCCCTTCCCTCACCTAAGTTTTCTCTGTGTAACAGCTCTGGCTGTCCTCAGCTCTGTAAACCGGCTGGCCTTGAACTCAGAGATCACTTGTTTGCTTTCCAAGTGCTGGGATGTTTTTATTGTTCATTGGACTAGCTTTGTGTTTCTTTTAGAGATTTATTTAGAGATTATGTGTAACATTAGAGGTGTTATTTCCCTAGATCATAGAGTTAAAAGAAAAGTGAATATGACTACTAATATATCAGTTCTGTAATGTTTATAATGTGCAGTTGCTTTACAAATACGTTTTATTTCATGTAACAAACTAACAAAATTAGTATAAAATTTAGACATTTCTCTTGTAACTTAGAAAATAAGTCTTGAGAGGTTAAATGGTACTAGGTAGGTCACATAGTGTCAGTGAGGACCCAGAATAGACTTTAGGTCTTTTGAACACAAGTGAGTACACTTTTCTTTGCATCCTATAGCTTTGTATATTAATAAGAATGAAATTATAGTATGCTAAATTTTTTCTTGATACTTTGCAGCTGGCAGACACACCCAAATCTGAAAGATACGAGCATGTTCTGGAGGCATTAAATGATTACAAGACCATGTAAGTGGATTTGTTTTACATATCCCTCTGAGGGAGATAGTGAGTATAAAGAATTTGGGATTGGCATATGGAAAAAGTACGTACAATTTTAAATGTTTTAATGTCTTAGTCTTTCTTGGTCATAGTAAGGCAGGGATTCTAGGAGGCTGGGAAGGAAAGAATAATACTCCTGGAAGGGGTGTTTGAGAGGACTCTGTTTTCCTGAAGAAGCATTTTCAGTAATAACTTATGCTGTAATGCAGAATGGTGAAGATAAGGTAAAAGGTAAAATCTTGTTAGCTGGTGGGAATGTGCAAAAAAAATGAGGGTCGTTTCAGATTGGTTATTGCCATTAGTCAGTTCCTGAGGAGTCATAGTGTTGGTCTGAGATGATTCAGTGACAGGATCTCACGTTCTTGCATAGACCACCCTCCTTCACAACCAGCATGTCTGCATTTCTTGAAAATATTTTCAAAATCCCAAAGAAATTTATATAAATACATGTATGCCGCCTGGAGAGATGGCTCAGTGGTTAAGAGCAATGCCTGCTCTTACAAAGGTCCTGAGTTCAATTCCTGGCAACCACATGGTGGCTCACAGCCATCTGTAATGAAGTCTGGTGCCCTCTTCTGGCTTGCAGACATACACACAGATAGAATATTGTATACATAATAAATAAATAAAAATTTAAAAAATACATGTATGCAACTCTCAGATATACTATTAAAATTGTATTATAAAATTTTTGGTTTTGCAAAGTTGCTGTTTTGAACTTGACAATATTTTCTTATTAGATATTTTAATTACTTGTAACTAGATCTTTAAATTAGCTTGAAAAAGTGTAAGGTAATAATCGAGTAGCTAATTGTACTGATAAAATATTGTTTGAATCAATTCTTAGTTCCATCTTAAAATATCAGAAATATACCTGTTACTGATAATGATAGGAACGAGAGCTGCACATTCTCAAAGGTGCATATGATGGAAGAGCATTTCGAATAGCTGAGGTAGAGGTTTTTGTGGCCAGGAAGACTCTAGCAGAGTTAAGTATAAGAAAATGTTTGTGAGGAAAGGTAGGCCGGGGAGAATTGCTTTCGACTCCATGTCTGACCTTCTGTCTGCTCTTTCTAAAATTTATTTCTGGTCAGATTTTATGTACTACAAATACATTCTGAAATAGAATTTATTAGAACCAAATACTTGGCTTTGTGAAGTTACTTATTTAATTATTAATTTGAGCCAGGTTGTTGTTGCTGATGTATGCTCAGGCTCGCCCATGTTTTGGGTTCATTCAGAGCCAGAAGCAGGACTGTAATGTTAAGCCCGAGGGAGGTAGAGGCAGGAGAATCATGGATTCAAGGCCAGTTCACCTTCATAATGAGATCCTGTTTTGTAACACTAGTGACCATAAAAACCTGAATTCAAATGTTTCCCTTGTACTGGGACTGTAGCTGTCTATCATCACACCTAATCCAGAAGCCATATTTGGAAGAAGTTGAACTTGGAACTTTTCCCTATTTTTGTCTTATCCCTTCCACCT
This sequence comes from Arvicola amphibius, assembly GCF_903992535.2. Lineage (NCBI taxonomy): Eukaryota > Metazoa > Chordata > Mammalia > Rodentia > Cricetidae > Arvicola > Arvicola amphibius. The sequence goes on along the minus strand of NC_052047.1, from coordinate 806,554 downwards.
GATAGCTTGAAGCCTGTAGATAAGAATCAGACACCAGCGGGAAAATACTTTTGTGGTGTGGGTAGCTTTTCATGTATAAGGGCCTAATTTGAAAGTTGTAAGTTAGGGTCTTCCATGTAAATGTTCAGCTTATAAAATTTTAGTTAATTTTTTTAAAAATAGGTTTATGTCTGGGAAAGAAATAAAGAAGAAGAAGCATTTGTTTGGGTTGCGAATTCGTGTTCCTCCTGTGCCCCCAAATGTGGCGTTCAAAGCAGAGAAAGAACCTGAAGGAACATCCCATGAATTTAAAATTAAAGGCAGAAAAGCATCCAAACCTATATGTGATTCAAGGTAAAAGTTGATCTGTGATGTAGTGTTCTCGTAGCTTACTTACTTGTAACTGATGTGTGCTGTGCGGTTGCATCCGAGAGTGTTAGAGTGCCCCAGAGACCTGGGTGATTCCAGCCCCAGACCCGGGCTGTGATCTCCTTCCTGGACAAGGCAAGAAAATGTGTAGATGTTTGTTTATTTTAGGGTTTGGCATTCAAGGAATAAACAGTTGATTTAAAAAATAAGTTAGAATATTTACATGTTCATTTGTTGTTGATTTACTTGTTATTCATTCATTCAGCACTTTTGTCAGACGCCTTCCTTTCTCAGTGCTGTGGAGATATTGACAAGAGTTTTCTCTTGTGCTTAACGGATTGTGTTATAGTGAGAGAAGTATGTAATAAGCAAGTAAAATAATTGATGACCATCTTGATGCCATTTAGAATTAAATCAGTGTTTCAGACCCCACTGGGTCAATAGAGATGAGAACATTGTACTTAAAGGGGGGGGGGGGGCTTAAGGAAGGACTATGTAAGGTGATCTTGGAGAATCAATTTAGAGTAATTTAAAGTATGAAGAATAAAGGGGCAGAGAATACTCCAGGGTGCAGGAGTACAGGTGTGGAGGCTATGAGGCATAGTCTAGTTGTCTACAGAAAACTAATTTGGTATGAATGGGAACTGGAGAGTAAGGATTGGATATTTGAAAGATTGGGTGGGTCTTGATCACACAGCAGCTCGTAGGTAAGGATTCCCTGTTCCCTCCAAACAATGGTAGCCATTTAAATGGTGTAAGCCGATTTAATTATCCTTAAAAAAATTATTTGGAGAATAGTTGAGTGGTTAGTATAGAGGTAGGAAAAGAAAGAGACTTGGTTTTGTCCAGATGAGATGCTTGGGCAGGAGTGGGTGGGAGCAGTTAAGTGGAGTGAACAAGTTTGAGATCTCTTTTCAGGAGAGGAACTGAGATGAGATTTGCTACTGAACTAAATTTATGAGTGAAAAGGGGGAAGGATAAGTTAATAGATTCGAAATTTATGGCTTGAGCAACTCATGGATGCTGGTTTCTTACTGAGGATAAGGCGGAAGGTGATGGTGAGGTGGGCGGAGCGTCTCCTGTTTCTGTTCTCACAATGCGTCCGAAGAGATCCATGGAGGCTCTGTGTGAGCAGCGCAGGTTAGGTCAGGTCAGGACTGACGCTAAAGGTAGGAGAACGAATGCAATGAGTAGGGAGTAAGCAGAGAAGAGAATGGCTCTTCAGGTGGTGTCTGGACTTAGAAATTATAAAGTGGAAGGTATGAAATAAACAAAGGGGATGAGAGCAGCACGACCGGCATGGCAGGAGGAGACCAGGAGCATTTGGTGTTAGGAAGTCATATATTATAATAGTGGATAAATTAAATGGCATTGGAAGCTAGTAAAATGCCAGAGGAAAATGTTTACTGGACACTGTAATATTTTGTTATGGTGACCTTGACAAAAGTCATTTATTTAGAGTAGTAAAGATTGGAATGAGTTGAATGAAGTATGACTATCTGCACTTCTTGATTCATGTACAGAAACATGCTTCTTCTGCATGTCAGGGATACTAACATATTCAGAATAGTAATGAAGATAATAAAGAGAAGAGCGCATAGAAGAGTCCTGAACGAGGCAGAAAAGAGTGGCGAGGGAATGTCGTCCAAGCTGAGAGTCTGACTGTAAAGTGAGGCAGACAGAAGGACAGAGGGACACGTCAGCGGAGCATGGGTCAGTAGTTGGGAAATACGTGGAGTCCGTTTTCGTGTCCTGAGAATGACTCCGTGGATAAGAAAGTTGAGTGTAGGAGAGAGTGAAGCTAACCTCCATTGCCTTGGTCTGAGAACAGCTTTTGATAGCAGAGGACACGCCTTCCTGATGAATATAGATATGATTGTAGAAGTTAGAGGCCAGAGCCACTGCTGGGCGTCTGGTTTCTGAAGGGCTATGTGCAGAGGGACATTTAGAGAGAGAACAAGGTTGGAATAGTTATGCTGCAGAGTAAGAAATATGTTTACAAAACACTGACTACCTTAGCCATTTGAAGGTTTTAGTAGAATACATACAACTGAGTGGTTTCATTTAAAAAGGAAATGCTTATTTCTACCATTATCCAATTTGGTCTAGTCCTTTATCCCACAAACATCACATTCTATGTAGGATGCTTCATGTGGTAGCTCTCAGATTAATTCATGCTACTAAGAAGGACTCCAGCTTCCTTCAAAACATCTGCCTTCCTTCTGGGCCCTATGTATACGCTGGTCCTCTTAAGGCTGTGTGTATTACCACTGTTAGCTCATGTTACATTCTCTTGTCCTCAAGATTTTTGACTTCTAGGCCTACTTCTCTGTTCTATGTCATCCTTCCGCTTGCTTCCACCTTGAGTTTTTACTGGTCTTACCTTATTTCTTCTTTTTCTTTCATTGTGTTTTCCTGATACGATCCTCATGATCCTTTATCGTATTAGCTTTCTTGTTTATGTGGGAATGTCTATGATGGAAGCCCTTCAGCGCACAGGAAGCACCTTTGTTTCCCTTTCATATCTTTTCTGTAGCAGCTGTTCTTCATGAAGCCTGTATTCTGCATGTTCTCTTCTTTTAGAGATACCCTTGATTATTGAACTTTTTCCTTTGGTATTGCTTAGTACTTAGCTTTATTTTCTTGTTTGCTGTTTGACCTATCAGTGGCTGTGTCCAGTATGGAAGATTTCTTATTTCTCCTTTATGTTCTGCTGCCTTGGGCTTGATCCTGTTCCTGACCATGTCACTCAAGGGTTCATATATATGTATGTATGTATGTATGTATGTATGTATGTATACACACATACACATATACATTATACATATATATACACACACACACGAGATATTGTGTACGTACTATAAAGAGAAGTTGGTGATACTGAAATTTTAATATAGGTATTTTCACTAGATTAACTAATTTGTAGTCATTTTTTGTAGTAAATTCTTAAAATCTTCTCCTCCAAGTAGTAAGAAACTAAAGTTTTAAAATTCAGCTGGTGGCCCAGGCTGGCCGCCTTTAATCCCAGCACTTGGGAGGAAGAGGCAGGTGTATCCCTGTGAGTTCAAGGCCAGCCTGGTCTACAAGAGCTAGTTCCAAGGACAGCTAGGACTGTTACACAGGGAAACCCTGTCTCGAAAAACAAACAACAACAACAACAACAACAACAATAATAATAATAATAAAATAATTCAGCTGGTATGGCTATCTGGTGATTCGTTATCTTTAAAATCTTGAAGTAATAAGCATATTAGAGTTATAGTAAAGAACACTTTTTTCTTGGAACTTTAAAAAGTGTGATTAAAGTTGTTTAATTAGCTATGTAAAGTGACTGTCATTTTGCTCTCTGCAAAGATTAAATACAAATTGGCTTTCTGTTTCAGGGAAATAAGCAATGGGATAGAAAAAAAAGGAAAGAAAAAGTCTGTAGGTCGTCCTCCTGGCCCATATACAAGGAAGATGATTCAAAAAACTGCTGAGCCACCTTTGGTAAGAGGGTTTGTTTATAAATGTTCTCGGGAAAGGTTTGTGTGATGATTGAGTGTTTTATTCCAGTTAAAGCAGAACTGTCCTTTAAGGATGTTCCTTTTCTTTTTTTTCCTTTTTTTTTTTTTTTTTTTTTTAATTTCCAGGATAAGGAATCAGTTTCAGAGAATCCTGCGTTGGATTTACCTTGTTCTATAGGGTAAATAGTTGCTTTTTTCTTTCCTGGGAATTTTGTTTGTGAGGAAGTTAGTGTTTCTATTGTTGTAATATAGTTGTCATACCATTTGCATTCTCTTGTCTCAGGAGGACTGAGGGGCTCGCACACTCATCCAGTACCTCAGATGTGGACCCCATGGGAGCTTCCAGTGCAAAAGAAACTACCTCATCTAGCCTTTCCCGGCATTACGGGTAGGTGCTCGTTCTGTAGACCAGGCTGCCTCTGCCTTGAGTGCCACCACTGCCTGGCTTTTAAGTTTTTTCTTAAGTTTTAATTAATTTTTTTTTTTAAAGCTTGGTGAGCCAATGAGTTATATTTCTGAGGGAGGATTACTTCTGGGACCATATGTGACTTGAAGGCAGCTCTGTTACTGTGACAACTCAGAAGCTCCACCCCAGAGTGTCCCTGTGTGATTGTTACTATGACAACTCAAGCTCCACGCCAGAGTGTCCCTGTGTGATTGTTACTATGACAACTCAAGCTCCACCCCAGTGTCCCTGTGATTGTTACTATGACAACTCAGAAGCTCCACCCCAGTGTCCCTGTGTGATTGTTACTATGACAACTCAGAAGCTCCACCCCAGAGTGTCCCTGTGTGATTGTTACTATGACAACTCAAGCTCCACCCCAGAGTGTCCCTGTGTGATTGTTACTATGACAACTCAAGCTCCACCCCAGTGTCCCTGTGTGATTGTTACTATGACAACTCAAGCTCCACCCCAGAGTGTCCCTGTGTGATTGTTACTATGACAACTCAAGCTCCACCCCAGAGTGTCCCTGTGTGATTGTTACTATGACAGCTCAAGCTCCACCTCAGAGTGTCCCTGTGTGATTGTTGACAGCTCCAGAGAGGCTTCACTGTTTTATAACTGTGAGGGAAGCTGATGAGTTTTATAAGCTTTTTGTTGTTGTTGTTGTTGTTTTTGTTTGTTTGTTATGAGACGGGTTCCTCTGGAATTGTAAACCAGGCTGGCCTTGACCTCACAGAGATTCACCTGCCTCTGCCTCCTGAGTGAATCTTGTAACTTTTTATGCTTTCTGAATTTTTTAAGTTTCCTAAAATCAAGTTTTCCTAGCTTCCTAATTTTTTTTATTGATTTTATTGAGCTCTACATTTTTCTCTGCTCCCCTCCTTGATTCTCCCCTCCCCTTCTACTCATCTGAATGTTTTCACTTTTAGAATTCAAACGGCACGTTTCTCATTAATTTTTTTTCCCTTTTTTCTAGAGCGATGGCTCAGTGGTTTCAAAGTGCTCGCTGTTCTTAGAGCGGACCTCTGTTTGGTTCCTAGCACCCACATCAGCCAGCTTACAACCTCCTGTAATTCTAGTTTCAAGGGATTTGGTGTCCTCTCTGCCCTTCCTGGGCACTTACACACACGCATACATTGGTGTGCACAGCCTGTGTACTTAGAGCCATAAAGTAGTCAGTGCCCTCTCCATCTTGTTGGTTCTGGGGGTTGAATTCAAGTTGTCAGTTTGGTGCTCAGTGCCTTTATTCACTGAGCCATCTTGAGGGCCCCTACATTAAATGCTCTCTTTGCAACCCAGAACTTAAAACTCATGTTATCCCTCCTTCCACAATCTACGGAATACCAAGATTATAAGTGTACCAGATTTGTTAAGAAACACGTGGCCTGGCCATTATGTGTAAGCTGTGTGCTTTCTGTTAAAGCTGCCCCGGTCTCCTTGTAGCTCTGGCTGTCCTTGAGCTCACTGTGTAGAGCAGGCTGATCTCAGAGACCTGGGACCAAAAGTGTGTGCTGCCACACCTGGCTTTTGTTGAGAACTGTGGTGCGGGCAGTCTACGACTGTGCCTCGTTTCAGGGTTGTTTTATATTTTAATTGTCTGAATCCAATACATGGCCTTTTTCTCATGCAAAGGTTTTTAGACTCCAGATCAGAACGTCACCTTAGGAGATTTCTCTTTTCCATTCCCTAGATTACCTGACTCTAGGAGAAGAACTCGCACAGGAAGGTCTTGGCCTGCTGCAGTGCCACATTTGCGGAGAAGAAGAGGTCGCCTTCCAAGAAGAGCACTCCAGGCTCAGAACTCAGAAGTTGTAAAAGATGATGAAGGCAAAGAAGATTACCAGTTTGAAGAACTTAACACAGAAATCCTGAATAACTTAGCTGATCAGGAGCTACAACTCAATCACCTGAAAAACTCCATCACTAGTTATTTTGGTGCTGCAGGTAGAATAGCATGTGGTGAAAAGTACCGCGTTCTGGCTCGGCGAGTGACGCTTGACGGGAAGGTGCAGTACCTTGTGGAGTGGGAAGGAGCGACTGCGTCCTGACTGCAGGCCTGAGCGTATGTTCACTGCACTCATTTCCTGGTGGTCCAGGCTAAAGCCCTGAGAGAATGTGGGTTTTACTATCTTTCTTAAAAAAAAACAAACAAGCAGAAAACACAAAAAAATTCACAAAAGGAGATGATACTAGCCTTAACATGTACTTGTCAATGTTACGGATGTTGTCATAAAAAGATATCTTTTAAAAATCAGAGGAGAGACTTAATTTTTTAAATCCTAAGATTTGTAGAATGTTTCTAGGATAGGATATTAAACATGATTCAAACCCATGCATGGTGTTAGATAATTTTTCTAATTATTCCATTGAGTCCATTTTTGTGATTAGTGGTTACCAGAGCAAACAGATCATGTAGATAGCACAAGTATTTGGAGAAATATTGTGTGTTTTGTTACCAAAATGTTGGAAAAATTTATTTCATACCCTTTAGATTTCATAAAGTGCAGTGTATATACTGTCTAACGAAAGACTGTAAAATATTGAAATTTCTTTCAAGCAAAATGTAAAAAATATATTGAGCCTGTAAATTGCTCTGTGACTAGACTTCATTGTCGTCTTAATATATTCTTTGCATGTACACATATATACACATGTGTATATATGTGTGTGTGATTATGTGACCTATGCAATACAAATTATGGGAATGGGCAGCTTTGGAGCGTATCTCCCATGATTCTTACTTCAGGAATAGTTGCAGTATTTACACAGCAGCGTCTCTCCTCAGGCTTGTATTGGGTGCTGTTGCTTGCTATGTATGAAGAGAAATGTGTCAAACAGTTCAGTGTGTGCTGAAGAAGGGTGTGAACAACAGTGTTCATAAGCTTTTAGATTGCTTTCAGTCCTTGTAACTCCGCTGTTGAATACCTAAAACATCCAAGCGATATCTCCATTATCCTATTAGAAGTGACATTTTCATTTTCTTGTGGCACATTATGATTGTAAATGTCTCGGTTTTAACAGTACGTCTGCAGGAGGCCGGCGACGACTCCTGACATGTCTGTAGTCATTGCTAGTCATGTTGGAATAAGCGTAGTATGAACAAAGTGTTTGATTGCACAGGGTTAACAAACAGTGTGTGGCTAGCTGAGGCTAACTGCTGTTTTATTACAACATTACCTCTTGTTTTTATAAAATGTACCAAGATTTAAATTGATATTTTTATTTTACATGTTAAAGTTTCTTTTATCATGTGTTAGAGTTGTCTTCTGTTTCTTTTTTTTTTGTTTGTTTTCTTTCTTAGCCAAAGAGTAAACAGAAAAATATTGTTTAGGTAGCTCTTCATTTTACTTTTTTATATGAGTGGTGGATTTTAGACTAAAAATTGGGGAAATTTTTGCCAAAATTAAAAATCTGTGAAGTGTATTGATGAGAGAATGGTAAAACTATGGGTTAGTGCTTATTTATTCCATTAATTGATTATTTGACTTTTTTTTTTAAAGAAACATGCTTTATTTCTTTAAGCATCTTCAAAAGATGACTTTTCTTGTCACATTATAGCCAAAAGAAGCAGAGAACTTCGTTGTCCTGCATTTGGTTCCTGGTTGACCAGGTATAGATGAGCTTTATAAAGTGCAAATTACAAACTGTCACTTCTGTTCACCGCCACCAAAATGTGATTTCCCCTAGCTATTAATTTAAGGTTGCCTTTCCTGCAGCTGCAATATTTTGAATAATACACAGAGATTGTGTTGATTTTTGAATGTTTGTTTATCTAGGGGTAATGCAAAATGTAATTCCTTATTCGCTCTAGCTGTACCATATCTCATTTCCCCAGATCTTTAATTCTAACTGAACACCAGCAGTGTTTTAGTGACTCTTGAAGACACTCAGAAGACAACTTTCCAAGCTGAACTGTCTCTAGACGTAATTATTGTGAATGTCTGTTTTCTTTTATCATGGTGGTTCACATGGCTCTGATGTTCAGTTGTATTTTTGAAATTGCTATACTTAGAATTAAAGCAGACCAACATTAAATGTGTGTATTTTTTAAAGAGCTAATGAGTTTTTCTTCTGTATTTGCTTGAAAATACACACTGGTATTTTACTTTTTTATATGAGTGGTGGATTTTAGACTAAAAATTGGGGAAATTTTTGCCAAAATTAAAAATCTGTGAAGTGTATTGATGAGAGAATGGTAAAACTATGGGTTAGTGCTTATTTATTCCATTAGTTGATTATTTGACTTTTTTTTTTTTTAAAGAAACATGCTTTATTTCTTTAAGCATCTTTAAGCAGTAGTAGACTGCTTTTATTTATCTAGGGAGGGAAAGATTCTCTAGTTTTATTTACTTGAGTTAGTCTTTAAACACCTTTGCTTTCATTTCTTTTTTCCATAATAACATTAATAAATACTGTGTGTTCATCTGAAACGATCTTTTAAAAAAGTTTATTTTTAGACAGCTTTCATCAAGCTTTGTATTTGAAAGACAGTATGTCTCTGCTCTGACCTATCGCGTTCCAAATATGAGAGAATTTCAGACTTCATAACTGTTTCTTCTGCACAGGGGTTGGTGCACATGCAAAACAAAATTCCCATTTTTGCTGAAATGTTCTTTGCCTAAACTACAGGATCAAAATTGTAAAATAATATACCTTTCTTTCTTTTTCTTTTTAAGCATTTAAGAGAAATACAAAAGAACAAGCAAGCTGTAAGTCTTGGCAGCTGCTGGACTAGGCAGACGTAGAAGAGGACAAGCCATGCCTGTTGAGTTAGGCTTCAGCTGTCCAACAAGCAGCAACAAGGCAGAAGTGGAGCTTTTAGGAAAAGCGTCGTGGAAGTACTCCCAGGTTTTGGAAAAGGCTAACTCAGAAGAGCAGGTAGACTAAGAGAGACTTGGTAGCAGCTCCAGAAGACACAGTAGCAGACCTTATTTTAATCTCTCTCCTTTGTAATTTAAAATATTTTGTAATGACCCCTGGTACTAAATGGCAAACCAGCAGAAGAGCTGCAATTCTCAATGCTTGTCTCAAACTCCTGAGCTCAAGCGTCTTCTGGTCTTTGAAAAGCTGAGGTTACAAGTTTGTGTAAACACCAAACCAGTCTGTAAGTTCTAATATATATAATGGAAGCCAGGCCTTGCCAGGTGAGTGGAAATTTATTGTGTGAGTTGAGGTTGTCCTGTCTTAATCTTTGTTGACAGGTTAGCGTCCAAGTATTTGTTTTTTGTCATGGATACATTTAGATTCCTGTATATCAGTGTGGGGTAAAATTGTGTTTTGGGTTACTTTATTGCGTTCCTGGTAGGTACTATTAAATTTTGGTTGGAATATATTCTGGCTTAAAATAGTTACTAGAGGTTTAAAGAGATTGTTTAATGGCTAAGGAAGATACCTCCCCCTGCCAGCCCTCTATGGAGAAATTTTCTTTCTCAATTATATTTGACTACAAAACTCCAAAAGTCCCATTCAGTTTCTCTTAAGGCAAAATTTGACATGTCATACAGTAGGGACAAGAGTCTTTGCCCCAGAAAATAAACAAAACTTGACAGTTAAAAGTAAAGTAAGAACTTTATCTAATCATGGGTGTTTTTCTAATTGGTGTTAATTAGGGAGTTTAGATGCCTCTGATTCATTCTGACATCGGAGAAGCTTTGTAAGCAAAATGAATCTCTGTAGAAAAAATAGATGGGAGTACTTAAAAATGTTGGTAGGTTATTATAATATCAGTGTTTCAGAGTAATAGCTACAAGAAATGAGATATCTTTTTTATATTTAAAATTAGAATAAGCTCAGTGTGCTGAGGATTGCAAGTATCTCTCTCTATTTGAGAGGCTGAGGTAGGAGGATTAAGATTCAGTGCACCTGCATCCCAGCACTCAGGAGGCTGAGGCAGGTGGATCTCTCTGAGTTCGAGAACAACCTGGTCTACAGAGTGAGTTCCAGGACAGCTAGGAGTTCACAGAGATAACCTGTCTAGAAAAACAAACAAAAATTTTGAGGCTAGCCTGGGCTACACACGTAGTGAGACGCTGTCCTAATTAATTAAAAATTTAAAATGGGAGGCAGAGGCAGGCGGATCTCTGTGAGTTGGAGGTCAGCCTGGTCTACAAGAGCTAGTTCCAGGACAGGCTCCAAAGCCACAGAGAAACCCTGTCTCGAAAAACCAAAAAAAAAAAAAAAAAAAAAAAAAAAAAATTAAAATGAACAATAATAAGATAAATAAACAAGATTACTGCCCTTTTGTACCTGACAGAATCTTCTTTGTTAGCCCACTCCCTTGTTACATCTTCTGCTTCTGGAGATGCATATAAAAACTGGATTCTTAGCAATTCCTTTTCTCAAGGATGTAATTTGTCATACTATTCCCACAAGCATAGAAACCTTCACAGGGATACGTTATGTATGTATTTTGGGATAAAACAAATATTCTTTTCAAAATTCCTAGTTTTGCCATGTGACAGAAAACAGGCCTTTAGTATCTTATTAGCACTTGAGACGCTGAGATAGGTGACCTGGAGCCTGCATGTGATCCAGTATTAAGATTCTCTCAAAATCCTAGTCTATGTCCTGTTTCTTTTATTCATAGTCAGACATCCTTTTTGTTCCTACTATATGACATGCATTCCTTTTTGATCTGATAGTAAGTTTTTGAATGTACAAATATTGGTGTATGAAGAGTGACCAATAATAGAACCCTGGATAACATTTTGCTCAACTGAATCTGACAAAAAAAACCCAACAAAAAACCATTTAGTTAGAATTTTCTCAGGTCTCGTGAAGAGCATTTTTATGGAGTTTATAGAATGTACTCAATGTGTATAGATCAGTGATACAAAACTAGCCTGTTAATGTATCTTTTGAATGGTTGAGTGCTCTGTCTTTAAAATATTTGAAAGGTGGTTTGTACATGCCTATGGACTACCACTGGCCTCCTAGTAATGTCCTGTCTTATAACCTAGTCTTTGGGAAATTAATACCGTTTTATATTGTCTTATTCTACCATGATGATTCCATCCACTATGACTTAATGATGTGCCAGAGAGTTGATGCCCAGCCGTACAGTGCTGTGTACAGTGCTGTGTACACTAGGGCTACACAGAGAAATCCTGTCTGGGGTGGGGGAGGGGGTAGCGGGGGGAGCTGATGCCCATCTGAATGAAGGCAGGGTTTCTCTGTGTAACAGCCCTGGCATTTTCTTTTTTAACTTTATTCTCCGAGATTTATGTGTATCTGTGAGTGCCTGCATGTATGTATTTGCACCACTTGGGTACAGATGCATAAGAGGTCTGAAGAGGTGGTTCTCTGAAAATGGTTACTTGCTTGTCATGAGATGTTTGGTATCACCTAGAGCACCCAGGTCCTCTGGGAGAAGCAGCAAGTGCTCTTAACTGCTGAGCCATCTCTCCAATCCCAAATCTAAAAGTATCACTGAAGGGTAAGTCTTTTGGTTCATTAAGACTCAAGAGTGATTTCTATATTAATTAATTAATTGATGTTGACCTCTGGCTGCCACACATTCATGTATGGGTGAGCAGCATTCAGTATCCCATTACTGGCATATTAAGCCTTTTCCATCTGTTGTGAAAATATGAGCATTATTGTATTGCTGTAACAGTGATCCTTAAGGAGATCTGGACTGGATCCTTACGGAGAGTGGGCAGGGACTCTTAGATACTTAATTTTATGGGCGCTGTGGCACACGCTTTTATTCCCAGCACTGGTACAGCAGAGGTGGGTGGAACTCTGTTCCAGGCCAGCTTTGAATACGCAGTTAAACCCTGTCCTAAGTTTACATGGCATGTGTATGAATGTTTGTGCATGCTGCAGTGCATGTATGTCAGTCAGGACACGTGTGGAGTCAGTCCTGATTCTGCTGTCATGTGGGTTCCAGGGATTGAATTTACGCAGTTAGTTACTTTTTAAAAAAATCTTATTTGTATTAGTTTTTTGCCTGCATGTATGTCTGTGTGAGGTTGTCAGATCTTGAAGTTGCAGACAGTTGTGAGCTGCCATGTAGATGCTTGGACTTGAACCCAGGTCCTTTGGAAGAGCAGTCAGTGTTCTTAACCACTGAGCCATCTCTCCAGCACTATGGCAGTTAGATTTACATTGCAAGCATTTTTATTACTGAGACATTTCACCAGCCTGCTGTGTTTGTGCTGGGGGTTGAACATAGTCCTTAACTGTGCTAAGTATATGTAAGTACTGATTAATAACATAGTCACCAAGTTTGCTTAAAGCGAGCAAAATAATATTGGAAAAAATTAAGGATAATATACTTATAAAATATTTATTACCTTTTAAAGCTGAGTAAAAATTTCATTTTATGTGGTGAGGGGCAACATTGGAAAAGACAGCAAAGGCTAAAATAATTTATAGCAGCTTCCAGTAGTACCTTCTAGGTTAGAGTACTTACTTTTGTCTTTGGTATTTGGAAATAGTTTGGAAAATGACAGACATTTTTTGTAGTCTAATCAAAGAGAATCTTGCATACTAAACATTCAGAGCCTTTTTAAAAAGGATACAAATCTTGGGCCAGTAAGACGTTTGCCCCCAAGCCTGACAGCCTGGGACCTACAAAGGGGAAAAAGAGAACTGACTCCTGAGTCCAATCCCTGGACCTACAGGGGAAGAAAAGAACTGACTCCTGAGTCCAATCCCTGGACCTACAAGGGGAGAAGAGAACTGACTCCTGAGAGTTGTCCTCAGACACTGGTCCATGTTCACTCATGCACACAATAAATTAAAAGATTTAAAAGAGAAAGCTCCAGCTCTGGATCTTTTATCATGTAAAGTTGTGCAAAGTGCTCACCCATGTAAACATGACGTGAAGGAAACCATCCTAACCTGTTAACTTCTCTGCTAACTCCAAATGATCATGTCGTCTGTACGTATGCCTACATGACAGAAGAGGGCACCAGATCTAATTATCGATGTTGTGAGCCACCGTGTGGTTGCTGGGAATTGAACTCAAGATCCCTGGAAGAACGGTCAGTGCTCTTAACCTCTGAGCTCTCCAGCCCCAAATGATCATCATGTCTTAGCTGGAAGTTGACAAGCAGGTGAGTGGGGGCAGATCCAAGGCAATGCAGGTGTGGTTAGTGCAGAGGTTGTGGCAATGATGCAACAGATAAAGCAAGAAATCCTTTGTTCTATTTTTATACCACCTGAAAAGCTCAGTTAAAGTCAGTGCTGGGGTAGTGATGCACACAGGTGATCCCAATACTAGGGCTGCTGAAGAGTCCTTGATACTGTGCAGTGTGGCGGGAGACAAGTTCTCAGTAGAGGGTTTCTATACATCAGTGTGAGGTGGCGTGACTAGCGCATTACAGGAGGAGGGGACAGAATCTGGGAATGTCAGATCTGTTGAGGATTACCTTTACACACTGGTCTTCTGTTTGGAAAAATTTGCATTTGATAATAAATGGGCTGTCTGCATATTTTGTAGGCTTTTCTTATTCCTTGTCTACCAGGCATATCCAGTCTGTGGTCCAGGGTAGCTATGAATGTGCCCCAACACAAAATAATAAAGTTACTTAAAACATGATTTTCTGGGTGGGTGTGGGTGTAAACTCTATTGCAGTTTCCAAGTGTAAATGCTGTAGATGACAATGCTGTGGTACAGTGTCCAAAGGCTGGACACGCTGTAGACTTGCCTCCCTCGTTGTTTGGCCAAGGAATATTTGCCAGCAGATTTAAAAAAATGTACGGGTCAGCAAGAGTGTGGGGGGAGAGGTGCTTTTAAACATGCCTGGTGAGTTTGAAAACAAAATCTTTTAGAGAGTCATGTTCCCTTTAGGGCTGGCGAGATGGCTCAGTGGTTAAGAGCACTGGCTGTTCTTGCAGAGGACCTGGGTTCAGTTCCCAGCACCATGGCTTACAGTCACGAGTAACTCCAGTTCCAGAGGATCCAGTGCTTTCTTCTGGGCTCATGGACACTGTACACACGTGGTAGGTACACAGACCTACATGAGAGCAGAACACCAATATACAATTTTTAAAAAGGAATTTACAGGGCTGCCACTGCCAATCCTGATGGTGGAAACAGAGAGCTGACTTCAGAGTTCTGATCTGCTGTGGCCCCCATGAGCCTACCCACCTCTTCCCCACAAAACAGTGATACAAGTAAATTATGTATCAAGTCTGTGTGTTACATGTCTTAACTTTGAGTCTTTCTTTTGTCATCTTTTGTTTGTGCTCTAACAAAGCTTTCCTGAAGATGAGAGAGAGCTGAGCTACCCACTAGTCAACCCTAGAGGCCTGGAGGTCTGTACTGACAAACAGGAATTGATAAGGCTAGGAGAGGCTCCAGGAGCTCACAGGTGAGAATTGGCTGTGTCTGCCTCCTTTGCTTCTCTGATCTTCAGCATTTACCCTGATGTCTGGCTCTGGATCTTTATTGTTAAGAACAATTAGAACTCTGCAGCACTTTTTCATCTGGAACTCTGTAGGTGAAAGAATCACTTGCTCCTGTTTTCAGAGTTATTCTTTTCCCTGAGTATCATGATTGTTTGCAAAAAAGTAAAGGGTTATTAACCTGTTGTCAGAGAGTGATAACTACAATATTCAGAAACACAGTTCTTTCCCTATCAATGTGCTGATGACCATTTTCAAAAGATCTTTATGTGTTGTTGGTGTGTACCACAGAGGCCAAGGCACAAAACTTTGAAGAGTATATGAGTAGAAGTCAGGATAAGCTTCTTACCAGGTGAAGTTGTTCCAAGTATCACTGGGTTTCAGGGCTCGGGTATGTTGGAAATGCTTGCCTCACACATGCAAGGCCCTGGATTCTATCCAAACACTAAAGAGAGGGGGGCTTATATGATATACATATACAGTTATTCACTTGTAGAAAGACACTTAAATTATTCAGCTTTTTGGTTATACAAATTGGTGTTGTACAGTTGCGTGGCAGTTTTATCAAGTGTTAGGTTTTTGTTTCTCATGAATGATGTTCAGTAGTACAAATGCTGGGTTACATGTTGGTTTTGTTTGTGTATGCAGATGTGTGCACAGCTCTGCTGGAGGACGACTTTGGGGAGTTAGCGCTCTTCTACCATGTTATCAGAGGGATGAACTCAGTTTGTTAGGTTTGTCAAGAGAGGTCTTTACCCACTTTGAGCTATCTTGCTAGCTTCGTGTTATTATTTTTAGACAGATTCTATGTAGTCTTGATTGTCCTGTAACTTGTTACATAGATCTGCCCATCTTTGCCTCCTGAGTGGTGGGATTAAAAGTCTGATTCACCATGCCTCGCCCTGCGTTAGTTTTTTGTTTTGTTTTGTTTTTCTTAGGGGACCTGGAGAGATAGCTCGAGCTTTTAAGATCTGTTGTGGTTATTATTATTTCAGCAGACCTGGGTTTGGTTCCCAGCACCCATGTGGTGGCTCACAACCATCTATAATTCTAGTTTCAGGGGATCAAATGCCCACTTGTGGCTTCTGTAGGAAACTGCACGCAGCATGTATTCATACACGTGCTCCTGTAAAAAGATGCAGGGATTCAGTGTTGTGGCCTCTTGTAAGTAACACAATGGCTTAGTCTGTGCCCTTTCTTGGAAAGGCATTGATATTGCTTCAGATTACGACATGAGATTTCAAAATGTAGGCATATAGAAACAAAGGAATTCAGAAGTAGAAAGGAGCCCAAGGGTTTCTGTCAGTGTGTGCAGTATGTCTAGATGGTATGAAGGAACTAATCATTATATTCTTTCATATAAATTTTGTGGCTTTTTTTAAAAATTAGGGTGTCATGTAGCCCAGGCTAGCTCACAATTATAGTACTCCTCAGTCTCTGGAGTGCTGGGATTAAAGGCAGGTACTACCACATCTGCACTCAAGATTTAATATGTACTTAAAATTATTTGTACCAACGAAGGGGTAGGTTCAAAGGAGTTTTGACTTCCTAAGACTGTCTGGCAGGTAAATATTTAAGGTTAACTTCCATATTGTTTTGAATAGATATTGTTTCCTGAGCCATATTCTAGGCTTAAAGAATGGTAACATTTTTTTTTCAAAGATTTATTTATGTATACAGTGTTCTGCCTGCATGTATGTCTGCAGGCCAGAGGAGGGCACCATCTCATTTCAGGTGGTTATGAGTCATCATGTGGTTGCTAGGAATTGAACTTGGGACCTTTGGAAGAACAGTCAGTGCTCTTAACCTCTGAGCCATCTTCTCAGTCCCGAATGGTAACATTTAAAAAAATATGTATTTTACTATTATCTTTTTTTCCCCCTTTCAAGACAGGGTGTCTCTGTAGATTTGGAGCCTGTCCTAGAAATCTGTCTGTAGATCAGACTGGCCATGAACTCACAGAGGTCCACTGTCTCTGCCCGAGTGCTGGAATTAAAGGTGTGCACCACCTCTGCATGGCCTACTATTATCTTCTGTATGTATTCATGTTAGTGCATGTGCGATGATGCACACATACGGAGGTCAGAAGATAACTCTGGAGCCCATCCTCTCCTTCAACCTTCATGTGGATCCTGAATGCTTGTGTGTGTGTGGCACCCCAGACTCTGGGCAGTGCGTGGCCTTTTGTCCCCCCCCGCCCCCCCGGTTTCTCTGTGTAGCTCTGGCTGTCCTGGAACTTGCTCTCTAGACCAGACTGGCCTTGAACTCTGCTGGGATTAAAGGCCTGTACGACCACTGCCTGTCCTGGTTTTTGCTTCTGGTAATCATAAGGACCTTTTAGGTAAAATGTATGTTTGGGCATAGAGATAACTGAGTATACTGGCAGTTCCAAAATAAAGTGGTATGACAGAAAAACTCAGAGAAGCTGGGCGGTGGTGGCGAATAGCTTTAATCCCAGCATTCAGAGACAGGAGGCTTCTCTGTGAGTTCAAGGCTAGCCTGGTCAACAGAGCTAGTTCCAGGACAGTTTCACGGAGAAACCCTGTCTTAAAAAACGATAAGTAAAGGAAAAAGAGAGAAAGAAAAGAGAAACATTACATGCTAAATTAATATGTCTTAAAATTTCTGGACGTACAAAATTACAAGGACTTGGTTTTTGTTAATTTTAAGATAATAATGTTTAATGGTAAATATACCTAAATATATTTTGATATATAATTTATTTCAACAACATTTTCAGATGCTTATTTACCTTTTGTTTATTGACCTGATAAAAGAGCACATGATCCAAATGTAATTCAGAATGGTCATCTCCACACTTCTGTTAAACTACTGTAGTAGTGTATACAGTTAACAAGGTAAAAGTCAGATCAAGTGATGGCTTATTTGATTTTAGTATAATTGAGAAAGTAACATTAAAAGACTCATGAAGCAGATAATATACATTTAAAAATAAACATTTTGGTTTTTGCTTATTTTTCTTTTTATGATTAATACAAGCAACATGGTTCTTATATCTTTTTATTTTTATAAAAATAAAACCTTTAACATTTGTAAGTTATTTTTTTCAATAAAGATACTATTACCATTTTAAATGTCAGGAAGTAACTGAATTATAGATTTAAAAATCAGTGGCACAAATTATATACATACAAGATGATGTTAGTAACAAGTACAGTGTTAGGTACAGTACAGTATCAGCTGTATCTAAGAGGTAGAATTCTTAAATCACAGTCTTACAGAAAAGACACAGTAGACTCAAGTGTAGTCTGCTTATCAGTTATAGATTGCTTCCCTTCCACTTGAAAGTGGAAAAAGGCTTTTTTAGGTGGTGATCTCACTTTGTTCTGTATGTGCTGTAGGAGTTTTGCTTACGATACTGGAGCATTTTCTTGGCCAGTTACTGATCATATATGGCATTTATCTCATGTTTTGAAAAGCCTCTGAATAGGGAGAAATAAATGTCTAGTCTTCTCCCAAGAAGGAAAAAATACAGTATTATCTCTGTACTATTCTGAATATAAACTGTAAATGAAGTATTTCTCTGAGTACCTACCATATGTTTTGTGTGTGTGTGTGTGTGTGTGTGTGTGTGTGTGTGTGAGAGATAGCAGGGTAGTGGAAGATCATTATTGCTCAGTAAGAGTTATAGCAATATATAACATATAAAATGGGCACAATACCCAGATTTGATTGTTCATTATTTCTAATTAACAATAGATTTATCATAACACTAAAAATTTGTGTAATTTAATTGTTTCATGATGAAGTTAAATTACTAGTACTTGAATAAGACTGTACCACAGACTAATAAGCTAGAAAAACTGTTTTTGTGTGTATTGGCTTTTATATTCACATTAGCTGTTTATAATTTGGGATTGTTTTAATCCTTCAATTCGTAAGTGACCATAGGTAATTTTGTGAGAATTATAATAAAACCTATAATAAATATGTATAACCACAGTACTAAATCTTATGGTAGGATGTACATTTTATAAAATCTACCTGAACATTTATAATTGAAAACAGTAATTAGAAAATAAAAACTATGACAAAAATAATTTCTACCAGTGAACTTCAAATTACCCTTTTCTATTAGAATTGGGATAGCAAGGTGAGCCCATTTGATTCTAGATATTATGGTTCTACTTAGGTGAACTTTTATATTTGGTATTCTCAAGTTTACCTAATTTTTCCCTCATTCTGGTGATTTTGAGAACTTAGGAGCTATTTATTTACATAAGGTCAGATCTATTCAGCAGTGTGTCCCTCACACCTGCTGGTGACAGTGTATTATCTAAACCAATGGCTATTGGCCATGTAACACCTTTAATCCCAGCACTTGAAAGGCAGAAGTCGGGAGGTAGAGGCAGGTGAATCTCTGTGAATTTGAGGGCAGCCTGGTCTACAAAGTGAGTTTGAGGACAGACAGGGCTACACAGAGAAACCCTGTCTGGAAAACAACAACAAACCAACAGCTGTGCAGAAACCAGTACTACAGTTTTGATGGGAAGTATAAAATACATTCATTTTATCTCATTTTACTTTAGCTAATGTCTAGACAGAATGTGTCCTACTCATAAACATCAATACCCTATTTATATCATCACATAAGAAAACCTTTATGATGTCATTTCAATGAGAAAGACATTGCCTAATTTTTGAGGAAAGAATGCCTTTCCAATTTAATTATCAAAATGTTAGTTTTTGGGAATGTAAACTAAGTTTACAAAAACTAATAGTTTTCTATAATGTTTCACATTGTATTTGGTTATAAAATTCTTAAAAATAGCCAGGCAGTAGTGGCACATGCCTTTAATCCCAGTGTTCAGAAGGCGGAGGAAGGTGGATCTCAGTGTTTGAGGCCGACCTGGTCTATAGAGCTAGTTCCAGGACAAGGGCAACATAAAGAAACTCTGTCTTGAAAAAAAAACAACAAAAAACAAAAGAAAAAAATTTAAAAATATTATTTCAGTGGTATACATATATTTACTTTTTTTGGAAAGATGTAATAGAGGAAAGCTGACTTATTCAGTCCATAATTATATAATACTCAAATGATTTGCAAACTTTATAAATTATTTTGTACCAGCCAATTTACAGAGAAATTTCTGTGTAAAAGCAAACTGGTGGTGTGCTTATGGTTACTGTTCATTTATTTAATTTATACATATTTGGGAGAGATTTTTAAACCTAAAAAAAATGCTAATTGCTCCAATCAAATCTAAATTATATATGATAACCTGTTATATACATTTAAGTGTATAACTGGGTCAATAAAGTTATCTGGATATACAATGATTTTCCATAGTATATTTTACATATCTTATATGTAATTTCTGAAAATGTTAGGGGAAGGACTACTAATGATCTTGACTGTAACAGTGTATTAGAATTTTCTACCTCTTTTTTTCCCAATGTTAAGTAATCTATGTTGCAGTTTTAAGTTCTACTTTTCCTCTTATCTTCAAACAGACTTTTCAGCATATAAACCTGAATACCTGACACTACCACCATGACCGTCAAATTCACCACGGACCAGAAGTTGACTCTGTCAAAGTTGCTTTCTTGTATGTTTCGATCACGAGCTTCAAATGCTCTAAGCAGAGTTTGTATTTGGCCACTTTTGCTCAGTCTGGACTTGATGCTGTTGATGGACTCCTGGAAATAAATACAGTAATTTTTGTATGAAAAATACTAAGAACGAGTTTCTTTACTAATATGCTTTATGCTAGTTTTCAAAACCAAAACAATTTTTAAAATACATGAGAATATAATTCAGTTAAAGGACCGGTATGACTTGTGTCACCTGGAGATCCTCCATGAGGCTTTAAAATACTAATGATAAATTTAAATTTATTTAGCAGAGGAATAAAGATACCTTGAATTGAAGCGTCAAGATCAAAGTAATTGTTTCAGCGTAGCACAAGGACTTTTATACATATCTCTCTTACACTTCTGACATCCATAAAATATTTTTTTTAATCACAGTTTTTAAAAGACCAACTGATTATATTTTTAGTTATTTGGCAGTTTTTACCTAATGCATTGTGTGTCTATAATATTTTGCTATTTGAGTGTTTGTTATGTCATCCAGGAGGTGCAACACACATTATAACAATGCAAGAGTGTGGAGTGATGTTAGAGGCATAAGGCATGCAGTGAAAAAGGTCCTAGCCCTGTCAACACCTCTAAGACTTTAAATCTGGGAAATTCACTTCAGATTTTTGACCTCTGGAACTATGAGAAAATAAGCTTAAACTTGTTTTTTATTTTTTAAATTGCACTGTTTCTGCAAAAAAAAATATTTTTAAGATAAGATTCACTTGAGATAAGTGATTTGAGAAACTAATACAAAGCTAAACATAAGCTAAAATTAAGATTTGAAATGATGTAAAAATATGGCAAAACAAATAGTTTTTGGAAAATATGGTTAAGAATGCTTACTTTAATCCCTTGCCATACACTAAAAGATCTGACCAATGAGCTGTCATTACTTATTAATGTCCTACTAACCAGGATATCCTCCAGCTTCATCTCCAGCACATCCGTGTCAGGAATATATCTTTTCCAGTCTTCTTGTTCCTGAGCTTCTTCTCCCATGTTATCCAGGATCAGTTCAAAAAAAATTACCTTCTCAGAAATGGTGCTGAATGTATTATCAAAGCAGAACATGTAGTCACCAACTTCAGTCTCCACACTACATCAAAACAAGGGAACATTTTTAGTATTCTGTACGTCCAACCTTGACAATATATTCAAATACTTGCAAGTTACACATACTTAGAATTTACCTGGTCAATTACATGAAATTATTTTAATTTTTTTTGTTTGTTTGTTTCTCTGTGTAACTGTCCTGGCTGTCCTGGAATCCCCATTGTAGACCAGGCTGGCCTCACATTCAAAGAAATTTGCCTATCTCTGTTTCCCAAGTGCTGGGATTAAAGTCGTGTACCACCAATGCCCGGCCTGATCTAGTTTTTCTTTTTGGTGGGGGGAAAGAATAGGATTCTATACTGAGTCCTAGTCATATGCAAATATAGCAAACAACCTACTCTTCAATTGAGATTCGTCTTTAAACTGCATTTTGTTTCCTTTTCAAAAGCAGTGACAGAACTGGAGAGTGGGCTCAGCGGCAGAGAGCACTCTCTGTCCTTAGAGCAGACTGCAGTACGTACACACTTGACTCTTAACTATAGTTTCAAAGGATCTGACATCTTTTTCTGACTGACAGGTGACACACAAATACAAAGGTTTTCTTTCAGGTTTCTCACACAAAATACTGTTTACAAAGATAAGAGATGAGGTCTGTAGCCAGTAACTGGAACTTTACTCTGTAAGGTTACCTGTACTGAATAAACACAATTCATATCTGAACTGAACTTAAGTCCTTGGTCTTGCTGGCTACTGTGGCTCTTGATACTTAATTGTTGTAACGTGAATACAACCTCTAATAACCATGTTTTGTTAGTCTCATTTTTTCTATTTCCCGTTTGTATTTGCATTGGGCATTGTAACTGTTTACACTACACGCTAGTCACACTCATCTCTCCAATAATGTAGCACTACTTTCATGTATTGCACTTCCTCTAATCCGTATCACAGTGGGAGTTCGTGTAATTGGTCATTTCCAGATAAAATGAAGTTCATCTAGAATAAGATGAACATAGCGTACTGTGGGCCAAGGTGAAGGTTGGTTGGCCTTCTTTGCTGTGGTGCTGAGGACTAGATCCAGTGCCTCACATAGACTAAGCAAGTGATCTGCCCCTAAGCCACGCCCCCAGAGCTGGTTTTATTTCCAAATTAATAGATTTTTCTAAGATATTACTCAGAGTTTGCCTGTATTTTTTTTACTAGCTCCATTTTATGATTTGGATGTGTTTAGAGGTGACTGTATCATGAGCATTGACTGAACTATTGGGAGGTGAGAAAGTAGACTGGGGATTGGCAATAATGTCTGCCCTTGAAGAGTACATCTTGAACCTGGCCCCCCCCCCCCCTCTGTTCCACTTGCTATGAGGTGAGCTGCTTTGCTCCTCTGTTATGTTTCCCACCATGAGATTGTGCTCATCATGTATAGCCCAGAGCAAAGTGGAGCTCAGTCACTGGTGGTTGAGTGAAAATGGCCCCCAGAGGTTCATAGGGAAGGGGTCCTGTTGGAAGAAGTATGTTACTGAAGGTGAGCTTTCAGGTTTCCGACGCTCAAGCCAGGCCCAGTGTCTTTCTTCCTGCTGCTGTCTGTAAATTCTATCTGGTACAGAACTCCCAGCTACCTCTCCAGGACCATGTCTGCCTGTATACTGTCATGCTTGCTGCCATGATGACAATGGATTAACCTCTGCACCTGGACGCCAGCCCCAATGACAGGTTTTCCTTCATAGGGGTTGCTGTGGTGACTAAGACAATAACCATCAACTTACATCTCAAAATAAACCTTGTTTTTTTAAGTTGACTTTCTCAGATATTTTGTCACAGCCTGACCAAATACTGGTGAACAGAGTGAAGAACAATTATAAAAAGAAACAAATGATTATTTCCCAAGAAAAACTTTCTATCATACTTAATATATATCAAAATATGTATTTACTGTTACAGTACCCGTAAAACCAGTTGGTGGCTCTTTGAAGGACACATTGTTCATTCAGGAGTGTCTAACCTGTGGCTCACAGGCTGTCTGTCACCTGTCAGAGCACGGTTATGAATGCAGCTCAACACAAAACACTAAACTTGCTAAAAATGTGAGCTTTCTTAAAAAATAATTTCTTTTTTATAATTGATTATACAGTTTTTGAGTGTAAACCCTGGAGGTTGTATTGCAGAGTCAAAAGGTAGACACACCTAGATGATATGGCTCCAAAAAGGGCAAGAAATAAATAATTTGTGATCCTCCAAAGTTCAATTTTACTTGAGTTTTTATTTTATTACTGTCATTAGACTTGCCTATTACCTCAAAAGCAGCAAGAATTCACAGGCAATTCAGAAGTAGTAGGCAAGAATGATGCTATGGGCGGGAGAGAGGCATGCATTGAGACAGTGGTTGTCTTGGAACTCACTCTGTAGGTCAGTCTCAAACTCAAAGACCTTTGCCTGCCTGCCTCCTGAATGCTGGGATTAAAGGCAATTAATATCTGAACTAAGTAGGTAATATGTTTCCTATCTACAAAGTAAATGTTAACTTTCACTGAAATTTTAAAAAATTAATGTAATTTTTAAATCTTCACATGTTGAAAATAAAACTTTTGGATGATTTAAAAATTATATTTCATATAAACTACATATCTAATTGACATAATATATATGTGTACATGAACTATAAGTTACTCAGAAAAGTTATGATGAAGTTTATAGTATTATAAACCTTAATTCATTTCAAATGAATGTAGTCTTAACTGAACTCGACTTAGCCATTTTAACAAACGCATTTAACAAAAATAGTAAATTATGTTATTCTTTTCTACTGCGTATATACCCATTTTTGGATTTATTCTGTGTATTAGTGTTTGCCTTGGTGTATATCCGTGCACCATGTGTGTTTCATGCCTATGGAGATCAGAAGAGGGTGCTTGATCCCTTGGAAATGGAGTTATGGTAGCTGAGAGCCACTTCTGGTATCTGATACCAAGTTCTGGCTTTTGCAGGTACCTGTTACATATGTGGACCACATACATACATGCAAGTAAAACATTCATACACACAATTTCTTTTGTTTGTTTTTGAGACAGGGTTTTGCTGTGTAGCTTTGAAGCTTGTCTTGGAACTCGCTCCATAGTCCATCCTGACCTCAAACTTACAGAGATCCACCTGCCTATGACTTCCGAGGGTTGGGTTTAAAGGTGTGAGCTACCACTGCAAGGCCCATACACACCAAATTAAACAAAACAAAACATCTGGGCAGTGATGGTTCATGCTTTTAATCTCAGTCCTTGGGAGGCAAAGGTAGGCTGATCTCTGTGAGTCTGAGGTCAGTCTGGTTTACAAAGCGAGTTCCAGGACAGCTAGGGCTATACAGAGAAATCCTGTCTGAGAATAAAGGCCAGACATGGTGGTGAATGCCTTTAATCCTAGCATTTCAGGAGACAGAGGCAAGCAAGCAGATCTGAGTTCCAGTCCAGAAAGTTACATGATTGAACTCTTATCTCAAAAACAGTAACAACCAAAAAACAATGTTTTTAAGCCAAGAAGACCGATTTAAAATGTTAATAGATTAACCAAAGCAAAGGAAAAGTTAGCTGGGTGTGGTGCCCTTGCTGGTGGATGCCTATGATTGATCACAGCACTCACAAGGCTACGGTACAAGGATTATTCTAAATTCCAAGCCAGCCAGGGATACATGTAAATATATTGTGTCTCAAACAAACAACTTACGTGTGAACACCATCTGATTTTCTTTGCTCAAAAACTAAGGTTCTGCCCTCTGGAGAGGTAAGATGGAAATCAATATCTAATCCTGCTCCATCTAAAACCTATAGAAGAGAAAAAAATACATATTACAAACCTCGAAAATAGAAACTTCTATGAGTAAATCGTGATGTAAAGGCTTTTAAAATATTTTACCTATTTATTTACTTATTTATTGGACACAGTGTTGTAAGGAGGCCGCTTGTTGGTTTCCCGGCTGCTCAGCCCCCAAATAATCACATAGAAACTATATTATTTAAAACATTGCTTGGCCCATTAGCTCTAGCTTCTCATTTGCTAACTTTTACATCTTAATTTAACCCATCTCCATTAATCTGCGTATCACCACGTGGCTTTGGCTAACCAGGTAAAGTTCCATTCAGTGCCAGAGGGCTCCATGGCTTCTCTCTGACTCCTCCTTTTTTCTCCCAGCATTCAGCCTAGCTTTCCCCGCCTACCTCTGTTCTACCCTATCAGGCCAAGTCAGTTTCTTTATTAACCACTGGAAATCTTTGATTAATAAAAATTATTTTCCCATCCAGATTCACTAACTCCATAGTTTGTTTCTCTGTGTCTAATTTTGCTTCCTTTAAATCTGCTTTTCACACTCCATCCAGCAATCTGCTTAAATTAATTTTATGTATCTGCTGGGTAGTGGTGGCAGGTTGTGGGATATTTATCTTTTTGTTTGTTTTTTTGAGATAGGTTTTCTCTGTGGCTTTGAAGCCTGTCCTGGAACTAGCTCTTGTAGACCAGAGTGGCCTCAAACTCACAGAGATCCGCCTGCCTCTGTCTCTGCCTCCCAAGTGCCGGGATTAAAGGCACACGCCACCGCCTGTCTGATTCTCTTTATGTTCCTCCTCCCTACACAATTTCTTACACATACTAACTGTTCAGTAAATGCTGAATTTTTGCTCAATGCGGAAATCAAACAATATTAAGCTGTAATCAGTTTTGCTTAGATTTTAGATACTATGATTTCAGATACTTTATGTAAGCTATAAATCATCCTAGTTTCTTCATATAAAATTGGACATTAAATTTTTTTAAAATATTTATTTATATGTATACAATATTCTGTCTGTGTGTCTACCTGCAAGCCAGAAGAGGGCATCAGATCTCATTTCAGATGGTTGTAGGCCACCATGTGGTTGCTGGGAATTGAACTCAGGACCTTTGGAAGAGCAGGCAATGCTCTTAACCACTGAGCCATCTCTCCAGCCCTGGACATTAAATTTTTTAAAAAAAGATTTAATAATAAATGTATTTGTCCACGTGAGTGTACATTTGTGCACCACATGCAAGCAGTAACTTCTGTTTCGCGTTTTCGAGACAGGGTTTCCCTGTAGTTTCTAGAGCCTGTCCTGGAACTAGCTCTTGTAGACCAGGCTGGCCTCGAACTCAGAGATCCACCTGCCTCTGCCTCCCGAGTGCTGGGATTAAAGGCGTGCGCCACCACCGCCCGGCTTGGAACTTAATTTTTAAAAAAGCCTCAAAGATAAAACACATCAACATATGTTTTGGTGCAAGGCTATTTGGAAGCACAGAAATTTGCCGGGTGGAAACTTGTAGACTTTAATTAAAACACTTCTTTCTATTGCCATATTCTGCTGATATTTAAAAAAAAAAAAGACAAGGGAAGAATCCTGATGTTATAATGTTTTAATATACTATTATCTTACTTGATTTGAAAGTAATGGATATGCAGCTGGGACGGAAATGTACCACTAAATACGGCAACAGCTTCCTTGAACACATTTCAAAATCTGACTTAGATATATTCACATGGTCACACTTCAAATTCCTTAACTGAAGCAAACACCGCGATGATTTTTATAATGCTGGAATCTGGTGAAAGTGTCATCATTTCGTCCAATAATCAAAAAATAAAAACAAAAAACGTGTACCAGCCCCGTACTGTGAATGTATACTCGGAACTGTAGTGTATACTCGCTAGGAAAGCTATGGGTGAATTAAGAAACAAAGACTAACGCCACCGACGTCACTAATGCTGGCCTCTTTCCGACCAGAGGAAAGGGAAGAGAGGATAAGTGTCAATTTTAGGTCTGGCTAAATTTGTGAGTTCCAGACACCCAAGAGCCTCGCCTGTGCGCCTGCGCTGAGCAGACCAGCTTCCCGGACGACCCTCTCGATTCACCTCGCCCGCGTTCCGCAAGTTTCCCAAGCCCGTGAGCGGCGAAGGCCAGCTCGCCCCCGCGCTTACCTGGTACTCGATCTCCAGCGAGGCCTTCAGGGGCATGGGCTGGTAGAAGCACTCCTTCTGGCCGGCCGGGAGCGTGAAGGTGAAGTCGCTGTCCAAGGAGGGCTTGAAGCCGGCCGCCCCCCGCAGCAGCGCTGGGGGCAGAGCGGCCAGGAAGAGCACTGGGAACGGCAGCCAGGTCCTGCCGCCCATCCCGGTCGGAGCGATCTCCAGGAAGTGTTCAGCGAGGTGTGGGCTGCCGGCGCCTCCGCTCCGAACTCCCGAGCTCCGGGCAACTTCAGGCGACCGCGGCTCACGCCGACTTCGAAGGGGAAGCGCTGCCCTCCGCGGGGCTGGGTGAGGGCGGGGCTACCCCGCCCTTCCTGCCCCTCCCCCCGCCCGGGTTCGGATCCGTGCTTCATACTGGACTTGTAGGTTTTGGCTTCCCTCACACAGACACACAGACAGACAGACAGACAGACATAGACACGCAGACACACACAGATATAGACACACAGACATAGACACACACAGAGATCAATGAGTATCGGCGGCGGTAATGATGGGAATTGTAGTCCAATATGAACTCGGCGTGCAGCCCCTCCGCCCCTTGGTTTCGGATCGTGCTTCATATTGGACTTGTAGGTTTTGGCTTCCCTCACACAGACACACAGACAGACACAGATAAAGACACACACAGATCAATGAGTATCGACGGCGGTAATGATGGGAATTGTAGTCCAATATGAACCCCTCACACAGACACAGACACACACACCAATGAGCATCGGCGGCGGTAATGATGGGAATTGTAGTCCAACATGAACTCGGCGTGCAGAACCCATCCGCACGTCCAGCCTCATTTCCCGGCACGCTCTGCGCTCGGCGTCGCCGCGGCGGAGCCTGCGTGGGGGCGGAGCTCGTGGCCCGGGAGGCGCGTCCCAACGGCTCCCGCGGCGGTTCGAACTCGGCGCCTCCGAGGTTCGCTGGTTCTCTAGGTCGTGTGTTGGAGGCTTCCACGTCGCGGCCTGCGCTGTCCTAGGCTTCCGAGCGCAGAGGAGCCGCGCTGCGCCGTGGCCTGGGGTCGCTAAGTACAGCTGCGACCTGGTGGTGAGCAGACGCCCCCGACTGGAAGCGGGCTTTCCTGACGTCCCGGCGCTCAGTGTGCTGCTCCCGGGCGGTGTGTTGTGTTTGAGGCAGAGTCAGAGAGAAGGATGCCAAATGCTCTGCTCTCTCCAGGCAGACGGAGTCCCTCGAGATAAAATACTGTATTAAACCATGGACTCTTTCCCAGGCGGGAAAGCCTGTCTCATCCGGGGAGTATAGAGTGCTGGTTCTTCCCTTAATGAGAGTACAGCTAGAACGCTTCCCCCCAAGTAGGCTTGAAGATACCGTTGTCAGGGCCCCTAGGTAAGATGATGAGCCTTTCCACGTACATACGACTGGCAAATGGTCCTCAGGAAAATGAGGATGTTTGAATACTAGGCGTATTCACTGATGCTTCAGAACGGTTAGAAAATTCTTACATGAGAATGAAGAAGTTGTTGAACATAAAATCTTGACTTAGATGGTGTTATACAGTGTTGAGCGGCATTTTTTTTCTAATCTAATTCTTTTTTTCTCCATCTTTGTTCGATATGAAGCTCGAGATGTTGTTGAACAGATGTGATTGAAGCAGAATGGGGACCCGAGTCACTATCTGACTGGGGAAGTCTTCGAACTTAAAGCAGAAGTAGATTTGTGAAAACAATATCGGAAAGACAGTAGAAACATTTTATTTTCTAAACATCTTATTTAATTTTAATATTCAGCTTTTTCCAGTAAGGTGAGAGGTTTTATTAACCCACCCCACTCTTGCAAAATTTTGAGTAGAGAATAAATGTACCAAACTATTTTACCAGAATAGAGACGGAAAAGGTAGCTTATTCATTTATCCATTCAAAGTATTGAGCTTTCCTAAATACATTTTTTTACTTTATAGTCTTAAACCATAATACATGGGAATTATATTGGTAGCCCAGCTTTTAAGAAGGGCAATAAAAAAAGGCTCCACAAAAAAAGAGTGAATGAAATGTGAACAAGAGGTGAAATTATAAGAAGATCTATAGCAGGAGTAGAAATTCTAAAGCTTTTATTGTTATTTTAATAATTAAAATAGCAAAATATCCTTTGCTGTGATTTTAAAGATATTAATTTTGCTTTATGTGTGTGTTTGGGTTCCTCTGAAACGAGTTACAGACTAGTGTGAGCCACCATATGGGTGCTGAGAATAACAATAGCAAGCCTTTGAAGGAACAGCCGGAACCCTTGAATGCTGAGCCATCTGGCCAGCTGCATCGTGATTCTTTTTAGTTAATCCTAGACCTGCTTGCCCACAGCTTATTCAACCGATGTAGTTTGTGAGTTGAATTACTAAATGTCTTTTTTGTTTTGTGTCTTTTTTGAGAGAATGTCTTAATATGTAGACCAGGCTGGCCTTGAGCTCACCGGCCTCTACTTCCCAAGAGCCAGGATTAAAGGAGTAGTAACTGTATTCAGCCTCTCGATGTCATTTTGATCTGTGATTATGACTTGTGAATGTGAGTACATTTAAATTTTACAACCACTGTGAATAGGAGGAGATAACTTATCTGGTAACACCACCTTTTAAGAAAATATGGAAGATTGTAGTGGTAACATCTAATCAGATGCCCCGGATTTGTAAGATGATTATTAAATTCCAACACTGCATATTGAAGTTAATTAGAAAAGTATACCTTGATTCAGATCTTGGATTGACTCTCCAAGATTTGCATGACTTTGAATAAATTTTTTTAAAAATTGCATCAGTTCATTGTGTGTGTGTGCGCACATGCACATGAGTGTACAGGTCAAGGGACAAATCTTGTGTGTGTCTGTGTGTATGTACACACAAGTGTACAGGTCAAGTGACAAATCTTTGTGTGTGTGTACACATGAATGTTCAGGTCAAGGGACAAATCGTGTGTGTGTGTGCACACAAGTGTGCAGGTCAAGGGACAAATCTTGTGTGTGTGTGTATGCCCATGAGTGTGGAGGTCAAGGGACAAATCTTTGTGTGTGTGTGTGTGCGCATGTGTACACATGAGTGTGCAGATCAAGGGACAAATCTTGTGTGTGTATGCACATGAGTGTAGAGGTCAGGTGACAAATCTTGTGTGTGTGTGTGTGTACTTATGAGTGTGCAGATCAAGGGACAAATCTTTGTGTGTGTTTGCACATGAGTGTGTAGGTCAAGGGACAAATCTTGTGTATGTGTATGTGCACACGAATGTGCGAGTCAAGGGCCAAATCTGGGACATCTGTTCTCTCCTTTGACCTGTGGTTCTTGAGAGGAACAACATTAGGTTGTGTGTCTTGGTGCCAAGCACTTTCACAGTTTCTTCTTAAATTTTACTGCTATGAGAATATTTTGGCTGATACCATAAAGTCTTCAGGCAGAATATAAGAATGTCTTTGTTTTCTTGTTTAGGAAATGGAATCTAGTTCATCCGACTATTGTAATAAAGACAACGAAAATGAGGAAGAAGGTTTGCTTGCAAATGTTGCTTCATTGAGACGTGAACTGAAAATAACAGAATGGAGTTTGCAGAATTTAGGAGAAGAGTTGTCCAGGCAAGGAATTAAAATCACATGTATAAATTAAAGTATTAATTTGTAAAGTAAAAGAGATTCGGGAAATAGATTGCTAAGTGTTTGTGTGCTTATTTGGGACTGGGCAGTCAGGACAAAATAAAATCTCTACCTCTGTTTACAGCTATGCTCATAGCTGTGGATCTAATTTCTGATTATTATATGTAGAAATTTGTGGTGAAAACTATTGTCAGACTGAAGTATAATTTTTCTTTGTTCTGTAGTGTTAGTCCGAGTGAAAATTCTGATTATGTCTGCAATCCTTCAAGATCTGAAAGGCTTATTTTGGAAGAGCTTACTCAACCTAGCCGCCTGGGACTTTTAAAGTACCCACCTTATAAGAAAGTTTGTAAAACGTCTGGTAGTACTGATTTTCAAAGGAAGACAAAAGATAAGGTTATTATTTTTATATCTATTTAAAATTATTTTTCTTTACATGTTATCCGTAGTCTTTGACTACAGTGTTTGAGATAGGAATATAATTGTTCTTCTTCAATACTATTGTATGTGTATGAGTGTTTTGCCTGCAATTATGTCGTGGAGGTAAGAAGTGGGTATTGGATCTCTTGCAACCAGGTTATAGATGGTAACTTTGCGTTGTAAGCTTCTATATGGATGCTAGGAATTGAATCAGGGTCCTTCAGAAGAGCAACCAGTGTTTTCATTGCTGGGCCATCTCCCCAGCTCCATAATTGTACCTTTTACATCCTAATCTTTCATGCAGTGAAAATTCTGCAGTTAAGAGGAAAACTGAATTTTTCCAATGTATTTGTTATGGAGAAATTGTTAGTTTATATTATTTAAATAAATAAAAATATATGAAGTATGAGAGTTTTTGTATAAAGAGAAAAGGCAATTGAGTAATTATTTATATATGTTTGGAACCACTAGAAAACTAAACTAAAGTAAGATGTTAGGCATGGTCGTGGCTCATGTCTATAATGCTAGCACTTGACAGACTGAGGTAGGAGAATTGCTTTGAGTACCTCATAAATTGGGCATGACGACTTTGTTCAATAACCGTAGTACTCAAGAGTTAGAGACAGAGCCAGGCAGTGGTGGCACATGCCTTAGCACTGGGAAGGCCGAGGCAGGTGGATCTATGGGAGTTCAAGGACAGTCTAGTCTATAGAGCTAGTTCCAGGACAGCTAGGACTGTTACAGAAAGAAACCCTGTCTTGAAAAACATAAAACAACAAAAAACAAAAAAGAGAGGCAGGAGGATTAGAAGTTTATAGTCATTCCCTTGCATATATAAGGAATTTGAGATCAACCTGGGTTAGAGAACCTGTCTCGAAAAAAAAGTTAATGTGTAAAACAGCTACTAAGGATGGCAGGATGTATTTTTATATGCCTTTTATGTAGCTTGACTTTATAGTTTGTACATATATGTTCCTCTAAAATTTAAAATAACATTGAAAATGTATTATAAGATATATTTAACAGCATAATAAAATACATGCATAAATTAAAGAATATTTTGTCTCATCTTAGTTGGCATATGTATTTCTTCCATATTCTCTTTTGTACGCAGGGTAGCTGTGAATATCTTTAGGTGCAGAAATAAAAAGATTTCTGTCATATTCATACTCAGGAGTGATATTGTTGACTCTTTTGCCAGTGTGTACTTAATGTGTACTGCTACAAGTGGGAAGGAATGTTGTCTCTCTTGTTTTTATCATTATTCACTAATGTTCATTGCGCTGAGTTCAGTGATTTTAATGGTAATTATTGCCGTTTTCTATTAATTATATATAAACATTGAAGAATTTAATGTAAATTGTTATTTTCTTTTTTTTTTCAGGTTTCTTTTTCATCTGCTTCTATGGATCAAGAGGTTAAAAGCCTTCGAGAGAAACTTAATAAACTTAGGCAACAGAATGCTTGTTTGGTCACCCAGAATCATTCCCTGATGACGAAAATGGAATCTGTCCACTTTGAACTGACACAGTCAAAAGCAAAAGTATGTTTTTTGATGTGTTGAGAGAATATTTGTAATATTTTATGGTTTGTAAATGGAAAATATTTATATTGCCTATCTAGTAGGTAGGAAATTTTATATGTTACTTGAATGTTAATAAGGAATGAAATCATTATACTATCTGAAGATATTTTAGGAGAACTTTTAATTTTTTTACTTGGATAAGTCAACTTTTTAAAAACTGATAGGAACTTAGAAAGCAGAAAAAGAAGGGGTGCTTAGTGATGAGAGAGCCCCGGCTCATTTCCCAGCACCCCCATAATGGCTCACAACTGTTTGCAACTACAGTTCAGGCTTTTTCTCTGCCTTCCGAGGGACCAGGCATTCATATGCTGGACAGATGGACACACAGGCAAATAACCCATACATGTAAAATAAAGAATAATCTCAAAAGAAGAAAAATGTTTTTTTTTCTTTTTTCCTATTTAAAAACATGTTTTATTTTGTGTATGGATATTTTTCCTGTATGTATGTTTTTATATTATGTGTAGGCAGTACCTGTGGAGGCCGGAAAAGGGTGCTGGATTTCTGGGACTGTAGTGGTGGTTATGAGCCACTATGAGCAGCCAGTGCACTTAACTGCATAGCCAAATTCCAGATCCTAGTTTTTACTTTATACTCTTAGGCATTTTTTGGTTCTTTTATATGGCTTTTCCATTTCTTTCTTGTTAGTGGTATATTTCATTATGTAATATCATAACTCAATTTTCTTATTTAAATTACTGCATTTTTAGTATACTATTGGTATTGTATATGTATGTATGTATATGTGTATACATATTGATATTTATGTGTATGTATCTGATTGTGGTGGCACATACAAATAGCACCTTTTCTTTTAATAAAACACCCACTGTAAACTGATATGTCCATAAAATAGATTGTAAAAAAGCCTTTTTTAAAATTGATTTTTATTGAGCTATACATTTTTCTCTGTTTCTCTCTCTGCTTCTCCCTTCCCCTTATGCCCTCTCTTATGGTCCTCAAGCTCCCAATTTACGCAGGAGATCTTGTCTACTTCCCATGTAGATTAGATCCATGTATGTCTCTCTTAGGGTCCTCATTGTTGTCTAGGTTCTCTGTGATTGTGATTTGTGGGCTGGTTTTCTTTGCTTTATGTTTAAAAGCCACTTATGAGTGAGTACATGTGATGCTTGTCTTTCTGGGTCTGGGTCACCTCACTCAATATGAAGTTTTGTAGTCCCATCCATTTGCTTGCAAACTTCAAGATGTCGTTATTTTTCTCTGCTGTGTAGTAAGTACTCCATTGTGTAAATGTACCACATTTTCCTTCTCCATTCTTTGGTCGAGGAGCATTATGGTTGTTTCCAGGTTCTGGCTATGACAAACAATGCTGCTATGAACATAGTTGAGCACATGTCTTTGTTGTATGATTGAGTGTCCTTTGGATACCCAAAAGTGGTATTGCTGGGTCTTGAGAAAGGTTGTTTACTAATTTTCTGAGAAATCGCCATACTGATATCCAATGGGGTTGTACTAGCTTACACTCCCACCAGCAATGGAGGAGTGTTCCCTTACCCCACAGCCTCTCCAGCATAAGTTGTCATCAGTGTTTTTGATCTTGGCCATTCTTACAGGTGTAAGATGGACTCTCAGAGTTGTTTTGATTTGTATTTCTCTGATGACTAAGGATGTTGAGCATTTCCTTAAGTGTCTTTCAGCCATTTCTTTTTTTCAAAGAATAAAGTATTAGGGCTGGAGAGATGGCTTAGTGGTTAAGAACACTTGTTGCTCTTATAGAGGTCCCATGTGTAGTTCCCAGCATCTTCATGGTATCTAACTGTCTATACCTCTACTTCCAGAGAATCTGATACCGTCTTCTGGCCTTCATGGACACTCTATATGTGTGTATAGATATGTATATGCAGGCAAAACACTCATACACATAATTTTTTTTAAAGATGAAAAGGTAAGCTGGGTGGTGGTGGTAAAGTCCTTTAATCCCAACACTCAGGAGGCTGAGGCAGGTGGATCTCTGATTTTAGGCCAGCCTGGTCTACAGAGTAAGTTCCAGGACAGCCAGGCTAGAAACAGAAACTGTGTCTCAAATAAAAACAAAATCCACCCCCCCCAATAAAAAAGAAAAGGTAAATATATCAGGACTGAATGCACAGTTACTTGATTTACATGAAAGACTATGAGGTTAAATGAGAAATGATTACAGATTATGGGAGATGAAGAAAAAGAAGTGAGATCCTCAAGGTCATTCTAGTGACGTGTTATCTCACACATGCCATCTTCTCTTTTGTTGGTAGAAAAGCACTGTCTGTCTCGTTGTGAAAGCTCACACCTGTGATCCCAGCACATGAGACATGAGGGTCCACCATTAGTTTCAAGGTAGTCTGGTCTACTTAGGAAGTTCCATATCAGCTATGGCTGGTCTCAAAAACCCAAAGCTATCTCCAAAAATCATTATGGAGTTATTCATATGTAAAAGTCTCAGTGTTTCTTGTTTTGTTTTTTAAACTTTGGTTTTGATGGAGGGTCTTATATATCCCAGTCTGTCCTTAACTCACTATAGTTAAAATGACCTTGAATCTACTTCTTTCACCTCCTGAGGGCTAGGGTTATAGGCAAGTACTGCTATATCTAGTTTTTGAGGTGCTCAAGATAGAACTCATAGTCTCCTGCATACTAGGCAAGAACTCTACAAACCGATCTAAATCATTTGCCCTTGTTTTTTTGTTCATGTTTTTGTCTTGTTTTCTGAGATTTTATGCAGCCTGTATTGGTCTTGATCTCAGGTGGCTGAGGATGACCTTGAACTCTTGGTTCTCCTGCCTGGTCACTATTAGGATTTCAGGAATATGTCTTCATGCCTAGCCTTTCAGTTCTCCTTTCGTAAAATCTACTCATGTTTCCTGTGTATGTGTTTGTATGTGTTTGTGTGTGTGTGTCTGCACACATGCGTGCATACGTGTAGGTGCTCATGTGTGCACTCAAAAACAATTCATGTCATATTTTTAAATAGTCCGTTATTGCTTATATTGAGTACATGAAGGGCACCTTATATCAGTAGAGTGTGCAGCTAGTTTTTCTTACATCTTTGTATGATAACGGAGCTGTTCTTTTATTTTGCTACTAAGTATGAAGTTACTTGTGCTTTCTCCCAAATCTTCAGGATTTGTTGTTCTGTAAAAATCAAAGTGTTTTCTTCATGTTATTTGATTTTTTCCAGGATATATTCTCAGTATTATTTTAATACTTCCATTGAGTCTTTTGGCTGTCACTTTATTTCTTCCTTTTGTGAAGCTCTTTGTTGTACTTGTTTCATGTTTTATAACATCCAGATGCAATATAAAATGTAATAACTTTGTTTTTCTGTGCTGTTCTTTTATGCTTTGAAAAATGATGATGCTTTGATTATTCCTATCTATCTATCTATCTGTCATCTATCAACTGTTTAAGACAGGCTTTCTCTGTGTAACATAACAGCTTGACTGTTCTGGACTAGGCTGGCTTCGAATTTGCAGAGATCCACCTGCTAATGCCTCCGGAGTACTGGGACTAAAGGTACCACCACATCTGGCTTATTATTCATATTTAAGAGAACGATAAATCAAAGTTAATTTTAAGTTGTCCATATGTTGGCAAAGTCTGTTCATTTATGAATGGTGGTTTATAGAAGTGGTCATTTTCTAAGAAAGTATTCACCAACCCCAGAGAAGGACTAGGATGTAATGGTCTTCATTTGGAGCTAATATCTTCAGTAAAATGTTTGGATCTGGGTATGGTGGTGCATCACTTGGGGGCAGAGGCAGTAGCTAGGCAGTGTTGGTGCATGCCTTTTATTCCAGCACTCAGGAGGCAGAGAAGGGGGTATTTCTGTGCGTTTGAGGCCAGGCTGGTCTACGTAGGGAGTTCCAGGATAGCTAGAGCTATATAGAAAGGCCCTGTCTCAAAACAAAACAAAACAAAACAAAACAAAACAAAAACTGGAATGAAAATAACAAAAATCTTTGGCTTTTGCTTGTGGGATATCCCCAAATGAGATGGGAATAGACAGCTGTGAGCAGTGGCTTTCTGTGGGTTTCATTCCTCATGCCTCTGCCTCGTCTCCGAGGCCTCTGTGCTCAGTGCCTTCGCCTGCTGTCGCCTTCCCTTGGCTGTGGTGTTCCGGGACTGGGAAAGCGGCGGTGTGCTCATTTGTAGTCTCTGGACTAACTCCTCCTTTTCTAGTCAGGATGTCTTCCCTGTCCCTACTTCATGTCCTAAAGTTACTTTTCAAGTAAAAGCAGTTTTCATTGATATTTTGATTATTGACTAATTCAAGAAAATCAGTTATTGCTGGCAGTTGTGGTGTTTTTAATCCCAATACTTGAGAGGCAGAGGCACGCGGATCTGTGTGATTTCGATTCAGCCTAGACTTGATAGTGATTCCAGGACAGTCATGATTGTTTCACAGAGAAACCCTGTCTCAAAAACACAAAACAAAACAAAAGACTGTTCTTCACTATTATATTTATATTGTGTATTCCTTTTTTCAGTAGTTTTACTGAATCTTTCTGGCTGTAGGGCTACTACTGTGCTTTTCTGAATTATCTAGGTTTTCTCTATTAAGCATGATTACTAAAATCAATTTTTTTGTTTTGTTTTGTTTTTTGAGATGGTGCCCTGTCTGTCCTGAAACTTACCCTGTAGTCCATTCTGGCCTCAAAATCACTGTGATCTGCCTGCCTATGCCTTCCAAATGCTGAGATTAAAGGCATGTACCACCACTGCCCTGTTCCTAAAATTAGTTTTTAAGTCATAACAAATTCAATATATATTTCTTATCTATATTTCACTTTGATCTCTCTCTCTCTCTCTCTCTCTCTCTCTCTCTCTCACACACACACACACACACATACCTTCTAACTTATGTGAAATTAACCTTTGTAGATGGTGTCAGGAGTTCATACTGAGGGATTGAGGACAGTGGCAGGTCATATGCTGAGTCTGTCTTCTGATGATGATGTGTACATATGAACGCTGATGAAAGGAATAGGTGAGGTTGGCTTTAGGTTTGGCAGTGACTGGAGAGTCCTGTTGTACTTTCTCATGTGACAAAGAAAGACTAGAATCCAAATAGATTGATTTATTTCCTGAAACTTAGTACCATAAAAGTTTTTATCTTTTAGATGTCTTTGCTTGAGTTTGCGCAAGAGCAGGCAGCCAACATCCCAATCTTAGAAGAACAGATTATAAATTTGGAAGCAGAAGTTTCAGCTCAAGATAAAGTTTTAAGGTAAATACACTTGTGTAGCTTGAAAATTTTTGTTTAGTATTTCTATGTGTTGTATCTTATTAAATATTGTCCCTTACCCCCATTCCAGTAAATCTTCAGTGACCTAATAAAGTCTTAACTTAGCATTGAACTCCTTTTAGTCAATTATAGCTACTCATAGATGTCGCTTGCATTCAGAGTACAGGAACTAAAGATGGTTTATTTTAAGATGAGGTGCTTATTTGCATAATTTTATTTAACATAGTATGAATTAAAATTGTTCTTAATAATAAAAACCCAGAGTCAGATTTAGGGGTTAATACTGAAAGATCAGAGAAGCTGAGCGGCAGACACCGGAGAGTTCTTAACCTCTATCAATGCTCAGACCAAAGAGCTGATCCTGTTTCCCCGAATCCTCAGACTGAATGCTATCTCTGTGAATCTCAGACTACGTCTGTCTCTGTGAGTCTCCAGACTGCATCCAGAATGCATCTGCCTTATATTCCTCTCTCTGCCCAGCCATATCACTCCTGTCTCCACCTCTCTAGTGCTGGGTTTAAAGGCCTGGGATCTCAAGTGCTGGGATCACCTTTGTGTGAGCTCTGTTTCTCTTTTAGATAGATTCAATCTCATGTAGCCCAGGATGGCCTGAACTCACAGAGATTGTCTGCCTCTGTCTTCCGAGTGCTAGGATTGAAGGTGTGTACTATCACACCACCCAGCCTCTATGGCTAACTAGTAGCTTAGCGCTGCACTTTGATCTTCAGGCAAGCTTTGTTAGATTACAAACAAAACAGCACTACAATTTAATATGAATTAATTTCTTACTCTGTAATGCAACACAAACTCATTATTTCAGTATAGTTTAAGGACAAGAAATAGGGTATTTTGTCATTTATTCTTATCTTCTGCTTTGAATGTAATGTGTATTGAGCATCGTGTTATATTGTATAATTCGTGTAGGGGGAGATCCCACAGAGCATTGTATCTGGCTTGAAATCCAGAGTGTTTGCACCCCAGCTTTGAACTGCCTTTTGTGATGCTTCCTTTTGTTACTGTTACCTTTTTTTTTGAAGTGTTTGATTCTTACCTGAGTTCTTCCTGAAGGCTTCAAAACCTTTACAAAACTTGTTTATGAGAGGACTTGGAAAACGAAGAGGTCTGGTGATTGAGAAATACTTGGGCATTTGGTTCCTTTAAACAACTCCAGAAAAGAGGTTTTAGTATGGAAAATGACTTGCTAAGAGGTGTGAATTGTACAGTATTTTAAAAACATCTTTAGAGAAGCAATGGGCAGTCAGTTCACCAGAAGCTGATTCCCCTGCTACTCCTAAGCCAAAAATTCATCTTGGAGTGACCCTAATTTTTCCATGGACCCAAGAAAAACAGAACACTGACAGTTCTTACTACAGTTCTGGGACCAGCAGTATTAGCATTACCTGGGAACTTGGTTGAGTCCTTTCTCAAACTTACTAAACCACAAACCTGGAAATATGAAGCTCAGACACACACACACACACACACACACCCCTTTTAAAAGATGAAGCTCAGATGTGTGTGTGTGTGTGTGTGTCTTGGTGAGTATGTGTATTTGATATATTTGGGCTTTTTGTTTGTTGTTTTTGTTTTTTAAGATAGGGTTTCACTGTGTAGGCCTGGCTGTCCTAGAACTAGCTCTGTAGATCACTCTGGCCTCTAACATACCAGGATCTACCTGCCTCTGAGTGCTGTGCTTGAAAGTGTGTGCCACCACTGCCTGGCTTTTAGGGGTTTTGTTTGTTTGTTTGTTTTTGTTTTTTGTTTTGTTTTTTGGTTTTTTTTTTGGATACAAGATTTTCTGTGTAGCTCTGACTGTCCTGGAACTTTGTGTGTAAACCAGGCTGTCCTTGAACTCAGATATCCTGCAAACTCTGCCTCCAGTGTTCTGTGTTTAAAGGCATGTACCACCATGTTCAGCTTAATTTTTGTAAGTATCATAGGTGATTCTAATGTATAAGCTTTTCAGTTTAAAACTTTCTTTGTAATACATACATTAAATTTAATGTATTTTTGGTTTTGTAAATTTTTTCTTATTAGTTTTTTTTAATTCTTTGAGAATTTCATATGGTGTATTTTGATCATCTTCATCCAACTCTTCCCTGATTCACCCTTCCCTCCCTATGCATGCAACTTTGTGTGTGTGCACAAGGTCATTCACTTACCTGCTTCCCCTGACTCTGAGTCTTTTTGTGTTGGCCAACTACTCTTAGGCATTGGGCCTGTCCTGGAGTTTGGTTGATATACCAGAGTTTACACCATTAAAGAAAAATTATTCTCCTTTCAGAACTATCAAGTGCTAATAGCTCCTCAGTTATGGGTAGGACTTTGTACTCTCTTTTTCTGTTCGGAATTTCATGACTTGAGGTTATAGAGGTCTTGTGTATGCTCTCATAATTGTTGTGATATATGTATCTTCCCTTTTATTTCTAGAATACACTGTCTTCCTTAAAGTCACACACTCTTATAATCTTAAAATCTTTCAGCTTGGTATTTTCTTCTCCAGTAGCGATAAACTTCCTGTTGAGTGGTAGCTAGATTTCTCCATTTTCCATGACTCAATTATGTAGTATCTTCAGCAGTAGGATCTTACTATCAGATTCTGGAGGGTAACTAGGAACAGTGGCAGTAGCCTGTAATCTTTGGGGTTCCATGAGCCTATTGGCCAATAATTCAAAAAGAGGTAACCTGTTACTGATATGGGGAGCTGGTACCTTTTTTTTTTCTTTTTGGGAGAGTATGGTATCTACTTAAGGAACTTCCCTTCCCCATCATAGGATATGTATATATTTTAGGAAGTTTCTACAGTAGTATGTTTCCATATGGCTTTCTCAAAAGGCCTGTAGTGTTAGTTATCCATCCCTGCCATCTCCCATGCCATTTAATACTTCCTGTCTTATTTTTTCACTTTCCCTGTTATAACACTCTATTTCCCCTCTCTTTAAAGATCTTTCCTGTGTACCCTTATAACCTCTATGGGTTTAAGGTCTTGCTATGTTGGCCAGGCTGGTCCTGAATCTTTGGGCTCAAGTCATTCTAATGCCTCAATATCCTAAGTGTTTGGACTAAAGGCATACATTATTGTACCTGGCTTGATTTTTATATCACATGTAATAGTTACTTGTAATTGAATATTTCTTTTTTAAAATGTTTTTTTATTACATTCAGTTTTTCACTGGGGGTGGGTGGTGGTGTCAATATGCCATGGTACACATGCAAAGGTTAGGGAGTTACTTAACTAATACCATGTGGGTTCCAGGGCTTGAACTCAAGTCATCAGCCTCAGTGGCAAGCACCTTTACCTCTTAGCAGTCTTGCTGGCATTTGTTTGCATGTTAAGATAGTGTGTTGTTGTGTAGGGCAGGCTTGCTTTGAATTTAAAGAGATCTGCCTTCCTCTGTCTCCTAGGTACTGGTATTAAAGGTGTTCCTGGACTATTTCTTGTATTCTTATTTATTCTAATTATTTTATGTATATATGTATTTTGTCTGTACGTAAGTCTGTGAACCATGTGCATGCCTGCTGCTCATAGAGGCCAGAAGAGGGTGGGTATTAGATTCTTTGGACCTGGAGTTATAGGTGCTAGGAATAGACCTTGGTTTCCTGGAAAAGCAGGAAGTTTTCTTAACCACTAAGCCATCTCTCCTGCCATTGTTATTCTAGTAGTTTTTCATTGTGATCATTCTCAATGTTCTAGGTAACTAAATTATAATTACCAGCAAATAACAAAAATTTTCCTGTTCAGGATTTGTACTTCTTTCTACTTTTCCATTTTTGTGTTTTTCATTGGGTAGAACAGTCAAAGATATCTTTGGTTGTAGAAATAATATCAATTATATGTGCTTTGTTTCTGAAATATATAGTAGTGTTTCTAGTTTGCATGAAATATGTTTGCTTTTGTAAAGACTGCTAAGGATGACTTTAATTCCTGATTCTTTTCCTCTTAAATGCTGTAAATATGAGCATGTTCCACCATGCTCAGTTGTTGAATGTGAAATCTGGTGTGGACTTTTATTTATGTGGGTTTTTCATTTGATCAAAGTATTCTTTTATGCCATATATATAGCCTTCCATTGATTATAGTGCAATATTATTTGTATTTTAATAAATAAATCTTGCCTGAAGACCAGAGCCAAAGCTAAAGCCACCAGAGGTCAGGCAATGGTGACACACATCTTCAATCCCAGGAAGACAGACTGATGGATCTCTGAGTTCAAGGCTACCCTGGGCTACACAAGCCGCAAGATCATTGCAAAAACTATCGAGGTGGTGGAGCCTCACACCTTTAATCCCAGTACTAGGGAGTCACATGCCTTTAACCCCAGTACTAGAGGGAATGTAAAATGGAAGGAGAGAGAGGCTTAGTGTGCGGTGCCCAGCTTTGATAGAGGTAAGACTTTTCTAGTGGCTTGGCTGCCTTGCATTTCTGTTCTTCAGGCGAGATTTATTTGTTCAAATACAAATAATCTACCACTGTACTTGATGACTCATGGACACGTGCGTTCCTCTTATATTGTCTTTAACTCGCTGGCTGAAACCAGTTGCATTCCTCTTGTCACATTATTGTATTTCTCCAATGTCACTTTCATAGTTCTTAAGTTTTTCTCTCTATTTATAGAGAAGCAGAAGATAAATTAGAGCAGAGTCAGAAAATGGTGATTGAAAAGGAACAGAGTTTACAAGAGGCCAAAGAGGAATGTATAAAATTGAAGGTGGACTTACTTGAACAAAGTAAACAAGGAAAAAGGTATGTGAGATTTTCTTACTTGTTTTGTAACACTGAGTTGAACCTGTGCATTCTGTACAACAGTTGTACTGCTGAGCCATACATATCTCCTTTTAAAACAAATAACTTATTTTTGAGATAGGTTGTTGCCATGTAATCTTGGCTAGCCTGGAATCTACAGGGTCGCCCAGGCTGGCTTCCAATTTGCTGTAATCCTCCTGCCTCTCCTTTTCTTTTCTTTTGTTTTTTTGAGATAGGGTTTCTGTGTAGCCCTGGCTGTCCTGGAACTCATTCTGTAGACCAGGCTGGCCTTTGTCTGAGAGATCCACTTCCTGAGTGCTGGGATCAAGTGTGTGCCACCAGATGACCACCTCAGTTTCCTCAGTGCCGGTGTTGCAGATGTGCTAGAGGGTTTGCCTAGTCATCCTGCCTGACTGTAAGGGAAATTCTGAAGTGAAAATATTTTAGATATTTGACAGTAGAATAAATATCCTTTTATGTCCATTTTTATTAATATTTTCAAAGTACAAGTTTTTATTACATTTTTTATATATTTGTGTGTATGTATGTGTGTGGTCACATGCATGCCAGTAATGTGTTTGGAAGTCATAGGACAACTTACAGCAGTCAGTTTTCTCCTGTTATCGTATGAGTCCCAGAGATTGAACTCCAGACCGTAGGCTTCGTGGTAAGTGCCTTTGCCTTCTGAGTCTTCTCTTTGGCCTTCCTTAAGGAGTTCATGTGTTGATTTTGTTACTGGTATTCTAGACTAGGATTAATTTTTTATATATTTGTAATGATTATTAATATAATTTATATTATTAGTATATATTAATATGTAAATTATATAAATTAATATATAAATTACCAATATAATTTATGTATTTCTGAAATTAAATTGTGTTAACTTCAAACCAGTAAGTTAATTTTCTGTACTTATTTCTCTAAAATTTTAATTCATAAATATTAAAGAAAAAGAAAAGTCAATTCATGAGGCAAGTGATGAGTTCTACTTTAGAAATATATGAATAACAAAAATTTTATGTTTTCTATATATTGTCTTTTGAGATGAGGTGTTGTAATTAGTCCCAACAAAGGCACTGTAAACTTTTATTTATTAATTTATCTGACACAGGTATTTGG
Organism: Arvicola amphibius; assembly: GCF_903992535.2. Taxonomy (NCBI): domain Eukaryota; kingdom Metazoa; phylum Chordata; class Mammalia; order Rodentia; family Cricetidae; genus Arvicola; species Arvicola amphibius. Next base: position 762,531 of record NC_052047.1, on the reverse strand, counting down.
TTGCCGTCTTTCATCTCTTTCATCCTTCTTGTTTATTTGTTTATTTTGATCGGTCTGTTCTGTTCTTTCTTTCTTTTTTTTGGGTTTTCAAAACAGGGGTTCTCTGTGTAACAGCCTTGGAGCTCACTCTGTAGACCAGGCTGGCATCAAACTCACAGAGATCCGCCGGCCTCTGCCTCCCAAGTGCTGGGATTGAAGGCGTGCGCCACCATTGCCTGGCTGTCTGTTATTTTTTTATTTTACACACAGATTATTTTTCTTATTTGCCGATGCCCTTTACCTCATCCAGTGCTCAGAACACATTGCTTTATATTTCTGCTTTTTTGTTTTATTTCAAAAATACATTTTTAGAAACACGTCTTCCAACAATTGCATTGCATGTCATCATGTGACTCAATCACTTATCTTCCTATTGTTGAACATTTGCTGTTTTCCCAGTATTAATAAGACTCTGTATGTCTCTCATTTCATATATGTTACTTTTTTTTTTGAGACAAGGTTTCCCTGTAGCTTTGGTGCCTGTCCCAGAACTAGCTCTTGTAGACCAGGCTGGCCTCAAACTCCCAGAGATTCGCTTGCCTCTGCCTCCCGAGTGCTGGGATTAAAGGCGTGTGCCAACAACACCCAGCTCATGTAGGTAACTTCTAAGAAATAGAATCTCTGAATCAAAGGACAATGTTTTAAGACTTTTAAGAAAATAAATGTACCAAATTGCCCTTCAGAAAATTGTGTTTGTCTTTTACTTTTTTAATTAATTAATTTTAAAAAAATTAAATTTATTATTTTGCATCCTGACTGCAGCCTCTCCTTCCTCCTCTCCTCCCTCTCCCTTTCCCCACCTCCCTTCTGTTCCCTCCTCAACCCACTCCTCTGTATTCTCTCAGAAAGGGACAGGACTCCAATGGGCATCAGCAAAGCATATCAAGCTGCAGTAAGACCGAGATTGGACAAGGTGATCCAGCATGAAGGATAGGTTCCTACAGCCAGCCAAAGCACCAGGGACAGCCCTGCTCCCATTGCCAGGACTCTTACAAATAGACCAAGCTACACACTGTCACATATCTAGAGGACCTAGGTCAGTCCCATGCGGGCTTCTTGGTTATTGGTTCAGACTCTGAGCTCCCATGAGCCAGGCCAGCCATTTCTATAGGTTTTCTTCCAGTGTCTCTGACCCCACTCCTGGATCCTACACTGCCTCCCTCAGCTCACAGGACTCCCCGAGCGTGTCCCAATGTCTGCTGTGGTCTCTGAACCATCAGTCACTGATCTAAGGCTCTGCTGTAGTCACCAATCCCATCACAGGGGATGACCCATTCAGGCTGTTCATCCATTGTGCTGGGGTCATCCTTGTGGACTTGTAGAAGTTTCCCTTGCATCAGGCTTCTGCCAAACTGTAAAGCCCCCCCCCTCCCAAGACAGGATTTCTCTGTGTAGGCTTTGGAGCCTGCCCTGGAACTCGCTCTGTAGTCCAGGCTGGCTTCAAACTCACAGAGATCCGCCTGCCTCTGCCTCCCGAGTGTTGGGATTAAAGGCGTGCACCACCACCGCCCGGCATAAAGCCCCCTTTTCCATTCATCTCAGCAGGCTCCCCTCTCCCCCAACCCTATTCCTCAAGTTGCCATGCCCACCTGCTCCCAGTCCAACCAGGAGATCTCTTTCCCTTCCTGGGAGATCCATGCCTCCCACCCTTGGCCCCTCCTTGTTACCTAGCCTCTCTCTGTGTGCACAGATGCAGAAATTATCTTTTACTTTGCAGTTAATATCTATTTTTGAGTGGGTGCGTCCAATGTTTGTCTTTCCGAGTCTGTGTTACCTCACTCAGGATGATTTTTTTTCTCGTTCTGTCCATTTGCTTTCAAATTTGTTGATAATGGGGGCTGGAGAGATGGCTCAGAGGTTAAGAGCATTGCCTGCTCTTCCAAAGGTCCTGAGTTCAATTCCCAGTAACCACATGGTGGCTCACAACCATCTGTAATGAGGTCTGGTGCCCTCTTCTGGCCTGCAGGCATACACACAGACAGAATATTATATACATAATAAAAATAAATAAATATTAAAGAAAAACAAATTTGTTGATAATGTAATTACAGATCTAAGGCACTGAGCCTTGCTGGAGTGAATGATCAACTTCAAATACTAATAAATTTTTACATTAATAAATAACACCTTTTTTTTTTTGGTTTTTCAAGACAGGGTTTCCCTGTAGTTTCTAGAGCCTGTCCTGGAACTAGCTCTTGTAGACCAGGCTGGCCTCGAACTCAGAGATCCATCCGCCTGCCTCTGCCTCCTGAGTGCTGGGATTAAAGGCATGCGCCACCACCGCCCGGCTAATAAATAACACTTTTGAGTTTAAATCAATGAAATTTATAGCAACTATTAGGGAATTTTCGTTTGACTTTATTTTCTTTGTTGGGCTTGGATTCAGTGCCTTGTGAATTTTAAGCAAGCACTGTCCTAACTGAGTTGCATCTGTAGTCTATTGCAACTTTTCTATAGGATTAAATCATAATCTACATGTGAAAACTTTTTATTTAATGTGTATGAGCAGTACAGCTGCCTATGTGTATGTGCACTACATGTGTGCCTGGTGCCCATGGAAGTCAAAATAAGCCATGAGATCATCTGGAACTGGAGGTGTTGGTGGTTGTGAGCTGCTGTGTGGGTGATGGGAACTGAAACTGGATCCTTTGAAGACCAGCAAGTGCTCTTAACTGTTGATCTATTATTCTAGCCTCATAATCTATTTTTATGTTTGACAATGAAATGTGCTGAGCTACAATGAGTTCACCTTCAGCCTTTCAACCAAGCCCATGTTTTAAAAGAAAGTAGTTTGAAGAGTGCTGGTGATACACCTCAGAACATCACCACACTGTAGGTTCAGTCCTCAGTGTCACCGCAAACAGTCGCATAAGTGAATAGGTAACTTTGTCTTCAATAGGCTAAGTATTGCTTTCATGCGCAGTTAACACTCCTAAAGACTACTCCAAACATATATAGAAGTTATTTTTTTATGTAAATAGGTTTGGAAGAAAATTTTTACAGCAATATTTGTTATTTGTTAGACAGTATTTTGTAGTAAAAAATGTTTAAACTTGGGCGTCAGCTAATTTTACCTCTCATTGTCTTTGTTATCTTGGAAAATCATTTAATTTTTAAAACTTCAGCTTTTCATATCTGTAGTTAGACTTTCTTGTCAGACTTTCTTTGGACCACCACCCCCCAACTAATGATGGAGACTTAGTATTAATTATGAAAACTTTGTCTTTAGCTTAGGCTTGTCCCACTACGTCTTATAACTTAAATTAGCCTGTTTCTATTAATCTATATTTTGCCATATGGTTCTTTATGTCCTCTCTGTTTTGTAAGTCTAATTCCCTCCATGTCTTGCTGGCTTTTTCTGCCTCGCCAGATTCTAACCTTGAGTTCCTCTCTCTGTCTGGAAGCCCTGCCTTTTGTCCCCTGCCTAGCTATTGGCAATTTAGCTAAACCAATTATTATTATTGGCAATTTATTAAACCAATCAGATGCCTTAGGCAACACATCTTTCCACAATTTGTGCAAATATCCTGTAACATATGATCATCATGGTAGGTCATGGTGGCATGCAGGCAGACATGGTGCTGGAGAGGCATCTCAGAGTTTTAGACCTTGCACGGGCAACAGGAAGTAAGCTGTCTCACTGCGTAGCTTTGAGCACATATGAGACTTCAAAGCCCACCTTCACAGTGACACTTCCTCCAGAAGACCACACCTCTTAATACTCCCTTTTGGGACCACTTTCAAACTACCATAGATGTGATTTAAGTATAAAAAACGTTCTTATATGGGGATAATATTAATTAATGAAACTTAGTGCTCTCAGCTAAGTGAGAAGTGTGAAAAAAATCAGGCTCACCCAGGAGGTAAGGAACAAGGTCTAGTTTAAATAGTGCATGGTGGTGGTCAGTTTTGTTGTTCAGTTTTATATTAGTAAAAATTACTGGATTTGTTTATGATTTGAGACAGGGTCTCACTATGTAACTTTGGATGTCCCAGATGTAATATGTAGATGAGGCTGGCTTCAAGCTGAACGAAATCTGCCTGTTTCTGTCTCCTGAGAGTTAGTGTTGTTAGTGTTGCTTGTTTTGTTTTTTTAAGTACCTTTTAAAAACTAACTTAATCTTTGCATGGGTCATAGAATTGGTATCTAATATTCTATTCCATAGATTGAGTATGGAAGACTTAGAATTTATTTTTCAGTGTCAGGATGCTCCCTTGGTCTGTTTTCCAGATGAGGGGTGGAATTGCCTATGTGTAGGAATTTATGCATGTTCCTGAGTTGATAACCACTTCATGCTATATTTCATTTATTTTGCCAGAGTGAGAAAGTCATTGTTGTGAAATCAGCCATCATTTCACAGTAAAACCTTCTACTCTTTTAAGTTTAAAAAAAGGAAATTTCTTCTGGGCCTGGAAAGATGATTCAGTTGGTAAAATCTGTTATGTAAACATGAGGACCTGAGTTTGGATTTCCAATACCCACTAGGCCCTGCAGCCTGCATACATAGATCTGTAGTCTCAGCACTGAAGAGATGGACACAGGTGGAGTCTTGGAACTCATTGACTAGCCAGTCAGGTAAAAACAGTGATCCCCAAGTTCAGTGAAGGGACCCTGTCCCAAACGGAGTGGAGAACCATTGAGGAAGAAACTTGATGTTGACCTATGGCCTCCAAATTCATGTTCAAACACATGGGCCTTTAACCACGTACACATGTGTACACATATGCAATAACATATATACCACATATGCTCATATGTATATACAACACATACCCATATGGCCTGCACACACATGCACACAAATTTGCTTAAAGATTAACTTCTCAATGTAGAGAATTCCTTACTTTTTTGAAATTTCTTTTAAACTTTAGAGCTGAACGACAAAGAAATGAAGCGCTGTATAACGCGGAAGAGCTGAGCAAAGCTTTCCAGCAATATAAAGAAAAAGTGGCTGAAAAGCTGGAAAAGGTGAGAGAACTGTTTGTCCAAACTCAGTGTCTTAAATTACTATCCATATCTAAAGTAAGATAACACATGGGATGTTTTTATTTATGAAATAACAATTTTAAAAAAATATTTATTTTAGCTCATATGTATGGGTTTTTATATGCATATCACATGTATGCTTTTTAGAATAGTGTGTCAAAGCCCCTGGCCTTGGAGTTACAGATGGTTGTGAGCAATCATGGAGGTGCTGGGAGTTGATCTTGGGTCCTTTGCAAAAACAGCAAGTGATCTTAACTCCTGAGCTATCTCTCCAGCCCTGGAATATACTTCTAAAGATTTTATTCATAATAAAGTAATTGAAATAAAACTTTTATTTCAAATTTATTTTAATTTTGTGTTTTTTTTAAATCATTATAATTTTTAAAATTACATGTCTATTTGGAAGGGGGCTATATACATGAGTGTAGTGCTCATATAGGCCGGAAGAAAGTGTTGGAAACTGGTGCTCAAGATACAGGAAGCTGTCAGCTGCCTGATGTTGGTGCTGGAACCTGAACTTGGGTGGGTCCTCTACAGTGTGTGCTCTTAACCACCGAGTTATCTCTCCAGTCCTTATGTTTACAGATAGGTCTCGTGATGTTGTCCAGAGCCGTCCAAATTCAAATTCAAGGTCCTACTGACTCAGCATCCAAAGTATCTGGGATTATAGCTATTTGGAACATCATGTCTAACAACATAAAAAGTTTGAAAATATTGGTTAAGGAAGATGCTCACCAGTATCTTTACTACTAGGAGAAACCTTTACTGAAGGACTAGGAGAGCAGGCACAAGAAATAGAAAACATTAGAGAAGGAAGGAGTGATCATAGGTTGGAGCTAGGGAAGCAGAACCAGGAAATTCATTCCCATTTTCACTGAAAATGGAGACAGAGATCATGGTTCAACTTTTCACTGCTTTCTTGATCTACTGTTCTAGGAGGGACTCACTCTGCCTCTCAGAAGGGACATCTTTTCATCTGATCCTATACAGAAATGCAATGATTTAATTTTCAATTTAATATCTTTAAATAATACAGTATCATATACTATGATCCTATATCATAAACCTATATCAAAAAAGACCACAGGTTGGATATTCAGGAATTGAGCTCAGAACAGAGGTCTGATGACGTGATGTTGATGAGAGATTATAATATAAGCAAAGGAATATAATGGTTCTGTTAAAAGAAACAAGGTCCGAGAACAAATTCTTTAAGGAAAGTGTTAGAATAAGAAGTTACTAGCTGGGTGTAGTGCACACACCTTTAATCCTTGTACTTGGGAGGCAGAGGCAGGCAAATCTCTGTGAGTGAGGCCAGACTGGTCTACAGACAGTTTCAAGACAGCCAGGGCTGTTTCACAGAGAAATTCTCTCTTGGGAAACTAAAACCCAAACCAAAACAAAAAAGCAGAAAAGTTACTACTGAGTATGGTTACCTTTTATTAGTTGTTTAATTGTAACTACAATTAATTATTTAATATATGGAGCTAGAGCTCAAGTTCAGAGGTAGAACACTTGCCTATTGTGCATCAGGCTCTAGGTCCAATGACTAGTATTGCAAAAAGAAAAATAAAAGAATCATTGTAGACAGAAGTTTCTGTCTCACCTGGTTCCACAGCAATCCAGTCCCAAAGAAACACAGAGGATATATCAACTATAACCTGTTTAGCCTATTAACTCAGACTTATTATTAACTAGCTCCTACTGCTTAAATTAACCCATAATTCTTGTCTGTGTTTAGCCATATGGCTTGGTACCTTTTCTCAGTATGGCGTTTTCACCTCGCTTCTTCTGCATCTAGAGGATGGCTGCATCTCTGCCCTTTTCTTCCCAGAATTCTCCTAGTCTGGTCGCCCCACCTATACTTCCTGCCTGGTTACTGATCAGTCAGCATTTTATTAAACAAATACAAGTGACAAATCTTTACAGTATACAAGAACATTATCCCACAGTGTTCCCCCTTTTTCTTTTCAAAACAAGAACCCTGAATCTAATCTCCTTTGTTTAACCTTTTTTCCTGACCATTATCCATAACAATTTTTAGCCAACATGCTAAACAAAGACAAACATCCATAATCCATTTTTTGGAAATGTAGGTGTAGTTTTCTAGGCTACTTCTTGCTTAATGGGGGTTCTGGTAATCTTATAGGGAGCCAAAGAAAATTTAGGATTATGGTCAAGTCTTGACTGGAGTATTCTGTGAGACTGGATCATCTCAGCCAACAGCCTTGAAGCTGTTCTGGATGTAGAACCAGAGGAAACTGCAACAGAGGTCCTCTGAGACGTTGGATCATCTGGGCCATCTGTTCCCATTGGAGTGTTTCAGGGGGTCTTCCTTGATCAAATCTGATTTTTTTTAACCCAGAACGAATCCACAGCCTCTCATTTCCTGTGGAAATAAAAGTAGACCCTCTTTCCCAAAGTAACATATCTTTTGACATAAATTTTGAAGTTAAGATACTTTTATTTTTTTTTAAATATTTATTTATTTATTATATATACAATATTCTGTCTGCGTGTATGCCTGCGGGTCAGAAGAGGGCACCAGACCCCATTACAGATGGTTGTGAGCCACCATGTGGTTGCTGGGAATTGAACTCAGGACCTTTGGAAGAGCAGGCAATGCTCTTAATCGCTGAGCCATCTCTCCAGCCCAGTTAAGATATTTTTAAAGTATATAGGTTAGTTTAATCCAGCAGCATTTATAATCAAATGTCTTTTAGCAGCTGTTGCTCCTTTCTCAGCAGTCAAACAGTTAAAAGACAACACAATAGCATACAGTATCCAGACTCTCTGTGTATTTTCCATCTTTATGTGGCTTTTTTTTTAACTCTATTTCTTTTGTTTTTGAGGACTTTATTGTTTTTCTTTTTTCTCCCAAGCCTACGAATATTTTTAAACACACTGTAAACTGTTTAGAGGGTTTTTTGTTTTGTTTTGGTTTTTCTTATCTGAATCTGTCTTTACTGCATATCTCTATCTTTTTATGGCCACATGAGTCTTTCTGCTAAGCAGCATGGCTAGGATTACAGCGGCAGCTTTGGCAGCTGGCTCCACTCCATTCCTTAGCCTTTTGAGAGTCTAGCTTCATGGTGGAGGTACTGGTGGGAGCCATATTTGTTGCCACAACTCTGTGGAGTTTCAAGGTCTATGCTACCACCAAAAAACTTGATGCCAGCTACTCATAAACACCATTTAAGCCGGTCGGTGGTGGCGCAAGCCTTTAATCCCAGCACTCGGGAGGCAGAGGCAGGCAGATCTCTGAGTTTGAGACCAGCCTGGTCTACAAGAGCTAGTTCCAGGACAGGCTCTAGAAACTACAGGGAAACCCTGTCTCGAAAAACCAAAAAAAAAAAAAAAAAAATACCATTTAAGTGTTTGATGGCAGAGCCTCTTAGAAGAGCTGCGAGGGTTTTCCACTGATGTTGAGTCCTGAAGTCTCTCTTAAAGGGGCCGCACCTCTGTACATGAAGAAGTCTCTCTTAAAGGGGCCGCACCTCTGCTTGTCTCAGCAAACAAGCCCACCTGAGACAGTGCTGCTACCAAGAAGCCTTGCTTGATTCTTTTGTGTTTAGAATCCCCTCCTAAACTCTCTCAGGTTTTATGTGGATATAGTTGCCGAACATTGGATACTATCTTAGACAGAAGTTTCTGTCCTGCCCAGTGCTGCAGTAATTTAGTCTCAAAGAAACACAACTAGATTTATATTAATTATAAACTGTTTAACCTATTAGCTCAGGCTTATTATTAACTAGCTCTTAAAACTTAAATTAATCCATAATTCTTTTCTGTTTAGCCACATGGCTTGGCATCTTTTCTTAGTAAGGCATTCTCATCTTGCTTCTTCTGCATCTTGCGGGTGACTGTGTCTCTGTCTTTCCTCTTTCTAGAATTTTAGTCTGGTCACTCCACCTATACTTCCTGCCTGGCTACTGGCCAATCAGCATTTTATTAAACAAATACGAGTGACAAATCTTTACAGTATAAGAGCATTATCTCACAGCAAATCATCATGAAATTTGCAAGCAAATGTATGGAACTAGAAAAAAAAACATCCTGAGTGAGGTAACCCAGATTCAGAAAGACAAACATGGTATGTACTCACTCATAAGTGAATAGAAGAAATAAAGCAAAGGACAATCAGATTACAACCCATAGCTTCAGAGAACTGGGAGCATGGGGGAGGGTGGATGATGGAAGGGAAGTGGGAAAAAAAGATATAGCTTGATAAAAACAAGAAAAAAAAGAAAAAGACAGTTATTTGGGGCTGGAGAGATGGCTCAATGGTTAAGAACACTGAAGAGGACCCAGATTCAATTCGCAATAACCACATGGCAACTACAAGTGTAACTCCAGCTCCAATACCCGTACACAGACATGCATGCAGGCAAAACACCAATGTGTATAAAATAAAAGTAAATTTAAAAAGTTACATATCAAGCTAAGTGTTAGTCTTTGGGAAATTTAGTAATGCTTACTATGAAAAGTTCACAGTCTACTAACTTATGTAGAAAAATGATATCAGTATTTTGGAATAACGTAATATAAATGTTAGGTGTAGTTGGAGTCATGAAAAGGGGTCTTTGGGGAAACTCAGAAGGCTTTATGAAGTGGCTGAAGCTAGGATGTTTGAGCTGCTGGGTATCTCGGTGATAACCGTGTGCTATGGACCAGTGTGAAGCCGAGAGGATAGAGAAACGCACATGTACATCTGAAACTGTATGGAAGTGGTGGGGTTCAAGTCAAACATACTGTGAGATGCCAAGCGAGACTCCTTGAAGATGACTTATCTGAACTGGTGAGACAGCTCAGTGGATAACGACAGTGAGTGTCAGGAACCTACATCAAGATGAAAGGAGAGGACCAAGTTCCCAAAGTTGTCCTCTGGGTACACATGCACTTGCCTACATGCATTCATTGTGTGTACACACATAATAATAATTCTTACAAGTTAGAAGATTAATCTGAGTAGATCGCAGTAAGATATACGAAAGCTAGGGAATAGGTGAGATCTAGTGATAACTTGAATATGTTAGAATGAGATAGTAAAAAAGAGAAGTATTGTTTCTACGATATTTGTGTCAGTAACTGGCAGATGATTTTATCTTGAATTGAAACAGATAAATTATGGGGAAATGAATTCTATTTTGGAAATCACTGCAGGACTTCCAGCCGTGGGTCTACTGAGGACTCACATTCCCAGGCATAGTGTAGAGGCTGAAGTCTAGACTAGAGCTCCAGACTTAACAGTCTACAGTATTTAAATGGTAGAAATCTTGGGCATTAAAAATTTTGTTCAGAGTGAGGGAAGGATGAAAGGTATAACTATGGAACATAATAAATAGAATAATTTTTGATATATATTGACAAGTAAGTTAGGGAATTAGGTAAATATAGAAAAACTGAGTATAAAAAAACCCAGGTATCTAAAATATATAGATGTATGACATTATTATAATGGAACACATCATTCTATATAATTAATATGTACTAGTTCAAAAAATTATAAAAGAGGTAGAGTGTCAGATGTTTTAGATCTGACGAGTAGTGAAGGATGAGGAAGCTACACAGAATGCACAGCCTTTGAAATGGGAGAAAAGAGAGATCAGTGAAAGTAGCTGACTCTTCTTTATATAAGGAGGAGATAACTAGTTGGGGGCAGGGATAGAAAGAAAGAAGCTGGAGTAAGAAAAGAGATTTAGGCCTAGGAGTACCCTGAGCCAGTTAGTAGGCTTAAAGGGAAAGAGCCAGTAAGTGGAGCCACAAAAAAATATTGAAGCTATTGGACTCACAGAGAGTGGAGTTGGCATATGTAAGGTTATTCAAGATGTTATAATTTTGGGGGGGGCGAAATGCACTTCATGTTCCTGCAGAAGACCTGAGTTCAGTTCCCCGCATCCATATCAGGCAATTCACAAATGCCTGTGATTCCAGCTCTGAGGGGTCTGACACCCTTTTCTGGCTTCCATCTAAAAAAGAAGGAAAGAAAGATGTTATAATTTTAGAGAATATGTTTGTTTTGGTTTTGAGGTGCTCCTGTCACTATGAATTCAACTAGTCTTGAACTTGCTGTGCATCCTAGACTGCTTAGGATTCATGCTTCTTCCTTTTTTAGCTTTGTAAGTGCGTGCATCACCCATACCTGCCCCGGGTTCCCTTTTTACCCAAATGAGGACATTCTTTTGGAGGAAGAGAGCCGCTTGTTGGTTCCCAGCCGCCTGGCTAGCTTAGATCCAAAATAATCACACAAAAACTGTATTAATTAAATCATTGTTTGGCCCATTATCTAGCTTCTTATTGGTTAACTCTTACATGTTAATTTAACCCATTTCTATTAATATTGAGTATCGCCACATGGCTGTGGCTTACCGGCTAAAGTTGCCAGCGTCTGTCTCCAGTGGGCTCCATGGCTTCTCTCTAACTCCGCCTTCCTCCTCCCTTGCTATAGGCCAAGCCAGTTCTTTATTCATTAACCAATAAAAGTAACACACAGGTAGAAGGACCTTCCACACCATTTCCCCTTTTCTGTTTAAGCAAAAAGGAAGGCTTTAACATAGCAAAATTACATATAACAAAACAGGTGTCAAGCAAGAATTGCAGTTACAATATTTATATCTACTTTCTTTTATCATAATTAACAAAAACTGTATCTACTTTTTATTTTTTAACTCCATCAAAGACTCCAGAAGGATATAATATTACCTAAGTAAACAGGAGGTGCCTTGTAAGCAACTTCCAAAACTCTAGAAATGACAGAGACATCTCACTGCCTGGACAGTCACCCAACATTCTTATGTAATGTTGGGGCATTCATCTTCAGCCCAGAGGCACTTAGTATCCAGGAGACTTTTCTATGAAGCAGGAAATTTCAAAGACAGTTCCACCTATATTGGCAGTTTGTCAGTCACTTTCTTCTGTATCCTGCAGAATGTCTGACAGATTCTTTCATGGAGCAGGAACCCTGAAGGATCGTCTCACCTTTAGGCAAGTTCAGCAGTCATTTTTCTACAGGTCCTGCATGTCCAGTTCATAAAGCAGTCCAGACAAGAGCAGTTTCTTGCCCAAATGGATAACCAATGCCATAAGGAGCCTCTTCAATGTCCATCTTCCTCTTGAAGTAACTGGTGCTGCCAGGAGCAGATGTGTCTCACTGTCATGAAAAGTCCTAATTTATTAAAACATTTAAAATGCCATATTGTGAAGGTTTTTGAAAGATTGAAGAATACATATCTATCTGAAATACATCTCTGTACTAGAAAACCTAACATGACTACAAGCTTGACTATTATAGATGGCTATTAACCTATATTTATTAATTATACATTACATTTTTAAATAAACTACACAATCACAATACCTTAATCAAGAGCAGGAATATATGTATAACAGGATTGACCTTAAATTTGCATCAATAAATCAAGATCCATACCAATGCAAATCTCTATAGCATATCCCCCTTTAAATATAAAGAAACATTTATAAACAATATTTGGGAATTTGGACGTACTTTTATCCAAATTGTTTCCTGCTATTTGGGGGCGCTGTTAATCAGATCTTTCATGGTGTATCCTGTGTGTTAGGTTCATCTCAGCAGTTGGGTGAGTAGTTTTTTATGGTATTCACAGCAGCCTTTCAGGGGATTGTGGTTCTCAAACAATATTAGCCTGGAATGAATGTACAGGTTCTCATCCTCTGTGGAGACAAAGAAGAACCCCTTTTCCAAAGCAACACATCCTTATACTCCAATTGTGAAGTCAAGATATTTTATGTTGTGTGAGTTCCAGGACAGCCTAGGGGTACACAGAGGAACCAAATAAAAAAGTTTTACATAGGAAGTTGAAGGGTTTTGTACTGCATGTTTTTGGTGTGATGAAGACACTGCTAACATGATTTGTATGGCGTGTCGGGTGAGTTATGGGATGGATTTTAGAAATGTAGGGTGAGTGCTTCTCATAACAAAATTGTAAGGAGAGGGAAAGTAGCCAAAGTTTTCAAAGGTATGTGCAAAAAGACAAAAGCATAATGAAATCAACAAGTGCTAAAACAAAGTAAGAGTGCATGACAGCTGAGAGGAGGAGTTCCAGAAGTCGTCAGTCCCTGGGCACTAAAGGGGGAGAGTGCATTTGGCATTCCTTTGCAGGAAAGCTGTTAATACCATTTACATTATTGTCTGTCTCGTGTGTATGTGTGTGCCATACTGCCCATTTGGAGGTCAGAGGACAACTTGTGGGACTTAGTTCTCTCTACTTATGTGAGTCCTAAGAGTGAAATCAGGTCATTAGGCCAGGCTGAAATTGGCTTTTGCTCGCTGAGATATCTTGCTGGCCTGTAAGCACCATTAAAGGACACAATGTTAATAACTTAGTAGATGTTGAAAACTTAAGAATGACTTAATCAGAAAACGTTTGATTTTTAAATGTCTTGAGAGGGTTCTCATGGGAATGTATATCCTAGAAGGGATATTTGTAAGGTGACGTGTGAGAGAAAAGTACTTTTAGGAGGAAGAGTGTCTTCAGGGAAAAAGGAAAATGTAATTGATTTTTACAGATTTAGTTAGGGTTAATAGTTTGTAATTTTGCTCAGCAAAATCCTTTAGTTGGATTAATATAACAAAGGATAACACAGGGAATGTAATAGGTTATTTCAATCCTCCACTTTCCTTGTTCCAACCTGAGTGCTATTGTAACTTGTTATCGTGTGCGTGTATGTTTGTGTTTGTTGGTGTGCACAACACTGTACATGAGGCAGTCAGAGAACAACTTTGTGGAATTGTTTTTCTTTTCTGGCTTTACGTGGTGCCTTAGTTCTTTTCAGTTGCTCTGACACAAACACCATGACCAGGGCCATCTATAATAGAAAGCTTTTTTGGGGGGCCATGATTCCAGATGGTCCAGAGTAAAAGCCGGGTGACAGAAGCAGCTGAAAACTCACATCTGGATCTTCAAGCAGAAGGCAGAGAACACACTGGAAATGGCGGCAGTCTTTTGAAACTCCAGTGCCTGCTCCCAGTGACACACCTTTTCTAATACGGCCATACCTTCCCATCCTTCCCAGACAGTGTTCAAATGAGCCTCTGGGGCCATTCTCATGTAAACCAATGCATTTGGGTTCCAGGAAACTAACTTAGGTTGTCAGACTTGCATTGCTCAACAGTAAGTACCCTTACCCTCTGAGCTATCTTGTTGGCTGCTTGGGTTGTTATTTCATTAGGAGTATTTTAAAATTCTAAAATTAGATTTCTGAAACACTTGTACTGAAGGGCAATTCTTTTTTTTTTTTCAAGACAGGGTTTCTTTGCATAGCCCTGGAACTAGCTCTGTAGACCAGGCTGGCCTTGAATTCACAGAAATCTATCTGCCTGGCGTGTGCCACCACCTGAACCAAGAGCAACGAGGTTTGATTACTTGGATATACAATCCCTATTTGAATTGCTTGCTTTATCCATGTTTGACCTGAGCATTTTGCTTTCAGGTGATATTGTTTTTGTCAATCTGTCACTGGCCCGTAAGGATTTCTGAATAAGTACTAATATCTTCTTTTTGTCTTCTGTGTTAGGCTGTTTCCTTTCACTGCAGTACTAGGGACTGGGACGTGTATGAGATATTTAGCCTGTTCCTGTTTCCTTCCAGAATCACCGCTCACAGTTCCAGTTTAAAATTAGTGTACTCACTTAAAACAAATTTTTGTTTTAGGTTCAAGCTGAAGAAGAAATATTAGAGAAAAATCTTAGTAACTCTGAAAAAGAAAACAAAAGGCTTCAAGAAAAGTGTAATCTGTATAAAAGTGAACTTGAAATTTTGAAAGAGAAATTCAGGTACATTTTTATGGAAAAAATTTTAATATGCAAATGGAATAAAGGGAAACAAGCATTTTTTACTGTAAATATAGAGTTTTTAATGTAATATAGAAGGCTAAGATTCTCTAGGTATAAATCCATCATTTTTTAAAATTGTTTTTATTGAGCTATATATTTTTTTCTGCTCCCCTCCCTTTCTCTCCCCTCCCCTTCTACCCTCTCCTATGGTTCCCATACTCCCAATTTACTCAGGAGATCTTGTCTTTTTCTACTACTTCCTAAGTAGATTAGATCCATTTATCTATCTCTCTCTCAGGGTCCTCCTTGTTGTCTTGGTTCTCTGGGGTTGTGATTTGAAGGCTGCTTTTTTTTTTTTTTTTACTTTATGTCTACAAGCCACTTATGAATGAGTACATATTATATTTGCCTTTTTGGGTCTGGGTTACCTCACTCAATATGAAGTTTTCTAGATCCATCCATTTGCCCACAGATTTCAAGGTGACATTATTTCTTTCCGCTGTGTAGTACTCCATTGTGTAAATGGACCACATTTTCCTCATCCATTCTTCGGTCGAGGGGCATTTAGGTTGTTTCCAGGTTCTGGTTGTGACAAATAATGCTGCTGTGATCATAGTTGAGCACATGTTGTTGTGGTGCTATTGAGCATCCTTTGGGTAGATACCCAAAAGTGGTATTGCTGGGTCTTGAGGAAAGTTGTTTCCTAATTTCCTAAGAAATTGCCATATTGAAATCCAAAGCGGCTGTACCAGTTTGCACTCCTACCAGCAATGGAGGAGTGTTTCCTTACCCTAATCCTCTTTAGCATAAGTTGTCATCAGTGTTTTTGATCTGGGCCATTCTTTCAGGTGTAAGATGGAATCTCAGAGTTGTTTTGATTTGCATTTCTCTGATGACTAAGGATGCTGAGCAATTCCTTAAGTATCTTTCAGCCATTTTAGATTCCTCTGTTGAGAGTTCTCTGTTTAGGTCTGTATTCCATTTTCTTTACTGAATTATTTTATAAACCCATCTTTTTAAATATAATAAGACATGTTAATTCTAACACATTGTAAACGTAGAATAATACAGATCAATACAGAAAATGCTCTTGGAGTGTAATCACATTAGCTAGCTACTAAAGATCTTTCAAGAGGAAGAAAATTATCGAGTGTAATTTTCTTTCTTTTTTTATATAAAAGAAAACACAGAGGCTCAGAGAGTAGCCACTATTTTCCATAGTCAGGAAGGTAGACTAGGGACTGGCTAGGTGTGGTAAAGGCACTTACTGCATAAGCCAGCCGATGTGAATTTGATTGCTGGCACCCAAATGAATGTGGAGGGAGAGACCTGACTCCTCATGGCTGTCTTCTAGCCTGTACGTGAGGGCTGTGGCCTTTCTCTCCCTCCCTTTATCCCTCCCTCCTTCAGACACATTAATTATAATGATCAAGAAATTTTAAATTAAAGATGTTAACTGAATTGGCTGACTCTGATACTGTATACACTAGAATTTTTTAATAACTAATAATTCTGATCAACTTTCAGAAATTTGTAGCAAGGAGGTCACTTGTTTGTTTCCAGCCACTTAACCCTGAAATAATCACACAGAAACTGTATTAATTATGTAACTGCTTGGCCTACTAGCTCTAGCTTCTTATTCACTAACTTACATATTGATTTAACCCATTTTTAGTCATCTGTGCATCGCCATGTTCCAGCATTCTTCTCTGGCAGGGCTACATGGCTTCTCTCTGACTCCGCCCTTCTTTCTTCCAGCATTCAGTTTAGTTTTCCCTGAGAGTAAAAAACCTCTATTCTTTTGCCCTATCAGGCCAAGCCAGTTTTCTTTATTAATTAACCAATCACATTCACAGCATACAAAGGGGAATCCCACATCATCAAGTTAATATCCATTTTCATAACCTTAGACTTTTAAGGTAGGGAGAGCAATTAAAATAATTCTTTTTGTAATTGTATAATTGCAACACATTTTTCTTAAAGTGGGTACATTTAGTATTTTGCCTTGGTAGATGAGATAAAATTACTCGAATAAGTCTTAGGATATGATGTTATCAATTAGAACATATGATTCCAGAAGCGAAATGCTGCTAATTATTCTCTGATAAAATGTTTGATCACTAAAATTTTTGTTTCATATTTTATAAAATAACTTTTAAAAAGATTTTGTCTTTATTTTAAATGTGTGTATATTTGTGACTGCATCCAGGTTGGGGTGGTGTTGTGTTTGTCAATATGATATCTTCAGAGGTTAGAAAAGGGCATTGGATTTCTACAGCTAGAGTTACATGTGGTTGTGAGTCACCTACTATTGGTACTGAGAACTGAACTTGTTTTTTTTTTTTTATAAGAACAACAATACCATTGAGCTATATCTGTATATTTTATAGTATTATAAAATAATTTTTATACTTAGACACTTCTTTCTTGATGCTTCCCCATATACCAGTACTGGAGATGAACTCCATAACCTTGTAGATGTCATGCAAGTAATCTACTACTGACCTCCGTCCCTCATCTAGTAATTAGACTTCTATTTTATTAAATTAATTTTGTTTTTTGACAATTTCATATGTGTGTATATATACATAATATGTCTGATTACTCTCCTCCTCCAGTCTCGCCTCTCCCTCCTACTTGTTTCAGTGCTACCCCCAAGTTCATGTCTTCTTGTCTTGTGTACAACTGAGTTTACCTGTCTCCCTCCAGGTTTGGGACTATCTGACGGAGCTTGGTGTTCTCCCCAGTGGGTATACAGATGAGAACAGTGACCCCTCTTTTCACACTCGTCAGGGAAGGGCATAGCCTGAGTGTCCCCTAACAGACCCAGTCTTCACCTGTGTGTGTAGGCCATGCACATGCTGAGTCCGTGACCGCAGGGATGTTTCGGTGCAGCAGTGTTTTGAAGCCCGTTGTGTTTTTTCTATTTCACATAATGTTGGCTATGAGTTTGTCATATTTAGCCTTTATTATGTTGAGCTGTGTTTCTCTATACTTTTCTCTCCAGGAATTTTAGTATGAAGAGATGTGGATTTCGTCAGAGATGTTTTTAATATCTGTCGAGATGATCGTGTGATTTCTGTCTCTATGTCCATTTGTATGACTTATTATATTTGCATAAATTAAACTCCCTCTGCATGTCTGGAATAAAGCCACTAATCATCTCTAATTTTATTAATTTGAATCTTCCCTTTCTTTTGGTTAATTTGTCTTACAGTTTTCCAATCTTTTTGTCTTTTTCTTTTATTTTCACTATGTGCGTGCATTCTCTTAAGTGTGAGCACAGACACATGTTGTGGCCCACAGAAATCAGGAGATCATATTGGATCCCCTGGAGCTGGAGTCATAGCCGTTGTGAGCCACCTTAAGTGGGTGCTGGGATCTGAACTCCATTCCCCATGTTAGGAGCGGCAAATACTTTGAATTGCAAAGCTGTCTCCCCAGCCTTTGTTTATCCTTTCAAAGAACCAACTCTTGGATTTTGTTTCCATTTTATTACTTTTTACCTCCTCTCTCTCTCTCTCTCTCTCTCTCTCTCTCTCTCTCTCTCTCTCTCTCTCTCACACACACACACACACACACACACACACACACACGAGTGCTGGGATTAAAGGCGTGTGCCACCACACCCAGGTATATTTGCCAGGTTTTAATTATTTTTCCTAATTTTTTTTTTTAAGTTTGGTTTGTTTTTTCAGACTGTCTTTGTTGTTGTTTGGTTTTTTGTTTTTCAACACAGGGTCTTTTCTCTCTGTGTAGCCCTGGTTATATTTACTGAAACTCACTTTGTAGATCAGGCTATTCTTAGATCTGCCTGCTTCTGCTTCCTGAGTGTGGGGATTAAAGGCATGCATCACAATGCCCAGCATAAATATTTTTCTTTGTAATCTGTCCTCAGGAAATTCAGCCAAGAGACATACAATTTAATCAGAAGTTTACTTAGGAAAGCAAAGTAAAACATGCACACCAAAGAGAGATAGGAATGGGTTGTGCTGAGGGAGTGGGACAACAGCCCTTGGTTTTCTGTTTGGATATTTACAAATATTTATGAAGGGAATGGCATTCTCATGGGGGTATGTTAGCGTTTCCCTGCTCCCAGATCATGGTGAACCAGATCTTCTTCAGTTCTGTTGAAAGTCTACAAAGATGAGAGGGCTGGTGTCCAAACAGTAATGTAAATGTTGTAATGATATCAGATCCTTTGAGTCCATGGCGTTTGTTGTATGCTTGTGTGGCAGGAAAGTGCCCTAATCCCTCAGTTTCTCCTCTTGTGGGAAGAATATATCTCCAGTTTTAAGGAAGTTTAACTGTAACAAGGCATGCTTACATTCACGACACAGCTCCCAACAGTTCCCTGCTGTCCTCAGTTCTGTAAGCATCTGTTTCTCTTTTCTTTTGTAGCCTGGGCTGGCCTGCATGCATGGTATAGCACAGGCTGGCCTCAAACTTGGAGCAGTTCTTTTGCCTTCACCTCTTAAGTACTTGTAATACATGTGAGCACCCATGCCTAGTCCTTGTGCCCTTGGGATAGATGTGACAAATCTTCAGCATAGTGTTGTGTCCAGTGTACAGCATTTTGTTGAGAATATTTGCTATTTTCATATAGAATATTGGCCTCTACTTTTCCCTTTTTTTTCTTGTGTCCTTGCTTTAAAGTAAGAGCATGTAAATGTGACTATTGAAAATGTATGCTCATTTTATTTTAAGTTTAATGCTGTTTTCTTTATAGGCAGTTAAAAGAAGAGAATAACAATGGAAAAGAAAAATTAAGAATTATGGCAATGAAAAATTCAGAAGTCATGTCACAGTTAACTGAATCTAGGCAAAGTATCCTGAAGCTAGAGAGTGAGTTAGAAGACAAAGATGAAGTATTACGAGAAAAATTTTCTTTAATAAATGAAAACCGAGAATTGAAGGTTCGTGTTGCAGCACAGAATGAACGACTGGATTTGTGTCAGCAGGAAATAGATAGTTCAAGGTTGGAGCTGAGGAGCTTAGAAAAACTGATGTCCCAGGTGCCGGTAAGTGCGTGTCAAGAGAAGTGCAGTGCGCTTGACTGCCGTGGAAGAGGAAGCCGCTGGGGTACAGAGCATCCTTGTGGCTGCTCTGCTGCCTTACGTTCTTCTCCAGCCAGTTGTTTCCCTTCCTACTCCTTTACCATTTCTTAGTCTCTGAGATGCCATATAGAAGAACTGCACAGAACTTTAAAAGATTTTTGTTGAAGTATTATTTATATATTGAAAATCCATTCCTTTAAGGTATGCTATTAAGTGAGCTATTAAGTGAGTTATAGTAGTTACAACCTTGTGACAGTCACCACACGCCACCCTGGAGGATCGCTGGTGCCCACAGGTAGTACACCCACGTCGGGAAACCAACTATAGTTTCATTTCTATAGATTTGTCGATTCTTGACATTTCATATGAGTACAGTTATAACAGCATGTTGTTGTTTTCTTTATTTTTCATTTCTTGAGGGTCATTCACATTGAGATATTAGTATTTCATTTCTTTTTTGTGTTGAATAGTATCTTAGTTAGGGCTCCTATTGCTGTGAATAGATACTATGACTGTGGCAACCCTTATAAAGAAAAACATTTAATTGAAGTGGGGTCTTACAAGTTTCAAAGCTTTAGTCCATCATCATGGTGGGGAGCATGGTGGCTTGGTACATGTTGGTATGCAGGCAACAAAGGACCCTGAGACACTGGGCGGTGTCTTGAGCGTGTATGCGACCTCAGTGCCCACCTCCACAGTGACACCCTTCCTCCAACAAAGCCACACCTAATAGTGCTACTCCTTTTGTGATTATTTTCTTTCAAACCACCACAAAAGTGTTCAGTTGTATCCATATACTATATCTTATTTAAGTACCAATTGGTGATCATTTGGGCTATTTTTGCTTTTAGTCTGTATTAATAGTGCTTATGTGAATATTGGCATAGAAGTTTTTTTGATGACATGTTTCAGTTTTTCTTGGATAGATACCTAAGAGTAAAATTTCTGGGAAATTCATATCAAAATGTTTCCTAAAATTCCTACACAGTTAGAACTCTTGTAGTACTGATTCTTGTTTCTCTTCACCTTTGTTGACATTTGTTGTCTCTCTATGTCCATCTTAGTCTGAGAACTAGTGTTTCACTATGGTTTTCATTTTTATTTTCGGATGGCTAATGTTCAGAAACTTTATATATACTTATTAGACTAACATGGAATTAAAATATTGATGTATGCCAATGAGATTAAAAAGGCGAATGTCCAGCCGGGCGGTGGTGGCGCACGCCTTTAATCCCAGCACTCGGGAGGCAGAGGCAGGCGGATCTCTGTGAGTTCGAGACCAGCCTGGTCTACAAGAGCTAGTTCCAGGACAGGCTCCAAAGCCACAGAGAAACCCTGTCTCGAAAAACCAAAAAAAAAAAAAAAAAAAAAAAAAAAAGGCGAATGTCCATGTGCCAGAAGTTTGACAGGATAGGTATGAAGTAAAGGTAAGAGTGAGAACACTACACAAGTGGGCCACAGCTGGCTCACTTGAGATGGACGTGGGCTGCATGGCGCGTTCTCCCCAGTGCAGTGTCGTCAGTCTAAGACTGAGAGGCTGCAGTAACTTGGAGATCATCAGATTTGATAAGGTCATTTCACTATTCAAAACTGTGGCTGCACAGAAATAGTAACCTAATGAGCAATTAGCAGGAGCAGGGTCTAAGCACCCTGCCTTTGCTTTATCTGCTTAGACGTTATTTACCAAGATGTTAGTTTACAATTTGTTGCCTTTTAAGAGTGAAACATAATTTGCAGATATATACTCATTTTAATATACTCATTTTAATATACTCATTTTAATATACTCATTTTTATATACTCATTTTAACATACTCATTTTAATATACTCATTTTTATATACTCATTTGTGCCGGGTGGTGGCGCACGCCTTTAATCCCAGCACTCGGGAGGCAGAGGCAGGCGGATCTCTGAGTTCGAGGCCAGCCTGGTCTACAAGAGCTAGTTCCAGGACAGGCTCTAGAAACTACAGGGAAACCCTGTCTCGAAAAACCAAAAAAAAAAAAAGTAAAAAGAAATTTGTATTTGTGCTCAGTGTCAAGAGTGATATCACATGATTTTAAAGGTGGCTATAATATATGTTTAGTCCTTTGTTTCATAAAGTGCTGTCTGACTTGGAAATATGGAGTTTTTTTTCATTTCTAGATAACTTGATTTGGTTATAGCTTGAAGCTTTTAGTCATTGAGTGCTTTGCTCTTTGTCATAACTACGTTTTAAGATCCTGTATTAGTTTGAAATTCTTGTATATCTTTCCTATCCATTTTTCAAATGTTGCTACATATAGATGCATCTAGAAAAACTTTGCTTTGTGAGTTTTTGAAAAAAACTATATGTAAATACTGTAATTCGTTTTAATTAAGTATTAGGTTTTGAAATATATTCATATTGACTTGCACAACTCAAACATGCTTATACATTCTACTGATAGATGCCAGATTGTTTCCATGTTTTTTAACCTGAGAATTCTAAGAAAACAGTTGTATCTTATATAAGTTTATAAACGTTTGTTTTTACACTTGCAGTTAAAAAGAGAAGTAGTTGGCTTTAAGTCATCTCTTTCTAAGCACCAGACGAATACTTTTTCTAACAAGGAGGACAATTGCCTTGGCTGCTGTGAGGCAAATAAATTGATGATTTCGGAATTGAGGTATGCTTTTCAGTTTTGAAAGTTACAGTAAATAGAATGTTTTGTTAATCTTTAATTTAAGATGGTTAGTTGAGTAGTTTAAAAATCATAGGAAATTCCAGAGAATCTTATAAAAATGTAGACTTCCCAAGTTAAAATTGATTCTTAATATTATCTATATTGTAAATGTTTATATTCTTACATAGTCATAAATATGTATACTAATGTTTATATTTGCTTAGCATCATTTAAAAAAATCTGTTCTTTAGGGCTAGAAAGAGCTCGCTTAGTGAGTGAGAGCATGTACCGCTGTTACAGAGAATGTTGAGAGTCCCAGGATTCATGTCAGGCTGCTAACAACAACTTGGAGTTCTGGCTCTAGGGTATCTAATATCTCTGACTCCGCCAGCACCTGCATTCATGTTTACATACCTTATTTTATAAGACATACATACACATAATTAAAAATGGAATAAATCTTACCAGGTGGTAGTGATACACGCCTTTAATCCCAACACTTGGGAGGCAGAGGCAGGCGGATCTCTGTGAGCGAGTTCCAGGACAAGCTCCAAAGCTACACAGAGAAACCCTATCTTTAAAAACCTTTATGTAGGTGTGTAAATATATATTTATACATATATATGTATATAATCTAAAAAGATTTCTATCCTTATTAAGATAGAGTAATTGGTCAAAGGATACATTTGTTTGGTTACCTTAATAGTTGTAGGAATTCCAAAGAATTAATAAAGAATTATGTTTAAAAAAAGAGTTGTAGTGATCTTTCCTAGAACTGTGTCACAATTAATTTATCCATCCTCTCTGATAGTTACCAAGTTTTTAATTTTTGTTCCATTATTAACAGAGCTTATAGATTGTAGAGTATTTATATTTTTATTTTTTTTTAAATCATGTTTGAAAAGTGGCTGAAGTAGCTTGCAGTCCAAATAGTAGTTTGTTAGGAAAATCCATTTCCTAACTAGGTGTATGCATGCTTTTGATTCCAGCACTTAGCAGGCAGAAGCTGGTGGGTTTCTAAGTTTGAGGCCAGTCTGGTCTACATAGTAAGTTTCAGGACAGCCAGAGCTATGTGGAGAGATCTTGTTTCAAAAAAGAAAAACAAAAATACCAAATGAAGAATTTGTGTGTCTTGCATAAGAGTTGACTGTTATCAGATTTTTAAAGTTTTTACTCATTTCATTATTTTATTACACACGCACACACACACGCACACACACATACACGCACACACTCATACACGCATACACGCTCACACACGCTCACACACATACGCACACACACGCACAGACACATATACATGCATACACGCTCACACATGCATGCACACACGCACATGCGCACACGCACGCACACGCTCACACGCACATGCTCACCATAGAGTTAAACCCCACCTCCAGGAGTCTTTTCTCTCTTACTGTAGGATCCAGGGACCAAATTCAGGTCCTCAAGCTTCTGAGACAAACACTTTCCTCACTGAACCATCTTGTTGACCCAGTATTTACAATTTTAAAGGTGAAAAATATTACTTTAAAAATAGAATCTTAGTAATTTCTGGCTTCTTTTCTTTTGTGCTAGGATTAAGCTTGCAATAAAAGAGGCTGAAATTCAGAAACTTCATGCAAACCTAACTGTGAATCAGTTGTCTCAGAAGTGTGCTTCTTGTGATGGTGTTCAAGAAGGTGGCAAAGTAAACACTTTAGAAACAGAGCCTGTTAAACTAGGTGATAGTCAAATTGGTGAGTATTTTATATTGAATTACTTTAATAAATGATAATCAGTTTTTGTTGATAGTGTCCTAAAGGAACAGATTATTGATAGCATTTAAAAAAGTACGCTTAGTCTCCTATTAATACTTATGGTTTGAAAAGACAGCAAGAATTATTGTATAATTGTTAGCCTATGCATTATTTTAAAATTATATTGCTGAAGAGCTGGAGAGATAGCTCAGCCGTTAAGAGCATTGCCTGTTCTTCCAAAGGTCCTGAGTTCAATTCACAGCAACCACATGGTGGCTCACAACCATCTGTAATGAGGTCTGGTGCCCTCTTCTGGTCTGCAGACATACACACAGACAGAATATTGTATACATAATAAATAAATAAATATTTTAAAAAATTATATTGCTGAAATAAAATTTTATCCAATAATATGTACCTGTTTCAAATAGTCAGGTTGCCAGTCATGGAGGAACACCCCTTTAATCCCAGCCATTTGTAGAGGTAGAGGCAGGTGTGTTATTTTTACTTTGACGCAGTGACTCTGCCTTAATCTACTGCTATCTCAGTCAGCAGTTGCAACTCTGCAGTTCTGGCAGGCCGCAGCCTGGCTGCTCAGGCTGCACCTGGTGAGAATTCTGCTCCCACAGGCACCGGCCCTGTTTCTGCCAATAAATGTCGCTTTAAATCTCAATCATTCTAATTGTGAATAAGATTCAAGAATCATAGGCTGGGGAGAAAACCTGAGAACTCAGAGAGGCTGACTAGCAACGACCTAACCTTCTCTCCTTGCTGCTGGTGTCTACCAGAGCATAATTCTCACAGGCTGTGGCCTGAGCAAAATGACAGGAATCAGCAACCACTGGTCATTAATATCGTCTTGATATAAATGGACTCAGTTCACCTATAAAAAGACACAGGCTAACAGATTAGATATGAAAACAGAATCCATCCTTCTGCTGCATACTAGAAACATCTCAACCTCAAAGACAGACATTATCTGTAGCACGATTAATAAAAACCCAGAGATAGATATTGGGGTTCAACCTAAAGGTCAGAAACTCAAAATAGCCAGCCACTGGCTCATACCTCTATCTCAGTCTGAAGTGGCGATCCTGCCTCCAGGAGTCTCAGAATGAGACTGTGACTGAGAGCTGTCTCCTCTCATCTTATCTTCCTCTCTAGGGCTTGGTTGGATTAAGGCGTGCACCACTACTGCCCGGTTTCTGTGGCAACTAGTGTGGCTACTAGTGTGTTTAAAGGTGTGTGTCACCACTACCTGGTCTGTAAGGCTGGCCAGTGAAGCTGTTTTACTCTCTGATCTTCAGGCAAGCCTTATTTATTAAAATACAAGTGAAGTATCACTACAAAATATCTTGGGGTAACTAACCAAACAAGTGAAAGACCTGTATGTCAAGAACTTTAAGACTTTGAAGAATAAAATTAAAGAAGATATCAAAAAATTAAAAGACCTTCCATGCTCATGGATAGATATAATTAACATAGTATAAATGACAATTTACAAGTTCAATACAATGCCCATCAAAATCCTAACACAATTCTTCATAGATCTTGGAAGAACAATACTGAATTTCATATGGAAAAACAAAACACCCAGGATAGCCAAAACAACTCTGTACAATAAAGGAATATCTGGAGGCATCACCATCTTTTCAAGTTCTATTATAGAGCTACAGTAATGAAAAAAAAAGCTTAGTATTGGCATAAAAACAGATAGGTGGACCAATGAAATTGAAGACCCTAATATTAATTTATATACCTATGAACACCTGATTTTTGACAAAGAAGCTAAAATTTTGAAATGAAAAAAAAATCTTCAACAAATGGTGCTGGCATATCTGGATGTTGACCTGTAGAAGAATGCAAATGGATCCATGTCTGTCCCCATGCACAAAACTCAAGTCCACATGGATCAAAGACCTCAACGTAAATCCAACCACACTGATCCTCATAGAGGAGAAAGTGGGAAGTACTCTTGAATGCATTGGCACCTGAAAATACTTCCTAAATATAACAGCAGTAGCATACTTCAATCAACAATTAATAAATGGAACTGCCTGAAACTGAGAAGCTTCTGTAAAGCAAAGGACACTGTCAACAAGACAAAACAACAGCCTACAGAATGGGAAAATCTTCACCAACTCTATATCTGACAGACGGCTGATCTCCAAAATATACAAAGAATTCAAGAAACTGGACATCAAACTACCAATTAAAAATGGGGTACTGATCTAAACAGAATTCTCAACAGGAGAATCTGAAGTGACCAAAAGACACTGAAGGAAATGCTCAATATCCTTAGCCATCAGAGAAATGCAAATCAGAACAACCTGAAGACACTACCCTACACTAATCAGAATGGCTAAGATGAAAACCAGTGGAGAGGATGTGGAGTCAGGGGACACTCCTCTACTGCTGGTGGGAGTGCAAACTTGTACAGGCAGTTTGGAAATCAGTATAGTGGTTTCTTAGAAAATTGGAATCAATCTACCTCAAGACCCAGCAATACCACTATTGGGCATATACTCAATGAATGTATACTTGTACTACAAGACATTTGTTCAACTATGTTCATAGCAGCAATATTTGTAATAACCAGAAACTGGAAACAACCTTATGTCCCTCAACTGAAGAACGGATAAAGAAAATGTGGTACATTTACACAATGGTGTACTACTCAGTGGTTAGAAAACAATGACATTCTGAAATTTGTAGGCAAATGGACAGAACTACAAAAATCATCCTGAGTGAGGTAACCCAAACCCAGAAAGACAAATGAAGTATGTACTCACACATAAGTGGATATCATACATAAAATAAAGGATGACCAGCCTACAGTCCACAACCCCATAGAAGCTAGAACCCTCATCCAGAAACAGATGGAAGCAGATGCAGAGATTCACAGCTAACCACTGGGCCAAGCTCCTGGAGTACAATCAAAAGAAGAACAATAATATGAACAACAATAATAAGCTTGTTTGTCCTGGCCACCCAGAACTGAAATAATCACACAGAATTATTTAAATCAGCGCTTGACCCATTAGCTTAGCTTTTTATTTAACTCCTATATCTTAGTTTAACCCATCTCCATTAATCTGTGCATCACCACAAGGTTGTGGCCTACCAGCAAGGTTTTAGCATGTCTGTCTCCAGCAGTGGCTCCATGGCTTGTTTCTGACTCTGCCCTTCTTCCTCCCAGCATTTAGTCTAGTCTTCCACACCTAGCTCTGCTATGCCCCACCCTGATCTGTTATAGGATCAAAGCAGTTATTTATTCATTAGTGGTAATCACAGCATACAGAGAGAAATCAATGCACAAAGTGGTCAAGACCATGATGGTGAAACCCACCATAAAATTAGCTGACCCTGAAATAGTGAGAGGTCACTGACTTTGGGCTGACAACTGGGGACCTGCATAGGACAGAACTAGGTTCACCCTCTGAATGTAGGTGACGATCATGTGGCTTGGGCAGTATGTGGGCTACTGCCAGTGGGACCAGGATCTAACCCTAATGCATGAACTGACCCATTCTCTAAGGAGAGATACCTTGCTCAGCCTAGGTGCCGGGTGTGGAAGGTGTGGGGGAGCCTTGGTCCTGCCTCAACTAGGTCATGAAACAGACTTAGTTTTCTTCCCAAGGGAGGCCTTACCCTCTTCTGAGGAACAGGTGGGGGTGCTGTAGAGTGGGGGCAAAGTTGGGGGAGTTGGAAGGGGGGACTGGGATTGGTATGTTTTTAAAAAAAGAAATAGTTTTTCCATTTCTGTGAACAATATCATTGGAATTTTGATGGGTATTTCAAATTGGATCTCTAGTTTGTTTTGAGTTCTGTGGCCATTCCCACAACTAATTTTGCCAATCTGTGAACACAGGAGATTTTTCCAACTAATACTGTGGTCTTTAGGTTCTTTCTACATTCTCTTTTTTTTTTTTATTGTAGAGGTCTTTTGTAGCAAGACCTTTTCTGTCTCATCAGTCAGCTCCCAAGTAATGACACAGAGACTTCTTAATAATTAAGAATGTTTGGTCTATAGCTTAGGCTTGTTCCTAGCTAGCTCTTATAACATTAACCCATTCATGTTAATCTGCATTCTATTCTGTGGCATTGCCTTTCTTCTGTCTCCTCTCCATGTCCTCTAGTGTCTCTCCTGCACATAGGTTTATCTCTTCCTTCTTTCTCTCTGCCCAGAAGTCCTGCTTAACCTCTTCCTGCCTAGCTGTTGTCTATTTAACTCTTTATTAAACCAATCAGAAGGTGCCTTGGCAAAGACACGTCTTTACAGTGTACAAAAAGATTATTAGACAACAGCCTTTTGCCACCTTAGGTTATTTCTAAATACTTTAAATATTAGGTCATATTGTTTCCAAATTGGGATTTCCCCCTCCCTTCTTTCTTATATTATTGCTCTAGCTAACACTTTAAGAACTATTTTAAGTAAGAGACAAGACAGTGAACCTCCTTATCTTGTTCAAGGTTTTGAAGGAAATATTCTTCATTTTCTCCCATTTAGTATAATGTTGGTCAAAGGTTTTGTTGTATAAAGCTTTTATTATGCTGACTTATCTTCCTTCTATGCCTAGTTTCTTCAGGTTGTTTTATTTATTTATTTATTTATTTATTGGTTTTTTGAGGCAGTGTTTCTCTATAACTTTGGGGCCTGTCATGGAACTAGCTTTTGGGTGTAAAGGCATGTGCCACTGCTGCCCAGCTCAGGTTGTTTTATTGTGATAGAATAGTGAACTTTGTTGAAGGCTTTTTGTGCATCAATTGAGTTTTTGTCCTTACAAGTCTTTTTATGTGCTGTATTACAGCTACTAAGTTGCATATTCTTTAATTATTTAAATAATAAAATAAACTTTATTATTAAATCTTTCAAGTAATTAAGTCAGTTTTTGACAGAACTTTTATTTAGAGCAATTTTTCTTTTGTGTTAAATTTCAGAAATGTGAAGGAGAGAAATCATCATACTATGAACAAGCAGTATGAAAGAGAGAAAGAAAGACTTGCTACCGGAATAGAAGAGCTGCGTGCTAAGCTAATACAAGTAGAAGCTGAGAATTCTGATTTGAAGGTTAACATGGCACACAGAACTAGGCAATTTCAGCTAATTCAAGAGGAATTGCTAGAGAAAGCTTCAAATGCTAGCAAACTGGAAAGTGAAGTAAGTTTGGATTTATCCGATATAAGTGCTAAACTTTGAGGTAGAAAAATAGTATTGCTATCGTTTTTGTAAATATTGAAGTCTAGATTTATAGGACTTTGGAAAATGGTACCATATCTTTTAAAACCATGATGAAAATGTATGTTTAGTTTATATTGAAAGTAGGAAGATACTGCCTAGTAGCTAAACGTTCTCAAATTTGATGGAACTAATAAAATATGTTAATGTAAGATAGTACACGTGTGATTGGAAGACAAGGAGTGGTATAGAGAATCTCAAATTTCAGCACCTACTGGAATGCTGTGAGCATGGAGATTTCTGAGCTTCTAGCTGTAGACTGATATTTCTTTGGGTCTCCAGCTCACAAAAGAACAACACAAAGCTGGGGCGGTGGTGGTGCATATCTTTAATCTCAGCACTCGGGAGGCAGAGGCAGGTGGATCTCTTTGTGTTCGAGACCAGCCTGGTCTACAAGAGCTAGTTCCAGGACAGGCTCCAAAGCTACAGAGAAACCCTGTCTCATAAAACAAAAACAAACAAACAAACAAGCAAAAACAAATAAACTAACAAAAAAGAACAACATGGAGACTTATTATTGTTTATAAAAGGTCAGCCTATAGCATAGGGTTGGTCCACTAGCTCTTTTAACTTAATTTAACCCACTTGTATTCATCTACATGCTACCATGTGTCTTGTGGCTTTTACCTTCCTTCCTATATGTCTTCTTCCCCTGTGTCTTGCTGGCAACTCTGCCATTCTTCTAGAGCTTTCTCTGTCCAGAATTTCAGCCATACCTCCTGCCTACCTATTGGCTGCTTAGTATTTACTAAACCAGTCCCAGTGGCATATCTTTTTAAAAAATATTTATTTATTATGTATACAATATTCTGTCTGTGTGTATGCCTGCAGGCCAGAAGAGGGCACCAGACCACATTACAGATGGTTGTGAGCCACCTTGTGGTTGCTGGGAATTGAACTCAGGACCTTTGGAAGAGCAGGCAAAGCTCTTAACCTCTGAACCATCTCTCCAGCCCCCAGTGGCATATCTTTACGTACTGTAATAGAATCTATCAATTGTAACTCAGCAGGTGTAACTCAGGAATCTAACTTTAAAATGTTACATGTGAATCTAATACTGTGAGTTATATTCTGAAAGGTAACTATGCATGTTTTTCAATTAGGTAATCTTTTAAAAGAAATTATATATTTATCTCATTAATTTCTGTATGATATATTTCTTCTGCCTTACAACTTCTAAAAAGTTTCCCAGTGCAAATCTATCAGTAAATAGGTTTGTCTGAGAAAACTTTCTTCTTCATATTCTGAAAGTTTTTTATTCATAGATTAGAGAATGTCCCATAATCCCCTTAAATCTTTAAATTGAAATATTTTTTCTTAAAATACATCCTGATCATACTTTTCCTTTCTTCCAAATTCCTCCCAGATCCTACTAAACTCTGCCATTTCTTTCTTTCTTTCATATTAGGAAAAAAAACCAGGCAAACAAAAGGAAAAACACCCACACTCTCCCCTAAGTCACACTAGAAACATATACTTACTAAGATTCAAAACAAAAAATAATAATTTTAAAAAAAACCCTCATCTTTGTGTTCCCGTTTACTGCATGAAGAAGCTTCTCTGGTAACAGATGAATGAGACTGACTAGTGGGTATATCAGAATGTCTTTAGGAGTCATTTTATTGATCTGTTCATTTAGCAGAACCAGTAGTATTTGGATGGTGCAAGTTGCCGGCAGTGGGCAGCAGGAGCAGCCAGTCCTAGGCAGGGACTATGCACAAGACCATGCAGCAGGTCTCCAAAAGTGGCTGATCCCCAGCCAGCCATGTGGGCGGTGGGTGGGAGACACACAGATAGGCACACCATACCAAGTGGAGTTGGATATTTATTTAGTGGTTATGGAAGGGAAGGGAGAAGGGCAGAGAGAGAGAGACAGAGACAGACAGAGAGAGAGGGGGGGAGAGAGAGAAGGGGAAAGGGGAGAAGTGGGGAGAGGCAGAAGCTGCTTTTCCTAGAGGAAGACTAACAATGTCAAACATTTAAGTAATTCTCAGCCATTTGTGTTTTATCTTTTGAGAACTCTGCTTAGTTCTGTACTCCATTTCTAACGAGTTATTTGTTTTCTTGATATCCAGGTTTTTAGTTCTTTATATATCTTAGATTTTATCCCCCATTGGACATGTAGTTAATAAAGACCTTTCCCCATTCTGTATGCAGCTGCCTTGCCCCAGTAATGTATTCTTTGTCATGTAGAAGCTTTTCAGTTTCATAGGTTCCGTTAATCAGTTGTTGGTCTTAGTTCCTGTGCTATAAGTGTTCTGTTCGGAAGTCTTTTCCTATGCCAACGAATCAAGCCTATTCCCCACTTTATATCCTATCAAATATAGGGGATCTGGTCTTAGGTTAAGGTCCTTGCTCCATTTGGGGTTGAGTTTTGTACAGGTGTCCTGACCAGCGGGACACAAATAGAACCGAATTTGCCCTTGAGGCGAAGGGCAAGAGACACAAGAAATGGACAGCAAGTCTGAATTCTGATCAAGCTGCAAACTTTATTTTTTCCACAGGAGCATTTTATAGCAAAAGGGCAGGAGGAGGGCAGGATGCTGGAATGTCAGGTCTGGAGGCATCTCTCACTGAGGGAAAGAGATAAAGGGGATACTAAGGGTCTTAATTTCTTTCTTCAATGTCTTAATGCTTTTATTACTAAAGTCTTTCACTTGTTTGGTTATTCTAAACTTCTTTCTGTGTGTCTAATTTTTGAAGATATTGTGAAAGTACTTTGCTGAAAGTACTTGCTACCTGTGGAGTATTGCAGGAGGCTGCTTGTTTGTTCTCGGCTGCCCAGTACCAGAATAATCACTGTAGCTTACTGGAAAGGTTCCAGCTTGGTGGCGGCTCCATGGCATCTCCAAACTCCGCCTTCCTTCTCCCAGCATTCAGTTTAGTTTCCCTGCCTAGCTCTCCTCTGCCCTATCACAGGCCAAGACAGTTTCTTTATTAACCAATGGTATTCACAGAGGGGAACCCCACATCCGTAGAGTTTAGTGGAATTTTTAGGGTCTTTTTGTTTGCTTGTTTGTTTTTGTTTTTGTTTTTGTTTTTCAAGGCAGAGCTTCTCTGTGTAGCTCTGGCTGTCCTGGAACTTACTTTGTAGACCAGGAGGGCCTCTCACAGAGATCTTCTTTCCTCTGTCTCCTTGAATGCTGGGTGAGGTGGAATTCCCCTCTGTATACCATTGGTTAATAAAGAAACGGTTTTGGACCTGTGCAGGGAATAGTGGTAGGCGGGGAAAACTAAACTGATTGCTGGGAGAAAGAAAGAAGAGTTAGTGAGAAGCCATAGAACCTCCACCAGAGACAAACATGCTGAAATTTTGCTGGTAAGCCACGACCTTGTAGTTATGCACAGATTAATGGAGATGGGTTAAACTAAGATGTAAGAGTTAGCCAGAAATATGGTTAAGCTATTGGTCAAACAGTATTGGCAAATAGTATAGTTGCTGTGGATTATTTCTGGAGTCTGGACATCCGAAAAAACAAGCAAGCGGCCCTTCACAACAGCTGGGATTAAAGGCATGTGATATCACAGGCCTGGCTTTCCTCCATCTTTTGATTTACTGTTCTGGGGTTATTTATTCCTTGTGTTTTCTTGGGTGTGCTAAATCTTGAGACTGAAATTTTCCATCTAGTTCCATCTGTATAGCTAGATTGGTAGATGGATACTGCTTAAATTAGGTTTTATTATCAATGATTTTTTTTCTCTGTATGATTGATTATTTTGATGGCTATAGTAATTTGGGTTATGAGCGTGTTATGGAAGTACTCTACTGCTGAGTTGTATCACCAGCCTAGTTCTAGTCCTTAAGTATATGCATTAAGAGATTATTTGCTGGCATTGGTGGCACACGTCTTTAATTCCAGCACTCAGGAAACAGAAACAGGTGAATCTCTGTGTGTTCAAGGCCAGCCTGGTCTACAGAGCTTTTCAAAACTGCTTACACAGAGAAAACTTTCTGTTTTGAAAAAACAACCAAAAAATTTAAAAAGTTTTCAATGTATTTTTTATCTATTACCATAAATTTCTCCAGTTTATTAGCTATAGTGTATTTTAGTTTGGAATGATGAATAGGTATTTGATTTTAAAATGTATGTCATTTCTTTTAAAGCTGCATTGGTTTTTTTTTTTTTTTTCAGATGACAAAGAAATGTTCTCAACTTTTAACTCTAGAAAAACAGCTGGAGAAAAAATTATTGCATATTCTTCTATTGCTGCTAAAAATGCAGAACTTGAACAGGAGCTCATGGTAAAAATCTGCCATTTTATTTGCTTTTTAATTGTTAGTTTTTTTAATCTATTATGTAGTATTTTTTTTTTTTTTTTTGGTTTTTCGAGACAGGGTTTCCCTGTAGTTTCTAGAGGCCTGTCCTGGAACTAGCTCTTGTAGACCAGGCTGGCCTCGAGCACAGAGATCCGCCTGCCTCTGCCTCCGCGAGTGTGGGATTAAAGGCGGTGCGCCACCAGACCCTTACGACCGGCTTCTATATGTAGTGTTGTAGCAGCAAGGAACCACTTGTTCGTCCTGGGCCACGCTTGACGACGGAGATACAAAAGCACACAGAAACTGTATTTATTCAAACACTGTTTGGCCCATTAGCTCTAGCTTCTTATTGGCTAACTCTTACATCTTAATTTAACTCATTTCTACTAATTTGTATATTTCCACATGGCAGTGGCTTACCAGCAAAGATTCAGCATGTCTGTCTCTGGCGGCTCCATGACTTCTCTGACTCCCACCTTTCTTTCTCCCAGCATTCAGTTCTGTCTTCCCCACCTACCTAAGTTCTGCCCTATTAACAGGCCAAGGCAGTTTCTTTATTCAGTAACCAAGAAAGCAACACAGATGGGAGGACCTCCCACACCATAGTGACCTTGAGGTTCTTTGTTGGTTTCTAATTGCGATTCTGATTTAAAGAGGATAGTACAGCGGTGATGTCACCCACTGTTATTCTGTCAGAACTTATCTACCCTTTTATTCCTTTTAGTGCTTGTAATTGCAGCCAGACATTTAGTGTTTGTATATTTACAATTGTCACGTCTTTGTGTATACAGGCGTACTTATCCGTGTGTGCATATGTAGAGTCCAGATATCAACATTGGGTATCTTTTTTTGTTTGTTTTGAGACATGATCTCACTATGTAACCCTAGTTGTCCTTGAACTCATGGAGATCACACCCTTAGAGTTGGGATTGAAGGCATCTGCCACCTGACCAGGCAAATACTGGGTATCTTCCTTTTCATGTGAAGTCAGAGAACAGTTTATGAGACAGTTTCCTCTTCTTGCCATGTGGATCTCAGGGATCTAATTCAGGTCTTCAGGCTTTGTATCAAGTATCTTTACCCCTTGGATCATCTTACTGGATTGTCTTTGCTTTGTATTTTTGAAATACTGGCTAGAATATGTTGTAGAGAGTCTTTTCTTTGGACATTTGTGTTTATGGTTCTAAAAGACTCTTGGATTTGAGTGTTTAGCATTTTAAAATTTGTTTACGTTTTCTGAAGTAGCTTCAGGGAATAGATGTTTTTATTAGTGGCTAGTTTTTACTTTTATTTCCTTCTCCTACCCAATGCATTCTTAGGCTTGGTATTCCTCGTAGTATCCCAGGTTTCTGGAAGTTATGGCTGTGCTGCTAGTACTGCTTACCTTTCTTCTTCCTTCTTCCTTCTTCTCCTCCTTCCTTCTTCCTTTCTTCCTTTTTCTCCTTCTTTTCTTCTTCTTCCTCGTCCTGCTGCTTCCTCCTCCCCATCCCTGTGTGAAAGTAATATTGCCTTCAATTTGATCTTCATCCCCTAATATCTCTCTTGTAGTGATAATTTATGTTTTATAACAAATAAAGCTTGCCTTAGGATCAGAGTGCAGAGGCTAAACCAATAGAGGCCAGGCAGTGGTGGCACATACCTTTATCCCAGGACTCAGGAGACAGAGGCAAGGGATCTCTGTAGTTCAAGGCATGGGCTATACAAAATTGAATCTGTCTAAAAGAGAAACAGAGTTCACACGAAGGTGGATCCCAGCACTTGGAGTCATATGCCCTTTAAATCCAGCACTAGGGGAAGTGGAGACAGGACTGGTATGGCTGGGTGGAGAGAGCAGTATAAGGTGGAGGAGACAGGAGCTCAGTGCAGACTGAGGTTAAACTGGAGGCAGATGGAGTCTGAAGATGCAGTCTAAGAACAGGATTGCCCCTTTGGTCTGAGCATTGGTAAAGGCAGAAGAACTTTCTAGGGGCCCTGGCCTCTCTGCTTTGCTGATCTTCAGCATTAACCCCATATCTGACTCTGGGTTTTTTATTAAAACCAACTAGAATTCGTGCTACAACCTCCTCTACTTTCCCCAGGTCTGTAGGTGATGCTTTCTTTATTTGACCCATTGTGCTTTTCAGCTCGTCACATTTATGTCTGAATCTCCAGATTGCTCTGTTCTTTGTTATTTTATTCCATGATGTCAACTTTGTCCACATTGATTGATTTTTCTTATCTATCTTGATGATTTTCTGTGTTCTGTAGCTTACTTTCTTCTAGAAGTCCTGGATTGGTTTCTTTAATTTATTAATTTGGCTTATTGTATCCTCTTCAAGTTATTTTATTTATTTTTAAGCTTTTCTTTTTCTTTCATTGAAATAGGTTTTTAGCCAGGCCTTTAACTCCAGCACTCAGGAGGTCAGAGGCAGGTGGATCTCTGTGAGTTTCAAGGGCCGAGCCAGGACTACAAAATGAGTTCCAGGACAGCCAAGGCTACATAGAGATACCCTGTCCTCACAAAGTTTAAAAAAAATACATAAATATATTCTGGTTACAGTTTTCCCTCTTCATCCTCTTCCCTATGCCTCCCCATCTTCCCTCCCATCCAGATCCATACCCATAGCATAAATAAACTAATTGGAATATGACCCATAACCAAACATTAAAAAAGAGCCGAAGAAGTGGCATATAGATATAGAGGCACACACATAAGTCCCATAAAAATCCAAAAACCAGAAGTCATAATACATACCAGTAGCACCTCTAACGGTAAATTTAAGAAATACCCTGACTTAACTTATAGACCAAAGAACGTTCCCCAATGTCATTGCGTTCATTTTGTGTTCACCATTTACTGGTGGGCGAGGAGCTGACCATAAAGAGTGGTTTGTTCTCCAGTGAGACTCCCTTGAAGAAAACTAATTTTTTGTTTCTTCGAGGCTATCAATGGGAGATAAACTTCTGAGTTAGCAGTGGGTGTGAGTGTGCACATCTCCTCTCAGCTCTAGGGTCCCGTCTGGTACAGACTGTGTAGGCCCCATGGCATTCCGCCACAGTCTGTGAGTTATATGGGCAACTAGTAATGTGTTTGATTTATTTATTTGTGTCCTCCATCCTTTCTGGCTCTTATATTCTTTTTTTTTAAATTTTAATTTTTAAAACAATCTTATTTTACATACCAGTCCTAGTTCATTCTCTGGTCCTTTCCTCCCGCTCTTCTCTCTCTCCCCACCTAATCCTCCCCATCCACTCCTCAGAAATGGGTGAAGCCTCCCATGGGGAGTCAACAAAGTCTGTTGGATCACTTGAAGCAGGACCAAGACCCTCACTCTGTACCTAGGCTGCCAAAGTATCCCTCTATAGGGAATGTGTTTCCAAGAGCAGCCAGTTCATGCACTAAGGATAAAATACTGGTTCCAATCTGCTAGTGGCCCTAAAACTGCCCAGACCACACAACTGTCACCGCAATTCATCCATTGTGATGGACGTCTAGGCTGTTTCCACTTTCAACAATGAACCTGGCTGAGCAAGTGTCTGTGAAGTAGGAGAAGCGTTCTTTGGCTGTAAGCATGAGAGTGGTGGAGTCAGATTTGAGGTTAGATCAGTTACCCATCTCCCTTTGCAGCTGCCACCAGCTTTCCATAGGCTGTGCAAGTTTGCACTTGCACCTCACCAGCATGAGCGGGTCATTTGGTTTTATTTTCTTGTCCTTAGTTTGATTGACTTAAGACGAATCTCAAAGTGTATGCTTTTTCATTCCCTCATGACTAAGTATGTGGAGCATTTCTTTAAGTCTGCTTCTCAGCTGTTGTGTTTTAATCTGTGAGAATTCTGTTTAGATCTGTACCCTATTTAAACTGGGTTATTTGTTTTTGGTGTGCATCTTTGTTTAAAGTTGGTTATATATTTTGGATATTAGCACTCTATAGATGTGTAGTTAATGCAAATCTTTTCCCATTTCCATAGCTTTCCACCACTGTCCAAATGATGGTGTCCCTTTGCTGTACAGAAGTTTTTAGGTTTCATGAGACGCCATTTATTAATTGTTGGTCTTGAGTGCCTTTGCTGTCAGTGTTCTGTGTGAGAAAGTCTTTCTCCTATACCGTTGAATTCAAGGATGTTCCCCACTTTTCTTTATTAGGTTCAATAGTACTTGGCTGTGTGTTGAGATCTTTGATCCATTTGAAGTTGAGTTTTGTATGGGGGTGATGAGTATGAATCTATTTGTGTGGGGTGATGAGTATGAATCTATTTGGTGGTGATGAGTATGAATCCTATTTGTGTGGGTGATGAGTATGAATCTATTTGTGTGGGGTGATGAGTATGAGTCTATTTGTGCTCTTTTACATGGCAGTCATCAATCCCACCCGGCACCATTTGTTGAAGATGTTATAGCTTTTTTCCAGTGTGCTTTTCTAGCTGCTTTGTTTAAAAAAAATCAGGTGTCCATAGGTGTGTGGATTATTTCTGAGTTTTCAATTTTTTTCCATTGATCAATGTCTTTTATTGTGCCAATATCATGCTATTTTTCTTACTATTGCTCTGTGTTACAAATTGAGGCTAAGGATGGTAATACTTCCAGCAATTCTTTTAAAAAATGTTATTGAGGATAGTTTTAGCTATCCTGGGGTTGTTTATGTTTGTTTGTTTGTTTGGTTTTGGTTTTATGAGACAGCGTTTCTCTGTGTATAGCTCTGACTGTCCTGGAAGTCACTCTGTAGATCAGGCTGAACTCAAACTCACAGAGATCTATCTACCTGCCTTTTTCTCCTAAGTGCTGGGATTAAAGGTATGTGTTACCTCTGCCCAGGCTTTATATTTTGTTTTTGTTGTTTTTTTTTTAAATATTTATTTATTTATTTATTTATTTATTTATTTATTTATTTATTTATTATGTATACAATATTCTGTTTGTGTGTATGCCTGCACGCCAGAAGAGGGCACCAGACCCCATTAGAGATGGTTGTGAGCCACCATGTGGTTGCTGGGAATCGAACTCAGTACCTTTGGAAGAGCAGGCAATGCTCTTAACCTCTGAGCCATCTCTCCAGCCCCTGTTTTTGTTGTTGTTGTTGTTGTAGGTGGTGGTGGTGGTGGTGGTGGTGGTGGTGGTGTGTGGTGGTGGTGGTGTGTGTGTGTGTGTGTGTGTGTGTAAAATTGTCTGATCAAGTTCTTTGAAGAATTGTGATGGAAATTGCATTTAATCTGTATATTGCTTTGGGTAGAATGTCCATTTTTACTATGTTAATCCTATTGATCCATGAGCATGGGAGATCTTTCCATCTTCTGATATCGTCTTCAGTTTCTTTGTTTAATGTTTATATCATACAATTATTCATTTGCTTGATTAGAGTTATCCCAATTTTTTTTTTAGGCCATGATGAAATGTATTCTTTTCCTGAAATTGTTATTTTTGTGATGTGGGATTTCCCTTTGGTATGCTGTGGATTACCATTATGAATAAAGAAACTGCTTTGGACCTATAGCAAGGCAGAACTTAGGTAGGCAGGGAAAGCTAGGCTGAATGCTGGAGAAAGAAGGGTGGAGTCAGAGAGACTCCATGGAGCCGCTGCTGGAGACAGACATGCTGAAACTTTGCTGGTAGGCCCACAACCTTGTGGTGATGCACAGATTACTAGATATGGATTAAATTAAGATGTAAGAATTAGCCATAAGAAGTTAGAGCTAATGGACCAAGGCAGTGTTTGAATAAATATAGTTTCTGTGTGATTATTTTGGGTCTAAGCTAGCTGGGGTGGCTGGGAACCAACAAGCGGCTCCGCCTCCTCCAACATTTTTGTATCCTGCTACTTTGCTGAAAGTTGCGTATTGAAGTCTACTCACTGTCAGTGTGTGAAAATCGATATGCGATTAAGCTGTACTAATGTTGCTTGTATGATTTTGGATACCCTTGTGGTTTGTTGCATAGATATTAAGAATTGCAATATCCTCTTGGTGTATTCTTTATGAGTGTGTAGTGTTCTTTCCTATCTGCCTCTTGGTGTATCTTTATGAGTGTGGTAGTGTTCTTCCTATCTATCTCCTCTTGGTGTTTTTATGAGTGTGTAGTGTCTTCCCTATCTCCTCTTGGTGTATCTTTATGAGTGTGGCAGTGTTCTTCCTCTCCTCTGGTGTTTTTTATGAGCTAGTGTAGTGTCTTCCCCTATCTCCTCTTGGTGTATTTTCATGAGTGTGTAGTGTTCTTCCCTATCTCCTCTTGGTGTATCTTTATTGAGTGTGTAGTGTTCTTCCCTATCTCCTCTGGTGTTTTTTAGAGTGTGTAGTGTTCTTCCCTATCTCCTCTTGGTGTATCTTTATGAGTGTGTAGTGTTCTTCCCTATCTCCTCTTGGTGTATCTTTATGAGTGTGTAGTGTTTCTTCCCTATCTCCTCTTGGTGTATTTTATGAGTGTGTAGTGTTCTTCCCTATCTCCTCTGGTGTATTTTCATGAGTGTGGTAGTGTTCTTCCCTATCTCCTCTTGGTGTAATCTTTATGAGTGTGTAGTGTTCTTCCCTAGCTCCTCTTGCTGTTTTTGTATGAGTGTGTAGTGTTCTTCTTCCCTATCTCTCTTGCTGTATTTTATGAGTGTGTAGTGTTCTTCCCTATCTCCTCTGATTAGTTTTGATTTGAAGGAATCATTTTCTGTTTTGTCAGATTTTAAAATGGCTACACTATACCAGCTTGCTTCTAGGTCTATTTCTTGGACTTTTTTTCCATTCATTACTCTGGGGTGATGGTCTATCTTGATGTTAGGTGTTTTTCCTTGGATGCTGTAAGATAATGCTCTTGTACACTGTAAAGATTTGTCACTCATATTAGTTTAATAAAATGCTGATTGCCAGTAGCCAGGCAGGAAGTTTAGGCAGGGCATCTACACTAAGAGATTCTGGGAAGAGGAAAGGCAGAGACTATCACCAAGCCAGATGCAGAGGAAGCAAATAAGAATGCCTTACTGAGAAAGGTACGAAGCCACATGGCTAAACATAAATGAGATTATGGGTTAAT
The DNA here is from genome assembly GCF_903992535.2 of Arvicola amphibius. Taxonomy (NCBI): domain Eukaryota; kingdom Metazoa; phylum Chordata; class Mammalia; order Rodentia; family Cricetidae; genus Arvicola; species Arvicola amphibius. Next base: position 721,765 of record NC_052047.1, on the reverse strand, counting down.
TTAATTGTAAGAGATAGTTAATAATAAGCCTGAACCAATAGGCCAAACCATTTATAATTAACATAAGTATCTGTGTGTTTCTTTGGGATTGAATGGCTGCATGGACAATAGGGACAGAAATTTCAGTCCACAACTGGATGCAGCACAAGGGTGGATCTTTTTGAATCCTTTCTTGTTAGTCTGTCTTTTTAGTAGGTGAATTAAGACCACTAATGCTAAGAGTTATCAGTGAGCAGTGTTTGTTGATTCCTGTTGTTTTCTATGGTGTGTGTGTGCCACACACATGTGTTTTCCCTCTTTTGATTTGCTGGTCTACGATTATTTATTCCCTATGTTTTCTTGGGTGTGGTTTAACCTCTTGTATTATTATAGTTTGCTATGGGTATAAAGAATTTATAGAACAAATCTCTCTCTCTCTCCTCTCTCTCTATTATTAGAATGACTTTATTATTAGAATGACTTACAGGCTGTGGTCCAGCTAATTCACATTGGCTGCCTATGAATGGAAGGTACAAGATTTCAGTGGTTGTCAAGTTTACAAGGCTGAGTGGTCTCAGCTGGTCTTCAATTGATAGGCCATAATGCTGAAGAAGTAGGCTCTAGGTGCCAGTGAAGTAGTGGACTTGCTAGCAAGGTGTGAGAGCATGCAGGCAAAGAGAGAGCGCCTCCTCCCTTATGTGTCCTGTGGTATATATAGACTGCCAGAAGATGGTGTGGTCCAGATTACGGTGGTGGTGCACGCCTTTAATTACTCGGGAGGCAGAGGCTGGTGTATTTCGTCAGTTTGAGGCCAACCTGGTCTGACAGAGCAAGGTTCAGGACAGCCAAAGCTACACAGAGAAACCCTTGTCTCTAAAAACAAAAAACAAATAAAAAGGTGAATCTTCCCATTTCAAATGATTTAATTAAGAAGATCCACCAGGTGGTGATGAACACCTTTAATCCCAGCACTTCTTAGGCTGAAGCACAAGTTCAAGGCCAACCTGGTCTGCAGGACAGAGTTCCAGAACAGGCTCCAAAGCTACACAGAGAAAACCCTCTCAAAAATACAAAAGAAAAAAAAAGAAAAAAGAAAGAAAAAGAAAGAAGTTCTTCCTCACAGGTAGTAGCTCAGTCTCTTGGTTTTAGTTAATTCCAGATGTAGTCAACTGTTGGATCCAGGTTGTGCAAATAATGGGATACAGACCATCAAAGACTAGAACTTGATTCCAGTCACTGTGGGGCAAAAAAACTTCAAGTCACTGGAGCCACAGGTCAGCATTCCAGCCTCTGACACTGTGACAATGGGATCAGGTTTGAGCCTTTTCTTGTAGTAAAATCAAGCACCAGGTGCAGGCCAAAGAGCTTTTACAATCTTGAGGGTCAGGCTTAAGGCACATTAGATTTTAAGATTTACAACTTTTGATTATAGAGTGCCAACTTAAGATGTTTGCAAACGCCTGTGGCCCTCTGATGAAGCTGTTTTTTCACTGGTCCCTGAAAGACTGCAAGACAGAGGGTCACATAGGACAGTTAAAGGTTGCAGGAATGCGAGGAGGGAGCCACGTAGAAGCAATTAGAAGCTAACCTTTGTCCACCATAACTTACCTGCCTGTATGGCAGGAAGCAATTGTTAAAAGTTTACCTTTGTATACAGTAGCTTCCAGGCTATCTGCTGTAAGACAGAAAGCAACTGTTACAAGTTAACAGTGGCTGCCAGTTTCCAATTTCCCCTGAATATGTTTAGGCATATTCATCCTGGGCTCTCCATTATGTTGACAACCAAGAATAGCTATCACACCTCTTTAGGCTGGAATTTTCTTCTAGTACCTTCTGTCGGTATGGATTTGTAGATTGATATCATTTAAATTTGGTTTTTATCATGAAATGTTTTTCTTTCTTCATCTGTTGTGATTGAAAGTTTTAATGGGTGTAGTAATACGGGCTGGCATCTGTGGTATTTTAGTAATAGGTTTTCTGTACCCGATAGGAGGTTTCTCTGCCGATGCATTAACCCCAGATCAAGCTGAACTGAAAAAGTAAAAGAACAGGTTATTTGAGCAAAGTCACTCTAGGGTGAGTTCTCTAGCTCCAGAGATCGAGGCAGGAGAAGTCACACACCCCAAGTTAAAGCAGGGAGCTTATGTAGGCCTGCAGGTGAAGGGTACAAGCTGGGTTTGTGCCTGGCATGGTCAGAATCTGGAATGCTTGGATGTGACTTGGGATGCTAGCAACTTCAGGGGAGGAGCTGCCACAGCCACCAGATGTGCTGAACCTGCTCTTTTTGGTGCCTTCCCTTTGTTTGGAGAGTTCTCCTGAGAAGGTGTGGTTTTGGAGAGAGAGAAGGGAATGGGCTTTCCAGATCAAGCAGGAGTGAGCTGGAGTTTCAAACAAACGCTTAATCTGCAGATGACGTCTGTCCAGGCCCTTCTGGTGTGCCTTTATATGTTACTTAGTCCTTTCCCTGAAACTTTTAACATTTTTCTTTGGTACAATTAATTGTTTTTGATTACTATGAGCCAAGGGGATTTTAATTCTGATCTTGTCTACCTTGTTCTGTGTGCTTCTTATACCTTAATAGACCACCTCCTTTTTTTGGTCAGGGAAGTTTTCTTCTATGATTTTGTTGAAAATATTTTCTTTGCCTCACCTGTGTTTCTTCTTCCCCTCCTTTATTCCTATTATTAATAGATATGGTCTTCATAGTGCCAGACTGATTCTGTCATTTTGTGCCAGGAGCTTTTTTTTTTTAAAGATTTATTTATTATGTATACAACATTCTGCCTCGATATATGCCCGCACACCAGAGGAGGGCGCCAGATCTCAGCACAGATGGTTGTGAGCCACCATGTGGTTGCTGGGAATTGAACTCAGGACCTCTGGAAGTGCAGCCAGTGCTCTTAACCTCTGAGCCATTTCTCCAGCCCGCCAGGAGCTTTTTAAATTTAACATTTTCTTTGACTGAGGTATCCATTTCGTCTTCTTTTTTTTCCCCCACGCCACAAGAGGGCGTGGGAAACCTCACACATGGGACACAGACGGCCCACACCGCTCTGTGACAGCACTGAACATCGGGACCAGACCCGGGGTTCAAACCCAGGCCCTCAGACTCGCAAGCACCACGCTTAACAGGCTACTGCTCAGCTCGCTGTATCCATTTCTTCTGTCGGGTTCAATGCCTGAGATCATCACTTCCAGATTTCCCTCAGTTTGTGTTTTCTTACCAATTCTAGTTTCATTTTCAGGTTTGAACGTTTTTTTTCATTCCTTCATAAACATGCTGGTTTACGGTTGTCATAGATTTCTTTAAGTGATTTACTAATTTCTTCTTTAAGGACCTCCACCATATCTATAAAGGCTGTTTTGAGACTTCTTTGCTATGCGTCAGCTGTGTTACAATGGTTAGGGCCTGCTGTGGTATGGTTGCTGGGCTCTAGTGTGGATGTATTTTCTTGGCTTTTATTGTATTTCACACTAATGTCTAGGGGCCCCTGGATTTGGAAAGAGTTATGCCAGATCCACAAAGTCCTCCCAAAAGCCAACAAGGAGACCAAATCCCTGTATATAAAACTAAAGAGCCTTTATTTTATACAAGCTTGCAAACTCGGTCTCTCACATGTCCAACGTTTGGTACTAATCAGAGATCCCTGAGCTCAGTTTATAGTTGGGTTTTTATAGTAGTAAAAGATGGGGGTGAGGGATTTCTAAGGTTAGGGCGGCCCTGATTGGCTGACATTTCTGTAGGGTGTCCTGGTGAGTGGTGTGCTGGAGGGCGATCCTGTCTAAAGCGGTTGGGACATGAGGCGTTTCCTTCGTTGGTCTGCTCTTGGGTGGTGCTTGGGTAATCTCAGTTTGTGGTTCTTCCTGCTACCAGGTATTGCTTCAGGGTAAACTACAGAGACTCTGGAGGCTGAGTCCCTATACTGGCAGGTGATAATGGTTGGAAGTAAAGAACTTCCTTTGGGTGGTCTGTTTCTATTTAGCTTATGGCTGGCTCCTACAGGAAGATTGGAATTCTATGACTTTTTTTTTTCAAGGTTGTAATTCTAGATGCTGATATCTGATCTTGTCTTTGGTTGGGTGGATGCTTTGTTCCCTAGTTTCTGTTGTCCTCTAGTTCTTAGGAGCCTCTGGTGATATATGTTGCCTTACAGGATATTTTCTTGTGTTTTCTGGGTATTAGGAGGTGACAGGTAGGATGGGGATGGGCTAGGGTGGGGGTAAGGAGGGTAGGATAGCTTGATGTTTCACCAGGACTCTCCCTTGGTCCCCTGAGAATGGAGACAGCGGGGTGAGGAGAGTCCACAGCGGGTGATGTGCTGGCAGAGGCTGGGGTGCGAATGGAGGATTGGACTTGGGAGGGACAGAGGGAGAGGTGAAGATCTGCAGTCAGGCCCACCTCTTCCATGGCCAGAGTGGCCCTGCTGGGTTCAGAGCTGGGTATAAACAGTGAGTTGGGGGAAGGATTTTGCAGGGGAAGGTCTGTACCATCCACATGGAGATGCGTTGTAGATACGGAGGGAACTGGAGGGTTGGAGCTGTAGATCACCTTCCTGGTTTTCCTGGGCAGCATGGCTGGTAAGTTCCCAGGGTAGCCGCGCCCATTTGAATGCCCCATCCCGGTGTGTGTGTGTGTGTGGTGTGTGTGTGTGTGTGTGTGTATGTGTGTGTGTGTGTGTGTGTGGTGTGTGTGTGTGTGGGGGTAGGTCAGAGGACAGTTTTCAGGCGTCAGTTCTCTGATTTCGCTATGTGGAGTTATTGAAAGGAGAGGAGATGGGGGGGAGGGGAGGGAAGGGAGAGACATGGCCTGGGTGGGAGGGGTGGGGAGGACCTTTGGAAGATAGGGAGTGGGCGGAGCTTGTCTCTCAAAGGTACCTTTGCATCTGCTTATCGTTAGAGAACTGCTTGCCATAAGCAGTGGGGTACCAGGTTCCCAAGAGGCCCAAGGTATGACTGGATACTCACAGCGAGTGCCCTACTTTCTCATGTTTATCTTTTTGAATTGCAGTTTGCACGTCTGTTGATATGGAACTCTCTTTAAAAGATCTTAGTGAGTAGCTTACGTTTGAGGGCTACATTTTATACCACTTAGAGGAGAAAACAGCTATAATAGCAACACCACAAAACATGTAGGTGTAGAAGTGTTCTTAAAATTGACTAAAGCCAAGCCGGGTGTTGGTGGCACACCCCTTTGATCCCAGCACTCAGGAGGCAGAGGCAGACGGATCTCTGTGAGTTCGAGGCCAACCTGGTCTACAATAGCTAGTTCCAGGTCAGGCTCCAAAGCCACAGAGAAACCCTGTCTCAAAACAAAACAAAACAAACAAACAAAAAACAAACAAACAAAAAACCCAAAATTGACTAAAGCCACAGTGGCTGTGGTGGCATGTACCTTTATTACTTGTTCGCAGAAGGTGTAAGTTCAAGACCAGCCTGGTCTACATAGTGAGACAGTTTCTTAAAACAACACAAAAATTTGATTAAAACCTACTAATACCTACCAGTGACCATAAAACAAAAAATGGCATTAAGTAGAGCATTGGCTTGAAGTAAAAATTAATTAGATTAAACTTAGAAATAGAAATGAATGATTTTAAAAGAAAAAAATAGGGAGAAAGAGCAGGGGGGTAATTATAGCCTCAGTTCTGCAGCTGTCCACAAGGGACATGATCAGTTCTCTACAGGACCACGGTTCAGATGTGCTTCTTTTAGAGCACAAATCATTTGGAAACATTAAAAACATAGTTAAGATACTTAATAAGGACTGTTTGATTGTAGCCTATAACTAATTTTTTTTGTAAGTAAACATTTCAGGGGTATTGAAAGTTATAGGTGGGCAGTGGTGGCACACGCCTTTAATCCCAGCTCTCTGGAGGCAGAGCCAGGTGGATCTCTGTGAGCTTAAGGCCAGCTTGGTCTTCAAAGAGAGTTCCAGGATGGTCAGAGCTGTTACACAGAGAAACCCTGTCTTGAAAAAACAAAAACAAAAAGAAGAAAGAAAAAGATAGTGTAAGTGAATTGAGCAGGTGAAAAATATGAATTTAATGAGACCAAAGAAACTAAGACTGAAGAGGAACTGAAAGAGAGTCCACCAAAATATGCAATATCTGTTCTAAAGGGGAGATAAAACCAACTTTCCCCCAAAGTTGTTCACTTCTGCTGGTGTTTAGGAAACTACAGAACAGGTCTATCCTTGCTTCTAACTGTTAAACAAGTGCCACGCTGTTAGGTTTGAAGGTGGGAGAAGCCTCTGACTGAGGAAAGGGAAAGGTTGAGCTGGAAATTGAACCAGAATAGGCCCATGGGAGAAAGGACAGCTGGCTACCAAATTTCACCAAATGCAAAACTCATTTTGGAAAATGTATTTTGTGTCAGTGGATGTTTGCCCGGATGCAGCCTGTCTGTGTGCCTGCTGCCCGTGTTCCAGCACTTGGGAAGCAGAGGCTTCTTCAAGTTCAGCACCAGCTTATATAGTGAGCGCAGGCTAACCAGGGCTACATAATAAGACTCCATCATTTAAAAAAATGTATAAGAAATGAAGCAGCAGCAAGCAAGACACTAGAAAAAAATTAAAATGAAAAAAGATTTTTCAGTAATGAAAAATATTCATAGTTACAATTAGAGACATACAAGAATAGAAAGAAAAATAAAAACAAAGAATTTTAAATTTTGTATAAGCCAGTGGGATAAAATAAAAATATAAGTAAAACTATGGTAGAAAAAAAAGAAATAAGGAGAGAGAGGGAAAGAATCATAGGGCAATGAATGATAAATAAGTAATAGATTATTGTGCAGTAATGAAAAAAAGTGATAACTTGCTGGGTATGGTGGTGCATACCTGTAATTCAGGACTTGGGAGGCAGAGATGGGTGGATCTCTCAGTTAAAGGCCGGCTTGGTCTACATATCAAGTTCCAGGCCAGTCAAGGGAACACAGTGAATGAAACCTTATCTCACAAAAATAACAATAAAAGGTTTCAAAAAGAAATATGACCAGATTTCATAAATGTTTGAAGCAGAATATAAATAAAAAATAAAAACATGATTAAATGAAAATACTAACATAATAAAAAGAAAAGAGGGAAATGAAGGGCAAGAAAAACAGAATACAAGAAAAAATTGATATCCTTTATCAGTTTCTTTCTGGCGCCATGAAAATTGGAGTTTGTTGGGAGAAGGAGTGAGCTGGGCTTTACTTAGACTCCGGTGTTTCCTGTGCCTGACACAGCCCGCGCGGTGCTGGTGTCTCTTTAATAGGCTCCCTTCGCACAGTCCTGGGAGCTGGGCGGGTTCTCCCATCTTGTTGGGAAGTACGCTGGAAGTCGGGGTGCACCTGAGTGGATGATCTGTGGGTTTCAAACAGTCCGTTGGGATCTCAGAGTTCTCTGCCCCCACATGAGTGAGCGCCGGTACAGAAACAGCTCCAAGATCTCTCTGTTCCCGCACTCGTCCACTCATGGCTGTCATGAAGCCTGTTTCTGGCTGCTGGTGGCAAACTCCCTTTCCAGCACAGCTGACTGCCCAACACCTCCTGCTTCCTCCCTGCATTTTGTCAGCGTCCTGCCCTCACGTTTCTGCAGCTGCACCCCAAGTCTGTCTCTCAACCGGAGCAGGTGATCGTTCCCTTTGTACAGTAGGTTCCCTGAAGATAGTGTCCAGCCACGGCCAGGAGAGCTCCTCTGCTCCTGATCTGTCTTTATCCAAGAAGTCGCTGTCCTAGCAGGACCAGCAGCTGGATTTGAGGCTCGTGAGGACTCTCGATCTCATGTTTCCTAGGGTTGTAGGTAATGTTTGGATGAGGCCTTCCCTCTGCCACAGAAACAAACTGCTCTGTGGGGCTCTCCCTCTCCGTGCTGCTGAGCAGACCTAGCGCTCCTCCTGGGAATCTCCAGGGCTCGCTCTGCCTGTTTGGCTCATCCTGATGCTTCTTCACTGGGCCATCACAGAGACAGTTTCTAGTCTACCATGTTGTCTGGAAATCGGTCTTCTTGTTTAATTATTGATTAAAGTGTACTTAAAGAATGGAATGTGGAATATTGCTAGATTCATGTATTTTTATCTAAAACAGCTTTTGGTTATATTCTTCCCAATATTTTTATTTCTAGGAGAAGAATGAAAAAATAAGAAACCTTGAATCCAATGTCAATACAGAACATGAGAAAATTTGTTTTGCTTTTGAAAAAGCAAAGAAAATTCACCTTGAACAGCATAAAGAAATGGAAAAACAGATTGAACGAGTAAGTAATGTTTTTTTGGTTTTTTTTTTTTGGTTTTTCCAAGACAGGGTTTCTCTGTAGCTTTAGAGTCTGCCCTGGAACTAGCTCTGTAGACCAAGCTGGCCTCAAACTCACAGAGATTGACCTGCTTCTGCCTCCTGAGTGCAGGGATTAAAGGCATGCACCACCACCAGGCTAATGTATTCTTTAGTAGTGAAAAGAACCTTAATGTAGCGGGAGGCTGCTTGCTTGTTTCCTGGCTGCCCAGACACCCGAAATAACCACACAGAAACTGTATTAATTAAATCACTGCTTGGCCCATTAGCTCTAGCTTCTTACTGGCTAACTCTTACATATTAATTTAACTCATCTATATTAATCTGTGTATCACCACGAGGGTTGGCTTACTGGGTAAATTTCCAGTGTCTGTTTCCTGTGGGGCTACATGGTTTCTCCTTACTCTGCCTTCTTCCTCCCAGCATTCAGTTTAGTTTACCCTGCCTAGCTAAGTTCTGCCTTGCTATAGGTCCAAAGCAGTTTCTTTATTTATCAATGGTAATCACAGCACACAGAGGGGAATCCCATATCACCTTAAGCATTTTAACCCAAACTTTAAGTGCAAATAAAGAAACAACGGCATAAAAAAATTAACGGCAAGACATATAATAAGAATCTCACTCTTCTAAATAATTTTTGTTTCCTGGGTGTAGGGGTTGGGGGTAGGGTCTCACTATGTATATCTGGCTGTCCTGGAGCTCTCTATGTAGACCAGGCTGGCCTTGAACTCACGTACATCCCTGTCTTTCTCTGCCTCTCAAGTCTTGGGATTAAAGACTGCATCACCACTACACTTGACTCCAATGCTATCATCATCATCATCATCATCATTATCATCACCATCACCATCATCATTTTGTGGTTCTGCGGATGGAATCCAGGGCATTGTACATACTAACCAGATACTCTATTAATCTGGCTCAGCAGATAGAGCTGCCTATTGCCAAGCCTGAATACTGGAGTTTAGATTCCAGGACCTACATAGGGGAAGGAGACTGACTCTTGGAAGTTGTCCTCCAGTCTTCATGCATTTAAACATACACACAAAATGAAATAAAATGTGATACCATCCCCCTTTTCTTTAAAAAAGAATACATCAATAGCGAAAAATCTCTAAAAACATTAAGTAAAAATTTCAAACTGGTAATCGGTTGGAGCTAGAAGTTTAAAAGAATTAGGAATAAAAGAACTGTATCATGCAGGGTGATGGTGGTGACAATGGCTGCAGCCGCTGCTCGGGAGGCAGAAGCAGGCAGAGCTCCCTGAGTTTAAGGACAGCCAGAACTTTAAAAAAAAAAAAAAAAAGCCTGTGAAACACAATGCTGACAAACTGAAGAGCGCACTTTGACTCTCCATGGTCTTCGTGGGCCACGGCAGGGGACCCTCCATGGTCTTCGTGGGCCACAGCAGGGGACTCTCCATGGTCTTCGTGGGCTACCGCAGGGGACTCTCCATGGTCTTCCCAGCAAGTTTCAGACCACCCAGGAATGCGTCATGACTTCTTATCTTTCAAAACAAAATAAAGGAAACTTAGTTTCACATTTTTCCAAAAAATTTCAGGTCTATGTGGTTTCACTGGCAAATTCTTCCAAACGCGTAAGGAAGAAATAGCATTATTATATAGTATACTAGAAGAAGATGAATTACTTTCAAACTCATTTGACAAAGAAGGCAAGTACTTTAAATTCCAAAAACGAGACAAAGACAATAAATACCATTTTATTCTTTTCAGAACATGAAAGTATGAAATAAGAGGAAAGACAAAGAAAACAGTACAATAATTGTAATTGTCAGTTGTTGTTGTTGTTATGATAGATTGGGAGTCAGTCCCAAAAACCAGAAATAATAAAGGGTAAAGGTAGAGAGAAAAAAAATTTGATCATCTTGGAATAGAATATCTTCTGAAATGAAAATGTTACATAAATCAAGACAAGATATCAAAGTAAACCTTAATTTCTTACATTGAGTCTACTACTTCCTAAAATAAATGAACTAGACCCATACATGTCAACACAAACAAACATCTGAAACTATATTGATTAAAAGAAAAAGCAAATTATCTGGGCAGTGGTCGTGCAAGTCTTTAATCCCAGCATTCAGGAGGCAGAGCCAGGCAGATCTTTGTGAGTTCAAGGCCAACCTGATTGACCTACAGAGTGACTTCCAGGACTGGTTCCATAGCTATTGAGAAACCCTGAACTTTAAAACTTAAAGATATTGCTATAATAAATGTAAAATTTCAAGACAGAAAATTGTATTCCATATTGTTTATGACTGCACATATTTAATAAAAGTATGAAAACAGACCAGTCAATAATAAGAATAATGAAAGAAAGGGAAAAGAGATTTATGATTTAATTTTTTTAATTAAGGGAAACTGAAGGAAATTTCTAAAATGCAAAAATCTGTGTACTTTCAAATATATTTATGTTTAAGGTGTTCCCAATGTTTTAAAACTATATAACATGAAAATCTTGATTTTATATTTAGCTTGAAAGTCAACTAGAGAAAAGAGACCAGCAGTTCAAAGAACAAGAAAAGACTATGTCCATTTTGCAGCAAGATATACTATATAAACAACATCACCTTGAATCACTAGATAGGCTCTTGACGGAAAGTAAAGTGGTAAATTCATTTTTTTAAAAGTACTATTTGAAAGCTAGCATTTTATGTTTCTGTAGCATATATTTAATATACTCTCAATATTTATTTGCAAACATTTTTTTCTACCAAAATTTGTTTACAGGAAATGGAAAAAGAAAATATGAAGAAAGATGAAGCTTTGAAAGCATTGCAGATTCATGTATCTGAAGAAACAATCAAGGCTAGTATAGTATACTTTTTGTGTATGTGTGTGTGTTTGTGTGCATACATACGCCATGGCATGAGTGTGAAGTCATAGGACAACTCACAAGAGTTAGTTCTCTCCTTCTATCCTAAATGGATCTCAAGAGTAGAATTCAGGTAATTAGATTCGGAGACAAGAATCTTTATCTGCTAAAGCCTTCTTATCAGGCCTCTGTTTTACTATTACAGACATTTCTATGGCTTTTTTCAATAAATTATTAAAAATTGTAATATATAAACATCAATTAAGTGGTTAAGGAATTGGCCTAGTGATTAAGATTGTGTACGCCTTTGGCTTTTTGTTTTGTTTTGTTTTGGGTTTTCTAGATAGGGTTTCCTTGTGTAGCAGTTCCAACTGTCCTGGAACTAGCTCTCAATATAAAGATGACTACTTTTGCCTAGAATTCTTTTTATAATGTTTTATGATTGTATATACCTATGTAAACAATATGTCTTCAAGGCAGCAGGGGGAGAGAGGGAGAGAATATGTTTGTGTTGTGTAAACAGAGGTTTCTGCCCCGCCTGGTCCTGCAGCTGTTCAGTCCCCAAGAAACACACAGATACTTACATTAATTATAAACTGTTTGGTCTTTTATCTCAGCGTTATTATTAACTAACTCTTACAACTTAAATTAACCCATAATTCTTACCTATGTTTAACCACATTTCTTGGCGCCTTCTCTCAGGGCAGCATTTCATCTTTCCTCCTCTGCGTCTGGGTGGCAACTGCCTTTCCTCTTCCCAGAATTCTCCTAGTCTCGTTGCCCTACTTATATCTCCTGCTTTGCTACTGGCCAATCAGAGTTTTATTAAGCCAATATGAATGACAAATCTTTAAAGTGTAGGAGAGTATTTCCCACAGCAGTGTTGTATGTGTAGTATATATGCATATGTGTGATTGGAAGGTAGAAGTTGAAATCAGGTCTCTTCCTCAGTCTTTTTTTTTCTTTTTTTTTTTTTTTGAGATAGGATATGTCATTAAACCTGGAGTTTGCCAATGCAGCTATTTAGTCTGGCCTGTGATCTTGCTGTCTCTGCCTCCCTAATGATAGAATTGTATACACATGCATGCTGCCATACCTGGCTTTGTACTTGAGTGCTGGAAATCTGAACTCTGATCTCCACGCTTATTGTGAGCTATCTTCCCAGCCCAACAATTATGTCTTTATTTGTTGTTATGGGTCTGGGGTTACTTAGAGATTCACTATGACCATAAATACATTTTAATAATAGGCTATATATTTTAGATATTGATGTTACAATGTGGGGCCAGGACTATACCTGAATGCTCCCCAGATTTATCACCTAGCCATATCAGCCCAAAGCTGATGAAGGAAAGCCACGAGACTAATGTATTTTGTCTAATGTAGGCAGGGTCTAATTTCTATGTCTTCCCTTGTCCTAGTCATCTCTGAGCAGAGTAGCAGTATGATTACAAAGGGAGATTGAGTCAGTCTGCTGTGCTGCTGGGACAGATCTGCTGTCTTACAGGACCAGTCAGTTTAAGGACACCCTTTACCGTCTGGGGAAAGGGAAGTGGTCTGCTATGATACATGCGTATACAAGCCAGGGGCTAAAGCGTGTACTTGCATGGACCGTCAGCTCCCAAACAATGATATGGCAACTTTTTGTTAAGTATGAAAACTTTGTCCTTAGCTTAGACTTGTTCCAACTAGATCTTAAAACAAATTAACCCTTTTAGACTAATCTACTTTCTGCCATGGCTCATGATTTTCTTCTCCATACCGTACATCTGACTTCCTCTGTGTCTCACTGACGAATTCCTACCGCTCAGATTTTCCCCCAGAGTTCCTGTCTCTGCCCAGAAGTCCCACCTGTCCTCTCCTGACTAGCTAATGGCCATTCAGCTCTTTATTAAACCAATCAGAAGGGGCTTGGGCAGATGAGGTTAAAAACCTTCACTCACCACAATGTCCAGGAAGATTATCCCACAACAAGGGGCTTACATGTTATAGGCATTTTTCTTTTTTGTCTCTCAGGCATAAGTAAGTCTAAACTTTAAATGTAATGTTGACTGTCACCATATAGTCATTTACAGTGTATTTACTTAATAAGAGTAAACTTAATTTTAAAATTTAGCATGCAAGTCAATCATAGTAGCCCCTGTCTGTAACCCTAGGCATCGTGGGAGAACAGAAGCGTCTAGAGGATTTCTGAAAGGTTTGAGGCTGGCTGGTCTATACAGTGGTTCCAGGCAGCTAAGAACCTTGTTTTCAAACAAGAAGGAAAAATAAAAAGGTTAGATAAATATTAATGTTGTAGGCATGAAACTATTTTGTTAAGTAATATTCAATAGCTATTAAACTTCCGGTTTCTTCTTTAGTAAGGAATTTCCATATATTAATGTCCAGATAAGAGATAAGAAATCAGAAAATGAACGAATCATATATTGAAATTTTTTTCTTGATGATTTTAAAGAGTTTTAATTTGGGGGAAAAAATAAATATGAGGAGAAATATAGAAGCAAAATTCCTTAGCGCAAATATAAATAATTGGTAATTTTAATTATTATTTTGCTTTTTGGGACAGGATTTCTCTGGTAACCCTAGGTGTCCTGGAACTCTCTTTGTAGACTAAGCTGGACTTGAACTCACAGAGATCTGCCTGCCTCCGCCTCCCCAATGCTGGGATTAAGGCTGTGCACCACCACCATCATCCATCATTCATGCCCCAGAAGCTTAATCATGCAATGGGCAGCCGTTGGTGGCTGGTCTCCAGTTGTCCTATCCTGAGTCAGACGCTGTGCTGTTGTCCCACCCAGGTTTCCGCAGTCTTCCTTTATGCTGTCTGTGCAGCTTCCCATCCGCAGCAGCGCAGCTAGCAGCGCCAGGGCCCCCGCCACACTGCTCAGTTACAGACCATTCAGCCTGGAATATCCGTAGCAATAAAATTACAGTTCTGGGATCCTTGTTTCCTGATTATCTTATTATCCTTTCCAAGTTCCTTTGCAAGATTCTGCTTGTTAATTTCAAGGCTCATATATGAACTGTGTGTAGGAAAGTTAAACTGTCAGTTTAAAATGCATTTTCAAGTGTGGTCAGTGAGAACTAAAAGTTTGATGAGTCTGCAGATGTTGCTCAGGTTAGTCCCCTTGCAAGTGTGGTCACAGCCCTGCATTTGATTCCAGCATAAATAAAATAATTCTGAACAGGTAACAATATCCATAAAGTAAACAAATGTGTTTGTTACCTGTTAATAGATTGTTGAAAGAGTATGCCTTAGTTTTAGATTATATTTCTTTCTTTTCTATAATTTTCTGTTTACTTCTCTTAGGATTCTCCGTCTCTCCCAGCGAATCCCGTGGACAAATGAGCATTACTGAAGGCTGGGCATATCCTCGGTTGTCACTGTGCACAGAGGAGGTTCATTTGGTTCAGCACAATAGTTAATTTTTGTTCTGATTTTATCATACTCAAGAGTTTATATACAGTACATGTTGATTATTTATATAGGATTAAGATAAATTTTTGTAACATAAGAAATCTTTTTGTTATTCATTGGTTTTGCTTGATTGTTAATTTTTACATAACTCTGTTTTTTTAAAATGTCAAACCCCACAAAAGAATTCAAAGAATAGTACAAGGAACACCCAGGTACTCTGTCACAAAAGCCACAGCTATACTTCATCACCTATTTCCCTCACCAATCCACGCGGTGGTTGTGTATGCACCCACCTTTCCCACTACACATTCTTGCTCTTCAGTAGCCGCCTGAGGGACGGTTGTGTTTAACAGTTTCCCAATTACCTAAATATTCTTTATAGTCCTGCTAGTTAACGCATCAGTATAACCCTCGGAACTTGTTAGACTTCCAGATACCTAGCCATCTTCCGTTGTTAGTCTTGGCAGCTTCCTGAATGTGTCGTGATTGATGTATCTTAGACATTTTTTTTTTTTAAAAGATCAAACCCAGGGCCTTATATATGCTGTCCTTTCTTATTGTTTTTTTTTGTTTTTTGTTTGTTTAGTTTGTTTTGTTTGTTTCTTTTTGGTTTTTGAGGCAGGTTTTCTCTGCAGCTTTGGTACCTGTCCTGGAATGCACTGCAATCTGTAGCTGAGGCTGACCTGAACTCACAGAGATCTCCTACCTTCTGAGTGCTGAGATTAAAGGCCCTTGCACCACCACTGCCTGGCCTTTTTGCTGTTATTTTTTTGTGAAAAGGTTTTTCTGTGTAACAGCCGTGGCTGTCCCTGAACTGCACTATAGACCAGGCTGGCTCAACATCATATGATCTGCCTGTCTCTGCCTCTCGAGTGCTGGAGATTCATGGCATGCACCATCACTGCCCGGTTGTATTGTTTCTTCAAAACAAGCTTCTTCTGTGTAGCTCTGGCTGTTTTGGAACTCTCTCTGTAGACCAAGCTGGTCTCAAATCACCAGAGCTCTGCCTGCCTCCCAAGTGTGGGAATTAAAGGCATGCTCTGCCTCTGCCCCAGCAGGCATGCTGTCCTTATGTGTGCTGTGTTCTTCCACTGAACCACAGCCCAGCCCTCAGATGTCACTAGTTTAAGAGGAATTTTTATTGGACTATCTTTGGAGTGGTTATCCATGTGAATGTCTGATTCTCAGTAACCTTATAAAAGTGGGTTTTATCATCTTTTAATGAATCCTATCAGAGTAATTATTGTATTATTATCAGGTACTAATGCCCATTCTCTTGCTAAGAGAGATAACATAACAAGGGTTTTTGCTTTTTCTATCTTTGTATGTCTGCCCTGCCTGCCTACTATCTATCTGGACAGGGTTCTCTGCATAGCACTGGTCATCCTAGATCTCTCTGTAGACCAGGCTGGCCTCAAACTCAGAGGTCTGTCTGCTTCTGCCTCCGGAGTGCTGGGATTAAAGGCCTGCGCCACTATGCATGTGTGGATTGACACAACTGTTAATTTTAAAGTTTTAAACTAAGGACTTCAGAGTTGGTTTTTCTCTCGCAGATAAACTTATTTACAAAGGATCCAATCTGGTTCCCAACACTCACCCTGGGTATCTTTGCACCCGCCTCTTAACTTCAGCCCCATGGAGATCTGACACCCGCAATCACATGCGCACAAATCCACAGACAGACACATACACACAATTTAAAATGTTAATCTTTAAAAATTGTGATTAACTAGGACAACAGTTTTTTTTTAAAACTGAGATAGTCATCATAATGGCAGCCTTCTTGGCTGTCAATAGTATATTAAACAAACTGAGATAGTCTCTCACAATGGTGGCTTCAGAATCCCTTTTAGAAAGAATACTAGGGCGATTTTTTTTTTTTTTTTTTTTTTTTTTAAATATTTATTTATTTATATGTATACAACATTCTGCCTCCATGTATGCCCGCACGCCAGAAGCGGGCACCAGACCTCTTTAAGATGGTTGTGAGCCACCATGTGGTTGCTGGGCATTGACACTCAGACCTTTTGGAAGAGCAGGCAATGCTCTTAACCTCTGAGCCATCTCTCCAGCCCCTAGGGCGATTTTTAATGTCAAATTGATGTAAGACACATGGCTTACTTAGTGCCTCTGTCAGCGAGGGATTCTCATCTTGCTTCCTCTGCAGCTGGGGTGAGACTGCAGACCGACCCTGTCCCCTTCCCAGCATTTTCCTTTCTGGTCACCCCACCTCTTCTTCCTGCTGGTCGCCCTCACCTATCTGCCTGGCTACTGGCACAATCAGCGTTTTTATTAAAATATAATACAAGTGACAGGATAAAAGACCATTGACCCACAGCATCAAATAGTTCCTGAGAGAAAATTTCTCTTTTTTCTCTCCAGTCTTGTTGAAATTCTTTCATAGTTTCAAATGTGATGTTTTTATTCAGAGAAAAGGACTCTTCCCTGCAAAATTAAAGGCTCAATATTATAGGGGAAAGAAAAAAGCAGGTAAGAATCTTAGTAATAGATGGGTATGGACAGTATTTTGAGCTAATTTTTAAAAAGTTACTAAATTGATTTGCTCTTTTAATATCAGATAACACAAAGCATTACACATAACACTTGAGTCATGTTATTGGTTTTTTTAAAGAATATTTTTCACAGGTACTAAGCAAAGAAGATGTTTTTCCTGTGTGATAAATTTTTTCTTCACAAACCAACATTTCCAATTATTCTCATCTTAGCAACATTTTGTAGGGTATCTGTACTCCCCTTTCCTACGTCATTGGCCTAGGCTTCAGAATGACTGACTCCTTACCAGTCTGTGCTTCCGGCATTTCACTGCTCACCACTTGTCCTTCTGCTGCCTGGCCCTGAGCGCGTTCTGCGCTTACGTGTTCAGGGCTGCTCTGCGCTTCCTCTTTAGTTCCCTGATTGGCCTTGATGAATGAGCTTGTCAGTCAGTCTCTACTGTCAGATCAATTTTATATAAATAGACCTATCTTAGAGGTTTAAATTTTTGTTTATTACTGTTGCGTGTTGCAAGTGTTTGCTGCGGTGTACGTGTGCAGGTGCTACAGCGGATGGGTGGAGGTCAGGACGAGCTTTGCTGAGCTGATTGCTTTCTTCCGCCAGATGTTCCAGGAGTCTGTCTCGGTCACAGGCTTGCGCAGGAAAGTGCCTTTGCTGCCTTAGCTGTCTTACTGACCTGATTAGTGTTTCAAGCAGTAAAGTAAACCTTAGGAGACCAGTCTGTAAATATGTACAAATAATAAATATCATTAATTAATTAATTCAGTGTGTTTTTGTTTTTTGAGGAGAACGTCTCTCTACATAATCCTGGATGTCCTGAGCTCATTGTGTAGACCAGGCTACCTGGAACTCATAGAGATTTCCTGTCTCTGCCTCCCAAGTGCCTTGATTTTTCTTTTCTTTTCTTATTTATATTTTGCTTTTTTTTTTTTTTTTTGCTTTAGGTCAGACAACTGGATTCAGCTTTAGAAATCTGTAAGGAAGAACTTGCTTTGCATTTGAATCAGTTGGAAGAAATAAGGAAAAATTTGAAAACAGCTGAGAAGAAGTCTGAAGAGGTAAACTATTCTTTTATTTAGCAAAATTTTTCAAATGTTTGTTGTTATTGTTAGTTTTTTATTTTTTCTAATATGGCCTAGGGTATCCAAGGCTAACCTCACACTAGCTATCACAACTGATGGTATAGAATTTCGATCTTCCTGCTTCTGATTATCAGGTGCTAAGATTACAGGTGTGTACAACATTACTTGGTTTGTGTGGTGCTGGGAAAGGTTTGTGCTAGGTACAACACTCTTCTACCACTGTGCATAAGACACCAGACCAATGGCAACTTAGAGAAGGAAGAGTTTCTTTGGGACTTCCAGTTTCAGAGGGTGAGTCCTTGACCACTAAATGTGTCAGAGTGTAGCAGCAGGAATGGCACTGGAGCAGTAGACACTGTAGTAGGCAGAGAGTAACTAGGGATGGCTGTGTCTTTGAAACTTTTAAATTTACCCCCCAGTGACACACGTGGCTCTAACAGTGTCACACACGTCCTAATCTTCCCAAGTAGTTCCACCCACTGGGGACAAAGTATTGTAATATCTGCGCCTCTTGGGAGCCATTCTCATTCCAGATCACACACTAGGCAGAAGCTCCTCTGCCTGAGTTACATCCCCGTCGCCTTCACATGCTCTAAACGTGTCTAGAAATAGGACATTAGATGTAGTGTTGTTTGTTTTGAGACAAGGTTTCTGTCTAATAGTGCAGGCTGTCCTGTAACTTACTTGTAGACCAGTGTAGCCTTATATATATGTACACTAAAACATATTCTAAATTATATATTCTTTAAAGAACAGACTTTATTTCAGTATAGCATAAAATATAATACCTTAAAATTCCAATTCACTTATTTTTAGGCCATTATAAAATAGTAAGTTACAATTATTACATAGTAATTTAAATATAAATTGAATAATATTTAAAGCATTGTTTTAGACGTAGGAGTTTAAAATTCTTCAAAACTTTTTTTTGTTGGTGGTGGTTGTGGTTTTTTGGAACAGTCCTGAAAGTATTCTGTAGACCAGGCTGGCCTTGAACTTGGAGATCCACCTACCCTCTACCACCCTTGTGGATGGCAAAACTTAAAAAAAATGGTTTTCTTCTGCTTGAAGAGTTAAGAATCAGCTTTAGAAGGTGGATGTGGTGGTACAGACTTAAAACTCCCGGCCCTTGGGTGGCTATGCATGAGGGATGGGAGTTGTGGGCCGGCTGAGCTACTTAGTTTAAGCCATCAATGGCTACACAGTGAGGGTACTATTTTTTAAAAAATTAGGTTTAACAACTAAACTTTATTGATGTAAAATTTTCAGTACTAAAGACCTTTTCTAAAGGCTGAAGAATTGGCTTGGCAGGTAAAACTGTGTGCTATGCCTAGAACCCACATGGTGGAAGGAGAGAACTCCTCCAAGTTTTCCTCTTACCTCTACATGTATACACACACATGAAACAAAAATTAAGACTTTCATTTGTTGTCTAAGGTTCTGTCCCTGCCCAGTTCCCACAGCCGTTAAGTCCCAAAGAAATCACACAGAGGTCTACATTAATCATAAACTGATTGACCCACTCGCTCAGGCTTTCTTATTAACTCTAATAACTTATATTAGCCCATTATCTTATCTGTGTTAGCCCATGTGGCTCAGTACCTTTTCAGCGAGGCACTCACATCTTGCTTCTTCTGTGGCTGGGCCAGGACTGCAGAGGGATGAGCTTCCTCCTTCACAGAATCTCCTGTTCTCCATTGACCCGCCTCTACTTTTTCTATCTGGTTGTCCCGACTATACTTGCCTGGCTACTGGTCAATCAGCGCTTATTTAAAATATAATGACAGAATATTAGACCATGGTCCCACACCATTCATAAGAGTTGTCTTATTATCTCTACAACCTCAGCATCTACCCACCATACATAGGCAAGGCCTGCTATGTAGCCTCTAGCAGCTTGTAATTCATAATCCTCCTGCTTTAGCCTTCTAAGGCTGCCTACCTTAAAGATGTCTTTTAAAGAAATTTTGGAGACCCAGCATACTAAGACCTTAAATATTTGTAGTGAAGTTCGTAGTGATATTGTTATTACTTTATGTGTTGGAATATGAATAATCTGGATCAATTTGTTCGTGATATAATTTTCAAACTGTAATATTAACACTATGTAGTATAAGTATCACCTGATTTTTATCTGTAGTAATTTTGGTTTTTTTTATCTATAAATGGGAAAGAAGGTTCATAAATGCAGTGTTAGATCAATCCAGAGCTACCTCTGTCTTTCCCTTTCTGGGATGGGTGCACAGAGCATTCTCCTTCCTGTTACAGTAAAAGATGATGATGATGCTGTGTGGTCTTAGTACCTAGAGGAAGCTGTTATGACTTCAGAGCAAAAGGTTAACGTAAGATAGTTGATCAACTGTCTAGGGTTTCTGTTGCTATAAAGAGACACTATGACCATGGCAGCTCTTATAACAGAAAACATTTAATTGGTGTGGCTGGCTTACAGTTCAGAGGTTCAGTCCATTATCATCATGGTGGGACATGGTGAAGTACAGGCAGATATGGTGTTTGTAGCTGGTAGCGAAGGGTCCTGTCTATCTTGCAGACAACAGGATAGTGATCTGTGTGACACTGACCGAAGCTTAAGCAAAAGAGACTCAATGCCCACCCCACAATGACACTATTCCTACAAGGCCACACCTCCCAATACTGCTGCCCCCTATGAATTATAGGACTCGATTACATTTAAACACCACACCAGTCCATAAGTATTAAAATGTTTTCCTTCTCAGAAAGAAATATGTTTCAGAATCCTAGCAGCCAAACAATGCATTGCATGGAACATTTCAAAATGATGCCAAACAAGATTGAGCTCTATAAGCATCTTCCTGTATTCATAACCTTTTTATAGGAATAACCCTATTTTCATCCCCCAGTCAGAATAATGAACCATTCCTTCTCCATGATGAGCTAGAATACATGTAAAGTGTGATAATTATGAGCTGTCTTTTATTTGAACCATTTTCATTGTAAACAAGGAATATATATATATATCTGCTAGGTATATTGTTTGCCGAAGAGCTAAGACTAAAGAGTCATAGTCTTCAAGAGACAAGTGAGCAGAATGCTGTTCTGCAACACAGTCTCCAGCAGCAGCAGCAGATGTACAGCAGGAGACACTCAGAAATGAGAGTAGAAGATATTCAGCCAAACTTGAAAAGAGGGTATATGTTGACTAAAATAGTTTGAATTTTTATGGAATAGAATTTAAAGATCATTTGCAGATTTTTAATTAAGAAAAAATCAGATCTAAATCTCATACTATGGTGACAATATTTATAATGCCACAAAATTTTATTATAATTTAGACTCCCTGACTGAATTTTTCTTGAATCTATAAATTTAATACCTATATGAATTATTATGTCTTCTGATGTCTCCTTTTTGAATACCACATGTGGTATAGCATTCTTTAAAGAACTGAAAACACAATAAAAGAAGAATCCCTTTCCCCAAAATAGAACTGCTGCTGAGCTGCACATGTAAGTTCTGATCGTGGGACTGTAACTCGTGGTACAGTGGCTGTGTAGTACACACAAGTCTGCAGGTTCAGTCTCCAAGACTACAGCAAAGATTCATTTAAAGAAAAGAAGAAGTCATCATTCCACTGAAAGACTCCTAAACACTTTGATCTAGAGTCTTAATTTTTCTTTTTTTTTCCTTTCTTTTTTATCTTTTTTGCTTGTTTTTCAAGATAGGATTTCTCTGTAGCTTTGGAGCCTGTCCTGGAACTCACTCTGTAGACCAGCTGGCTCAGATTACAGATGCTGCCTGGCCTCTTCCTCCTGAGTGCTGAGATTAAAGGCAACTAATCTTTTTCTTTTATTCAATATCAACTTTGTCTCAATTTCTTTCATATATATTCTGTTTTTATCTTTCAAAAGAAAAAGTTATAAAAACATTAAATTTTCTGACTTTTAGGATAATCATAACTTTTTGTCATATAGTGTATATATGTGTGTATATATGTGTGTATATCATAATAGAGAGAGAGACAGAGTAAGCGAAAGATGACAGAGAGAAACAGAGAGACAGAGAGAGTCTGATTCATCTTCAACCATCCCCCTCCCTTTTTTGAAATGAGAAGAAAGAACTCGGTTTTGTTTTGTTTTTTTGAGACAGGTTTCTCAGTGTAGCTTGTACTGGAACTTGCTCTGTAGATGAGGGCTTGCCTCAGACTCAGATCCTCCTGCCTCTGCCTCCTGAGTGCTGGGATTAAAGGCCTGCGCCACCACTGCCCAGCTCCAAAGAAACTCTTCTCATTGGTGGCGTACACGAAAGGGGAATTTTTACTTATTGTGTTCAATCCTCTCTGTTTCCCTTTTTCTTTCCTTTTCTTCATTGTTGTGCTTGATGAGTGTTGAATTCAGGGTCTCACCTGTAGCACACAAGCACCCAGACTCACCTGCCACTTCATTGTTAAATGTGCTCACTTCTATAAAAACAGTGAGTGATAATGAATAACTTTATCTCTATAACAGTTAATTATGCTTTCTGGTTTCAAGCATCCTGATTTATATTTTAATTATACTGTTATTATTAAATTTAATTTTTGAAATGGGGTCTTTTTATATTGCCTAGACTGGTTTTGAGTTCCTAGACTCAGGCAATCAGGCAGTCTCTCTGCCTCAGCCTTTCCAGTATCTAAGACTATAGTTAAATTCTGCCACACCAAGCTTACTTTGGTTTTTAGAATACATCTTGAAACTAAATGATAGGTTAGACTATAATCTTATGAAAGTATTTTTCTTCTGTATAATGTTGGGTGTAATTGAATTTAAGCACTTAACTGAAAACTGGCTTTTCAGGTATCAAAGCAGGAACAAGAGCTTCAGAGACTAAAGGAAAGCTCAGCAGAAAAGTTGAGAAAAATGGAAGAGAAACATGAGACAGCCATACATGATGCTGATGTAAAAAGGCAAAAAATTATCGAGCTTACTGGTACTCTCAGGTAAAACTTGAATATAATAGTTTTATTTCCCTTCTCAATTTTGTATCAGTAATGTGTGAGTTTCCAAGTTTGATAATGATCCAGTGAGATATTTATGTGAGGAATTAATTTCTTCATAACCTATGTTCCTGTAGCATTTTATTATATCTCCCTCATAGCCTTCATTATATCCTTTTTTTTTATAATGTAGTATAGTACTTTTGCATTCTTACTTTGAAATAAGGAATCTAACTTATTGTAGGGTTCCCACAACATTTGGTACAAATAGCACACTTTTATAGGCACTCAGCAACTGCTGTTTTAAATTACAAAGAACGATCTCTTCACATTGGGGAAACTCTCAGGGGACCTAATTGGGTTTTTTGTTTATTTGATTTTGTTTTTGTTTTTTCAAGACGGGGGTTTTTCTGTGTAGCCCTGACTGTCCTGGAACTTGCTCTGTACACCAGCTTGGCCTCAAACTCCTGCCTCCTGGGTGTTGGTATTAAAGGTGTGCACCACCATCATCTAGCCAGGGAACCTTATTGTGTTTAGGATAAATAAACTAGTTGTCAGCCTTGACTGGACATTCAGAATCATCTCAGTGAGTCTGTGAGGTGAAACCGATATATACTTAGCTTATCTAGATTCTACTTTGTCAATAAGAATTAACATTTTTCTACCCCTTTTTATATCATTAGCAGTCAAGTGTGAACTTATGTTCAGAAACTAAAACCTTATGTCCCCAGATTTCTTTTCTCATTGACAGGGACTGAGTATTAAGATAGGGTCTCTGGGCTTAGAGTGGTACTTGCTTTAACAGATAAACTTCTCTTAACAGTGACAGTGACATATTCTTCCTTCACGATTTCTCTTTCCTGTGATGTTTTGTTTGCTTTAACAAATAAGGCTGGCCTAAAGATCAGAGAGCAGAACTAAGCCACTAGAAGCCAGGCAGTGGTGGCCCACACTTTAATCTTAGGACTCGGGAGACAGAGACAGATGGTTCTCTATCAGTCAAGGCCACTCTGGGCTATACGATATTGATTCAGTCTCAAAGAGAAACAGCCAGGTGGTGATGGCCCAACTTTTAATCCCAGCACCAGGGAGGTGGAGATGGGAAGTGATAAGGCTGGGTGGAGAGAGGAATACATTCCTCTGTAAAGCCAAGGGAGACAGGAGCTCAGATGCATTCTGAGGATGCAGTCTGAAGACTGATAGAGACAGGATCACTCCTTCAATCTGAAGATTTGATAGAGATAAAAGGTCTCTCTAGTGGCTGACTGCACTGCTTCTCTGGTCTCTCAACGTTTACCCCTAATATCTGACTCCAGGTTTTTATTATTAAGACCAATTAGAATTTGTGCTACACTTTCCTATTGCCGGGTATCCAGCCACTAACACAGCCTTTCCGCCATTAAGTCTATTCAAATTCTAACTTTATCCTTGTTTATGCTAGATATCCAAATCAAGACCCATTGCTGTTTTCTCCCGTCCCATGCCAATTTCTGAAAACTTCCGTCGTACCGTCTGGAATTTATATACATCCTCTATATTCTCTGACTTTTCCTTTCTTTTACTATAATAAACCTCTTATATTATGCTGAAAACTCACTTGTTCTCTTGCTTCTGTATACTAAAAAACTTTTCCCCATGTTCTTGTACCAGAGAGTCAAAGGTGTACTCTGAACTTGCGTAATAGAATAATATCATTCCTTATTGCTGACATTTATAGTCTATCTTGTTTATTGTTCTCTCCAATATCAGCTCTAGTTAGTTAGTATTCATTTAACTGATTCATGTTTTGAATTGAGTTTTTGTTTTTTAAAAACTTTCTTCTCTATTATATTTCTCTTATGCTTCAGACATCCCCACAGTTACCCTAGAGCTCACCGTTTCTAATATTTATTACTATATTATTCTCTGATACTTTTGCTTGCTTTCCTTTATTTTGTTTTTGAAACAAGGCCTCAATATGTACCTTGGGCTTTCTTCAAACTTACAGACATTGTTCTTCAACTTCTCCATAATTGAGGTTATAACTATCTGACATCACATTACTAGTCTCCTTTCTTAATGACCTTAATATCAAGTTAGTTTTTAAAATTACTTTGTTAGCCTTCTTTTTGGCTTTCGATGCATCACAGATGTAAGTGGGTTTCTCTTCTGCCCATCAATTCCTGATTAGCCACTCAGAAGCTTATATTAATTACAAACTGTTTGTCCTATTAGCTCAGGCTTATTACTGTCTAGCTCTACATATAAATTAACCCATTTCGAATAATATGTGTATTGCCACTTGGCCATGGTGTTACCTCTCACTTTGCATCTACGGCAACTGCTGGCTCCTCCTTGATCCCACCCTCCTTTTCCCTTTATCTTGGCTTGTTTTTTTCCCACTGTCTATTAAGTGTGGCTATTGACCAGATCAGCTTTTTCCAATGGTAAATTAACCAATGGTAATAAAAAAAAATATTCACAGCATACAGAATGGCATCCCATATCACACAGAATTAAAATTCAGCTTGGGCTCAGTTGTTAAAATACTTTCTACATAAACATGAGAACCTGAGTTCATGTTTTCGAGACAGGGCCTTGAACTCACAGAGGTCCTCCTGCATCTGACTCCCAAGTGCTGATGATATAATAGCTTACATAAGCAACCCTAAAAATCCTACCAAAAAACTTCTACAACTCATAAACACTTTCAGTAATGTAGCAGGATACAAGATTAACTCTAGTCACTTTTAAAGCTAAAAAAGACAACCTAATAATAAGTCTTAAATAAAAATTACTGGTTCCATAAAAGCAATGTGTTTATGGTATTTTGATTACTCAGCCTCTTAATTATTATTTTAGATAATTAAAAATCACATGGTTATTCCTGAATGTTATATACATACATACATACATACATACATACATACACACATATATATATATGAAACTTTATAAGGCTATATGTAGTTAGACTGAGAACAATGCTGGCCTTTGAGTTGAGTGGTGTTGGTATAAAGAACAATAATACTTCAGTTGGAGTAGTTTCAAAAGTATAGTATGTGACTTAAGATTCTGAGTAGAGATCTTGCTAATAATTTAACCTAATAAATTTTGTAGGCTTAAAGTTAGAAGACTTTTGGTGTAAAGCTTCCAAATTACCTGTTCTATTGTTTATTTTTAATTAGACAAGCTAAACTTGAGATGGATCAGTACAAAGAAGAGCTGTCTAAAATGGAAAAAGAAATAGTACATCTGAAACGAGATGGGGAAAATAAATCCATACATCTTTCTCAGTTAGATATGATTTTAGATCAGACAAAGACAGAACTCGAAAAGAGAACAAATTCAGGTGAGTAACTGGTTAGCTTAATTTGACTTACATAGAATTGTATTTGTGTGGGATGGTTTGAGTCAGAGTGGCCCCAATGGGCTTATATATTTGAATGCTTAGTTATCAGGAGTGGTAGAATTTGAGAAAGATTAGGAGGTGTGGCCTAGTTGGAGGATGCGTGTTAGTAGGGGTGTGCTACTGCTCCATTGTCTGCCTGAAAGCCACCATGTTCCCCATCATGATGATAATGAACTAAACTTCTAAAACTGTAAGCAAGGCCCCAGTTAAATGTTTTCTTTCCAATTGTTGGCTTGGTTATGGTTTCTCATCACAACAGAACATTGACTAAGACATTAATTATATTTAAGTGGAATAAAATCAGCAGTTGGGGTAGTGAGGGCTAAAAGGGATAGTGTTCAGTATTTTGTCTCTTATAAATTAATAAAAATAGATAGTCTTATTTATTTGTAAAGTTCTATCAGATATATTTTTTTTTTTTTGCCAAGACCTCCTTATGTAGCAGAGGAAGACAGTGAACTTCTGATCCTCCTACTTCCCCCTCTTTAGTGTTAAAATTATAGACAGGGACCAGCATGCTTTGTGTATGCAGTGCTGGGGATTATGTCCCAGGCCTTGTTCATTCTAAGCAAGCACTCTATAAACCAAGAGTTTTATAGATTCCAGCTCTCAGATTGAATATTCTTTTGTTTGTATCTTATTTACATGTCCTGAGATAGTGTGCACTTTTGTGTATGTGCATGTGGAGGCCAGAGTTAGAATTTAAGTATCTTCCTAGATTGCTATCTATCTTATTTTTTGAGACCAAGACTTTATGATTGGCAAGGCTCACTGGCCAATGAGCTCCAGCTACCTGTCTGTCTCTACCAGCACTTCATAGGGTAATGCACAGTCTTTTGTATGGGTGCTTGATATCTAACTGAGGTCCTCATGATTGCAGGGCTGGTGTTTTAGTAACTGATCCATCTTTCCAGCTCCTTGAATATTATTAATTATGTTTATTCATAAAGTTTTTTTTTATAAAAATCGTTTACATATAGTTCTTAAATGATTCTGTATTCTTAACAGTGAAGGAGTTAGAAAGGTTGCAGCACCACACTGAAGCCGAACTAACGGATACCGTGCAGAAACGGGAAGCCCTCGAAACTGAGCTACAGAATGCTCACGGAGAACTGAAAAGTACCTTAAGACAGCTACAGGAACTGAGAGACGTACTGCAAAAGGCTCAGTTATCATTAGAGGAAAAGTACACTACAATCAAGGACCTCACTGCTGAACTTAGGTGAGTTAGATAATAAGAAAGGACACCATAATTACTGGTATCTCTTTGATTATTTTGAGTCCATTGGACCATATCACAAAAACTGTTGTTGAATGTCTTGTTTGTTTTTGATTCATCTAAGCAAGTGAGAGAAGTTACTTTTAGCTGCTGATACTTCTGTCCTCATTCTGTGATCAGTTCCACACTGTCCAAGTAGCTTTCTAAGAAAGGGGGGTGGGAATGGAGTAGGTGGAGCATAATTAAAGGAGGCCCATGTGAGCCCATAATAAAGGATAACAAATGTTTATTGGGGATACCCACAAAAAGAAGACTGCTGCTTTCTCTGCTCTGTTGCCACTGGGAGCTGCAAACCAAACACCAGCCATCAACCTAGCGAAAAGGGAAAAGTGAAGAGCACTCAAGCTTCCTATCTGTGTTTACAGTACCTCAGACCACGCCCTAATGGGTACCTCCCCCTTTGGTCTAAATAAGAGGGTTCTAAACCTATAACGAAACTATACAATAAGAACAGATATCAAGTATTGTCCAGGAAAATAAAAGGCACAAACATACACAGAAATAGAACTACAACCAACATAAACAACATCAAGCAAGAAACACATTCTAAATGTCTAGTCTAAGGTAATTAGCAAATAACAGAGATAATTTCAATAGCTGTCCTATCCTGAGGAGGCTGAGTCTTGTACTGAAATGTATTAGCTAAGTTTTGAGATTAAAATAGTTATGACTGTCTAGTCTTCAACCCCATCAAAGACTTGAGAAGGGAAACAATATTACCTGAGTAGGCAGGAAGTACAAGCAAGCAACTTCAAAAAGGTGCAAAAAATGACAGAGACAGCTGGCTACCTAGAAAATCACCCAAAATCTCATTTGCAGTGTTAGAACAACCAATTTTGGCGAAGGCCTAAAGTATCTAACAGACCATTTTCAGAGGCAGGAAAAATTGAAAGACTGTCCTACCCTGCTTGACAAGGTTCAGTAGTCATTTTTGCTTGTATCTTCCTCGTGCAGTTTGGATAGCATGAATACTGTCAGTAGTTGGAGCAAGGGCAGGCAGTTCTTTGCCCATAGGCCAGTTCTTCTGAGAAGAAAACAAGCTCCAAGAATTCGGTGCCAACATTCTCTTGGGAATAGATTGTTGCTGCCAAGAACAATCGTGTCTCATGTCAACAGAATCCTGCATTATTTAAATGCCAGATTACCTGTCTATGCAGAGTTCAATCTCTGTGCATCTAGAAAGCCTGACTAGCCTGACTGATATGTATGAAAGCATGGGTGAATGTTGAATTGTAATTCTTAATACCTATATAGCTTCAAGACTGAAGTTCCCATTATAAAATCAAACTGTGCAGTAAGTGAGGACAATAACCCCCAAATGTAAACTATATATCTTGATCAGAGGTAGACATGTATAATGCAATGTATCCTAAAATTGCATCAATATGTAAAATATCTTAAGCAGAGTTAGAAACATGCATGAATACAATTTGACAAAGTAACTTTGCATATGTACACAAATATTGTAAACACAAATAGGAGCATATTCAATATAACAATTATAATTTGAATTTTTATCAATATATGACTTATCTTAGACAGGAATACAAAGATAATTTTACATATGTATCAATATACACAAATCCATACCAATATAAATTATCTATAACTAATAGTTCACAAGTAGATATACTAATCTACTTATAATCGCATCCCATTCATCCCCGCCTTTTTTTTCTCAAAAGAGATCCCTGAGCCTACTTCATTTCCACCCCCAACCCTATACAACTTATAACCATGTGTTAACCCCTAACCCAAATTCTGTTGGGAGAGGGGGTGTTATTTTCTAGAATTACTTCCAGCTTTCATGGAGGTGATATTATTTCTGTGGGATCCTGTAAAAACTAAAATGATGTTTAAGTCTCAAGATTACTGTCTGGTACAATTACAGAAAGTCTCTGGGTAGTCGGTAGGGTTTTTCTGAAGTTCTGGCCAGATTGTTTTAAGAAGGTGCATCATCTCAGCTGCCAAGTTGGAATCATCTTAAGCAGTTTGTAGCCCCAAACTGATCTTAGAATGGTGCTTTCAGCATGATGACATCATATGCATGAGGTGGAATCACTGTTGTAGAGCCCCAGCTCCTCTCTGGAGACTTCAGAGATTTCTGTAGGAAAATTTATTGTTCACTGTGGAAAACTTAAACATTATTAATATCAAAATGGAAATTTTGAATTTTGATAGGCATGTATTAAAAGAAAGGTACCATAGAGGCAAAAATAGGCATGGGGAAAAGTAGAATTTTTGAAAGCAAAGTTTTGATAACTCTGTCCCACACCAGGTGGCTCTCCTAATTTGAGACAGAAGTTCTGAATTTTTCTTTTAAGAACGTACCTGGATTTAGAGAAGGTGAGCCACACAGTCCAACTCCAAAGCCAGCTCTGATTTTTTTTTTTAAAGATTTATTTATTATGTATACACTGTTATGTCTGCATGTATGCCTGCAGGCCAGAAGAGGGCACCGGATCTCATGACAGATGGTTGTGAGCCACCATGTGGTTGCTGGGAATTGAACTCAGGACCTCTGGAAGAGCAGGCAATGCTCTTAACCTCTGAGCCATCTCTCCAGACCCGCCAGCTCTGATTTGTAAGTGAGTTGGGACTACCACTATACTAAGAAAGAAGGAGACATGGATGGTTATGTAGTGAGATCTTACCCTGCAGAGAATCCTGGTGTCATGAGTCAGATTGTCCTTGCTTGGTGATTCTTTCTGGGTAGCCATCTTTTCTTCTTTAGGTCTCTTGACTTCTCAAGGATGGGTATTTTCTATTTTCTTGCAAAGACAAGAACAGAACCTTGGCCCAGCCCTGCTGAGGTTTCCTTACAAGTTCTTGGAATGTTACCTTAGTGGAAGAGCTGTCATTTCTCTTCATCCAGAAGTTTCTCCTTTTCAAACCAAATCTTGATGAATTTTAATAGTATCCATAGCTTTTCTCCTCCTGTGGAAAGAAGAGCAAAACCCCCAACACAGCACATCTCCTGGCTTCCTTGAAATGCATTGGCTGATTTAATTCAGAAGTTTTTTTCTATTGTTTAAAGTCTCTCTGTAGCTGTTGTTCCTTTCCCATTAGCATTAAGAAAATTCCAAGTTAATAAAACATTATGCAGTCTATTTCTCGGGGTCTTTATCATGCCTTTCTTTTTATGTAACATACCCCTTATAGTTCACTTTGTAAGATTGTGTGGCATGCCTGGAGTATGCTTTATATTATAATAAGAAAAACTGTTTCATTTTCTTAGAAACATATGCTGGAGCATTGTCTGTCTCTATTTGTGCAGGTATACCCATGATGGCCATAACTTCTAATAAATGTGTAATTACTAAATGAGCCTTTTCCCGAACTCAAAGCTTTTGCCCATTGGAAACCTGAATAGGTATCAATGGTGTGGTGTACATATTTTAATCTCACAAATTCTACAAAATGTAACACATTCACCTTCCAGATTTCACTCATGAGTACCCTTTGGGTGACTTCTTGCATGCAATGGAGTTTGCTTGTAGAAAGAACAAGTAGAACATTTCCTTATAATTTCTTTGGCTTGTTGCCATGTGGTGGAAAAGTCATTTTTAAATGCTTGCTGTTGACTTTTTAAAAAATGTTTATTTATTAATTATGTATACAATATTCTGTCTGTGTGCATGTCTGAAGGCCAGAAGATGACACCAGAACTCTTTACAGATGGTTTTGAGCCACCATGTGGTTGCCGGGAATTGAACTCAGGACCTTTGGAAGAACAGGCAATGCTCTTAACCACTGAGCCATCTCTCCAGCCCCCTGCTGTTGACTTTTTAAATGAAATTCTGAGGCATTCAGCACATTCCCAATCAATAATTGATAAATTTCTGCATTGCCTTGTGCTAGAGAACCTGGCAAACCCATATGGGATTGGATGTGTGTTATGTACATGGGATAATGCCTATTCTTGTTTGTATCTTGTACCTGAATTAAATAATAAAGTCAATTCTATATTATCTGGTTTAAATTAGAGGTTTCAATATGCAAAACAACTCTTTCTGCATATTGCAATGATGTTATAGTTAACTATGTTGAGTAACTATGTTGAGAGATTCTTTAAAATCCCTTCTGGCTTTTGTACAGAATCATGAAGGCTTTGTGAAGATGGACACTCTAAAGTAATCCAACAGTAGCTCAGAACTGAGAATAATAAAGGGTTAGAGCACAGTCCTTTGCACAAACGGGGAACAGGAGCCAAATCCAGCAGTGGGGGGAGAGAGAGCACATGCAAGCTTTATGGCTGCATTTATAGTATAAGAGATCATGCCCAAGTGTGCAGGTATCTCAAAGGCTTTGGCTGAAGAAGTTCCCACAGCAGCTTTATTCTACTTTACACAAATTTTATGATTTATTAGCATCAGTATAGAATGTAGGGGCTCTAGTTAATGGTGTGTCCCATACAATGTGAGGAATGATCCAATTAGTTCTTTTTATAAATCAAATTCTCTCACTTTTGGGATAGTTGTTAATGTCTCCCAAAAAATTACTTCAAGCTCTTTGCCAGGGTTCACTTCCTTCTCATAATTTCTTAATTTCATCATTCGTGAATGGTACTATAATTTCTGATGGGTCTATTCCTACTAATTTACGAAGCTTCAATTTTCCTTTTTAATTAACACAGAGACCTGGTCCACACAAACTTTTAATATTTTACTCAGTTTGTGTGGTAAGCCATTCTAAGATAGTATCTTCCCTCTGTATTAAAACTCCTGAAGGGGAATGTTTGAAGGATAATAAGACCAGAATGTGGTTAAGATTTAGATCCACACAATCCACATGTGCCTTCTGTAATTTCTCTTCAGTTTCAACTGATAATTCCCTGGGACTACATAAGTCCTTGTCACCGTCTAAGATTTTGTTTAAATTAATCAGGTCATCAGGACATATTTCAACAGTGGGCCATACCTGGGAAATGTCTCCTAGCAATCTTTGGCAGTCATTAAGTGTCTGCGATTCATCTCTCCTAATTTGTACCTTATGTGGTCTAATTTTCTGTAAACATATTTTATAGCCTAATTAATTAATAGAATTTCCTCATATTTTTTCAGGAGCAATTTGTAATCCCCAACAAGGCAAAATTTTCTTCTTCAAAAATTCTTTCTAAAGTATCTACATTTGAATCAGAAAATAAAATGTCCATGTAATGGTAAACTATTTATTCAGGAAATTGCTTATGTATCATTTCCAATGACTGTTTAACAAAATATTGGCAAAGGGTAGGGCTATTTAACATTCCCTGTGGGAGAATCTTCTATTCATATCTTTTATCAGGCTGAGAATTATTATAAGTAAGCACTGTGAATTCAGACTTTTCTCTTTTTCTTGTAAAGGTATAGTGAACAAACAATCTTTTAAGTGAATAACTATGAGGCTATTCTTTTTTTTTTTTTCGAGACAGGGTTTCTCTGTGGCTTTGGAGCCTGTCCTGGAACTAGCTCTTGTAGACCAGGCTGGTCTCGAACTCACAGAGATCCACCTGCCTCTGCTTCCCGAGTGCTGGGATTAAAGGCGTGCGCCACCATCGCCCGGCGAGGCTATTCTTTTTTAAAAATTTTTTATTGATATTTATTGAGCTCTACCATTTTTCTCTGCTCCCCTCCCTGACTCTCCCCTCTTCACTTCAACCTTCCCCCAGTGTCCCTATGCTCCCAATTTACTCAGGAGATCTTGTCTTTTTCTACTTTCTATTTCCCATGTAGATTAGATCTATGTAAGTCTCTCTTAGTGTCTGTATTGTTTCTAAGTTCTCTGGGATTGTGGTTTGTAGTCCCAAGAAGGAAATATATTAACTGAGTTGTTGTAGGAGACTGCTAGTTAGTTCCCAACCACTCACATCCAAAATAATCACACAGAAATTGTATTAATTAAATAACTGTTTGGCCCATTAGTTCTGGCTACTTTTTTTAAATTGGCTAACTCTTACATCTTAATTTAATCCATCTATATTAATCTGTGTATTGCTATGAGGCTGTGACTTATCACATAAAGTTCCGTCGTCTGTCTCTGGCAGAGCTACATTGCTTCTCTCTGACTCTACCTCCTTTTTCCCAGCATTCAGTTTAGTTTCCCCTGCCTAGCTATACTCTACACTTATCAGGCCAGGCCAGTTTCTTTATTAATTAACCTATTGTATTCACAGCATACAGAGGGGAATTCCACATCACTACCCTTTTCTGTTTAAGTAAAAAGTTAATCTTTTTATATAAAAAGTTAAATACCGCCGGGCGGTGGTGGCGCACGCCTTTAATCCCAGCACTCGGGAGGCAGAGGCAGGCGGATCTCTGTGAGTTCGAGGCCAGCCTGGTCTACAAGAGCTAGTTCCAGGACAGGCTCTAGAAACTACAGGGAAACCCTGTCTCGAAAAACCAAAAAAAAAAAAAAAGTTAAATACCTAATTTAATTTTTTATTTATTGTTAAAAACAAATACTAAGTTAAATACTTTAACATAGTAAAATTACATAAAAGAGATGTCAATATTTGGGAATATGAGTATAGTTCTCTCCAAACTGCTTTCTGGTTTTTGTAGGGTGAAGTAATTTTTTTTCAGGGGGGAGGGGTACTCACAGTGACCTTTCAGGAGATCTTGGTCCATCAAACCACATTAGTCTGGAAGGAATACACAGGTTCTCATCCTCTGGAAATAAAAGGGGAACCTCTTTTCTAAAGCAACAAATTCTTAGATCCAAAATTCTGAAATCATGATACCTTTAAAATATATATATGCTGGTTTAGCTTAGCAGCCCATACAATGAAATGTCTTTCTGTACTTAGCTCCTTCACAGTCAAAAAATTCAAAGAATACACAATAATATACATAATCCAGACTCTCTGTGTATATTCCATCTTTATGTGGCTTATTTTTTTCTCCTTTTCTCTGAGTGTCTGTACTCTTTTTAAAGACTTTACCTTTTTAAAAACCATTTACTTCTTTTTATAACTGTCTATATTTCTTCTCTATCCCAAGCCTACATACATTTTTAAAACACACCGTGTTTCAATTTGAAGTCGTTTATATCTGAATCTCTCCTTATTGCATATCTGTGATCTTTTCTGACCAGGATGGTTTCTTAAAATGCTAAGTGCTTCTTAAGAACCCAAGCAGTGGCATTGCTAGGGGAAATGCAGCCCTGTCTGCTTGCTCTGCCCAGTCCAACATGGTGGTAGAATTCCCTTAAATGCCTGAGACTACCAGGTAGGAGCTGTCCTCACCACCTCGAGTCTGATAAACAGTTGGCTCATTCTGTCTCCAAGTAACTTGCAGCATGCTGTCCATAAACCCCATTTAAATGCTTGGTCTCCTGAAAGAACCAGAGTTCGCAATAGCAGCACAGCCCAGAAAGTCGCCATTTGCAAATCTTCTTGGCTTTTTTTCTGCTACTGCTGAATCAGGAAAACCTCTCTTAAAGGAGCCATGGCATTAAGCCATGCTTAACTCTGTTTTTTTTGTTTGTTTGTTTTGTGTGTGTGTGTGTTTAGAATTCCTTTCCAAGATTTCTCAGGTTTTATGTGGATTTAGCTCACACATGTTGGGCGCCAATTTGTTGTAGGAGGCCGCTAGTTAGTTCCCAGCTGCTCAGACCTGAAATAACCACATAGAAACTGTATTAATTAAATCACTGCTTGACCCATTAGCTCTAGCTTTTTATTAGATAACTCTTACATCTTAATTTAACCCATCTATATTAATCTGTGTATCACCATGAGGCTGTGGCTTACTGGGTAATGTTCTCATGTCTGTCTCCAGTAGGGCTACATGGCTTCTCTCTGACTCTGCCTCCTTTCTCCCAGCATTCAGTTTAGTTTCCCCTGCCTAGATCTATTCTACACTATCAGGCTAATTCAGTTTCTCTATTAATCAGCCTATCATAGTCACAGCATACAAAAGGGAATCCCACATCATCAAGTAAGCAGGAAGTGCAAGCAAGTGACTTCCAAAAACTGTGAGTAATGACAGAAAAAGCTGGCTGCCTCTACAGTCACCCAGAGTTCTTTCTGTAATGTTGGGGCTCCATCTTCAGCTTATAGGCCCATAATATCTGGCAGACTTTCCACAAAGCAGGAAATTTGAAGATATGTTCTGCCTAGTAATGGCAGTGTTTGTCAGTTGCTTTCTTCTGCTGTGTCCCTCAGAATGTCTGGTATAGCTGGATCTTAGGGCGTGATCTATTCCTGAGGAACTGCCACACTGTTTTGCTTAGTGACTGTGCAAGTTTGCATTTCTGTCAATGAATAAAGTAAATCCTCTCCTCACGTCCTCACCAGCATGAGCTGTCATTTGTTTTATTGATCTTGGCCATTCTAACTATTAGAAGATGGAATCTTAAAAGTAGTTTTGATTTGCATTTCTCAGATAACTAAAGATATTGAACATTTCTTTAAAGGTTTCTCAGCCCTTTGTGATTTATCTTTTGAGAACTTTCAGCCTAGTTCTATACCCCATTTTTTAAATTGGATTGTTTGTTTCTTGATTTTTTTCTTTCTTTCTTCCTTTTTTTGATATTTTAGATATTAGTCCTTTACTGGATGTAGTAGATAAGATCTTTCTACATTCTGCATCCTGCTGCTTTGCTCCAGTGATATATCCTTTGTCACGCAGAAGCTTTTCAGTTTCTTGAGGCCCCATTATTTGTTGTTCTTTGTGCCTGTGTTGATGGTGTCCTGCTCAGAATATTTTTTCTTGTGCCAATGAGTTCAAGCCCACTCTCCACTTTCTCTTTTGTCAGATTCAGGGAATATGATCTTATGTTTTTGTTTCATTTGGTGTTGAGTTTTGTATGGGATGATAAATATGGAATAGCCATCTAGTTTACCAGCACCCGTTATTGAAGATGCTGTCTGTTTTCCAGTGTGTATTTCTTGCTTCTTTATAAACATATCAGGTCCATAGGTGTGTGGATGTAAGTCTGGATTGCCTGGCTGCTGCTGGGCTGAGGGCGATAATGGAGAGCAGGAAGAATGAGTGTTGCCTGAGTCTCAACCAGAAATGACCCCCATTGATCCCTGGCAGAGATGCTTCTAGGTGTCAGCAACTGACACACTGGAATGAAAGTGGACTGGAAGGAAAGGCTCGGATGGTCTGCAGGGCAATACTCGGCTGGATCTTATTAAATTTTTATTTATTCACTTCTGTGTACATAGGTGGATGTGTGACATGTATCATGATGCACATGTGGAGGGTAAAGGACAAATGGTGACAGTCAGTTCTGTTTTTCTCGCCATATTGGTCTCAGGTATTAAACTCATGTTGTCAGGGTCGGCAGCAAGTGTGTTTTTTCCAACCCTTAATAGTGGACATTTTTAGAGGCATCTCAATCTCGGCCAACACTTTCATATGTTTTCTTATAAGTCTGCCCTCCTGTCTTTCTAGTATAACCTCTCAGTCCAGAAGGCTGTAGCACTGTCCTCTTCTGTTTCATCCAGTGTTTTAGCAGGTCTCGTCAACCCCATCCCTAACACCCATGGACTCCTGGTGACCACTGTGCACAGTCTCGTCAACCCCATCCCTAACACCCATGGACTCCTGGTGACCACTGTGCACAGTCCGTCATTGTTTCTTCTGTGGTGCACGACTGGGTCTTCATAATGGGCTCTTTACGTTCTTCATTTATTGCTAATTCACTTTCCACAGGATTCATTATGTTTCTGATTTCAAACATAAATCATATAATAATTGATTTCTTTTTAGACTTCTGATAGCTTTCTAAAACATTCTCAGTAAAATCTTAAGTCATTTGGAAATGAAAAACTGAAGTTTTGGGACACAATTTCATTACTCGGTAGATCAGCCCTTAGGAAAAAAAAAAGAAACAGGGCATACCAAGTGTTGGGAAATATGTAGAGAAGTGAAATTCTGATTCATTGCTGGTAGGAAACAAAAGTGGTGATAGCCACTGTGGGAAAATAATTGCAATTTCTCAATGAGTTAAATACAAAATTATTATTTAGTATAATAATTTCCTAGTTATATATCTAAAAGCATTGAAGGTGGACATTTAAACAAAAATTATACAAATGTTCATAGCACCTCTGTTCACAATAGCCAAAAAAAAAAAAAATGGCAAAAACTGTAGAAGGAGCAGCGGACTGCGTTCCCGCCCGGCTCCAGGCCGCCTGGCTAGCTTTACACCCGAAATAATTACACGGAAACTGTATTCATTTAAACACTGCCTGGCCCATTAGTTTCAGCCTCTTATTAGCTAATTCTCACATCTTGATTTAACCCATATTTAGTAATGTGTGTAGCACCACGAGGTGGTGTCTTACTGGGAAAGATTCAGCATGTCTGACCTGGCGGCTGGCTCCATGGCGTCTGTCTCACTGAGGAGAGACATGGCATCTGCCTAACTTCCCTTCTTCACAGCATTCTGTTCTGTCTACTCCACCTATTTAAATCCTGCCCTATCAAAAGGCCAAGGCAGTTTCTTTATTAACCAATGAGAGTCCTCCATCAAAAAACCATTTTGCCACAATGATGAATGGATAAAGAAAATATGGTGTATCTATAAAAGGAGTATTATTAATTCAGAAAATGCAATAAAATAGTGATAATCCATGCTACAAAGTAGAGGAACACTAAAGAAAGTCAGGACCATGAGGGAACCTTCATCTGGCGATGGATGGAGATAAAGACAGAGCCACACATTGGTGCACCGAACTGAGCGCCCAAGGTCCAAATGAGGAGCAGAAGGAAGGAAAACATGAGCAAGGAAGTCTGGACTGCGAGGAGTGCTCCCACCCACTGAGATGGTGGGGCTGATCCATTCAGAGCTTACCAAGCCCAGCTGGACTGGGACTGAAAAAGCATGAGATAAAACCGGACTCCCTGAACATGGCAGACAATGAGGGCTGCTGAGAAGCCGAGGACAATGACACTGGATTTGGACCCTACCACACATACTGGCTTTGGGGGTCCTGGCCTGTTTGGATGCTCACCTTCCTAGACCTGGATCGAGGTGGGAGGAACTTCGACTTCCCACAGGGCAGGGAACCCTTTCTGCTCTCTGGACAGAAGAGGGAGGGGGAGTGGAGGAGGGAGGGGATAATTGGGAGGCAGGGAGGAGGCGGAAATTTTTAATAAATAAAAAAAAGCATTATGCTAAGAGAAGCTAGACACATTTAGTAAAATTTGGTTTATATGAAATTTCTAGAATTGATAAGTTCATAGAGATAGGAAAGATTGATGGTTGTCAGGAACTAGAAGACAGAATATGAGAAAAAAAGATCCCGGGAACATATGGTATTCCTTTTGTTGTATAAAAAAATATACTGCAAACGGATAATGGTGATGCTGCATAACATTGCAAATGTAGTTAATTCAGTTGAATTATGCACTCTCAAATGGCTGATAGGATATTTCATGCTTGTTTTTCCACAGAACACAGTTTTCAAAAACCCAAGTCTGTAGAATACCAAGCCCTACATAAGGTTCCCAGTTTCCTAGCCTTTTCTCTGTTCTGTTTTGGTGTGTGAGCGCGTGTGTGTGCATGTTCCTACGTGTGGAAGCACTTGGTGTGTTTGGACACAGGTAGAAGTCAGAGTGATGTAAGTGTCTTCCCCAGTTCCTCTGCACCGTCTATATTAGAATAAGACTTTTGATTTCAGTAAGTTTTTTATACATTGTTCCTTTGATTTAAATCCTTTCAGTCTGAATTAACTACATTCTGTTGCTTTTAATTTATGGGAAACAACTCAGTTTACCTACCTTTAAACATTATAGTAGTTATATTATCTGCTTTATCTTTTTCTTTTGACAAATTTTAGAGAATGCAAGATGGAGATTGAAGACAAAAAACAAGAACTCGTTGAAATGGATCAGGCGCTTAAGGAGAGAAATTGGGAGCTAAAGCAGAGAGCAGCTCAGGTTGTTTTTTCCTAATTATATTTAAATAAAAATTTCTACCATGGGACAACTATGAAGGGTTTTAGAAGTCACCAATTTTTGTTTCTGGTTATAAATATTTATAAAGTTAGAAATAAATAGATTTTTTAGTTTATAATCCTCCAAATGCTGTTAGTGTAGATGCCTGGCTGAAAGTGCTTTTCTTCCTGGGAGCTGAATAGGCAGGTAAGTTCATTACCATGAAACTTCAACTCAGCCTGGCCAGTAAGTTTTGAGTGTAAGGGTTTGCTTGCTACCCTTTAGATTTTGTTTTTAATTCTGTCTCAAAGAATATGCAGTTGAACATGTTGCTGTGACCTAAATGTTGGAGAAACGAAGCATTATTTAGCAGTTTTTATTCCAATATAAATTGAAACCTGAGTCATTTTCTCTTATTTTCCATTTTAACTTTCTATAATATATAATACATATGGGATTCAAATCCTACTTGAAAAAAATGCTTTATTTGGGATAAACTTATCATTTGTTGATAAAAATTCCTGTTGTAAAAGTATGCTCCAACAACACCAGTGTTTGCATTGTAATAAAATGGAACATCTAGCTTGATATTTCTTGTATTTAGGTTACACATTTGGATATGACCATTCGTGAGCACAGAGGAGAAATGGAACAAAAAATAATTAAGTTAGAGGGTACTCTGGAGAAGTCAGAATTAGAACTTAAAGAATGCAACAAACAGGTAATTATCTTAAAATTTCATATTTTAAATTGTTTAAAAATTAACACCATTAAAGTCAGAGTGTTCTTGTTGTTGTTTGTGATGACGCCTGTTGTTATGCTGCCCAAATTGACCTTGAATTCCTATGCCCAGGCACCCCACACAAAACACTGTAGGACCCAGGGCAGCTTGGTACACACCTATCATCACAGGCTCTATAGACCAACAGGAAGGTAGGCCTGAGTCTCAGTTTATCCTAATGCAAACCTGGTTCCAAGAAAGATCACAAACTGAGACCACCCACGCTCCACCCAGTAACAGATCATCCAAATTAAGTTCCTAACTTGATGTCCCTTAGCCCAGCACACACCCATCTCCTGTTGGCCAGGGCACCCCTAGACAAATGTCAGCCCATCAGGGGTCCTGGACCTTAGAAACTCCTCTGCTCTTATAAAAACCCCATCCCAACTCAGGGCTCTCTGATTGCACCAATATGTTAGGCATGCGGAGTCCGAGTTCACGAACTTGAGTAAGAGTAAAGGCTCTTTGCTTTTGCATACGGGACTCAGTCTCCTTGTTGGTTTTTGGGGGATTCTGCAGATCTGGGTGTAACAACACTGAACATGGTTGTATTTTATAGAATGCACGTGATAGAAACACTGGATTCTTTTATTAGTCTTGTATATTCTAATTTACTATTCATTTTGTCCTCAGTGTTTTTTATTATAATTTCTTATATTAATATATGTATATACTTACCACAATATGTACATGTTTGATTAGCTATAAAATATTACTGGGAGGATTTATAAGTAATTCTAGAATCTAATTGAAAGAAATCATGTGGGAAGGAAGAACTGTGTTCTCTATATTTTTTATCTTACATGTATATCACCTTTAAAATTATAAAGTTGTGTTTTATTTGTTTAGTGTACTTGTATAAAATACTGATAGAAACATTTGCTGATGGGAGGAAGTGTCAGACTTATTCATAAAATAAGCCAAGGAATGCTAATTTAAAAGGAATGGATAAAAAGAATTTTAAAAAATGAGAGAGAGAGAATGGTACTTGTAGCCATAGGATAATCCCGTATTCTCATAAGCCCTAAATGAAGTTGGAGTGTTTGGTTCCTCGTGTATGATAAGTCATCACTGGAAAAGAAACAGGGCTGTGGCTGTAGCCATCTTCAGAGAACTGTTACTTCAAACCGAGCTGCTCTGGACTCCTGTGAACAACAAGCAACTACAAGCCAGGGAACCTTGTGGCCACAGTCTGGGTGGGAAGTAGTTGCATTTAGGCAAGATGGGC
Source organism: Arvicola amphibius (assembly GCF_903992535.2). Taxonomy (NCBI): domain Eukaryota; kingdom Metazoa; phylum Chordata; class Mammalia; order Rodentia; family Cricetidae; genus Arvicola; species Arvicola amphibius. The sequence continues at coordinate 680,166 of NC_052047.1, read as the reverse complement.
AGGACAAGACGTGGACATGAGAACCGTTATGTGGTGGGAAGCTTAGACTGTGAGCACAGTACTTTGACCTGCTCTCTGGTGAGGCAGACTCCAACACCTGGGATAACTGAAGTGTGATAACCCAGCCTGTAGTCGTCCAGGGATTGCTGTTCTTCCCCGTGGTTCCCAGTAGCAGGACTCAGTTCCCAAAGGATCCTTCCTCCTGTAGAGTATTTAATGTTGAACAGGCTTAAAACTTGAACTAGCCAGATGCACTCAGGAGAATTAGTAGTGTCATGGCATGGGGGTCCATGGAAAGAAGACTCAGAGATACCTTAAAAATGAAGTTAGCGTCTGGTGGTGGTGGTGGTGCACGCCTTTAATCCCAGCACTTGGGAGGCAGAGGCAGGCAGATCTCTGTGAGTTTGAGGCCAGCTTGATCTACAAGAGCGAGTTATAGTACAGCTAGGGCAGTTACACAGAGAAACCCTGTTTCGAAAAATAAAAATAAAATAATTTAGCCTTTCTTGGATGCAGGGGAATTCAGCCTCTAAGGACTGAACTGCCTTTCCTGGGCTGCTTTTATTGTTCTCCAATTCACACTTTAGCCAGATGATTTCCATATGCTCAAAATGATAGGAAGCTTCCAAAGGAACAATGCCAAGTACAAATTTTCTATGGGGGCGGGGTACCACGGTTTTCTGGGTTTCCCTCCAACCAAGTTGTACACAGACTTTGTATCCTTGGGAGACTCTTTAAATAAGATTCACGCAGGGCACTAAGAGAAACCACAGGGTATCTGCTAAAGAAAAGATGGATTAGGGCTAAAGCCAGGCCAGCTGTAGCCCAGCAGGGATGCTCCCACGTAGCAACTCCAGGAACTGCAAACTGGGAGGTCTTTGGAGTTTGTGAACCTACCTAGTTTACAAGCTACAAAACTGAATGCAGACAGAAGTGGCTTTTGGTATACAAAAGAGAGAGGGAGAGGGGGGAGAGAAAATTTGGGGAGAGAGAGTAAATGCAGCCTTTACAGCTGACTCTTCACTGGTTCCAAGCATCTGCTTGAATAGTACAAAAAGTAAGAAATTCAAACTTCAACCGATGCCTGTTCGCGCCTGATGGACTCCAGTACCAGAGGACCCAGAAAGAAGCTACTCCAATGCCTTGTCATTTCATGAAATGCTTTTCTGCACCTCGTTTTGAATCACTGCTTTCCCTTTTTATTATACTTTTAACATTATGTTTATTTAGTAAAATATACAGCATATACAGTTTTTACATTTATTGTCTAATCAAATTTTGTTTACACATTTTTGCTGCATGATCAAAATTTACATCGCTTGCTCTTCTCATTCCATGTTTCTATTATTTTTCTTTTTTTCCTTTTAAGATAGCTCTTTCTTTTTCCCCTTTTCCTGTCCCCTTCTTTTCTTTCTTTCTTTCTTTTTCTTTTTTTTTTCCCTCTGAGACAGGGTTTCTCTGTACCTTTGGAACCTGTCCTGGAACTCACTTGGTAGACCAAGCTGGCTTCAAACTCACAGAGATCTGCCTACCTTTGCCTCCTGAGTGCTGGGATTAAAGGTGTGCACCATCACTGTCCGGCTTATTTATTATTTCTATGCTTACTTAAATCAAATATTTCTTTATTTTTTCTTTTAATTGGTTTTTCAAGACAGGATTTCTCTCTATAATAGTCCTGGCTGTCCGGAAACTCGCTCTGTAGACCAGACTGACCTCAAACTCACAGAGATCTGCTTGCTTCTGTCTCCCAAGTGCTGGGATTAAAGGCATGTATCACTCTCCAGCCTTGACCCAAATTTTTAACTTCATGCTTACTTTAAATAATTTTTTGTGGATTTTTTTGTTTCTTATTTTATGGTCATCAGTAGGAAAACGGATGGAAATGGAAATTATTATTGTTGGTTTAAGGCTTCACCCCAGGCCCTGGCATCCATCTACCCAAAGAGTCTGGAATGTCTGGGTGGAAATTCTATCTCAAGCCCCCTCCCCTGGGAGTTACCTTAGTCCAGACTCCACTTCTGAGAAAGCCTGCCAAACAATGACGCCTCCCAGAGATGCTCAAGATCACAGGCTTTTTAAACTGCCCCCCAGAGAACAGACAGGTGTTTTTCCAGCCTTCCTTCCTGTTTCCTCTCTGGGGGACTGGAAGGCCACCCCGGAGACTTCGTATCCATTAAACCTGGGATTTTTATTATTTGCATTATTGCATCGGTGTGGAGAGGTTTATGGGAGTGCAAAAACTTTTCAGTTATATAAAGGGAAATAAACTTCAAAATAAAAGCAAGTATTGCTTGTTTACTCTCATGGATAGGATCATTTCAGAACAGAATTATGGGGTTGAAGACGTGGCTCAGTGGATAATTACACTTGCTGCTCTTGCAGAGGACCCAGTTTGGGTTCTCAACCTGCCCATGGTAGCTCACAGCCATCCTTAATACCAGTTTCAGAGGATCTGATGCTCTCTTCTGACCTCCATGGGTACCTGACATGTGTGTCGTGTACATATATACAGGTAGCCAAACACTCATATGTATAAAGTAAGTCTACATTAAAATTTAGAAGAGGAAGTAGCCAAACTAGATGGCCAGAGAGGTAATTGAGAGGAGGTTATTGAGGATAAGTAACTATGAGTTAGCAAAGTACAAGAATCTCTCTCTTGAAATTATATACAGACCCATTTTTTATATGCTAACTAAAGGGAAAATTATGATTTAGCTTTTCATCTTTTAGTGGATTTTAAGTGTTTATAGAATATATAATCATCTTATTAAGTAGAATTCTAAATTATGTTTGTCTTAAGAAAGGTTCGTTTTTTTTTTTCGGTCTTGAGAAAGGGTTTCTTCTATGTAGCCCTAGTTGTCTTGTAACTGACTTTGTAGACTAGACTGGCCTCAATCTCATGTAGATCTGCCTGCCTCTGCTTCCTGAGTTCTGGTACTAAAGGCATGCATTACCATACCTGCTAAGAAAAGTACATTTTAGAGGTTTAGTTTTATTTTATGTGAGTGGGCGTTTTGCCTTCTAGTATGTTTGTGCATCATCTACCCAGAAGAGGGCACTAGATTCTTTAGAACTGGAATTACATGTGGTTGTGAGATGTCATGTAGGTGCTGGGAACAGAACCCAGTTCCTCTGCAAAAGCTTTTAAACTGTGCTCTAAACCACTGTGCCATCTCTTTAGTGTTACGATTGATGGTGTCAGGTGACCCGAGGCTGCCAGTGGGTGGGAGACAGATAATTATGCCATGTGGTGAGAGCTTGGGCATAGAGTTTATTTAGTGAGTATTGGGAGCTTATAAGGGAAAAGGGTTATGGAGGCAGGAAGGGAGAGAGAGAGAAGGAGGGAGGGAGGGAGGGAGGGAGGGAGGGAAGGAGAGGGAGGAAGGGAGAAGCAAAGGCTGCCTGATGTGAGGTGTCCTTCTATCTATGTGTTGCTTTTATTGGTTGATGAATACAGCTTTTTGGGCCATTGGCTTAGAAGAGTAAAGCCAGGTGGGAAATCAGAACACAGAGAGAGAGGGAGAGGGAGAGGGGAGAGGGAGAGAGAGGGAGGGAGAGAGAGAGAGAGAGAGAGAGAGAGAGAGAGAGAAGAGAGGAGAGGAGGGTAGAGTCAAAGAGACGCCATGTAGATGCTGAAGGAGGCAGACACTGAAACTTGACCCAGTAAACCACAGCCTCATGGTGATACACAGAATAATAGAAATGAAGCCGGGCATAGGTGGCGCACGCCTTTAATCCCAGCACTCAGGGAGGCAGAGGCAGGCGGATCTCTGTGAGTTCGAGGCCAGCCTGGTCTACAGAGCTAGTTCTAGGATAGGCTCCAAAGCTACAGGGAAACCCTGTCTTGAAAAATAAAAACAAAACAAACAAACCAAAGGATAATAGAAGTAGGTTAAATTAAGATGTAAGAGTTAGCTAGGAATACGTCTAAGCTACTGGCCAGACAGTGTTGTAATTAATACAGTTTCTGTATGATGATTCGGGTGTGGGAGGCTGAGAAACAAATGAGCAGTCTCTGGCTACAGCTGCCTCTTTAGAAGAAGAACAGACAGAGAAAGAGGAAGGAAAATCAGCTTGCATCAGCGGGAAGGAGGAGATTGGGAGTGGGCGTAGCTTGACTTTTTAGTAAACAGGGTGCCCAGGTTATAGGGCAGGCCAGCAGAATTATAATATTTAGCCCCAGAAAAATAATTTTAAAAATTTGATTTTAGGTATTTTTGGTTGTTATTTTTGTGACAGGGTCTTGCTGTGTAGTGTAAGCTAGCTTTGAATTTATTACCCTCCTGCTCCACTTCCAAACTGCTGCATTGTAGGTGTGAACCTCCATGTTCTGCCTTCTTTTAGATATTTTGTACATAAGTGGCTGGTTTCACTTAGAACACAGCTATGAGTAATTGTATTTTCTTAGTTATGTTAATAATGATCACCTGCTTGAAATTCAGGTAGAAAGTTTAAATGAAAAGTTGCATAATGCCAAAGAACAGCTTCGAGAAAAGGAGTTTATAATGCTCCAGAATGAACAGGAGATAAGTCAACTGAAAAAGGAAACGGAAAGAACACAACAAAGGATGAAGGAAATGGAAAATGTAAGTAAATTATTTTCACATAAGGGAAGAGTAATGAATATCTTTTAAATACCTTTGTTCTATTTATTTATTTTTAATACCTTGGTTTTAAAATACAGAAACAGCTCCAACTTTTTAAAAGCTAATTATTTGTGCCAGGTACTATTAGTTCTTTTGATCTTTAAAAAGATTTTATTATGTGAAGCATGATCATAATTAGTCTTAATAATAGAAACCTGGAGTCAGATATTAGGAAAGCTGAAAGATCAGAGAAGCAGAGCATCCAGCCACCAGAAACTTCTTGCCTCTACTAAATCTAAGACCTAATGGGAGCTCCTGTCTCTTTGAATCCTCAGACTGAATTGGGCTGAGATCCTATTTCTACCTCCCTGGTGCTGGGATCAAAAGAAGGCATGCTCCTCCTATGTGCTGGGGTTAAAGGCATGCTCCTCCCATGTGCTGGGGTCAAAGGCTGTTCCTCTTTTAGACCAGTTCAGTCTCCTATAGCCCAGGGTGGTCTTGTACTCCACATCTTCCTGCTTCCTCCTCCCAAGTGCTGGAATTAATGTGTGTGCCACCACTGCCTGGCCTCTATGGTTATCTAGTGGCTAGCCCCATCCTCTGGTCTCCAGGCAAGCTTTATTTGTCAGAACACAAACAAAAGATCATACAACAATTATGCTGGCTTTGGTGTAGACAAGGGCACTGTCTTATGTACTTAGTATTCTCTAACTTTGTCATGTTATATTTTACAGAGTAAATCTACAGTATATGCTTTTTATCAATAAATATTCAATGTGTAAATATATTATGTAGTTGAATGGAGATACAGATATTAAGAAGTTACAGGAACCTGAGGAACTTCACACAGAAACTGACAAAAGATAACAGTATTATTTCAGCCAAGTGCAGTATGTTATCAGAGAAACAGTTACTTGATGACTTGATATTAGTTTCCTGTGTATTGATGGTTGAATGTATTCAACACCCTTGTATTTTTTAAAAGTGAATTTGTTTCTGTGAGCTCTAATGGATATAATGTTCTCGTCAAAAACTTTGGAATTTCAACAATAACTATTGTATTTGATTGCTTATGTCTGTCTCTAGAACATAAACTGTTAGGGAAGGCATTTTGTCTCCTTTTTCATCCCTGTTTTCTGACCACCCAGAGTTTTGTGTGCATACACACACATATTCTCTCTCTCTCTCTCTCTCTCTCTCTCTCTCTCTCTCTCTCTCTCTCTCTCTCTCTCTCTCTCACACACACACACACACACACACACACACACATCAAACAAAACAAATATATTTTATTGTGTTTTGTTTTTTCGAGATAGAGTTTCCCTGTAACTTTTGAGCCTGTCCTGGAACTAGCTCTTGTAGAGCAGACTGGCTCAAACTCAAAGAGATCTACCTGCCTTTGCCTGTCTCCTGAGTCCTGGGATTAAAGGGTACCCCACCACTGCCCGGCTCCTGACTTGTATATAGTAAGCATAAGTTATTATTTATTGGGTTACTTATAAACATAAGTGAAGCAGAGTCTCTAAGAGCAAATGGGGACAACAGTGAGGGGAAATGATTAACGGCCCTGCCGTGTTGGTTCCCTGCAAGTGAATGGCTGAAATTATTTGCATAGTTAATTATACTCATTTATATCATGGATCTTCATGACAAATACCAGGGCCCTAGTAATTAGTACTGACCTTTTTCTTTTTTCTTCCTTGAAGTCCAGTGTCATTACCTCTGTCTAACTTGCCTCATGTGCTGAATTAGGACTGACTTTGCTTCCTATAGCCAAAGATTTTTAGTTAGAATTGTTTGTAGTTTGAGTTTATGTGGATTTTGGAGTACATATATATTCAAAATTACTCAAATCTGAACGCATTTCTGTTTCATATTTACCATATGTATCTCATCTGAAGATAATTTATAGATTATTTTAATAAGTTTACTTATCAAATGTAGACAGAAGTTTCTGTCCTGCCTAGTTCCGCAACAATTTGTTCAGTCCCAGAAAAACACACAGAGGCTTATATTCATTATAAATTGGTTGATCTATTAACTCAGGCTTATTATTAACTAGCTATTACAACTTAAATTAACCCATAATTCTTATCTGTGTTTAGCCATGCTCAGTACAGCATTCTCTTCTTGCTTCCTCTGCAGCTGACTGCAGACTGAGCTTTTCTCTTCCCAGAATTCTCCTAGTCTCGTTACCCCACCTATACTTCCTGCCTGGTTACTGGCCATTCAGCATTTTATTAAGCCAATACAGGTGAAAAATCTTTACAGGGTACAAGAACATTATCCCACAGCAATCAAACAGTTTTCATACTGTGAAATTTTCTCTGCCAAATTAATATTCACAACATGTTTTGGGGGGAGGCATAGGGAGTTATATCATGAATTTTAGTTTGTCTAAGTGAAATTAGTAATAAAAGCTCAGAGTCAGATATAGTGGTTAATGCTGAAGATCAGAGAAACAGAGAGTCCAGCCATTAGAGAGTTATTTTACCTGTACTGATGCTCAGATTAAAGGGGTGATCCTGTCCTCAGAATCTCTTCTCAGACTGCAGGGCCAATCCTCAGACTACAACTGTCTCCACCTCAGACTGCAATGCTCCTGTCTCTTTCCGCCTTATATTCCTCCCTCTGACCAGCCACATCACTCCTGTCTCCACCTTCCTAGTGCTGGGATTAAAGGCATGGGATCCCAAGTGCTGGGATCGCCTTTGTTTGAGCTCTGTTTCTCTTTTAGACAGAATTAAATCTTGTGTAGCCCAGGGTAGCCTTGAACTAACAGATCTTCCTGCTTCTGTCTCCTGAGTCCTGGGATTAAAGGTGTGAGCCACTACTGCCTGGCCTCTAGAGGCTTTGCTTTGTCCTCAGATCTTCAGATAAGCTTTATTTGTTAAAACATAAACAAAATATCACTACAGGGAGTATTTCAGATCTTGGGTTTCCAGATAAATACTTAACCTGTCATTTCCTAGGAGTTTAGGTAATTAATAACGCTTCAGAGGAAATCATACTGCAGTGATATTTCTCCTTCATGGGGAATCCACAGCTCAGCTGTGTAGATTAATTGTGAACTTTAATTCTATATTTCATGGCAGTATTTACTTATTTATTTAGGAGTATGTACTCATGTTTGTGTAGGCCTGAAAACAGTCTTGAGTGTTATTCCTCAAGAGGGCATTTCCCAGGAGCAATCTACTTGGTGGTTTGATTTTTGTTTTTTTGAGACAGGGTTTTAGGTAGCTCAGACTAGTTTTGAACTCCCTGTGTAGCAGATGATGACTGTATGCTCTTTTCTGGTCTCCTTCTCCTACCGCAAGTCACAGGATTACATTGTGTGGTGCCATACTTGGTTTTATTTGGTGCTGAGGCGAGAACCCTGTGTTAGTGTACAGGCACACTTTGGCCCTGCCCCCTGGGCACAGCCACCCCTCTGCTATGGCATTGTTTGCAGGTGCAAGGCCCTTATAAGAGAAGCTCCACCCACTCCCATTCTATCTCTTCCTGCCTTCCTCTGTCTCTCCCCCTCTTCTTCCCTTCCACTCTCCCTCCCCTCTGTTTGTCTCTCCCTTCCCTCCCTCCTTCCCAATACACTCTTCCCAAACTCCACATTCAAGCTCTCTCTGCGTTGTCTGTGACCACTAATCATTTATAACCAACCCTTTTAAAATAAAGACAAACTTTTATAAACAATCATTTTGGGAGTTTGGGTGTAGTTTTCTCCAAAGTGCTTACTGCTTTTTTTGGGGGGGCAAAGTATTTTTAGGGTTCATAAAAGATTTTTCAGGGGGGGTCTTGCTCTGTCAAGCCACATTCGCCTGGAACAAATTCACAGGTTCTCATCTTCTGTGGAAACAAAAACAAAACTCTTTTCCAAAGTAAGACGTCCTTAGACTTAAATTTTGAAGTCAAAATATTTTTAAAATAAATATTTTGTTTTAGCTTATCAGCACATACAATGAAATGTCTCTGTGTAGTTAGTTCATTCACAGTCAAAAAATTCAGAGAAAACACAAAAATATACATAATTCAGACTCTTTGTCTGTTTCATCTTTTTTTTTTTTTTTTGGTTTTGGTTTTGGTTTTGGCTTTTCGAGACAGGGTTTCTCTGTACTTTTGGGGCCTGTCCTGGAACTAGCTCTTGTAGACCAGGCTGACCTCAAACTTACAGAGATCTGCCTGCCTCTCTAGTGCTGCACCGCCTGGTTGTATTTTCCAACTTTACATGGCCTTTTTTATATTCTACTTCTTTTATTTTTATTTTTTAATTTTTTGTTTTTTTTCAGACACAGTTTGTCTGAGTGTCTTTGGCTGTCCTGGATCTCACTCTGTAGACCAGGCTGTCTTTCTTCTCACAGAGATCTGCCTGCTTTCACCTCCCGAGTGCTGGAATTAAAGGCATGTGTCACCTTACCCATCTACTCTATTTCTTTTCTTTTTTTTTTTTTTTTAAAGGACCTTCTCTATCTTTTTTCTTGCCCAAGCTTACTTGGATTTTTAAACATACTGTAAACCATTTAGAGTTTATTTTTTGTCTGAATCTGTTTTTACTGTATATCTTTGTCTTTTTTCTGATCCCTTGAGTCTTTAATTTGCTAAATGATATGGGTTAGCAGTATGGCTTAGCATGTGTTGGTGCATTAAGGCTTTTAAAAATATTAACTTATAGTGGGAGATGCTCATTTTATTGTAGTTTTATAAAGATAATTGTAGGGAAATTCTCTTATGAAAGTAAAGAAGCAAATTGTAACTGTACACTTCATAACTATATATTTCACTTTGAAACTCACAAATGTCTTATGCTTTTCAGGTCATAAAAGAACAGGAAGAATACATTGCTGCCCAGTACAAGGAGGTCATTGATTTGGGGCAGGAATTGAGGCTGACCCAGGAGCAAATGCAGAACTCCCATTCAGAACTGGCGGAGGCTCGTCGCCAAGAAGTCCAAGCACAGAGAGAAATAGAAAGACTCTCTAGTGAATTGGAGGATATAAAGCAACTTTCTAAAGAAAAGGTAATCCTATTCTAAATAGTTTATTTTACTGAAGAAGTTTTAAACTTTAACTCCTTTTTAAAAGAAGGCAGATAGTAATGCCCATCACTGAACCACCAGTGCTTAACCTTTGTATTTTGTACTGTGTTCCACACAGTGTGAATGTATTTAAACTTACCAAACTGTCTGCTTAGAAATGGCTAGAACAGTAGAACCAGGTGTAGCAGTCCACATTTGTAATCCCAGCATTTGGGCAGCGACTAGCAAAGGCTGCCCTGTGGGGTACTATCTAAAAAGTAGTTACCTTTATGTTATGTGCATGCTACCACAGGTTTCTTAAAGAAAAAGTTTAACTGTGTTATACTTAGATTTTAAATTCTTTGTAACATAATATTTTATAATAAAATCCTTCATAACTGACCTCTGGCTACACTAGTTCTTAATTAATTGAGTTATTTAACACGTTTAGATTTGCATGTGTTTGGGCCTTCTTCTAAGTAAAAACCTCATTTAGTTCTCTGTGATGAAAGTATATTAAAAATCAAGATTACTAATAAAAGGTTTATTTCCTTAGAAGTTAGCAACTCATTTAAAGAGTATTTAGATTGATATACTTGGGTTAATTCTTAGACCTTGAGAAAAGTCTTTATTTTTATTCTGAAAGTCTTGTTAAGTTTTCTGCTTTCTCTTACACTAACTAATTCATCATAAGTATATAGTTAAAAGATTTTTACTTTTAGTTTTTGTTAGGCTTAGTTATATTTTTATTCAAATTTCTGGATTATTAGAGTAATTAAGCATATATAGGAAAATTTATAGGAATATAACAGATATTTGGGTGTTTACATAAAAGGGAAGGTATCTACTTTTATCTCATTTTGGTCCTTTGTTGATAATTTCTGAGTTTAGTATAATTTGTTTTATTTGATAAGATAAACTCAGTTCTCAAAATGAGTTTAAATGGGACATTGCTTAGATTGAAAGTTTTATAATATTTTAATCCCAAACTAAATATAGATTCATGTTTATCTTTTGGTTTGGTTCAAACCTTGATTCTTTTTATGAATAATCTGATTTGAATCTTATTTAGTCTTTTTACATAAGCCATACTCATATTCCATACTCTGTGATTACTTTAGTCTTCTTCAAGAAGGAGAATTAAAGCAATAGAATGTCTGGCTTTGTTGTTTTTTGTAGACGGAGACTGCTCTTTCCTTTTCCAGCCATCCAGACCCGAATAATCACACAGAAGCTATAGTAGTTAAGATTAGTTCACCCTACAGTTGTTGGGGATTTTATAGCAGCTCTAATTGGCTCTAATTGGATAGCAGAAGTTTGTAACTTTTGTCAGTTGTTTAAAAACTTTTAACTTAGCTCTTACTTTAAAATAGCTCCATACATTTTTCATCAATGTTTCCCCTTACCCATGATGGATACATATTTCAGAGACCCAGCTTAAATTTCCTATATCTTCATGGTGGCCTAACAACCACCTATATATAGATCCAGTTACAAGGGATACAGCACTCCCTTCTGGCCTCCATGGGTACCAGGCACACACGTTGTTCAAACCCATACATTTAGGCCAAAACACCCCTAGAGGTTTTTAAAAGAGCACAAATTATTCTTGTAAAAAACATATAGTCCATATGGTGAAGAAAGTGTGCAGGAACACCTAAGAAGGCTGTTATCTGCCAAAGTTAGCCTCTTATGGGTCTTTGTTTCATAGAAGGCATTGATTAGTGAACTTATGTAGCAAATAATGTACTACTGGTCTTCTCTGAAATGTCTGTATTTTAAAGTGTACCATATAATAAGTTAGTTTGGTGGACAGGAGAGATGACTCAGAGGTTAAGAGCTGGCTGCTCTTCCAAAAATTTTGACTTCAATTCCTAGCAACCACGTGGTGGCTCATACCATCAATAGTGGGATCTGATGCCCTCTTCTGGCATAAGGTCTGTAGAGCACCTATATACATAAAATCTTTTTTAAAAAAGCTTGGCACATGTGTTTTCATAAAGACTAGCATGTTTCCATTAAGGCTTTAAATTTATTTAGCTATACTAAACCAAATAAGCTACCTATATAATTTATATTCAACATGTCATTTTAAAGGAAGCTCATGGAAATCGTTTGGCTGAAGAACTAGGGGCTTCTCAAGTACGTGAAGCTCATTTAGAAGCAAGAATGCAAGCAGAAATAAAGAAATTATCCTTAGAAGTAGATTCTCTCAAAGAAGCTTATCATATGGAGGTAAAATATAATTTGTGTCAGTAGCCCCCACTAAAATGAACTGACCTACTAGGATGAAAGTGTAAGTCTAGTTCTTGAAGTGTTCATTATAAATTAATATATTGTGATCTTCATTTTAAGCTAAATACATACCTTGCATTTAATATCCTTTCAGTTAAAAGACTAGTAATGTGCTCTAGAGTTGAGAGGTCTGGTTCTTGAAATGTGCATCCTAAATTTCAAGCCTGTTTTATAACTGTATGACCTTGGATAAGCTATTTACTCCTCTCCAAGATGCATATAATGATAATAGCTATCTTATAGTACTGTTATAAGGAATAAATTAGTTACTATATGTTAAGTTCTTTGATTAGAGTCTTATCATTTTTGGTTATAGAACTTGTGGAAAAACAAACTGGAAATTCTTAATTACAAACAAAAACCATTTTATGTGATGTAAAAATACTGTAAAATACTTTGTAATTTCTAACCTCTGATCTGATAGTAAGTTTGAGAATCTGTACTATAACCGTTTTATCAGTATGTTCTGAGTCTTTATAAAAATTAACAGTATTATTAATTAGAATATTCTTATCTGTAGTGATATTTTGTTTATGATTTAACAAATAAATCTTGCCTTTTTAAGATCAGAGTGCAGAACTAAGTAAGTCACTAGAGGCCAGGCAGTGCTGGCACACACCTTTAATCCCAGGGCTCAGGAGACAGAGGCAAAGGGATCTCTGTTAGTTTAAGGCTACCCTGGGCTACACAAGATTGAATCTGTCTAAGAGAGAAACAGAGCTCACATGCCTTTAATCCCAGCACTTGGGAGGTGGAGACAGGAGTGAGAAGGCTGGGCAGAGAGAGGAAGATAAGGCAGGAGGAGGCAGGAGCTCAGGGCAGTCTTGAGGTTTGGAGATGCAGTCTGAGGACAGGATCGCTCCTTTGGTCTGGGCATTGGTAGAGGTAAGAACTCTCAGGTGTCTGCTGCTCTGCTTCTCTGATCTTCAGCATTAACCCCTATATCTGACTCTGGGTTTTTATTATTAATTCCAACTAGAAATTGTGCTACATTTATCTTTTTAAAACATTTGAAAAGATTACCCCAAATCTTAATTTTTTTGACATTATTTATTGAGTTTGAGGCTAAAAAATATTTTTTCTGAAAAACAAAGGCAACAAATTCATTTATAGTCAGCTTTTCTCTTTTCCTTGAAACAGTGCCTCATTATGTAGTTATGGCTATACTGGAACTCAGTACGTAGACCAGGCTGGTCTTGAACTGAGATTTTCCTGTCTCTGCCTCCTGAGTGCTGGGATTAAAGAAGTGTCACCATACCTAGTTTTTGTTAGACACCTGGGGTAGGGGCAGAGAGACTTGTAACTTATGTCTTATTTAAGTGCATTTAGATTTAGATCTCTTTAAAAACATGATGCCTGCAAAATGAAACACAGTTTGAAGCTTTTTGAGAACACACTTAGGAGAAGTGTTTGTAACCCTTTATGTTCAGAGGCAACCATTAGTCCATTTTAGGTATTTGTCATGTACTGTTCATATTTTCTAGTCTGTTTTCTGTAGTTATAAATTTTAAAATATTAATTTTATAAATACCTGAAATTAATTATAAACAGATAGTTCATAAAAATTGCTTAAAAAATAGTCCTAGGGGCTGGAGTTATGGCTCAGTTATAAATGCTGCTTTTACTGAGGATCCAGGTTTATTTCCCAACACCCAACTAGCATAGCAGCTCACCACTGTCTATAACTCTAATTCCGAGGTGATCTGGCACCATCTTCTGACCTCCACGGGCACCAGGCATACATGTAGCAAAATACTCATACACATAAAATTCAAAATTAGCTGGGTGGTGGTGGCGAACGCCTTTAATCCAACATTTGAGAGGCAGACGAAGGCGAATCAGTGAGTTCAAGACCAGCCTGGTCTACAAAAGGAGTTCTAGGACAGCCAGGAATGGTTACAGAGAGAAACCCTACCTCAAAAACCCAAATAGACAGATGATGGATGGATAGACGGATGGATGGACAGACACAAGTAAACAAATACATGAAATGAAAAAATAATTAAGTGAATTTAGGGTTGGAGATGTGACATAATTGCTCTTCAAATGACCCAAGTTGATTATCAGGACCTTTATCAGTGACTCACAACCACCTGTAACTCCAGTGCCTGCACATCTGATGCTTCTGGCTTTTGCAACCATTTGTTACCCTAAATACGCAGGTGGACATAGACACACACAGTCACACAAGTTAAAAATAAAATAAATATTTTAAAAAGGGATTTTAGTGTTGTTAATATGTGGGGATAACATTTTAAAGTATGACAAATATATATAATTTGTATAAAATATTTTTTCCTATTTGGTTGTTAACAAAGATTTAGTTTTAAAGTGTGTCGAGAGGGCCAAATCAGGCACACTTGTACACACCTGTAATTGCATCCTTCAAGAGAAACAGAGGGTTATCCTTACCTACACAGCAAGGTCTTGATGCCTTTGGTTTACATGAGACCATGTGTCAAGAAACCCTAATAAATAAGTAAATATATAAATAAAATGAAAAAATATACTATTTTTTATTTAATTTGCATCCTGACTGCAGTCTCCTCTTCCTCTTTTCCTCCCAGTCTCTCCCCTACCTCCTCTCTGTTCCTACTTCCCCAGTCCTCTCCTCCTCCATTTCTGTTCAGGAAGGGGCATATATACTATCACCATATTAGGTTTAAGAGGAATTACCAGTTTCTGTTTTAATTTTGTGTGTATAGTGTTTTGCCTGGATGTACTTGTGTACTGTGGTTATGCGGTGCCTGAGGAGGCCAGAGGAAGGTGTTGGGTGCCCTGAAACTGCGGGAAGAGTCCCGTCCCCTGGACGAGCAGACAGCGCTCTTCATTGCCAGGACATCACACCGGCTCTAGGAGTTTCTAATTTTAACACTGCTTTTTTCTTTCTTAAAAAAATGTTTAGCCAACCCAAAATTAAGGTTTCAGATTTGTCAGAAAAATCATTTAATAATTGCAAAATTATTTTGGAGTGAGAATGATTTTTTTTAGTTTATATTATTTGCCAAGCATGATTTCACTTGCTACCTGGAGAAATAGCTGAAACAATGAGTCATTGCCCTTAACAACCTGCTGACTACTGCATATGCGTCTGTAAAATCTTACTTGTTTGTCCACCCCACCTTGTGGTTTTAGAGTATAAAATAAGAATGCAAACCTAAACCCAGAGCCAAGGTGTGTCAGGAGCCACCTGGCTTTGGTGACATCTCCGCTTTTCCACTCCCATTGCAGTCGGAGTGTTTATTCCAGAATGACTCTTGCAAAGGTAGTGTTTATGGAGCAGAAACGGTTGTGTTTTAAAAGATCATATCCATTTTACTACAAGACAGTTTTACTTAAATCAGGACTGTCCAACAAAAATATGTTGTTTGTAACAAATTCTCAGTTGTTCAATTTTACCAGTAAAGACTCGGGAGCCAGATGCGGGGTGAAAGGCTGCTAGCTCAGTGAGGCGGAGAAAGCACCCATCCGACCTTTGTCTCGGAAGCCCTCTCCTCCTCCGCTGCTGCCTCCAGTCACCCTCCTCAAACTGACCGCCCCTCACTTCTACTTCCTCTGCCTTTATCTGTCTTCCTGGCTCCTTCTTACTCTCTGGTTTTTTTCTTAATAATCCTACATTTACTTCCTCCCAGCTGGTTGCTTGCTCCTCTTCTGAACCCATCATTGTCTTTATTTAATCCTGTTTACAACATTCAAGCAGAAAACTCTTGGATTAAAGGTGTGTGCTAGGGTTGAGCCACACCACAACTAAAACAGGTTTGTTTTGTTTTGTTTTGTTTTGTTTTCAGTAAATAGTGCTATCTTGGGTTCACAGCATGACCACATATCCTATAACAAAAATATCCTGTTAGTTATTCATGATTTTAATTCTGGTGTGTCAATTAATTTAGGATACACATTAAAAGCCATGAGAAATTTGTTTTGTAATACATAGGGCAATGACAGCTATTCATTGGTAGCCTTTTTAAGATAAACTGTTACGTCTGCCCTTTCTCCCTGTCTTAGTTATGGTTACTATTGCTATGATGAAACACCATAACCAAAAGCAAGATGGAGAGGAAAGGGTTTATTTGGCTTACACTTCCAAATCATTGTTTATTATGTAAGGAAATCAGAACAGGAACTCAAACAGCACGGGAACCTGGAGGCGGGAACTGATGTGGAGGCCATGGACGGGTGTAGGTTTCTGGCTTGCTCCCTGTGACTTGTCCCAGGAACAATGGGCTGGACCTCCCACATCAATCAGTAATTAAGAAAATACCCTACAGACTTTTCTATAGCCTGGTCTAATGGAGGCATTTTCTTAATTGAGGCTCCCTCTTCCCCAGTGACTCTAACTTGTGTCAAGTTGACATAAAGCTAGCCAACACACTCTGCTTGATTCTGGAGATCACTTTTGTTTCACAGATGTACATTTTGGGATTCTCCAAATACTCCATCAGCTGTGTCCTGTCCTCAGACAATACCTAGTCGGCATAAGATGACCTGATCTATCATCCAAGCAGATCACAGAGATGTGGTCCAGTCCTATTCTTGCCTCCCTTTCCCACAGTGTAGCTGGGCACACTTCTGCACAACAATCACCTTGCTGTTCTCAGCGTCTTCGTTGTTGTTGTTGTTGTTTGTTTTCAAGACAGGGTTTCTTTGTAGCTTTGTAGCCTATCCTTGAACTTGCTCTGCAGATTAGACTGACCTCGAACTCACAGAGCTGTCTGTGAGTCTGCCTGTCTCTGACTCCCAAATTCTGGAATTAAATGGGTGTGCCACCACCGCCCAACAATATCATCCATTTTTAATTTGCTCCCTGGTGTTCCTCCCTCCCCCCCCCCCCCCTCTCTCTTTCTTTGGTTTGATTTTAGTTGTTTGTTATTTGAGGCAGAGTCTCTTTATATAAGCCCTGGATGTCCTGAAACTCACTATGTAGTCCATGTTGTCCTGGAACTCAAAGGGATTCACCTGCCTCTGCGCCTGGAGTGGTAGGATTAAAGACATGTGCCACCACACCCAACCCAATGTCCAGTAATTTGTTCAGATTTCTCCAGTTGTCAAAAAAATTTTATTATAGTTTATTTAGGTAAATCATAATCCAAATTTTGTATATGTTTAACTGTTAAGTGAATGTAAGAATGTGTTTTTTTCTCTTTTTTCCTTGAATATTTTATTTAGTGTCAAATCAGATGTTTATAGCTATAAATTTGATCTCTTAAGAAAAACAAGAATAGTAGGAACTGTTAGGAACTGTTAGGATGTCATTGAGACAACTTCACTCTATTTTCTTTTTACACTTTTGGGACTTAAAGATGATTTCACATCAAGAGAATCATGCAAAGTGGAAGGTTTCTGCTGATTCTCAGAAGACGTCTGTTCAACAGCTAAATGAACAACTAGAGAAAGCAAAACTAGAATTAGAAGAAGCTCAGGATACAGTAAGCAATTTGCATCAACAAGTTCAAGACAGGAATGAAGTCATTGAAGCTGCAAATGAAGCATTGCTTATTAAAGTAAGTAAACATAAAAATAATGAAATAACATTGGTGAACAGTAAATTATTTATTTTTCTTGTTCTTCTCTCTTATAGAGGTCTTCATGATGTATTATTGACTTGAAAAAAAATACATCTTCTTTAGAAAACAATAATGAGATATTATTAGTATGATATGCATCATATTACCCCAAAATAATTTTCATATGTTTAAATATAAACACTTACATTTATAACATTTACTATAGTGGGTTTTATACCTGATGTGCCTTAAAAAAAATGAAGCATTTTTCAAAATTTGAAAATTATAAAATAAAAATATAACATTATATTCAGAACTTCTTTTATAGTGGGTTTAAATACAGATGTTTTAAAATGACTTAGGCCGTCTTTTCATCTGTTTTGATTATGGCAGTTTGTCTGGAGTTTGAAATTAACAGTATGGATATTTAAGTACTCATTTAAAACTGCTAATGAAGTAAAGTTATCATTGAAATCTTTACAAAAGAATAAAATAGTAGCAAAGTAAAAGTTATTAAAAAAGAAATAAAACTAAAAATACCATATATATATTTCTAGTTCTTTACTTAGTTGAGTCATTCTTTTATAATACAGTTCATATTTATAGTATTATGTACATATGAATAGACATGATCTAAAATTATATTTAGGACCTGGTAATACAGCTCAGTGTCATAGTTTGTGCTTAGCATGCAGGATGCTCTGGATTCAGTATATTGCATTAATACAATGTTTAGGCTAAACATTATGTATGTGTATGTTTGTATGTATATGTATGTTTGGCCAGGCAGTTGGGAAGCACGCCTTTAATCCCAGCACATGGGAGGCAGGCAGGTGGATCTCTGAGTTCAAGACCAGACTGGTGTACAGATTGAGTTCCCAGACAACCAGAACACAGAGAAGTTCTGTATTGAAAAGCAAACAAACAAAACAGAATGAGCACTATTGGTGCTTTTATTAAGATGATATTCCTACTGCTGGGGTTATAGCTCAGCGATAGAACACTTGGCCAGCATGTATCATGTATGAGGTCCTAGGTTGAGCCTCTGGTCAAGGCACTTTTTTTTTTTAGTGTTCTGGAAGTTTATAAAATTTGCACAAAATTACAGATCTTCATTGTAAAAAGAAAAACCTTCAAAAATTATAGTAGTCTACATTGTATCCCTAGTTACTGTAATTATTTTTCTTACTCACTAGATACTGCCCATGAAATAAGTGCTATTTGATTGCTGGTGGCAACCATTCACATTTTAAGTTTGGCTATTTATGAAACTGTCAAAATATTGATTGAATGGTAGCATTAATTTAAAAAGAGAAGCATTTCATGTCTACAGGGTGTGTTCCAGGACAGCCAGGGCTACACAGAGAAACCCTGTCTTGAAAAAAACGAGAGAGAGAGAGAGAGAGAGAGAGAGAGAGAGGGAGAGAGAGAGAGAGAGAGAGATTATGTTTTGCCTCTGAGCATGCTAGCTGCATATCTGTGTGCATCATGTGCATGTAGTGCTCACAAAGGCCAGAAGACAGAAGCAGATTCCCCAGAACTGGAGTCATCAGTGGTCATCAGCCTTCTTGTGGGTACTACAAACCAAACAAGTTCTTACCTGCTGAACCATCTTTTTCACCCATCTAAATAGTAGGTGTTCATGAATAAGCCATAGATAAAAAAATCTTAGAGAATGTGTTGTGATTAGTTAATGTAGCTAATGTAGAGTGGTAACTAGTTTTAAAACAGAATTTCTTTCATGGTTAACAAACTCTCAAAGTCAACCCTAGCTTTACTCTTTAATGTAAAGAGTAAAAAAGAGAAAAAATAAAGGCTGCTAATCTAAGAATTTAGAAGGTGTAACTGTAGCAATTAGAAGTAGGTGTAAGTAGTTCTGGGAATGTAGCTCAGTGGGAAGAGTGTTTGTATAGCGTGCACAAAAGCCCTGATTTTGATCCTGAGCACCACAAAAAACCAGATGAACTGGTGTACACCTGTAGTTCCTGCACTTGGGACGTGGATGCCTGAGGCTCAGGAATTCAAGGTCATGGTTGTTGTGAGTGAGTTTACAGCTAACATCTCAAAGACTAAAAACAAAATTCCCTGTAGCTGAAAAGTAGAAAGCAGGCAGTGACAAAGAGCAAAATCAGAAGTGAGGGGAACCACTCACTTTGAGGCAACTTGTTTTTTCCATAAGCCCAATTGTACCGGCGGTCGGAGGGGTTTGGAAATAACCAAAATAGTCCTTTTATAATAAATCAGTTTTAATAAAAGGAGAAAATAAGGAAACTTACAGAACCAAGGGTCCAGCGAAGCAGAAGGTAACGCAGGGGACAAGAACAGGGGCTCCTTCCGGGCCCCTGTCCTTTTTAAGGGTACCCTACTCCCCTGGGGCAGCCACGCCCCTGAACGCAGGGATTGGGCCAGCTGCCCCAACATCTCCCCCTTTTGTCTAAATAAGGCAGATTCAGAAACCAAATACAACTATATACAACGGGAACAGATCATATAAAATTACAAGAAGTAAACAATATTAGGCGAGGAACATATAACAAAAAATTTTACTAATCATTCTACTTTGGGAAGTCTAAATAATGTAGAAGGTAGTTACAATTATCTAATCTTCAACCCCATCAAAGATCTGAGAAGGAAAGTAATATTACTAAAGCAACCAGGAAGCACAAACGAGAAACTTCCAAAATGTGCAACAGAAGACAGAGACAATTGACTACCTGGGCAACCACACGAAATCTTGATAGCAATGTTGAGGCAACCAACTTTGGCTGAGGCCTGAAAAAACCTGACATACCATTATACAACGGCAAGGAACCTTTAGTAGAACTATCCTGTCTTGGCAAGATAAGACAATTCTGTTTTATCCACTTATGGATATTTCGTAGTTTAGTCAGTAATGGAGGTATGGGCCTTTCTTTGCCCAAAGGCCATTTCTGCCAAGAAGAAGACAAACTCCCAGTGGAGTGTCTTTGGTGCTCAACGTTCTCTCGGGAGTAGAGCATTGTTGCCAGGAGTGATAGTGTCTCATAATTACAATACTCTAGGTTAGATTAAAGGCCATGTTCTACAGCTCTTCAAAGAGGTCGAAGATTATGCTATCTATACTAAATATAACCTCTATGTGTCTAAAAAACCTGATTATCCTAAATATAAATATGACCAACATATAATTCTCGACACTTATCTAACTGTATGACTAATAGAATAGACAACTGTGCAATAAATGAAGACAATGATTTCCAAATGTAAACAGGGTCATTACATAAATAATATCTGAGGTAGAAATGTACATTGCAATATAGTAAACAATGTCATTACATAAATAATATCAGAGGTAGAGATGTACATTGCAATATGGTATACAATGTCAATATAACAATTGTTTCAAACAGAGGTAGTATCATACTCTCATACAATGTTCAATATATCAATATACAAGAATCAACACTCATATAGTTTTCAAAAAACAATAACTCACAAAAATCATTTATTCCTTCAGATCACCAGTTAATCCCTCCCCCCTTTTTTGATATATATATATATCATAATTTATACGTAATATGTATATATATGTATATATATATATATATATACATAATTTATACCCCTGAGTCCATATAAAGCCTTCCACAACCCGACAACCCTATACCAGCCACCAATTAGTGTCCCTAAACCTGAGGGTAAACTTTGTTGGGAGGGGGGGCGTCGTCATCTAAGATTGCTTCCAGCTGACATAGGGGTGACTTTTCTTCTCAGGGGGTCCTGTGAAAGCAAATGATGGTAAAATACCCAGGGTAACATTTCATCTAGGAAAAATGTGTCCAGCCTCTGAATATTTTGAGGAAATCAGGCCAGAATGTTGTCAAAAATGTGCACTATTCAAAAGTGTTCTGTGCAGTTGGTACCAAAAAACAGGCCAAATATTAGCGCTACAAAAACATGACGTCATAATAACCAGTTGGAGTTGATGTTGCGGGGCCCCGTCTTCATCCTGGAAACTGCAAAGATTACTGAAGAAAAAATTTGTCGTTTGTTGCGAGAAAGATAAGCATTATCTACAAAAACACATACAGACATATACGTGCATATCTTCAATGAAAGGTGCATTAAAGACAAACATAGATATGAGGGAAGGCAAAAAGGGCAAATATATTGGTACCATTATCAACATTATTGTTATTATTATTCTGTCTCATAACATGACTCCTAACCTGAGACAGCAACTCTGAGAAATCTTTTATAAACAAGCTTGGAATTGGAGAGGGACTGGGCCAGAGTCCAACTCCAAGAAACCAGCTCTAAATATCTATAAAGAAATGCATATTGACATACATTCAAAAAATTGTTTTTTATACTCACGGAGCTTACCCAATGTTAATGCTGATCCTTGATGGGTTGCAGTTGGTTTCCATCCATCAGTATTCAAGATATCCAGGGTCCCTCAGATCCTTTGAAGGTGAGCGTCTTCCTGTGGAGATAAGAAAAGAACCCTGCCCCCGAACTATAGGTCTCTTACCATCAGTATGTTCACCATCCTTGTGCATGAATTGTTATTTTTCTTTTCCAAGGGGCTTCTCCTCTTCAAACCGAACCTTTATTAACTTTGATGGTATCCACGATTTTTCTTCTCCTGTGGAGACAAGAGCAAAACCCCTTCCCCAACGCAGCACATCCCCTGGCTTCCATTGTGAGGTCAGCACATCCTTGAAATAAACTGGTTGATTTAATTCAGCAGACTTTTCCATTATCCAATGTCTTTCTGCAGCCGTTGTCCCTTTCTCATTAGCGTTGAGAAAATTCAAGGTTAGTAAAACATTATGTAATCTATTTCTGGGGGTATTTTCCACCCCCTTTTGTTTGTTCAACATATCCTTTATAGTCCTATTTGATCTTTCAATAACTGCTTGACCTGTAGGATTGTAGGGTATACCTGTAACGTGCTTAATGTTGTAATAAGCAAAAAACCGTTTCATTTTCCTAGAGACATAAGCTGGACCATTATCCGTCTTTATTTGTGTAGGTATACCCATGATGGCCATAACTTCTAATAAGTGAGTGATTACTGAATCGGCCTTTTCTGAGCTTAAAGCAGTTGCCCATTGGAATCCTGAATAAGTGTCAATGGTATGGTGTACGTATTTTAATTTTCCAAATTCTGCGAAGTGGAACACATCCATCTGCCAGATTTCATTCCTTTTAGTGCCCTTTGGGTTAGTTCCTGCAGGCAGTGGTGCTTGGTTATAGAAAGAGCAAGTAGGGCATTTCTTTACAATCTCCTTAGCTTGTTGCCATGTAATAGAAAACTCTTTCTTCAAGCCTTTGCTATTGACATGATGCTTTTCATGAAATTTGGAAGCCTGCAGCACACTACCAATCAATAACTGATCAATATCTGCATTACCTTGTGCTAAAGGACCTGGCAGACCCGTATGGGATCGGATGTGTGTTATATACATAGGGCAAAGTCTGTTCCTGATCATTTCTTGTACCTGGATAAACAATAAGGTGAGTTCAGTATCATCGGGTATGAATTCAGCAGTTTCAATATGTAAGATAACTCTTTCTGCATATTGTGAGTCAGTAATAATGTTAAGAGGTTCCTTAAAATCCCTTAGCACCATAAGAATGGCAAATAACTCTGCCTTTTGGTCAGAATCGTAAGGACTTTGTTCCACCTTACTCAATTCTTCTGATTTGTAGCCTGCCTTTCCTGATTTATTAGCATCAGTATAAAACGTGCGGGCTCCAGTTATTGTAGCATCACGGACGATTCGAGGAAGAATCCAAGAAGTTCTCTTTATAAAGTTAAGCCTTTTGCTTTTTGGATAGTTGTTATTAATTTCTCCTAAAAAGTTAGCACAAGCTCTTTGCCATGGTTCATTATCTTCCCATAATTTTCGTATCTCATCAGTGGTGAAAGGCACTATGATTTCTGCTGGGTCCATGCCTGCTAGTTGACGAAGTCTCAATTTGCCTTTTATGATTAGTTCAGAAACCTTTTCCACATAGGTTTTTAATTTCTTACTTGGCTTATGAGGTAGAAAGATCCACTCTAAGATAATATCATCTCTTTGCATTAAAATTTCTGTAGGAGAAATTTTTGAGAATACAACTGAGTTCTGGATTCACCCTATCCACATGTGCTTCCTGCAATCTTTCTTCAACCATTGTCAGTTCTTTTTCTGCTTCAGCTGT
The DNA here is from genome assembly GCF_903992535.2 of Arvicola amphibius. Taxonomy (NCBI): domain Eukaryota; kingdom Metazoa; phylum Chordata; class Mammalia; order Rodentia; family Cricetidae; genus Arvicola; species Arvicola amphibius. The sequence continues at coordinate 656,581 of NC_052047.1, read as the reverse complement.
TAATTCTCTGGGACTGTTTAGGTCTCTTTCCCCATCTAAGGTTTTGTTTAAGTGAATTATCATATCAGGTGTTATCCCAACAGCCGGTCGAAGGCTGGAAATGTCTCCCAACAATCTTTGAAAGTCATTCAGAGTTTGTAGTTGATCTCTCCTAATTTGTGCCTTTTGTGTCTTAATTTTTTGCAAGCCTATTCTATAACCTAGATAATCAACAGAATCTCCTCTCTGAATTTTTTCAGGAGCAATCTGTAATCCCCATTTAGGTAGAACTATTTTCACCTCTTCAAACAGTCTTTCTAAGGTATCCACGTTTGAATCAGACAATAAAATGTCATCCACATAATGGTAGATAATGGATTTGGGAAACATCTTGCATATTATTTGTAATGGTTGATTTACAAAGTATTGGCACAGGGTGGGAGAGTTCAACATGCCCTGTGGGAGGACAGTCCACTGGTATCTCTTGGTAGGTTGAGAGTTATTATAAGTAGGCAATGTGAAGGCAAACTTTTCTCTTTTTCTTGTAAAGGTATGGTGAAGAAACAGTCCTTCAAATCAATAACTATGAGAGGCCATCCTTTTGGTAATAAAGAAGGCAGAGGAAGTCCAGATTGCAGAGAGCCCATAGGCTGAATAACCTTGTTAATAGCTCTGAGATCTGTCACCATTCTCCATTTACCAGATTTTTTCTTAGCCACAAATACAGGAGAATTCCAAGGGCTGGTAGATTCTTCTATATGCTGAGCATCCAATTGCTCTTGTACTAGCTGTTCTAAAGCTTGCAACTTTTCCTCAGATAAAGGCCATTGTTTTGTCCATATCAGTTTCTCAGTCAACCATTTTAGAGGTAGGGCCGTTGGTGATTCTGGAGGGGCATCCATTGGTTTGTGTTCTTGTACAGCCCGAATGGCTGGTTTTCACCATCTGTAATACCTTTTGATGTTTTCCGCAGAAATATATGCTCTAGAGGCAGCAGGAATGTTAATTTGAGTATTCCATTGCTGCAATAGGTCACGACCCCATAAATTTACTGCAATATTAGCTACATATGGCCTTAATTTTCCTATTTGTCCTTCTGGTCCTATGCATTTAACCCATCTTGTGCTTTGTCTTACTCGAGATAGGGTCCCAATTCCCAAGAGTCGAACATTTACATCCTGTAGAGGCCAATACGGATGCCAAGATTCTGGAGTAATGATAATAACATCTGCCCCTGTGTCCAGCAGGCCAGTAATGAAAATGCCATTTACACACACTCTTAACTTCGGTCTTTGATCACTTATAGAAGTTTGCCAAAATACACGTAATTCATCTTTCGGGCTATTTTTGCTTCCAACAGCAGACATGGGGACTTCTGATTGTCCTGACAAGGCATGTTCTCCGTTGTAACGGCAAATGACTGGACCACATTCGCCATGGGGGCCTGCGAGAGGCCCCCCATGGCGTTTCCCGCTTGCAGCAGATTTTCTTGCCTATCTCTTGACGATCTGCATTCACTGTCCCAGTGTCTACCTTTCCCACATCTCCTACATAATCCTGAAGGCTGAGGCCTCCTATTCCTGTTATTCCTGGAAAAGGCATTATTATTATTATTTCTGTAAATCCTTTGTCTGCAATTCCGTTTCATATGTCCCATTCTGCCACAATTAAAACATTTGGTATTTTGATGTCTCCTTTTACTGTTGGCAATGGCTTCTTCTACCCAGGTCTCAGTGTGAAACTCAGCCGATTCAATATTCATTGTATGTAAGACCCATTCCTCCAGAGGTGCTGATCTGATCTTTAGAGGCATCAAAACCCTTTTGCACTCTACATTGGCATTCTCATAAGCCAAGGACTCAATTATTACCTGCCTTGCTTCTGGGTCAGATATCCCTATTTGTACAGCTTTAGTTAGTCTATGTAAAAAGTCAACAAATGGTTCTCTCGGACCCTGTTTAACTCTGATATATGATTCCGTTCTCTGTCTTGGGTCTTTAACCCTGTCCCAAGCCTTCAAGGCTGCGGTAGTACATATGGATAAAGTGTGTTCATCATAATTAGCTTGTTCTAGAGGATCAGAATAAAGTCCTTCACCCATAATTTGATCTAGGGTGATGTCAACTCCCTTTGATCTTTCCTGCTGTTCTAAAAGCCTAGCCTCTTGTCTGAACATACACTTCCAGCTCAATTGAGGTCCATTCTCTAGAACTGCCGAGACTAGGTTCAACCAGTTCCTTGGGGTTGAGTTCATGGTTATGACCAAGACTTTAGCATCTCCTTAACAAAGGAGCTATGTATCCCAAAATTCATAACAGCTTGTTTAATTTCTTTCAGATCATTCATACGGATGGGTTCCCATGTATATTCCTTGGTGACCTTAGGGTTTTTAGAACCAGTCACCTTTTCTGTAGTTATCACTGGGAATATAGGCAGAGTTCTGTTAAAGCTATCCCGGAGAGTTCTATTTATCGATGGGGCTGGGACTTTCTTTTGTACTATTTGCTCCTGTTCATGAGAGTCCATAATTTCCTCGATCTTTTCAAATCTATTTACCATTGCCTTCTGCAATGCCTCAATCTCTTGCCCAGTATTATGTTCCAAGGCTTTCATAGAGGATTCAAAGGTATGAAGTTTGTCCAACACCGATAACGTCTCATCCTTGGACAGAATTTTTATGGCATGAATGGTGCCATCTTGTATCGAAATTCTGTCCGGTAATCTTTCATAGCCCTTTGATAAAGTCTTGTTAATACATTCAACGGTTCGAATCTTCTCAGATAATGTTTCAGTTCCTACTGACAGGGATTGCAACTTATGCTTCAAATCAGCTGTTCCTGCCTCCATATCTTGCATTTTCCTCTCAAGTGATAAAGCCATCTCAGAGAAAGATCTGTTATTCCTTTCCTCACGAGATTCAAACTTCTCCTCGAGAGCTTCAAACCGTTTACAAAACTCTTGCATATTTTTCTCAATTGACAAAGCCATCTCAGAGGAAACTCTACTATTCCTTTCCTCGAGAGCTGCAACCGTCTTTTCAAGCTGTTTATTGGTGTTTTCCAAACCAGTTATGTCCTTGTTTAGTTTTTTAACTCCTGCCTGTAAGGACTCTATCACTTTTCTATCTTCCAACCACGTTGTAATGAAAAAAATAAAAATAAAGAAGATGCCAAGCCCTGTAAATATCCAGCCAAAGGGAACCACATCTGTATCGCTCCAAAATTCAGTCATCGTGTAATTAAACAAATTATAGAATCCTTTAATAGTGATATTATCAGACATTTTCAATCTGAATGCTTAATTTCAATCAAATGAAAAATTACCTTTAATTACCGTTGTTTGCCAGTAGATGGCGCAGTGTACCTAGGTTCATGTGTTTTTGGGAAACCAAAGATGGCGTCCTGGATGCAGAGCAGAGCTCGCAGCGGCTGGAGAAACAGCGGTGACAGGGAGGCTCGGGCAGGACGATCCGCTAGCTTAAAATCAGCGTTGAATCCCTGCAAGAGCTGCACAAACAGCTGGCGGGCGACCCGGCTGAGCGGTCGCTTGCTCGGGGCGCCTGCGGAGCTGCGGTGCCAAATAAGGCGCACCCCCGGGGCTGGGGGGACCCGAAAAGCAGCGGCTGGGTGGGGCTCTAGACCGGCATGCTGTGTTACCGCGGGGCAGGAACAAGCCTGCTTTCTTAGCCTAAGCAAACACCGGCAAACAACTCCTGGGCGGAGCAAAGCGGCAGGCCTGGCGCAGCAGAGGATGCTGCGTTGTTCGGCTGCGGGTGGTCTCCATATGGAGACGTGGAAATAATAAAAAAAAAAAGTGCGTGCTCCGGCTCAATCCGCTGAATTAGAATTGAGCCGGTTCAGCCCGCCTGCGAATTGCGAGTAGAAATCTGCCGGACGCAGCAGACTGGGGTAAGGGTGTCCCCTGCGGCTACTGCCCCCGGGGTTCTGCCCCACGTGGAGGGCGCCAAGTGTACCGGAGGTCGGAGGGGTTTGGAAATAACCAAAATAGTCCTTTTATATAAATCAGTTTTAATAAAAGGAGAAAATAAGGGAACTTACAGAACCAAGGGTCTAGCGAAGCAGAAGGTAACGCGGGGGACAAGAACAGGGGCTCCTTCTGGGCCCCTGTCCTTTTTAAGGGTACCCTACTCCCCTGGGGCAGCCACGCCCCTGAACACAGGGATTGGGCCAGCTGCCCCAACACCCAATTATTATAGTGCCCTAATTAGTATTCTAGTATTTGAGGGCAACTTGAGCAAGTACAAAGCTAAGGTAATTTTCTGAGAGCCCTAATGGTATAAGTATCTTATAGCACATCATAATGTTTATACGGTGACATTTGATCCTAAGAAAAAGTTTAATGCTTAATGTTATTCCACATAGTGCATTTTATTGTGAAGTTATCCTTATCAGTTATCAAAAGAGAAGAGGAGAATACATCTAAATAAGCAACTACTTACATTATTTCTTTTATGAAACTGAAATTACAACCAGTATAATGGTGCTTGTGTATAATCCCATCATACTGAAGGCTGAGGAGGAGAGTCAAATCCAAGTTTAAGGCCAGATTGTGCTAGGTAACAAAACACACATTATCTGTTTCTCTCTCTCTCTTTCTCTCTTTTTATGCTTTTAGGTCTTGTGGGTTTTCAGTGTATCTTAATATTTCTTTTCTAATATCTAGTTTAGGAAAGCTTTTTTGTAATAAGGTTATAGACACATAGTGGGGGGTTGAGTGAGGACGGCCCTGTTAGGCTCATGTTTGAATACTTGGTTCCCAGTTGATGGAACTATTTGGGAAGGATTAGGTGGTGTGGCCTTGGTGGAGGTGAATCACTGGTGGTGGGCTTTGAGGTTTCAAAAATCTCAGGCCATTCCCAGTTAGATTTTTCTCTCTGCCTGCTGCTTGTTGATCAGAATATACGCTCTCAGCAAAATGCCTGTGTGCTGCTGTGCTCTCCACCATGATTGTCATGGACTCACTCTCTGAGATCATAAGCTCCCATTACATGCTTGCTTCTGTAAACTGCCTTGGTCATGGTGCTTTGTCCCAGCAGTAGAAAAGTGACTAAGACAATAACCAATGTGTATTTACTTCCTTTTAGAAATTCTGAAAGTAGTCTTTTTAATAGTTGATGTTAGATTAAGAAGAAAATAATTCACCTCTATGCTTTCACAGATGAACTCACAGGTATAAGAGTAAAATCTTTAACATTAAAATATTCTATATGGAAAATCTAGGTTTTATGAAATTAGATTATTGGAAGCAATTTTCAGATGAAAATACATAATTATTTCTAAATGCAGCTATCATTAGCAGTAGAAGGTTTGAAAAACACTTGTAAATTTCTCAAGAGTTTCCATACTGAGACAAAGGCTCACCAAGATCACTTTTTGTTTGTTTGTTTTTTGCTTTTTTTCAAGACAGGGTTTCTCTGTAACTTTGGAGCCTGTCCTGGTACTCACTTGGTAGACCAGCCTGGCCAGCCTGGCCTTGAACTCATGGAGATCAACCTGTCTCTGCCTCCCGAGTGCTGTGATTAAAGGCGTGCGCCACCACTGGCTGGCCCAAGATGACTTCTAAGAACCTATGATTTTATAGTAGTTTATTAAGCAGAAATATATTGAGTATGTACTATGTACTGATTTTTCTACAGGAATCAGAATTAACCAGATTGCAAGCCAAAATTTCTGGACATGAAAAGATAGAAGACCCCAAGTTTCTACCAGCTTCATTTACGGCTCTAACAGAAATTGTGCCGGATTGTCAAGATCCTAAGTTTGCCAAACATTCTCAGATCTTGTTCTTCAAAGGCAGAAAACTGCGCCGCTCTATCAGTGCCAGTGACCTGAGTTTCAAAAGTCACGGCAACGAAGATCTCTCTGAAGAACTGCTGCAGGACTTAAAGAAAATGCAGTTGGAACAGCCTTCAGCCTCAGGAGCTGGTCATAAAGCCCTAACTTTCAACCGTTCAGATTCATCTAAACCTCTCCCATATAACCTGGAAGATGATAGTTCTGAAAGTAATGACTTCAGTACTCTTAGTGGAATGCTGAGATATATAAACAAAGAAGTGAGATTGTTAAAAAAGTCTTCTCCGCAGACAGCTGCTGGTTTAACTCAGGTATGTATTTCACACATTGCCAGATAAGTAATCTGTACCAGGCATATTGTTGCATACCTGTGATTCCAGCACTTAGGAGAGAGCAGCAGAAGAATTGTTGGGCTCAAGATCCTCATGGGGGTAAGGGTAAGAAAAAAAAAAGAAAAGGTAATATTTTTTTCTTCAGTGAATATAATTTTATTACCTGAGGGGGAAAAAATCCCATATAGGGTTTGGAGAGATGGCTCAGGGTTAAGAGCACTGACTGTTCTTCCAGAGGTCCTGAGGTCAGTTCCCAGCAACCACATGGTGGCTCACAGCCATCAGATGTGCTCCTCTGGCCTGCAAGCATACATGCAGACAACACTATATACATAATAAGTCTTTAAAAAAAAATCCCATATAGATCGACCCTCCCTCATCCAAAGTGTTTGAGACCAGAAGTTTCAGGCTTCCTCGGATTGGAGATAGTTTCATAGTATCTGGGAGATATTAACGAGCAAGTGGGTTTCTGAAGATAAAGTTTAGAATTTAGGTATCGTTAACAGATAGATGATATTTAAAGCCATAATTCTGGGTTAAACCAGTGGAGTAAATTGAGACAGAGACAGTCATTTCCTAAGTATTTTGCTTTAAGGAAGTGTTCAAGAAATTGAAGATTCTAGGATGGGAAATGTAATTCAGTTGATAGGTTATCTGCCTAGTATGACCAAAGTCCTAGGTTCACTCTCCAGCTCTGCGTACGCTGGGCATTCACCTTTATAGGATTATCAGATGGTATTACATAATAATAATATATATTATTGTTATAGGATTATTCCTGGCACCTGGGAGATGCTAGGACCAGAGTCTATGGTTATCCTAAGTTACTGAGTAAGTTCCAGGCCATCCTGAGCTACAGGAGATATTGTTCAAAAACAAAAAAATTAAATAACAAACCATCCAACCAAACAAAAACAACTTGGGAGGCAGAAGCAAGGTGTATCTCTGAGTTCCAGGACAGCCAGGACTGTATCGTAAGACCCCCACCCCCAACCATCTGAAGGAGGGAGGGAGAAAAATAGAAAGAGGGAGAGAGAGATTGAAGATTCAATATGGTTAACTGGAAAACAAATCTTTTATGAAATAGAAGAAAAAAATAAAAGTACAGAATTGTTCACAAGCCTTACTGGAAACAAAACATGTTAAGGAGATCAGGAGGCCAGGCTGTGTGAATATAAAAACAGTGGTGGGAGAGAAATTTCTTTATTGATTGTCTCTGTGAAAGAATAAACAACTTTCCTATCTAAATCAGGGTAAGGTGATGGGAGTTTGAGGGTTTGTTTTGGTTTGTTTTTGACTGTCTATCTAGGCAGCCTGGCTGGGCTCCAACCCCCAGAGACCCAAACAATATTTAGTGCTGCAGATACACAAGGCTGGTCTTGTAAAATAATAATATTTTATACAGGATATATCTGACCCAAAAATGATAAATTTGTAATTATAACATATAGCATTGACTATATGCAAGGTATTATTCTAAATTCTTTATATAAACTCAATCCTTCAAACAACCCTGTGATATATACTATTATGTTAGTAACTAATAGTGCTTAGTATTTCTTCTATTGTAGTGCTATGATTTTCTCCATTGTATCAATGACTGTGCTATATTGAGAATATTAGTGAATAGTGATCCTACATCTTCTGGCCTTGACACTGCTTACTCAGTTAGGGTTCAGGGAGAACATAAACTGGGTTTGGTGATCCATAACTTTAATTCCAGCACTGGGAAGACAGAGGCAGGTGGATTTCTTGGAATTAAAGGCATCCTGAGCTACATAGTAAAACAGTGTAGAACGAGACGGGAGAGGGAGACACTTGAAAATACTGTACAACTAATAAAATTATTTCTTATTCTGTACACCATTGAACTATATACGTGTACTTTTAAGTCATCTTACCTATTCAATTGTCATGAAAGTTTGGTGCCAAATTAAAATATTCAAAATACTATAGCTGTTTTTTTAAATTAGTTTTTTCAAGACAGGGTTTCTTTGTGTAGCCCTGGCTGTCCTAGAACTTGCTCTGTAGACCAGGCTGGCCTGGAACTCACAGAGATCTGTCTGCCTCTCCCTCCCAAGTGCTGGGATTAAAGGTGTGCGCCCCACCACCCAGTGCCAGTTCTTAAATTTAGAATTGGATTAATAAAACCTAATGTTAAGTTCTGTACTCAGATGTTTTGTTTGTTGTAAATGATGTTCTACTGAGTTTTAAATGCATTAACCACTGTACTTAGAACTTTATACTCATGTAATTCAAGAGGCTTGATTGCATTGACTGTGTTGTTTTAATGAATTTTCTCTAATTCACCATACATATATCGTGCCTTAATCTTTTTTTTTTTTTCAAGACAGTTTCTCTGTAGCTTTGGTGCCTGTCCTAGAACTAGCTCTTGTAGACCAGGCTGGCCTCGAACTCAGAGATCTGCCTGCCTTTGCCTCCCAAGTGCTGGGACTAAAGGCGTGCACCACCACCGCCCGGCTGCCTTAATCTTAAGAGTAACTGAAGACATCTTCTCAATGCTTTTTCTTAAGGCCTGTATCTTTTCTTGTCTCATTACTGTTACCTTTCTTTTAAAAAGAAAGAAGATTCATAGCTAAGATTGTTAATTGTTGAATGAAATTTTGAAATCATTGTTTATTATTTAGTCATATATGTTGAATTAATAAATGCTTACTGGTTTATAAAATGTGACATAAGAAAATTTTCAAATTAGGATACAGAGCCTTGATCTACAGGCTAGTTCAGAGTCTCAGTTTGTTTTGCGTACTGTTAAGTATGCATTACACTAATTTCCAGTTTAAAAGCAGGATTTTAAATTTCTCTTATCCCTGGGAAACTTAAAGTGTAGTTATAGCCAAGCCTGGTATTCGATTAGAGATGGATCGCTTTCCGTTCTGTCTTCCTGTCTCATGGAGACTGCCCACAAGCTCTGGGACAGCACTGGGTTAGTGACCGAGACGTGAGTAGACGTTCATGGCGCCTCAGCAAAGAGAACCCACAGAACGTTTTGTCCTGCCTGCCATTCTTTACTCTTTATTGCTACACTTAACTTTTTAAAATAATCCCCTTTATCTTTCGTGTTCAGATTTAATATGCACTGCTTGATACATCAGTTTTTTTGTTTTGTATAGTGAATGCCTTACCGTCAAAATTTTTAGTTTGAAGAGGGCACAGACACTATATTTGTTTTCTAGCTATGGTTAGAGAATATCATCTTAAAGCACAATTAGCACAACTGAGCAAACATTAAAATGTGCACACAAAAATTTAATAAATTTAAATAAATTTAATAAATATTAACTTTCTTGTTAATACTGATTTTTTCCTGTGGCTAGCAGTCTCTGTTTCCTATGTTGGAAATCCAGTTCATAGTAAAGCCTCCACATAGGAATGTTAAGTCAGGCTCCTGTCTCTGACAAAAACTCAACTAAAAAAAAACCAAAACAAACAAACAAACAAAGGTTTACATATGGAAAACTCTGAACACATTCAGGATGTTCAGAGACCTCATGTTAAGAACTCCTGTTCTGGGACTGGAGAGATGGCTCAGAGTACCCACCTTTCACGGGTAGCTGACGCCTCTGCCTCTGCAGGACCTGCTCTCACGTATAGGCATCCACGTACATAGGTAATATAACTAAAGCCTTCTATTTTGACTGGTCATGGTTACACAATTTCATGATCCCATTAGTTGAGCAGACTAAGGCAAGGAGAGCACAAATTGGAAGCTAACCTGAGTGCAGTACTCTGCCAGCAAAACAAACAAACAAGCAAAAAAGCTTCCCATTCTAATTTTGTTTTGGAATACAGCAAAGGAAATTTATTAAGAGCTCTATTAGGAACTTATAAAATATTACTCATATCCATCCTATTTCCAAAAAGGACAGTAAATAGCTCACAAAAAGTGATTGTGAGGAATGACAAAATGAGCTAAAAGGAAAACAAAGATAGGAAACATGTGGGAACATGATAATATTTCCCAATTCAAGATATGATAAGATTTGACCTATTTTTTTAAACCCTCTTTTGTTGACTGAGGTTTCTGTTCTGCTCAGTTCCCGCAATTGTTAAGTCCCAAAGAAATCACACAGAGGTCTACATTAGTTATAAACTGATTGGCCCATTAGCTCAGGCTCCTATTAACTCTTATAACTTATATAATAATGGGCTAATGCCCATTATTCTTGTCTGTGCTAGCCAGGTGACTCAGTACCTTATTCAGCGAGGCAGTCACATCTTGCTTCCTCTGTAGCAGGGCCAGGACTGCCAAAGGAACTTCCTTCTTCCCAGAACTCTCCTGTTCTCATTGCCTCGCCCCTACTTCCTGCCTGGCTACTGACCAATCAGCGCCTTATTTAAACTATAATTGACAGAATACAGACAGTTGTCCTACACCACTCTTTAGTCTTCATCTGTCTTTATTCTTTCCTGTGCTGTGTTGCTTTGCCTGCAGATATTTCTCTGTTGGCTTCATTTTTCCTGTATTCATCTCACCGGCTGCCTTCCTTTACTGTGTGCGCTAATCTAAACTATAATGAGATGTTATCTCTAATTGGGTGTGTGTCTTGGTGTGGCTTTATGCACAGGTGAGTACAGGTGTCTTGAGAGTCTAGAAGAAAGCATGGGATCCCCTGGATGTGGGTTACAGGCACTTGTGACATGGGTGCTGGAACCAAACCTGGGTGTCCTGAAATAGCAAGGACTACTCAACTGCTGAGCCTCTCTCCAGCCCTGCATCTAATTTTCATGTCTCCCAGTTGGAGTTTAAAACCTGGTTTAACCGTATGCTCCTATATCAGCATTACCAGAATTACTTGTTTTTTAATAACCATGTGATATATTACTGACATTTTCTGATTTTTTTAACTGGTTAATATTTCCTGCTTTATCTTTAAATTATGTGCTTGAATGTTATGGTAGATTTTAATGCTAAGTAATTATAATTTTAATATTCATAATATTAATCTGTTTTGCATTCTAGGGAGGAAAATTGTAATTAAAAGAAGATGTCTATGTCATGAAAAATGGAATTGGTACTGTACTGGTTTTTATATATAGTGCATATTTCATAGAAGCTGTTATTTTGTTATTTTTGAATAAATTTTATTTTTAATATTTTAAAAGAAATCTAAGATATAATTATATTTTTAGTGAAATTAATTTATTATTTTTGGTGAAAATTGCTGGTTTCCTTGTTTTTGCCTTTTACATAACGATAATGGCTAAAATACCTAATAAGTAAATTTAGTGTTTGTATTTTTAGTCATGCTGCTGAATTATCTGCTATTTTGTAATATTTACTTCTTAAGTTAGTAATATGAATTCACTCACTTTATAAGTTCTTCAGACTTGTTGGGTGTTCGATGTTTATCAGGAACTTTATATTTAATCATCAAAACAGCCCTATGAAGTAGAAACGTTCTTATTTCTGTTTTCATATAGAATCATTTTACATGGTAGAATTATATGTTCTAAAGAAAGCTAATCAGTGCAAGTGTTAAGAGATAGTTTTGAGTTAGTGACGGAGAACTAGACATTGAAGGCCTTAGTGTATGTTATTAGTCATCATGTGGGTGCTGGGAGTCAAACCCTTATTCTCTGGAAGACAAGTCTGTGCTTTGAACCATGGAGCCCTCTCTCCAGCCCTGCCCATTAGTATGTCAGCAGTGTAATCTGAGTAACACCAAGTTAGGAAGTCTGGAACCAAAAAGTATATTTGAAAGTTTAAAACACCCAGGATGAGAATAACAGAAACGGTAACAATTGTCAATGACAGAAAGATTAGTTGACTTAAAGACGGTTGAATAGCAAATAGCCGATCTGAAGAACCAGAGGAAAAAAAATCTTAGGATAAATATGAAAAGAACATATATAATCTTTGGAGAGCATTAAGGTTAAGAAGAGAAATAGGATAGAAAAAAGTAGAGTTATAGCTGAAAATACCTCAAATTTAGTGAAAATAAATTAGAACCTATAGACATAAATTCAGTAAAGCTTTTGTAGGACAAACACATACACACAATCCTACTTAGTGCTATAGTAGTAAATCCTGAAAACCAAGATATAAGGAATATCTTAAAAGCAGATTCAGAAGTCTCGTGTAGGAAGATAGCAATCTAAAAGAGACAGATTTCTAATTATTATTTATAAATAATTTTACTTTTTTGACAATGTCTTATTATATATTATTATGTAGCCCTGGCTGATCTAGCACTTCCCATGTAGGCCAGGTTGGACTTGAATCCACAGAAATGCTATGTATATGTACCCTCTGACACAGAGGAAGAAATCTTACAATTATTTATGGTTTATTGCTAATAAGCAGCTAAATTTGTGAAAGGAAGTTCAAATTGTAGTTGTGTGCTAGCTACTACAGAAGTAGATTTATAGCTGTAAATGCTTGTACTAGTTTTTTAAAAAAGTTTATAATCAGTGATCCAAGTTTCTATCTTAAGAAGCTAGAAAATCAAGGCAAATTAAATCTAAAGCCAATTCAAGGAAAGGACAAGTAAAGATAATTACCCCATACAAGTCATTGTACACACACTTGCACATGCGTGCTAGGCCAGAATGGATCACGGACATTAATATAAACATTAAAACCATAAAGCTTCTAGAAAGGAAATAGAATAACTTTATGACCTTGTATTAGACAAATTTCTTAGGAGCCAGAAAAGGATAATTATGAAGGAAAATGCTCATGAGCTGTACTTCATCAAAAGTCATAACTTTATCATTTCTCACCATTAAGAAATGAAAAGGTAGGCTGGAGAGACGGCTCCGAGGTTAGGGGCACTGGCTATTCTTCCAGAGGTCCTGAGTTCGATTCCCAGCTACCATATAGTATTTCACAACCATCGAAAATGACATCTAGTGCCTTCTTCTGTCCTGAAGGCATATATGTAGGCAGAACACTGTATACGTAATAAATAAATTTTAAAAAAAGAAAATGAAAAGGCAAATGGCAAAATGAATGCTATCAGTATATATAACATAGAACTTGCTTTAAAAAATTAAGACTTCTCTATAAATCAATAAAAGACAAACATCTACATTTAAAATAGTCATAAAAACTTGAATAGATATGCTTTTGCAAAGTATATGAATGACAATGTGCCCTAGTTAAAGTGTTCAACATCTTTGGAACCTAGAGAAATAAAAATTTTGAGAATTAAAAGCGGGACTGGAGAAATGGCTCAGCAGTTAGGACCTCGTGTTGCTCTTGCTGGCAGAGCTTATTTTCCAGCACCCACATGCAGGTCCCCAAATGCCTATCTCTCCAGTTTAAGGAGTTTGATGTCCTCTTCTAGTCTTGGAGGACACCTGCACACAAAATAAAGTCTTTTAAAGAATTAAAGGCACAGTGTGGTGTAAGATAGTGCTCAGTGGCCGTTGGATGACCTGGAGCGTCTGGAGCCACGGGGAAGCCTGCTGGCTTCTTCTCACACTGTCCGTGGTCTGCTGGACGTCGTGCTTGGGGTTAGCCAGAGAAGGGGACACACATCCACCAAAAACCTTGTAATTCATGTTCATACCTTCTCCATCTAAGCCAGAAAATGGAAACAAACTCAGGTATTATTGGTACTTTATATGTTCAAGCCACAAGTACTATAAAAAGAGTGAACTTTTATTCTTGATCATAGCATCGATAAATCTCAAAATTATACTGAAAGAAAAACTGTATATAAAGTAAGTCATAAATTATTTCTTTGGGAGGAGTATCAAAAATAGACAAAACATTTATGATATTAAAAACCAGATCAGTGGTTGCCACTGGTTGAGAAATGAATAGGAAGAATTTGAAGTAAACTTGAGGTTCACAGAAATGTTCTATACCTTGATTAATTTGTTGGCTACATGGGTTAAGTATAGTTATGAAGAATATATGAATTTCATTTTTCATAAATTCTTTTGCAATTCAGTGTTTTATACATCTAAAAATACAAAGTAGCCTTAGAAATCACACAGATAGGTGTCTAATTCTGCTTTTTATTTATGTTACATGACCTTGCTTCAGGTTATGTTTTATAACCAAGTCAGTTTCTTTAAATGTAAAGTAAAATCAATATCTGCTTTAGCTATTTCTAGTGAGGACTAATGGTGATGCTTGTGAGGGGCTGGTGCGCAGTCCTGCGGAGCGAGTTCGCATAGATGTCACCTGTGAGGGGCTGGTGCGCAGTCCTGCGGAGCGAGGTCGCATAGACGTCACCTGTGAGGGGCTGGTGCGCAGTCCTGCAGAGCGAGGTCGCATAGACGTCACGTGCTATCATTGAGGCCCTGCGATCCTGTGTCAAGAGTGTGGGCTCTGAACCAATTTGGAGCCTGGCTCTGCCATTAAGTTTCTGGGTCACTCTGAATAGGTCACTCAATTCTTCTGTGCTTCACCCCACAACTATATAATATAATATATCTATTATTATATTATATTATAATATAATGATATCTAACTTAAATGGTTGTTATGAGTATTAAGTAAATCATTATACTTAGAACAGTGGTTTTCAACCTGTGGGTTGCAAATCCTTTGGGGTTTGAATGACCTTTCCAGAGGGGTTGCCTAAGACCACTGGAAAAATGCAGATATTTACATTATGATTCATAACAGTAGCAAAATTACAGTTATGAAGCAGTAATGAAAATAATTTTATGGTTGGGGGTCACTAGAACTTGACGACCCATATTAAAGGGTCACAGCATTAGGAAGGTTGAGAAGCACTGACTTAGATTAATAGCTGGTATTTAATAAATGAATAGGAAATATCTCCCTTTTGCTGTTGCTGTAAGATTTCTTGTTCTTTAGTTATGTGAAGAAACTACTGAACTTATCAACTGTCCTCGTTTTTCTCCCCTTCAATACTGACGCTGTTGCTTTTTGGTACAGAAAACATTAGTTATGTTAGAATGCACCTGTAACCCCATTACTGCAGAGCTTAGGCAAAAAGATAATGAGTTCTAGACCAGCCCCGGCTACACAGTGAAACTGTTTCAGAAAAAAAATAATAAGTAAATAAAAAGAGCATTACTGCTATATAGCTGGAGAGGTGGCTCCGTGGTTAAGAGCACAGGCTGCTCTCCCAGTGGACCCGGCATGGCAGCTCACAACTGTCTGTAACTCCAGTTCCTGCGAATCTGATACCTTTATACCAAATACACACAAAATAAAGTAAATACATTTTTAAAAGCCACACTGCGTAATGACTACTAACGATTCACTAAAGTCAGTTCTCCACCCTTTCTCATAAGTTTTATCTGGGCCGATCATCAGGTTTTTCATTTCTCTGCTCCTCCATTAGATTCTTGCCATCAGAACAAGCACTGAAACCACCACTTCAGGTCAAGGCATCAGAATTTTACATATTATTGCCTGAGGTCTTCCCCTCGAGTCGTAATTGCCTGTACTAAACTCAAACTCAGCCTTAGAGATACAGAAAACATCATAGATGGCAAACAAAATGGACCTGGGCACTCAAGTGAAGTGAGAATCGTGTGTCTTCTTAAAGTCACTGAGTCGTGAAGATCTCCTTCAGTAGCATAACCTCACCTTGACATAGCTTTATTCTTTGTTGCCTTACGTTCTGTTGGTGTGTCTTACAGCTTTGTCACACCTAAGTCCGTTTTGACACTCCCTCACTGTAGCGGGCATGGTCGGCCGGTCACCTCACAGATGCATACATAATTTTCAGATGACTAAGCTTCCTGCTTTAAAGAGAGGAGGACACCTAGAGAGGAGAGCTCCCATGGCTTCCTGCCCCAGTCATTATAAACAATATGAACTCATGTATCTACTTGTCACCTCACTGAAAGATGGGCTTACTTCTAAGTAACCTGGTTATTTTTTAATTTAAAAACTTTAAAAGAGTTTCATACATGAGTATTATATTTACATCACTTCTGTCCATCCTTTTCTTTTCTCCAATTTCTGCCACATACCCTACTCCCCCACCTCAAATTCGTGACTTCCTCTTTATTACTGTTAACTGTCATCTGTGAGTCTATGTATATATGCTTATACATACATGCCTCAACCTACTGTTTAGTATTGCTCATAATTACACGTGTTTAGGGCTGACCGTACCCACAAATAAATGTGGCCCTCTCTGCTCATCAAGGACATTTCTTTTTGTACCAGATAGAAACTATGACAGAGATGCACAGTTAGTAAATACAAAAAAAAAAAAAATGTGACCATGGGATGTCCAACCACAACTGGTTTATCTGCAATGCAATCCCTACACAAAAAGCTCTGGGATCATCATAGGGAATGATGGAAAGGTTGTTAAGAGCCAGAGAACCAAGAAGCCTGCTGTGAGTAGTACCTTCTAGATATGACAGGGAGGCGAGATCCATGAAATCTCAAATGGTTCCCTAACCAACATGTGCATGATGACAATACCAGCCAATATGTCAACAAGGCTCCACCTCTAGATGAAGGGCCAAAGTCAATCATTGGATGCTCAGAGAGGGAGAAGCAGTTCTCCAGGGATAACCTCCCAGATAGGTAACCTGTGTTCTTAATCCGTTTTTGCTTCCTCTAAGGATAAGAAACTTAAGCAAAACCTCTTGCCTTTTTTCTACTATGCGAAGGACACAGAAGAAGTTACTGTGTCTGAACCAGAAAGTGTACTTTCAATCTTAAACTTTCCAGCTTCCAGTACTGCAGGAAAAACATTTCTATGTTTATAAGCCTTCCAGTTTGTGATATTTTATAACAGCTAGAATGGACTAAAACATCTATATTAAATGTCTAATCACTCCAAAACAAAAAGAATAAGAACAATAAAAAATACCTTTTCCTTAGTCTTCTATCTAGTGTAGCTACCCATCTTGTCATATACTTTGAATGGCCCGGCTTTTTATTTTTTTAAAAATTTACTTAACTTTATTTTATGTGCATTTGTGTAAAGGTGTCAGGTTCCCTGGCAACTGTGGTGATGACCTTCATTCGCAGGTGCAGAGCAGAACCTGGCTGGGACGTCCCTTAGGGGACTTGCTGAGACGCTCCCTAGGGAACCTTGCTAGGACCTTCTTAAAGGGGATGAGCAAGGCCAGCGGAGGAAAAGAGGAGATTGCTATGTTTCTGCAGGGGGCTTCCCTTTAACGGAGTGTTAGCAGAAGAAACATCTTGGGCCGGAGAAGAAGCAGATAGCTCTGTGAGGAACAGAGCAGAACTCAGTTGTAGGAGCTCTTCGGGAGAAGGGCAGGATCCCTATATCCTGCGGGGAGACCATCCCCCACCACACCACAGCTGCACGTAGCCTTGCTTCCCCAGAGATGGGACACCTTTCCTCCACAGCTGAGCTGTCCCATTGCGGCTCTAACCCTCCTCTCCAGAGCTGTCCTATTGCGGCTCTACCCCTCCTCTCCAGAGCTGTCCTATTGCGGCTCTAACCCTCCTCTCCAGAGCTGTCCTGTTGGGGCTCTAAGTATATCTGACTTCCCGATAAGTCAGGATATCCCAACAGCACTACTGTGCCACATTCCCCTACACGCACCACATCCAGGACTTAGGTAGTGTGTCTGTATCACTCCAGGAATGACTGGTCTTGGCTTTACCCTGATGTGACCACTAATGTTGAATTTCAGAAAACAGTGGTTGTTGTGCATCGTGATTTTGCAGAAGGATGCATCTTCATTTATTAAATTTTTTCTCTGTGATTCTTAAAGTAAACCTGAAATACTATTGGATTATGTTCATTTTTGAAGCCATTTCTTTTTAAAGGCAGGTGGTGTCTGGGTATGGGTTTCTGTTTAAGTTATTCTTCCAGTGGCTTCTCAGTGAACATGGTTCATTTCCTTTGGCAAAGCTTTCTCAGAACTTGAGATCATGTGTGCTCCCTGTGCTCAGCCCCAGCAACAATCCTGATCTGGAATCTTGATTAGAGTTTATTTTTAGAGTTGTCCATATTTGGTCAATATCCACATGTATGAAAGGAAATAGTGCATCATTATGTCTTTGATCATTTTATATTGAAAGCATTTGAATGCTGGAAGTTTCTCTTATTTCCTTAACTCAAAGCAGATCTAGATATGTTTTCTGAAGTAAATTTTAGTTTAGTTTTTATGACCCCCTAACAATTCATAGCTTGCTTTGGGATGTGGCAGTTATTACTCCAGGCCACCAAATGAAGCTCTGATTTCCCAGCCACACTTGCTGCTTTCAGGTGTGTGAATGGCAAGATTAGTGGTGACGGCCAAAATTTGAATAATGCCAAGTGAATTTGGCTCCTTTTTTGAGAACATCCAACTTCTGAGGTTTTTTCATTTAACAGGTCTTAAGTAGCAGGAGAAGCATCATTCTAGGATGCCAAGATTCTGCATCCCTTTTCAGAGTTCAAGGAGATGGTATGGGGTCGGTGGTGGGGTACTCCCCGCCTTTCTGTAATACTTATACAGCAGCCTTAGACGGAAGCCTTTAGTGGAAGCCTCCAAGAGGCAGCCTTTTTCTTTTTAGCACTGTTCTTTTGATCCTCATAGAGTAGCAATTAAAGTATTAGGAATCATAAGCAATTAGTTTGGTTCCAGTCTCTACCCAGAGAACTAAGCATGCTAGGTAAAAAAAAAAAAACCTGGCACTCTCCCTTTGTACGTGAAATATGTAGTGTACTAGACTAAAATAACAATCTGAGAAGAGTCTACTCCCTTGGTCTCCCAAATCTGCACTGCAAAATACAACTATAAGGCATGTATCATTCAGCTGTGCCTGTTATATATTACTTAAATGTTACAACCATTGTTTCTTTCATTCCAAAAATTATCAAATACTTGTTATAAAGCCAAGCAGAGGTGGCACAGCCTTTAATCCCAGTACTCTGGAGGCAGAGGCAGGTGAATCTTTGTGAGTTTAAGGCTAGCCTGGTCTACAGAGAGAGTTCCAGGACAGCCAGGGCTACACAGAGAAACCCTGACTCAAAAAACAAAACAAAGAATATAACATACATTATATATGATATATATAATACAAGTTATAAATTAATGGCATAATTTTATAAGCTAATATGTATTTTCCAAACAGAATACTTTGAGGGACATTTTCTAAAAGAAAACAGACCAGTATGATGTCACTCACCTATACTCCCAGTGTGATGTCACTTACCTGTACTACAGTGTGATGCCACTCACCTGTACTCCCAGTATGATGTCACTTTCCTGTCCTCCCAGTATGATGTCACTCTCCTGTTATCCAGTGTGATGTCACTCTCCTGTACTCCAGTGTGATGTCACTCACCTGTAATCCCAGTGTGATGTCACTCACCTGTACTCCCAGTATTTAGAGGGCTGAGACAGGAGGATTTTGAGTTCTAGTTCAACTGGGACTACACAGCAAGACCTTGTCTCAGCAACAATAAAAAAGGATTATTTTTCAGTGTTTTACCTATGGCCCTGCCCGTGTCTCTTCTTTCCTCTTTATTTCAGTACAAACTGTGGCTCGATGTACAAGAAAGGTAGGTGTTTCTGGGAAAGCAGCAAACAAATAAATTCTTTCTACTTTCTTCATAAGTGGAAACTAAAATACCAGAATACAAATCCGTATTTTAGGAAGACATGATTTGAATCAGCCTGCTTACAAACCTGGAAACTTGTCACCAATTCTGTTGAGCAAGACATTAAGGGGATAAAATTCTTTTTTTTAATGTATATTTTTTTCATTGAAAGCTTCATACATATGAATAATGGATCCTATCTGTTTTCACCACCCATTCCCCTCTCTTACCCTCTCCTTCCACTGAAACCATTCTTCTCAACAAATGCCCTCATAACTGTCGTGCTTGACCAGTCCATTTAATTTGGGCTGTTTTCATAATCATGGGGAGAGGGTTTCTTATTGGAGCATGAGGAACTTTCTATTTGGGTACATCCAAATGCTATCCTGTCCCTTAGCCAGAAAAAATATATTTTTTTTATTTTTCAGGACAAGGTTTTTCTATGTAGCCCTGGCTGTCCTGTAACTCTGTCTGTAGACCAGGGTGGCCTCCAACTCACAGAGATCCCCCTGCCTCTGCCTCCTGAATTCAGGGATTAAAGGCATGTGCCACCACTGCCTGGCTGCAAAATGAATTATTTTGAACAATACTGATCATTGTTGCTTGTAAAGGATTAATCACCGCTTATTTTCCTAGAGGATATATTCACAAATACCTGTATCTCTCCCAGTTTGCCTGTAGTCTGACCTCCAATGATAGATTCATCAAGAAGATACATCCAAATAACTACAGAAAACATCATTCTTGACCGTCTCCCAGCACATTTGCCTTTCCCACAGAGGGATCCATCATGCCGGGACCCATAGGGCATGTAGTACTGAGGTTTACAGGTAGCCAACTAGAGGCTCACACTGCTTGAAGGACAGAAAGGGCCATTACAATGTTAACCATGAGAAATGGAGCTCAAACCTTCTCCTGTAGTGTGCTGTGGACTGCACATAGTAACAACCTGGTGAGACATAACATACTTGAATGTGACAAGTTACATGAAGAAGATTTATTGCTTAATATATTAGTGAAAGACAAAGCTTAAGACCATTATGAACTGTTTCCACAGGACTTAAGCTGCCTTCATGTTCTATGATACACACACGTCTACTAACCCTAGATAGGAAGCCCATGACAGACCAGTGTACAGATACCACTAAAGTCCAATTTGGTGAACCAGTGAGCTTTATTTGGTTTGCTTACATGTTAACAGAGACCGGCTTGCTTGTTTCCAGCCGCCCATACTCAAAATAACCACACAGAAACTATATTAATTGCAATACTGTTTGGCCAATAGCTTAAGTATCTTTCTAGCTAGGTCTTATATCTTACATTAACCCATTTCCATTATTTTATATTTTTTTACCATGAGGCTAATGGTTTACCAGCAAGGTTCCAGCATGTCTGTCTCCTCCAGCAGCCACATGGCGTCTCATTTACTCCACCTACTTTCTCCCAGCATTCAGTTTAGTTTTTCCACCTTGCAATATTCTGCCCTATCACAGGCCAAAGTAGCTTCTTTATTCATTAACCAATAAAAGCAACTCATATACAGGACTTCCCACATCACTTACGGGAATATGGGAGGGGGTTTCTTGCAGGAACAGAAATCACTATAACCCAGCATGGGTGACAGCTCACCAAAGCTGGGAACCTGGAGCATACTACACAGCCTCTAGGCAGCTCAACAGGCTGGAACATCTTTCCAGGTGGCTCAGTTGGCCTACACACGTTCTATGCGGGCTCACTGGTCTCTATTTCTTTTAGGCTGCTTGTGTAGTGTCTGCTTCTTTGCAGTTTGGCTTGTCTGAGACTGACTCTCAACATTCTTCTTGTTTACTGTTAGGAGAGGGGAGCCTAGTGAATCTGATTAGTTTCAGGAAGTCACTAAAACTTTTTTTGAGTTGTTTACTTTCTGTCTTAAGGAGTGTATCAGTCATTAATGTCCTTACTTTAACCAGGGACACCTTCCCAGTCCGGAACTTGAATTTTCATTGTAATTCAGCCAATCTTATAATGAAGACTTCAGTTTGATTTTCTGCAACTTGAGTCTGAAGCTGCTGGAGAGAAGATTCTCCTCCTGGGCACACTCAGAAACCAGACTGTTTATGAGCATCTGGAGCCAGTCAGTTTTATCACAGAGGTTGCTGTTACCCTTCATCATCATATCCTGAGATGCTAGAAGCTGGTTAATTTTATTTGTTTTGTTTTTTTGTTTTTCGAGACAGGGTTTCTCTGCAGCTTTAGAGCCTGTCCTGGAACTAGCTCTTGTAGACCAGGCTGGTCTTGAACTCACAGAGATCCGCCTGCCTCTGCCTCCCGAGTGCTGGGATTAAAGGCGTGCGCCACCACCGCCCGGCTTGGTTAATTTTATCACAGTGTTCATTCTTTTCTTCTGTCGGTTTTTCCAGAGATACTAGGAGCAACCAACCAACAGCATTATTTTCCTTTCTTTGTCCCCACAGATTTCAGAAGTTTTATGTACAGAATCACTAAGTGTCTTGCCTTTCACAATTGTGAAATCACATTTGTCTTGCTGAGTTTGTGTAATAGTTCAGACTATGGGTCTTTTAGTGTTCTCTGAGCTTCTAAGGAAAGGCTTCAGTAACTAGGTGTCAGCAAATTGGGAAGCCTATTCCAGATACTTTTAAAAATTCATCCTTTAAAACTACTTCTGGTATTGAAATTTGTGTTAGTTGAGATTCTCTAGAGGGACGGTAGTGTGTGTCTCTCTCTATAATTTATTAGAATGGTTTACAGGCTATAGTCCAGTTAGTTCAACAATGGTTGTCTACGAACAGAAGTCTCAAGAATTCAGTAGTTGTTAAGTCCATGAGGCTGGGAGTCTCACCTGGTCTCCGGTGAAAGGACCAGCATAAGCACAAGATACGCCACGACCAACTTCTCAGTACAGCAGAGATTTATTTACCAAGGACTGTATCTGGATAGAGACGAGGCAGATGGGGCTCATCAGCAAATGGCAGTTTATAACGGTAAAAGGGGAAACCCCATGTTAGGGTGAGGTGTTTAATTTTGATTGGATAGGTTAGGGTAGCAAATTGGAGCTTTTGACTGTTAGACTTTAATACTTTGCTAAGTGGACCTTGGTAGTCAGCCTCAGGAGGAGAAAGTGGCCAAATAAGGGAATAGACCTTGGTGGCTAGCATTAAGAATGTAATCTAATGGATTTTAGCAGGGAAGAAGGAATAGGGGAAGGGCAAGACTTGCCAGAGCCTTGTCTGCCATACTCAGGCCTACTTTATACTTTATCCGGTATCCTCTGGTACCCTGAAAAGGCTCCTATGCTAATGAAGAATGAATTGGACAGAACAAGGACACAGAGGCAGAGGACAAGAGCTTCCTTCTGTGTCCTTTACACAGGCTGCCAGCAGAAGGTGGAGCTCAGATTTAAGGTGGATCATCCCACCTCAGAAGATCTGGATTTAGGATTTAGAAAAAAACCCTTAGAAGTATACCCAGCTGCTTGGGTTTAAGTTAATTCCGGGTATAGTCAAGTAGATACAAAGAACAGCCGTCACAGGGAGCTCCTCTGAAGAGCGGGATATTTCACTGTTGGAGGAAACTTTACACAGCGTTTGGGTAGATTATTGACAGATCATGTGCACCTGCTCCATAGTTAAAAACTGGGAAAGGCAGCCTGCCCAAAGTACATTCCGTCGGCACAACATGAACCACTGGGCAAGGGGTGCTGGGACCCAGGACCTTATATATACCAGGCTTACCCCTGTAACTAAGCTACTCTGGGACCAAGATCAAAACTTGAAAGGACATCTTGTTCCCAGGAGGGAGAACAAAGGTCTGCTTGGCTTGACAGTGCCTCTCTGATCCTATGCTCCCCTAGGGTGAACAGGAACAGGCCCAGGCTGTCTCAGGTAGTTTCATCCTGTATTGTCTTCTGTAATATTCCAGTTATTCTTGAAAACTACAATCAAGAAAGGAGATGAGAACTGGCTTGGTGTTAGGCCACCAGAGAACTATTTTTCAGACACATTTTTTGAACATCTTGACGATTCGTCATACACTTTTAAAAATTAAATGTATTCATCTATCTAACATTCCAAACTCAGTTTCCTCTCCCTCCTCTTCTCCCATTCCTTCCCCTCCTCTACTCCACACCTCACATCCAATCCACTCCTCCTGTGTCTCTGTTCAGAAAGGGGCATGTCTCCCGTGGGTGTCAACAAAGAGTGGCGTATCAAGTTGAGGAAGAACTAAGCTCCTCCCCTTGTATTAAGGCTGGGCAAGGCAACCCAGTATGAGGAATAGGTACCTCAAAGCCATCCAGAGTGTTAGGGACAGCCCTGCTCAAGTACACCAAGCTACACAACTGTCACACATATGTAGAGAGCCTAGGTCAGTCCCATGTAGGTCTCCTGTCAGTCCAGACTCTATGAGCTCCTATGAGCCCAGGTTAATTGTTTCTGTGGGTTCTCTTATGATGATCTTAACCCCCCTGGATTGTATACTCCTTCCTCTCTCTCTCTCTCTCTCTCTCTCTCTCTCTCTCTCTCTCTCTCTCTCTCTCTCTCTCTCTCTCTCTCTCTCTCTCTCTCTCTCTTCAATGGAATTTTTTGAGCTCAGGCCAGTGCTTGGTTGTGGGTCTCTGCATCTGTTTCTATCAGTTACTTGATGAAGGCTCTCTGATGACAGTTGAGGTAGTCACTAATTTGATTACAGGAGATGGCCAGTTCAGACTGCCTATCTACCATTGATAGGAGTCTTAGTTAGGGGTCAATCTTGTAGATTCATGGGAGTTCCCCCAAAATGCCTCCCATATCAAGACTTCTCTTTCCCCCTCCATCCACCCCAGCTCAGTCCCCCATGTTCCCATCCCCACCCTCCCTCAGTCTACCCAGCAGAGCTCTTCTATTTCTCCTCCCCAGTGAGATCTATGTGTGCCCCCCTTAGGTCCTCCTGGTTATTTAGCCTCTCTGAGTCTGGATTGTAGCCTGGTATCCTTTACATTATATTTAATTTCCACTTGTGAGTGAGCACATACCATGTTTGTCTTTCTGGGTCTAAGTTACCTCACTCAGGGTGACTTTTTCTAGTTCCATTCATTTGCCTTCAAATTTCTTGATGTCATTGTTTTTAACAGCTGAGTAAATACTACATTGTGTAAATGACCACATTTTCCTTATGCATTCTCTGATTGAGGGGCATCTTGATATGCTTTTAACTGATCCCTCACCTATGTCAGAACTGTGTACATTTCCCAGCTCGACTCTAACCACTTATTAGACAGTAGCTTACAGTTGTTTTCAACTTGCTTTTATAACTTAAACTAACCCATTTCTGTTCATTTATTTGCTGCCCTGAGGCTCATTCACCTCATCTGTGTACTTTTCATGTTGCTTCTTCTGAGTTTGCCTGGCGACTCCTGAGACTCCTTCTTCCTCCCAACAGTCTCTTAGTTTGGATCTTCCACCTAATCTTATCCTGCCTAGCTATAGGCCAGACAACCTCTTTATTAAATCATCACAGTGACATAGTCATATGGTGTCAAGGAACATTCCATACCTTCCTTTGCCACTTACAAAGCTTAAGTTCTTTAATAATTTTTTAAAATTTTATTTGTATCTTTTTGTTTAAAAGCCTGCTTGTTTGTGTGTGCAGAATCCACAGAGGTAGCCAGGTGGTGGTGACACATGCCTTTAATTCCAGCACTCGGGAGGAAGAGGCAGGCGGATCTCTGTGAGCTCGAGGCCAGCCTGGTCTACAAGATTTAGTTCCAGGACAGGCTCCAAAGCTACAGAAAAACCCTGTCTCAAAAAAAAATAGAGCTAGGTGGGGAAAACTAAACTGAATACTGGGAGAAGGAAGGTGGAGTTTAGAGAGAAGCCGTGGAGCCCCGTCGGATACAGATGCCAGAACTTTACCTGGAAAGCCACAGCCTTGTGGCGATACACAGATTAATAGAGATGGATTAAATTAATATGTAAGAGCTAGCCAATAAGAAGCTTAAGCTAATGGGCTGAGCAGTGATTTAATTAATACAGTTTCTGCGTAGTTATTTCAAGAGTCTGGGCAGCCGGGAAACAAACAAGCAGCCTCCAACTACACTGTGTAGTACTCCATTGTGTAAATGTACCACATTTTCCTTATCCATGCCAGCCTAAATCACTGATGCTACTTGAGATACTGTGTCTTATAAACACAGCAGAGTTAAAATAACTTTTAATGTAATGTGAGGTATTTGGAGCACAATTCACTTTATGCCACAAGTAGACTTTACATCACCCATTGCAGCCACTTAGAGGCGCCAGCGTTTCATGTATTAATGAATGTTATTCCCATCTACATTAAGAACGTTCCCTATACTATAACAGTGCAGGGCTTTAGTGTCAATCATCCTAGCCTTTCTCCCCACAGTAGTTCCTTCAGTGTTCATGCCAGTATGTCTTTCTCAAAAGAAGCTACCGAATGTCACATAGATAATTAACCTGGAAAGATTAAGAAAATACCATGGAGTCCTTTCCTTTGCTTCTCTAAAAGTCTGAACTTTCAGTTTGATTTTCATATATGTATATATTTTAAGAAGCTTTTACTATATTAGGTTTCCATACACTACTTTAAAAGGCTCTTAGTTTCAGCTGTCCCCCCCCCATTCCCTCTCTTGCTCCCTCCACCCTTCCTCTCCCTGCTTGATCCTCCCATTCCAGTGCCCCTTTCTCCATTCATAATTATCTGTTCTATTTTCCCTTCCTAGGGAGATCTAGCTCCTTACTCTATACCTAACCTCCGTGGTTCTACAGATTGTAGCTTGCTTATTACTGATGTAACAGCTAATATCAACATATATGCTGATACATACTATATTTGTCTTTCTGGGTCTAGGCTACCTCAATCAGGTTGATTTTTTTTCTAGTTCTATCCACTTATTGAGAACTTCATTTTTTTAATGGCTGAGTAATTAATATTCTATTGTGTAAAGGTCATCCAGTCATCTGTTAACAGACATCTAGTTTCTTGCCAATTTCCGGCTGTTATGAATATAGCAGTAATGAGCATGGTTGATGGAGTATTTCCAGTAGGATCGAGCATCCTTTGGGTAAATGCCAAGAGTGGTACAGCTGGATTTCGAGATCGATTTCCAGCTTTCTGAGGAACGGCTGCAGTGATTTCCATGGTGGCTGTGCAAGTCTGCACTCTCACCAGCAATGCATGAGTGTTCCCCTTATCCACATCCTCTCCAGCATGAGCTGTCATTTGCTTTATTTGTCTTAGACATTCTGACAGGTGTAAGAAGAAAAATCTCCAAGTAGTTTTGATTTGCATTAACCTGCTCACTAGGGATGTTGAACATCTCTTTGGGTTCTTCTCAGCTATCTAGGGATGTTGAATGTTTCTCTGGTTCTTCTCAGCTATTTGAGTTTCCTCTTATGAGAATTTTTTGTTTAGATTTGTACCCCATTTTTTAAATTTGGTCATTTATTTTCTTGATATGTAGCGTTTTTAGTTCTTTATATATTTTGGATATTAGTCCTCTACAGGGTGAGTAATTGGTAAGAATCTATTCCTGTCCTGTATGCTACAACTTTGTCCATATGATGGTATCCTTTACATGCAGAAGCTTTCCAGTTTCATAAAGTCCAGTTTATTAATTGTTGATCTTACTGCCTGTGGTATAGAAAGTGTTTCTTGTGCTAATGCAGTCAAAACTACACCTCACGTTCTTTTCTATCAGATTCGGTGAGCTGGGTTTTGTTTGTTTACGAGGTTTTTCTGTGTAACAGTCCTGGCTATCCTCGAACTTGCTTTGTAGACCAGGCTGGCCTAGAACTCACTGAGATTTGCCTGCCTCTGCCTCCCAAGTGCTGGAATTAAAAGTGTGCACCACCACCACCCAGCCTAAATGTTTTTTGGAGTGATCTGGTTTTATGTTGAGGTCTTTGATCCACTTGGAATTGAGTTTTGTGCAGGGTGATAGGTTCTTCTACATGCACCGTCTGGTTTATCAGCACCATTTGCTGGAGATGTTGTCTTCTTTTCAGTGTCTGTTTCTAGATTATTAAAAATCGGGTGTCCAAAGATGTGTGGATTTATGTTGGGTCTTCAATTCGATTCCATTGATCAGCATGTTTTGATAGCTTGAATCTTCTATTATTCGCCTTTTAGTTATTTCAGCTGTTTATCAATCTTATTGATTTTCTTAAATAACCAACTCTTTGTTGTAATGATTCTTTGTATTTTTATTTTTGTTGTTGTTGTATTGACTTAAACCCTGAGTTTGATTATTTCTTACCATCTACTCCTTTGGGATGTATTTTTTCTCTTTGCTCTAGGGGCTTCAGGTGTGCTGTTAAGTTACTAGTATGAGATCTCATTGCCATGAACTCTTAGAACTACCTCATTGTGTCCCATAAATTTGGGTATGTTGTGTTTTCATTTTCATTCAACTGTAGAAAATCTTTAATTTCTTTATTAATTTTTTGTCTTGACACATTTTTCATTCAGTAGTGAGTCATTCAGTTTCTATTAGCTTGTAAACTTTCTGATGTTATATCCAGCTTTAATCTATGATGGTCAAATAGGATGCGATTGGAACTCAGTGGAGTGTGGAGTCTGAGGAATCTTGGAGACAGGATCTTGTCCCTTGGTCTGAAGATTTGGTAGTGGTAAAAGGTGTTTCTAAGCCGGGCGGTGGTGGCGCACGCCTTTAATCCAAGCACTCGGGAGGCAGAGGCAGGCGGATCTCTGTGAGTTCGAGGCCAGCCTGGTCTACAAGAGCTAGTTCCAGGACAGGCTCTAAAAAAGCTGCAGAGAAACCCTGTCTCGAAAAACCAAAAAAAAGAAAAAAAGAAAAAAAAAAAGGTGTTTCTAGTGGCTGGCTGCTTTGCTTTTCTGATCTTCAGCTTGAACCCCAATATCTGTCTCTGGGTTTTTATTATTCATGCTACCGTAGGGAGTCTTGGCAATAGTCTTAAACCAGATGACACATAGCTAAAGGCAATCTTCCTGCTTCTGCCGTCTGAGTGTTGGAATTGATTACATGTGTGAACTATCAGATCCAGCTGACAAAAGTTTGGGTTTTTGTTTGTTTGAGACAAGGTCTCAGGCACTCTAGACTGTCCTTCATCTAGACTCCCAGCCAGTCTGTTTCCACCTCTACTACAGCTGTGATGTCACCATTTCTGACCCTGCTAGTTTGCTCTTCCAACAATATTTCTCTGTGACAAATTTCTATGACTTCGTTTACAGTAGAACTTTATTGTATGAAGTCTTTACTGACATATTTTCCTTTATGTCTTCGTACTTCTTTTCCATCCTTAAAGGTATTTATGCACATTCACATCACTGCATTTCAGATGTGGGATTGAGCCAGGCAGTGATGCACATCTTTAATGCCAGCGCTCAGGAGGCAGAGGTAGTTGGATTTGAGTTTGAGGCCAGCCTGGTCACAGAGTTCCCTGACAGCCAAGGCTACACAGAGAAACTGTCTCAAAAAAAGAAACAAAACAAACTAAAGCCCCAACAAAACAAAACCCCAGGAGTTGAAGGTATAAACAGCAGTGGCTCTGCGGTGCTCTCCTCTGTAGAGATGACTTCTACCTTCCTACTCTTCTTTTGGATTGTTGTAAAGACTGAAAATGTAAGCTTATTAGTGTGTTGACCAAAAGTCATAGAGTTGGAACTTGTGTCTACTTTCTCCAAGGTTCTGCACTTCTACCTCAAAACAAAGGTCCTACAGAGTTGTCGACCAGAGTTCTGCTCTCTCAAGGTTATTGTTAACAGGTGTGGTTACTTGCCAGACCTTGTGCTCCAAGAATAGAGAAGTAGATCTGTCCCTACCTCAAACAAAAGTCTAAGGATCCAACTAAGTTCCAGTTCCCTTTATAGAATAACTTTATTCTCTACCGATTCTATCCTATTTTTCTCCGTTTTATTATTTTCATTTGCGTGTTCATATCTTTACTATATTTTTAAATTCCCATGCTTCTGCCCTGGAGAAAGGTATTCTTGTCGAGGCTGGTCACTGACAGATGGCTACTTACATTTCTCCATCCACAGCTCCCTCTCCTCTCAGCTTCCATTTTTCTCAATTAGTTATGCATGATGCTCTGATCTTGCTACAAATGTAATACAAAGATTAACCCTGTAAACTTTATTTTCAAATGCCTGATTTCTTCCTTTTATTATTCTCTTTTGTTTACATCATTAACTTGTTTTTGGAATAGCTTAATAACCATTCCATCTCACATGTCAATCCAGATTAATCTTTTTAAACATTTTTTATGGTAGTGGTAGTGCACACACCTTTAATCCTAGCAAGGTCTTTTTCACACATTCCACATTACTTATATTACCACAGAATCTGTAGTACTGAACCCTTACTGGAATAACAGTGTAGCATGTGCTCTGTTGATCTACACCACACAACTCTAAAAAGCATGTTATATTTATAAATTCCCAGAAACAAGATTTGCATGTGACAACTCTGGAGATAATTTTTGCTAGGTAGCCTTTTAGACTGATAAATTGAGGCCCAAATAAATGTAGACAATATAATAAATCTTTTTTTTTGTTTGTTTTTCGAGACAGGGTTTCCCTGTAGCTTTAGAGCCTGTCCTGGTCTTGTAGACCAGGCCTGTCTCGAACTCACATAGATCCGCCTGCCTCTGCCTCCCGAGTGCTGGGATTAAAGGCGTGCGCCACCACCGCCCGGCTTAATAAATCTTTTAAACAAACAGTAAACAATACTTCATAAAGGTGATACATCTGAACCAAGTTTCACATACTTTGAAGAAAAAAATTACTCTGTATATCAAAGATTAAGCTTAATAGCATTGATAATCAAGAATCTACACTTTCTAGCAAACATCTCGGAGTAAGTGTTGGATGAAAACGTTACTCAAGGCTGTCGTTCAAGCTCCGTGGTGGAACTAGGTCTAAGAGAGTGGGTGGGAGAGCAGCTGACAGTGATGGTCTCCTGGAAACCAAATACCTTAAGAGAATATTGCAAACATCCTACCTGCCAGGCTATCGACAAAGAATACGAAGAACTGAACTGTGCACAAGCATTTAGTGGCTTAGCCCTTTTAAAAATTACAACATTCCACTATTCACTAATGTGACAGCACGTGAGTTTTTCTTTTTCGTTTTATGGTTTTCGGAGACAGGGTTTCTCTAACAGTCCTGGTTGTTCTGGAACTTTGTAGACCAGGTTGGCCTTGAACTCCCAGAGATCAGCCTGCCTCTACCTCCAGAGTGCTGGGATTAAAGGCGTGCGCCACCATGCCCGACTGTGAGTTTTATTATATATATATTTTTAATAATGCAGCTTCTGTAATGAACCTAGCACTAGTTAGTTATAACCACCCCGGAAAGAAGCATATATCCGAGTTGCTTGAGATAATCCACTATATTGGATCTGAGTACTGGCTCCTAGTTACCGAGGGGAGCCACTTTCCTGAAAGTTTCCTCATAAACGTGAACAGGGAGCTCTGATCTGAACGCTGTTAGTTATAATCACACCGGGACCTCTTTCCCCGTGTCCCATTCGGAGCTCCGGTCACTCTGCCCTAATTTCCGACAGCTGAGGAAAGAGGAAAAGGAAGTTCTGTGGTAGCGACCAGGGCTCCTCCGCCACGTGCCCCTCGGCGGCTCTTCTGCCCACACAGCCTGCACCGGGCCAGCGAGCTCCCCTAGGGCCCGACGGCGGACGCCGGGCGGAAGCTGCGGCCGGGAGCGCCGGGAGCGCCGGGAGCACCGCGCGCCGCCTCCCGCCGCCTCGTGGGCGCAGGGCGGGGAGCACTCCCGGAAGCCCGTGGAGGGAGGGAGGGTGGGACCCGGAGAGAGAGACTTCCGGTGGCGCAAAGCGTGCTGGGACCAGCTTGCGGCCAGCCTCCCTCCCGGCCTGCAGCGAGACCACCGTTAGCGCCGCTCGGCTTCCGCAGCTGCTCTCGCCCGGCGGCGGCGGAGGCCGCGGCTCCGCCTGCGCTCGGCCCCGTTCGCCTTGGTTCCCCGGCGGCCTCGGCAGACATGTTGTGAGGCGGCGGCGCGGGTGCCCGAAGGATGGTTTGGCCGAGGCGGCGGCAACCGCTGCTGGTGGCGGCGGCCGCGGGGGCCCCGGCTCTGTAGAGCCGGGCCTGTGGGTGTCCGCCCGGGCCTGTGGGCGGCCGGCGGGGCCTGTGGGCGGCGGGGCTCCCGTGCCGTCCGGGTCCGTGTGAGCCCGCGGCACCCCGACCTTCCCTTCAGACGCGCACTGGGAGCTCCCACACAGTGGGCGTTCTCGGCCCTCGAACCCACCTCTTCCTTCTCTCCGAGCTCCCCCGACCCCGACGTCCCTGCCCGGGGGCAGCCTGAAATCTTCGCGGAGTGGTGGACCAGAGACGAGGAGTTTAAAAGTTGGGGCCTGAAAGGCAGGAAGGTACGATGGCTTCCTCGTCTGGCAACGATGATGACCTCACTATCCCCAGAGCTGCTATAAATAAGATGATCAAAGAGACTCTCCCTAACGTCCGGGTGGCCAACGACGCCCGAGAGCTGGTCGTGAACTGCTGCACTGAATTCATTCACCTTATATCTTCGGAAGCCAATGAGATTTGCAACAAGTCGGAAAAGAAGACGATTTCCCCAGAGCACGTCATACAAGGTATGGAACTTTGTTGAAATGACGGTCCAGGGGGAAAGTCTTGCTGATAGATAGCATAACCGCTTCGTGTCACTAGTAAGTCCTGTGATGAAGAAGTCACAAAGGCCTAGAGACAGCGTGCACCTTAAGAAAATACCTATGTAGCATTCTTCGGACATTTTTCATCCAGCTAGTGCAAATAAGGAATGCAAACATTAGGGTCAGCAAACATCCTCAATACCTAACTAGTACAGTTTGCAGTCAGGTCTTAAAGCAACAAGAATTGACTGCCTACAGTTTAACTTGGATAATAACAGGTGAGAAAGGAGCCTAAAGGTTCTCTCAGGAAAAGTTAAATTTTAGACAGAACGTCAAGCATGCGTTGAGTCAGAGAGTACCTCTTCCTCACCTGACCCTTTTTACCAGTGTAGAGGAAAAGATTCATTTTGAACACACGAATAGAAAAAACGCTTGGACTGTGGGTATCGTGTACCTGGCGTGCCCGGGTCCTGGGTTTGATTGCCAGTACGGCATTAAAAATATATATATTAACTTGAGTTTTCAATGTTGTAAAGTTTATTGCTTTCCAAAAAGGGAGACTGTTTTTGCTTTAAAAATTGATAAAACAATCATCACCAGGTTACCAAAGCGCTGTGTAAGAAAAAGGCAAATGACACATTTTTTTTTTCTTTTTGACTTCATCTAACCTTTGATTGTTTTATTCTTAGAAAATATTGAAAAGCTTGTACCGAAAGCTATGCAAAAGGTGACAAGGGCACCCACACCTCTTCCAGTACTGGGCCTTGAAGTGGGTCTGATACTAGCAGGCTCTCTGTCCTTTCCTTGTGCTGTTCCCATTTGTGTGCGTGTGTGTGTGTGTGTGTGTGTGTTTAAGGTTTTATTGAAAAGCATTTCTAAACATCTCAACAGTTTCTTCCTTATCTTGGAAAATATTTGTAGTAGGGATTTGGGAGACTGTGTTTTTGATGGTTGCAAGAAAGGGAGACAGCAGTTTTGGGGGGGAAATACTCCCTGGCTTTTTATGAACTCTTAAGAGAAAGTTGCATTCAGTCTGAAGCAGTAACTTACATTTTTCCCTATCAGAATTGACAAAAAGAGTGACTCCTCTGGGCCTCCACCTGAGCTGAAGGTGGCTGTGAAGCACACCCTGCCCTGACGATTGTGTGTGTAAACAAGTATATTACATACGCATGCTTACGCTGCCACTCCAGTTCATAGTGGATGACCCCCAAGGGAAAAAAACGCTTGCTGTAACCACCATTCCCTGCTGCTTATTTGATTCTTTCTTTTTTTTTTTTTTTTTTTTTCCTTTTTTCAAGACAGGTCTCTGTGTAACAGTTCTGGCTGTCCTGGACCTAGCTCTTGTAGACCAGCCTGGCCTCCAACTCACAGAGATCCACCTGCTCAGCCTCCTGAGTGCTGGGGTTAAAGGTGCCACCACTGCCAAGCATTTATTTGATTCTTTTGTGTGTGTTAAATTTAGGGCCTTATATGTGCTAGGCAAGCATTGTACTATAGAGCTATATTCCCAACTCACCTATTTGATTTTTGAAACTAGTGTGTTTTTTTTTTTTGTTTTGTTTTTTTTAAGCTGCTGGTTTGATTTACTGAGTGGTAAGAAAAATGGAAGCCAAGTTGTCTTTTTTTTTATTTTTATGTTGTATATGTGATTGTTTTCCTAAGTCTTTGAGCAATTACCTGACAAATAGCCAAAATTGTCTTTGGCTCCTCTTAAAGCATCAGTTTTTAAATGAAAACTGCAGAGGATTTTAATAGGAGTTGCCTACACATTTGTTTGTACCAGGAAAATGAGGATTGTTCCAAGAATCTAATAACGTAATCTGTCTTCTTGGGGAAAGGTTTATTTTTTTCTAGGATATATTTAGAGTTCTGATTGACAAGATGATTGAATAAAAGTGCAGCCATAGCAAGCAGTATGCTAAATAGTTCAACTTTGGAATACGCTAACTTCGGTTTAATTCATGACTCAGAAAGTTACAGTGAAAAACTATCCGTGATGATGACAATCTACTAATGTTAAAAAAACCTGTGAATCGATCTGTTGGCACTCATAAATTTACCTTTTTCTTGTAATGTTGCCAATAAGTATATAAGAGGGGCTGGAGAGATGGCCCGGCGGTTAAGAGCACTGACTGCTCTTCCAGAGGACTTGGGTTCAACTCCCACCACCTGCGCAGCGGCTCACAACTGTCTGTAACTCCAGTTCTAAGGGACCTCACACAGACACGCATGCAGCTAAAGCACCAGTACAGCCAGGTGGTGGTGGTTTTCGCCTTGAGGCAGGTGGATCTCTGTGTAGCCAGCCTGGTCTGCAAGAGCGAGTTCCAGGACAGCTAGGGCTGTTACACAGAGAAACCCTGTCTTGAAAAAAAAAGTATGTAAGAATAGCTGTAGTTTTGCTCCAGTTAGTGTAATGTCATTGCCTTTAGATACAACCTTTTCAGATTGTTTTTCTATAAGAGGCAAAAACAGGTGAGTTCCAGGCCAGTCACAAAGTGAAACGCTGTCTCAACAAAACAGGTTTTCTTATTTAGGAAATAAGATTATTTAGGATCAGAAGATATGTACCTATAATGTACATTTTTTTTTTTATTTTCTCTGTGTTTTTTTATTTTTATTTTATGTGTGTTGGTGTTTGGCCCGCGTGTGTGTCTGTGTGAGGGTGTCAGCACCTGTAACTGGAGTTACAGGTGTGAGCTGCCATGTGGGTGCTGGGAATTGAATCCCGTGTCCTCTGGAAGAGCAGCCAGTGCTCTTACCCTCTGAGCCATCTTTCCAGCCCCTGTTTTTTGTTAATACACGTTTTTAAAAGGTTTTCATGTTGAAGTTAAGGGTTTTTAGTAATAAAGTTATATAGTAATATAGTAATAACTAGGCCTTGCTTGAGGCCATTTTACTCACTCAGTTGCTACCTGGGTTTATCTTAGAACAAATTAAACATTCTGATGCACTTTTGTAAAGTGCAGTTAGGAATTGAAATAATTTTATCACCAAATAAATATATAAAACATCATAATTTAGTTAGCTTAACTATTTTTCATCCTACTTTCTGTAACTTATGAATATGTGTTGCTAGCCTGTTTTTTAATGGGACAAACTATGTCATTAGCCAGTAAATTCCAAATAATTTGCCGTTTTTGTATTCTTTAAGAAATGGACAGACTTAATGACAGTTGACTATTATAAGTGGCATATAGGAAAGATATTTTTCTTACTCAAGCCACATGTTCTTGTAAGAAATTTTAAAAGTTAAAGATGGAAAAATAAAAACCTGTGCCTTGAAATGTTCCATTAGTTTTTAACCAGTCTCTAGCCAAATATTAAGGAAGTAGGTAAATATGGGGCAGGAGAGATATCTCAAAGGTTGAGAGCATGTTCTTGCTGAGGACTTGGGTTTTCACACACTCATAAGATGCCTTTAACTCCAGCTCCTGGGGAGTACTGTGCCCTCACCTGGCCTCTGGGCACTACACTCACGTGTACAAATAACACACGCATGCATTTAAGGACAAAATAAAACTTAAATGGTAAAAAAATATTTTGTCTTAGTTAACCAGACAGTTGCTAAATAACTGTCTCTCAACAGGAAAAAAAGAGTAAATGTTAGGTGAATGAGGGAAAGCTATATTTTCCACCTTTCATGCTTTCATTTCTGCAGCACTAGAAAGTTTGGGCTTTGGCTCTTACATCAGTGAAGTAAAAGAAGTCTTACAAGAATGCAAGACAGTAGCGCTAAAAAGAAGAAAGGCCAGCTCTCGTTTGGAAAACCTTGGCATTCCTGAGGAAGAGCTATTGAGACAGCAACAGGAATTGTTTGCAAAGGTAAGTTGTGTGCTTTACATTATTTTCATTGGAAATTTACCAAATTCAAGGGGTTTTTGAAAATCACTTCATAAATAAACATATCTAGAGGATTCTTTCTCTAGCTCATTGCTTATTACTGAGTCTGATGTTTAGAACTTGGCCAGTTTGACTCTATTTCGTGTAAATGATTGCGACAACCGGTTTTCTTTCCTTTTTCTCTTTTTATCGTTGTTTTGTTTTTGTTTTTCCAGACAAGGTTTCTCTGTGTCTAGTCCTGGCTGTGCTGGATCTCAATCTGTAGACCAGGCTGGCCTCAAACTTAGAGATTCACCTGCCTCTGCCTCCGCCTCCCATACGCTGGGATTAAAGACTACCACCACCACTGCCTGGCTGCTACTAGATTTTATTATGAATGGAGACGAGGAAAGTCTAACATCTTCTGTGTAGCAAGGCATTGATCTGTCCCAAGCTGGTATTACAGTCCTTCTGACTCAGTTCCCCAAGTACTGAGGTAATAGAAATTGTACCATCAAACCTCACTGCATTTGAGCCTTAAACATTATCAGGCACAAGATACAAGTGTCGTTTATTAAAGTAGGCAAGAAAGAGTTTTGGTTAATAATGCATACTATTCCAGAGGACCTGAGTTTGGATCCCAGTACTCACATTGGGAGGCTCCAAGGAGATCCAACACCTTTGGCCTTTGAGGGTACCAATACTCAGGTACATATCCCCTGCGCGTGCGCACACACACACACACACAATTAAAATAATAAATCTTAAAAAAAAAAATAAACTACTAAGCCAAGCGGTGGTGGCACACACCTTTAAATCTCAGCAGAAGCAGGTGGATCTCTGTGAGTTCAAGGCCAACCTGGTCTATAAGAGCAGTTCTAGGACAGGCTCCAAAGCTAGAGAAATCCTGTCTCAAAAAACCAAAAAAAAACAAAACAAAACAAAAAAAAAAACCTAAAAATTGTTTTCCATTATATATTGAGTTCTAACCATTTGTTAATACTATTCCTTAGCAATTTGTATATTTTAGCTCATTTAATCCTCATAAGAATCTGAGGATTATATAGCATGGGTTGGCGAGATGACTCAGCAGGTAAAGGTACTTGCTTTATTATTTCTGGAATTTTCCAATAGGGGCTGGTGTAAGTAAACACGTCCTACCTACATCTTTTCTTTCCTCTTCCAGTTCCTTTGGCCGATCCAGGAACAGTTATTTGTTTATAAAGTCTTTGAGACAGGATTTTAATTTAGACTGGGCTGCTTCTGTTCCAGTTCTGGGGTTGTAAATACATGTGTCTTCACACCCAGTGTCCAGACACCCCGCTGGCTCCCTGTTTGTCTTAGAGTGGGAAGTTACAGAACCAGCCTGCACCCTTCTCAGGTGTTGGTCCCCATTGGTGGGTTGTCTACGCTTTCAGACTCAGCGATCTGAGTTTAGTTCCACCTGCTTGTTCCTCCAAACAAAAGGTTTAAATGTTCCCAGATTAGATTGGAGACTGCTGCTTGTCATTGGCGGCTGCCCAGTGTCTTAGTATTCTTTTGCTTTTTCAGTTGCCTGTTAGTAGTTTTATGGGTTTTTTGTTTGTTTTTATTGTTTAAATTAGTTCCCAGAACTAATGTTAATTCTCTCTCCTGAAAACACCTGGACCCAGGCAGAAAAGAGAAAACAGTATATTGGTTTGGCTTTTAAGTAAGGGTACAGTTTCATCAGTAAGTGAAAATTAGGGAATTTCAAGTAGACTAAATATAAAAACAATGAAAATGTAAAAGTATAGTATTCATTTGAGAAATATTTAATGTTTTATGTTTCTTTTGAAGCAGGAGGGTAGAGAATTATAGGAACTCAGTAGAAAATACCAACATAACTGTTGGCATTCACTACGGTACTGGAGACCTTTTACACCACAAATTATGTTTATATGAAATACAATTAAAGGGAAAGAAAAACACGGCAAAAAGAGCTGAAGAGCAACTAATGTGATATCCCCACCACCGTCTCCACCACTGTTTGGTTTGGTTTTTTTGCAGCCCTGGCTGTCCTGGAATGTGCTGTGTAGACCAGGCTGACCTTGAACTCAGATCTGCCTGCTTCTGCCTCCCGAGTACTGGGACTACCACGTGCTACCACCACCTGGCTCTATCAGTTTTTTTAAAAATATGTATTTATGTGCATGGGTGTTTTGCCTGCATGCAACTCTGTATATCACATGTGTACATTGCCTGCAGAGGCCAGAAGAGGATGTTGGATCCCTTATCAGATAGTTGTGATCTGCCATGTGGGTACTAAGAATCAAACCCAGATCCTCCGGAAGAGCAATCAGTGCTTTTAACTGTTGAGCCATCTCTCCAGTCCCTTTTCAATTTTCTTTAGTTGAACTAAAAATATTAAGAGTTCTTGTTTTCTAGGTATGTCATAATTACATAGTACTTGGAAAATATCTATCTACATTTGTTGAGTAAGTCTGTTAGTTACTTTAATTTACACTTAACCAAAATGTGTACACTTGCTTTTATGTTTTTAATTCTTAGGCTAGACAGCAACAAGCAGAATTGGCCCAACAGGAATGGCTTCAAATGCAGCAAGCCGCCCAACAAGCCCAGCTTGCTGCAGCCTCAGCCAGCGCATCCAATCAGGCAGGATCTTCTCAAGACGAAGAAGATGATGATGATATCTGAAATTCACCATCTCGGCTTCTGTGTCCTCTATAAAAAAACAGTGGAAGAAATGCTTATCTGTAATTGTGTATGCATCTTGGTGGACTTACCGTTGGTATTCTAGAGACGTCTGCTGTCAGGTTTCAACTGCTGTGCTATACATGTAAAATTGTCTCTTTCAACATTGAAAATTTAAGGTTCAATATAACATCAGCTTTGAATTTGTAATGGTGTTTCTGGAATCTATGAGCAGTGCGAACCCTTTATTTGGTCTATAAACAGTATTACAGAAAATGTCAGGTTTATAAAAATACAGTGAAATTTACACAGATGTCTTAATTTGTATTTGCATTTTCTCTGCCCTTTTAACTGAGTTTTATATTGAGATGGGGCATGGTATGATGCAGAATATGTTGAATCAGGTCGGCGGAAAAAATTCAGTTCTTATATAGTATCTAAATTTTTTTTGTCTTTTAAAGTGAGTATATATGCAGGCAACAATTATATATGCTCAGATAAATATACTTGCTAAGAGAAAAAAAAATAAGATTCAAAAACTAGAAAGGAAATGTATTCACTAATAGCTGTATAAATTTGGTGAGTTATGTTTTTGATTTTGTTATTGTTTTGTGTAACAGTAAAGACTAGTTTTATTATAGTATAATTTATCCTGAGCTACACTATGCCATTTCAGAAACTGGCTAATCTTGAAGATTGTTGTGATTCGTACTGTTTCACTGCAGTTTGGCAATTGTTGATAGTATTACTTCTTAGTTTGTGTTGCTGTCCTTTGCGTATAGAGGTAGAGACTTATGCAGCTGTTGCTTGGGTTCCGTTGGTTTAACTGAGGCTCATGGATATTCAGACCTGCTAGGGGAAATAAATGAAAACTAATGAACATGTTTCCTATGAGAGAGGGCTTTAAAAATGTTATTTAACATGTAGTTTACATATTGTTTGGTTTTAGCATAACATTTACATTTTCTTGACTAGGTGACCTTAAGAGTCCAATGCTAATTCTTGATATGACATCGTCCCCCTCATAATTGAGTGATGGCTTTAAAGTTTTGTGTTTGATTAAAAAGTGTCATAACTGCCAGCCCTATATGAAGTGTTAACGTGCTTGTTAAAAGGGAGCAGCTTGAATTTGGTTTCAGTGACTAAAGTGTGATAGTGTTTTTGAGAGGGACCCAGTGTATTTGGAGAAATGGTGTATTGCTTGTGTTTGGAAACAAAAAAAAATGCCATCAAAGGAAGTCATTACGTTCCTTTGTCTGTTGCCAAGTCATTTAAATTTCTGTATTCACCAAGCCCCAGAAGAGATTCTAGCTGCCAGGATTTTAATTTTAATTGGAGAGCTAAGTAGAGTTTATAAGTATTAGATTTCTTAATATTCATATTTTGCAGTTTTAGAAAAAGGGAAATATTGTTAAGCATTTATCAGATAGATATACTTCCCCAGTATAACAGAAAAGGTAGTAAAAGGGATAGTAATTTTGCTGAATGCTTTATGCTGAAGTTATTTTAAGGTATTTCATGGATATGTCCATGAAGTGTTTGGAAAAAACTAGAAGGAATTGTTTTTTCAAAAAGGTTAAGTACCAAAGGTAGGTAGTTTAGTCTACAAAAATAAGTTAGTCACTGTTGGCTATTCTAATTTGTACTGTAACATTCTTTTACTTTGTTTTAAGTGTATGTTTCTCAAACAATTTAGATATTTTTCCATACTTTTTTTTTCTGATGCAGACTTCAGGTTAATTAATATTTTACTGCATCTGATAATGTATTATATATTTGAAGCCTAGTGACTTTTCATTTTGATGTTCTTGTGATTTCATATGCTGTATTCTTCAAGCAATAAAATTCTGATGTGTTTTATAAATTGTTTTTGTAATTAATGATTATATGGCAATTTCTATTAGGGTTTTCAGCACTTTTGAGAATGACTAGTATGAAAGACGTGGGTTATTTGGTATGTAGTGCCCTCTTTCCTCATTAGTTTACTGCTATTTCAGAAAACATAGTTTTTCTTCTTTTTGTAAATGTCCAGATATGGGCACAGCAAAGCTCATTAAGCAGTACCTTGTTTTTAACATTTTTTTAAATAATTTATTCTTATTATGTATATGGTATTCTGCCTGTATGTATCACTGCAGGCCAGAAGAAGGCACCAAATCTCATTACAGATGGTTGTGAGCCACTATGTGGTTGCTGGGAATTGAACTCAGGACCTTTGGAATAGCAAACAAAGCTCTTAGCCACTGAGCCATCTCTCCAGCCCTGTTTTTAACATTTAAAAGTCATAATTATTTGTTGCTATAGTCTTTAAAATGATTTAGCCTTAGAGAAACAAAATCCCTAGTTTTGAGAAATATATTTAGCAAATATTTTCCCATCTGAATCTATATTTTTCCAGCAGATTGTAAGGTTGCTAAACTAAAGTGTAATTTTTTTTTGAAGACAGTATTTTGCTCTGCAGGCCTAACTGTCCTGAGAGATGGCAATCTCTGTCGGGAGCCATCTTTTTGGGGTCCTATCCACGGCAGGTTTGTACATTTCAGGGTAGGGGCGTGAGAATTAGAAAAGTTAGGTAGGAGGAACAGAAATAAGAATCACAGAGACACACCATTGTAGCAGGGCAACTCAGCAAATTCTGAATGCTGAATTCTTTTTCTGAGCTCACCCGTGTTTATTCTCCATGCACTTTTATACCCCAATGTAAGAGGGGGGAAGAAGGCAACCAGACTGCTTTAACATGATACAAAGTACAGTTACTTGCTCCAATACCTGAGACATCAAGTCATTATTTCTTGAGAAAAACATTCTTTTACGTAGTCAGTGAACCCACCCTAGACCAAGTGTCCTGAAGGCAGCCATTCCCTAAGTCAAACCTTACAATATTGCTTGGCCGATAGCTTAGGCATATTTCTAGCTAACTCTTATATCTTAACCCATTTTTATTAAACTGTATGGCCATGAGGCTGTGACCTACCAGTAAGGTTCTGGCTGGCAGCTGGCGTCTCTGACTCTACTTTCTGTATCTCTGTTTGGGTTTCCTGCCTGGCTTTACTAAGCTATTGGCAAAAACAGTTTGTTCATTAACCAATGGTAATAAAACAGCACATACAGAGGGGAATCTCACATCATCTCCTCTTTTGTGTCTAAATAATCAAGCAAGAATTATATCTATTTTTATAATAACTAAGGAAAACTATAACTATTCTTAAACTCCATCAAAGACCCCAGAAGGAGATATAATATTACCTAAGTTAACAGGAAGTACATTGTAAGCAACTTCCAAAACTCTAGAATAGGCAGAGACATCTCGCTGCCTGAACAGTCACCCAAAAGTTTTCTGTAACATTCAGTAATCCATCTTCAGCTTACTGGCCCATAGTATCCAGCAAACTTTTTTCATGAAGCAGGAAATTTGAAAGACTTTAATCTGTTGGCAGTTTGTCAGTCACTTTCTCCTGTGTCCTGCTCTGGCAGACTCTTTTCATGAAACAGGAACCCGAAGGATTGTCTCAGCTTTAGGCAAGTTCAGCAGTCATTTCTCTGTGGGTCCTGCATGTCCAGTTCATACAGCATAACATCAAGCAGCCCCTGCAAGAGCAGTTCCTTGCCCTGATGTCCAACAAACTCCATAAGGAGCCTCTTTGATGCCCACCATCCTCTTGAAGTAGATGAGTCTCATTGTCACAAAAAGTCTTAAGTTCTTAAAACATAAATGCCATATTCTGTAGGATCTACCTCTGTGGGCCATCTTAATGTTCATAACACCAAGTAACCACACCCTACTACATCAGGGTGTGTAACCACACTTGTCAACAACTGAGCAATCTCAAACTCTGACCTTCAGACAAGGTGGAATAGGCTCACATTTTTGGGCCTACATGGATCTCTTTCCTCAGCCTTCCAAGTGCCGGTGTTGTACATGTGTACCACTACATAGATCCAAAAGGGGACCTATTTTTAAAACTGTATACCATATTTGCAGGAGAGGGCACAGATTAAAGTTTCACAAAGTAAACATAGTCCTTGGATAAAAACACAGGACATTATGTATACCTTCAAAGTTCTATCATATATGTATACATCTATGTGTATTACCATATAGTTTGCAGAGTTAATTATAATCAAGTACCATTTTAATGTATACCTT
This sequence comes from Arvicola amphibius, assembly GCF_903992535.2. Lineage (NCBI taxonomy): Eukaryota > Metazoa > Chordata > Mammalia > Rodentia > Cricetidae > Arvicola > Arvicola amphibius. Next base: position 613,709 of record NC_052047.1, on the reverse strand, counting down.
AGTAATTAATTACTCTTTAGCAGTTTAGCATCCTGAGATTATTTCTCAAAACACCTAAATTATAAATAAATGAATTCTAGTTCTAAAGTAGATCTTGGTTATTTAACATCATAAAGAGGGAATTAAAATCAAGCGTGAACTTGAGAGGTAGCTCAGCAGTCAAAAGCCCTGTCTTTGCAGAGGACCTAGGTTTGTCCCCAGCACTCACATGGTGATTCACAACCACCAACTGCAGCTCCAGGAGACTTGATGTCTCGACCTCTGTACTACAGACTTCCTTGGGCATTAGGCATGCCAGAGATGCACATACATACGTGCAGGCAAAACATTGGTACAAATAAAAATGAATTGAATACATCTTTTTAAAAAAAAGCAAAACAGCTGATAAACTGGCTTAACTGGTTAAAAACAAGAGCCATGAAAGCCTGACATCTAAATTCAATTGCTGAACCCTATGGTTGTAGCTACCATGTGGGTGCTGGGAATTGAACTCAGGACCTCTGGAAGAGCAGCCAGTGCTCTTAACCACTGAGCCACCCTTCCAACCCCTTCTGGACTCTATGAAAAGGTGGGGAGAGAGGACTGACTGCTCAGGGTTGTTCTCAGATGTCCAAGTGTGCATACCATATACATGCACACAGTAATAAAAATTTTAAATTATTAAGGCATTTGTTCTTTTTTAGATTTCTTTCTATCTATCTATCTATCTATCTATCTATCTATCTATCTATCTATCTATCCATCCATCCAGTGTTTTGCCTGCGTGTATGCCTGCATGACAGAAGAGGACACCAGATCTCATGGATGGTTGTGAGCCACCATGTGGTTGCTGGGAATTAAACTCAGGACCTCTGGAAGAACAGCCAGTGCTCTTAACCTCTGAAATATCTCTCCAGCCCTGTGTTTGCTCTTATTGAAACAGAAGTATTAAGCACTCATAAGGTTATTACTTATCAAAAGTAAAGCAAATTTTAGGTATTCAAATAGTATTTTGAGTTGTAGAAAAAAATGTAACTTAATTTCTTAATTTCTTTATTGTAACTTTAATACACAGCTATTTCCTCATTGGACTCTGATACCTAACCAACCCAAGTGACCATCAAAAAGAATTATTCAATCCATGTAGCAAAATACTTTTTTTTTTACTTTGATTCTTTGTGTCTAGGTTTTTGGCTCTAAGTCCTGTTCAGTCCCCTGTCCTGTGGTCCACAGACTAAGGTGAAGGAAGAGCTATGACTGAATAAGTGACCTTCAGATGCTCACGCCAGCTCCGGCCCTATCTGAGTTCTTCAGGTAAAATGAGGTCTTCCGATTGTTTCTACCATAAATCAAGAACTAACAATCCCTAGAACAGGATTTTTGAGCTCCAACATTATTATTTGGAGCTGGCCTTTTTTTCTGGAGTGGGGGGGGGGATTGCTCTTGTGTGTTATATTTTTCAGCACCCTTATCCTAGACCTAAAAGCTAGCGCCCCTTTTAACCTCCCCTTCACAGTGACACCAAAATATCTCTGTAAACGATACATGCTCCTCTGGGAAGAGAGATTAAATTTACTCCTCTCTTCTACCTCGTAATTGCTGAGATTACAGATGTGTGCCACCACTTTGGGCTAATAAATATTTTTTTTCTTTAAAATGGAGGCCAAAACTGGGCGGTGGTGGCACACTCCTTTAATCGTGGCACTCGGAAGGCAGCAGCAGGCAGATCTCTGAGTTCAAAACCAGCCTGGTCTACAAGAGCTCGTTCCAGGACAACTAGGACGGTTACACAGAGAAACCCTGTCTGGAAAAACAAACAAAAAAAAAAAAACCAAAATGGAGGCCAACTGGGCATGGTGACTCGAACTTATAATCACAGTACCTGAGAACTGAGGCAGGAGGATCACTATGAATTCAAGGCCAGCCTAACTGCATAGTTCCAAGTCCTTCCAGGCTACAGAGCGACAGCACTCAAAATGAGTAACTTTAAACTGTAAGATCCCTGCCTTCCATATCCCAGTAAAAAATCTTACTGTCATATAAATAGAAAACACAGTCTGGTCACTGTGGGTTCTTACTACTTTGTTATTGAGGACTGCATTCTTTTTTTTTTTTTTTTTAAGTATTTATTTATTATGTACACAATATTCTGTCTGTGTGTATGTCTGCAGGCCAGAAGAGGGCACCAGATGTCATTATAGATGGTTTTGAGCCACCATGTGGTTGCTGGGAATTGAACTCAGGACCTTTGGAAGAGCAGGCAATGCTCTTAACCGCTGAGCCATCTCTCCAGCCCCCGAGGACTGCATTCTTAAGGGTACTACTTCTGCCTTTATTTACTTTAGCAATTAGTGGACTGTTTTCCTGTCTTTATAAGAGCTTTTCTGGTTTTCATCTGCTAATTTTTTTCCCTGTGCATGTATGTATGCATGTATACATGCATGTGGCAGTGCCACCATCATGAGGAACCATTGTTAAGCTGTGCCCAGGTAGAAGATCCAACTGTTAAACAATTGATTGACAGTCTGCTGGCATCCCTCCCTGACTGCACACAAGATTGGTTCTTCCTCTTTCTACCTTGTAAAAAAAATATGTGTATGGATGTTTTACCTGCGTGTATGTTGTGCCACTTGGCATGCCTGGTGCCTGTAGAGGCCAGAGAGGACATGGCACTCCCTAGAACTGGAATTATGGGTGACTGTGAGCCTCCATGTGGGAGCTGGGAATTGAACCCAGGCCCTCTGGAAGAGCAGCCTTCTTTAGCTTTTTAATCTCTGGTATATGTCTACAGTTCACAGAATCCTGAACAGAGGAAGCCTTACTGGAAAGGATGCATGAAATAAGTAATTACTAATTTTGTCAGTCTCGCAATACAGTAAGTTGAGTGGAGATGATGTTAAACACATCATAAAATAGCATACTCGCCAGGTGGTGGTGGCGCAAGCCTTTAATCCCAGCACTTGGGAGGCAGAGGCAGGTGGATATCTGTGAGATCCTCCCCCTTCCTGTTTGATCCTTTCTTCCTCATCCTCCCCTCCAATCCATCCATAACAGACTATTCGGTTTTTTCCTTCCTAGGGAGATCCATCCCTGTCTCCCAGTTCCTTACACTATATCTAACTTCTGTGGTTCTGCTGATTGGAGCCTGCTTATTGAAGACTTAACAGCTAATGTCCACATATAAGTGAATACATATTTGTCTTTTGGGGTCTGGATGATTCTTTTCTAGCTACCTGCGAATTTCATGATTTCATTTTTAACAGGTGAGTAATATTCCAGTGTGTAAATGTATCACATTCCCTCTTATTTTTCCCACATATACAATCATGTGGTCTACAAATAAAGGCAGCTTTATTTTGTCCTGTACAAACTGTGTATCTTTGTTTCTCTTTCTTTGCTTATTGCATTGACAAGTACTTTTACTACAATGTTAAAGATTTGTAGTGAAAGGGAACATCCTTGTCTTGTTCCTGATCTCAGTTAGAAAACTAAGATGCTAAGCTGCACCAAGCATATGTCCTTATCAAACCAGGGAAGTTTGAATTTAGCTTTCCTGAATACTAGTAAGAATATTAAAAATGAAAGTTATCCAAGATTACTTACTACTCCAAGTACTCAAGAACAACTCATTTATGATATCAACTACTTAAAAGTAGCCATTTGAAACTCTTCCATACTAAAGCTTCAAGTTTGGGAGGAACTATGATGATAACTCATCCCTTTAGTATGCTTTATTTTATTTTTGGTTTTTTGAAACAGGGTTTCTCTGTGTAATAGTCTTAGCTGTCCTGAAACTCACTCTATAGACCAGGTTGGCCTCAAACACACTGAGAGCCACCTGCCTCTGTCTCCTAAGAGCTTGCGCCACCACTGCCTAGCTACCTGTAAGTTTGTAAAACTGAAGTTTTTACTTAGAACCACAGTTCTAGTTACCCCGTTGGTTACTCTGTGATCCTGGAAGTAGCTCAGTGCTCCTGTGCTTTGCTCTGCTCCCTTAGACTTTGCTGTCTCAGGCCTACTTTGGCCTAGGTTCCTGGCTTTGACCGGTTTCTGTAACTCCTGGTCTGGATCCTCTCCTGCAGCAGTCCCTGGCTTGGAGTTGGTCCTGCAAAGGTTTCTGGCTCCAGTCTACGGTCTCAGAGTTCCCAGGCTAGGGTGTGCCCAGAACCACAGAGGACCTGGCTCAAGCTTACTCCCTCTGAGGTCCCAGACTCACGCCTGGCCTAGCGGAGATCTCTGGTTCCTGCCTACTCCCTCAGAGGTCCCAGATTTACGTCCAGACCATCAGCAGACTCTGGCTCAATCGCTCAGAGCTCAGTGGTTATTCCCCTGTACCTGTTCCAGTGAAGATCACTGACTCTGGATCAGGTCGCTGACTCAATCCTGATCCGCCAGTGTCCCGGGACTGGATTGACTCCTGGCTTCTGCTCCCATAGAACTTGCTTCCTCAGGCCCACTCTGTCCTGGGTAGCTGTTTCAGTCCCACTCCTGTGGAATTTGTTGCCCAAGGTGGAGTTCCTTACCTCAGGCCTGGGGAGGTGGCCCAGTGGTTAAAGCTCTTGCCCTAAAAGCAAGGGGGCTGCAGTTTGAATACACAGAACTCACATGAATGGTGGGTGGGTGTAGTGGCTTGCTTCTAATTCCAGCATCAAGCTGACTACTAAAACCAGCCATAGAGACAAGCGCTAGGTTTGACTGGCAGATACTGCTTCAAAGGATAATGTGAGAACAGTAGAGGTTGAGTCTCAGCATCAGCCTCAACCCTCCACATGCTTGCACATAAGTGTGTGTATACACGCATGTGCCCCAACATATGCACACACAAAGGCACTTGAAAGGACAAAAAATATGGAGATGAAATTACATTAGAGTCACCAAGGAGAATACAGAAGTACACTTGAGTGTGGGAATTGGGGACATTGCTGAGAATAACTTGGCATGACTACATTGAGCCTCTCTGCAGAGGACACTAACTCACCTGGGAGGTTCCCTTACAGATCAGGAAATACCTTTGTCTGTGGGGAGTAAGCACAAGATTAAAACTTTTTATTCCTCTGAAGAGCTGAAAATCAGTTAGGACAACATTAAATATAAATATATGCCTGGGATAGAATGTTGGGCTCATTTAAACACAAGTTCACTAAAAATTACAGTAACAATCAGAGAGGAAACATCTTTCTGTATAATGAGGTTAGACTCCACTGAAAAGCCAAAGATGCTTAAATTTTCCACATAAATATGTTCACGCAAACTTGAGGCAGATAGAGTGTAGTCGTGACATCACAAGAAACATGCAGTCGTGACATCACAAGAAACATGCAGTTGTGATATCACAAGAAACATGCAGTCGTGACATCACAAGAAACATGCGGTACATGAGCAGAACTATTCCATAGTTAGATTTGGCTGTCAACACAGATGAGATACCTGTGAGAGCTTCAATTGAGGGATTGGCTCAGTCAAATTGGCCTTGGGGATTGTCTGTAAGGCATTTCCTTAACTGCTAGTTGATGTAGGAGAGCTCCATCCACTGGGAGCAGTGTTACACCTGGACACTGGGTTTTAAAAGAAAGTTGTTAGAGCACAGAACAGTGGGAGTGAGCGGAAAGTGTTCCTTTGTGCCTTTTCCTTTCGTTCCTGCTCAAGTTCCTGCCTTGACTTCCCTCAGTGGTGAACTATGACCTGGAAGTATAAGCTGAAATAAACCCTTACCTCCCCAAGTTGCTTTTGGCCACGGTGTTTATCACAGCAGCAGAGAGAGAAGCAGAACAAACTACAAACATTACCAAGTCCAGTTGATAGTAAAGGGAGTAAAAGCCTTCAAGGATCTGACCAGACTGAGTCTGGTTTTAAACACTCAGTTTAATTTCAATAAGAAAAATCTCACATGCTCGATGGTTACTAAACTACATATAATGTATGCTCACAGTTTGAATATGAAATGTCTCATTCAGGCACCAAAGTTTGAACACTTGGTCCTCAGGTTGCACGGTTTTAAGAGGCTAGGAAACCCTTGGGAGAACATTGCTGAAGGTAACTCGGGGCTTGTGTTATAGTCTAGCCCCATTTCTTATCTGTTCTCTGCTTCCTGAATGTGGATGCAATGTAAGCCATGCTCACACTCCTGCCAACGAGCCTTCTCTGACATGGTGGTCCTTAAACTGTGAGCCAAATCAAATCTTTTTTTCTCCCTTAAGTTGCTTCTTTTCAGGGACTGAGTCAGCAATGAAAAGAGTTAACTAACAAAACTTGCAGCCTTTGATGTCCTTGCTAAACACTGAGGAACTACTAGTATGAACGTAAAAGTGAATTATCAGGGCCGGACAGTGGTGGTGCAAAATAAATTATCACCCACCCACTAGCACTCAGGCTTACAGAAGGCTCAGAAGATGGCTCAAAAATTGTTTGCTATGAGCCGAGCAGTGGTGGTGCATGTCTTTAATCCCAGCATTTAGAAGGCAGAGGCAGAGGCAGGCGGGTCTTTGTGAGTTCGAGGCCAGCCTGGTCTACAAAGTGAGTTCCAGGACAGGCTCCAAAGCTACAGAGAAACCTTCTGTTGAAAAACCAAAAAAAAAAAAAATTGCTTGTTACATAAGCATGAGGAACTGAGTTCAATCTCTAGCACCAACATAAAAAAGTCAGTTTGTGTAAACAGACCCACATCCATAATTCCAGCACTGGGAGAATAAAGACAGGAGGATTCCAGAGACGTACTGGCTAGCCAGTCTTACCAAATTAAGCAGCTCCAGGTTCAGTGAGAGACTCTGTCTCAAATAATAAGGTGAAGAAAAACTGAAACAGATACCTGATATTAATCCTACACACACACACACACACACACACACACACACACACACGCACGCACGCACGCACGCACGCACACACGCAATAAAATCACACAGGGTGTAGACACATACCCATAAACCAAAGGTTACTTTACCAGATTTGCTCCTTGGAAGGAGAGTGGGGGAAGGGCTGAAAGGGAGAGTCAGAAACAGTCAAGAAACTAGGATGGCCACTTTCAGAACACAGAGGGAAAATGTAAGAATCAGGAAATAACCCTAAAGGGAAAGAAAATAAAAGAAGTAGCAGGAACAGGTTCTGGTCCCGGGGTGCTGCGTACAGCTTGGAGTTTGGCTCCCACACTTGCCTGCATCAGCAGTTGTGCGGATCTTTAAACAAACAGGAAAATATATTAATACAAAAAAGATGATGGGCAGAATGTGAAGGGCAGAATGGAATCTGGAACCATGGTGTCTGACATTTTCATAGTCCTCACGAAGGTCTACAGTTCAGGTAAGACCCAAGCTGAAGGGAAAGTAGTAGAACTTCAGTGGGAGCTGAACCCTCAAGGGGAACCTGAGATATTATTAGGGGGTTAAAAATGGGCACAGAATCTGAAGGAACACTAGCATTTTCTGATAAAGAAGAGAAATGTCCCAAGACAACTGAGGAGGAACTTTTAAAGTTTATTCAAGAAGGAAAGACTCAGGAGTGAAAAGTCTATTTCAACACAATGATAACCACTGTGGGCACAATAATGTGGTTAGAAAGGCTGAGGCAGGAAATTTATTTAAGCCCATGGATTGAAGAGCAGCCTGAAGAAAAGCATGATCCAGCCATCATACCTACAAAAATAAATAAAAATAAAATCTTGTGTTCGTTGTGGTGGTGGTTTGGAAAAGAATGTCCCGGAGCGAGCGCCTCCGCCCCAGGAAAAGGAGAAGAAATGGCGATGATGATTGTGACCACCTCCACCCCAGACAAAAGAAGCAGGAGGAACCCCGCCTTCCAGAACTCCTGGGACACGGGCGTTCATGTAAACTGAAGGCACTGGTGAATGTGGACATGAAGGTGATGAGAAACTACGGCCTGAACGACTGAATTGTTTTTCTAGATGGGCACGGTGTGGCATACATGTGACATACCTTTAGTCACACACTCAGGAGGCAGAGGCAGGCAGGTCTCTGTGAAGCCAGCCTGGACCTACAGAGTGAGTTCCAGGACAGCCGGAGCTTCATAGTGAGACCATGTCTCAAAAACAAACAAAAAAATATCAGCAAAAATAACCAATCAAATAAAAAACTATAAAATGATCTTCTTTCAAAGAAGAAGTCAAACTCACTATTTGCTGATGATATGATAGTTTACATAAGTGACCCAAAAAATTCTACCAAGGAACTTCTCTCATAAGCACTTTAAGAAATATAGCAGGATACAAGATTAACTTGAAAAAAATCAATATCCCTCCTTTACACAGATGACAAATGGGCTGAGAAAGAAATCAGAGAAACATCACCCTTCACAATAGCCACAAATAACATAAAATATCTTGGAGTAACTCTAACCAAACAGTGGAAGACCTGTATGCCAAGAACTTTACATCTTTGAAGAAAGAAATTGAAGAAGACACCTCTTGGTAAGTAGATTTCTTGGGTAAGTGGAATAAACATAGTAAAAATGGCAATCTTGCCAAAAGCAATTTATGGATTCAATACAATACCCATCAGAACCCCAGCAAAATTTTTCACAGACCTCTAAAGAACAGTACTCAACTTTATATGGAAAAGCAAAAAACCCAGGATAGCCATAACAATCCTGTACAATAAAAGAACTTCTGGAGGCACAAAATACCTGACTTCATACTCTACTACAGACCTACAGTACTGAAAACAGCCTGGTATTGGCATAAAAACCAGATGGGAGGACCAATGGAACCAAATTGAAGACCCAGATATCAATCCACACACCTATGAACACCTGATTTTTGACAAAGAAGCAAAAATATAAAATGAAACAAAGGAAGCATATTTAATAAGTGGTGCTGGCATAACTGGATATCAACATGTAGAAAAATTAAAATAGATCCATATCTGTCATCATGCACAAAACTCAAGTCCAAATGGATCAAAGACCTCAACATAAAGCCAGCCATAATGAACCTCATAGAAGAAGTGGGAAGTACAATTGCATACATTGGCACAGGAAACCACTTCCTAAATATAACCCCAGTAGCACAGACACTGAGAGAAACAATTAATAAATGGGACCTCCTGAAACTAAAAAGCTTCTGTAAAGCAAAGAACACGGTCAACAAGACAAAATGGCAGCCTACAGAATGAAAAAGATCTTCACTAACCCCACATCAGACAGAGGTCTGATCTCCAAAATATATAAGCAACTCAAGAAATTGGTCTTCAAAGGAACAAATAATCCAATAAAAAATGGAGTACAGACTTAAACAGAAAACTCTCAACAGAGGAATCTAAAATGGCTAAAAGAAACTTAAGGAAATGTTCTACATCCTTAGTCATCAGAGAAATGCAAATCAAAACAACTCTGAGATTCCATCTTATAACTGTAAGAATGGCCCAGATCAAAAACACTGATGACAACTTCTGCTGGAGAGGCTGTGGGGTAAAGGGAACACTTCTGCTTTGCTGGTGGGAATGCAAGCTGGTACAACCCCTTTGGATGTCAGTGTGGCGATTTCTCAGAAAATTAGGAAACAACCTTCCTCAAGACCCAGTAATGCCACTTTTCGATATATATACAAAGGATGCTCAATTGTACCACAAGGACATGTGCTCAACTATGTTCATAGCAGCATTATTTGTCAAAGCTAGAACCTGAAAACAACCTAAATGCCCCTCGACCAAAGAATGGATAAGGAAAATATAGTACATTTACACAATGGAGTACTACACAGTGGAAAGAAATAATGGCATCTTGAAATTTGCAGGCAAATAGATGGATCTAGAAAACATCATATTGAGTGAGGTAACCCAGACCCAGAAAGACAAATATCATATGTACTCACAAGTGACTTTTAGACATAACACAAATAAAAACCAGCCTACAAATCACAATCCCAGAGAACCTAGACAACAGAGAGGACCGTAAGAGAGATATACATGGATCTTATCTTTATGGGAAGTTGAAAAAAAATCTTCTGAGTAAATTGGGAGCATGGGGACCATGGAAGAGGGTAGAAGGGGAGGGGAGAGGAAGAGAGAGGAGCAGAGAAAAATATATAGCTCAATAAAAACAACTGTAAAAGAATGTCCCCCATAGGTGCATATATTTAAATGTTTGATCACTGGGAACAGGGACTACTTGAGAGGATTAGGAGTATAGCCTTATTGGAGGGGTATGTCTCTGAGGCAGGGATATGAGGTTTCAAAAACCCAAGCCAGGCCAAGTGTCTCTTCCTGTTGCCTGATGATCCAGATGAAAAACTCTCAACACCCTGTCCTTCTCCAGCACCATGCCTGCCTGCATACCACCATGCCCCACCATGACGACAAAGGACTAGACCTCCGAAACTATAATCAAGGCTCAATTAAATGCTTTTTTTGGGTAAGAGTTGCCATGGTCATAGCGTCTCTTTACAGCAACAGAACAGTGACTAAGACATTCATCCTTACAGAAAAAAATTCACGAAAACAAAAGCTACAGTTTCACCACCATGGAACAGTAGATATCAGAGCATCACAAGGCTAAGAAAAGAGTGGGAGTAGTCAGGAATAGAAGTCAAAGAATTTAGGTGCCCAAATGTGTTATCAAACCAAACAAAACAATTGGATAACAACCAAACTGTACATCCCTGGAAGATCCTGAGCAACCAACAAAAACAGATCCTGCAAAGTGAAACAAACGGAGACTCCGCTGCTGAACTCTACAAAGAATAGTCTGAAATTGAATAAACTGACTTAAAACACAATCTCCTAAGAACCTTTCCTGCGGCGTATGATTTACAATGTCCAAGATGAAATCTCTCTGGATGTAACAAACTGGACAATATGTTTCCTATGTTTGTGTTGGGGGAGGGGTGGTTCTTAAACCAAATACTGCAAGGAACAGACAAGAAGTTAAGCAACCTAAACTGTATTCAAATACTTAAAGGTAGAAAAATGAAAGAGGAAGATCCATCAAATAGAAACCAGAAGAAAACATCTGTTTTACTGATGCGCATTAGTGATTGGTAAAATTTCGAAAACATCTATTGTTCTATAAGTTCCACTTTTTTCCCAAAAGAGAAACAGGCTGAGAAACTGGTGGGGCAATTTGGAAACAATTTAATATATGGACTTGCAGAAGAAAACAAAGAATAGAACACAAAATACATGTTTAGAAACAATGACTAAAACCTTCTTAATTTTTGTGAAGGACAATTTCAAAATAGTTAATGACCTGTAATTAACATAGAAAGAACAGTACTCATGGCTATTTGAAAAAAAAATAGAAAAAAAATAAACTGTCTGGTCAACTGTAATGGAATAATAAGCTATGATTAACAAGAGACAAGTATGACTGACGTGAAGCCCTTGTTTTACTGCACTTTAATGATACAATTGATGCTGGTTAGCTAGAGCTGAGAAATTAGTGGTGATTAAAAAGGGACTGGCAGTCAGGTGGTGGTGGCACATGCCTTAGTTCCAGCACTTGGGAGGCAAAGGCAAGCAGATCTCTATGAGTTCAAGGACAGTGTGGCATATAGAGCTACTTCCAGGACAGCCAGGGTTACAAAGAGAAACTCTATCTTGAAAAACAAGAAAACAAAACCAACAATGACAGACAGACAGAGAGAGAGAGAGAGGAGAGAGAGAGAGAGAGAGAGAGAGAGAGAGAGAGGAGAGAGAGAGAGAGAGAGAGAGAGAGAGAGAGAGTAGAGAGACCTCAGGGTCAGCACACAGAATCTGTGATCTAGGATGGCCAAGGCTGCCTCTCATGTTGGCAGCTAGACTTGACAATGTCTGCAACTGTATCAATGGTGTCAGTCTTGAAGGGATGACGAAGTCATGAAGAGCGCTGAGTTGTGTGGCAGGGATGAAGGTCCCTGAGGAAAGACTTATTGTTGAGGGTGCAGCATCAGCTGCAGTGGAGAGACACTAATCAGTGCCTTGAGACAACCACCCTCAAACAGAAGCAGGTCTGGAGGAGAGCCAGCCTGAGTCTGCAGGACATGCTGTGTGTGCTAGGAACGGCAGAGCTGAAGAAATCGAGCCTTTAGAGCTCAGCAGGCTGTGAATTCACGATATCAGATATTTATACTTTTGGACTTGGGTTTGCTCTGATTTTATTGGGGACCTTTCTTGATTCTTTATTCTTGGAGTAAGAAAGTATATAACTTTATTTTGATTTTACAGAGTTCACTGTTGAGAGACTTTGGATTCTTTTTAATCAGGGTCCGCTTAACCTGCAGGCTTGCCCCAGAAATAGCCCTTGAGACCCTTCAGGAAACCGGGGCAGTAACACCGGGTGGAGGTGAGGTTCGCCTAATACACGTGAAAACCAGCAGCTAAAAACCTGCGTGGACGACGGCGGTGTCAGATGCGCTTGGCTCAAGGGTGGAAGGCGTGAATCTTGAAATCCCGAGACTCTTTGGGCTTTTGGGGCTACAGACAATCAGGCGAGCCGGCCCGAGTCTCCCGGTAGGATCGCCTCGAGGGTCGGTCGGAAGGAAGTCATCAGAGAGCGACCGCGGCGCGTTGACGTATTTCCGGTGCGCCGGCGCGGGGAGGCGACTCTGACAGCCCGGGAGTGGCTTCTGCTTGCCGGTCCCGTAGCCCTTGCAGCCCCGGGGAGTTTCAGGCCACCTCGGCCCGGCGGCTGCGCAGGATGCGGCTGGGCTCCGGGGCCTTCGCTGCCTGCTGCGTCGCGATCGAGGTGATCGGGGTCGCGATATTTATTCGAGGGTTCTTCCCTGCTCCGGTTCGTTCTTCTGCTAGACCGGAGCACGGTGTAGAAACTCCGGCGCCCGAGCCTGTAGCAGGTATGGATCCCCTTCCCGGTGGGCCTCGCTTTCATTCTGCCCCACCCCGAAACAGTTTGCACTGTGTAGCTTGTTTCTGTGTCGTACAACTTGGAGGTAATCGCAGCCGGCCTCGGTGATAATCAGTGTAAGCCCCGAGTGACTCCGGCTCCCCTTCTCGTTTGCAGCTGTGCACTGATCCCTGTCTCTTTTCCTGATAATCCTCTCAATCACTCCCAATTTAGGTTTCCAGTTCTGAGCAATAGGTTTTAAGAGGTAATATTTCTTCAGACCCCTCCAATTTCCTACTACTCTCTGTAGCACACCTCCCCATCCCATGGTTAAGAGTGCATTAGAACCCCGACTGTCCTCACTACACAGAAATACACACCAGACGAAGACTGATGCTGTGAGACTGGTCCACACAATCCAGTCACTGGACGTGTAAGCCATTTTCTAAACCCACCAGTTACTACCTGGTCGCTACACAGAGCCCAACTGTAGGTCTTTTATGGAGAGGCGACCCTGCCCTAGGCTCCTCCCTGTGCTAAGATCAATTCACCACGTATTACTTGGTACCTGCTGGTTGTTAACATAGCCCAGCCCAGAAGATATCCTGCTTGGTAGTCTGACGTCTGTAGGCTAGTGACAACCCTTGAAAGAGCCTTGTTTTTTCAGGGTTGCCTTGTCTGGTCTCAGAAAATTAACACTGTCTACCAAAAAATGGGCTTTCTTTTGGGTCGAAATAGATATGCTATGTGTTAGAAGAACAAGCAAAAAGACATTAAAAGCAGTTGAGTACTAAGTAGAATCTAAAGTTTAATTTCCCATTTGTTTATTTTCTTTTTCTTTCTTTCTTTTTTTTTTTTTTTTTTGGTTTTTCGAGACAGGGTTTCTCTGCAGCTTTAGAGCCTATCCTGGAGCTAGCTCTTGTAGACCAGGCTGGTCTCGAACTCACAGAGATCCGTCTGCCACTGCCTCCCAAGTGCTGGGATTAAAGGTGCTTGTTTATTTTCAATTTCCCCTTTTCCAAACACTTTTAGGAGCCAGTTCGAACTGGACCAAGCTGCCATCTCCTCTCTTCAGTAAAGTTGTTATTGTGCTGATAGATGCCTTAAGAGATGATTTTGTGTTTGGGTCCAAAGGCGTGAAGTACATGCCCTACACAACTTACCTGGTGGAAAAAGGAGCATCTCATAGTTTTGTGGCTGAGGCAAAGCCACCCACAGTTACGATGCCTCGAATCAAGGTAAATTTATCTTGATTTATGAATCTTGGTTTGATTATTTTGAACGTTTAGAGAGATTATCTAATCTACTTGGAGACTCTGTTTTAATAACATGGAAAATATTTTGATGCTGTGAGTTTTACTGGGGCAGTGGGATGCTGAAGGAACCCTGTAATAAGACAAAGCCATCTTTTTACTGCTTGTGAAGTAGCCAGAATTCATACTTCATGGAAAGAAGGAAAGATTTAGAACCAGATTTTCCAGGCCACTGTAAACCAAGAGATCCCTTCCTCTTTGGTAGCCTGCTGTGTTCCAGAGTCATCAGGCTTGAGGGAACCTTTAGAGATATTCAGACTGTTTCATAAGTCGTATTCATAAGAAAACAAACTCAGATAAATAAATTGCTTGTTGAATTATATTATACAAAATGATTAAACAAGTACTGAACTGGCTCAACAACAAATTAAGTGTTCACTTTGGTGAGGGTAAATTTTGAAGTGAATAAGTGGTTTTGCCCAAGAATCATGGCTAAATTAAAAAAAAAATTGAAGCTCTTTGTAGATTGGCTTGAAGGACTACTTACTGAGCAAGTACTAGGTATTGATAGTGTAATGGGTAACATTTAGGAGGACAGTACCTCTACTTCAAAGGCTGTTAGTCTCTATGGACATATGTAGCCATTAACAGTGAGATTTCAATAAACATAATTATCCTTGTGATGAGTGCCTGATGGAAGAGAACCGCATGTAATACTGAGTTTGGAGGATAGAAATGCAGTTGAGGTTATGGCGTCAGAAAAAACCGTCTGAGGAAATTACACTAAAAGATACTATCAGGAGAGCAGGAAGAGTGCTGGCAGAGAGGGCCAAAGGAGCTTGAAAATCTGGGCCTGTACTGCATTTTTAAAAAATGATTTCATTGTATTTGTTGAGCATTTTGTCTGCATGCATGTATGTGCACTACATATGTGCCTGGTGCCTGCAGACGGCAGACGAGAGTGTTGTGTCCCCGGGCTGTAGTTACAGGTGATTGTGCACTGTCCTATGAATGCTGGGCACTGATGCTGGGTTCTCTGCAGGAGTCAAGTGCTCTTAACCACTGAGCAACCTAACAAGACCCTAGATTATTTAAAATTCTTGTTTTTAAACCATTCTTCCATTGGGCTTCACTGGACCAGTGTGGTTTAGGGCCAGCCAGTTACTGCAGAGGTTGTGTTTGAGCATATCCCACATCAAGCCACCTACCCGAGGCTCGTGTGTGCAGGGACACCTGACTGACCTGGCTCTCACTGTTTGAGCAAGAACTCCTTCTCAGCCAGAGGAACTAGTAATTTTGGCTATTTCTAAGTCTCCAGATTCCAAAAATACGTGGATACTTTAAAACTTATCCATAGTTGTCATCTTTCCCAGAGCCCCCTTTCAGATTTTAAGTAGGTGTCTTGTTTGTCACAGCTGCAATGGAGCAATTATCAGATCAGGTGATAGGAAAAACCACAGGTACAGTGTTTCCTTGGTAACTATTTAAATTTCAAAGTAATTGCTTTTGATAGTTTTGTTGGTTTTCCTTTGCTCTTGGAGGGATGGGGTGGAGGGATTTGCCAAGCTCCTCATTCTGCCACTCTGGAAGTCTGGTTGTTTATATTTACTTACTTGGCTGTTGATAAAACTCAGCAGTAGAGCACTTGCCTAGCATGTGTATAGCACTGAGTTCAAGATCTGGAGCCTAAAAATGAAGTTTGTGTTTATTTGCCACTGAAGAAATTTTATTAGAATTCTTTAGTCATTACAAAGATTCCTGTTCCTTCTTATCACAAATCTGTGGCTATTGTCTTAAGTGGTAGTATAACTCCAAATCATGAAGATTTATTGTTATTACTGTGGCCTGGTAGGGTCTGTGGTAAAAGTGGGTAGAGTATTTCTGTATCAGAAAGACAGGATATTTCAAGGCCACCGTCTGTTGCATGGTGCAACACTGTGGGTGGGTCTGATGTTCCACTAACAGTCCTGGCCCTCTTCACTTTGAGAACTCTATATCGGCAGTTTAAAAAAAAAAAAAAAAAACCTTAAGAGACAGATATTCGATTTGCTGGATTGTTAGGGTTTGTTTGTTAGAGTTAATGAGCTTGCTTGTCACATAGAGCGTGTTAAATCTTACTTGGAACCCTGACAAAGGGTCTGAATATACTGGTTCATGTTTTCAATGTATATGCATACATATTAGCATTAAATCATTAACCCAGAGCTTCTGTGATTGGCACTGTGTCTAACTGTTATTGTCTCCTCCTCTCCTGTCTTACCCATGAAAGGATTGCCTGAACCATGTTCATTAATCAAATCTTCATTTTCTGTGTCCTATCTCCCCACCTCACTCCCTACTGCTGTCCTAGCTCAGGGGCCAGTATAGGATTGACTGTAGGTCTGTACCCGTCCGCCGCCGAGGCTGCACTTTTGGATCTGTGATCTAAGTCTCGAATGCTTCTTCCTGCAGGCATTGATGACAGGGAGTCTCCCTGGCTTTGTTGATGTCATCAGGAACCTCAATTCTCCTGTGCTCCTAGAAGACAATGTGATAAGACAGGCCAAGGCTGCCGGGAAAAGAATGATCTTTTATGGAGATGAAACGTGGCTTAAATTATTCCCTAAGCATTTTGTGGAGTATGATGGGACAACATCATTCTTCGTGTCAGATTATATAGAGGTCAGCTTCCTGCCCCCGCCCCCCAATCACAAGGTCTCATGTAGCCCGGGTATGGCTGGAACTTGATCTGTAGCAGTGGCTGTGAACTCTTTATATCTGTGCCTCCACCTCCAGAGTGCAGGGATTAGAGCCATGCACTCCCACACCCATTTCAGAGGTCAGTTTCTTAAAAAGAGCAGCATATGCCTGAAGTCGAGCCTGGTACTACCATTTTCCACTCAGGTGATGCTATTTCCTGTGTGGTATTTATTAATTTATGAAGTGGTGTGGCAAGATTATAAAAATTATTCATTTACATCATCAGTTGTAAGTGGAGGCACAAACCCTGTTACAAGTGTGAACCGAGGTGTGGAGGCCCCCAAATGCAAAATAGTTGTACAGATGTTACAGGCCCAGAAGATCAGTAAGGTGCCACAGCAGAGGAGCTGCGTCACTGAATGAGTGAGGACCCTGTCTGGCCTTAAGGGAGGCAACAGTGTTACAGGGGTCCAGTGCCTCTTGGGGTTCTTTAACTGTTGGGATCTACAGGGGGACCAGAGCTATGATTGCTTGCAGTGAGCTGAGTAGAATCTTACTCTAAGAGGTATCTGCAGCAAAAGGAAGATCAGGATTGCATCCAGGTACGTAAAGGTTGGGCCTGAGGCAGAAGTGATAATCACAGGTGTTAATCTGTTTAGCACTAGAGCACTAGTCTCTCCTTAGTTTGGGGTTTGGGAGCCATTCCTTGAGAGTGTGTCTTCTCCCTGGTACCTTCTAGAGTGGTTTACCTTCCCACAGTTCACCAGGGCGGCAGGGTGCTACTTTTCAGTGGCAACACGTTTTCTCGGTATCTGTGTCGTCAGGTGGAAGCACTTTTATTTGTGGAACATGTTTCATTGGGAGGGAAGTGGGCTCACTGAAGACTTGGCTGAGCAGGCTACCAGCCCTATCAGGAGCTGTTTACCTGCTCACATCTTCATGGTGTTGCTTTAGAAATGGAGGTAAATGCTGTGGCTTACTCCTGACTCTCCTGTACGCTCGGGCTGGCTGACCTTCATTGCCCATAAACAGGCTTCATGAGCCTGTCTAGTTCAGACAAGCAGTGATCCCCTGGGGGAGGGGTGAATGCCAGAATAGCATTTCTCCTTTAAATTATCTGTGTATATGTCTTGTTCACAAACTAGAGGCATTATAAAGAATAGGCATAAGCTTAGTCTAATACTCATATCCATTTACCTTTTTTAGTGACTTCAAGGCTTTGGTTTTATTTGGTTTTTGTTTTTTCAATTTTCATGAGATTGACTCCTGGTGATCCAGGAAATTGGATGCACTATTTATACAGCATCCTCCCTCCCTCCCCTTGAAGGTGGATAATAAGGTCACAATGACATCTGGATAAAGTGTTGAAAAAGGAGAACTGGGATGGTGCTGATCCTTCCACTATCTAGGGCTGGATCACATTGGCCACATTTCCGGGCCCAACAGCCCCTGATTGGTCACAAGCTCAGTGAAATGGACAGTATCCTGATGAAGATTCACACTTCACTGTTGTCAAGTGAGGGATTGCCATGGGGGTGGGATTTCATGTTGCTGATATTTTCTGGAATGAATAGAATGACTGAGCGAGCATTGCCCATTGTCAGCCAACCAATCATGCTTCTGCCATGGGTACCGTCTACATCGCTACTATTTATAGAGTTCCATTCTGGCCAGGAAGGAAACATAAGAAATATAGTAAGTAATATGTTTCTCAGGAAAACATAGGCAGCAGGTGGCAGCACCCCTGTACTAAGGAGAGGCTGTAATTTCAAATAGTGTATTCAGGACAGTCTTCTTGGAAGAGTGTTCTATGTGAAGGGACTTGACAGGAGGAAGGGACAGATTCATACTATCTGTGTGGTGTGTGTCAGGTAAAGAAGAAGCATTGAGGTCTTGTCAAGAGCTCAGTATCACTGGAACAGGTAAGGTCAAATGGTCAGAGCTCTGGGCGAGAAGCCCGTGACCTGCCTAGCGCCCCCTCTGGATGCCTCTGAAAAATAAATGGTGGGAAACTGAGGCAAGAGGAGCCACATGCCCACCGCTGGGAAATGACAGGCTCCCTGTTGTCAGATGTCACAGCACAGCCCTCGTGTACCCTGTGAGCTATACACTGTGTCATAGCACAGCCCTTGTGTACCCTGTGAGATATACACTGTGTCATAGCACAGCCCTCGTGTACCCTGTGAGATATACGCTGTTCTTTCTTCACCTATAGCGTGACTACCTTTGCCCATTCAGTCTGACGCAAAGCTTATTGGAAGAGATTTAATGCACTAAGGAGAAGGTTCTGTTTATGAACTAAAGTGAAGTTATACAGTTGTTTCCTTTGCAAGACCATAAATGTTCTTGCCAGACAAGTACAGTTGACAGGTTCTCCTTTACCTTACAGGAGAGAGAGACTCTCTTACCCAGTTTGCTGGTTCTCTGTGGTGATCATGGGATGTCTGAGACAGGGAGCCATGGGGCCTCTTCCACAGAGGAAGTAAGCACACCTCTGATCTTAATCAGCTCTGCATTTGAAAGAAAACCTGGTGAGAATTAGGAACAATTAACATTTAAAACTGTAGTCTGGTATAAGTTATCCTAAACAATGTGAAATAAAAATTAAAGGGGAGACGGGAAATCAGGATTTATAATTTAAATTCTTTGCTCTGGTTCTCAAAATATAAGTACTTTTTGTAAGAATTCAATTTTAGAAATATTACTAGCTAGGTATGGAACTCCTCAAAATTTGTCTTGGGCTAGTGAGATGTCTCAGTCGGCAAGGGGACCTGTGGTCAAGCATGACTCTTGAGTTCCATCTCTGGACTCACCTGGTGGAAGCAGAGAAATCACTCACAGTTGTCCTCTGACCTGGCATTCATGTGTTCACACATGTACATGTATATATACAAAGTAAATGAATGAGTCAGTAAATACATATAATTCTTTCTTGAGACAGAATTTCTCTGTGTAGCCCTGGTTGTCCTGGAACTCATTCTGTAGACCAGGCTGACTTTGAACTTAGAGATTCACCTGCCTCTACCCTCCCAAGTGCTGGGATTAAAGGTGTGAGCTACCACTGCCAGGGTCTAAATATTTTAAAAAATGAAAAAAAAATGCCAGCAGGTACTACTTAAATATTTTTAAAAGTGCATCACTATTCAAACTGTATGTGTACAGCGGGATAGGGTCAGAGAGCACAATGGACTAACTGAGGCCCCAATCCTAGGTCAACATAATCCTGATTTCCCTGGCCTGGCTGTCTCTCTCTCCCGCCTCCCAGCTGCATGCCATCTGCCTCCACAAGACTAAAGCAAAGCTGACACCTACAGCTGCTCTCTGGTTCTGGTCCTGTAACCTAATGCATTGGGCTTGCATCTTGGTGAGTTTAAAGCCAAAGCCAGTATAGCCAGGACCTGAAAGAGTGGAGAAAGATGTGCCTGCAGTTGGCAAGACCGTGAGAGTCATTTCCAAAACAATGTTTTCTTGGCCCGAAGCAGGACTTTTAGTTAGGGAACCTATTCGTATTCATTTAGAGAGGTTAGCCTCTTTCTAAACATCTTAACTAAAAATTACATCTGAACATGCTTAATTAAAGAATCACAATTTAAAAAGGAAAGACAATAGACACGTTTTGGACTATGCTTAGTTTAAAGTCATGAAACTGGAAAAGATGAAAGTGATGGGCAGAAATGCCTCTGGGCGTGCTCAGCCTTTACCATAGGTTTTTAAAATCAAACTTTTAAATTAAAATTGCCTAATTCCCCCTTCCCTTTTTTCCCTCCAATCCCTTCCATGTACCCCTCATTTGTTCCCCCTTGAAATAAATCATGGTTTCTTTTCATTGTTTTATACACACACACACACACACACAGAAACAAACAAAGGAAAAAATGTGGTTTCCTTAAATATACAAATGTGACCTGATTAGTCTGCTAGTGTTCCGTATATCTCTATCATTTGAAGGCTGACCACTTGGTATTGGACTTTCTCCTCTGAGCATTCCTTAGTTGCCTGTAGCTCTTTGTCTGCAGAGGCTGTGAGATTTACCCCTTCCCTGTTAGCATGCCTGATGCCTGTTGGTGTTTTACTTCTTCAGGTCTTGTTTAGACCACCATGTTGTTGTGGTGTCATGGGTCCTTGTCATTTCTAGCAGATTCTTGTGGGCCAGCCTTGACAAAATACCTCTTGGCAAGGTAGGGACATGGGAATTTTGAAACAGTAAAGGATGTGAAGATGTGTGGAAAATGACAGGACAGAAACCCAGAACAGTACGGGGAGGACATTCCACTGAACACTGAAGTCGCCCGTCTTTATTTTTCCATATGTTTTTATACCCAAATACAAATGGGGGGAATATAACAGAACACTTCATTAACATACTACAAAGTACAACTCAAACAGTTAATCGCTTTTAACACTTTGAGGCATCAGATCATTAGCGTTCTGTTGTTTAGGCAGTGAAGCTGCCCTAGACCAGTATCCTGAAGACAGCCACTTCCTTCGTGACCTCATAGTTACAAAAGAAGGGGCAGAAGTATATTAGCTTATCCTGACCACCTGTCAGGACGGCATGGACTTACTTGTATGAGCTATTTTAATGTTGAAAGAATCAAGTAATTACATCCTGAGTTGGAACATTCAACTATGCTTATCAGTCACTTAGAGCAACCGCCAACTCTCTGACTGTCAGGCAAGGTAGAAATAGGCTCACATTTTTGGGTCTTCACAGGAGATACAGTAGTGTAGCAGATATCCGGATCCTCTGGCTGCCAGTGTTTCAGCCTTCTCCATGGAGCTGTTTCCTGGCTTTAGGTGCAGGAGTTATGTTGTAGATGGATCAATTGTAGATGGATCAATTGCAGCTGGGCACCCCTTGTTGTCTGCGTTTTGACCAGTGTTCTGAAATGGTCTCTATATGTTATAAAGAGAAGTCTCTTTGGTGAGCGGTGAGAGCTATATTTTTTGTGGGTATAAGAATACATATTTAGGATGCAATTAGGAATCATGCTGGTTTAGTAAAGTGGCGTTACTAAGTTCTCTAAAATCTATGACCCCACCAGCCCTGGAGAGTTGGTTAATTTTTCTAGTACCAGGCATGATTTCCATCCTGTTGAGTGGGCCTTAAGTCCAATTAGAGAGCTACTGGTTACCACCAATATGTGAGGCCACTACCGCATTCTTAGGGTTATCCTGCTGTGCTGGCCGTCATAGATGGTCAGAGTAGATCATACAGCTGGGTAGGACTGCCGGTGGCTTCCTTATTCCTAGGGCGCACAGTTGCCCTCTTAGGCAGCTGTACCATGGCTGTCACCAAGCCTGGAAAGCTCCACTCTTGTCACCTGATTGCTCTTTTGTTTCTGAGACAAAAACAGGTGAGGAATGGCCTGTTTCTGCCTTGGGGCAGACGTTCTCTCCACTGTAGATGGGGTGAGGAGTGGGGCTACGTTCCTAGCTGACTCCCTGTGGGGTTGTTTTCCAGAACCTGGGGTCAGGATGGGGGGAGGGACGTTACAGATTCATGTGCCCCAAACTCTTCAAGTTCTTACAAAAGTTCAGTAGATTTTCATGAATGAACGTTTCTTCATTTGATAAATACTCTTAGCTGATTTTTCTGACTGTAAATGTGGCTGTTGTTTTTATGAAGTTTGGATTATCTGCCATGGGTATGGGTCACTCCAGGGGCAAGGGAAGAATAACATCCCTCCTCCTGGATCTGCATAGGGCAGAGCAGGTATGTTGGTTGTTTGACTCACCACTGGGTAGGACTTGGCCTGTTTCATGAACTTGTTTTGTCTTCCAAGCCTAAGTGGTGCCTGTCAGCTTTTTCATCAATATTTGTTTATTAAAGGTTTTAAAGATTGCTGAAGTAGGGATATCATGGGACAAATGGAGGAAGAACTGGGACTAGTTCTTTGAAATGCCTGTAGGATAAAGCCCTTGGTACCCTGTGTTCACAGTGCAAAGCTGTAGTTATTAAAACAGTTTGTGCTGGCGAGATTGACAAGCCTATCAATGGAGGAAAAGAAAGACGTTAAAACAGATTCCAGCATAAAAGATTTGTTGATAATAGTGGCATCTCACATTGATGAAAAGAGACAGGACACCCAAAATTATGTTAGTATAGTATGCCCAGGTAACCTATTAAGCAGTAATGCTGGTTACCCACTTCACTTTTTAAACTAATATAAATCCCAGGTCCAAACATTTTAACCACTTAAAAAGATTCTTTATGTAGAAAATTTCAGACCCATTAAAGGCAGTTAAGCAGTGTAAGTCTCCCGATGTACCACCCAATGTAGTAGGAGCTGCGGGCAGGTCTGCTTTTCGTCCCGCCCGGCTCCCAGCCGCCTGGCTAGCTTAAGCCCCTAAATAACAACACACAAATTGTATTCATTTAAACACTGCCTGGCCCATTAGTTTCTAGCCTCCTTACTGGCTAACTCTCATATTTTGATTAACCCATTTCTAATAATCTGTGTAGCACCACGAGGTGGTGTCTTACCGGGAAGGATTCAGCATGTCTGACCTGGTGGCTGCCTTCATGGCATCTGACCCAGAGAGGAGAGGCATGGCGATTGCCTGAAGCGTCTGCCTCGCTTCCTTCTTCCCAGCATCCTGTTCTGTTTACTCTGCCTACCTAATTTTCTGCCTATCAAAGGGCCAAGGCAGTTTCTTTATTAACCAATGAGAGTAACACATAGACACTCCTCCATCAACCCAGTTCAGTAGTTACTGTCCAGCTGTAGCTTGTCTTATTCCAACTGTGCACACACTCATTTTCCTTATTATTTAGGGTCAGACCTCAGAACTATAAATGTGCACCTTCACATGATCCTGGTTCTATTACTATGTGTCAAAAATGTCATTAATTCCTTAATGTCATCAAATAATGTTTAGATTTCCAGTGCCTGCCCCCCCTAAGATCCATACATTGTGGTGTGTCAGTGTGTCTCCTAGGTTTCTGTTAACTCAAAAGTTTCCAACTCTTAATTTACTACCATTTATTTGCTGAGAAAAAAAAATCAAATTGTCTGTGGAGTCCCCTGTGATCTGGATTCCCCTGAACCAGTCTAGCTATGTAACATAACTCTTAGTTTTCCTGCCTCAGCCTCCCCAATCTCCCAAAATAGTGCTGCCTGCTGAGAACCAAGAATTCAGATGCACAAGCCTTGTAGTAGGATTTTTTTTTTTGATCTAAACTGTAACACTGGACTTTGTAGACAGAGGCTGCTTGTATGTTTCCCACCCACCCAGACACAAAACAATCACACAGAAACTATTAGTTATAGGCCTGCTTACCCAGTGAGCCACAGCCTTATGGCGATACACAGAATAATAGAAATGGGTTAATTTAGGATGTAAGAGTTGGTTAATAAAAAAAAAACCTAAGCTAATAGGCCAATAGTTTCTGTGTGATTATTTCGGGTCTGGGCAGCTGGGAAACAAATGAGCAGTCTCCTTCTACAGGACTTTGTGATTTTAGTAGTCATTGATGACCAGATGGGAGTTTGCAAAGAGTAGTTTTTTAATTCCATATTTTTATAATACTTAGCTATTACTGTGCTATTTAATTCTTATTTATTATTTTGCTAGTCTAACAATCACAGAGATGTGATAATTTATAGAGAAAGAAATTGATTTCTTGCTCTTCGCAGGCTGGGAAGTGCAAGGTCAGAATGTCAGAATCTGGTGAGGTTTGTTCTCTTATTCCAAGATGATGCCTTAATTACTGCCTCTGGAGGGAAGGAACATTGTATCCTCCTGTGACAGATGATAGACAGGAAAGAGTAAAGAGGATGAGGCTATTTTATAGTGGTGCTAGGGCCATGAGCTGATACCTGACAGAAGACACCACCTCCCAATATTAGTGCACTAGAGATTTAAGTTTTCATCACAAAAGTTTTGGGAGAACATGCCAGGAGGTGCTGGCACATACCTTTATTCCCAGCACTCAGGAGGCAAAGCCAGGAGGATCTCTCTCTGAGTTTGAAGTCAGCCTAGTCTACAGAGTGAGTTCCAGGACATCTAAGGCTACACTGAGAAATCTTGTCTAGAAAAAGCAAAACAAAACAAAAAACAAAAAAACCAAGAAGAAGAAGAAGAAGAGGAGGAGGAGGAGGAGAAGGAGGAGGAGGAGGAAGAAGAGGAAAAAGAAAGCAAAGGAAAAGAAAGTGTTCCCGTATACTTTGGATTTCCCAGTGATATTTTCTGCATAAGAGAGACAAAATGTATTGTTTTTTTTTCCCACATACCAGTTTCAAATCAATTAATGACTCATTATTATTCTTGAAGTATATCCAATTAAACTTGTTCAGTTTTTAGTAATATTGGGTTTAAGCATATTGATTTGTTTCTATTCATTAAACTACTATTCATTATTTTCCATATCTTTGGCCAGTGGGAGCATCTTCATATTAATTCCCAAGTCCTTTAGGCAAGACCTCAGTGGTCTCTGATCCCTCTCTTGCCCTCTGAACAGTATTCCTAACTGCCATGCCTGTGTCTTTCTCAGGGCTCAGTTAGCTTCCCAGGGTGCCCAGATCCTTCAAGTAGAATTGGTAGAATATACTGTGTCAGAAGTGTGAATTTATGCTGGGTCTTACTAGGTTTCTGGACAGAACAAGGAAACCTTTGATGTTGTGTTTTGTTTTTTGAGACAGGGTTTCTTTGTGTAGCCCTTTCTGTCCTGGAACTCACTCTGTAGACCAGGCTGGCCTCAAACTCAGAGATCTGCTGTCCTCTACCTCCCAAGTGCTGGGATTAAAAGTACGTGCCACCACTGCCCAGTGGAAATCTTTTAAGATAAGGTGATCTTGAGTTTGAATTGATACTTTCAGTTCACATTCAGAACTATGAAATCACCTCTTTTTTTATTTTATTAAAAATTTCCGCCTCCTCTTTACCTCCCCCTCCCCCCTCTACTCCCCGTCCCTCTCCTGTCTGAAGAGCAGTAAGGGTTCCCTACCCTGTGGGAAGTCCAAGTTCCTCCCCCCTCCATCCAGGTCTAGGAAGGTGAGCATCCAATCAGGCCAGGCCCCCCCAAAGCCAGAATGTGTTGTAGGAGCCAAATCCAGTGCCATTGTCCTTGGCTTCTCAGCAGCCCTCATTGTCCGCCATGTTCAGGGAGTCCGGTTTTATTCCATGCTTTTTCAGTCCCAGTCCAGCTGGCCTTGGTGAGCTCCGATTAGATCAGACCCTCCATCTCAGTGGGTGGGAGCACCCCTCGCAGTCCTGACTTCCTTGCTCATGTTCTCCCTCCTTCTGCTCCTCGTTTGGACCTTGGGTGCTCCGTCCGGTGCACCAATGTGTGGCTCTGTCTCTATCTCCATCCATTGCCAGATGAAGGTTCTATGGTGATATGCAAGATAATCATCAGTATGACTATAGGATCTGGCCTTTTCAGGCTCCCTCTCCTCAGCTGCCCAAGGAACTAGCTGGGGGCATCTCCCTGGATACCTGGGAACCCCTCTAGAGTCAAGTCTCTTGCCAACCCTAAAATGGCTCCCTTAATTAAGATATATACTTCCCTGCTCCCATATCCACCCTTCCTATATCCCAAGCATCCCATTCCCCCAAGCTCTCCCCATCCTCCCCTTCACACTTTTCTCTCCCCATCCTCCCTCACCCCCATCCCACCCCCAAGTTCCCAATTTTTGCCTGGCAATCTTGACTACTTCCAATATCCAGGAGGATAACTATCTGTTTTGCTTTGAGTTCACCTTCTTATTTGTCTTCTCTAGGATCACGAATTATAGGCTCGATGTCCTTTATTTATGGCTAGAAACCAATTATGAGTGAGTACATCCCATGTTCATCTTTTTGGGTCTGGGTTACCTCACTCAGACGGAATCACTTCTTTTGATCTGGCCTCTGCTTTCTCTGCCTGAGCCTAGAGTTCTAGTTATTAGTGTTTGGTAGAGTTAGAGCATCATATGGAATACACTTACGTCACCCCACAGTAGACATGCATCGGCCTTAGAATAGTGTCTGATTAAATGAAGTGAATTTGTGTTGTTTTTGCGTTTGTTTCATGTTTTTTTTTTTTTCCCAGCTTAAAACAGTGTAAGAAAACAGTAGCAGAAAGTACTGGAAGATAAAAAGCAATAATATTAAAGTAGAAAGTTTGTCTAGAAAATAAATTTGACCAAGTGAAAAGTCTGTACAGCCAAAAATTACTGCAGTTAAAGTAAAATCTCCACATATTCTCACTTGTGTATCTAAACTCTGAGCAGGGCTGTCCAGGCAGACTTCCCTGGTGACTCAGTCAGCCCTGTAAACCTGTTCTGATGCTTCTGGGGTGGAGGTAGGGTGGGGCTAGGGCTCACATTCTTTACTGCTGAGAAATCTCTGCTAGGTTACTTTTCATCCAAGGTTGTTTGGTCTACAGGGCCCTGAGCCTGATGTCTGAACACCACAGCTGTTCTCCTAAGGAGCTGGTTGTGCAGACCACTACTGCAAGCTTGAGAAGGTTGTGTGGATAGGCAGAGTCTTACTTCTTACTTGTCCTCATTGTCCTAGTCAGTGGCCTGTCTGCCCTGCTGCACCTATCCCCATCCTGTGTTCCTAGGAAAAGATCCTGTTACAGTTCGGGAGCCACTGCTGATCCTAATCACCCAAATGGCCATCCCTTGGCCTCTGCTTGGCTACTTGTCACTTCCATGCCCAATGCTACAATCACGATAACTGTATTTTTAAAATTAGACTTTATCCAGTATATTATAAGCTACTCAAGGGAAGGTAGCACTTGATAAATTTCTGTGTGATTGTGTAGTTGAGTGGTTTGAAGACATGGTAGCTTTGATTTATATTAACTGTAGTTACTTAAATTCAAGAATAACTACTATTTTCTACCTTTTATAAACCTATTATTAAAAATGTTTTCTTTTTTCCAGGGGATGTCCGACACCCAAAGCACGTCCAGCAGACTGACTTGGCTGCCACCCTAGCGATTGGACTTGGTTTGCCAATTCCTAAAGACAGTGTAGGACGCCTCTTATTTCCAGTCATAGAAGGAAAACCCATGAGAGAACAACTGAGATTCTTACACTTAAACACATTACAACTTAGCAAACTATTGCAAGAAAATGTACCATCATATGAGAAAGGTAAGGTAATTGTAGTTCTAACTTCTATAAGGTCACCAAGATTCCATGAGCCTTATGTTTTCCAGAGGATTTTTGGTGTGCATTTTGTAGTGGGATACTTGGTAGTTGTCACTCTGTAATCCTGAGTACTGTGTTCCTGTTTTCTTAGGCCCTTAACTGTCACTGTTAGCAACACCCACAAATATAATCAAGCTATTTGAAATCTTTTATACATTTATTAATTCAACAAATATTTACCAAGTTTTTGTTGATGAACAAGGGACACCATGTTAGGAATACTGGTGACACCAGATCTCTGTCCTCACAGAATCTTTGAGCATGAGGAAAACAAAAGTATTGTGAAGATGTCAGGTAGTGACCAGAACCCAGGAAAAGATTGTTCATGGGAACATAGGTAGGTTGGTCTCCGTAGAAAAGCCTAGTCTTAGATTTAAGAGGGAGCTTTGTAGACTGAGGGTCAGAGGTTCAGGAGATGAGTTCAGTTGATTTCCTCTGGTAGGTCTAGCTCATCTGTCACTGGTGCTCTTTCTCAAGTCTAGAGCAGGCACTTGTGTTTGAGGCAGTATTTGGTATGATACTGGCAAGTTTCCTTCTTAAGTTGTGGTGTACAGCCAGAGGGTGAGTACCATGAGTCTGCCAGCTAGGAAATGACTGGGAGCCATATACAAGGGGCAGGAAGACTTCCTGAACAAGTACTCAATCCAGTAGTCCAGGCGAGAGGTTTTGTTAGGGGTGAGGCGTGGCTTCGATGCACATAACTGTTATTCTTGCTTTTTTTTTTCCTGAAATAACTTATAGGCTTGTAAGATTTTTTTTTGTTTGTTTGTTTTTTGAGGGGTGGGAGAATGTTGGTTGGTTTGTTTTGGGTTTTTTTTATTGTTTTAGGTATGGTGATGTTTTAATGTTTTTATTTTGGTGTGTATATGTGGTAAAGTGGTTTGTTTTGGTGGTTTTGTTTGTTCATTTGTTTAGCTTTGTTTTTTATTTATATTTTGGTTGTGGTGGTGGTTGGTTTTTACAGTACTGGGAATTGAACCTCATTCCTTGCACATGATAGGCAAATACTCTATCACTAAACTATATCTCTGTCCTTGAATTCTGTAGCTTAGGTTGACCTTCAGTTTGTGATCCTCCTGACTCAGCCTCTTGAATAGCTGAGATTATTGGCATTAGCCTCTAGGCTAGCCAGTTTTTTCATATTTTGTTGTTCTTAGAAAATTTCTAATCTAGTAAAATTGTCAACAAAAAACAGCTACTAAGAATTATTTGCTCATAAACGTTAAGATAAAAAAAATGTTAGGAACCATGTTAAATAGAACGGAAACAAGTCTACAGGGATTAGGAGACATGGGGGGGCTTCACTCCTGCGAGGCCTACCTATGTCTACACCATCGTTACATTCTAAATCCCACAGCAAGGCCAACAGACTCTTCCACAACATCTAGCCAAATCGGATGCTTCTTGCCCTGTCTTTCAGTTCTAGTGGGAACCACCTTTTTTTTTTTGCCTCAGGAATTTTAAACAATATGTTCACAGTGACTGGATGTTCCTTCCTAGTTCCTCATCTGGTTAATTCCTGGGCATCCTTTACAGTCAGGTTATCAGACTATCCTTGCCCTGTATTCCACTTCCAATCTAAAATCAATTGTTCTCTATTACCAGAAATCTCTCCTATTACCTCTTTTCCTTTATAGCATACTTTGTGAATAAAAATAATCTCTTTCACGTGTTTTGCCCTATGTATGTCTATGTGTTGTGTGCATGCATTTCAGAAGCTAGAAGAAAAGGATGTTGGATCACCAGGAACTGGAGTTCTATATGGTTGTGAGGTGCCACCTGGGTCCTGGGACTCAAACCTGGATCCACTGAAAGAGCAGCCAGAGCTCTTTACCATTGAGCCATCTCTCCAGCTTCCAATTCTCACAAATTGTTATCACAGGTGTCTATACCTACAACATAGTGCTTTGTTTACATTTGTTTGCGTTTGTGTGTTGTAAGGGAGAGTGCCCCTTGTTTGTCCTGGCCACCCGACTAGCTTACACCCGAAATAACCACACAGAAACTATTAATTAAAACACTGCTTGGCCATTAGCTCTAACTTCTTATTGGCTAACTCTTACATATTAGTTTAACCCATCTCCATTAATCTGTGTATCCCACGTGGCTGTGGCTTACTGGAGATTCTAACCAGCAACCATCTCAGGCGGAGGATCCATGGCTTCTCTCCAACTCTGCTTTCTTCCTCCCAGCAATTCAGTTCTATCTTCTCCGCCTAAGTCCTGCCCTATCAGGCCCAAAGCAGTTTCTTTATTCATTAACCAATGAAAGTAACACATGAACAGAAGAACCTCCCATACCTGAATCAGAGCGTAAGCAGACAGGAATTGTGCTGTTTATTCACCATTGTCTGTCTCTCTGTTTGTCTGTCTGTCTGTCTGTCTGTCTCTCTCTCTCCTCTCTCTCTCTCTCTCTCTCTCTCTCTCTCTCTCTCACTCTCTCTCTCTCTCTCTCTTTCTTTCTTTCAATTTGCAATCCATTGTGTTTCTTATTCAAGATGTGATATCTAGGGACACAGTCCGTGCTTAAGAAGTATTCATGTAGCTGCATGAGCAGGAACCCCAGGTTTCTATGACTCGTTTTATAGGGGCTGTAAGATGTAACACAAATCCCTGTGTCTCTGTGGTTCATTTGTCTCATGTGTAAAATTGTTGTGTATACACAGATAGATCACAGTATACATAGACAGACCTTTGTGGCTTACTCATGGAGGCTGTGGGTTATAGACACAGGTGCTCTGTGTCTTCATGAGTCTTACAGAGGTTGTGGGGCATAGGTACCGGTGCCACCAGTCTTCTGTAGTTCACTTACAGATACTGTGGGGTATAAGCATAGGTGGCCCAAGTCTCTGTGACTCCCTGGAAGAGAGACTATGGATTATGAATAAACAGGTCACTGTGGAGGCTTGGGGTATAAACACAGATACCCCTATTTTCCTGTTGTATAGCCATGAGGGTACCAGCCTTGCACTTACTATCAGAGTTTAGAATAATGCTTTCTGTCGCTTTGTGACCTGAGCAAATGTCTTAATTGTAGCTCCATTTCTCATCTGGAGAACAGGTACAGTAATCTCATCCGTCCCTCGCGGGTCATTGCGGAAGTGCGCAAGCTGCTTAGAGTGACACTGGCCAGTTTTTCTCTGTGCAACTTGTGACACCCAGCAGTAAGGAGAGGTGCCACCTGAAATGCTGAGGTTCACATTAAAATTGTGCCATTGAACCCTTGTTCTCAGCAAGAGAATGCCTGCAGGGGTTCTTTTGCTGCTTTGAAGGTGAAGCATGAGTTGTATTTATAGATCACTGTGCAGCACTGTTGGGGAATGACAGCACGTGTGGCCCTGCTGGTGTTTGAGGTACATTTTAAAGAACAGAACATCTCAGGAGGAAAAGTCTTGGATTTTAGACCCATATAGTCACAAGCAAGCACAACATAGTAAAGAATAATAACCAGATCTGGAAAGAGGATTGTCAGCTCCTTGCCTCCAGCAGCATGCCTTTCAGAGCTAACGGAGGGGGGTAGCCATGAGCCTGGAGCACTGTAAGGAAGGGCAGCTAATGAAAGAAGCCAGCGTGAAGGAACAAGAATCAGCCTGTGCGGTATATGGGCAGAGTTCCTCACACACACTGTCAAGATGAGGAGGGCTCTGTGCAGTACACTTCAGAATTGTTTTTTTATTTTATTTTATTTTATTTTATTTTCTCATGGTTTATTTTTTTTATATTTAAAAATTTCCATCTCCTTCCCTCCTCCTCCCTCCTCCCTCCCCTCCTCCTCCCCCTTCCCTCCCCTCCTTCTCCCCCTTCCCTCCCCTCCCCTCCACCCATACCTCCCCTCCCTCCCTCTCAAGGCCAAGGAGCCATCAGGGTTCCCCACTCTATGCTAAGACCAAGGTCCTCCCAACTCCCCCAGGTCCAGGAAGGTGATCGACCAAGCTGAGAAGGCTCCCACAGAGCCCGTCCATGCAGAAGAATCAGAGCCCAGCGCCATTGTCCTTTGCTTCTCAGTCAGCCCCCGCTGTTGGCCACATTCAGAGAGACGGGTTTGGTCGCATGATCCATAAGTCCCATTCCAACTGGAGTTGGTGATCTCCCTTTAGTTCTGTCCCACCGTCTCCATGAGTGAACGCACCCCCCACGTTCCTGACTTTCTCCCTCATATTTCACAGAAAGAATGGGAAGAGACAAAAGGAAGAGAGGAGAGAGATAAGATCACATGAGTAATGTAGAAAAAGTGTCTGGGCCAAGCAGTGGATGCTTATTTCTGCCTATACTGTGTGTGCTGAGTACCCAGGCCCTGGCTGTGTTAGCCAGGGTGGATTACGTCATCAGCTGTCGCAGTATTAGCGAAGTGTTGCTGACCCTTCCTGCCTAGGAACAGATTGCTTTCATTAGGTATCAGTTCTAAAGACTATGCCAGGATTAAGTGAATGCACTAAAATTATAATTGTGTATAATCATTTTGTCTGATAGATCCTGGATTTGAGCAGTTTAAAATGGCAGAAAGGTTGCATGGAAATTGGGTCAAGCTACACTTAGAAGAAAACCATTCAGACATCCTGCTTGGCCTGGGGACCAAAGTCCTCAGGCAGTACCTGGGTGCCCTGAGGACCCTGAGCCTGTCTCTGAGCACACAAGTGGCTCACTATGACATCTACTCCATGGCAGTCGGGACTGTCGTGGTTTTGGAGGTACAGACGCTTGTATTGTCATGGTTTGTGTGTTAAATGGATTTCACAACTCAGCTAAAATATGATGGTTTTAAATGTGTATATCATTACTTCTAAGCATGGTAGTGTTATGTCTCTAACCCTAGAATTCAGGCTACTAAGACAGAAGGGAAGTCATGCCAGCCTGGGCTACAACAAGACCCTGTGTCTAAAAAGACCATTGATATACCATGGAAAAAAGGAATGTTCTTTGTTCTTCCAGAGATGAAACTATAAATCAAACTATGTAGTTTTAGCAAAAAACTAAAACTGATTTCCCCTTGGGTGTTTTTGTTGTTGTTATAGGTGGAACAGGATGGGCTCATGTGGCGATGCCTGGCCTTCCATAGACACCCTCGGTCTTCTTCTCTTTCAGGTTCTCACCCTGTTCCTCCTTAGCACCCCACATGTGCTATGCAGGAAGGATGAGCTGGATGTGCCCCTGCTGTCTCCCGTGTTTTCCCTGCTCTTTTATTTGGCATTTCTGGTTCTCTCGGCCATTCATGTCCTGGTATGCACCTCGTCTGAGAGCTCATGCTACCTCTGCAGCCTCCCGTGGCTGGCGGCAGGGGGTGTGATGGTGCTTGTGTCTGCACTGCTCTGTGCCAGCCTGTCAGCTCTTATCAGGACGGTCGCCGATGGCACTCTGCTGAAGAAGGTACGGCTGGTTCCTGGGTACGCAATGTGGTACTTGTGGGTAGGCTTTTGTTTTGTTTTCCAGCTAATCTTTCATTAATAGAAATTGGCTGAAAATCTTGTGTATACTAGTCTTACAGTGCTGGAGATGCCATGGAAAGGCCACACACCAAGTGAGCTGCAGGAGAAAGAGCTGAGCAGCCCTTCCCAGGCTTCCGAGCATGTTGGGTAGTCAGGTCACATGCTTTTATTCTCAGCTGGAAAGAGCTGGACTGGAGCAGAGTTATAATAGGGTTTCTGGATGTGGAAGAAAGGGAACGTGTACTGTAGTCTTAGAAAAGGTTTATGGATAGTGAACAGTGGGACACGCAGGAGGCTTCTGAGGATGCTTGGTCCCCTATTGGTCTGTTCTGCCTAACAAAACTTTCTTTTCAAGGCTTATATTTTCCTGTGAAATTCTTGGGTTTTGGCGTGACGCCTTTATTAGGTAGGCGACGGTAACAGAGCAATGTGAAAGAGATACGTGGGCATGGTAGAGTCCACAGTACCCAGGTGCGTGGACGTGGTAGAGTCCACAGTACCCAGGTGCGTGGACGTGGTAGAGTCCACAGTACCCAGGTACCTGGACGTGGTAGAGTCCACAGTACCCAGGTACGTGGACGTGGTAGAGTCCACAGTACCCAGGTACCTGGACGTGGTAGAGTCCACAGTACCCAGGTACC
The DNA here is from genome assembly GCF_903992535.2 of Arvicola amphibius. Lineage (NCBI taxonomy): Eukaryota > Metazoa > Chordata > Mammalia > Rodentia > Cricetidae > Arvicola > Arvicola amphibius. Next base: position 579,823 of record NC_052047.1, on the reverse strand, counting down.
TGGACGTGGTAGAGTCCACAGTACCCAGGTACGTGGACGTGGTAGAGTCCACAGTACCCAGGTACCTGGACGTGGTAGAGTCCACAGTACCCAGGTACCTGGACGTGGTAGAGTCCACAGTACCCAGGTACCTGGACGTGGTAGAGTCCACAGTACCCAGGTACGTGGACGTGGTAGAGTCCACAGTACCCAGGTACGTGGACGTGGTAGAGTCCACAGTACCCAGGTACGTGGACGTGGTAGAGTCCACAGTACCCAGGTACCTGGACGTGGTAGAGTCCACAGTACCCAGGTACGTGGACATGGTAGAGTCCACAGTACCCAGGCACCTGGGCGTGGTAGAGTCCACAGTACCCAGAGCCTGGAATTGAGAAGCTATGCAGTGACTCCAGCTCTCATCCAGTATACTCTGTCCTATCCTCTCCCAGCACAGGGCTTTCAGAGGTCCCCTGCTGTGTATCTGGGTCTAGGCACAGTCTCCATGTATGTTTGCCTCTTTAGGGCCTTTCTGAGTCCGTGGTGTTTCTCTGGGTGCCTTATTATACATAGTTATGAGCTATCAGAACAATAAGTAACAACAAGAACTCTATATTGAACTGGGTGTGTGTGTGTGTGTTTGTGTGCGCATGCGTGCATGCACATGTGCACACACGCCACAGTGCACATATGGAGGATAAATTGTGAGAGTCAGTTCTCTCCTCCCACATATGGGTCCTGAGGATAGGATTCATATCAACAACAGTGTCAGCCCGTATCTGGCTGGCTTCATTACTGTGGGCCTGTTTGGGGGTGGAAACATCACACGGGAAAGGCTTGGCTGGAAAGAGCTATTTACTCATGGCAGCTAAGAAGGAGAGAGAGAAAAGAAGGGAGAATGAAGGAGTTAGCTCCTCATTCTAAACACCTTTGTGAGTCCTCCCCCCCTTGGTGAGGGGAATACTTCAAATCTATATCATAACATAATTGAAGAGATAGTATTCTGTTGCCATTTCAGCTGAAGTAACCATTATAGTGGAAACTGTGTAATCCTGGGAAATTGATGTCATGCAGGGAACATGACAGCTGGGCCAGGATCTTCTGGGCAATCCTTTGGACACAGTCACTGTGTTGAGGGCCTGCTTTCAGTCTCTGACACTGAGCTTGGGACTTAGAGTCCAGGGGAGGACAGCTGACTGATATGGTACGTCCGTGTCCTCGTGGTTAGCATAAGAATGTCTGGACCCCCTCTGGGCTGCGCTGCAGGAAGAGGGGCCAGTGCTTCCCATGCAGGGGCTTCCTTCCACAGTAGGCAGTCTGGGTTGGATGGGAAGACAGCAAGTATCTGTCACGAGGCCTTTTCACTATGGGCCAGGGACTGTGCAGGGTGATGGATATAATTTCCAGGTTATCCTTCAGAAACTGTATTTCCTTCTAACAGAGTGCATCTCATCCCAGCTCAGGATGGTCAGAGGTGGACCTCCTCCTCCTTCTGGGCACAGTGGGCCATGTCCTGAGCCTGGGAGCCAGCAGCTTTGTGGAGGAAGAACATCAGACCTGGTACTTCCTTGTTAACACTCTGTGCCTGGCTCTGAGTCAGGAAACCTGTAGGAGTTACTTTCTGGGAGATGACTGTGAACCTCAGCATCGCTTCCATGTTGAACAAGGATGTGTGGACATACTTGCTTGTACCCGGAAGGACAGCACAAGCTATAGTACCCCTGAGCCTGACAGAAAGGGTAAAGGGGTCTCCCTTTCTGAAACAAAAGGAAGCAGCAGATGGTGGGCAGTGCTGGCAAGTCCATGGCTGGTGCTGATTTGCTGCCGGCTGCTGAGGTCCTTGAACCAGACAGGGGTGCAGGGAGCCCACCGGCCCGACTTCAGCCACTGGCTTACGAGGTGAGCACAACCTATGAACTGAAACTGTCTGCAGCTGAATGGCCTTCTTTTCTGCGTTGTGTCCTTTTAAAGATAAAGACTAAGATAATACTTGAGATATAAAGAAATAGAAAATATACCTCATGAAGTTAAAAAGAGGCTCGCTTAATAGATTTGATTTATTAATATGGAATCAGAGTAATTGTTAATGATGGAAACCCTGTGAGTTTTGAAATGATCATTGTGCTAAAGATGTAATTCTGGGGTCAAGTCCATGGTGGTTCATTCTACACTGCTGCCCGTGGACAAGAGGACAAAGTCAGTAGGCAGAAGGCTGTGGTCTCTGGAGCATCTTTGCCTTCTGTTCTCCTTTCTCATCAGTCATTCCTCTCCCTCTCCACCCTTAGAAGGAAAAGTGTATAGCAGGTCTCCCAGTATCTCCTGAGTCTTCTGCTGAGGCTGCAGAGCCAGGAGGAGATGTAGACAGGGTAGATGGAGGGTCTTAAGAGGAGACTTGAAGTAAACGGAAGGATCTGAGTCTGACAAAGTCAAGACCAGACTGTCTTGATTTTTAATTGTCTGGCAACAAAGATTCAACCTGAAGTAAAAGAACAGCAAATGAGAATGTTCAGAGGAGCAAACAGTTTCAGGACTGCGTAACATTGTAGTGCAGAGGGTCACAGGTGTAGTGCTTGGGAAGCTTCAAGTGGATACTGTGGTGTGACTTTGTATCTGTGTGGAGGAGAAACGAAGGCAAATGGTGCTCCCAAGACCTTGTAAGTTCACAGTCAACCTGGATGTAGGCATCAAAGAAAGACTGCTTTCTCTAACCCAGTGACTCAGAGAATTCCCCTAAGCATTAGCTAATTTATCAGACTTTCATAATCTCACAGTTACAACTGGCATCTTTGTAGACTCTGCCATTTGCCTGCACAACAGCCCTGGAGAAACAGCACAGTGTGGTCCTCACTTTGGAGTTCAGGAAGGAAAGAGGGCACAGGGCCTGGTAATAGGCCCTATCTCCTCAGCCTGGGTATATGAAGTGCTTATGTTAAGGAGGTCCAGGTCTTAGAAGAACATAATGGACTCTGTTTTGTTTTTCTGGAAAATTGAAGCATTTGGTTCATGTGTGTCCTGCATGCCTTCCCGATTGTACTGCTTCCTGCACCCTTTTTTTTTTTCCTCTTGAATTCCTGGGCCATTCAGGTTACAGAGAGCCATTTTATAAGCCCTATTAGCTGTCCACTCCAAAGCTGTTTTAATACCACTTTTCTGTGGTAGTATACAGCACTCTAGTGGGATATCTAGGGTGTTCAGTGTAAAGCACAGCAGAGACCTCCAGGGTGAGACCTCCTCCAGGGTGGGACCTCCTCCAGGGTGGGACCTCCTCCTGGGTGAGACCTCCTCCAGGGTGGGACCTCCTCCAGGGTGGGACCTCCTCCTGGGTGAGACCTCCTCCAGGGTGGGACCTCCTCAGGGTGAGACCTCTGGGGTGGGACCTCCTGGGTGGGACCTCCTCCTGGGTGAGACCTCCTCCTGGGTGGGATCTCCAGGGTGAGACCTCCTCCAGGGTGGGACCTCCAGGGTGAGACCTCCTCCAGGGTGGGATCTCCTCTTGGGTGAGACCTCCTCCTGGGTGAGACCTCTGGAGTGAGGCCTCTGGTTTTAAATCATCTCTTCCTGTCCTGACAGTCACAACTGTCTTATGCCATTTTCTGGTTTGTTTGTTTTTGTTTTTCTTTTTTCTTTGTGTTTTTTTTTTTGTTATTGTTGTTTTCTCTCCCTCCCTCCCTCCCTTCCTCCCTCCCTCCCTCCCTCCTTCCCCTCTCTGACTCTCCCAGCCCCGCTCTGTGTGTGTGTGTGTGTGTGTGTGTGTGTGTGTGTGTGTGTGTGTGTTTTGAGGCCCTGTATCCCCAAGGCTGACCTCGAACTTGTGATCTCATTTGTCAAGATTACAGATGTATATCACCATGCCCATTTTCATTCACATTTTCTAAAATCTTTTCTCATTTCTATGTATATCTTTCCAGAATATGTATTTAACAACTGTTAGCTATCGAAGCTTTATGAGCATAGCTGTAAATAACACAAGGGAGCCAGCCTTGCCAGAATTCTTTTACACGTAGCACTACCTGTGCACCTCCGCTCAGCGGGACTGCACCTGTCAGAAGCTAGGGCCGAGAGACTTGAGCTCGAGAGAGCAGTAGAGCCAGGATGAGCACGAAGCAAATCAAGGACTGGAAAACAGAACTGTTTGTACCTATGCCAGCATCTGAGACCATCTTAAGAGTAAGAAGTGAGTGAGATCTCAGCATGGTTGTCTTTGTGACATTTTAAGAACTCGTTTTGTTTTCTGGCTTTCTAGAAAAATCATCTGATTGTAATTCTTTAAAAACCCTTCAATACCCACAATTCTGTTGGTGGTAATTTGGACATCTTCTGTCTTATTTCAGCTCTGATCACAAAGCTCAGCTCTCAGGCCTGGCTGCCCTTTCTCTGGTTGTGATCTTCATGTTGGTTCAAAAGGGATGCTCCCTTGTATCCAAGGCAGCCTTAGCCCTGGGGCTGCTGGGTGTCTTCTGCTACCGGGCAGCCACTGGGATTGTGCTGTTTCCATGGCAGCCAGACAACAAAAGCATTTCAAAGTAAGTGAACTAGAGACCAAAGTTTGCTTTTATATATTTCAGTGTTTTCTGTACTAAAAAAAAAAAAAACAAAAACAAAACAAAACAAAACAAAAAAAACTATGCTAATCTTTACGATAGTGGGGTTTATTTTTTAAGTAATTTATTATTTTATGTGCATTGGTGTTTTGCATGTAGTTATGTTCATGTGAGAAAGCCACATCCCCTAGAATGGAGTTACAGATAGTTGTGAGTGCCTTGTGCATGCTGGCAGTTGAGACCAGGTCCTATGGAAGAGCAACCAGTGCTCTTTTTTTTTTTTGGTTTTTCGAGACAGGGTTTCTCTGCAGCTTTTTTTTAGAGCCTGTCCTGGAACTAGCTCTTGTAGACCAGGCTGGCCTCGAACTCACAGAGATCCGCCTGCCTCTGCCTCCCGAGTGCTGGGATTAAAGGCGTGAGCCACCACCGCCCGGCGAGCAACCAGTGCTCTTAACCTGTAATCCATCTCTCCAGACCCTGGAGTGTAGTTTTTATTAATAGTGGTTTCATTTGCAGCTATTTTATCCTGGCCAATAAAACCGTAGTGAACCACTTTGTTAGCACTCTTGGGAGAAAAATAATTTTGAAGTAAGCTCATTGTACTTATTTTTAATTAATAAATAAAATAAGTCCTAGGACTGATGATAGAAGTGATAAATGAGTTAACGGCAACCTTCATTTACCAGGATTTAGTCTTGCTAAGTTGAGCTGTGACTTACATAGCAGCTGGGAAAGGAAGCTAGCTTTCCTGTGTTACTCCTGTTGTGTAACAGGAGGGCTAACCATGAGTCTGGTGTCCGTGATAGGACAGGGCTGCAGAGTGTGGTTAGCCTTCTTGGTGTGGTTATATCTGTTCTCAAAAGTACCTCGAGAATACAATCAGGGGCCATCGGAAATAAGATACCCTCATGTTCTTGAAGTATCATTTGCAGTGGAAGGAATAAATAGTTTGTAGTTGTCCAGCAGTAGTAGGACAACCCTCCCAGATATGCTGAAGCTCTGTGGTGGGCTCTTGTGACCATGAGGTAGTAAAGTTTTCATAGAACACAGAAGGGTGTTGTAAAGCAATAGGCAAACTCTTACATGATCGTAACTTACTAAACTTTTTTGTATATGACTTAAGTTGATTAAATATTGTCATACTTAGGAGCCAGGATCATATATAGGTTGAGACCTTACTTTTTATTCACTTGAGTACCTCACAGAATCTAGTGTTAGCAAGTGCTCAGAGCCGAGGGCTATAGCCGGAAGCTTAGGGCGGACCAGGAGACATCTGCTGATAGGCGCGGTGTGATTCTCGGTTTCTGCAGCAAGGGCCAGCAGGTGGTGGCCTTCAGTGAGGCAGAAAGCCACGGGGAACATGAAGAAGATGGTGGTTGAGACTGGGGACATTTTGTAGAGACCAAGTCTGTTCTTGGCTTTGGAGTCTGGAACTTTGGGCAAATGGTTGCATATTACATTTGGGGCTTTTGTTTAATCTCCAAGTGCAGTGTGAGAATGCATTTCTTGTTTTCACCCATGTCTATACACTTGATTTCTGCATTATTCATCTCAAGACTATGATCCCCTTACTTTCTTCTCTGCCTATGAGCAGCTTGGCTTTTACAGATGACGGGAAGATAGCCGGTGTCTTTCCTCTAAACGTGCTCTTTCTCTGTAAAATGCATCCATCCCTTTACCCTGCCTATCTTGATTTTTAAAAATGCACTGGTTTCAGATCCACCTGGTTCCTAAACTGCTCAAATTCTGAATTCATCTTGGACCCTGACCTATCTGGTTCTGCATTTACTGTGAGTCAGTATTCACCAAGTATTCAAGACCCTTTCTCTTGACCCTTTCCTTTCTTCCCTGTCTGAAGCCCAAGCATGTCTAGGATTGAAAGTCAAAGTCCTAGGAATGAGAAACACTGGCTGGTGAGGTCTGGGAACTCATTTGGATGCTCTTTCTGTTACTCTTTCCTGTCTAGTGGCCTGGTATTTTCTGCTGGGAGAGGGCTTCTTCTATGAAACACTTGGATGGCCATACGTTTGCTGTGTTCTGCTTTATTGGAACCCACAGGGACATGTCATTACATTAGCCTTTATATCGGGACACATGTGGTCAAGGCCTGTCGTTAGCCTTTATATTGGGACACATGTGGTCAGGGGTGTACTGGGTACTTGGCTCCAGCTCCTCAGCCAGGCCACACTGCCCCACATGTAACACACAGTGTCAACACTGGATTAAAATGATCATAATAAATGGGGATTTTTATAGTGCACAAAGTGTTGTATGACAGCATGATACAGGAAATCCATTTTTAAAACAGATATACTGCTGTGTTGCTATTTTATTTAAAATTCATCATGTATGTGAAGAAAGCATTGAATCCCCAAAACTGGAGTTACAGTTGTGAACCTCCATGTGGGTGCTGGGAAATCAAACCTGTTTTGTTTTGTTGTTTTGTTTGTTTTAAACGGGATCTCAATATGTACCCTGGTCCTGGAACTCACTATGTAGATCAGGCTGGCCTCAAACTCACAGACTATCTGTCTCTGCATTTACCTCCTGACTGCTGGAATTAAAAGCATTCCACCATTAATCTTAAAGTATATAAATACACCATTTATAAAATATTTTAAAAATACCATGTATTAGGTATATATATTAAAGAAGATGAAATTATTAGACATAGTCTTATAACTTGTATCCTTTAAATACTTAAGTGCTAAGATACTTAGTTCATAGCAGTATTTAATATAACTACTACTCCTTAATATTTCTAAGCATTACTGTGTGCCAAATCCTTCATGTCCATTTGTTTTACACATATATAATTCCTAGGATAACCCTGTGATGTGTAGGAATCACTTTCTGTTTCACATAATGAAGTTGTCAGTGTTAACTGTTCAGACAGCAGAACTTGAGAGCCGCAGAGACCACTGCATGCTGACATTGCCCATCTTATACATGTCAACCTGCAAGTTCTTTTTAAATCCATTTATTTGCAATTGAACATGCTGAATTGCAGTTAGCATTTTGAACTTAGGAAATTTCCGATACTCAGGTCTTGGACTGTTTTTCATTTAACTGTGCAAAGTGGATTAGCGATTTTCTTGGCATGTTACAAGGGCATAGCTCTGGTGTTGCAATCGGGTGATCCTTGGACCATATAAGCAAGCTTTCCCCCAAACTTCATCAGGACAGTACACTCCAGCATGCCTGTTGGCCTAACCGGCTGTTCCTTAAAGGCACACGTGTGGAAGTAGACATGTCTTTTGTCTGTTTAAAGTAGTCACAGCTTGATCAGCTGTACTGGCACATTTAGGCATTCTCTAATTAGATACATGTTTTAAATGGAAAAATATGTACTTGAATTTTTTTAGATAGTACAAATGAATCTAACATGTTTTGCTTTTTTTTTTTAGGGGCATTATTGAAGCTCGTTTTGTTTATGTATTTGTCCTTGGCATTTTGTTCACGGGTACCAAAGATTTACTTAAAGCACAAGTCATTGCAACAGACTTCAAAACCAGGACTGTAGGTCTGTGGGAGATACACAGTGGATTAGTTCTTCTGGCAGCGTTGCTCTTGAGACCACACAATCTTCCAGTGTTAGCGTTGAGCCTCTTGATTCAGACTATAATGACTAAGTTCATCTGGAATCACCTGAGACACGATGCAGCCAAGATCACTGTAATGCATTATTGGTTTGGTCAAGCGTTCTTCTATTTTCAGGTAGGTTTTCGTTATTATCATGGATAGAGGGCTAGTAACTTTTTATGTCACGTATCTTTAGTTTTTCTTTCTGGAAATGTTGTGAGATGGAAAGTTGTGTCTGTTCAGTGAAAGAACTGGAAATATATGGAAAATATATTTAAATCTTATTTGGATTTTATTAGATAGAGTACAGTTTGTTATTCTAAAAAAGGCATGCTTGACCAGGTGTCACACCTTTAATTCTAGCATTGGGGAGGCAGAGGCAGGGAGATCTGTGAGTAAGAGGCCAGCTAGAAGTACAGAGTGAGACCTGTCTCAAAAAAACGAAAAAGACATGCCCTATGTAGATGCATCTAGATATCTATAAGATAGGGTTGTTGCTTTGCAGGGAGGATTAGGTAGGAATTGATTTATTACAAATGGTAAAGGAAATACATTGTCTTTTGTGTGTTCTGTTTTGGGAATGTGCAGAGGTACTTCACGTACCTTTGTCCCTGGTCTCCAGGCTGTCCACACTCGAGACCACTGAGTGTCTCCACAGTTAATACTCTGCGGCCTGGAGAATCATAGGACTTCTTCCTTGTATTTAAAACTCCATCACCAGAAACCCAAGCCTGTTTTGTTGTGTAGAAAGGTATTTGGTCAGATAGTGGGCCTTAGAAGGCAACCCCAGGGAGGGTGTTTATCACCGTAGATTCCTTCACAACTGTGCTTTATCTCCTCTGTGCACACTGACCACTGCTCTTTGTCTGTCTTGTCCTGACAGGACATCTCCCTGTGTTCCACTCTGCTCTTGGTTCCATATGTCTCCAGCCTTACCCGTGAGTCAGGTCTAGGTTGTATGGCTTGTCCTTTGTCCTCTTGTCACCAAAGGCCAAGAGTGCTTGGATTCAGTTACAGGAATCTATAATTCCTTAAGTACCAGCCCTGGGCTGTTTGCTGTGGTGATCTGGCCCTCCTGACTCTACTCTGGTCTCTCCCATGAACCAGCAGAACTCGCCTATAATAGACTCAAGACCAGGGAATAACTTGGGCACACGGATATGATTAGTAGAATATAGGGAGTCATCAGCCTGTATACTATGTGGCATGGATCCCCACGTTGCATTTCAGCAGGATTGGGCTATAGCTAACCTTTGGGCTGCCATAGAAAAGTGGGTATTCAGTGAGCAACAACCAGGATGGCGGTCTCCAGGATGTGTCCTGGGGGCCTCTGAGGACCACATGCACCACCCTCAAGCAGAGGTCCTGAAGGTCCGTGCACTTGTCCTGAGAGCACGGACAAGTCTGGAGGAAGGTATGAGGTTTCTGTGATCAGTCAAATTGAAGCATGCAAAGTTCTTCAAAAGATTCATCTGTATAGGCTATTTTCTATCCCTTCTCAGGTCTGGAGAGCCAGCCCAGTGATGACTGGCTGTGATCGGTGCCCCTTGCTCACATGTGGAAAGAGCAACCTTGTTCTTCTGTGTTCCAGGGTAACTCAAACAACATTGCCACCATTGACATTTCAGCAGGCTTTGTGGGCTTAGATACCTACATGGAAATTCCAGCTACATTCCTCACGGTGTTTGGAACATACGTGGGGCCTGTGCTCTGGGCCAGCCACCTCGTGTACTTCCTGAGCTCAGAAACAAACAGGTAAGGCACTTACTCTGTCTTTCAGAACAAATGTAATTGCAGATTGTCGAGTTTTAAGAATAATAACATTGTTTTATTTACAAGGCACTTGAACTCAAAAAGAGTATCTTTTTTATTGATTTTCTTTTCCTTAAATAAGAAATGTAGTTCATGGATCAAAGGCCTCAGTCAGGTCTGAAGGACTCAATTGATGGGGTTTCAGTTTTTCTGTTCAAACCACATAAGAAGAAAAATACCATAAAGAAAGCCATGTAGCAAAACCAGATGAGGAGCAAAGCCAGATACCACTGGCAAAGGCAAGAAATGTATAGTCTGGAGATCATTGAGGTCAGCAAGAGGAGATGTCCCATGGCAAGAGACACTCTTCTAACCACAGCCAGGAAATGGGGATGGGACGGAAGATTCCACACTCAGCTCTGAGCCACTTCCATTCTGAGGGCAAGGAGACAAAAGACATGGACTCTTGTTCTCAAAAAAACCCTTTTGGCGATCCAGAAGGAATACACTAGGAATAGTTGCTGGCTGTACAGGTTCTGAGTCAGTCACCATCTGCCTGAGCCAGTCTAGGCTCTTGTGCTCTCCAGCAGTGTGGAGACCCTTCCCAGGATCCAGCTTGCTCAAGGTTGGGGTACATATAGCTCTTCAGGCTTATCCAGCATGCTCCAGCCTGCCCTGCCTATTTTCTATAGTGTCCTACTATTTCATTTTGCTTCAGTTGTTGGGTTTTGTGTTGTTCCTCTCTGAAAAAAGGCTTCATCAGAGGCTCAGAGTTGTCTAGAGGTTCACAGCCACTGCTAGTAGCTATATATTCTTGGATCCAGCTGTGCATATGTATTCTTAATGTGCCTGAATCATAGAAAGCTAGCCTCTCTGTGACACTGGGCCAGCCTCTCACACACTGAGTGGGCGTGGTTCTACCAGTCAGAACCTCTTATGTTTTACTGTGATTGGAGGTCCCAGTCTTTTCATGCCCCGTATCTCAGGCTTAGAGGTGAAGCTGAGGCTTTCACGTTACCATTCCCTCTTCCCTGTTGTGATTAGAAGAATGGCTCTTGTGGTGACTGTCAGGGGTGACTCCTCTCGGAGGGTCTCCTCTCGGGGTGCTCAGAACCAGGTCTTATCTTTTGGCCGCTGAGTAGCTTTTGGTGCACAACACTGGACAGTGAGCATGGCAACAGGTGTTTAGGAGGATGTCCTAAAATGGTGTCCTGATCAACAGGACAGAACACGCCTTACAGAACACACCCAGGTGCACAAGTGCACAGACAACCACACGCACACACTTGCCACTCATGGTCTACGTTCACGAACACCATTCCCCAGGAGGAACCCCTCCTTTTCCTTTACACCATCAGTACAAGCGTTACATAAGTGTATTTCATGCTCATGAATCTGATAGCTCCAGATGGCATTCACATCCCATCCAAAGCCTCACTGTGGAAGGCCTTGCATGCTTCCCAGATGCAACCGCCAGCCCCAGCTATGCTGCCTCACCCCACACCCTGCTCTGGGCTATAGCTTATCTGCCTGTGGCCTTCCTGGTATGTTCACTTCACATCGCTGCCTGGTTTTTCTGTCACAAGGCAACTTGCAGTATACACACACTCAAGTGATCCTATAGAATACAGAGAGAGATGAGAACCCTGGCATAGGAGGCAATGATTTTTAGCAGTACAGTGTGCTAACTAACACACCTCCACAGGAAGTGGGGCTCCTGGGGTTTAGAAGTGTTTCTAAGAGCTCGAGGGGCAGATGTTGCCCTTCTCATTAAATTTGCTGTTTTGTTCTTTACAGAAATGCTTGTCTGCTATGTTTTATGTATTTATTAGGTTTTACCTCTCCTTTTTAAAAGAAGGATTCCTGGTCTTCATTTTTATTACGTTGATTTATTTGGTGTGTGTGTGTGTGTGTGTGTGTGTGTGTACGTGCACACACACATGTGCGTGCATGCGTGTGTGTGTGCGTGTGTGTGACAAATACAGGTCAGAAGACAACTTTAAGAGGCAGTTACTTTTCTTCTTCTACCATACGGATCCTAGGGATTGAACTCAGATTGTCAGGCTTAGCGGGAAGTGCGGTTTGCCCACCGCCATCTCAGTAGCCTGGCCTTACTTTTCGTTACAGCCCCGTAGGACAGTTGTCATTGTGTGCAGTGACCCGACAGGCTCACAGAAGAGAAGTTACGGTGTGCTCTAGTCCAGAGGCAGGACCGTGACCCGACAGGCTCACAGAAGAGAAGTTACGGTGTGCTGTAGTCCAGAGGCAGGACAGTGACCTGACAGGCTCACAGAAGAGAAGTTACGGTGTGCTGTAGTCCAGAGGCAGGACAGTGACCTGACAGGCTCACAGAAGAGAAGTTACGGGGTGCTCTAGTCCAGAGGCAGGACAGTGACCCGACAGGCTCACAGAAGAGAAGTTACGGTGTGCTCTGGTCCAGAGGCAGGACAGTGACCCGACAGGCTCACAGAAGAGAAGTTACGGTGTGCTCTAGTCCAGAGGCAGGAGTGTTCGTTGTTATTTTCTAAGTAGAAACGTGAAGTGCGCTGTGACACTCTGACGTGTTCTTGTCTTGTCAACAGCGGTTCAGCACTGAGCCAGGCTTGCTTCTGCTATGCACTGATGGGCTCTGTTCCGGTTGCCACGTACATTGTCCTGGTGACATCTCTGCGCTATCACTTGTTCATATGGAGTGTGTTTTCCCCAAAGCTTCTCTATGAAGGGATGCATCTGCTCATCACGGCTGCTCTCTGTGCGGTATTCACCGTCACAAACCAGACTCGCCACCCAAGGGCTTAGGCGGAGACAGACACTTGGAGCTGATGTGCTTTATAGTCACTGTTTATATCATGGATTTGAATGTTGAAACTGCCTCCATTCAAGATTATTCTGAGGGGGGAGGGAAATATGTGAAGCCGAGATTAGTGGATAACTTAATTTTACTTGGATTGAAATTAAATAGCAGATTAGTAAAAGATCACTTTATATATTTAAGTATCAAATTTTCCCTACTTACAATGACTCTGAGATTTTAATTTCCATTGGGTGAGTTGTGACTCTGTATGTTTAAACTGATGGAAGCAAAGGTTTTGACTTTATCAGTATGTGTATTAATCTCAGAGAGCCTATGGGAAGAGGTGTGCCTCCTACAGGGGCCGACATCAAAGATCTCACACTCCTAGAGCTCTTAAATCAGAGCTCCCCAAAATGTTTCAGTTTATGTGGATTATATTTATCAATGTTGATAGCATTTGAAATGAAGACTAAATCATTTTAAAATATTATTCATTTAAAAATAATCTGTTGCATTATACCAGTACTCAAGAAGGAAAAATCAAGAATATTATGATTTTCAGACTGCTTGGGCTACACAGCATCGTTGACTCAACCCCCCCCCATAAAAGATGCTGTGTATTAATATAGCAAAATAACTATATACTCCAAAAAAAATTAATGAGAAAAATAGAATTGTTTTTGTTTTTGCAGATGTCTTAAATGACCCACTCAATAGAAGATAGTTGGAATCTACATTTGATCTATTGTAATTTATGTTTAACAAATAGGAAAACCAGGCTCACTCAAAGCTGTGATTGGAAATGTCTGGAGTATACTGCCTCTTTTCTTTCAGCTTAAATATTGTGCTTTGATATCAAAACAAAAATTGGCAAGTGGTATATAGGGTTTTATTGTTATTTGAGATGGGATCTCTGTAGCCTAAGTTGGCCTCAAATTTTTGATCCTGCCTCAGCCTCTCAAGTGTTAGGATTACTGTGCTTGGTTTCAGATGTTAGCTCTTCCAAGTTAGTAGGACTAAAATGGGGGGAGGGAGATTGTCTGTGTATACAGGTTAAACTGATGATCTGGTTAGGGTCTTCTTTTTCACAGTTTAAACATATTTCAGTCATGTCATATTTAACAGGCCTCTCCTTGAGCCAGTAGAATTGTTTCTACATCATCGTGGACCCTGCTGACACAAAACTGATCTTCCAGGCAAGGTGCCTCTAATAGGAGTGACGTGAATGCTGTAGTGGTAACCAACACTTTACGATTGGATTTGAAGCCTCTTCTGCATCATGCCAGGGAGGTCGTAAGCTCTAAGACAAAACTCACTACTGTTTTATACGATGGACATGTTCTCACACTGTCTTTTAAATATTCATGTTTATATGCAGAGATTAGGGCTGCTCACAACCTTGGTCAGAGAAGCTTCAATTTTTGCAGTGGGCAGTGGTTAATGCAGAGATGTATAACTGCTCAAAATGTGGAGGATAATTGACTGTTGAATGTTCAGTTCTAAATGGACCATCTGTAACACACACACACACACACACACACACACACACACGTGACGTTGTTGAAGAACAAACAGAAAGAATGCAAGGGCTGAGGATGGGGAGGGGGTTGTGAAACTCTTTCCTGGAACTCATGAAGCATAACAGTTGTGGTTACCAAAACCCTGCACAAGATTGACTCCTGGACATTCTGACATGGGTAGGGGACGGACACTTGGGGTACCACCCTGGACATTCTGACATGGGTAGGGGAGGGGCACTTGGGGTACCACCCTTAGCTGAGAAGCTGTTGACAGTTAATGGATGCTGGGGGAGGAGTTGTTTTTCTTCAGAGAGATAGCTATTAAGAAATTACCCATTATCTGGTAAATAACCACATATATCTATAAGCAACACTAATTAAACTGTGTTGTTAGCAGGGGAGAAAAGACATGAACAGAGGATGTGTTGGGAAAAAGAGTTCCAGAGAAAGTAGGGGGAGTATAAGAAAGGGGGGCAGGGGATAAAAACGATCAAAGTATATTATATAGATGTATGAAATTATTAAAGACTAAATGCAGTATCTTAAAAGGGTACATTGAAGTAAGGCTGTGTATTTACTAAGGTATATATAATATATCTTGAAAGTATAAAGGGGAAAAGAAAATCCACAGTATATTTGCTTTTATAAAAAATTTATTATAGTTTCACTATTTTCTAGAGGAAACAAATGATAATGTTTTTTTGTTGTTTAGACATTAAAATGTCATAGATACTTCAATAAAGAGGCTGCATAACCCATGACATTAACTTTCGTCTTTTTTCCTTTGGCAATGTTAAGGGTCAAACTCTAGACCTTGCCCACACTAAGTTAGCAGCAAGCCCTGAAGCCAGGCCTTTATGGCCAAGGCCTCCAAGAACAACGGGGTAATTGGGAAACTGGAGAAGGCTTTGTCCACTTTGCCTCAGTCACGCATAGCTATTTTGACACGCTCAGTGTCTAAAACCACTTCTTAATTGTTAGGTCCTTTGAGGTCAGCCTTCCTAAAAGATCCATGTATTCAACTAACTTCTTTAAGTTTTCCTATACTCTGGTATTTTAGCAAGGATAGGGCATGGATATCTCCTTGTGGGCCCGAGTCCTCCCTTTCCAACCCACCCTCCTTCTTTGATGCTTTGGGGCCTTTGCATTTTCCTGACATTTCTGCTTTATTCATCAGTTTACTAACCCGTAGCAGAGAAGTTCATTTTTAGGTAGGAGGAAGAGGTAGGTGAAAAAATACAAAGAGTTTTGTTTTTTTCTGATTCTTTCAGTGAAGTTGTCCTCTCATATACATCATGAGTAACTATACACCCGTTTTCGATCTTGTGAACAGTGATACATAAAATAATTCTAAAGCTGGCGATACATATCTGTAATACCAGCACTTGAGCCTTTGAGGTAGAGATTTTCTTTGCTTTTTAAGACATTTTATTGTTTTTAAAATTATATGTAGCTGTGTGTCTGCTTGTGGGTTTGTGCATGAGAGGACAGGTGCCCGGAGAGGCCAGACGGGGTTGAGTCCCTTGGAACTGGGCTTACAGAAGGTTTGAACCACCTGATACGGGTGCTGGGAATTGAACTCAGGTCCTCTGAGCTGTCTCTCCAGCCCTGATAAAAAATTTTCTTCTCTTTTTTGAGACAAGGTCTCTCTGTGTAGCCTTGGCTCACCTGGGACTTGCTATGTAGACTAGGCTGACCTCAAACTCTTCGAAATCCTGGTCAGAAGCTCTTCATTATTACTATAACTCCAGGAAACTAGATGTTATTAACTATTTGTGATAGGGGGTAGTGGTGGCATGGGGGGGATGCAGAATTAGACCCATTTGTTATGAAATTTACTATAAAACTAGGCCTTTTAAAACTCATGAATCCAAATAGATAAAATACAAAATTTAGAGAGAATTCAGTATTTAATCTTTAAACTTTACTTTCATAATACAGTATATCTCTAACTACTTTCTTAGCATAGAAGATAATCGTTTCCACTAGGACATTTCTGTAGAGGGACAGCATCGTGCTCACCTCATATCCCTCCCTCTCCTGACGGTTCATGTCCTTATCCCAAAATAATCATTCTTCTCTGACCTTCCCCTCATGACGGTTCATGTCCTTATCCCAAAATAATCATTCTTCTCTGATGAAACTAAAATAATGTGAAAGTACAGGCCTTAACAAGTGGGGTCCCACCGACCTCTCCCAACCCAACAGGCTGTTGCCGATGCTCTTGGTCATCCCTTAGAACTTGATGGTAAGATCCCAGTGTGGGTGACACTGTGCTGGAGTCACGAACACTGGCTTTCAGCGTGCTGGTAGATGCTGTGTGTTTCATCAGTCTCCTCAGCTGTGAACCCTGAAAGCTACAATAATGACCACTATGGCTAGATAAGCTCCCTGGTGCAGTCCTGGCATGGGTGTTACAGGAATAACCAACCACTTTCTGAACGGATCTAAGGCGTGCTCCACAAGATGAAATCCATACCCGGTACCATCAATGAGGCCGAGAACCTGAGGCTAGATCAGTCATGGTCCGTAAGGGAGAACTTACTATTGTTCTGCTAAATAGACATAGTGTTAAAACAACTCCTGGTAATATATTGATATACTCGTAGATCAGTGCATCTCTTAGTAGTCATCAGAGAAGCTGCTTGTGTAGACAGCAATTAACACAGAACCCACAGCTGGTCAGCACGTGGAGACTAAGGCTGCAGGGTGCTCAGCCCTCAGCCCTAAGTGGAACATCTGGATCACACCCCTCTCCCTGAAGGGCAGCAATCTTCATGAAATAGGGGGTGGGGACCTGTGTTTACTCAAGCCAGATGAAATCCAAACATGGAGAAAGTGGGCCCCAAATCCCACCAGGAGCTGAGAGTTGAGGGCCTCCTGGTATTTGATAGCTTCTAGGAGATGGTGTCACCCCTGGTAGGCCAACCACTCTAGAGCAGGACCCACGCCCACACCCAAGAGTACTTGGGCAGCATAAACTCCATAGGTTTTAAAAGAGCAGATCAGGAGGAGAGGAATTGGTGGAAAGAGAGGTAAGTGTGGATCTGGAAGGAGCTAGGGTGAATATAATCAAAATACATTGATATTTTCAGGGCTGGAGAGATGGCTCAGTGGTTAAGAGCACTGACTGCTCTTCCGGAGGACCTGAGTTCAATACCCACATGAAAGTTTATAACTGTCTATAACTCCAGTCCCAGAGGATCTGATGCTCTCTTCTGGCCTTTGTAGACACAGCATGCATATGCACAGACATGCATGCAAGCAAAACACCCATACACATAAAAAATAAAAGTAAATTTTCAAAGACTTAAAATATTATTAATTATTTTAGTCTTTTGAGAGAGGGTTTCTCTGTGTAGCCTTCTGGAACTCACTATGTAGACTAGGCTGACCTTGAACTCAAAGATCCACCTGCCTCTGCCTCCTGAGTGCAAAGATTAGAGGCATATGCCACCACTGCCCAGCTTAAAATATTTTTTAAAAAATCAGGCCTTAGACAATTTTCTCATGAATGCCATCACTAGAGAATACATTTTGCTTTTTCATTATTCTGTTATTATAAATACAAAATAACACCCAAATAAAGGAATGGAGGGATGGCAAAGTCAGTAAAGCACTGGCCCTGCAAATGTGAGGACCTGAGTTTAATTCTTACAATCCATGTAAAAACACGGCATCGTGGTGCACATTTGTAATCCCAGTAGGGAGGAGCAGATAGGCTCTCTGGGGCTTCCTAGCAAGCCAGTGTAGCCTAATTGATGAGCTTCAGGCCAGTGTGAGAACCTGTCTCAAAGGAGGTAGCCTGCTGAGGATGCCATCCAGGATTGATCTCCGACTTCTACTTCCTGAACACATGTCTATATGCACCTGGGCCACAGGAACACACACACACACAAACATTGATAGGATTCCCAGGCTCTACTGGAGCTCACTTTGTAGATCAAGCTGGCCTCAGATTCAGAGATCTGCTTGTCCCTGTCTCCCCAGTGCTGGGATCAAAGGCTCACAAAGGGTGTGCCACCATGCTCAGCTCAATACCTGTTTCTGATTAACAACAATCATGGTAAAATTCAGGAAGCTAAAGGCAGAAGAAACTTCCTTAATTTGTTTTAAAGTGTCTACTGAGAATCCCAGCAAAACTATTGTGATCACTAACCTCAGAGGCCTTGGGCCTGCACCCCCTTACCTTCTCTGCTCAGGTGTGTGTGTATATCCTAGCAAGAACAGTGAGATCAGAAAACACATGGAAGGTATGAAACAACTATCATAGGGAAATAGATTATTAAAAGGAAACTTAAATAAGGCTGCTTACAAAATCAGCACATCAGGTCATCGATATTCTTCAAACCCGCACCAAAGAAGTATAAAATGTAAACAGTGACCGTAGTAACTGCAGAAGGACCCATGGAAAGATGGGGAATTTGGATTGTCCAAAAGGCATTCTACCCACAGTACTTAAAACCCATTCAGTTCCGGACTATTCAAGCTCTCCAGGCAGAGCACCATGAAGTATAAGACAGTCTCATCTATGTAGAGATGTGCCAGGAGCAATAAGAACATTCGAAAGTAGAATAATATTGGATTCCATTAGCAGAAAGTATGGCACGAACATGGAAAATGGTGCTATGAACAGCTTAGAAATCATATTTTATAATAAAGGTAATAAGGTCGCAAATGTCACAATTATATCTACAGATGAAGATACATGTGGGATATTTTAAGGTATGTTACATTTGTGTGTGCTGTGAAACATTTGTTTTAATTATGCAAAGATGTGT
This sequence comes from Arvicola amphibius, assembly GCF_903992535.2. Classification (NCBI taxonomy): domain Eukaryota; kingdom Metazoa; phylum Chordata; class Mammalia; order Rodentia; family Cricetidae; genus Arvicola; species Arvicola amphibius. Next base: position 560,877 of record NC_052047.1, on the reverse strand, counting down.
TACGTTATTTTATGTTGCATTTGTTTAACTCTGTGAAGCTCTGTTACTGTGCCTGTCTAAAACACCTGGTTTGTCTAATAAAGAGCTGAACGGCCAATAGCAAGGCAGGAGAAAGGATAGGCGGGACTGGTAGGCAGAGAGAATAAATAAAAGGAGAAATTTGGGGAGCAAGAGAGGTCAAGTAGCAAGAAAAGAAAGGACCAGCCACCCAGCCAGCCATGAGTAAGCGTGAAAATAGATTACAGAAGAAAGAAAAAGAAAAAGCCCAAAGGCAAAGGCTAAATGGGATAATTTATGTTAAGGAAAGGTGGCAAGAAACAAGCCAAGCTAAGGGTGGTCATCATAAATAATAACAAGCCTCCATGTATTTATTTGGGAGCTGGGTGGCAGACCCCCACAAGAGCCAAAGGAGTAAAGAGTAAAAATAACCAACAACACACACACACACACACATAGGCATATAATAGTGAAGGATAAGATGAGAGGTGTGCTCACATTATAAACAAAAATAAATTCCTAAGTGGACTAAAGCCCCAAATGAGAGAGAGAGAGAGAGAGAGAGAGAGAGAGAGAGAGAGAGAGAGAGAGAGAGAGAGAGAGAGAGAGAGAGAGAGAAACAGACACACAGAGAGAGACAGAGACAGAGAGAGAGACAGACAGAGAGACAGAGACAGACAGAGACAGACAGAGAGAGAGACAGAGAGACAGAGACAGACAGAGAGAGAGAGACAGAGACAGAGAGAGAGAGAACACAACAACAGCAAAAACAGTTTCACAAGAAAGGAAACTTCAAGATCAAGAGTATTTCTTAGGAACAAAACAGAAAAATAGAAAGCACAGTTTTTAAAGAAAAGATTAATAATTGTGATTCGTTTTTGCCAAATAAAGACAGGTGAAACTGAGACAAAATATCTGCAAACCCTAGGCTAATGCTGGGTATCCCAGTGCAGACATGTTGGAGGATGAGTGGGTTGTTAAGAGGGGATGCAGTCATGAGACCTAATCTTAACCCTCAGCCTTCATTTCAGGAATGAGTTGTTGGGATCGATGATCACAGCATGGATTAGTTCTTTCAGATGGGCTAGTTATTGCAAGGGTGAGGTAATTGTAAGGTGTGGTTTTTACTTACTGTAGGATGTGAGTTAATTACGATGGGACATGGGTTATTACAGAATGGGTTAGTTATGGGATAAGTGGTTGTGGGGTAGGTTAGTTCTTGCAGGAATGAGTTGCTGGTAACAGTAAACTGGCCTCTTGTTGTATTCCCTCTCTTCCTTCTATCTTGGAATGAAACAGCATAAAGCCCTCTCCAGTACCTTGATCTGGGATTTTCCAGGCTCCAGAACCATGGGTTAATTGATCTATAAAGTGCCCCACCCCAAGTATTCCATTACAGTTACAGGAAATAGACTGACAAGTGGTAGCCAGAATGTGCAATGAACCTGTGGTGGTTTGGATGATAAATGCTCCCATGGGCTCACATATTTAAATACTTGGAAGAGTATGGAACCTTTAAAAGGTGGAGTCTTTCTGGAGGAAACACTGAAGGCTGGCTTTGAGGGTCTCCCCCTCCTTCCCTGCCTTTCCATCTCCCTCCTCTCCTCCCTCTCTCCTTCCTGTGTGCATATACAATGTGATCAGCCAGCTATGGATCTCACTGTCACACCATGCTTCCTTGCCAATATGGACTTTAGCCCTCTGGTACTGTAAATAAAAAAATAAACTCTTCCTTAAGCTGTTTTGGGTTGTGATTTTTTTTTTTAGTTGCAGCAACAAAAAAGATGCAACTAATACAGGAAACCCTGTAACTAATACAGAAGTCTTATTTGTCAAGTGGAAAGAAGAAATTTTTGAAAGCTAGGAAAAGAGCATAAAATACACCAAATGCTTAGTGAAGACAATGATTATAGAATGAAAGTAAGGACAAAAAATACCACTTCACAGCATCCAAAAAAATGACAAAATTGCTGAGTCCAGGAACACCAGCTGCTGAGAGAGTAGGAAAAACCCTTCTCCATGTCTTTATGTAGAAGCATCACTGTGCACAGCAATTCTGCAGTGCCTGGTGGAGCCGAAACATACACACCCTGACTCTCAACCCAGACGTGACCCCGGAGCAATCTTGATTGTAAGCAAGACCATGAACAGGCATCTTGGTGCTCCCTGTTGCTATGGCAAAATGCCTAAGACTGGCTATTTTATACAGGAAAATGGTTTATTTGCTCACAGTTTTGCAGACCCAAGAGCATGGTACTAACATCTTCTAACCTCTGATAAGGACTTCATGAATGCATCATGACATGTCAGATGGCATCACGATGAGGGGACATGAGAAGAAGCGGTTCCATGGTAAAATAAGAAGCAGGAATTAACAGCTGTCCATGGCAGACCAACATGAATCCCTTCCAAGGGTAGGAAACCCCAATGATTGTGCACCAGCCTCCCTTCTTAAAAGTCATGCCGCCTCAGCCTCACCACACGAAGGACCAAGCATCTAACACAGAAAAGCTCTGAAGGACACCCTAAACACATCCAAACCAGACTGATTACAGCTTCACTTTATCCCCGCCACTCCTTCTACACCTTATGATTATTTTGAATGCCTGTTGAAGCAATTTAATAAATTTCTATGTATTGGGAGTTAGTCACCCAAGAATTAATGCATTCCTTTAGAGTGTCAGCCAATATTTTATTAAGAATTTTTGCATTGGGGTTAGGAAGATGGCTCAGTGGCAAGAGCTCTTGCCACAAAGCAAGAGGACCAGAGTTCAGTTTCCAGAACCCATGTAAATGCCAGCTGGGCATGGCAGTCTGCAGGCAATTCCATCCTTGTAAGGAGACAGGAACTCTCTGAAGCAATCTGTCTAGTAAGACCCTACCTCAAAAAACAGGGTAGAAGAGTGAGTGAAAAAAATTCCCAACATAAGCTTCAGGTTTCCACATGTGTATGCACATATATGTACCCACACAAGAAAACATGCATATATATGCACACATATAACTCACACACACACACACGTAAAAAGAGTTTTGTGTTCATGTTTGTGAGTTATACAGGTGTGTAATCTTTCTTTCTTGTGATGTCTTTATCATGCTCTGTTCTCCAGGTAGTGCTAGCCTCAAAGAGCATGTTAGGTGGTGTTCCCCATTCTGAGATGCAGAAGAAAATCAAGCTTGGTTTCTCTCACAATACACAATGCTTCTGTGAACTCCAGATGTATGGAGGATTTTTCCACGCCCCAGCAAGCAATCGCTTCTGCAGCAGACCTCAGCAGAGTGTGCTCTGATTTAGCTGAACTCTGACACTATCTACTTGGAGACCATCAGACCCCACAGGTCAAGGGCTCAGTCCCAAATATAATCCCACTTCCGGTACAAATGCCAAGCTCTAGTCTATTTTACCAGGGTTTCCAACAGACCAGCTCTAAGTCAACTATATTAGTCGTTTTTCTTTTTTTCCTGCTATGATCAAATACCAGGCCTCAAGAGATGACTCAGTAATTAAGAGCACTTAACAGCTCTTGTAAAGAACTTAGGTTCAGTTCTCAACACCCATATTAGTTGGCTCACAATGGCCTACAACTCAGTTCCAGGAAATCTGACACTCTCTTCTGGCCTCCACAGGCACTTGCATGCAAGTGGTTTATGCAGGCACACAAATATACACATACAATTTAAAAAGACCTTTAAATTGTAGGCACTTTACAGAGAAAAATCATGGGAGTTCAAGGGCATGGTGCCAGCTTCTGCTCCTCTTTCGTGAGGTCCTCCTAGCAGATGGCCTCACAATGCAGGAGTGCAAGAATGCTCACATAATGAAACAGGAAGCAGCAGAGAGGAACCACTTTTGCTCTTTAACGATAGCTCACTCTGTGGGAACTAATTCACTCTATAAGACCAGCATTAATCCTTTCAAAGGGCAACATCTTGATGGCCTCTTTATCCCGCAATAAACCTGCCTCTTAGGTTTCACCACCACTAAGTGCTGCTATTTTGGGGACAAGGCCTCTAACACATGAACCTTCAGAGGATGCACTCAAGCTCCACCCAAACCACAGCAGCAAGTAAATGAGCTGCTGAGAGAGTCCTACACCTCTGACTATACTAGTAAAAGAGAAATAGGAACACTTCAGTAGAAAAACAATAAATGCACTGTTGCTTACCTGTACAATGAAATAAAACGTCAGGCAAGGGGAGCCAGATTTAATGTATCATCACAAAGTAATGTGTTGTACACAAACATGATGTGTACAAAAAATATTCACAAACACTTTAAGAAGATGATGGGCATTGAAGAGGCTCCTCATGGAGTCTGTAACCATTTTGGCAAGAAACTGCTCTTGCCTGAACTACTTGACTGGACTTGTAGGACCCACAGAAAAATGACTGCTGAACTTGCCTAAAGGTAAGAACGTCCTTCAGGGTTCCTGCTTCATGAAAGAGTCTGCCAGACATTCTTCAGGACACAGGAAAAGCAACTGATGAACTTTGTCAATACAATGCATAAGAGATCTTCATATTTCCTGCTGGATACTATGGACCTGTAGGCTGAAGATTACAGCCCCAATGTTACAAAAGAAATATGAGTGACTGTCCAGTCAGCAAGATGTCTCTGTCATTTCTAGAGTTTTGAAAGTGGCTTATAATGCACTTCTTGTTTACTTAGGTAATACTATATTCTTCTGGAGTCTTTGATGTAGTTGAAGAATAGATAGTTATAGTGTTCCTTAATTATGATAAAAGATAAAGTAGATATAAATTGATTCTTATTTGATACCTGTTTTATCTAATTTTACTATGTTAAAGTTAAAACCTTCCTTTTTATTTAAACAGAAAAGGGAAAATGGTGTGGAAAGTACTTATGTATATGTGTTGCTTTTATTGGTTAATAAAGAAGCTGCTTTTGGCCAATGGCTTAACAGAATATAGCCAGTCTGGAAGAGATATATATATAGAGAGAGTAAGCAGTTAGTGAGCAGCCATGTAGCCACCACAGGAGACAGATGCACTGGAACCTTGCCAGTAAACCACAGCTACGTGGTGATACGTAGCTTAATAGAAATGGGTTAATTTAAGATATAAGAGCTTGCTAGAAATACACTTAAGCTATTGACAAAACAGTACTGCAATTAATACAGATTTCTGTGTAATTATTTCGAGAGTCTGGGCAGCTGAGAAACAAACAAGGAATCTTGCTCAACAAATGCCATCATCACGGACAACTACATTCACATAAAACCTGAGTGAGCTTGGGAAGTAATTCTAGAAACAAAAGAACAGAGTTAAGCATGGCTTCTTGGTAGCAGCATTTTCTCAGGTGGGCTCTGTTTGCTAGAGGCAAACACGGCTCATTTAAGAGAGGCTTCCTGTGTCAGCTTTAGCTGCAAAAAGCTTGCAGCTCTTTTAAGAGGCTCCGCTACCAAACACTTAAATGGTGTTTATGAATAACAGACAGGATGCTTCCTGGTGGTGGCAGGGACCTTGAAACTCTATAGAGTTGTGGCAACAAACATGGCTCCCACCAGTACCTCTGCATTGAGGATAGACTCTCAGAATGCTAAGGAATAGGGTGGATCCAGCTGTCAAAGCCATGGCTATAATCCTAGCCATATTGTTTATCTTTATTTAGAGTACTGGTTACAAATTGTTATGGATAATGGTCTGGAAAAAAACTGAACAAAGGAGATTAGATTCAGAGTTCTTGTTTTGGAAAAAAAAAGGGAGGGAAGTGCTGTGGGACAATGGTCTTGTACCCTGTAAGATTTGTCACTTGTATTGGTTTAATAAGATGCTGATTGGCCAGTTGCCAGGCAGGAAGTAAAGGCAGGGCAATGAGAATAAGAGAATTCTGGGAAGAGGAAAGGCTCAGTCTGCAGTTGTAACCCAGACACAGAGGAAGCAAGATGAGAATGCCTCGCTGATAAAAGGTACCAAGCCATGTTGCTAACACAGACAAGAATTATGGGTTAATTTAAGATGTAAGAGTTAGTTAATAAGAATCCTGATCTAATAGGCCAACCAGTTAATAATTAATGTAGATCTGTGTGTTTCTTTGGGACTGAACAGCTGTGGGACCGGGTGGGAGAGAAACCTCTGTCAACAAAATGTACTATGCTAATGTACAAAAGACTACAATATATTGTGTAAGGAGACACATACATATGTACTACCTAAAAACATGCTTAGGGATTGTTTCAGTCACTGTTATACTGCTGTGAAGCAGCACTATGACCAAGGCAACTCTTATGAATGAAGCATTTAACTGGGGACTTGCTTACAGTTTTAGAGGCTTAGTCCATTATTATTACAGCAGAAAGCATGGCAGCAGGCATGGTGGGCATGGTGCTGGAGATGTAGCTGAGAGTTGCATCCTGTTCGGCAGGCAAAGCAAGAACCTGGACTTGGCATAGGCTTTTGTAACCTCAAAGCCCACTCCTAGTGATACACTTCCTCCTACATGGCCACACCTCTTATTCCTATCAAAGAGTTCCACTCCCAAATATATGAGCCTACAGGAGCCATTCTCATTCAAACCACCACAATGGTAGATTTACATGTTTGAATACTTGGTCACCAGGTGGTGGAACTGTTTGGGAAGGATTAAAAGGCGTGGTCTTGTTGGAGGAGGTGAGTCACTGGAGGTCTGCTTTGAGGTTTCAAAAGCCCTCACCATTCCCTGCGAGCCCTCTCTGCTTCGTGCTGTAGATGAGACGTGAGCTCTCAGCTACTACTCCCATGCCATGCCTGTCTGCTTCCATGATGGTTATGGGCTTACCCTCTGAAGGCCCCCAGGAACATTCTTCTTCAAGTTGCCTTAGTGATATTGTATCTTCACAGCAATAGAAAGGTGACTAAGACAGGGATGACCTGCCAGCTTCAGGTAATTGACATCAGAGAGGATCAGAGAGAAAAATTAGGGAAAAGCTCTGGATATTCCTATAATTTTATATAAGAATAAAATTAACAAATAATCACCAATAGAATAAAGGAAAAGTGGACTGATTGGGGGAAGAAATTTAAAACTAAATTTAATTTTTCTTATCCATTTTTTTAGTTTAAAAATCTCATGCCATAATTTTTATGGCAATGTAAATAGGTCTCAAACTGTAGATACATATGTGGTATTATATGCTCCAGTTCATCCTAATTCTCAATATAAGAAGCATGTAGAAAGAGATTGTTCTAAGCTAAGAGGCTGAATAGTTGACACTGCTATACAGGCCCTGAGAAGTTGAAATGTGGTTTGTCTAGACTGAGGTGTGTTTAAGATGCAAAACACAACCAGGTTCTTTGAAATCTCTTTATCCTACACTTCTCCCAAAGAGTGGAACACAGAGTTGGATTAGGGAATGGCAATTGCAGAGATAGATAGTATCCAGCAGGCACCCAAGACACACAAACTTGGATTAGGGCACACAATTGCAGAGATAGATAGTATCCAGCAGGCACCCAAGACACAGGGTCTTGGATTAGGGTGTGGTAATTGCAGAGAGAGCAACCAACAGGCACCCAAGATACCTAGCAGTGCTAGAGCTGGTTGACAATTGCTAGTGAAGAGAGAATGAGCTCAAACAGAAGTGTACTACAGGGGTGGCAGACTCCCTGGAAGGGGTTTGAGGGCTAGGTGAGCTCCTCATTGGAAGAGAGTAGGTATGTAATTTGAGAGAAGGGCACATTTAGAACCTCGAGAGATCTTGAACAAGTGATGAGCAGACAACTGAGCATCTGTATTCAAGAACAGTCAAGGCTATCCCACTGTTGACCTGCAATCTGGGCTGCGAAACTCCCACGCATGCCGTATGGAGACAAGCTTGAGTTCTACCCTGTCCCAAGCCCCAGGAAGACCACTGGCTCCCCACGCCTTCTGAAAGGAGCAGACAGCTCTGATCTGAATTTAGAAGTCTTCTAAGGCTCCTCTTCCCACCTGAAAGTGACTGTGTTCAAGATAAAGAGCTGTTCACACGCCCCCATGTATGCACTCAAGATCAATTAGCCCTGATTACCTGACATAAGGCATCAGTTAGATTCTCAGCTTGATCGGAGAGTAACAAAGGCCCTGGCCATTTGTGCCTAGACATGCTTTGGCCTCCAAAGAACCTTGAGGTGGTTCCAGGAGGGAACACTCTGAGTTGGGTGACATCCTGCAGCAGTGTGAGTAGGAGGCTGCACAGTAGCAGCTGAGCTTCAGTGTGGGAGAGGCAAAGTCACGCATTTAAGGAAAAAATAACCTGAATTACACTTTAAAAAGCAGGAGGGGTTGTCATGGGTGGGCCCCCGCAGACCCTCCTCCAGGGCAGTTCCTGTTCCCGTGGAGGGGTGGGGTGGAGTGCAGTAGGGGAAATTGAGGATGTGGGAATTCAGAGACCTCTATCAGGAAGGGACATTGGGTAAGCAGGAGAGATAACCTCCCAAGGTCCTAAATGGAACAGTCTGGGAGGTGAGGTTCTGAAGGTCCTGGCAGAGCAAGTAGAGAGACATAAGAAATGTATGTGTCACCTCTTCCATAGATTCTCTAGGGCCCCAGGCCACTGAGAACAAGTCTCTCATCCAGACTGGGAGCCCCTTGAAGGCCATGTAGGACAGTTTGTCTAGAAAGAGGGATGATACACACCAGCCTGAGCTGTAAAAGTACTCAGATATTTGTGGCTGTCTTTAAAAAACACTTGCAAATAAGACAAATGTAAGAGATTTTCAGAAATCCTTTCCCCTTCTGCAGTTACTTTTACTGTTTTCTGTTTTTCTTCATCTGGCATGTCTTCTCAGATATATGAGCACACATGGCCTACTGTGTGCTTGGCCTTACTGCCCAAGGCTGGGACTCTTTCCTTCCTGTCTGTGCCTGACTGAGATGGCAGAAACTGGCTGCTTCTCCTACTGGAGGGAAAGAATGTTTTCCATGGAGACACTTGGCCCAGAGCCACAGAGATGAAAGCAGACATCTATTTCCTGTGCTGACTTTGGTCATCTCTGCACTCCCATACCAACACTGAATCTGCACACAGTAAGTACCCCCATGAGTGCCCTCCACTAATGAATACAAGTGGATGCTGCCAGCAACAAAAGTCCCCAAGTCCATTAAACACTTGAGAGTATCACAAAGTTCATTCCTTCTCAGTGTCTGTCCACTGCCCCACCCATTCCTCCAGCCAACACCCACATCCTGCTGTTCATCCTATTGTTGAGGAATATTTGTCTAACTATGCAAAGATGTGTTGCATTTATTTAATCATGTAAAGGTTTGTTGCTGTTTTACCTTGCTGGCTTAAGGCACCTGATTGGTCTAATAAAAAGCTGAATGGCCAATAGCAAGGGAGAAGGTATAGGTATTACTTATGGGCAGGGAGAGTAAGTAGAAGGAGCAATTTAGGCTTGGAGGAGAAGGAAAAGACACACCAGGGTGACACCAAGGGCCAGCCAGTCAGACACAGAATAAACAGGAAAGTGGGACATACAGAATAAAAGAAAGGTTAAAAAAAAAAGCCCTGTGGCAAAATGTAAATGATTAGAAACGGGTTAAATTAAGTTAAAAGAGCTAGTAAGACAAACCTAAGCTAAGGCTAAACATTTGTAATTAATAATAAGTCTCAGTGTCCTTATTTGGGAGCCTGGGGATGGGGAAGAGCTGATGAGGTTTTCAATGGAGAATCCAGTGACTTGATACATGTGAGGATCTACAATGAGGTTCCAGGTAAACTGTGTGAGGGAAGCTCATGTGGAGGACAGACCTGTTTTCAGATATGGCTGAGCCCTGATGACATTTCATGAGGACCATTTTTATCTTTCTCTAAGAGGGGCATATGTTAGGGAGGAGGGGAGACTACCTAGGTGAGTGTAAGGATGTAGAGAGGAGGAAGTGCCTTGAGAATGACACTGTAATAATAGCAGGAAGGATAAGCAGCAGAGGAAGACTCCATTGCTCCGGGTGTTTCATGACATTTGTATCACTTGCTCTCTTAAGACCCTGATACTGTTAACATCTGATTTATAGACAGGAAGACAGAGTAACCGAAGGACCCCAGCACACTTGCTTCTCAGGAAGCAGAGATGAGGTCCCTATCAACTGTCTGCCTGTTACAGCACAATCACTGTGTTCCTGGCTTGCTTGGCTTCCTTTCCTAAGTCCAGTTCCTAGAGCCTGTGTCAAGCCATCTATGTCCAGCCTCTTCTCTCCTGACCCTTGCTCAATTCAGACTACCTTTTCATGTTCTTCGTCTGGAAAATCTGAACATTTTGCTCAAATTCAGTCTGCATGCCTCTGGAGGAGCTAAGTACCCCAGCCCATAGTCATCACAGCAATTATTCCCTCCTATGTGGAAATGGCTGAGCCCCTCGCCTGCTGTTTGACCGGCCCTGAACTTGTGGGGTAGGCCTGGCCTCCTCTGCTCTGTATGGGCAGAACTGGCAATGGAACCTGGATGACAGGAAAAGAAGCAAAGGCCTAAAAAGCAGGAGGCCGGTCTGTCCTGCTCATTTCTGTGGGAAGGACCAGTGAAAGGCTAGAGGAGCCTGTGCCTCTGCCTCCTTGTCTGCCGCTTCCCTCACCATAGTTGGCCACGAACAGAAAAGTGGCCAAAAAAACATGGATTTTGTGGAGTATCCTGCATTTTAAAGGAGATTTTACTGATCTGACAGTGACATTGAGGATCAATAGTTGATAAAGTGAAATATCACAAGATCGGGGACTCTCTGAGAAAAAACCCACAAGTTTAAAATATAGAACCCAGAGACTAAGAATACGGGGTTGAACGTATCCGCAACATATCCTAACTGTCCATGACTCTCCCCCTAGCCAAACAACTTCCATCTTTGGAAGCTTGGCTGCTTGCAAAAGATCACCCCAGCTGGGTTTGTTGACACTAGCCACTCCATTCTCTCTGCCATATGTAATTCTGTCTTAATTGCACAGGGCCTCAGGGAGGGGCTTGAGTATATAGGCCAGGGAAGATTGGCGGGAGGAGCTCCATCTATGTGACTATGGGGAAACCATCATCCCTCCTGAGTGAAGACTTTTCAATGGTGCCTCCTGGTAGGGAGCACCCATACCCCTCACCTGTGCTTCATAAGTAAATTCAACAAACTCCATTGGGTCCCCCGGAGTGAACACTAGTGGACTCATTGCCTCGGTTTGGTGTTTGAAACCTCAGGAGGAGGAGGCATTGATTACAAACCCCCCTAGGAGGAGGCATGGATTACACATCCCCTAGAAGGACAATTTAGCAGCAGAATCACCAGGGTTCTCCTCTTGTCTGGAGCTGCTCAGACTTCAATTTTGAGAACATAAGGATAACTGCTTGCTACTTACTGTCTAAATTAATTTTCTTTCTCCCTTGTGGATTTTTTTCCTGTGATTAAGCAGTAAACTAAGCTGGCTGGGGCCACTGGGCACTGAAATCACACCTGTTGGCATGAGGTTCACAGCAGTGCACTCACGAGAAGGTAAAACAGGCGTATAAGCGACTAGTGCTTAATTGTACGCCAGCTCATTTTTCTTAAGGTTCTGTCTTGTACTACTTTCTCTGAGATCTTAATGAGAAGCATTTTGGGGGGTGATGATGACTTTGGGGGATACTGTAGGATCTTCACAGGAATGTGCCAAGTGGTTAACACATATGATTTGCGTTTTGTAGCAGGCTCTGAGTAATGTGCATGGAGCCGGGGGATTTAGCCTGACAGCCTACTACTTTTGCCCAGATCCCAGAACATCTCACCACGCACCCACTGGATGCCTTGATATGGGAACTCATCTTCTCTGCTGTCTGTTCATACTTAGATATGGCCTCGGTGGCTCCTGTATATTCATCTGACATAACACTGCAGCAGGAACTGTGTACGATTCAGGGCACACGGCTAGAGGTACAAAGCTAAGAATGGGTTCCACTTGTGTCTCATGTGCCCAGACTTCATATCTGGCCTGGGCCCCCAAACATCACAAAGAGACTGTGTGTAGTGTTATTTCACATCACCTCCTGAACAGAGCATCCTTCTAACGCAATGCATGAAAACACAGCTGTTAGTGTCCATTGATTCTATAAAAACAGCTTGCCTTGACTTTGCAGTTTTCTCTGCCTAAATCCATGCTATGTCCTAGCCCCTTAAAATTAAGTTCCCAGGCCTAAGGACAGGGAGCTCTCCTGCTGAACAAATAATGCCTTACAAATAGTATTAGCATGTTAGAACACTAGATGTGTTGTGCCTAATTTGGAAGAAAGGCCAAGAAGTGACTTATTTTCCAACACAAAGAATCAGCCTTGAACAACTGCTTAAAGCTTCGGGAAGGAAGAGTGGACACGGATAAAAACCGCTTCAGTTGGAGGGCAGAGTGGGGTGGAGACAGCCTCATGGTCCTGTCTCTGTGCCAGGTCCCCTGAGCACTGATCTTTATGGGAAGCTAACAATAGTGGGATTCTTTTTCTCCAGTAAGCTTTAAAAGTGAAACTTTGTTACCCCACATCTCATACTCACCTCTGCAAGAGCAGAACTAACAATATTTGTGGACTTGGGAGTCAGGAACACCAACTAAAAGCAGTCATCTGACTCATTGGTCTTGTGGAAGAGGCTAATTTGTCCAGGTCTAGGGAAAAGTCCCCATCTTCCACATCCCACGTTCGCCCTGCTGCCCTGGTCAGGCAAATGCACAAATGTCATAATGTTCTGTCTTCCCTGGCCTCTGGTCTTGCCCAACCCATTCCTCCCTCAGAAACTTCCATTCCAAGAAAAATCTGAAATAAAAAGAGTCCATTGACCTTGATAGACAACCTGAAAGACTCTTGAGGCGTCTAACGTTTTGAGCTATGTGAAGTGTGCAAGGCTAAACACCTCAGGGAAAACACCAAAGGTCCAGTGAGGACTGACTGACCTGGCACATCTGGGCAGCTGCCTGGGCTCATCCACAAGGCTGCCGAGTGGACCCAGGACAGTGGCCTATACCCACCTGTGAGGTCTCTGCTCTCAGCTGCAAACACCTGGCAATATCACATGGCTGGATTTGGAATAGAATAGAAGAAAGCTATAAAATCAGTTTATGCTGCCAATTGTAAAGCATTTCTGCTAAGCGGATAGCCAGTTGGCTACTAACGTGGCACAGGACAGCTGGAGTGAATAGACCATGGCAGGACCAGTGAATCAGGCTTAGAATTTTTTTTCACCTCTGATATAGGTGAGAACTAAAGAAAGCTAGCCATGAGTGATGGCTTTTCCTTGGGTGGCTTCCAGTCAGGACTGATTCTTTGACCAGAGCCTCAATTTTAAAGGAGATGTGTAAGCACAGGGAAGACCAGTTCTCATCACATAGATTGGTCCATGGCTGGTGATGGACCTCGCTGTTCTTCATGGAAATGGGAGTGGGTACCTTTCCTCCTGCTTAGTGCCCTTGTTTTGAGGGCAGGATAACTAGGTCCCAACTGGGGTAGGATGCTACAGTCACCAAAGATACAGGGGAGCTCTGGGCAGGGCATTTGGGAGTTGAGGAAAGCTGTCACCACACAGCCTGCACCTGGAGACTGTGTCTCCTCCTTAAACAGGAGGTTTCTTCACAGTTAGAAGTAGCCATTTTCACCCTGAAGACATACCCAGGATTCCACTACTCTCCTGGCCTCTGGTGATTGGTGTGGGTATTTGCACATGCGCAGGGGCTGCTCCCCTCCTCCACATGAAAGAGGCACACCTTTTGGGCCAGGGCTCTGCTCCCAGCTGGCCTGTGAGTCACTACCTGCCTGGTCACACTAGTCCAGGCACACGAAGGTCGGATCACCTTTTCCCACAACTTAGAGCCTGCTTGGCTTCCAGCCAGCCCACCAGAAGGATAGAGACACTCTGGTCATAGAGAACTCATTTCATTTGTGTGTAAATGGTTACACGCATATTAAACTCACTTAAAGGTATGTCCTCCACATTCATTAAGGCTATTAAAGTGGTGTACTTTAAATGAAATCCTATATAATCAAAATTACCAGATTATTGAGTTAACAGGAAATTTATCTTTGCAGAAAAACTAGGACTTTGATTTTTCAAAATAGGATTAAACTGTTCATATGTATTAACCAAAAATAAAACCTACTGCTTTGCAGTAGAAACCACACAGCCAGTTTCCAAAAACAGAAATGCAGGGGTCTGGCATCAGTGTCTCCGCGCGCAGCAGTTAGCTGGGAGACAGGTTGCACCCAGTCAACCAGCCAGCAGAACACAGCTGTTCTAGCTTAGCCTTTGTCCCAATTCAGCCACTGGCCCCCATGCTGATTCGAGTGTAGACATCCTCTAATTCCAAGCTGAGGGACATTCTCCAATAACATAGCAATCAATTTAATAAAGGAACTCACCAATGTCAAATTGCAATAAATTTACCAAACATTTTCACTGTTTATGGAGAGCTTTACAGTAAGAAAGTGTCGACAGAAGCAGGCACATCCAGGTACAAAGTGTTGCTGTTGGTTGGTCTTCACTTCTGTTCCTACAGTTCCAACTGCTTTGTACTCTCAGCTGAGGTCCTCCGCACGAAATTCACCTTGGATAAGCCATCTGTTCTTGCCCATTCGACCCAGGACCTCCCAGCGCAGTCCTGGGGGTACGGACTTGTCTAAGAGAAGTGTGATTGGCAAGCCCACCCCAAACATTTATTGTAAACTTTAAATGGAGTCCGGATACGAATGACATAGAGGGGAGACACCTCCTCACACAAAAAGGAGAATACCGGAGTGTCCTAGGGTCTCGCAGATCTCACAGGGCCGGACCAGAAAAGTGCCAAACCACGCGCAGGCACGACGCCAAGCAATGCCCGATTGCTGCCCTTTCGGGTGTCCCAGGCCGCTTGGGCCTGGACTCAACAGGCCCGACTAGGCTCCCAAGGGCGCGCCATCTCACAGGGCGGCCGACAGCAATAGGGGTAGGAGGCGTTGAGATCGGGGTCCGAGGGCGCGTACCCCGGCAGCTCCACCGACGGGTGCCCGCCACAGCACACCTCCACGCCCGCCTCGTCAAACGCATGGAAGACGCCCACGTTGATGTAGGACACAGCGTGGTGCGCCGCGAAGCTCGCGCAGTCTCCTGGGGTGTTGAAGTCGGACTCCTCCGGGGACAGGATGGAGGCCTCGCTGGGTCGTGGCTGCAGCCGCCGCCCCCTTTTGCCCCGGCGGCCGCGCCGGGTCCGAGAGGCCAGCGACTGAGCGCGGAGCCCGGGTCCGCCCCGCGGCCGTGCCAAAGACCGGCTCGCCCTCCGCCGGCCGCGCCGGCCGCGCCGGGCCTGCGAAGACTTGTAGTTCTTGACCAGCAGAAGGCTGAGCAGGCCCAACAGGCACTCGAGCGAGTTGAATACAGTGGAGAGCACCAGGCCGCGCTGGTAGTCCTTCAGCTGGCGGCATTTGGCGGATGTGGCGCTGTCCAGGGTGCTGCGGGCGCGCGGCGTGCTGGAGCCCGGGGCTGCAGGGCCAGGGGCCGAGCCGGGGACAGCGGCCGGCGCGCGCGGGGGCAGGCAATAGTGGGAGTACTTGCGTTCCACCAGGGACACTGTGTCGCCGTCGATCACTGCTCCCGCAAAGGCGCTGAGAACCCCGAGCATGAAGACCAGGACGCCGAGGAGCAGCAGGTTCTGGCTGTTCACCCTCCCCGAGGGCCCGGCAGCCGCCCGCGTCTCTCCAGGAGAGGGCTCCGGAGCGCCCGTTGGAGATGCGGGGACCCCGAGTCCGGGGCCCGACCCGGCCCCTGACCCGGCGAGGGGCGCCTCCCGGGGCCCGCAGCACAGCAGGGCGGCGCCGAGCAGCGAGAGGCCGGCGGCCAACAGCAGCCCGGAGTAAAAGGCACCGGCGGCCGCCCCTAGCCGGAAAGGCTCCCCGCGCAGCTCAGAGCCCAGAGAGAAGCACTTGAGGCCGACGGCGGCGGCGCTGAGCGCGCAGGCGAGCAGCAGGCTGGAGGAAAGCGCGGCGCAGGCCCCGCGGACGCTCCACTTCATCCTCCGCGCCGGAGCCGGCCCGCACCCGGCGCGCCCGCCGCCGCCCGCCGCCGCCGCCCCGCCGCCTGCGCCTCCTCGGCGCCGCGCGGCCGGACCGCCGGCCTCCTCTTCATCCTCCCGCGTCCTCCCGAGCTCGCGCCGCCGCCACTGGAGCCCGCATCCTCCGCCTCCCGCCGCCGCCGCCGCGACCCCGCACCGGGAACCGAGCCGGCGCGGAAAACCGCAAGGCGCGCGCGCCCCCTCCCCAGACCGCGGCGCCGATCCCCGGACGCGCGGCCCCCCCACCCGCGGCTCCGCGCGCCTCGCCCTGACACCACCCTCCGCGGCCCCCTCCCGACCCTCGGGCCCCTAGGACTCCCCTTAGAAAGGGCCCCTCGCCAAGTCTCCGCCTTCCTTGTCCTCCCCCTGTCAATGTCACTGTCCAGCGCCCGCCGCCTTAGGAACGCCACTCCACCTGGGCCTTCTTCTCCAGGGACCCCCTGGGCCCCACCCCCAGGACCTCCCACCTCTGGAAGCCCTGCATTTGCTTCCCCCCATCCGCTTGGCGGATAGTCTCCACGCCCACCTGACTGGACCCGGAAGCTCCAAGAAGTTAGCAGGGGATTTCAGCAATTAGGGGTGGGTATAATGGAGAGCCTGGGCGAGGAAAAGGGGAAGGGGGAAATGTCCAGAGGGAATAGAGGAGGGTGCGCAGGGTATTCGAGGATGGAGGACGAAGGGAAGTGTTGGCATGTAGAGCTGTGTGTTGTGTGCATGTATGAGGAATATGCATAGGCCTTAGAGTATGGGGTATGGGAGCGTGGTGTGCGTGTGTGTTGTTGTGGTGTGGGGAGCGGTATGTATTCCGAGGGTGCAGTGTAGTGTGTGCGGTGTCCAGACTTGCGGTTTGGGAAGTGTGGTGTGTGTGTGTTAAGTGGTGTATGTGCAGAAGGTGTGTTACCTTGAGATGCGTGAAGAGTATTGTAGGTGCTTAGGGGTTGTGAGTAGGGTGTGCGGGAGAACTAGCTGGAGATTTCTCTCCGAGGATCCAGCCACGGAGCAAGGCCCGGATGAAGTCTTGAGGGTGAACCTCAGGTGAGTTCAGCTTTGGGTCCAGTCCCGTCTCCAGATCTGGCAGTAAATTTCCTCACACGCAGGTGAACAAATTTGACCTGTGCTCAAATGCGCTAGGGAGAGTGCTGTGGTCGCTCAAACCCGTACTTGGACCTCCGAGGCCTCCGGCAGCCCCGCCCTGGCCCACAATCCGGGGTGTGGGTGAGTCAGGCCGCCTGCGCAGCTTCCGAACCGCGGGTTGCAGAGGCTGTGCCTGAGGCTGGGGTGGAGAGAAGCCGGGTCCGGGCGTGGGGACGGGGGCGCGGTGGAGAGAACGCGCCTGCGCGTCGACCTTATGGAAGGTTCTGGTCAGTCAAAGGCCCAGGGGCTTTCCTATTTATTGCTAAAGGACCCCCCCCCCCAAAACCAAGAACTGTATTCCCCGGGGGAAGCTGCGCCCCCTGTGTCCGAGGCAGCACCGGGGTTCTCTCGCCCACCCTCCTAGAAGCCACTTGCTGGTGGGTGGATGGAGGCCTTCCAAAGACTCCCGGACGTTTGCGTGGGTTTCAGTTCGGCCCGGAGCTTCAGAAAGAGCGAACCAGCCTCTCTGTATTTTTAGCAGGCGGAGCAGAATTTGAAACAGCATCCTACCGATCCTGAGCCTGGTAAATGATGACTCGCCAGAAAGCAAAGACGCAACCCTGCCTGGGTGAGCTTGGCGCGTGGCCCAGGAGGCTCCGCGAGCCTGCGTGCGTAAGGATCGAGGCGCCCACGCTTGGGAGCAGAGCTCAGTGCAAACTTCCAATGGTTCTTCCAGTTTCCAGGGAAACGAGATTTGGAGCTGCTGCGTGTTGCAGAGCTCCCTCTGCTCCCCACGCGAGAGCCTTGCAAATGGCTGGACTTGGAGAGGAAGGGATTGAGGACACCTCCTTTAGGCAGGGTAAACTCTGACCTTAAGGTGGAAGAATTGAGCGGGGGCTATGGGGATTTCTTCCACCATCAGAGGACTCAGAGGAAGCAGTTCTTTTCTGGGTTGCTCCTCCTCTAGATGGGCGCTGCCACCCCTCTATCAAACTTCACGTTTCCCAAACTCACCACAGGGCTCTTGTACACGATGTTCCCACTCCTGGGGCATATTCATACTCCGTGACGATCCTCACCTGACACTGCTCCTCGTTTCTCAAAATTTATCATATTTCTTAATTGCCTCGGTTTTATCGGAAACCTGTCTGATCCAGTGTTGTATCGAAAGCTTTCGAGAACCTTCTTTTATTCACTCCACACAACCAGCAGTGAGGTAGGACCTCTGTTATCCCCAGACGGGCTTTCCATGAGTCTATCGGTGACTGCTGGAATTGAGACTGAAACCCCCGGCCTCTGTGCACAGGCTATCGTTCTCCAGCTGCCTTCCGGACTCCAGCCCCTATAGAGGATCCCCATAGCACAGGATTTTCCTGTAGTGCAAATATGTGTTCCCTGTCAGGTGGGACTGGAAATAGCAGGGTAAGGGCAGTTCAGTTCCATCTGCTTCGATGTTTGCATGTCTGCCCAGCACGGAATCAGCAGAGAGTGGGAGGGACAGCCTGCGGTCCCGTGACATTGAAACTTACCCATGTAGGATTTTAGAGCAGACTGAGTTGCTTTATGCTAGGATCCTTTCACCAAGGAAGAGCTCACAATGATCTACTATGAGCCCGCTTCAATCTCTGTTTCCAGAGTCCGCTTAATTTCCCATTTATGCCAAGGAGGAGACCCAGGGTAGCTGTAGTCTAGTCAAGTGACCTGGTGGACTCAGAGACAGGGAGGAGAGCAACTCCAGAGAGAGAGAGAGAGAGAGAGAGAGAGAGAGAGAGAGAGAGAGAGAGAGAGAGAGAGAGAGAGAGGAGGGAGGGAGGGAGGGAGGGAGGGAGGGAGGGAGGAGGGAGAGAGAGAAGAGAGAGAGAGCAAGCAGACCAGAGAGGAATCCCAACATCAGCTACTAAATTCCCACAGAGCCTGGGCGGGTCAGGTCTGGCAGCCTCCTAGGGCAGTTATCACTGTCCCACACTGAAAAGCGCTAATCCCAGGAAACACACAGCAGAAATACAACAGCAATTACATCTTAAGGACTATTTTCCTATCATCTTTGAGTCTTATTTTAATATTTACATGTTTACTAGCATTTACAACCTCACCTCCTAGAAGATTGATTCAATTATTTGAGCTCTCATTTTTTTTTCTATTCCACCACTTTTAAAAGTATTTTGGGGGCTGGAGAGATGGCTCAGAGGTTAAGAGCATTGCCTGCTCTTCCAAGGGTCGTGAGTTCAATTCCCAGCAACCACATGGTGGCTCACAGCCATCTGTAATGGGGTCTGGTGCCCTCTTCTGACCTACAGGCATGCACACAGACAGAATATTGTATACATAATAAATAAATATTTTTTTTAAAAAAGTATTTTTGTTCTTGATTTTACAACCTATGTCTTAGACCACCTTCTTTAACTCTAATGGAATACCATACCGTCTACAAAGAACAAAGATTTTTTTTAGTTCACAGTTCCAGAGGTGCTTGCAGCTGTGAAGTCCTTGTGCTGTAGCATGGTGTGGGGCATCACATGGCAAGACAGAGCAACCAAAGAGCCCCTTCCGTGATCAAACCACATCCCAAATGTCCCACCACACCCCGTGAACATATATGACTTTGGGGTTGTACTTCTAGCTCATGAGTTCTGAGGACAAGCGTTCATGCGTCCTACTAGTCAAATAACTGAAATTTTTATTGTTAACCCTCACCCCATTTCCCCAGGAATAGCCATGGCTAACCTGTCACTTCAGATAGACAGTACAGGCATCTCTATGCAAAACGTCCTGTGAGCCTTCCAAAGAACTCAGTGAAACCATAGTCATGAGTTCTCAGAGGTGGGTGTAACCATGTTTATTATTTTAAAAGCTTGTATTTTACAGAATATAATCACAGAAAATATTAAACAGTCATGTGACATCTTCATGACGTTTAACTAAGCGTTTATCTAGCTTCATCCAAGATACAAGACTGAAGAGCCTGAGGATGCAGCCCAGAGCCTGTCAGCCTGCCAGTCCTCTTTTTCCTGCATTTGTTTAGATAATTATTAGGAGGGGCGCATTCCTAGCCATTGTAGTTGGCTTGGCCTGGGTTTGTTTTTGTTTTATTGTTTATTTGGCTTTGTACAGTGAGTCTGTGTCTGACTTCTTTTGTTCTCTATATGTTTGTAAAGTGTGTCCATGATGTAGCACTCAGGTACAGCTCACCCATTACTGGTTACGAAGCCCGGTAGCGTCTCCATTTCACGGCGATAAACATCATGTTGCTGCTAGTTTGGAAATATTTGTGTGTCCTGAATCATTGAGACGTGCAGTTGAGTAATCTGAGAGTGAAATCACTGGGTTGTGAGTAATACCATCTTTACTTTTTCCCCTTTAGGCGCTGAGGTTCAATTATGAATAATAAGAACCACTGATTTTAACTCTGCAGTCCCATGAGTTGGAACGATTGCATACATTTATACGAGCAACCACTTCATGATTCAGTGCTCTTCCAGCTTCAGCAAAAGTTAGCCTTCTCAGCTTTCCCCCCATTCCAGGTCCATGCATCATAGTTTTTTGTTGGTTTGTTTATTTTTGAGACAGCATTTCTCTGTGAAGCCCTGGCTGTCCTAGAACTTGCTTCATAGACCAGGCTGACCTCAAACTCACAAAGATCGGCCTGTTTCTGCCTCCCAGTTGCTGGGATTAAAGGTGTGCACCACCACCACTTAGCAGTGCACAATAGTTTTCACTACAGCATTTTGTATGCATGGACTCATGCAGTGGGCAATGTTCTCTGGTTTCAGTGCCTTTCAGATTTATTCATACCCTTGCATGAACAATGAATTGCTTATTATTTTTTAAAAAAGATTTATTTATTTATGTATGCAGTGTTCTGTCTGTATGCATGTCTGCAGACCAGACCAGAAGAGGACACCAGATTTCATTATGGATGGTTATGAGCCACCATGTGGTTGCTGGGAATTGAACTCAGGACCTCTGGAAGAGAAGCCAGTGCTCTTAACCTCTGAGCCATCTCTTCAGCCCAGATTGTTTGTTCTTACCATTAAGTTGATCTATTCACAACATGATGGACATTCTAGCTTTTCCTACAGGGGTGACTGAGATACTAGGCAAAAGTGACGTCATGCAGGTTGAAGTCATTATGAGCACATCTCCACCTTCTCTCACATTCCCTCCCTCTCTCTCTCTCTCTCTCTCTCTCTCTCTCTCTCTCTCTCTCTCTCAAAAGTGCATACTGGGAAGCATGCCTCTCATAAAGGCTTGCATTGTAGTGGTTATGGACATCCTATTTTGGGGTTTGGAGCTCACCTTCTTGCTTGCCTGAAACAGGTAGGAAGTCTAAATCAGAAGAGTCAAACCAAGAAACACCATCCTAAAGGGATCTTCAGAGGTTGAAGTCTTAATGAAGCTGTCCATGCCCAGGTGAAAATGTTATATAAACCTACGACTAAATAAATTATACTAAAAATATAGGTAACACATACTTAAAGCAACCACTTTCTATTTTACCACACATTTCCGTTCACTCTTTTTTTAAAAAATTATTTGTGCATGTATTTTATGCATGAGTTCTCTATCGGCATGTATGCTTGTAAGCCAAAAGAAAGCATCAGACCCCATTGCAGATAGTTGTGAGCTTCCATGTGGTTGCTGGGAATTGAACTCAGGACCTCTGGGGAAGCCGCCAGGGCCCTAACTGCTGAGCCATCTCTCCAGCCCTTTACCACACTTTTCTATTACCTGTTCTCTGAAATTGCATCAAGCTAAGCAAAAATGTATATTCTGCTCTGTATCTCTCAACCCCTTGTTCAGTAGTTCCATGCGACAGCTTATAATTTACCTTATCAGGAGAATTTATAACACAGAAACTAGCAAATGATGCAAATCTGACTGGGGATGCTTATTTTACTTACCTACAAAGTAAAGGGAAATATGAATGATGCAGACTGGACTTAAACTGGATTGTGGCTAAAGCCATCATTTTAAGTTCAGAATGTGTTTCTTCTAGTGTTTAGGAGCAATCACCTGTGCAGTAATAGCATGCACATTTATATCTCTAACGAAAGGCATTCCAACATGATTCCCCCTTGTCCTCCCTGGAATTCAGCACCCAGCATTCAGATCAGAGCAGCACCCTCTTGTCAGGGATGGGAGCAAGCATTCTGCTGAGTCAGATGTAATCAGGGTTGATTCAGTCCTATTAATTTTGCAATACTGTTGTCAGTGATAGAGTTACAAAAACAGTGGATTTTGCAAGAAATAGCAAGTCACATTGAAGTCATAAAATAAAAAGCAGATAAATGCCTTCATTTAAAATGTTATTTCCAAACTTATATAAGAAAATGCCTTTTTTTTAGTTTTTCAATTTTTAAAATTGCATTTATTTGTTCACTGTGTATGCACATTTGCATGGGAATGTGGTGGAAACTTGTGGGGGTCAGAGGGCAACTGGCCGCATTTGGTTTTCTTTTTCCTCCTTGTGGGTTCACCACACTCAGGTCATCAGGCTTGGTGGCAAGTGCCTTTACCTGCTGAGCACCTCACTGGCCCACGACATCACTAATAGAATTTTTATGTTAGTTCAAGCGGTGGCACAAATTTTAGTAAGGTTATAAAACCGTTTCTCATATTTTGATCCACCAAATGCCAATAAACAGTCATTTCTCACCTTCTTTTCCGTGTGAAACAAGCAGAAACAGATACAGGAAGGAATCTTGTGACCTTCAGTCCGGCAGCTGCTCATTTTCTAAAGATTTAGCTGACCACCAAGATGCTCTGAGTGTCCAGAAATAGTCACCAGCAAGGCATGGCTCCTGCTTGAGTCAGCTCTGGGAGAGGAAGAAACCGCCATTCAGACAGCTAAGGAAATGCCTTCCTGTAGGCTAAAGTCCAACAGGATACATGGGAAGTGGAGCTGCATGAAATGGGGCCGAGGAGATGCCTACAAGGCTCAGCCCTTGACAGTGCCTTCTCTGTCATGTTCATCCTCTGGGCTTTACCACCCAGCCACATAGTTGTACAAACACTGAGCTACTGAGCGCTCCAAACTCATGGTTCAGTTCGTGTCCTCCTGGAGCTCCAGGCTAGGTTCTGACCCCCTGTCTTCATCTACTCTTAGCAAGGCCTCATTCCGGCACATGAAACATTGTATTCCATCTTTAAAGACCCACCCCAGCCCCTTACTCAGCAGAAGCCCCCTAAGTCATCAGCACCCACCTTCCCCTCTGTGCCTTTAGCCATCTTTCTAGTCCTCGAGGAGCCAGCCAACCTTTGAAATGAGAGTCACTTAGAGCAGTTACTACTCAACATGTTTTTGTTCTCCTTCAGAGTGACCAAAAGCAATTCTGTGTGGTTGCACCTGTATCTCCCTTACTTTCTGACTCGCTCTACCCTACTTCCTATGTTCAGGGTACCTGCAGGAAAGCCGTCCTCATTCAGACTGCCCTAAGCTCCCTGGCTTTTCTCAGATCTTTCTCCTCATTGAAAAATGAGACGGGGTCTATTAATGGCCTGCAATTCACCAAGTAGACTTGGTTATTTGACCATTGAGTCCAGGAATCTGAAAACAGGGACCTGCTTTTTCACTTATTGCTCTCAGTGTCAATAATAGCATCTAGCATATAGGACATGGTCTGTGAATATTTGTAGCTAATTTTAAAATTTTACACAATTAAAATTTGAAGAATGTAAATTATGAATTACTAGCCATAATGGTCTACAGCCTCTCTTCTCAATCTGTGGGTTACAACCCCTTTGGGTGTCGCATATCAAATATTCCGTATATGTGATATTCATATTACAACTCATAACATTAGCAAAATTGCAGTTATGAAGTAGCAATAAGAATAATTTTATGGTTGGGAGTCATCAAAACATGAGGAATTGTATTAAAGGATCTCAGTACTAGGAAGGTTGAGAACCACTGGTCTGTAACTTGGAATGTTCTCAGGAGACTTTGTATACTTGAGTTTGGGCATACTGTCCTAGGCTTCATTCTCAAAGTGTGAGGAAATTATGTGACCAGATGTGTCACCTTTGAAAAACCTTCTGGTCATAAAGTCTTGGATGAAAAGCTACTTAGGCTTTGGTTCCAAGGTTTCCAGGAGTTGCCACCACAAAAACTCCCTCGTGACCCTGTCTTAATCACTGTTCTATGGCTTCGAGGAGACACAATGACACAGCAACTCATAAAGGAAAGCATTTAAGTGGGGGCTTAGAATTTCAGAGGATAGTTCATTATCATCCTGGCAGGGAGCAGGGTGCCACGCAGGTAGACATAACACTGGAGTAGTAGCTGAGAGTTCTCCATGGAGAGAGAGAGAGAGAGAGAGAGAGAGAGAGAGAGAGAGAGAGAGAGAGAGAGAGAGAGAGAGAGAGAGACTGAGCCTGGCTTGGGCTCTTGAAACTTTAAAGTCCACACCCAGTGACCCACTTCCTCCCACAAGGCCACACCTCTAATCCTTCTCAAATAGTGCCACCCCCTGATGACTAAGCACTCAAATATGATCCTATGGGAACCACTCATTCAAAGTACCACATATCCCATGCCCAGGTTCCTAGGGTATTCCTGATTTGATCTCAGACCACCTAGTCAGTGTCTGCTGCTCTTCCACAACCCCCCCCCCACCTCCATCCTTTGGGGCTGAGTACTTCCAGCCAGAAGTTGAATGCTGGAATTTGAAAGGGCCCAGGACATGTTTCTGGTATTTTTCTTTCTCTGTTGAGGTCAGGCTTTCTTGCAGTGTCTCAGAGAATAAGCTCCTATGGCCCAGTCACCTGTCACTCCTGTCCTAGCTGAGTACACCTAGCGACCCTTCCCTCCAAAGGACTGTCCCAGAGGCCAGATACTCAGGAACCCTCCAAAGCCTCCTCTGCTATTACTTCCCATCCTTGGGTTCCAACATCTCTACCTTGCCAAGAGCTACCTGAATTCCTCAGGGGAATGCACAATGGGCTGTAGGTCCTGCCTGCCTAAAACAAGATCATGGTTGCCTCTTAAAGGTTTCCACACAGCCCAGTCTGTTTGTCCTGCCTAAACCCACCAGAGTGGTCTCCCAGAGTCATGCAAATGCAGGCATAGTCATTCCTTAGCTGTCCTAGGCCAACAGGCCAGCAAATCAGGATCCCTAGGGCAAAGGCCTCTGTTGTCCTGAAACACATATAAGACTGTGTCTTGTCTTTCTGTCTCCTGAACCAGGCTTCTCCCTGGAAGATAGCAATGTTTCCCACACCTGCTTAATGGAACCCTTGTTCCCCCAGATGGAGCCATTGAACACATGAGCTTATCCTAGCACTGACTCCAAAGCCACAGTCAAATTCTATATATGAGCGCAACCAGGATAATAACCTTAAGAGGGGGGAAGTCACTGCTTCACCAGACACAGGTGGAATTTGGAAAATAAAATATTATGTCCAGCCAGTGCTATTGCCAATCCAGGGCCATGGAGAGCTGTAAAACTCTGGACACTGTACTAGGACCCAAACCCAGGAAATAAATCACTAAAATGAGTCACACACTTATGGGTAAAGCCAACATGGAAGGGCAGATTGTCCTGAGAAATATGAGAATGAGGTCTTGGGTGGACCTCAAAGACTGTCAGTGTTCACGTGTCTGTCATGGCTTCCTTTGGAGTCTAGCTGAAGCACTTGATTGGAATCCCTCTCTGTCTCCTCTGACTTCTATGTATGATAGCACAGAGCCCAGGTAAGTCATGCCATGGGTAGACAGTGCTGCCAGCTGTCCATGTCTTAGCAGTGGGATCTGGAATCAGTGGGGCCCGTCTCTCAATAGAGAGTTGCTACTCTTCATCTCCATCATGAGGACACAGCTGGATCGCCTTGGCAGGAGCCTACACTGATGCTGTTCTGTGAAGAACAGAGACCCTTCTCTGCTTTGGTTTCCTTTAGAAAGGACCTGGCTCTGTCTCCCACATACTCCAGCCTTCCACCACTCCAATTCCTTGCTTCTACCTGTGGAACTAAAGCAGGGTTCTTGTGTTTCCTGTGTTCATTTCCTCATTTGTAATCATGATGTTGCGACTAATTGTCACACTGTCTCCTCATATTCCTGGACTACCAGAGCCAGGGCTGAACAGTCCTGGTTGAGCTTTCTTCCTTAGCGCGCGTAAGTAGACACAACCATCCTACAGATAAAACTTTCATGTGGGGCAAACAAGAGCCCAGTGGCTGGACAAGTACCCCCAGATTTCCAAATAAACTCTCGCAGAGATGCTCAGGGATGCTCCCTTAAGCCTCATTGGAGACAGTGAGTCACAAGCAGGCAGAGAACAATTATCGGTGCAGTGAAAATCAGGACTCCTGTCAAAACAATAAGAGCAAAGGTATCAGGGTCTCCTTCCCCTTGAAATAACCCAAATGCTGCACAGAAGGCAGCAGGCAAGGTTTTCCAATGCCAGGCATCGGTATCAAGTGAGTCCTCCAACACATTGTGTAATAACTTAAGAGCTCCAGAAATGATGCCAGCCGAGGAGTCCAGGCAGAGTCGAAAGACCTTCCTGGGTTTAAGAGACAGGGTTGAGCTCAGGAGACCAAACTAAATGTGTGCTGGTGTGATTTTTTTGTCAATTATACTTTAATACAACTGTAAAAATGGTGTTACAAGCACATTGTGAAATATTAAATATCAAAAGTGACAAGGCTATATCTAATAAATATCTTTAAGAGGATAAAGAAGCAGTATGTCTTAATCACATATATATGTGTTTAACCATATATAAATGAATTGATAGTGATAGATGGATGGATGGAGGAGTGGCTAAATGAATACATAGATAGATAGATGATAGATAAATGGAGGATAGATAGATGATAGATAGATAGATAGATAATAGATACTAGATAGATAGATACATAGATAGATACATAGATAGATACATAGATAGATACATAGATAGATACATAGATACATAGATAGATACATAGATAGATAGATAGATAGATAGATAGATAGATAGATAGATAGATGATAGAAAATCAGATGTGAAAGGGGCCCTAGACCAAAGACAATATTATCACAAGAACTAGAGTAGAGATTGGAAGCTAACACTGGAGTTATTAGTTTACCCTGTGCAAAGGTTTAACCTCGGGTGAGTTTGGTTTATAACAACCTTGATTCTATCTCCCTTTGGTTTTTCTCTACATTTTGTAGTCAGAGGATAGTTGTGATAAATCTTTTTCATTCTGAAACCATGGCTGTGGAAAGAGTTTTTTTGTAGATGTGATATCTGTGTGAACAAGGAATGAGGATAATGGCCCCATGCCATGACAATCAGAAGAAGCTTTCTGGCTCTTGCATGAATCCTTTCAGCAAGGCCACAGGTCAGTATCTTGTGGACATTCTCCGGGAAGAACTGACTTCTCACTGCATTATTAGCACGGCTTCAAACATCGCTTAGATGGAAGCGTTCTATCCAGTCCTAGAGTTCGAGGTCTTCTCAATCAGACCTTGGTTTTTTTCACAGGAGGTGACTGGACCAGAATACTCCTGCTTTCAGAGAGATCTTTCTAGTCTTCATATTGTGACGACTACATTTCTGTATCAGTGCTTAGTATTACTCTGGGTGTCCTAATGCTTCTTAAATGAGTGAGTGAGTTTCTTAAATAATGGTTTTTAAATAGACTCTGCTCAGTTACAGCCCAAATGTTCTGCCCTCAAAGCCAGGGAGGCTCCCCAGCCCCCACATGGGACTTTGTGATGGGCAGGCAGCCTACACCTTAAAGACAGGACACTATCCCTCAGGTCAACACCTGCACCAGGCACTCTGGCTACAATGCTTTGGAAATAGGTGTGTGTTGCTGAGGCTGCACTAATCTTGGAACCACATTCTGCCTTCCTGCTGAACAAGCTGTAGACAGCCAACCACTTCTATACCCTCACAGTGGCAAACTGGCCCTGAGCGGTATTTTCCCACCAACCGAGAGATGCCAGACTTATCTTCACCCTGAAGGGATATAAGCTGATAGCTTATCTTGGGGTGGATGAAGAACCAGAATCTAGCCAACAGGGTACACATGACCCAGATGGCTCCTGCTTTGAGCATTGAAAACAACAACTTCCTGGTACTGACCAGGTTTTCTGGTGGTGGTAAGGGGTGGCAGTGGGACCACAAAACCCGTATCCCCAACACCCGAAGCCCACGTGACAACAAACTGAGCCATCCACTGGCTCATCTTGTGTGGTTAGAGATGACCCAGGGGCACAGGCACAGGAATAAATGGCCACTTCTAACTGAAGAAAGGTGCCACCCACCTGGCCACCCCACCATTTGGTTTCAGTTCTCAGCTTGACATAACCTAGGCGCACCTGCATGAGAAGGGATTCTCAATCGAGGAGTTGTCTAGATTGGCCTGAGAGCATGTCTTTGGAAGATTGTCTTGATTGTTAACTGATACATAAGACCCAGCCCACTGTGGGCAGCACCATTTCCTAGGCTGGGCCCTGAACTATATAAGAATTAAGAAAACTAGCAAGCAGGATGTAGATGTGTTTATCTCTCTACTCTTAACTGTAGATGTGGTGTGACCAGCTTCTCCAGGTTCTGCCTTGATTTCCCCCCAAATGATAATACTGTAACTTGGAATTGAAAGCTAAAATAACCCATTTTTCCTAAGTTTCTCTTTGTCAATATATTTTATCACAACAATAGAAATAGAACCAGAGCAGTCAGCAAGACTCTTGTTCCCACGCAGGCAACTGGTAGAAGATGATCATGACTATTTGCAAAGGTCTCTGTGCTTTACAACAATGCAACTGAAAAAGCCGGAGGACCCAGAAAGACCACTGCAGCTTCTACTAAGAGCAGCTCTGACCAGTGGCAAATTAGCCCTGTTTTCATCTGACTGACTCAATCAGTCATTAGTGCCTTCCCTAAAGGTGCCCAGTTTCCACCTCTGTCCTTTGTGGCTCATGCCTGGCTAAACAATTGGCCACCCAAGGCCTTTACTGAGTCTATAGCCCTTTCCTTTAGGATCATTGACTAAGTTATTTTTCTATTGCTGTGAACAGGCAACATGACCAACTCATAAAAATTTATAAAGGCAACTTATAAAAGAAAGCATTTGCCGGACGGTGGGGGCACATGCCTTTAATCACAGCACTCAGGAGGCAGAGGCAGAGGCAGGTAGGACTCTGTGAGTTCGAGGCCAGCCTGGTCTACACGAGATTGAATCTGTCTAAAAGAACTCTCACAGAGGTGATCCCAGCCCTTGGGATCCCACGCCTTTAATCCCAGCACTAGGGAGGTAGAGACAGGAGTGATATGGCTGGTCAGAGGGAGGAATAAGAGGCAGGAGAAGACAGGAGCTCAGATGAGTCTGAACATGCATCTGAGATTTCGTGGAGAAAGAGGTCAGTCTGAGAATTTGTAGACATAGTATACCCCATTCAGTCTGAGGATTTCATAGAGGTAAGAACTAGTGACTGGCTAATCTGCTTCTCTGATCTTTCAGCTTTCACCCCCTAATATCTGATTCTAGGTGTTTATTATTAAGAACAATTAGAAATTGTACTACAACATACCTTCTAATCCTTCCCAAACAACTCCATCAACTGGTGACCAAACATTCAAATACATGAGCTCATTCAAACCACCACACTCATTGATAAAACAGATTACGCAGATGCCCTGTCCCAAGTCAGTGTCTTGAGAGACATCCGGCTCCTATACACGTCAATAGCTCTCATTCCTCTCTCATCAGATGACTCTCTCTCCCTCTCTCTCTCTCCCTCTCTTTCTCTTCCTCTCCCTCCCTCCCATCTTACACACACACACACACACACACACACACACACACAGAGAGAGAGAGAGAGAGAGAGAGAGAGAGAGCGCTTTGTGCAGACTCCCTTGCTCTGTGTTCTGTGCTGTCTCTGCGGTGTGCTGGACCAAAGGCGTTAAGCAGCATGCACGTCGTATAGTAATAATCCCCTGCCTTCTTTCTTTGTTTCATTATCTTTGAGCTCCCCATTTCAATATCCCTATCACACACTTCTGGGATTCCAGCACTAATCTTTACCTGCTGTGCCATTTCTTCAGCCCCAAGGATGTCATGTTCCAGCGCTAATCTTAAAGACTGAAAATCCTCCTAACTTAAAGTGATATAAATCTTTTAAAATAGATGATGAAAAGTACTTCTCTTACATCTGGAGAAAAGCAATAAAATTTGGATCAATAAACAGTTCTTACAGGTCTTCAAGGGCACATCTGCACACCCAAGTTTGTATAGCAGTATTCACAGCAGCCCAAATATCCGTGGAAGGATAGGAGGAGGAGGAGCAAATGCAGCCCATCCACGTCGTGGAATATTATTCAGTCTTGAAACAGGATGAGATTCTGTCACCGACTGCAGCATGTATGTGAGGATATTATGCTGAGTGAACCAGACACGGAAGGACAAATAATTTGGGGTGCTTCTAACATGAGGGCCCTCGAGTTATTGAGGTCATAGAAACAACGTCAAGGGCCAGGGAGAGGATGGGGAATGAGTGTTTAACGGGAACTTAGTTTCAGTCTAGAAGATGAGATGGTGCCGCAGGCAGATGCTAACGGCGGTAACATTCTTAACACACCCAAATCTCACACTTAAATAGATCAAAATTTTTGTTGTGTGTATTTTTGCCACAACAATTTTTGTTTTAATTCAAAAGGCAGTCCTTGGCCTCGAGGGTCAGCTGGGTGTGATGTGAAGAGAGGGTACCCTTGTTGGACGGCCCACAAGGGGCTCCCACTTCAAATGAATGAATTGTACTTTGTTCTCATTTGTGGGTTCACACTACAAAAGAAAACTGTTATCAAAGATGCTGGAGTCGAGTCCTCTCAGATGCTCATTGACAGCCTTTGATATTTCAAATGGACTTATTGTTGGCTTAGAGTTTAAATGGCCCACACGTTTTCTTAAAAATCCAAAACAAAACAAAACAGCAAAACCAACACAATCCCACTGTATTCAGAGTCTCTAAACATACAGTGATGGTTGTACCTAGAAAACCTCTTAATTGCAAACTGGAACAAGTCCTTCTGCTGCTCTGGTCTAGGTGCCTTCTGGACGATGGTGCCACAAGGCCTTATTCCAACACACAGGGTACTAAGACTTGTGTGTGAGCTTGAAGCCTCCAGTCTATCCCCAGACCTTGGCTCCACCCTTTAGGGAAGGTGCACCCTTGGCCTCTGGCTCCAAGCTGTGCTTGGTGGCATTTGCCACCATCTGCACAGATTACAGTATTAAGGTCTCTTAGTTCCTGGGCATCTGTTTCTTGGTCTGTGCTCATCCAAACTGAGGGCTTTGTTTTGACTTGCCTGTCTTCCCTGTTTACTGCTGCCAAAATCGCCTATCCATGCCACGGGAAGCTTACAAGTGCCCTTCCCAGGCCTTCTGTACTCGCAGGGTCGCTGCTGAACTCAGGGTCCTTTCTGTACTTTTAAGGTCTCCACTGCAGAACGTTCTACTCTATTTCCCAGGATGAGATCTCTGTGCCAAGCTTGAGGAGCCCTGATGACTGTACAGATCTCAGTCATGCTGTCCAGTCGTAGGAGAATTCAGAAGCCCCTAGGGTGTTTACAAAGACCCCCCAAAACCTGAAGCCATTAGAAAATAAGAGATTTATAATTATTAGCAACCTTCTTCAGGAACAGGGCATGGCCTAGCATGTTGGATGACCCCCCAGCTCCTCTGAGTGCTATCCTGACAAGACTGAGACCAGACAGGTTTCTCTACAAAACCCTGGGTCAAAACCCAGGAAACCAGGAAGTCAGACAATCTTGAGGATGACCCATGGCAATGCAGGGTCATCACCATGTCTATCACCTACCTAGATGAGGATCAGCCCTACCAACCCACTGTCGGCCTCGGCTGACCAACCTCAGCATCCACACCTCCTCCCTAGCTGGATCTTTGATAGTGACCCATCTTCTTTGGATGTACAGTCGGTGCCTTCTATCTACCACATCATTCCTCACTCAGAGAATATCTATGAAAGGTTGTTTGCTGTGGCATAGGGTGTTCGTTTAACTGTAAAATGTGTTGCATTTGTTTGTGTTGCAGAATAATTGTTTAACTCTGTAAAAAATGTGCTGTATTTGTTTATTCTGCATTTGTTTAATTTTGTAAAGGTTTGTTGCTGTTTTACCTTGTCTGCTTAAGGTACCTGATTAGTCTAATAAAGAGCGGAATGGCCAATAGCTAAGAAGAAGAGAGATGCGTGGGGCTGGCAGACAGAGAGAAAAGGGGAACCAGTCAGCCAGCCAGGGACTAGCCAGCCAGAGCCAGCCAGCAGGGTGGGGGCGGGGTAGCCAGCCAGCAAAGGGCAGGAGCCGGGGAGGTGAGGCAGCCAACCACACACAAGGAGGAAGCAGGAAAGCAGGGTGGGCAGTATGTTGATGAGGTAAACAACCCTTGGGGCAGCACATAAATGACCAGAAATGGGTTAATTTAAATTAAAAATTTTAAAAAGCTAGCTAGAAACAAGCCTAAGCTAAGGCTGAGCATTTATACTTAATAATAAGTCTCTGTGTCATGATCTTGGGACTGGTGGTCCAAGAAAACCTGCTACAGTCATTGCTAGCTGGGAAAATAAAATACTAAGTCTGAACTAAGCTTGACATGAAGGCTCATGCCTTTAATCCCAGCCCTTAGTAGATAGATAGATACAAAGCTGGGTGTCTTGAGTAGGAGACCACCCTGGTCTGAAGGCTCATGCCTTTAATCCCAGCCCTTAGTAGATAGATACAGAGATGGGTGTCTTGAGTAGGAGACCACCCTGTCTACACAGCAAGACTATTGTCTCAAAAAGAAATCTCGCTGAGGGTCTGCCCATCTTGTTCCCACAGGAGGCCTAGGTGTTGATCTGTCCACATTTCCCTGCCTGTGCGTTTTTTCTTTTTTTTTTTTGTTTTTTTTTTTTTTTTTTTTGGTTTTTCGAGACAGGGTTTCTCTGTGGCTTTGGAGCCTGTCCTGGAACTAGCTCTTTGTAGACCAGGCTGGTCTCGAACTCACAGAGATCCGCCCTGCACTCTGCCCTCCCGAGTGCTGGGATTAAAGGCGTGCGCCAGCCTGTGGTTTTTCTTTATGCTGCTCCCAAGATCTCATTCTGAGATGCGTATATCTGTCCTCTGCTTACAGCATGATGGGACTCTGGTAGTGGCTCTAATTTCTCCCCACTTCTATCTCTTGCCTTTTTTTTTTCTGACTGGTTAATTTTAATTCCGGAACATACTGCTCCTGGTCTAATGTATCCTTTCCACCAATTTGGTACAAGAAGCCAGATCTCTCTTCCGCGTAACAGCTGGTGATGACACATTCCTGTTCTAAATGACTCCCAGGATGTGTGACTCATTTTAAATTCCACTTTATGATGAGGCAAAATTAATAGGAGACTGGTAAATGGAACAGTCCCCACTTCTCCTCAAGCATCCCCCAGTTGCCATAGAGACGTCACCTGGTGAGTCAATGGTCCCTGAGCTTGTGTCTCACAGGTGCAGCCTGCAGGTGTACCTCGTGGGGCGCTTCTCGCAGATCCGTCTCATAAGGGCATCTCACAGGAGCTTCCTATGGCTCCCTCACAGTTACGCGTCACAGAAGTGTGTACGGATGTCTTCCAGGTGTGCCCCACAGGGCCTATGTTTATGACTTTGTTGCAGTCCACCCCAATCAGAGACCCCAAGGCACCTCTAGTAAATGTTTGTAAGAATGTGAGAGGGGACTGGGACTATCACTGCAGCTGCATTGCCTTGAAAACATTATGCAAATCGAACATGAATTTAGGGCTCCTCTGGGGATGCTGAGTTCCGGACACCCCTAAGCCAGTATGCCTACAGGCTCCATGTTGGATGCATTAGGGTCAGAGTGAATGAACTTTGAGATAAGCTTGTCCTGTGACCACCGCCCCTGCCTGTGGTTTCTCCTGTGGTTTGCACACCTGTATGACTTCCCCATGATGCTACAACAGGATGATGGGTCTCCAAGTGGAACAAGGTGATCTTGTGGACATTTCTGTCTCATCCAGCCGTGATAACATACCATGCCTCTTCCAAGCCATTCCAGAACCAAGCCAAGCAGGTGGCCTGCTGCCCTGAGTCTAAACCTCAGCGCTACAGCATTTGCCCACACACCTGTCCCTGTCCCAAAGTCCTTCCCCTGAGTCCCCAGTCAGAATGCACTATTTTTAGGGAAAGAGAGAGACCTAAAAGCAGATTCCTGAAAGGAAACTGTACATGACTCAGCAGAGGCAAGAATTTGTGGGTGCAGGGCCCCGTTACGCTCAGCTAAGCCCAATGTATACACACAGCTGTGCAGTTAGTCAACCTCCCTTGCTGGGAAACTGCAGGTGCCAGCACAAAGCCAGAGTTTTATGCTGAGAAATCATTAAACATGTGTATACCAAACATACACCTTGTCAGATGATAAGAAAAGTCGAAATTACATGCAAACCCTTTACCCTGGTGGAAAGTTTAGGGATACATGGAAGAGGCAAAATGAAGACTCTCCCGATAGTCCCCAGAGTGTTATTTCTGGTTTCACCTGGAACAAGGCCCAGAAGTTCTTGCAATTAATGCATCCTCCATTCTCATCTTTGAGGTCAGGTTGGATGCTCTAGGCCAGCTCACACAATGGGCAGAGTCCTGCATCCTTGGGCATCCCTCTGCCCATCAGAACTCACACGTTCTCATGCTCAGGTATGCACACCTGTGTAAGGCACCCACAGCCTCTGAAATATCCTTAGTGCTTAGCGCATGAGGCTGGCCAACAGCAGAGCATCTGGACACCAGAACTGAATTTCTGAGTAATTCTTTTTATCATCACCATGACTACACCAACACCAGGAGATCTACTGACAACTGAATGCACTCACCCTCCCCTGATACACAGGTTTTCAGGTCCATAAAACAGTGCTTACAATGTAGCGGTGGGTGGATACAGGACAAGGATCTAGCAACACAAACAAATATGCCTGAAACCTAAGTTTCTAAATTCGAGGAAGTAGAAAACACTTTCACTCACCTAGCTCACACAACACTCTGGGTGATTCTACTGTATCCCATAAACTTCATGAACCTTGAGTGCAGGAAGGAGCTAGTCCAGAATCAAGATAGAGTTTCTAGAGAGGACATGTGCACCCAGGGGCCTGTTGACCGGTGACTTCGAAAAGAAAAGTCCTGAATTTTTAGCAACTGTTCAGCTTGAGCCTTCCTGCCTGTGGCAGCCACACGGATACAGAGTGATGTTACTCCAAAGCTACGTCCTCCATAGCAGGTACAGACCAAGGAAAGAAACCAGGAGCTACGTCTAACAAAGGATTCTGGGGACAGCTGCCTAAAATCCATGTATCTATCTTTCTTCCAGGCATGGACCCCTCTATGCCCTCTCTGCCTCCATAAGTCACTGCCAACACTGGAAAGCCATTGCCCACCCCCCATCCCCCACCGCAGGGTACCTGAGTTTAGGAGGACCAAGGACATCCAGTTGGACCAACCCAAACCCTTCGGCAGGCTCCTTCAAGCAAGAAGATCATATTCTGTGTTTGTGCAATTACCCTAGTTTGGGATTTGATCCCAGGACCTGTTCCCCAGAAGTGAGTTGCCTTCCCTTATGCGCCTAATCCTGCAACAGACAGGAAGACCCGCCCCTAGCTTACCACTCAAATCCCAATTTTAAATATCAGTTTTTGCAGGGGAACTGTGACCTGCTGAACCTCTGAGAAGAGTGAGGACAGGCCGCCGTGTGAGTCAGCCGTCTCCCCTGGGCTCTCTAATCATTGTAAGAATAAGACTTTGCTGACATCAGTGTTTGCGAGATCCATGCGGACCTGGGAGTGGTGACTAAGCCCTTGGCCACAGCAGCAGGATGAGCCTCAGTGAGGACCAGGTACGTAGCTTCCTAGATGAGAACCCCGGTTTTGCCCACCAATACTTTGGGAAGAAGCTGAGCCCTGAAAATGTGGCAGCGGCCTGTGAAGATGGCTCGCTGGTGGACTGCAGCAGCCTGCGACAGCTGTGCCAGGTGGAAGAGAGTGCAGCACTGTTTGAACTGGTACAGGACATGCAAGAGAATGTCAATATGGAGCGTGTCGTCTTCAAGGTCCTGCGACGCCTCTGCACCATCCTGCATGCTGACCGCTGCAGCCTCTTTATGTACCGCCAGCGCAATGGCGTAGCCGAACTTGCCACACGGCTCTTCAGTGTGCAGCCAGATAGCCTCCTGGAGGACTGCCTGGTGCCCCCTGACTCTGAGATCGTATTCCCACTGGACATTGGGATTGTGGGCCATGTGGCTCAGACCAAGAAGATGGTGAACGTGCAGGATGTGGCAGAGGTGGGTGTCCTCCAGCCAGGGTGCAGGCGTATGATCTGCCTCAGCATCCAGAGATTTCACGAGGACTTCAGGTCCAGGGACAAGGTTCTCGCAGCTCACCCTTCCCTGCCCCATCTGGTCACAGTGCCTACCCTCCTGTCTTTCCCTTCCAGGACCTAGTCTTTCACATTCCCAGCTTTAAAAAAAATAGGAACTCAAAGAGAGCTTTAAAGGGTTTCCCCTCCCCTTCTGGATGTGGAACATTCACACAGCTACTTAATTGTCTTAGAAATACTATTTAAGAGACGTTCTTGTGGAGGCTTCTCAAAGGCAGTCTCTTGCCTTGCCAAGGCTTCTGTATCTGGGAGTCCAAGGTCAGGCCTCCTTTATGCATGGTAAGCATGGTGAGGACCTAGGGTAGCTTCAATGATATTCCCTGGACGACTATAGTTGTCTGCATAGGGCTCTGAATGGGTCGGTCAGGCTAGGGCTGGTATAGAAACCAACAGCTCAACCACCCAGTCATGGCAGAAGCAGCTTCGCTCACACAGGGAGGGACCACACTGGTCCCTGGAGCAGAGAATCTGGGATCCAGGAGAGTGTGGGAATGGAGAGTGACAGGAGATTACGGGGCAGATGGAAATGGTCTTATTGACAGGGTCTTCATGGAGGCTGCTGGTCTGTGGCAGGTATAATCAGGACAGCGCTCCTATAAGTGGGTCTGGGATGCTGAGTGACGGTGCCCACTACTGATATTGGCATGACAACCACAGGGAGGGCTCAGAGAAGGGCCAAAAGGTAAAATTCCATGGATTAGGGAGCTTCACAGAAGGGTTGGGGGACAGATTTCCTCTCCCTGCCTATTCCTCTCTGGTTTTCTCCCCCTTCTTCCTCAAGGGATCCAGGAAACCTCAGCACCCTGCTGCACAGATCAACCACATCTAGTTTGGAATCCAGAGCAGGGAAGGTCCCCTCCAAGACCGATCCCCAGGAACAGGCACTACCCTCACTCCACGGCCACGGAGGTAAGGGCTGGGCAGGGAGGTGTTGCAATCCTCTTACGCTTATCTCTTTTATAAACAGGCAGCCATCAGCGACCTGAATCTGCAGGATTAGCTTGGTCTTCACTTTGCTTTCTTTTAAAGAAATGGGTCATCCATGAGCTGCTGAATAGAGCGTAAGCTACCAACAAAGCAAGAAATTTGGTATATAGGGCTGGGATAGGGTTATTGATATTCTAGGGCTTATTATCTACCCACCCCTCCTCATGTCTCACCTTTCCCTGCCTCTGCTTTTCCTCCCTTCATTCTTGCCATTCATTCCCACTCTTCCATCTCCTTCCTCGTCCTACCCACTTCAGACAATCTTCAAAGCATTGCTTCCATATAGCCCTGAATCTGGCACAGATTCTTTCCTTCCTACTACCCCCATCCACTTCAGAGTAATGGTAGTTGCTCTGTGGGTCAGTTCAAGTTGCAGGGCTGTCCTAAATCCTATACCCCCACCACTATCCGGTCCTACAGCTCTCTCCAGTGTTTCTAGTCACTTTTGTAGAATGGTGGCAGGGACACTATACCTTCTAGTGTGATGCTTCTGTAAACTTCAGCTTGTGCTGATTTGTACTGATCCCAGACTGGAGGAAAAGAAATAATAGTCAAAGTCAGCAAAATCCAGATTTCCATTAGCTGCATCAGGTCACTCTTCGTTGCTAAGGATGGGGTTCTGGGTTCACATACTGGTTTTCAGTAAAAACACAAAGACAGACAGCACACAATCTCTGTAACAAATTCAATGCCCTTCTTGCAAATGGTGAACCACATGGTGGACCTTTGTGGGTTATAGTGTTGCTCCATAGTGTGGAACACACAACACAGGACTGATACAACACACAGGTACTCATTACACCTGGACACACTTGTCTCCAATCTTTGCTGGTGAAATGATGTCTACTTCATCACATAGTTGAAATGGTTAAACCAGACTGCTACTAAACATAGTCTCAACCATGAGCACAGCTAGTATACCATGAGTATAGGACGATCTGGAGCACCCAAGGACCATGACCAGTTCAAGAGGGCCATGAGCACAGGTAGACATGAGCACAGGTGGACCATGAGCACAGGTGCGACCACGAGCACAGGTGACCACAAGCACAGGTGGACCCATGAGCACAGGTGGACCATGAG
Organism: Arvicola amphibius; assembly: GCF_903992535.2. NCBI lineage: Eukaryota > Metazoa > Chordata > Mammalia > Rodentia > Cricetidae > Arvicola > Arvicola amphibius. The sequence goes on along the minus strand of NC_052047.1, from coordinate 522,348 downwards.
CACATGTAGACCATGAGCACAGGTAGACCACTAAGAACAGGTATAGACCATGAGCACAGGTGGACCATGAGCACAGGTGGCCATGAACACAGGTAGACCATGAAGCGCAGGTGTACTATTAAATATAATGCTTGCTTGATTGGTACAGCCTATACCATGAACACAGGCAGACAATGGTCATAAAACAGAACACAGGAAACTCTGCTTAGAGCAAAGGTTAGCAAGTATGGGGAACTGATCCCTGAGTATGAGTGTCATGTTCCTGGCATTGAGGGTGTCAGACTGCTAATGGCTCTGATGTGATGTCTATCTCTGAAGCCTCATCTTCCGCCTGCTTCTAATTAGCAGCACATACTAGGATGTAGCTCTGTGGAGGAAGAAGTCTTCTTGAGGCTCTGTTCGCATATCTAGCCAGTGGGGAACCTACCCTGAGTAGAGAGCCTGAATCCATGGCCTGAGACTTTTTGCTCCAGGACCCTACCTATAACTGCATGATTGTCACAGCTTCCCCCCAAGAACAGAGGCTAAAAACTTGAATAATAGATATTCCATTAGGTCTCAGGTCATCAAAATCTTCTGGTAACCAACTTAGAATGAACTAAGGTCTCCAAAACCCTTACATCCAAGAGCCCCATAAAGCTCAGAAGGTAGATGCTGGGTTCTCTGTCTTCCCCTCAACATGTCAGAATCCCAAACAAAACAGCATGATCAGCTGCCCTGCCTGTCTTCTGGAGAGCCTGTTAGCAGGACGGAGGCCGGGATTGCATACATGATGTCAAACCAGCATACAAATGGAGAGACATTCATCAAAGAATAATGATATTTATTTGACAATAGCAAAGTCATTGCACTGGGAATTCATAAGTCTTGGAAAACTATTAATATAGTCAAGGAAGTTAAGGTAAGGGGCAGATTTCAAAGACAAAAGAGAAAAAATCATAAACTTCTCCATACAAAGTTCATTGGTGTTTAGGATCAAAGGCAAGAGTTGGCAGCAGCTCACTAGCAGAGGTACCCATGCTGGACAGGTGTTTTGTTCAGAATGTTCTCAAATGAAGTTTTTCAGTCTTAGGGACTATTAGAGATACACTTTTGAGTTGGTATGATGGTGCATGCCTTTACCCTAGAACTGTTGGAGGCAGAGGCAGGCTGATCTCTCTCTGTGAATTAGAAGCCAGTCTGGTTTGAGGCCTAGCCAGAGTTATATAGTAATACCTTGTCTCAAAAAAAAATAAACTTTGCTATAGAAATCTTATGAATACATTGGAAATGGAAATCATGGCAGAAGAAATATTCTCTGGGGTCTTTGGAAAGTACTTAATAAAGTGTTTGCCCTCAGAGCAACCACCATGAGTGCTCCCCATGCTCCCTTCATCACCTCCTGAATCCAATTATTTATTTCTTAGATATGACAAGAATTTTTTAATCTTTAATCATTAATTTTATATTTTTTCCCTTTGACCAAGAACATTCTTCAAAGTCATTGTGACCAATTAACTTGCAACAACCATTGTATCAGCGCTGATGAGAGGGGCCTCTGTACTGATGGCTAGGTGTTGTGAACGGGCTGCTTAGCTGTGGAGGAAAGAGAAGGACAGCTGGAAATTAGTGTCCAATTTTCAGTCATATTAGCCAACAGAACGCCAGAGGGTAAATGCTATCAGGACTGGTCCTGCATTTTATCACTAGCTTCATCTAAGGTGTGGCTATCATTTCAAGGCACTGGGACAATTGTCATTTTGTTAGATGAACTTCTTTTTTTTTTTTTTTTTTTTTTTTTTTTTTTTTTTTTTTTTTTTGGTTTTTTTCGATACAGGGTTTCTCTGTAGCTTTGGAGCCTGTCCTGGAACTAGCTCTTGTAGACAGGCTGGTCTCGAACCTCACAGAGATCCGCCTGCCTCTGCCTCCCGAGTGCTGGGATTAAAGGCGTGCGCCACCGCCGCCCGGCTTTAGATGAACTTCTATCCACACTTGGCAAATCGCAGGTTCAATTTTTAAAGAAGCAATACAAAGTATTGTTAACAACAATACAGCAATCTCAGTGTCCATGTTGTTTTATGGAGAATGGTTTATCAATTTCCTTTTTCCCTCCCTCCCCCCCCCCCCCTCTCTCCTTCCTCTTCCTTCCCTCCCTCCTCTCTTTCTTTCTTTTTTCTTTTTTTTTCTTCCTTCCTTTCTTCCTTCTCCCTCCTCCTTCCTTCCTTCCTTCCTTTTCTTTTCTTTTTCTTTTTTGTTTTTTTGAGACAGGGTTTCTCTGTGCAGCCCTGGCTGTCCTGAACCTTGCTCTCTAGAGCAGGCTGGCCTTCAACTGCCTCTGCCTCCCAAGTCCTGGCATCAAAGGTGTACACCACCACTGCTGCCTGGCAATTTTTTAGTAAAATAAAATATAATAAGATAAAGCAAATAGAAATAGGACAAAACAGTCAAGAAGAAAAGGAGCCAAAGGAAAAAACACAAGAAATTGCATATAGATGCAGACAACACACACATTTGCACACACACAGGAATCCATAAAAACACAAAACTGAAATCTATAATATATATGCAAGGACCTACAAGATTTTTTAAAAAAGGTCCTGACTTGACATTATGAAACAAAAATCCTCCAAAGATGCTGTCAAGTTTATTTTCTGTTGGCCAACTACTGCTGAGCATGGGGCCAACCCTTCAGAGTGGCCTTGTCCCCCAATGAGACGCTCTTGGAGAGAACCAAAACTAAGTTTCATTTGCAAGTGGCTATCGATTGCAGACAGCTTCTGGGTTTTACGGATGTGGGCGTGCGCACACTTGTCCTTTAGTTCTAGGACTCCATCCCATCTGGAGCGGACCCGGACAGGCGTCTCTGTGAGTTCACAAGTGTGACGACCCTGCTCTGTCTAGAAGGCCTTGATTCCTTGGTGTTCTTCATCCTCTCTGGCTCTTACACTTTCTTCACCCCCTCTTCCACAGAGTTTCCTCATCCAAACGACAGCTGGTCCAGAGCAAATTCACCACTTAACATCCCATAATTAAGGAGGCTCATTTTAAAAGTCCATTGTGTAGTTTTGAGTAAAACCTTGCATTGGTGATGTTGCCAAAGTTACCCCTGGATGGACACAAGGGCTTCTTGGCTCAGATTCTGTCAATTAGCCCAAACGACTATTGGTTATGTATTCCCTAATATCACCATCGTTCTCTCGAGCAAGGAAAAATTGAAGGATCAGAGTCTTATGATACAGTCTTATTCTGACTTGTTTTTCACTCTCTTTCTGCCATTTCTGCCTTTTGTCTGTACTACGAGACCATTTTAAAGACTTTCTATATTTGAAATTTACATCAAGTTGTCCAGTTTATGGAGCTTAGGAAAGAGAAATTATTGACCTTATTACCTGAAAGCTGTATCAAGACGTAAGAGAAAACATAAAAGAATTTAGAATCTAGTCTAATCTATAGATTGACAAAACTAACTAGAAGGCAATAAACAGTATTGTATGGTCACAGACATTTAATTTTTAGATGTAACTCTCTTAATTATACTCATCATTTTTTTCAAAAAGACTTGTTATGTGAGTTTATCAAATTGCCTCCTCCAGCCTTAATACGAGGGAATGTGCCTAGTTTATTGTAACTTGGTATGCCATATTTGGTTGATATCCTGAGAGGACTGCCCTTTTCTGAAGGGAAAAGAGGAGAATGGATCTGGTAGAGAGGGGACTGATGGTGGCAGGGGTGGGGGGGATGGGAGACTGGGAGGAGAGGAGGGAGGAGAAATTGCATACAGAATGTGACATATGACAGAAGGATACATTTTTTAAAAATGACTTAACACAAATACAACTAGAAAAGTGATATTTCTCATATAATAATCTCAGACCTAGGAACCCTTGAAGCAAGAAAGCCAAACAGAGGCAGAGAACTAATCCCCTGCGTCCCAGCCTTTTCGACTTTAACTTTTATTGTAAAGGCAAGGTCCTCAAAGCCTGTGTACAACTTAAAATATGTCATTCAGTTTGAAGGCAACTTCTTTTGTGGGAGCGGCATTTATTTATTATATTTTTTATTTAAAATTTTTTTCATTTTACATACCAACCCAAGTTCTCCCTCCCTCCCCTTCTCCTACCCCCCCTCCACTTCCCACTTCCAATCCACTCTCAGAGTGGGTAAGGCCTTCCTTTGGGAGTCAACAAAGTCTGGCATACCAAGGCTGAGGCAGGATCAACATCCCACCCCCCCCCATCAAGGCTGAGCAAGGTATCCCACCATTGGGAATGGGCTCCAAAAAGTCAGTTCATGCACCAGGATAAGTCCTGGTCACCACTGTTAGGCCCCTCCCTGCAAACATGTCAAGACACATAACTGTCACCCAACCTCACTGCATGAGGGCCTAGTTGGTCTCATGCAGGGTTCCCCAGCTGTCAGTCCAGTGTCTGTGAGCCCCCCACTAGCTCGGGTCAGTTGTCTCTGTGGTTTTCCCCATAATGGTCTTGACTGCCCCCTTGCTCTATGATTCCCTCTTCCCCTGTCTTCAGCCAAACTCCAGGAGCTCATCCAGTGGCTTGGCTCTGGGTCACCTGCATCTGCTTCCATCGTTACTGCCTGTAGGTTCTAGGATGACAGTTAGGGTAGCCACTACTCTGTTTACAGGGACAGATCAGTTCAGGCACCCTCCCACTATTTTCCTGGAGTCTTAGCGGGGTTATGATGTGGCTCCTGAGAATTTCTCTCTAGCACCAGGTTTCTCCCTAATCCCAGGTTTCTCCCTAACCCATAATGGTTTTCCTCTACCCAGATATCTCTTTCACTGTTTTCCCTGTCCTGTCCACCCCCAAACTCATGTCCCATCCACCAGCCCCTCCCCTCCTCCCTCCCTCCCAGTTTACCCAGGAGACCTTAGATAACTTCCCTTTTCTGGGGCCCCTCCATGGAGTCCCTCTTAGGGTTCTGCTTTGCACCTAGCTTCTCTGTTGGGGTTGTGGATTGTAGCCTGGTATCCTTGCTTTTACATCTAATGTCCACTTATGAGTGAGTACATACCGTGTTGTCATTCTGAGTCTGGGTTACCCCACTCAGATAGGTTTTTTTTTTTCTAGTTCTATCCATTTGCCTTGCAAATTCAAGATATCGTCATTTTTACTGCTGAATAATACTTCATGTATAAATGTATCACATTTTCTTTATCCATTCCTTCGGTTTTGAGGGGCATCTAGGTTCTTTGAAGGCGCTTCCAAGGGAACACCATTTTACTGATCCTCTGCAAAACAACCATGGGGCCAGAACAAAATAGAAATAACTACAGAACCTCTTAATTTTAGAGAACCCAAGTAAGGATAAAAGGAAGGAAATGCTTCCACCATTGCCTACCAAAATTGTGTTTTGTCAAATTACTATAAACTGTAGAAAGCTCAAGCAAGTTTTCTTAAATCTATACAAATATCTAAGAGCTATCAATGTTTCAAATAGACATAAAATTGCTGGGCAGTGGGTGCACCTTTAGTCCCAGCACTTGAGAGGAAGACGCAGGAGGATCTCTGAGTTGAGACCAGCCTGGTCTACAGAGCAAGTCCCAGGACAGCCAGAGCCTACACAGAGAAAAACCTATCTCAAAACAACACACAAACCCTTGTTTGAATAAGCTGTTTTCTCTGTGTAATAGAAAGCTCAATGAAGGTACAACACCACACACACACACACACACCACACCACACACACCAAATTGTCTTCACAAAATATAGGACTTCTATTTCCTAGAGAATTATGAAAAGGGAGAAAGAAAGCTCCTCCGAAGTGGTTTACATCTTGAAAACAGCCTAGACGTGTGATGGAAAGGTGTGGGAACCAGTAGGTACTGAAGCAGTACATACAAACTACATTCATGCAGCACGTGTGCACAACATGCTATCGAGCATGCAAACCAAGATCAGCGCCTTGACCAGGAACATGGCTCTGGTTATTCCAAGTTCACTTATACCAGGGAAAGCCCCAAGAAAACTGTCATTCTGGACCAGCACAAACAAACATTTTAATATCCAAACTACAACTAGCAGAGTCAGAGTTGGGGCAGGGAGGGGGCGTGGGGAATCACCACAGCTGACGGAAGTGTTGACAGTCAGTCTCCACGGTTAGTTAAGAACTTAAACGAGTCGGGTGGTGTGGCGCACGCCTTTAGTCCCAGCACTCAGGAGGCAGAGGCAGGCGGATCTCTCTGAGTTCGAGGCCAGCCTGGTCTGCCGAGTTAGTTCCAAGACCGCTAGGGGCTGTTACCACAGAGAAACCCTGTCCTCAAAAAACCAAAAAAGAAAAAGAAGCAAACAAGGCAAACAAACCACTTTAACAGAAACTTTAGGGCAGGGGAAGCTGCAGTGTAGAAATGGTTGAAATTTTTGTTTTGTTTTTAGTTAAATCTATTAACATTTTATTTGATAGAAATTTATTCATTTATTTTTCTTTATTTCTTTATTTTAATTAATATACGTATTGAACAGCCTGGTCACAGTTTCCTCTTCTCCTCTCCTCCCAGCCCCTTCTCCCCTACCTCTGTTCCCACCCCCCAATACATTCTTTAACAGAAATGGCTGAAATTTTTAAGAAAATGATTCAGAACTTAAATGAAGGCTTCTTGAAAATTTGCACCAGTTGGATCAGTACTTCCAGAAATGTTGTATTTGTTTGTTTTTGCTTTAACATTGTAGATTAGACTCTGATCTTATATTTTCTATCAATGCTGTGTTTTAGAGATACGTATCAACATTTTAATGACAGCTCACCTGATGCACACATAAAGTTTGGTTTGTAAGAGTTATCCTTTGGAAGCCTATGAATTACTTTAGCCCTTAGTTCTGCTACAGAGTTCTTTCTCACACAAAAAGCTCTTTTTTCTCTGGGAGCCTTTTGCATACAGAACTACATGTACCCAAGTTTTCTTTCCACTCACTCATTCACTAATTTCTACTGAATTAAAGAGCTAACCTATGAGATAAACTGGTTTAGCTGTCCGCCATGTACTCATTCTTCATGAGACTTTTAAAGGCACTTCTTGTGTGTGTGCATCTGCATGCACGCAAGTGCATGTTCACACATGCCAAAGGTGGAGATCAGAGGACAGCTCGTGGGAATCAGTGTCACCGTGTGGGTAGTCAGGCTTGTCAGCAAGTCATCCCACCAGCCAAGGAACTATTTTAGAATGCCCAGAAACACAGTTCCTTATACAGCAATGGATGGATTCGTATTTTAAGTTACTCAGAAATGACTCAGACATTGCATGAGTGTCAATTAACTCCATGTACCATAATGTAATTTTGGAATTACATTGGAAGTTCAAAACTAAGCATCCATTTACTTTGACCTAATTTATTTATTTTTAGCTATTAAGTCTAATTGCTTATGACAACTGAGATGTGAGTCTCGAGTCTATTCGTTGTCTTTCTGTTTTCAGTGCGTCCTGCGGTTTCCCCTTCATTGGCTCCAGTCTGTCCTCGTCACCTTCCCTCTCCCTCAGATCCACTCCTCCTTTCTTTCTAAGGATCATCTTGTTATCTCCCTGTCAAAGAAATACCCTAAGAATTTGTTATGCTTTGATACTCAAGAGCAATGGACATAGTTGTGCATTGTGTGTACATATTCTTAGGTCACAATTCTACACCTGTGTGATCTTAAACATGTAACAGAGAAAAAAATCAGGGCTATATTATACTTAATGTTGACAAGAGAAGATATATTAACTTTAATTAAGCCAATGATATCATATTAACTTTGTTTATCAAAAAACTGTACCGACACCTTCATAGTTTAAGGCTTCCTTCTGTGTCAACCTACACAAAGTAGCAAACCAGATGAACTCATACACTGACCACTCTAAAGACCTAATTTTTGTTTTACAAACAAATTTAAGTCAATTTACTTATCAAAGATTTATTTAAATCATGTGAATGAAAAAGCTTTTGGATTAATGTATTTTTAGCAAGCTTAGGTATACTCAACTTATGAGCTTTTATTACCTCTAAGCCAATTAAAACTTCAGCTCTTATAAATCTAAGGAAGAAAAATATCAGGTTCACATACACACACAAACACACACACACACAATCACACAGAGAGAAATAGATTCAAAGTCTTTCTTTAATTGGGAGCTGTGGAGGTTGCTGGATGAGGTAACTTGTGTCCTGTAACTCTTGGCACTACCAGGTTATATACTTTTTTGATCTTGATTGGGTGGAGTTAAGTTAAAGCTGCAAGTGATCAAGAGAAAAATAGATCACAGGTTCCATGAGGAGTCCCCACTCATAAGTGACAACTCCAAAAGTAGAGTCGGTGAACTGGAGCTGATAAAAGATTGCTAGCTAATGCTGGGCATGGTGGCACACATCTTTAACCCCCACGCATAGGAGGCAGAAGTATGCAGACTTCTTTGTGTTGAAGGCTAGTCTGTTCTACATAGTGAGTCTCAGGTCAGTTTTTTCTAGCACCAATAGATGAGTGTTTGGAAGGCTGGGTTAGTAAATGAATGCAGGTAAATGGGTGAGGGGTGAGTGTGTGTGTGAGTGAGAAGAGTGAGCGGGTGAGTGTTCTAGAGAGCTGCACTGGCGCCTGACTGGCCAGGGAGAAGAAGCAACATACCACTGTAGACAGAACAGCAGAGCGGACGGCTCCGAAAGGCTCAAGGAAGGGCAAGGTTGAGCCAGGGCAGAAATCAGAGTGAGGGTTAGGGTTCCCCCATCCCAACCAAAGAGATGAGAGCTCCTGATTCCATGCGCACAGTCTCACCCCCTCTCCTACTTACCAGCCCCCCCAAATGTCACAGAGTGTACCCTCAGGCTTGATCCAGGACACTTTACACCCCCGTCCCTCCCCTGTAATAGCTTCTCACTGGGGGTTCCATTCAGTCATAGAGTCAGACCAGGACTCAGCCCTGAGTATAGGACATGTGAGGTTGAAATGGATCTGGACATGATGAGCCCATGTCTGAAAAGATGAAAGGGTAAGGGGTTGATATGCAGTCAGTGATGGAGCACTTGCAAAACGTCGTGGGCTTTGTCCCCAGCACTGCAAGAGTGCAGAGAAGCTTAGTGCTCCTGGCAAAGACGGACAGCATGGGCACCACCACTAAAGTGATTCTGGAAGGCCTTCTCTGTAGTTGGCATCTTCTTTGGGCTGTTCCCAGCTCCCAAATAAAGACACAGAGCTATATTATTAGTTGTGAATGCTTGGTCTTACCTTAGGCTTGTCCCACTAGCCCTTTTAACTTATTTTAGCCTGTTCCTATTCATCTATGTTTTGCCTCAGGGCTTTTTAGCTTTCTTTCATTCTGTATGTTCTGCTTTCCTATTTCCTCCGTGTCCATCCGGCTAGCCTCTGGTGTCTCTTTTTCTCCCCACCTTCAGCCTACATTCCTCACCTCCTACTTAACTCTTGATGCCCAGAAGTCCCGCCTCCCCCCTCACCATTGGCCATTCAGCTTTTTATTAGACCAACCAGGTGCCTTAGGTAGGCAAGGTAAAACAGCAACAAATCTTTAAAAAATTAAACAAATGCGCCACATCTTTACATAATTTAACAAGTATTCCACAACCGTGCTCCGTGAGTGATGTTCTATGTATTTAACTGAAAAGATTCTATTGCCCAAGGTCCAGCACATCCCCAAGACGATGTGGCTCAAGATCATGTTCCCTCATACAGCGAATATTCAGGGTGGATGGGAATGGCCCAGGGGTGGGGAATATAGCTTTATAATGGAGCAGTAATGAACAAAGTTCATTTTAGGTCACCCAGAGAAAGGCTGGAATGTTTGACTGTCGCACCTCTTTCTATGTGTCCTTCTTTGGAGGATTTCATCATAGTCTGGAGGAGTGTAGCAGCCATTTAAAGGGACAGCATTTTCCCTGTGTGCAAATCTGATTCATCCTATAAATTTCTCCCAGCTACCAAACGAAGCTAGGTTGAACGGGTCTTCAGGAGACCCAGAGATATTTGAGATAAAGGATGAATGCAGATGGTTAGGGGGTCAGCAGAATAGGATGGGTCTCAGTCCAGACAGCAAGCATGGAGAAGTGAATCTTGGAGACGTCTTGCTGGACAAGAAGAGTCCTAGAAGCCCACTCTGTGGTTCCTGTGCATTTATACTTGACAGTGAAGAGTTAAACCCCGAGTCTCCAGGACCCTGAGTGTCTGCCACCTTTACATACTTTTGAGGCTATCAAATATTCTGAGAAGGAGATCCTGGGGAGCAGAGAAGCCTTGGGTGGGCAATGGAATGGAAAGCAAGGCAAATAGAAGCCTCTAGAAACTCCTGGAGCCACAAGGAGGAAAAGGAGGGAGGCTGGAGGCTATAGGGCTGCATGTCCATCTTCAATGCAGAATGCACATTTACATCACATACATAGAAAAGATTAGCATCTGGGGTGAAGTCAAGAAGCTGAGGGGACACCATTTACATGGGGGGGTGCTTGGGGGCTATCCTTACAGGAGGTACAGGGCAAGTTGAGGCTGAAGGACTGATGGAGGCATTTGAAGGTCCAACAAAAGCCATGACATCCCTTGTAGGCAGAGGCTGCTCATTTGTCCCGCTGCCCACACCCAAAATAATCGCACAGAAGCTATATTAATTACAACACTGCTTAGCCAATAACTTAGGCTTCTTATGAATTAACTCTCACATCTTAAATTAACCCGCTTTTATTATTCTGTGTATCGCCACAAGGCTGTGACTTATCAAGTACAGTTCTGGCATCTGTCTCCTTCAGCAGCTACATGGCATCTCTCTGACTCTGCCTACTCTCTCTATATATAGCTCTGTTCAGACTTCCTGCCTAGCTATATTCTGCCCTGCCATAGGCCCAAAGTAACTTCTTTATTAACCAATGGTAATAAAACATAATCACAGCATACAGAGGGGAATCCCACATCAATCCCTGACTGACTGAAACACATGCATGTGATGGAAATCAAGGGAAGATAAATTTTTTAAATTTTATTTTTTTAAAAAAACAAAAAACTATCTTTTTTCATTACCAATCCAAGTTCCCACTCCCTCCCCTCCTTCCATTCCCTCCACTTACCCCCCACAACCCTCCCTCCATTCACTCCTCAGAGAGGGTAAGGTATATTGCTTTGGGGGAAGGTCCAAGTCCCTCCCTACTATATCTTTGCTGAGCAAGGCATCCATCCAGAGAGAATAGGTTCCCAAAAAGCCAGTACAAGCAGTAGGGATACATCCTGGTGCCACTGCCATTGGCCCCTCAGTCTGCCCCAGCCATACCACTGTCAACCACAATTGGATGCACTAGGTTGGTCCTGTTCTTGTTCAAGAAGGTAAAAATTTAGCTATGAGGTAGTCATATACTTAAGGCTAGAAGGAGACTTGTCCTGTATTCTTGTCTCACCTGTGGATTTACAGAAGGAACGCTAGCCAGACTTGGCGTGGATGTCCCCAGAATCACCAACCTCACTCTAAATCAGCTTCTCAGAGAGGCATGAATATAACCAGATCTGCCATGAGGGACAAGCCCCAGTTCTGCCCAGTCTCTGACCCTAGACCCTAGCACTTCCCTACCTGCTTAAGATTCTTGTCTTGTGAGGAGCATGAGCTATCTATAAAGATGCCGAGACTCTGTGGACGTAGGCTATGGGGTAAAGACCCCAGAGCAGGGTCCTAAGCAGGAAAAAGTTTGATATACCAGTGACAGGTGAGACTGGAACAAGTTGTTTCAATACAAAGATAGCAACTGTACACCTGGAACCAACACTAGGCATCTGATAAGGAGACTGGGAACCTGGTTCAGAAGGCAGAAAATCCAGGAAGGCAGATGCGGCAGAGGAAAGGGCATGGCAGATGAAAGGGATTTGCGAGCAATTTACTTATTTATTTGAATTAATTATTTTTAATTATTTCCATGCTTTATTTGATGAATGCACACAAATCATATGTGAGGTTACCCAATTCAATATTTTATTTAAAACTGTCACATACTGGTAAGTAGGAGGTAAATTACCATTATTAAATATTTAATTTTAACAGTATTTAGTCAATATTTCTAAAGCTATTACATAACACATCTTTTAAAACTATTTTCATATTTTATCTTAGTAGTAATAAATATCCATTATTTTCTATAACAAGCAAAATTTTCCAATACACATAAGCATATGTAACTATTAGTGTCCATATCTTGGAATTTTTCTTTTTCTTCTTTTTTTAAATTAATTTGTTTTTTAATTTCATTTTACATTCCAACCACATTCTCCCACCCTCTCTTTGGCTGGATTCCTGGAACTTGGCCTGGTGCTTCGTTGTAGATCTTTGCATCTTGTTCCTTCAGTTATTAGATAAAGGCTCTACGATGATAGTTGGGATAGTCATCAATCTGATTACAGGGAAGGCCAGTTTGGACTTCCTCTCCACTATTGCTAGGAGTCTTAGCTGGGATCATCCTTGCAGATTCTTGGTAACTTCCTTAGTACCAGGTTTCTCCCTAACTCCGTAGTGGCTCTTGTTATCAAGATATCTCTTTCATTGCTCTCCCACTCCATCCTTCCCCACTCTTGACCATCCCATCCCTTCACATTCTCATCCCCCTTCCCATCCCCTTTACCACCCCCCGCCCCGCCCCAAGTTTACCCAGGAGATCTCATCTAATTCCCCTTCCCAGGGCAATCCATGTGACCCTCTTAGGGTCTTCCTCATTACCTAGTTTCTCTGGAGCTGTAGATTTTAGTCTGGTTATTCTTTACTTTACATCTAATATCCACTTATGAGTGAGTACATACTGTGTCTGTCTTTCTGAGTCTGGGTTACCTCACTCATGATGGCTTTTTCTAGTTCTGTCTATTTGCCTGCAAATTTTATGATGTCATTATTTTCAACAGTTGAGTAATACTCCATTGTGTAAAAGTACCACATTTTCTTTATTGATTCTTCAATTTTTAAATGATTACACAGTGAAGTATTACTCAATGTTAAAAACAATGACATTATAAAATTTACAGGCAAATGGATGGAACTAGAAATATCTTTTTGAGTAAGGTAACCCAGATCCAGAAAGACAAACATGGTATGTACTCACTCATAAGTGGATATTAGCTATAAAGTAAAAGATAACCATGCTATAATCAACAGACCCAGGGAGGCTAAGTAACAAGGAGAGCATTTTAAAACCATAGCTTTGATCATATTTAATTTCCAGCAGGGGAAGAAAATGGAGAGAGAGAGAGAGAGAGAGAGAGAGAGAGAGAGAGAGAGAGAGAGAGAGAGAGAGAGAGAGAGAGAGAGAGAAATGAATAGGTGAGGTTCCTTGGTGGAGTCTAGGCCAATTGAAAGAAGCAGGAAGATCCCAAGCTATTCTATGGTTTTGTTTGCTTGCTTGAGGTTTATAAGGTGTCTAGATAAAACAGGTGCTAAAGTGAGGTCTCAAATGTGAGGAGAAATGTGGCAGAAATAAAGCCAATAAGAAAAGCAAAACTAGACAACCACTGTACTGGCTGGTTTTGTGTCAACTTGACACACGCTAGGGTCATCAGAGAGGAAGGAGCCTCAGCTGAGGAAATGCCTTCACGAGATCCCAGCAGTAAGGTATTTTCTCAATTAGTGATCAACGGAGGCGGGCTCAGCTCATGGTAGGTGGTGTCATCCCTGGGCTGGTGGTCCTGGATTCTATTAGGAAGCAGGCTGAGCAAGCCCAGGGAAGCAGGCCAGTAAAGCAGCACCCATCCATGGCTTCTGTATCAGCTCCTGCCTCTAGGGTCCTGCCCTGTTTGAGTTCCTGTCCTGACTCTCTTCAATAGTGGACAGCAATAGAAGTGTAAACTAAACCCTTCCTCCCCAACTTACTTTTGGTCATGGTGTTTCATCGCAGCAATAGAAAGAAATCCTAAGACGACCGCTTAACATGTATGGCCTGTGTCCCCGAGAGTCACACTGTAGACCTCTGAGCCTCATTTGAGGATCAAGTGTGCTTCATCTATGGCAGTGGCTCTCAACATTCCTGATTCTGTGACCTTTTAATACTCTTCGTGTTGGGGCAACCCCAACCGTATATTATTTTCATTGCTACTTCATAGCTAATTTTGCTACTATTATGAATTATAATGTAAACATCTGATATGCAATATAACTGATATGCAACCCTCGTGAAAGTGTTGTTTGACCGGAGAGGGTTTGTGACCCACAGGTTGAGAACGGCTGATCTAAGAGTCAACTATATGGACCTGTATGAACCATCTGAGGATCAAGTGTGTGTGTGTGTGTGTGTGTCTGTGTGTATCTGTGTGCAACACATGAGGGTCAAGCGTAAAGATCTGTGTATAACATCTGAAGGTAATTTCTTGTTCTATACAGAAACGCTTCGGTATGCCTTAGTATAGTGCTTCAAGACTACTCCAGAAGCAACCTGCAGGTCAGGATCAGCCTCTAGCTAATCAGGAAATAGGCATGTCCAAACCACCAGGTATACAATTGCTACAGGACTCACCATGAGGAGCTACTCAGGATATGCCCAGAGAAAAGGGTACCCAGAGAAATTCCTTCCTTGGGACACACACCATTTCATTTCCACATGACCAAGGCCGTGTACCTACACTGTAGCCAGAAAAAGTTAGTGATCTTCTATGATAAGATGTTAGTGTCTAACTCAGTTATGTCACCTCCGTCAGGACTTGCTGCTCACCTTTCTTCTCTGCTATCAGAGAGGGTAGACATAGGAGCCCTCCTGAGCCCTCTTTGAATCTTCCCTGAGCCCAGAAATAGGTAAAACTCAGCTTATCACAGAGTCTCATGGTGGACAATGCTCTGTGGCACAGAGCTTGAGTGCAGGGCTGGTGGACAGACCCCAAGATACAGAAAACTCAGCTCCAGCTCCTCAGCCACATGTCTTAGTAATAACGTCCTGTAACAAGCCACCAGGCACAACAGGGTCCATCCTTCATTCAGTCATAGTTATCTTTCCAGGAGGAATGTGCAGCAGGTTTGGAGGGGGCTGGGGGTAGGAGACAGTCACCTGGACTAGAAGTCTAGGGGTAGGCAGTGGGGCAGACGTGAGCATCCAGGAGGCCAACTTTGCCCCAAAGTAGAGAGTTGCTAGAAAGAGGATCATATAGGGGCTATGTGGGAGGAAACCTTGGGAGACTTCTTAGGAATCAGAGGCAAAGTGAACTAGGAGCAACCTTAGGGACTGTCTGAACTCTCTTTGGCCAGAGAATGTCCTGAGTTCAGAGGTGGGGCTACCTGACGTTATAGCGCTAGTCTAGACTGTGACCTCCTAGAGCTTAGCCCCAGTGTGAAGACTTAAGAGGGCCACACCGCAGACCCCATCAATAACCTCCCTCCTCTCACTGCAGTGTCCCCACTTCTGCCCATTCGCTGATGAGCTCACCGACTATGTGACCAAGAACATTCTGTCCACACCAATCATGAATGGCAAAGATGTCGTGGCTGTGATCATGGCTGTGAACAAGCTGGATGGCCCATGCTTCACAAGTGAAGACGAAGATGTGAGTGTCCAGGAGATGCTAGAGACCCATGTCTTCACATGTGTTTGTTCTGCGTGTCTGTGTATGTACTACCTCCCAGCATGCCTTTGCTCATCTGCATGTCCCTGTCTCTTTTCATGTGGTTAACCATATCCCTCGACAAGTCTTAGTCCAGTGTGTGTCCCTCTGCTTATCTGAGTGTGTGAGCTGTGCTCCTCCTGTACAAACCTTGTCCTTCAAATCTCTGTGTATCTGTTATCCAGGTGTGTGCGCTGTGCTCCAGCTGTTCTTCTGAGTGTGTGAGCTGTGCTCCTCCAGATGTACAAACCGTGTCCTTCAAATCTCTGTGTATCTGTTATCCGGGTGTGTGCGCTGTGCTCCAGCTGTTGTTATCTGGGTGTGTGCGCTGTGCTCCAGCTGTTCTTCTGGGTATGTGCGCAGTGCTCCAGCTGTTCTTCTTGATGCATGAGTCATGTCCCTCTGCATATCTTTGTATGTGAGCCATGTCCCTGCCCCACAGGACTGAGCTTGTGTGGGCAAGTCCACCCCCATGAACTAGTATGTTTGTATGTATGTGGTAATTCTTCCAGAGCCTTTGACACGTCTCTTTTCTGTACATATATCCTTGAACATCTGGATTCCTGACTGAGCCTGTTATGATTGCTGTTTCAGGTTTTCGCAAAGTACCTGAATTTTGCTGCATTAAACCTGAAGATCTATCACCTAAGCTACCTCCACAACTGTGAGACACGCAGAGGCCAGGTACTTGCATGTGCTGGCTGGTCCTTTCCCAGCCTCCCATCTTTCTAAGTGGTTTTCTCTTTGTGAATGACTGAGACACAGTGTTGTTCAATCAATCAAAAGCATGACTCTGGCCTAGCAGGTCCAGATGTTCCTACCTGTGTCATTGCCCGTACAAAACTGAGCAGGGTCAGGGATGCTGTGCTCACCTGGGCAGGCAGGTTGTAAGGCAAACATTGAAAACAACCCTTGTTCATTCCTACAACTGACCTAGTAGGCACAGCTTCATTCGGAGCCATGGACAGACTCCACTGCTGCAAACCTTTGGAGGAGCCAACATGAATTGTAAATTAACTAAGCACAGAATCTCTTTATGGGATTGGGCCTGAACAAAGAATCTGGAATCTTTTTGCTTTGCATGTGATAGAAACTTGAGTGTCAGACAGGGTAGTGTGCTGGGGTTTTGAAACACATATCAGTGTGCCATAGGCTACAACACAAGAGTTCAGAAGAGGTCTCAAGGCAAAGTTGTCCTACCTGAGTCTTTGCCTGTGGGAGCCTTTGAGAAATCCCAAACAAGCTGGAGTGAGAGTGCATGTCTGTATCCTAGCACTCACGAGTCAGAGGCAGGGTGTCTTAATCAGTGCTCTATTGCTGTGGAGATACACCGTGACCACAGCATCTCTTATAAAGGGAAGCATTTAACAGGGGCTGGCTTGGAGTTTCAGAGGTTTGGTCCATTGTCATCATGGTGGGGAGCATGGCAGCACACAGGTAGGCATGGTGCTGGAGAAGCTGAGAGTTCCACATCTGAATCCAAACACAGCAGGAAGAGCTATACTGGGCCTGGCTTGAGCTTCTGAAATCTCAAAGCCCACCCCAGTGGCATAATTCTTCCAACAAGACCATAAGATTATATGAGTTAATTTTGGGTTTGGATTTGTGGCATGTTTATTTTTGGACTGTGGTCTTACTGTATCATGTAGTCAGGTCTTGAAATGCTGGGCTTCAGTGATCCTCTCACATTAGTCTTGGGCTAACTGAAACTACAGATGCATACCCCAAATCTAGTTTATATTAACTGACTTTGAAATGCTGAGCTGGTCTTACATAATCAGGGTCATTGGGGTATAACTGTTTGGTAAGCAATGTAGTGACAATTGGGGTATAAAATTTAATAACAATTACATTATTGTTACAGCATTAGACTGGTTCTGCCTATATTCTTTCTTTTCTGAGACAATGACTTGCTTTGTAATCCAACTTGCTATGTATTGTCTCCCAAGTGCTAGAATTATGGGTATGTACTACCACGAGTGGTTGTTTTTGCCAGTGTTCAGTTAAGAATTTTTTGTATCTAGAGTCAGGCATGGTGGCACATGCCTTAATTCCAGCACCTGGGAGGCAGAGGCAGGCAGATTTCCATGAGTTTGAGGCCAGCCTTGTCTACAGAGCAAGTTCCAAGATAATAGGGGTTATATAGAGAGATCTTGTCTCAAAAATAAAATTTTAAAAATATTTTTATATCTGTGTTAATGAGATATATGGATGTGCAGTTTTTCTTCCTTGTGAAATCTTTTTTAAAAGGTTTATTTTATTTTTGTTATTTGTGTGTGTGTGTGTGTGTGTGTGTGTGTGTGTGTGTGATGTGCTCATAAGTACAGTTGTCTGAAGAGGCCAGAAGTGTGATATCTTCTGGATCTGGAGTTACAGGTAGTTATGAGCTACCTAATGTGGATGCTAGGAACAGAACTTAAGTTCTCTGCGAAAGTACGTGCTTTCAACACTGAGTCCTCTCTCCAGCCCTAGCCTTGTGATGTTTTTATTTGACTTTGCTATCTGGGTAGTGCTGGCCTCAGAGAGCATGTTAGGCAGTCTTACCCATTCTGAAACACAGAAGAGAAGCAGACCTCTCTCACAGCTCACAGTGCTGTTGTGACCCCACATGTATAGAAGACTTTAGCCACACCCCAATCAACCAGTCATTTCTGCAGCAGAGTGTCCTCTGATTCAGTTCAACTCTGACTGATGCTATCTGCATGGAGATAGTCAGACCCAACTGGTCAAGCACTCAGTCTCAAAGACTGTGCCACTTCTGGTGCAAATGTGAAACTCTAGTTTATTATCTGTGTTTCTGACCGACCAGTTATAAGGCAAATATTAGTTCATTTTCTTCTGCTATAACAAAATATCTGAAGTAGGCATTTAACAGAGAAAATAGATTTAGCTTAGCCAGGTGGTAGTGTAATCCGATCACTTGGGAGGCAGAAGCAGGTGAATCTCCATGAGTTCGAGGCCAGCCTGGTCCACAGAGCGAGTTCTAGAAATGGCTTCATAGCTACTGAGAAACTCTTGTCTCCAACAAAGAAAATAGATTTAACTCAGCCGGGTGGTGGTAGCGCACTCCTTTAATCCCAGCACTTGGGAGGCAGAGGCAGGCAGATCTCTGTGAGTTTGAGGCCAGCCTGGTCTACAGAGCGAGTTCCAGGACTGGCTCCATAGCTACTGAGAAACCCTATCTCGAAAAAAAAATAGATTTAGCTCAATTATAGAGGTTCAAAGGCATGGTGTCAGCTTCTGCTCAGTTTTCACAAAGGTCTCCTGGTACCATTGGGCTCAACTCGGTGATTTGGGAGAACACAGTTCAGCCATAGAATTTCTTCAGTTGTTTTTAAATTTTTTGTTGTTGTTATAATTGCTGTTATCCAGGTTTTGTTTTGTTTGTTTGGGATGCGGTGTTTGGTTTTGACTTTTGCCATACCAGCAAAACATACTAGGTGAGAAAAAAGACCATCCCACAAGCTAGACAAGTGTTCTTCCTACCACCAAGCTACACCTCTCAGCTCTCTCCTGCTGACTTTGGGAGTCTCTAAGACAATTTCTCAGGCTGAGCCTTCCTGATACTTGGGTGTGGTATCTTATTAAAATGACACCTACAGGTGGAACGCATGCAGCAACCTCCTAACTAAATCTGTTCCTGTGACCTTCCCAAGTATTTCTTGTACCACCCCTCCCAACCTTGGGTGAGACATGAAGACTAGAGAAGTGGCAGATGTCTAACAACCCTTCCCTGGTATGATTGGCAAGCTAACCATTAAAGCACATGGCATATCCAAGACAACTCCTTTTTCCTTGTGTCTGTGAGAAACAGTAGGATTTCTTTCAACTTTTTTACCTCAAAAGTCTGTGAGTTCCTGTAAGTAAAGCCCACGAATGTATAGGCCCCCAAGATTGGGCCTGGACCATTTCTGGCCTTCAAGCATGGCTACACAGTCTTTTCCTACGGCTTACTCTCTATGGGCCCAATGGCAGATGAGCTGGTCTCTCTCTGGATCATTTTACCTCCTTCTCAGACTGGTGGAGTCCTCATGTCCTTGATTTCCTGCTAGGTCTAAGTCACTGATGCTCAGTCTGTATCCTCACGACTTAACAAATGATTACAAACATTCCTGACCCTATCCTGGAAATTCCCATTCTTCTGTAACCACAAAGAATGTTCTTACACCCACAATCACTCCAAACATGGCTCCCCAAGGATCCCTGGGCCTGGCTTGAGTAACATGGCAGACATAGCCTACTAAGAGTTTTTTGTTGGAGCCCAGAAACACCAGAGGGCCAGTGTCGTTCATCCAAGCTAGGAGAAATCACCCAGGGGAAACCCAGCCTGAGACCAGAGCAGCCCTATAAACTGGTCATATGAATTTTATCCAGTCCAAAGGTCCAGGCACATCCTCTGCCTTAGGTGGAGGTCATCTTATCTGTCTGCTTTAGGACTGCTATCTGAGAGGATTTACCCTTGCCTGTTCCTCCATCCCTTTTCTCCGAGGATTAAAGGGAGCTACCTGGACCCTAGCCTACCATTCAAAGTCAAGTCTACCATGTATCAGGGGCCTTTCTGGGATCGCCTTATTTTGTACTATCCCCTTCTGGGAATGCAAGGGCCCTGAATCTCCAAGAAGTCAGACTTGAGGAAGATGGGGTCATGGAAAAGCTGCCTCGAGGCTCAGACTTTAACCAGCATTTGCAGAATCCTGCCTTACTTTCTTTCTTTTCTGGTCAGAGAGAACACTGGCATTTGGGGGGTTACCTATAGATTTTTAAATCTTCTGTTGGTTCTGATTAGATTCAAAGGAGCAATTCTTCTGCTCATGGGACCAAAGACTAGATGGGGGCCCTATAGATGCAAGTCTATGGCCTCAGATAGTGTTTGCATGGCAGGGGTGCACCGATTCATAGTGAAGGGAGGACTGGCCAATACCAGAGAAGGAATAAAGTCAGGGCCTCACATTTCCAAATTGTAAGTAAGGAAATGTTCATGAGGCAGAAATCAGTGAGGAGGGAGCCAGTCTGGAATGCCCACCATGGTGTCTCTAGACACAGAATGGGAAGAGAAGAGCTGTGGTTTCCGTATCCTTCCAGTATTACCCCAAGAGCAGAGACCAGAACAGAAAATGAGAAAGGTCAGGAGCAGTGGTGAGTCTTTGTTTTTATTTTTTGTTCTTTCCAGCCCCCCTCCCCTTTTTCCTTTTGAAACCGTCTTGTGTAGCTCACTTTGCTCTTATACTCACTATGTGGTAGATGCTGGTCTAGATTGTCCTGCATCCATTTCTTAAGTTCCAGGATTATTGGAATGAGCCACCATACCAGGCTCTATCTTTGTTCTTAGTATAATATTTTAACTTACAAGTTTACATGATTTAATTTTAATAATGGCTAGTTTTAACACCTGACTCCCAGGATTCCTAGATATTCAACAACCAGTTCTTAGTGCACCGTGAAGTGAAGGCCTCAATACTGATGCTAAAGAGGACCAGGTAAGGTGTCTTAGTTTATTTCCTATTGCTGTGGAAAAACATCATGGACAAAAGTTAACTTGTAAAACAAAGTGTTTCAGTTGTGCTTGCAATTTCAGAGGGTCGGAGTCCATAATTGTAGCAGAGCAAAGGCATGGTAATAAGAACAACTGAGAGTTTACATCGTGATGAGAGAGAGAGAGAGAGAGAGAGAGAGAGAGAGAGAGAGAGAGAGAGAGAGAGAGAGAGAGAGAGAGAGAAAACCCTGGAAATTGAACAAGTCTTTAAAAACCCCCAAACCTGACCCAATCACACACCTCCTCCAAGGCCATACCTCAATTCCTCATAATATTTCCCAAGCAATAGTTCTGGGTAGAATATATAGGTTTTATCAACTTATATATTCCAAATATATCAGACTATGAAATGGAGCCAAATCAATTAGGTTTTCCACAAAAGCACCAAGATCACACAATAGGGTAGAGGTCACTGAATGACGGTCTTCACATACTGCAGAAAGAAAACAAACCTGATCTTAACTCTTGTGTAAGAACCAATTCAAAGGGGATGATAGGATGAAGATGTGGAAATAGAAAACAGGAAGAAAGTCTCCCATATTTTAAAGCCAAAAAATTCATGTGAGCACGAAATCCAACATCCTTGAAGTCCAAGTGCTCCTATGGCTTTGCCCCAAGTGCCTTTCCACTGAGGCTCTGGTACTGGCCTCAGACACTCCTCTCTTGCTTACGATCAAGGATGCTCTTTTTGGCATCAGAGTTGGGGTAAGCCTGAGATAGGCTATTCAGAAGAGCTAAGTGTCTGGGTAGAAAGGAAGAAAGGACTGGCAAGGGCTAAGGCCAAGGGTCCTTTGGGCATAGAGTAGAGCAGAGACTTCAGCAGTGAGTGCCCACCAGTCAGGGAGGGAGATGCAAAGCCTGGGTGCCTCTCCCACAGGAGGAGCCCCTGACAGGGATGCTGTACCTCAACAAAGCATGCTGCTCCTGCCTGCAAAGCTGCTGTGTGAAGCCAGAGGCTGCTGATACACAGGTCCTGAGCACTGTGATCATAGGCCAGCAGGGTTGTCAGGCAAGCAGAGCAATCCTGGGGTCCTGATCTGACCCAGGTAATGGCACATGCTTGATCTTCCTTCGATTACTGTGTATGCCAGAGACCATTGGAAACATAAAAATGAAAACAAGAAGAAAGGTACAGAAGGCTTGTAATGATCTCAGTCCGACTGCCTTGGATGTGCCTCTCCCCTCCGGGCCTTCATTTCCTCAGGGTCTCAACAGACCTTGTTTTCCCAACTGGATATGTGATGGCATTCACAGAACACGTAATCTCTTGGGGAACCAAGCCACAGAGGGAAGGCGATATGAGACCTCTAAAGGGGGCAAGAGAAAAGGAGGCTAGCCCTGGACACTGTGGTCCCTAACTCCGTCCCTCTCCCCGAGAGAATAGTTTGAGCTACCAACTCTCGTATGACTCCAAAGTCAAATATGCGGTTGAATCTGCCGCCAGCAGCTGTGACAAACACCCCAAACACCAGTGAGAGGTTGGCCCTGACTACCTAGGAAATAAAGCTCTGGGAATATCTAAGGACAGGCCTTGGTGACTCACTTATGTGCCATTCACTCACACACCACATGCTCACACTCAATACCCATACACTTCCACTCATACAGCCACACATGCACGCTCACAGGCTTACACACTCTTCACGCATGTACACACACGTGCGTGCACATGTACATACATATACACATGCAATCAGCCAGGTGTTTTTCTGAGACACCACGAATGTCATCACCCCACGTCCTAAGATCAGGAGCCCATGTTCCCTTCCGTCCCAAGACTATCCAAGCAGAGTGGCCACACTTCAAGGTTGTGACACTCAACTTTGTCACGGAGAAGCAAGGCTGAGGTGCATAACAGGTAAGCAGAAATCAACCGTGAACAAGGCAGAGCCAAAGTGTTAGAGGCAAAGGTGGCCCTGGGAGAGCTTGGACCGAGATCTCAGGGCTGAGAACCGTGGTTTAAGCTGTCCAGGGCTAGGCTTTGGTGTAAAGGTGAAGAAGCAGTCCTGAGGCTGTCGAGATTCATGTTTCTCGGGAAATTGCAAGTAGTGTGGAAAGTGCTGAGTGTGAACTTGTGGGAGCCAGGGGTCAGGGTGTAAGGACCGGAAGGCATGCTTCTACAGCAATAAGATCTGTGTCACCCAATGAGACGGAGACTGGGAAGGGCTACCTCCTACTGAGAGGGCTATGGGATATGAGTTCATCAGGTCCAAGACGGACAGGCAGGAAGAAAGCCCCAAGGAAGGCCCATGGAGAAGGGACTCTGCTATGGACCAGGCCTCTGAGAGTCGGAGGACTGACTAGGCTGGTGGGATAGATGACTTGAGAGACTTGTGTTTGAGAATCCACGTTCTCATGGCCCAGGCTTGTGGAAGGAGATTCTGGCACCTGGTCTGGACCTATGTAGTTATTAACAAAAGTCACTTTCAAATTCACTTTGCTGAGACACGAAAGTGTCTGCTGTTTACACTGCAGACCATGGTGCCCCCTGGGCTAAACACAGAGTAGATGAGAATGGTTACTTGGATTCTTTTAGAAAGATTTATTTATTATGCATACAATGTTCTGTTAACATATATACACCAGAAGAGGCACCAGATCTCATTATAGATGGTTGTGAGCCACCATGTAGTTGCTGGGAATTGAACTCAGGACCTCTGGAAGAGAAGCTAGTGCTCTTAACCTCTGAGCCATCTCTCCAGCCCCTGGTTACTTGGATCTTTGCCATTAAAGTCCACAGTGACTTTAGTTTCCACTCATTTGCTCATTCACTGAGCACGAAGCCAGCACTAGGTAGTAAGTGTCAGCAACACACCCCAAGTAAGCCTGGAGAGCTCATCATTCAGTGGGTTTCCAGGTTCCCTCTGGAGTCAAGACACGAATAAGCCTGTATTCACAGAAAACCTTGACACTCAGTGTCCTTCTGGGATTCAGGGCCAGCTGGGCACTCTGCAGGAACTACGCTTGTAGTGTTTGTGATGCCAAGACTGAGGGGACCTGCAAAGCTGCTGAGGTCAGACAGGTCAGGCAACAGGTGTGTGTGCATGTGTGGGTGGGTGTGCATGTATGTGTGCACATGCACGTGTGTGCACGTGTGTGCACGTGTGTGCATATGTGTGTATATGTGTGTGCATGTATGTGTGTTGTGTGCGTGCGTGCATGTGTGTTGTGTGCATGCATGTATGTGTGTATGTGTGCTCGCGTGTGTATGTATGTGCATATGTGTGCGCGAGCGTGTGTGTGCATATGTGTGCATGTATGTGTGCGTGCGTATGTGTGTATGTGTGTGTGTGCCCACACATTCTCTCTCTCTCTCTGACACTCTTACTCAGAGGTGTGTGCCGCCCCTCCAGGTGCTGCTCTGGTCAGCCAATAAGGTATTTGAAGAGCTGACAGACATCGAAAGGCAGTTCCACAAGGCCTTCTACACTGTTCGGGCCTACCTAAACTGTGACCGGTACTCAGTGGGCCTCCTGGACATGACCAAGGATAAGGTGAGGTCTCACATTCTCAGGTGCCTTCTTCCTATGGGGGCACAGTTCGCAGACTGAGCATTCCTTTCTCTCCTCTTCTCTGCCCAGGAATTCTTTGATGTCTGGCCTGTGCTGATGGGGGAAGCCCAGCCATACTCAGGCCCACGGACACCGGATGGCCGGGTAAGTCAAGCTGATAGGTGGCAAGCACCCCACAATGGGGCTCCCCTGAAAAGGATAAGGAAATAGAGTAGCCTCAAATACCTACCTGCTCTCAATTCCTGCACTGCCCAATGAAGGTGGATTCTCTAGATCAGCTTTAGCTTGCCAGAGTTCCTATAAACATTGTGACATGCTTGCACATGAATTTTAGTGTATGTGTGGAGTATGGTCCTAGATGGTGTGAGGTTAAATGTGATAAAGGAAAAATAGATCTAAACCTGAATGTGCAATGCACATCTATGAGTATGAGTGCCAGAGAGAATGTATGGGCAGGCACACACACACACACACACACACACACACACACATATACACATACACACACATGCATAATTACATGGGGCTGTGCATGTGTCATCTGTGGATCCAGATCTTTGTGCACAGTTGTGTCTGGGTACTTGCTATTCTCTTTTCCCTTCAACAAAGACTCTACTGAGAAGCTGACCAGGAGTCCCTACACTGATGTGTTCTGTTTCTTAGGAAATTGTCTTCTACAAAGTCATTGATTATATCCTCCATGGCAAGGAAGACATCAAAGTCATTCCGTAAGTGCTGGGATTTGACAGATGGTTCACTCCAGAATGGAACATCCCCCAAACCAACCTCTGGATTAGCCATCTCCAGGGTGTCTATGTAGAGCCAGCACGGCTTTCCCAGGACAGTGAGGAGGAACACAGGCAAATGAAGAGGGAAGTGACGAGCCTAAGACACTTAGATATCTGAAGCAGATATCTAGGGAGTCAAGTGAGCTGTCCAGATGGCCCCAGCAGCAGCAGCAACTCAACCATCTCAGCCCTGGCAGGTAAAGGTGAGGCCATCATCACACTCCAAAGGAAAGTCTGGTACAGAGCACAGGTCTAGAGGGACAATGAGCCTATGTTTATGTGGCCAATGACTTCATGAACCTATAAGTCTGTCAACATCCCAAACAGGCTCCAAGAAGGAAGTAGACTTCAGGTATCAGGACTGCAGTCTGCAGAGTCAGCTGACTCTCCAGAGGCCAGCTGAAGTCGGGAGCCTCCAGAAAGGGAGGAAACCCTGCAAAATGAGGAAATCCAACATGGCAGAATGGAAGGAACCTCCTCCTGGCTTCCTCAGTCCTCATCAGTTTCCTACCCCTCCCACCTGAGCTCAGAAAAGGGCATGAAGTGAACTCAAGCTCTGGTTCATCTCACAGTCTAAGCATCTATTCCTCTGACCTCTGCTCTTTTCCCACAGCACACCCCCAGCCGATCACTGGGCCCTGGCCAGTGGCCTCCCAACCTACGTAGCAGAAAGTGGATTTGTGAGTACTCCTCTCCAGGCCCTGGCTTGTCCTTGCCGGTGCTGCAATGCCTGCTTGCCTACTGCCTCCTGCTAGCCCTTCCCTTCCTGCTAGCCCGTCCTGCTAGCCCTTCCTGTTAGCCCTTCCTGCTAGCCCTTCCTGCTAGCCCTTCCTGCTAGCCCGTCCTGCTAGCCCGTCCTGCTAGCCCTTCCTGCTAGCCCTTCCTGCTAGCCCTTCCTGCTAGCCCGTCCTGCTAGCCCTTCCTGCTAGCTGCTACTCACCTTGCCTAGTTAGAAGCTCCTCTCATAGGCAAGGCTAAGTAGATTAGTGCTTGTGTTTGCACACTCAGTTGCTCAGAATGGAATTGCTTCTGATCCTTCCCAGATCTGTAACATCATGAATGCTTCAGCTGACGAAATGTTCAACTTTCAGGTAATCTGCCTACTCATTGTTAGAAACTGTGTTTTACTTGAAAAGAGGGTATTTTGTTTCAGTAATGGTGGATTGAATTAGGTTTTTCCACATCAGGAACAACTTTAAGGAGCTGGGGAGGTGGCTCAGTAGGTAAAGTGTTTTCTACGCAAGCATGAGGATCTGAGTTCTAATCCCTAGGACCCACGACAAACAAACAAACAACAGGCATGGTAGTGTGTAACTATAATCCCAGTGCTAGGTTGTGGGGTGAGAAGCAGGAAGGACAAGATAATTCAGGGGGCTTGGTGGCCATTTAATCTAGCCAGTCAGTGAGCTCCAGTTTCAGTGAGAGGCCCTACCTCATGGAAATAATTGGAAAGCAATAGAGGAAAACCTTCAACACGGACTTCTGGCCTCCACATGCATGCACATGGACGCGCACATGTGTATAATATACACACAAGTAAAACAACTTCCCTCATATCTGTAAGGCTGAGGCAGAAGGATTGCTTCAAATTTGCTTCCAAAGTCAACCTGGAATCAAAAAACAAAAGAAAAATAAAAGAACAATTTCATTCTCAGTGACTAAGAAACATACCAGAAATGTGTATTTGTACTTCCAGGTCTACAACTGGGGTGATTTTATGTGGGTTCAGTTAGAATCTGTTGGTCTTGGCTAGACGCAGGTGATCTTGTCTTAGTCTCAGGTGACCTTATCTGATCTCAACTGATCTTGACTGGACTCAAGAAAGCTTATCTGGGCTAAGTGGATTCTGTCTGGTCTCATCTGGTCTAGTCTGGTTTTAGTTTATCTTCCCTGGGTTCATCTGGGCTCAGTTGTTTAGGAGAAGTCAGCTAATCTTTAGGCTCACTCAACCTTGGCAGGACTCAACTGAATTTTCTTTGGTATCCACTTGATTGAACCTGGTCTGGTGAACTTCTCTGGCCTGGGACTAATGAGGGTTTAGAGTTTCTCGGCTCTACCTGTCTTCATCCAGGGTTTGGGTAAACACGCCCAGGGCCACATAGCACTTTCCTGAGGGAGGTCATGTTAGGAACATGCTATGTCACAACAAACTCTTGAAGGAACAGGTCAAAAAAATAGTATCCATATTTCATGTTGGAAGACATAATAAACCAACTATATAATGTTCAGAGTCCAATGTAAAGTGGAAATGTGGGTTCATTTGTTGAGCAATTAGTAAGAGCTTTAAGAGCAAGGCTTCTAAGAAGTACTCGTGGAGACTAGACCCCTTATGTGCTCTTGACATTTGCTACGGTGGGGAAATTGCTTCCTCCAGCCCATAAAACTACAACACAAAGCCTATGAAGATAAAATTCACAGACAGTAAGAGTGAAGAGACAGTATTCAAGCTCTGAGAGCAGAGAAACCGAGATCTACCAGCACCCCCAGGTACCAAGTCTCATCAGACCACACCTGAAGCAGCCTTTTTCTCTCTGCTCCTGCAGCAGGGGCCCCTGGATGATTCTGGGTGGGTGATAAAGAACGTTCTCTCCATGCCCATCGTCAACAAGAAGGAGGAGATAGTGGGGGTAGCAACCTTCTACAACAGGAAAGACGGGAAACCTTTCGACGATCAAGATGAAGTTCTCATGGAGGTAAATATCCAGCACCACACATGGACAAATATGACCATCTCTGATGGTGTGGGGCAGCAGTGAGGATTGCCCCTCTCCACACACATCTGGACCCTGCTAAGCACTAAGTCAGAGAGAAGGGACAAGGATAGTTCCCCAAAGTTCTCTCTCTGGAGACCTCATTCGGAGGCATCCACCGTACTGCAGCAGTGTGGGAAACTGGCCACTGAGTCACAGGTGTAGAACACAGTAAGCAGTCACCAGAGTGACTTGCTAATGGGGGGACACTGTTGTCTCCCTCCAGTCTCTGACACAGTTCCTGGGATGGTCAGTGCTGAATACCGACACCTACGACAAGATGAACAAGCTGGAGAACCGTAAGGACATCGCGCAGGACATGGTTCTGTACCATGTGCGGTGCGACAAAGACGAAATCCAGGCAATCTTGGTAATGTGCCTGGCATTCTATGGGGCCCCTTTGTCTGGGAAGAAAGGGAGATCATTGATAACGGCATATCTTTGGGACCCAGGCTACGTCTAACTCTGATCCTGCATACATACTGTACAACTCAGACACTCCCTGTGTCTCATCCTAAGCAGTGAGCAGGGGTGACCAGAGCCTTCCTATACCATCATTATTCCACCTGTAATCCGTGTGTGTCACTAAGGACAGCACAGGGAAAAGAAGAAAAGTTAGGGTTCCCAGAACTGACCGCTTATACCTGGAACTGAGGGTGTCTGAGCACAAGGAGACTGCTGTTCTTCAGTGATCAGGAGCCGTGTGTTCAACATGTTCCATGACGGCACATCATCATTCTGGTACATTTCCCGGGTGAAGGTGATGTTGCCACTGTCACATGGGTAAAGGCAACACTGCCACTGACACACTTATGGATGGGCATGATACTGCCATCCTGTCACATGACGTGATACTTGACAGTCACTTTGTTACAGTCATAGGGTAACGATAATACTATCGTCCTGTCCCTTGTGGGGGAATGGTAATGAGTTCACTGTGTAACATTTGTGGAATGAAGGGGTTCCTGTCACTCTGTCATTCCTAGGGTAAGGGTGATATTGCCAGCCTATCACATGGGGTACGGGTGACACTGTAACTCTGGCATATAGGGTGAAGTGATACTATCACTCAATCCCACAACTCACCTGTCACTCTCTGTTAGCCAACAAGGGATCGCCTGGGAAAAGAGCCCGCCGACTGTGAGGAGGATGAGCTGGGGAAAATCTTGGTGAGAACCGCTTCCAGTGGACACAAGCTGCTCTTATGGGTGGCAGGAGGGAGCCCTGACACACACAGCATCCTCTCATGACGTTAGTGTTACCTGTGTAGGAATGTCCACACTTCCCAACAGAGGTGACAGTATTGACTCTGAGAGTGTCCAGCTGGAGTCTACTTGATACCTGCCCTGCTGAGTGACTCTGTCTGCCTTCCTGCCTCCTCTGTGTTTCCCAGAACCAGGCATGTTTTAGCTCGTGCAGGCACAATTTGGGCCAAGTGTCCATCTGTGCTGCCTCCCTACAGGAGTAACCAGGGGCTACATCCCCTAGTTTAGGTATAGCTGTGTTCATATGTTTACATACTTCTGTGTGCACTTGTGTATTCATGCATGTGTGTGTATAGGCACATACAGACACGTTTGTGTGTCTCACAGAGAATATCCCTACATCAACTTGACAGTTATGGGACACCTACCTTTTCCTATCACCTGTGTGATTTACCTGTTTGTTTTACTGAATAGTTTTGGAGTTTATTGATGCATTCAAAACATGTTCTGAGTACCAATGGTTCTGTGTGCCGTGAGTGTGCACATATGTTCCCATGTGTCCAGATGGGTAGGTCTGAATCTACATATGTGCCTCTATAACTTTTTGTGTACATATCTTTATGTTTGCTTTTCCAATATCACTGCTACCAAGTCAGGCAAGCATATCACCTTCTAGTCACCTGGCGGGTAGAAACAGTGCAATAGGGTGGGTTGGGACAATATGAGTGATCTAGCTATAAATTTGAGCAATGGAAGGCAGACATCAGCAGAGATACCTGAGTGTCTTCCTGGACAAAGGCTCAGAGAAAAAGAAAGGTTAAGAACCAGTGGGGGTGTGGTAGGCTTGCTTCCCTCAGCCCATAATCTCTCTTACAGAAAGAAGAACTCCCAGGGCCTACCCAGTTTGACATCTATGAGTTCCACTTCTCCGATCTGGAGTGTACTGAGCTGGAGCTAGTCAAATGTGGCATCCAGATGTACTATGAGCTGGGTGTAGTCCGCAAGTTCCAGATTCCCCAGGAGGTGGGAGATAAGAGGAGGTGGAGGGGTGGTTAAGGGTTACAGGTTCCCTAAGAGGTGAAAGGCATGTGGTGATTGAGGGGGGTGGTCCATGGGTTCCAAAGACAGTGTTGGTGGCAAATATGTCCATCGCAGAACCAGTGGAATATACCTAGAATAAGTGATTGGATGGATGGATGGATGGATGGAAAATTTGTTTATTAGGTGTTCCAAACAACATTTTTATTGTGGCATCATAGGAAAACAGGGAACTTGCATAGGATCCTGGGGGAATTGCAGCAGCTGCTCGCTAGAATAGAACGCGCATAGCATCCTATAGGTTTGCCTACAGAAGACCCCTCAGGGATCACCACTGGGAGGAAGGGAAGCTTATTACAGCTCAGAGCCCTCCCTGGGCTTCTCACTCTGTCATGCATCCAACCTCCACACCTGTGTCCCCACAGCCCACGTGAAGAATAAATAATCTCTCATGCTCCCCAGAAAACAAGAGTGACAGGCTGGTGTTTCAGAAAGGATTTTTACTAAAGTCTAAGGAAAATAGAACAGAAAAATTGTTTTTAAAAGGTAGTACCAGAATAAAAATATTTCCAAATAATTATTTGACCCTAAATATCATAATGGAAATATTAGCATGCTCCCTTAGCCTGCATTCTCTTTCTTGAAGAAAATATACAGGCGATCTACCTTCCTGCTCATAGACCACACATCTGACCCATTCAAAAGATGTTTCTGTTTTGCTTCTCAAAGTATCCCACATCCCAAGGGTCCTCTTTCCATTGAGGGTCTGGGCCATGGAGACAGAGGCATCAAATTTCTAACAGCTGGAGCTATCCTTAGCTCTACTGCGTGAGAGCCCTTCCCAAACAGGAAGGGGCCAAAAAGAACAAAGAGCAAGGGCTCTGAGGCCAACAAGACAGAAGTAGGAAAATGGGTATGACCAGCTCCACTGCAAGCAGTCTGAGAGGCTTAGGTGGATTCTCACGTGGTGTTGTTGTGTGACTCATGTGTGACTTCCAGAGCCTGCATGTCCTCTGCTCCCCCAGGTCCTGGTGCGGTTCCTGTTCTCTGTCAGCAAAGCCTATCGGAGAATCACCTACCATAACTGGCGCCATGGGTTCAATGTAGCCCAGACCATGTTTACGCTACTCATGGTATGCATGTAAACAGGATAGGGTAAGATGACTCATGGGGCTGAGGCAAAGACCGCAGCTAACTACCTTCAGGTCCAAGGATGCTCATTGCTCTTGCTCAGTCCTGGAAATGGGTGGAGGGGACCTGGGTGGGCAAAAGAATGGGCTTGGGCTAGGCCCACATTCCCTTCAACCTCTGCTTTCTGGAGTCAAAGAGCTGGGTCAGCGGTAGGACCCAGAACTGGACTTCTCCCCCAGACAGGCAAACTGAAGAGCTATTACACAGACCTGGAGGCCTTTGCCATGGTTACTGCTGGCCTGTGCCACGACATCGACCATCGTGGTACCAACAACCTGTACCAGATGAAGTAGGTTATGGGGAGGGCAGGCTCGTGGTGGGCATGGTAAACTGTAAGTCAGGTTCCCTTAGGGTCAGTCTTTGCAGTCTGGCAATCAGTACTGAGAGGGACCACCTTGAAGGTGCAGTGCCAGGTGGGTCAGACCTCATCCTAGACTGCCTTCTAACATTGATTTTTGTTGTGTCTTCTTTTTAAACAAAATATGCAACAGATCCCAGAATCCTCTAGCCAAGTTACATGGCTCCTCAATTCTAGAACGGCACCATCTGGAATTTGGAAAGTTTCTGTTGGCAGAGGAGGTTTGTTCCTGATTTGGTGATATATCCTCCTTTGGGCTGTGGCAGACAGACAGGAGACCCGGGGAAGTGTGGGTTTACCAGCGTGAGGTGCTACGGGACAGGCTCCTATCTAGAGATGTCCCCACAGGGGAAAGAGTTGCTTCAAGGGGCAGTTGCCAGGAATGCCCACTAGTAGGTACAATAGATCATGGAAATGGACAAAGATATCTGACCCAGGACACTCCCAGGAAGAGGACAGACACCAAAGGAGGACAAGGATGTCGTCTACCCTTGCTTGGAGACGTAGCCATAAGATTGATCTGGGGTCAGTATTGATCTGGGATCATGTAAACAAAGGCCAGGTTAGGGCGAGGGGAGTAGACAGAGTAGGCCCCGAGAGTCAAAACCAAGGGTACCACAGGCAACATCTGCCACAATCCGACACCACCTGGGGTCCCCACAGAGCTTGAACATTTACCAGAACCTGAACCGGCGGCAGCACGAGCATGTGATCCACCTCATGGACATTGCCATCATTGCCACTGACCTGGCCCTCTACTTCAAGTAAGAATGCATCAGGGGCAGGAGTTTGGGTGGAGCCCTCAGCCAACATGACCAATCTGTCAGCCCCTCCTCCCCTCCTTTTGGGACCAGGAAAAGAACAATGTTCCAGAAGATCGTGGATGAGTCCAAGAACTACGAAGACAAGAAGAGTTGGGTTGAGTACTTATCCCTAGAGACAACACGAAAGGAGATAGTCATGTAAGTAACAGGTCTATTGTTGGCCAGTTAGCCCTGCAGACCTCCCTAACCCCAAGGATAGGAGACTCCAAAGCAAAAGTAGCTCTCTCTAAATTGAACAAAAGCACTGGCTCAATCTGTCCGGGGATTCACGGACACCAGCACAGAATTCAGAATCAGAAAGCCTTCGTTAGAACCCTTGATCATCTCTTGCTTCATCCTCAGAGTTCCCCTTCTTTGCCTACAAGGTGGTGACTCAGGCCCAGCACCTTCCCCAGGACTGTCTCAGAGATGCTGAGAAAATGTGTTCGCTCTGTTCTCAGAAGGACATATAGTCTGCTCTGTCTGTCCACAGGGCCATGATGATGACCGCATGTGACCTGTCTGCTATCACCAAGCCCTGGGAAGTCCAGAGCAAGGTCAGGACTGATGACCATCTGGATTCAGAATAGCCCTTCACAGGTTATCCTGGGTCTTCACCTAGGGAGCTACAGGAAAATGGTGTAGATTTTTGAAGTAATTTCTGGATACAACAGTGAGAGGCACCATATGAACGCTGCCTGCAGAGCTTCAAGGGGGAGGGCCTGCTGCTCCTCAACATAGAACTCCACTGTAAGCTTTGTGTGTGCTCAGGTCGCTCTTCTGGTGGCTGCTGAGTTCTGGGAACAAGGGGACTTAGAAAGGACGGTCTTGGATCAACAGCCCATTGTGAGTATTGCTTCCAGAATCTTTCATCTTGACAGGTGAATTAGAACACTTGGTAGTGCTTCAGACCCTAGGAGTTTAAGGTCCTGAAGTCGTAACCTTGATTTGAGGGGTCATTGAAGCGAACAGGGGTAATTTGGCATCTTGTAGAATATAAATCACAAAAAATTGGAATATCCAGGTTGTGGCTCACAAGCAAGAGTCTCCAGGGCCTATGCAGTTGCACAGTATGTACAGTAGGCAGGGCAGTCTAGGGATGGCAACTCCGAGAAGGGCAACCCTGGGAAAAAGGGGAGGAGTAGAGGCAGTAGTCTATGGCAAGACAGACAATGAGGCCATTACAGTTAGGGGTAGGCCCACAGCTAACACCAGGGATGGTGTTTATCCACATATGAACTAGGAACTATATAGGTTTGCTTTGACCACTTGGGGATATGGGAGGTGAAGGCTTTATCTCCCAAGCCAGCTCTACCTGACTGGAGCAGGCTTTGGGCAAGGTTCAGACTCAGCATGAAAGAGACCTTTGCCAGCTAACAAAGTCTCATAGGGAGGAGCAGAATCCATTTCATCTACCTGTGCTTCCTCCACAAGCCCATGATGGACCGGAACAAAGCAGCTGAGCTCCCCAAGCTGCAAGTTGGCTTCATCGACTTTGTATGTACTTTCGTGTACAAGGTGCGCAGCAGAGGTGTTCTATGTGGCCTGGGGTGGACTGGCCGAGAATGGGTGGGGAATTGGCTGGACCCAGCTGTGATCTTGCAGGGACATTGGTGTGGTCTCCACCTTTATCTGATAAGGTCTCACGTGCAACTACACTTGTCCACCTACCCTATCACAACACCCATCTCTACTTGCCCAGCCAATGGTCTGTCCCAAAATTTGTGAATGTCCTTCAGAAGCACCTAGTGCACTCCTAGAAGGTCCTTACTCACCCTGAGGTCTCACTTGAAAGACCCCTGCCTCAGAGAGTCACTTTACTCACAATGGGCACACTGTCCCCAGGAAAATGACTGCAACTTGCCTACTAGGTTTGGGTGAAAACGTGGAGGTGAGCCTGAGTCTGTCTCCGCTGGCACACCCCAATACAACCTAAAGAACACGACAGCAGCTGTGTTCCTACTAGCTGATCAGGCACCACTGCATGCCAAGGGTTGAGTTCTGCTATTGATTGTAGGACACGAGGCAGGAACTTGGAGAGACTCGAAAGATAGGCCTGACTACAGTGTCCTTGTGTGGGTGCACATAACACCCCAGCTCCACCCACTCTGGTTGTCCTCGGTGATAACAGACCCCACATTGTAAGGCAGACACTGTATGATCCCAAGCAGCCAGGCAAGCAGGAAGAGGGGGGGTCCCTGGAGGCCCCACTGTCTTCCTCGGTCCATCTACATCACCTGAAAGCAGATGCAGGGCTTGTTGAAGCTTCCAGCCCTGCTGCAGCTGACATTCCCTGCTCTATTCTTGGGATGCTCATCCTGCTAGATCTCTATCAGAAGTACTTACATCCAACAGCTCCCTCTCACACAAGCTCCTATCCATCCTCCTCCTTGGGGACTATCTGGAAAGGGAAGACTTCAGAGGTTCTTTCCTATGCTGGTCGACTCTATGTGACATAGGCTAGGGTTCAGCCCCATGTGAAACAGCCTGAGGGTGGGGAACCAAGCTCACGCAGCCACTGACCTGGGGATCAGTCGTGGTCACTTACAAGCATGGTACCAGGGAATGTGGGGCCTCACTTCACCGTCCTTTTGACTTTTAAAATAAAATATGTCACAGATATGAGAGCATCCTCAGTCTGTTGAGTTTGGCGGCAGGGAAGCCCGAGGCCTTTGAAGAGTTACTATCTGAGCCCTCCAGGAGCAGGGGGACAGCACAGTGACTTCTCAGTTCCCTCTAGGAATTTTCTCGCTTTCACAAAGAGATTCTGCCCATGTATGACCGGCTGCAGAATAACAGGAAGGAGTGGAAAGCACTGGCTGATGAGTATGAGGCCAAAGTCAAGGCCCTAGAGGAAGAAAAGAAGAAGGAAGAAGACAGAATAGCAGCCAAGAAAGGTCTGGGCCCCTCAGAGTCAATGCTGTAACATGGCAGAAAATCACCAAGCAGTCAGAAAGGGAGGCTAATTCATATAGCCCAGCTGCTGAGGCTGAGGCCCTGGAGCCAAAGAATGTCCCATCCATTTATCCTGTCCTTCAAGGGACATGGCTGTTCATGCCATGCTGATAACAGATCAGACCGAAATGTGCTCTGAGACAGGAAGGCTAGCATATTCCTATACATGAGAAGGCTCACTGAACTCCTATCAACTCTTTTCTTTCATATAAGTAGTTGTTCCTTCCCAGGTGTGGTAGCACATGCCTGTAATCCCTCAAAACTATCATCAGAAACAAAAGAGCAAACTTAAATTAGACACAACACAAAGGCAAAATCAGTGAGCTAAGCAAGAGTTAAATTGGCATGGTGCTATCCTGTATCCTGTGACTCAGTTAACAACCCACTGCACCCCAGATCAGAAACCCGGTGATATTATCTTATCTTTTCCAGGGTTTATTTACCCTGGGCCTAGGGTTCTCCGTGGCCATAGCTTCTGGGTCTTGGGAGGTCAAGGCTGAAAGTAATCAGGGCGCAGTGACCGGAGAGGCTCAGGCACTAAGGCTCAGCATAATCGGCTTGGGTTGTTCTCAGATCCAGTTTAACCCCTGCAGGGAAAACCTACTGGTGTTATTAGAGGGCACCAGGTATAGAAGGCAGACAAAGAGACCACTCAGTTTATCTTCTCTTGCAGTGGGCACAGAAATTTGCAATGGTGGTCCAGCACCCAAGTCCTCGACCTGCTGTATCCTGTAAAACCTATCTGGCTTCTGGGCCCTCCTGCCACTCACCCACTGGAGACGACTCTGCAGCTTGGTATAAGACATTAGAAAGAGAAGAAAAAGATCAAATATAACTGAATATTTTTAAATTGTAAAGGTTTTTTTCAAATTAAAGCCAATTATGAATGTTAAATGGTGTAGTCCATATTTATCTGGTTTGATGAAGTTCCCACAAAGATCTTTACAAAGGGTTTGTGAATTGTCTTAAGTCAGAGCGCTACCCTTGTATATACGTGTGCATACTTGTATATACGTGTGCATACTTGTATATACGTGTGCATACTTGTATATACGTGTGCATACTTGTATATACGTGTGCATACTTGTATATACGTGTGCATACAGGTATTCAGTTCCATCTGCTTTAGCAAAGGCTTATGCCCAGGAAGTCAGAACAAAACAGAGAAGATAACCTGCCAGTTTTACACATGCTAACATCACTTGACGACACATATTTGACCCATTGAGAGCTCTGCTGGGTCAAGGCTATGAGCAGAGCTGAGATCCAATGGCAGTGGCACGAATGGGGATAGCCTGTGCTGAAAGCCTGGGTGGGATCCTCCTGAAGGAAGCAGCCAGCAGCTGTCTGCTATAAACACTGCAGATGTTTGCTGTCAGTGGGACTTCACAAGACTAGGCTTTTAGACATGCACTGTTTGGCAGAGAACAAACTCATGGGATCCCAGTGGATTTGTTTTCCCATTCCTGGGAAGAGAATACATCTAGCAGTTTGCCTTCAGCACTGGAAAGAAGTGGCAATTTAATCCTCAGAATCCCAGATAGTGGGATACCATTTCGGGGGAGCGGAGGGGGGAAGCAGCTTTTCACTCAGCCTGCTTTTTTTTATACCAAATACAGGGCTTTCAAGCACACACACGCTGTTCCTCTCAACTCACTTTAAAATCAAAAATCTCTAAACCTACGAAACCTGTACAAGGCACAAAACGGAGGGAGCAGTAACACTTCTGGTTTGCTTTTGATTGCTGTAATAACCATGACCAAGAGCAACTTGGGGGTTAAGGGTTTTTCTGGTTTACATATCTCCACAGTCCATCACTGAGGACGGACTGTCAGGACGGGAACTCAAGCAGGAGTAGAGGTAGAAACCATGGAAGGTTGCTGCTTACTGGCTTGCTCAGCTTGCTTTATAACACAGCCCAAGACCATCTGCCCAGGAGTGGTACCGCCCACAGTGGGCCGGACACTACCACATCAACCATCAATTAAGAAAATACCCCACAGACATAATCATGAGCCAATTTGCTAGACAATTCCTTGATAGAAGTTCCCTTTTCCCAGGTGACTAGTTTGTGTCAAGCTGAAAAGAACTAGTGGCCAGGATACAGGAGCCCAGGGGTACAGATGGAGGGTCACCTTCCAAGACCCTGAGGAAATTATGAGTTGGGTGGCACAAGACCCGAGTTATTGGGAAGGCATCAACCCCCACCAGCCTTGTACAGGGAGGGCCTGAGCTGCTGACAAAAGCAGTCGAGCTCAGAGCAGAGCGAGCTGCATCCAGGCAGCTAAGCCACTCTATTTCCTTGGCATCCTTGGAGTTCCCCTTGGCCTTACCATTGCACCCTCCCGAGCTGCACTTTGTGTCCATGCCAGGCAATGATCACGAATTCCTTTGAACCCGCCCCTCCCCCATAAAAACCCAGGAAACAACTGCAGAGCTGGTCTAGAAGCAAACAACCAAGGCAGTAAAGAGAGGAAGCCGGAGCATCGCACGACAAAGCTTTATTCATCCTCAGCGACTTAAGCAAGGCAAGCTCACTGGCGCTTCACTTGAGTATGCTGTCATCTTGAGCTGAAAATCGAGAAGAGACAGTGTCACACGTTATACACACTCGGGCCTCCTGCGAGGACCTCAGGATTGCATTTATAAAAAAATCCAGAATCTAATTCCAAAAGAATCTCACTTTTGACATTAAAACCATCCCTTGCATCCCAGGTGCCCAACGCCCACCCCACCTCACTGGAATCTTCAGGAAGTCAACAGAGAGGGGTCAGAGGGCCTGTTCATCGGCAGCCTCTCTGAAGGCAATGCTGCACGCACGCACGGCCTGCACACTCCACCAGACACATGGGCCACCTTGCTACTTCCAGAAAACCTGGGCGTGGGGGGTGGGGCTAAAAGCCATACCTTCTGCCCGTTCTCTTTCAATCCGTTTCAGCTCATCTAGTCTCTTCTTTTCCTCCGCCGCCACCCTCCTCTCCTCCTCTGCCCGGGGCTTTAGGTAACCTAGGGAGCGGAAGGAATTAACTTCTTCCCTGAAAATATTGCATGAATCTCCCGGTAGCTGTTCCCCCCCCCAACCTGCTCCCTGTGGGCCAAGCATCGTCCCCCTCCCCGGGAGCTGCAGGCCCCGCAATCCCACACACCCCGAATCCCGCACTCCCGGTCCCCGAACTCACTGTAGCGCTTGGCGCCGTAGGCCATGCCGAGGACCAGGGCTGAATATCGGCCGAGCTGCAGAAAAAAAAAAAGACGTTAGAGCAGAAGGCTCATTACCTGAGGATGAGGGGGATCGGAGATGGAGGAGTACGGGTAGAGGGGCACAGGGCAGGGGGTTGCAGGGGTCGCCAGGCCCGGGACTGCCTTGAGAGCACAACCAGCAGTCTCGAGGGTGGGCGATGCTAAGTCGGGGTAGCGGTAAGGGGCATTCAAGGGCTCTGAGCACCGTGCGCGACGGTGAGGTGGATTCACCTTGATGAGCGGAGAGACCTGAACTGGGGGCACCATCTTGTCCGTGACCTTCGCGCCGGAAGCTTAACTGAGGCGGAAAACACAGCAAAGAGCAAAGGCCTCCTCCTGCAGCCAGGAAAGCGCATGCGCCATAGCGAAGACGCGCCCCCTGGTGGCCGGAGGGTAGCGGTGCATTCCCGATGAGCTGGTTACGAAGTTATTGCGACTGCGTGTGCAAGATGACTTCAGGAGGGCGGAGACTTGGAGCCACGTTACTTCTGCACAGGCGTGTAATGAACGACCGACTCTGGAATCCGTCGCCCACCTTCTCTGAATTGGAGCAAGCAAACAATTCGTTCCTCTCTTGGAACAGACGAGCACCGCCCAGGGCGGCCTTTGGGAGTGGGGGCGAGATTACAGACCTTGTTTTGGTCCTCCCTGAGAGATCTTCAACCTTCCAGGCCTTTTCTGCAACTGCCTGCCCTGGATGCATACGCCTTCTGGCCAGTGCAAACGGGTTTTCACACTCAGAGCCACTTCAGGTTTTGAGATCTTACAGTTGAAGGTCATTCAAACCGGGCTGACCTCTGGGTCTCTCAGCCCACACTCTCGGGATCCCAAGCCCTGAGCCCTAATGACCCCTCTCTGCCGGGCTTCATGGGGACGAACTATGAAGCACCCAAACTGGTTTTCCGCAGGCACTGTCCCCAGAGTAGGTACCTCTCTAGCAACTGTGTCCACCTAGACCAACAGTTCTCAATCTATGGGTCACGATCCCTTCGGCAAGCCTCTATCTCCAAAAATATTTACATTATGATTCATTTTTGTTTGTTTGTTTATTTTTCAAGACAAGGTTTCTCTGTAGCTTTGGAGTCTGTCCTGGAACTAGCTCTTGTAGACTAGGCTGGCCTCAAACTCATAGAGATCAGCCTGCCTCTGCTTCCCAAGTGCTGGGATTAAAGGCATGCTGGCTACATTTCGATTCATAACAGTAGCAAAATCACAGTTAGGAAGTAGCAATGAAAATAATTTTGTGGTTGGGGGGTTATTAAAGAGTCGCAGCATTAGAAAGGTTGAGAGGCACTGGCCTAGATTGAAGCTGTCCAGCCATAGGACAAACAGCAGACAAGCTCATTACCAGCTTTGTCCGCCATTGGCATGCAGGCTCTGTGGAAGTCAGGCATGGCGAGGTTGTAGCCATCCATTGGTTGGCTTTACCCCAATGCCCAGCAGTGACTTGACTTGACATCTCCCTAAGGCTGTCTTTGAGTCAGCCTCCTCAGTTTTACATTGCATCAGAGCTTGGAAGGGCACACAGTCCACAGGGATGGAGTATCTTCTCCTGACTCCTCATTAAGTCTCTATTTGTAAAGAGAATGTAACTGTGAATATAAAGTGGATAAAATGTAGCAATGAGAAACCCCAGAGCCCATAATAGGCGCTCAGCTATCCTGAAGGGAGGAATCCTGCAGAGTGGAGGGGCTATCCTGAGCAGTCAGAAGAGGAGCCCCTGCCCTAAGGCCCTAATGTGCCTGCATTTGGTCTGGAGTCCATGTCCCTGAGCCTCCTCTGTTGGAATCCTAGAAAGTTCCCTGAGCTGGGAACAGAAATATCCAGACCATATACCCAGGTGCACCACATCTTTTCTTGCCCTTGAGAAGTCTGATCTTGGGTTCCCCACTCCCATCCCTACCTGAGCCTGCTTGAGACAGGCAGACTCCTACCTTCTGAACCATTGCTCCCTGAGGAAGCTGCAAAAGCATGCTGACCTACAAGGCACCAAATAAACCTCCCCACCCCTCACAGCCATCTGCATACTGAGCCCCCTCCCTTTCCTGCTCTTAAGCAACTGGTTAGATAACCTCTGGTGACCAAACAGGTTTCCCTCACTAGACCTTAACTCAGACTCCTCAGCAGCTCAGGCTTCCAGAACTGAAACGGTCTCTGGGGCCCACAGGGAGTATGGTTGAGGGGTGAGAGCACAGAAGCTACATGCAGGAGTTCAGGCAGAAGAAGCACCTGACACACACATGGGCACAGCATGCAGATGACTGGCTTGGCATCTGCTTTGGCTCAGGATCATTTGTGGGGGCAGCGTAAGTGGTTAAGGTTCCATCCACACAGCTCAGGACACCACTGGGACAATTCTGCACCTGTTGAAGACAGCTGTGTGCAGAATCTAAATATTCCAACCTGCTATCTTTAGTGCTGTGCTCAGGTTGAGCCAAGATCCTCCCTGGGGTCTGGCGGCCCTCTCAAATTCAGAGCTTACCACTCCTGCAGCTGAGCTAAATCCAACCGAGGCCCTTCACTCTCAGCTACCACTCCCATTCCTGAACCAACTCCCACCCCTGGTAATTCCCCCTCAAGGTCTGAGGTAGCATCTGGGAAGGAGATTCTGTGGCTGAGGCTACGACGTTGGGGGACAGGACAGGACTTCTGACAATGCACAGTATGGAAGATGTCACAGCTTAGAAATGCACCAGGGTAGGGTTGCCCAGCTATCAGATTCTTGGGCCAGAGCCATTCACAGCACCTCTGCTGATCTTGAAAAGGTAGCACTCTGTCCTCAGTACCTATAGTTTCTGTGGCATCCAGTTGCCTAGGATGACTCAGACCCCCAGCCTTTGGCCAATACTGTGAAGGGGTATCTGAGTAACCACCAGGCTACCTAGGCTTACTCTGCGGTTGTCCAGTTCCCTGGGATGGCAGTCCTCAGCATGTCCTTGTAGGAAGTGG
Organism: Arvicola amphibius; assembly: GCF_903992535.2. Lineage (NCBI taxonomy): Eukaryota > Metazoa > Chordata > Mammalia > Rodentia > Cricetidae > Arvicola > Arvicola amphibius. The sequence goes on along the minus strand of NC_052047.1, from coordinate 480,513 downwards.
TAACCAAAGTCTGCGCTATCCTCGGGGGGCAGACAAGCAAAAAGCTGGATACTGGGCAGGAAAGACTCAGGCATGATGAGCAGGCAGCCAGGGAGGTGCAGGGCAGGGACATCCAAGTGTGTATACACACATATTCACTTACACATGGGTGTCTTTATGTGTGTGCTTATGTGAACATACACAATGGTGTGGGAGTAGAGATACATGCCCCACGGTTGCCATGGTAACAAACTGGAAAGAATGAGGGAGGGTATGAGCATGGAACGCATGAGTCCATCCATAGAGTCCATTTACCCTGGAGCCCTCTAGGATTGGACATAGTGGGCTGATTGAACCCTCCAGTGCCACAGTCCCCCCATTGTGTGAGTTAAGTCTCCCAAACCATGGGTTGTCCCTGAGTGTTCCCCCAGTTGCTTCAAAGCCCTCATCCTTAGCTCTCCTGCCTCTCGCGCCAGCAGGAATACCAAGGAAAATGGCACTGCATACCCAGAGAGCACCCGCCAATATCTTCTCTAACTCTGAGCAGACTCAAGTTCTGGAAGTTCTAGGAGGTAAGTCTGCCTTTGCTCCCGAAAAGCCCCTCATACTGTTGGTATGGGAGGACACACGCGGCCTCAGACCTCAGAGTGCCTGTGTCTTTGGTGGAACAGAGCCAGGAGTGGGGATAAGGGTAGGAGCTGGGGCAAATCTGGGACACCAGCAGTGCACTAAGCCTGGCATCGACTCCTAGGTCCTCACGCTCATAGATGAGAACAGCAATAGCTTCACTGACAAAGAGGACCTATAGGATACTTACACTTTCTTGAGTAGGTGTGATCTCATCTTCAGTATAGCAAGGACATTGTCCCTAAATGCTGACACACACATTTTGGGGGTATTATGGCCACCTCTAGGTTTGTTTGGTTTCCTTTTGTTATACTAAAGGACTTTGCTCTCGGGGGTCTCAGAATAGCTCCTCAAGACTCTGGTTTGTTTAAAGCTGGCAGAGGGTGTTCAGGGTGGTTAGAAAACTGGAATGGATTTGAGGCAGAAACTGGAGAGGCAACCCAGTGCCCTATTGCATCCCTACCCCTCCACATTACCTCTAGGCTCACCCTGTGGGCTTGGAAGAGTGTGTACTGGTCGGGTTGGCCTACTCATTGTCTCAGAGCAGATGCCAGCTCATCCCCCACATCCAAGTCACTTCAGCGGGCACTTATCCCTCTCTGTCTCAGTGGCCTGCCATGGACACTCCTGAGGCGGAGCTCAGGAGCCTTCGGTCCTACCTCAGAAGCTGGGAAAGGTAGTTATATTTTACCTGGAATGGAGGTTCCCTAGTGCCCACCTTCTCTATATTTGAGAAGAGAAACAGTCTTCAACTTTCTCCTTCCTCCATAGAAGACGGTGTCCTTAGATTGACTCCAGCCAGTATCCCCCACACTTGGGCCAAAAGGCTCTGTCTTTTTATTTTTTATTGTGTTCTACATTTTTCTATGCTCCCTTTCCTGCCTCTCCCCTCCCCTTCAACCCTCTCTCAAGGTCCCCATGCTCCCAGTTTACTCAGGAGATCTTGTCTTTTTCTACTTCCCATGTAGATTAGATCTATGTATGTCTCTCTTAGGGTCCTCATTGTTATCTAGGTTCTCTGGGATTGTGATTTTTAGGTTGGATTTCTTTGTTTTATGTTTAAAAACCACTTATGAGTGAGTACATGTGATAATTGTCTTTTTGTGTCTGGGTTACCTCACTCAAAATAATGTTTTCTAGATCCATCCATTTGCCTGCAAAATTCAAGCTGTCATTTTTTTCTGCTGTGTAGTATTCCATTGTGTAAATTTACCACAGTTTCCTTATCCATTCTTCGGTCGAGGGGCATTTAGATTGTTTCCGGGTTCTGGCTATGACAAACAATGCTGCTATGAACATAGTTGAGCACATGTCCTTGTGGCACAATTGAGCATCCTTTGTATATATACCAAAAAGTGGTATTACTGGGTCTTGAGGAAGGTTGTTTCCTAATTTTCTGAAAAATCACCACACTGACATCCAAAGGGGCTGTTCCAGCCTATCTATCTCTCTGTAGACTCTATCACCATCAGAGCCCTGGTTCCCAAATGGAAGCCAGAATGTGGATCAACAGAGATTCTTCAGGCCCAGATCTTGTCTTTTTCTACTTCCCATGTAGATTAGATCTATGCCTGTCTCTCTTAGGGTCCTCATTGTTGTCTAGGTTCTCTGGGACAAAAGGCTCTGTCTTATGTCTCATCCACCCCTTGTCTACATGTGCTCTGCCCTCCTCTGGAGTCACCCTGTAGACGCAGGTTGTCCTGTGGGGTCACCTGCCAGTGACAAGAAGAGAGGGGGCTGGGGATGACATTGTGTCCCCAGTGAACCCCTCACCCCTGCCCATGCTAATCTCAAGAACAAGGTGAATACCATATTCAAGGAGCCCTCAGGGCCCATCAACTTCATGTTGTTCCTGAACATATGTGGGAGATGAACAGTGAGCTCTGTCTTGGGACATCCCTCAGCTTGTCACCTGCCAGTGCCTAGTTCTTAGCGCTTAAAACTCCAAATTCTCCAGATATTTTACACAGCCTAGCATGGCTCAAGACTCCAGGGCCATTGACCATGTGGCCTGAGGCCTTAGAAATGCACACTTAGCAAAACAAAGCCTCCTGGTGACTGGGCTAAGGGAATAAGTTATCTGTGTCACTGCCAGGCTACCCAGGCTCACTCTGCAGTTGTCTAGTCCCCTGGGATGGTGGCTCAGTCTGCCTTATACAGATAACTTTTTTTTTTTTTTTTTTTTTTTTTTAATTTTTCGAGACAGGGTTTCTCTGTAGCTTTGGAGCCTGTCCTGGAACTAGCTCTTGTAGACCAGGGTGGTCTCAAACTCACAGAGATCCGCCTGCCTCTGCCTCCCGAGTGCTGGGATTAAAGGCGTGCGCCACCACCGCCCAGCTGAGCAGAGTCATTTGGAATAACTAAGAGAAAGGTTCTTCCTGCTATTCGGCCCTCGATTACCCAGGGAGGCACCGTCCATCTATTGCTGTCTTAAGCCCCTTTCATAGATGGCTTACTTAAACATAGCACTAGGGAAAGAAAACATTCTGGTGGGCCAGGCATCTGCCTCTTTCTCCATCAGACCCTAGCAAGTCTCTGCTTTACCAGATGTCTCTGCCCATTCTGATTGTCCTTTGGGAAGAGAGGCAGGACAAGGAGCTTCCTGCAAGGCCCCAGCTGGAGGTGTTAAGCCAGACGTCTCAAGGGATGGCACTTGGGTGGAGCTTATTATCGTTGGCTCCCTGGCACATATCCTGGGCGAAGGGGGCCCTCCAGACTCAGCCTCCAGGCGCCGATATGGAGTGTTGAAGAAGAGCACCAAAACACAAGTGAAAACGGTACACAGGCCAGCCATCAGCAGCAGAGACACTAAAAACACAAGCACAGGTCTGTCCCTCAACTGTCCCTCAACTGCCCAGGCAGTCAGGGTCCCCAACTTCCACCATAGGCAAGCCTTAGTAGACTTGACACAGCTGATCCTGTGACAGTGGACACAGAGTCACTGCAGACAGTCTTGGTTTCAGGCCTCCACAGCCCGCAGGATGTTCCCAGACCCAGGTTCAACAGCTGGGAACCACAGGTTCTGGGGACATGGGTGTGCCACTTCTGGTCTCTAACCACACTCATCCGCAAACCTCTATCTCTGTCTCTCTCAACCCTGTCCATCTCTGATCAACTTCCCCCATCTGTCCAGGTCTCTATGCCCCTTTCTCTCTCTGTTTCTGTCTCTATTTCTATGTAAACTTCTGTTTCTATCCCCATCTTTGTCTCTTTCTCTCCTTTTCACTCAAGATCTCTGCCCCTTTTTATCTAAGATCTGTCTCTATATTCCTGGATTTTGAAGCATGTCATAAGGGGGCGGGGATACTGATGCCGGATTTTTGTCAGGGTCTTGGGACTACATCTACAAGCAGAGCCCAGGCATCTGACCATACTACTTCACACCCACACAAACTGGTGACTGCCCAGTAGGGTATAAAGACCAACAAGATCCAATATCCTCAGCTGGGCCAGGCCTCCTAATACCCTATCTTCCTGGTCTGGTCTTAGCTCTCTGGGGCCAAGGCCTGGGCTCAGACACTCACCTGTCCAGTCTAGAGGCTCCTCGCCCTGCCGGCAGGTAGAAAAGGATGGACCCGTTCGCCGCATGGTCAGCGCTGTCAGCAGCAGCATGATGAGCACACCCTCAGCCTGCCTAGATACAGAGGGTCCTCAGCCTGGGCAGCAAGGCTCTCTGCCCACCACACCGAATGCCATCTTGGGAAGGGAAAAACACCTATGGCCACTGGTGGGACACCTGTCACTCCTGAAGCAGTAAGCTGCCTTTGTCCACACTGGCTCTGCAGAGGCACAGGCGTGCACACAGCAAGTACTCAGTACATGCTATCCCCAGTCAGAGCAAGCACGTTCCTAACTTCATGGATCAGGAGCCATGCTGCAAGACCCACAAGGAAAGAATCCATGCCCTGGGAGAAGTGACCAACGTCACCCAGAAGGATACTCACCCCAGGACAAAAATCAAGCCAGCAGAGGCGCCTTCACCCACAGGAAATGAGCATTCAACTGCCAACTCCATGACCACGGGTGCCACCGAGAAGCCAAAGAGCCCCAGGAGGGAGCAGATGGCAGCCAACGCAAAGGTCTGTCCCTGCAGCTGGGACACCTGGCACCAACAAGGGGTAGAGAATGGAACAGGATGGCGGTGAGTCATGCCACCTCCCCTGTGAGTTCCTCGACTGAGTGACAGAGTGTGGTGGTAAAGCCAGTCCTACCCAGGGTTACCCAACAATGAGGCACCTGCTCTGGGGAAGCCACTACTGTCCCTCACCCGCCCGCCCGCCATAGTCTCCCTCCATCTTTGTTCCCAATGAGTCTCACCAGAGCAAAGGCTACGAAGGTCATGGAAGTCAGACAGAGGCCTATCTTGGTAGCTTCAGTGAAGTGCTTGGTCCGATCTACATACAAGCCTAGAAGCAGTGCCCCCAAAATCCCAAACACGATGAAGAGAGCCCCACAGAGGCCTGAGAACTCCTGGAAGTGGGGAGGACAAGCTTAGAACCATCCGGAGGCAGGGAGCCACCAGGGCTCCTTAGAGCATACGTCATCACCAGGGAGGTTCCAGAGGACCAGTCTAGGCAACCCTGTCAAGCTGCCTCCTAGGATGGATTTTCTACAATGTAAACCTCACTAAAGGGAAAGGGGTATCACCACAGATACCTATGGCCCATGAGAGACCTTCCCTGCCACTGTGTCAGGAGGCAGATATATAAACAGCCATGGCTACCACCTCTATGAGAGGCTGCTGATCTTACCCCTATCAGTCAGGGGTGAAATGGGTGCTCAGGAGCAGTAGGTAACTCTCGCAGAGGCAGAGCCCACTCCAAAGGCAGGGCTACAACTTACATTGGAGTAGCCATTGGCACAAAGGATCTGTTCCAGTAGGGCTGAGAAGCTGGAGAAGATACCAATGCCACCACCGAAGCATATGGCCAGAATGACATAGGCTTTATTCTGGATGAGCTAGAAGGAAAAACAGCCCTCAACTCAGGAGCCCAAGCAAGCTTCTGAACACAGCTTCCCTACCCCCAGAACCCACATAACCCACCAGTTTGAGGCCATGGAGGAAACTCTCTGAAGTGGAACTGGCAGCCCCTGTAGATGGCGGAGTAGGAGGCACACTCTCCCAGAGGCAGGCAGTGGCCAAGAGACAGGCGAGGGCAGCAGGGATAATGTAGATACCAAGCTGGGGAGAGATTCGGAGTGTCACAAAGAAGTCACACTAGTAATGCATGCCTTTAATCCCAGCCTCAGAGAGGCATATAAGACTGGAGGAGACAGCTCTCAGACACAGTCTCATCTGAGATTCCTGGAGGCAGGATCGCCATTTCAGACTGAGGTAGAAGTAAGAGACGGTAGCTGGCTGTTTTGCTTTTCTGACCAATTTCTGTCTCTGGGTTTTTATTAATCATGCTACACCACACTGAAAATGTCTACCCCACATGTTTCAGTCTGCTCTGTCCACCTTACTAGCTGTCACCTGCCTTTAATCTCCAGAATCAGCAAACCCCACTCCTTTGGGGGGGCTGTATCCCTCTACCCTCATCTGTTCTTTATGGCTGTATGTAGAACCTAGCTTTCAGAATAACACTCAAGGATGAATCCCTTCTTGATAACACCACAGACTTAACCCCATATAAGAAGCAGATCATGCTAACATACCTAGGATGTCATAACAACAAGCATTTGTATACACCAGGTTTATGTGTATGTGTATGGATCACACACCAGTAAAACTACCATATGTACTGTACACAATTATATGTATATGCTCAAGTTCACACAGCACACATGCCACATGTAAGATCATCAAGAGCCCCTCACCATCATGGGGATGTCTTCTGCCTTCTTGACCAGGGCAGGAGATAGCACATTTGCCACAAGGATGCCCAGAGGATTTGCTAGGTAGAAAAACAGTTGTATAAGCTCAGTTGTGACAGGCCTCACCCCAGCCCTTGTAGGAAATCTGGCCTGATTCAGGCACCTTAGCCTTGTCCCAGGCTGGAGAGCAGAGGACACACATCCAGCAGGATCTGTGAGCTGAGCCCAGGCTGCAGAGGCCCCACCCCAGGACTCACACATAGTGCCAATCATGTTAGCTGTGGCTCTCTGGTGCTCTGGGAACCATAAGGCAGCCAGCTTGGCTGGAGAAGAGATGACCAGGGTCTGGGCCAAGGCACAGAGGCTCTGGCCACTCATGAAGAAGGCAAATGGATTAGGGATCCTGACATCCAAGCAGGGCACAGCACGTAGCAAACTCCCAGCAAAATTCAACCATGCACCCAGGATAGTCTGTAGGAATGGACAGTCAAAAGACTATATGGCAGTCAAGACCCTTTACACCTACATCTCCAGATGCCTATCCCTACCTTATAGGGATACCCCAATATCTACCTGCCCTCCCCAGCTGCTTTGCCTGGAGAGCCCAGCCAGAGGGACTGGTAGACTCTAATCTGGAGATGAGACCAAACTTCTGCACCCAAAGCCAAAGGGTCCCTCCCTCCTCACACAGGTATGGGATAACTTACCGCTCCCCGGAGCCCAACAGAGTCCAGAACCCAGATGGCTGCCATGCCAAATGGGATGGATACCACAAGGTAGACTAGTGACAGCCAGTTGATCTGCTCCATGGACAGGAAGAAGTGCTGTGCAATGGTGTCTGCTACAGGTGCAAAGCTGAGCCATAGCTATGGGACACACATAATCAGCTATAGGTCACAGACATTGACTAGCTCAGGGTAGGAGCAGGGGTGTGGACACTTAGGGTCACTCTGCTAGAGAATCACCCTTGGTCTGTTACAAACCATGAAAACAGCCAGGTATGGCCACAGCCTGCCCAGCAGTGAACCATGAACCTGGAGGCAAATATGAGGCCAAAAACCTGGCCAGAGTCTGAAGGACCACTAACCTCATCAGGATTGGTCTGAATCTCTGAGGCTAAAGGCAATCAATGGAGATCGTGTCCACTGCCTGGGAGGTACTGTGTTGAAGGTGGTGGAAAGTTGAGAGTGGGCAGCTGAGACTTGGCTGTGAATAATGAGAGGCAGAGAAGCCAGAATCTCAGTGGGTGGGACATCCTGCACACTGAGTGGGTCACAGCACTTAAGGACATAGTGTTGGAGCACACAGGGTACGAGGGGGAGATATGGGCGTGTGTGCCGATGGTAGTCATGGTTCCAAATTTCATGGCTGAGCAATGTGCTGAGACAAGATAGACAAGGAATACATTTTGGGGGAGACTATGAGGCCTGGTATGTGGTGGAGACTCCATGCCAGACATCCAGACACGGCTAAATGATGCCTTGGGGGCTTAGAACATGCATGAGGACCAAGGAGAGGCCAAACAGAGCCAAGACAGAAGAGTTCAGAGCCCAGGACTTCTTTAGGGATGGATGGAATTAATGACATCTCTCTCTGCACAACACCCTCCTGTCTCAGGCATTACAAAGCATAGGGACTCTGAAGCCCAGAAGAGTGAAAAAAAATGTGGAGGAAGTTTTTCCAGAGGAAATTTTTCTGGAGGGTTGAGTGGAGAGAAGAGGTCACCCAAGCTTAGAACAGTAAAGAGGATAGATATGTGGCCCAACAAGGGTGTGTCCCAAATCAAAGTTCCTGATGAACCCTACTCAGGATGTCAAAGGTCCAAGCCACACCCTCCACAGCTGAACAGAGAGTGCCAGGCTTCCCAACCACAAAGCCTCAGGAAACCCCAAGGTTGTGCAACAGCTGCATTCCCTTTTTTTCTCAGGGGACAGTACAAGAACAGATAGGTCTCCCAGACTTAGAAAGCACCCCCATGCAGGCCCAGTTGCCTCCTGCCTGGCCTCATAGAGCAAACAGGGACCCAGTATGTTTTCAGAACCTGTGTGCTGAGCAAGAAAAACAGAGCCCGCCAGGCGGTGGTGGCACACACCTTTAATCCCAGCACTTGGGAGGCAGAGGCAGGCGGATCTCCGTGAGTTTGATGCCAGCCTGGTCTACAAGAGCTAGTTCTAGGACAGGCACCAAAAACTACAAAGAAACCCTGTCTCGAAAATCTGAAAAATAAAAAGAAAAACAAAACAAAAAGAAGGAAAAAAAAAAACAGAGCCCATCTAGCAAATCTCTCATGTTTGTTCTTGTTCCTCCCAGAGCTGTGGCCCACATACAAGAGGGCAGAGATATCTCTAGTATGTGTAAGGCGACAGATGTGGGAAGAAAAAAAAGTCCATCCATCTCACCTACTGGACAAAGCTCTCAGCCTTGCCTCAGCTCAGGGCCGCCCCCCCTTCCCATGTAAATCACAGGGCCATCTTTTGGTCTCACAGCTATGTGCCCCTCAGGCTGCTCTCTCAGAATCCTGGAGCCCTGTCACTAGCTACAAACAAATGAGTAGGGACTCCAGGAAGCATGACTGAACATGAAGCCCACAGGTCACAATGAGGATCCAGCCAGGATGGTGGCAAATTTTAGCATCAGGGTAACGTTCTGTTTGCTCCATAAGGACAGCAGGACACTACCCACGTGTCCCAGGCATTTCCCGCATCTACAGAAGGGGAGATTCAAGTAGATTCTTGCATGTATCCACAGACATTCATCCCTAACCAATTATGTTTCCTAATTCTAGAAACTGGACCTGTGAGCCAAGCCATAGCAAGTCCCAACTAGTAAAGGCAGCTACCAGGAGAGAAGTTTCTGATACTTTCACAGTTAATAAACCCCAGGACCACAGCAGGTATCACCTGTATCCCTCTCTTTACTCAAAGCTGCTTCTTCACAACAGCAGGGAAAAAGAACCATCAGAACCAACCTACTACTGGTTTACACGGAGTGCCGGTGGGTAGCCGAACCCATGGTACGCGGCTGTACACCATCTACACCCAGGGCTGTACTTACTCATAGCCCCCAGGCTTGGCACTCTTCTAAGCTATATTTGTTAAAATTCATAGCCGCATGGCCCAAATGCTAGCCATTCAGCTAAGTGGCCACAATGTGACCCAAAGTTTCTTCACATGTACTAGGGAGACCCAGCACCAGAGAGGTGCAGGGTTGGCTGTCTTTAAGCGGCAGATGGTAACAGCTCCACGCTAGGGAGGAAGGATCACCAGCAGTCTACCTGTGCCTGACGGGACTCCCTGACATTAGCATTTGGGGGCTAGGGAGGGTATGAGAAGAAAGCAACAAATTGCAGGGTTGAGACCCTTGAGACTAACAGACCTCTCGCCCTGGCTGTTCCCTCCCAAGCAGAACAGGTATTTACCCCTTCTTTTACAACCTCTTGGGCTAGAAGAAAGGTCGGTTCCCATGAAGAAGCAAAAACAAACTGGCGCTGGGGCTGCTGGAAAGACCCCGCCCCGCCCGTCCCAGCGCCCTGTACCATCGCGTTGGAGCAGCTCAGGAGGCTGACCGCCAGCAGGAAGACCCAGCGGCGCGCATAGGCGCGGGGAACAGGCACCTCTTCTCCGGCGTTTGCAGATGTCCCCGACCTGTCCCAGGCTTCCAGCCTGTCCCCCATAGTCTCGGCCGCCTGCGTGCATTTCACGGCAAAGTGCTGCGCGTGGGTAGGATATCCCAGGACCAGGACCGGGAGGAATGATCTGGTTAGTCCCCGCCCCAAAGGAGAAGTTGGGTGGGAGAAGCAGGGTTACCCTACGACAGAGGCCAAGATGGAAACCGGAGGGATAAAAATCCCCTTTAGAGCTAATTTTTTTTTTTTTCCACATCCTGTGTGTTCTGCACCGGGAACTTCACCCGCGGTGGTAGATGCCGGAAAGGGGTCTCTACTTGAGCAAAATCTGCGTTTCCTGAAAGCCCCCCCCTCAAATTCTTGAGGTCCTAAGTAGCAGCTCATTAACGGCCCGAAGCCAACCAGGAGGAGGAGAGTGGGATCAGTTTTCCAAAAACCTCCAATCCTGGAGAGTTACTAGACTCCTCCTAGAGGAGGAAGAGGCGGGGTGGAAGACTAGGAAAGGCTGTGCCTGGCTACACCACCCCTGCCTGCAGGTAGGCAGCTGCCAAATCCATTCAAGACTCTTTAATTTGCACCTGGAAAACAGCTGGGTTGAGTAGGTAGGGGCAGTTGCTTTCTGTGATTAGAAAGGAGGCCTGGCAAAGTTAGGAGTCACCTGACTCTGGGCTAACGCAGTTGATAGGAGTCATCCGACGCTTGCCACTGTGGTTGGCCTGGCTGGTTCAGGAGAAGCCCGGTAGGCCAAAGTTCCTGTTCAGACTAGTGAGGAGCGAAGAGCTGTTGGGGCAGGAACAGGGGGGACTGGCCAGGCAGGGTCAGAAGTGGAAGTGAGTTTCTCAGTGAGGAGGCTTTTTCTGCTTCAAACACATCCCTATGGTCTTGCCCTCAAGATTACTATTCCGTTTGTTCGTTTCTGGGGCTTAGGGACTTAGTTTTGAGCTGGAGTCTCACTTGGAGTCACAGGCATGAACAAGCTCGCTGTGTTGGTTCCAGCCTTTGGTGTGTTCTTAGTGGGGCTGTGTGCATGTCAGATGGATTCCCCCCTTTGGAGGTGAAGTCCTGTCCAGTAAGGAGAAAATGAGCAAAACCTGATGATACCCTGAAAGGGGCAGTATATTCTGAGACTCATGATGACGTCTGTGGTCCTTACCCTCTTCTCTGCCCTTTCCCGTTCCTGTCTCACCCCTGCTTACCCTCAGGCCACAGTTTATGGTCACTTCCCTGAAGACCTGGTCCCCCGTACCCTACCCCTGTGGTCTAGAGCTGCCCCTGGCTGGGGACTTTGACATCCTGATATTCTGAGGAGACTGAGAGGGTAGTTCAGCTTCCCTCTTCACTGCTCGGACACCTAGCTTAGATGGAAACATGCCTGTCACCAGCTGCTGGTTTAGGTAGCCTGTCTCCAGATGGGCATCACTGTAGTTACTCCCTGTACTGCCTGTATGGTTTAAGTGAACCTGCTGACCTGCCTCCATCCACTGTCTTAGGGCTCTTGTGCTAAGCAAGTGAGTTCAGTGAGGTTATCAAGCGTAAGAGCAGTACACAATCAACAGCTGTCTTCCTAAACACTCTACCAGTGTGCACAACATGGAAACCGAAATGAAAGATAATACATACATGATCTCATCAAAGATAATACATACATGATCTCATCAAAGATAATACATTCATGATCTCATCAAAGATAATACTCAGCTATAAATTTAACAAAATAGGTATAACACTTACATGCTAAAAACTGTACAACACTAATGAAAGAAACCAACAAAGACCTACAGAAATGGACAAACATACTTTACTCAGGTACTGAAAAACTCAGCATGTTAGCCGATATTAGTTTTCTCTGAATTGACCTATAAGGTTAATGTAGCTTCTATCAAGAGGCTTTTCTTTCTTTCTTTAAATATTGAACATGGATTTATTGTTGTAGATGTTTGAATATTGTAAGAAAAGAAGTAATGTAAAATGAAACATAGAAATTTTAAAATGGATAAAAATCAAGGAATAAGTGAAAACTGTATGTGGTATAAGGCATCTGTTCATAGGCCTCATTTGTCTTGTTGAGAATGGTTTTGAAAAGTTTGACCCAGAAAAAATATTGAGAATTATCTCATGCTCCAAAACTAATGGATAGGTTCCAGGTTTGATTAGAGAAGAAAGGGCCTCACCTTGTCTTCCTGGCTGGCCTAGAACTCATTGTGTAGACCAAGATGGCCTTATATTTACAGAGATCCTTCTGTCTCTGCTGAGATTAACGGTCTGTGCCATATTCAGCACATACATGCGCATTCAAGAGGATTTTCTACACACAGATCGGAAGAAAATATTTGCAAACCACATATCTAACAAAGGACTACTACATAGTGTTTTTCAAACCCAATTAGAATATGGGCAAAAGACTGAAGAGAATAAACAGATGGCAATTAAGGATTAATGACTAACTTTATTAGCCACCAATAAAATGCTAATTAAAACCATAATGAGCTAATACCATACTTCTTTTTAGAATCTTAAATAAAAATACTGACAACTTTAAATGTTGTCAAGGCTATAGAAAACAAGCTTGCAGTTTCTTATAAAACTAGGAAGGTAGTTATCACGTAACCCAGCCATTTCAATGATGAGTATCCATGAGAGATAAAAACCCCGTAGCGGCTTTATTTGTGATCATCAAAAAAGTGTAAACACTCAGGTGTCCTTCAGTCAGTGAATGGTCAGGTAAACTACAGTATAAGCACTATGGAATATACTCGGGAATGAAGAGCAATACATATGGCATCCTGGAAAAGTGTGCAAGAGTAAGAGTGTAAAAGCCAGCTCTACAGGTGATATATATATATGTGTGTGTGTGTGTGTGTGTGTGTGTGTGTGTGTGTGTGTGTGTATATCACAATTTGCAATGGTTTGGTGTGGTCTGGGTGTGTTTCTCAAGTGTCCCTGTGCTTTTCTCTTAAAGTGGTGATATTGAGACAGAAGAGGCTTTAAAAGATGGGGCCTTGCTGGGCCGTGGTGGCGCACGCCTTTAATCCTAGCACACAGGAGGCAGAGGCAGGCAGATCTCTGTGAATTTGAGGCCAGCCTGGTCTACAAGAGCTAATTCCAGGACAGGCACCAAAGTTACACAGAGACCCTGTCTTGAAAAAAAGGGGGGGGGTGTCTAGTGGGAATCTTGTTCTCCAATTTTCACAGGACCCTAAGTTAGTTCTCCATATTATTATTTAAAAAGAGAAGCTTAGGTGCCAGGGACTTCGCTCAGTGATAGGATGATTGTTTAGAATGGGCAAGGTCCTGAGTTCAACCTCCATCACTGGAAGAAGAGGAGTTAGAGAAGAAAAGAGAGGAAAAAGCTTACTTAGCCCATCCCCTCACTATGGCTTCCTGCCTGCCAATGTGATCACTCCCTCTAAGCAATGTTCCCTTCATTATGACAGCATTCACCAGAGTTGAGGTGATGACTATGCCAAACACTTGAATCTCCAGACATGTATACCAAACACACCTTTTCTTGTAATAGTTACCCAGGCTCATGCATTTCATCACAGTAACCAAAAATAAACTAACATAATATTAATATATAGCATTTTTATAAAGACAAAACTTTAGAACTGGAAAGTGGTAGTGGATAGGGCTCAGAGGCTAGGGTGGGAGAGGGTGGATTTGAAGGTTCAACAATATGGTCTTTGTTAGGCTGATGGTATCCTTCATATGACCATGAAGGAAGCCTGGCATCTCCCGTAGTGATCTTCAGGGGCTTGGTTAACATTCAACCCCCTAGTCATGATGAAATCTATATTAAGTGTCTTTCCTTCTATTTTAAACCAAATTTATACTTCCAGCCGTTCAAACCAACACTAAGAATGGCTTCTCAAGCCTGTTTGTTTTTCCCAAACAGTATCTTGTCATAAATCAAGCAATTGATACAAAGAGAACATGAAGCAAGGCCCTTTTCTGGGACACTACCAGGAATAATACTCTCTGAGATGAGATGGGGCCAGGAGTCCTGCCTGTTATTTGTTGTACACCTGCTCCTCCCAGAGAACGTTGGGGATGTTAAGGGCGAGGGCCCCCATCTGTCTATCCCAGTTATTTGTGTTACTATAGCTGCCTATATCTTGGGAAAACAAAGGTGGAGGAAAAGAAGCCCTTCAGCTGTGGGCCACTCCTCTACGCAGCTGTCAGGCACCCACATACAGCTGTGTAGAGCCTCCCAGACCTATCTGGTTCCAACAGCATGCCTCCCTCCTGTATCTGCTCAGTGACTCACCTGTGCCTCACTAATCTAACCAGGGCCCAGCTGCAGAAAAACCACTCAAGGTACACACACCCAGCGGGGACCTTGTTAGTATATCAGTATCCAGACTTTCAGGTGCCTCAAACTGATTGACTGACTGTGACTTCATCCTCATGGCCATGGAAGGATCCATTGCTAGAATGTGAACCTTTTTGTTTCTTTTTGGGGGAAGTCTCTGATCACTGTCATCTGGACTCTAGTTTGTCCCTACAGACAAGGCCCCCAAGTGTCCACTTCTTTTCTTCCCTTCCCCATCCAGTCCCAGAGCTCTCATAAGCCCCAAAATAGAAACCAGAAAGCATCTATAGCTCAGCCTGTAGCCCCCACCCCAGGACTGCATGGCTCCAGAACTATTAATCTCATAAAGAAGTGAAATCTTTGGTTTTCTCATTTGTATTTATAGTATTAGATAGGAATTTTCTGATTAAGTGTGGTGTGAAATAGTATTGGGTATCTGTGTGTGTGTGTGTGTCTGTGTGCGCACGCACACACGTGTGATATTTCACCACATGAATAAAAAAATGGTAAAATTAAAGAGAACAGGTTGGCTTGAGCATGGTACCAGCACCTGGAATGTGGAGGTGGGAGAAACCTATACATAAGTACTCAGAGTAGCAACATTTTCAATGATCCTAACGTGGTAACAACCCATGTGTCAATCAATTAATGAATGAATGAATAATGAGTGAATGAATACAATGTGGCAAATTCATATAGTAAAATTTTATTTGGGAATAAACGGGAGTACTATGTTGAGTGAAAAAAGCCAAGCACACAAGTGTGACAGAAGGGCACATATTACATGATTCTGTTAAAATTTAATGTTCAGAACAGGTAAATCCATAAAACAGAGACAGACAGATGGTTGTCAAGAGTAACTAGGTAGAGCATGGGAACAACCAAGCAGATTCCAGGAGAGCATCTTGGTGGTTTTTCTTTTCTATTTATTTTATTTGGTATTGTGATGGCTATTGTCTGTAGTGATATTTCATTTGTATTTTAATAAATAAAGCTTGCCTGATGTCAGAGATTAAAACATCCACCCTGATCAGCTTTATAGGCCAGCCAGTAGCCAGCTTTACAGGCCACCCAGTAGCCACACTATTTTGCCATAGAAACCGGGTTGTAGTGGTGCACACCTTTAATCCCAGCACTAGAAAGAAATATAAGACTGGAGGAGACAGCTCTCAGACATAGTCTCATCTGAGATTCCTGGAGGCAGGATCACCATTTCATACTGAGGTAGAAGTAAGAGCCAGTGGCTGACTGTTTTGCTTTTCTGACCTTTAAGTTGAACCCCAATTTCTGTCTCTGGGTTTTTATTAATCATGCTGCAATTGTCTTTTTCTTTTCCATATGTCTTTTAGAACAAGCATCTTCAGAAGTTTTGGTTGGGATTCCATTGAAGCTATAGATAGGTTGAGAAGACCTGATATCTTGACAATATTGAATCTACCTATAATTTACCTATCTTATCTGCCTGACTATCATCTATGTATCTGTATATGTCATCTATCTATCTATCTGTCTGTCTGTCTGTCTGTCTATCATCTATCTATTATCTATTATTTATCTACCCACTTACCTATCTACCTATATCTATGAACACGAATTATCTCCTTTAAAGATTATTTTATGTGTATAGGTGTTTGTCTGCATGTGTGTCTATGTATCATTTGTGTGCCTAGTGGCTGAGGCATCCAGAATATAGAATCCCCTTGGAACTATAGTTATAGATTATTGTGAATAGTCATGTAGGTGCTGGGAATCAACCATTCTGGAAGAGCAACCAGAGCTCTTAATACCTAGGCCATCTCTCCAGCCCATCTCTATTTATTTTTACATCATCAGAGTTATGTCAATTGCACATACTGATTCTATACACATTATCCTAAGGACGCCTCAGAGGTCATATTATTTTCCTCCATGGGATTTTAGTATTTACCTATAAAAGATGAGGCCACCTAAAAAACAACCACAACATCATTATTGTATCTTAAGATGGACCTTAAATCTCTGACATCACCAGATGCTAAATCAGGGTTTAGTCATCTGACTGTTGCAACATGTGCTTCATCTGGCTTGGTTTCCTTCATTCAGCAGTAGGCACTAGAGCTGCTCCCATAGGGAGGGACCTTAGCTGCTTTTCCCATATCCATAACAAACCAGATACGGCCATGGCTCCATTCCTACTTCTCAGGTCCAGAACAAAGTTTCAGTGGCAAATCTGGGAAAACTTAAGATGGGTGTAGGTGGGCTTTTCTGCCCTGCCAGCTGCTCCCCAAATAACCATACAAAGACTTAATAATTATAAATCTCAGTTAATATCTTATTTATTTATTTATTTATTTATTTATTATACAATATTCTGTCTGTGTGTATGTCTGCAGGCCAGAAGAGGGCACCAGACCTCATTACAGATGGTTGTGAGCCACCATGTGGTTGCTGGGAATTGAACTCAGGACCTTTGGAAGAGCAGGCAATGCTCTTAACTGCTGAGCCATCTCTCCAGCCCTCAGGTAATATCTTAAGCTTGTTTTTAGCTAGCTCTAATTTATATTAACCCCTTTCCTTCTTCCTTCCTTCCTTCCTTCCTTCCTTCCTTCCTTCCTTCCTTCCTTTCTTTTTCCATACAGGGTTTCTCTGTAGCTTTGGAGCCTATCCTGGAACTACCTCTTATAGACCAGGCTGGCCTCAAACTCACAGAGATCCACCTGTCTCTGCCTCCTGAGTGCTGGGATTAAAGGCCTGCACCACCACCACCCAGAGGTACTAGCTCTTAGAGACCAGGCTGGCCTTGAACTCAGATCTGCTGGTCTCTGCCTCCCAAGTGCTGGGATTAAAGGCATGTGCCATCACTGCCTGGCTATTTTTATTAATCTGTGTGCTGCCCTGAGGCTCATTTACTTCATGTATGCACTTCCCATACTGTTCACTCTGCATCTCATGGCATCTCCACAAGACTCCTCAGACTTCAACCTTCTTCTTCCCAGCATCCTCCTAGTCTGGCTCTCCTTTCCAGTCTCTTCCTGGCCAGCTATAAACTAGTCAGATCTTTATTACCAATGAGAGTAATACATATTTATAGTTATAGTGGTATATTATTTGTGTTTTAATAAATAAAGCTTGCCTGAAGATCAGAGGGCAAAGCAGTCACACTAGCCAGCCATACAGGCCAGGCAGTGGTGGTGCACACCTTTAATCCCAGGACTCAGGAGCTGGAGACAAACACAGCTCTGTGAGTTCAAGGCTACCCTGGGCTACACAAGGTCAATTCAGAAACAGATCCAGGAGGAAGTGGTTCACACCTTTAATCCCAGTGTTTGGGAATCACACACCTTTAATTCCAGCACTAGGGAGGTAGAGATAGGAGCGGCTAAGTGGAGAGAGAAATAGAGACAGGAACTCACTGGAGTGTGGAGTCTGGGGATTTGTGTAGACAGGATCTTGCCCTTTTGGTCTGAAGATTTGGTAGAGGTAAAAGGTCTCTCTAGTGGTTGTTGCTTTGCTTTTCTGATCTTCAGCTTGAACCCCAGCATCTGTCTCTGAGTTTTTATTATTCATGCAACAACAGTGTACAAAGATTGTTCAACAACAGATGGGATCTGTTCTGGATGGGTTTATGTCAGCTTGACACAGCTAAGGTTATTTGGGGAGAGGAAGAAAATGAGAAATTGAGAAAATGCCCCCACCAGAATGGTATTTTCTTAATTAGCAATCGATGTGAGAGGGTCCAGTCTATTGTGGATGATACCAATCCAGGGCAGGTAGTCCTGGGATATATAAGAAAGCAGGATGAGCAAGTCAGTAAGTAACACTCCTCCATAGCCTCTGCCATTAGTTCTTGGCTCCAGGTTTCTGCATTGAGTTCCTATCTTGACTTCCCTAGATGATGAACTACAAGCTGCAAGATGGAATAAACCTCTCCTTGTCAACTTGCTTTGGTCATGGTGTGTGAACAGAATTTTCTGTATGGCCTGGTCCTGCAGCTGTTCAGTCCCAAAGAAACACACAGAGGCTTATATTAATTATAAACTGTTTGGCTTATTACCTCAGGCTTATTATGAACTAACTCTTAAAACTTAAATTAACCCAGTCTTAGCCGGGCGGTGGTGGCGCACGCCTTTAATCCCAGCACTCGGGAGGCAGAGGCAGGCGGATCTCTGTGAGTTCGAGGCCAGCCTGGTCTACAAGAGCTAGTTCCAGGACAGGCTCCAAAGCCACAGAGAAACCCTGTCTCGAAAAACCAAAAAAAAAAAAAAAAAAAAAAAAAAAACAAAAAAAAAAAAAACCCAGTCTTTTTATTGTTTTTATTGAGCTATATGTTTTTCTCTGCTCTCCTCTTTCCCTCCCTCCTCCCTTTCTGCCCTCTCCCATGATCCCCATGCTCCAAATTTACTCAGGAGATCTTGTCTTTTTCTACTTCCCATGTAGATTAGATCCATGTATGTCTCTCTTAGGGTCATGTTGTTGTCTAGGTTCTCTGGGATTCTTAATTGTAGGGTGGTTTTTCTTTGCTTTATGTCTAAAAGCCACTTATGAGTGAGTACATATTATATTTGTCTTTCTGGGTCTGGGTTACCTCACTCAGTATGATGTTTTCTAGATCTATCCATTTGCCTGCAAATTTCAAGATGTCATTTTTTTCTGCTGTGTAGTACTCCATTGTGTAAAGGTACCACATTTTCCTTATCCATTCTTCAGTCGAGGGGCATTTAGGTTGTGTCCAGGTTCTGGCTATGACAAACAATGCTGCTCTAAACATAGTTGAGCACATGTCTTTGTGGTATGACTGAGCATTCTTTGGGTATATCCAAAAGTGGTATTGCTAGGTCTTGAGGTAGGTTGTTTCCTAATTTTCTGAGAAATTGCCATATTGATTTCCAAAGTGGCTTTACCAGCTTGCATTCCCACCAGCAATGGAGGAGTGTTCCCTTTACCCTATATTCTCTCCAGTATAAGTTGTCATCAGTGTTTTTGATCTTGGCCATTCTTACAGGTGTAAGATGGAATCTCAGAGTTGTTTTGATTTGCATTTCTCTGATGACTAAGGACGTTGAGCATTTCCTTAAGTGTCATTCAGCCATTTTAGAATCATCAGTTGAGAGTTCTCTGCTTAGGTTTGTACCCCATTTTTTATTGGATTATTTGTTCTTTTGATGACCAATTTCTTGAGGTCTTTGTATATTTTGGAGATCAGACATCTGTATGATGTGGGGTTGGTGAAGATCTTTTCCCATTCTGTAGGCTGCTGTTTTGTCTTGTTGACCGTGTCCTTTGCTTTACAGAAGCTTCTCAATTTCAGGAGGTCCCATTTATGAATTGTTTCTATCAATGTTTATGCTGCTGGGGTTATATTTAGGAAGTAGTCTCCTGTGCCAATTCATTTGAGCATAATTTCCACTTTCTCTTCTATGAGGAAATTAACCCATAATTCTTATCTTTGTTTTTTTTGGTTTTTTTTTGTTTGTTTGTTTTTCGAGACAGGGTTTCTCTGTAGCTTTGGAGCCTGTCCTGGAACTAGCTCTTGTAGACCAGGCTGGTCTCGAACTCACAGAGATCCGCCTGCCTCTGCCTCCCGAGTGCTGGGATTAAAGGCGTGCGCCACCACCGCCCGGCTAATTCTTATCTTTGTTTAGCCACATTTCTCAGCAAGGCATTCTCATCTTGCTTCTTCTGTCTCTGGCTGGTGACTGCATCTCTGCCTTCCCTCTTCCCAGAATTCTCCTAGTCTGGTTGCCCTGCCTATACCTCCTGCCTGGGTACTGGACAATCAGTGTTTTATTAAACTAATATGAGTGACAAACCTTTACAGTGTACAAACACAGCAATGGTGTTATCATAGCAATAGAAACCTAACTAAGAGATATTCAGACTGTATTCTAGATTCAAGTGGGATTTCTGGCAAGTCTTTACCTGGTGGTGCCCTCTGTCCATCAGAGGCACAAAGTACCTACCTTTTGGTAATGCTACTCTCAATAATAGTTGTTATATAACACAGCTGTTTAAATTGCATAATTTCCCCCCAAGTGCTGAGGATCAAACCCAGGGTTTTACACATGACAGATAGTGTTCAGTAACTGAGTAGCAACTTAGTTATTTCCGTAATTTTATTTTTGATTGATGTGGGATTTCACTCTGAATGCTGTGATTACCATTAATGAATAAAGAAATATTCTTTGGACCTATAGCAGAGCAGAACTTAGGTAGGCAGGGAAAAAACTAAACTGAATGCTGGGAGAGAGAAGGGTTTAGCTGGTAAGCCACAGCCACATAGCAATACACAGATTACTAGAAATGGGTTAAATTAATATGTAAGAGTTAGCTAATAAGAAGCTTGAGCTAATGGACCAAGCAGTGATTTAATTAATACAGTTTCTGTGGATTATTTCATGGCTAAGTGGCCAGGAACCAACAAGAGGCCTTCTTCCAACATTTGATTATTTGCTGGATTATTATAAGGAGGAGGCATGACCTTCTAGTATGTGGTTATCTTTAGGTATAGTTCATGTTGAAGGGAAGACAAATATCCAGTTGTCACCCATTGTTTTAAAAATTCTTCAAGAATCCTGTGATGCTGTATTATTGGGTTTTATGCATCCAATTTTTGAATATGCCAGATCTGCTTTGATTAAGTGCTTCTGCTCTTCCTGATGATAGTCTGTGGCTCTTCTTTTGGCAATAGATGTCTTTATATGGCCTCACAGTGTCTGTTTCCCTGCCCATGTTCTAGTTTTCCTCCCACCTGAGCATCAGCAACATAGGTCAGAAACTGCTTATGGGTACACTACTCAGCTCTCCAATGCTGTTTCTAGGTGTCCTTTGAGAGACTGATTTCTTCCCTAGGGTTAAACTCTCCTTTGTGTCTCTGGCCACCAGTGCTAACTAGATGTGGGTGTCACACCCTTTCCCTGTGAGTTCTCACCACGTGCAACACTGTAGTAAATACTTCTGTGTTATTAGGTCATGGTGTTTTATCATAGCAATATCACAGACAAGGCCAAGTTACCAAGCCCTTCAGACCGCTCCAGGCCTCCTGCCTTTATCAGGCTGGACAGAGCAGTCTTTTTAGATTATCCCACTGCTGAAAGCCACCTGAATGCCCCTAGACCACCAGGACTTCCTGACTAGTAGGAACACAGTGATGCCGGCTTGGTGGACTCCCAGATCCCTCTCCTCTCTCCTTTCCCCTGTTCTTTCTAGCTCTAGCAGTTCTGTGAAGGACTAGCAATGCTCAGATGAGGGCTTTGAAGCACTGTGTAGATCCATAGCTCTTATCTGGGCATATTGGCTTCCCCAAGACTCACCCAACTATTCCTTCTTTCTCTGGGCCTAAGATATGATTATCTGACATGTCTGTAAATTGATGTTTGACTTAGTTGCTTTGGTGGAAGGGTCACACAACCCTTTGCATGCTCATGCCTATTTTGCAGTCAGGGCTAGAGCTGTGCCTACATTTCGCATGCTTTCAGTCACTGTGGGTGAAACAACTCCACTGGGACCTTGAGGTGCAGGTGCCTAGTGACACCAAGGAGAACCACAGAATTTGTGAGTGACAAGGATAACGTCCCAAGGGCACAAGACAGGATCCAGGATCCAGGATCCAGGATCCAGGATCCAGGATCCAGGAGGGGTTTTACTTTTCCTCTGTGCAATTCTGCTGCCTAGCATACTCTACTCAGGTGCTCTGGGATCCTCTCAGGATAGCTAGGGGCAAGAGATCGCTCCTGAAGAAGAATCTAGCAAAGTCAAATACTGAAGTGGTCACGGAGGTGTTAACAGACCTTGGATTTAGTCCCAAAATGTTCTGGAGCCCTGGGTCAAGCATTTGTTGGAAAGCTAGGCAAAGCCTGCCAGGCTTAAGAGAGAACTTGCATAAGATGTATGGAGTCTTGGTGTTGAAGAGATGGCTCAGCAGTTAAAAGCACTAGCTGTTCTTCCAGAGGATCGGGATTCGATTTCCACATGGGAGCTAACAACTGTCTATAACTCCAGTTTTAAGGGATCCAATACTCTATTTCGGTCTCCAGGGGAACTGCACACATGTGGTACACAGACACGCATGCAGGAAAACACCCATATATATAAAATCCTGGTCTACAAGAGCTAGGTCCAGGACAGGCTCTAAAAAAGCTGCAGAGAAACCCTGTCTCGAAAAACCAAAAAACCAAAAAAAAAAAAAATCTTCCAGAACATTAAAAAAATAAGTATGGGCTCAGTTCATTCTGTTTTCCCAGCAGCCTTACTGTGAGTTTGCAGGTGATGAGGAGACCATCAAAGAGGTAACATCGCAGAGGATGGACCGAATACTCCAGAGAGGCTGGCGAAGACAGAAGTAAGGAGGGAAGTATTCCCTCCTTTCATCATCAAACTGAGTGCCATAATTTCATGTTTTGTCATTTGCTTGGCAGAACCAGAACACATACAAGTACCTGTGAACTTAGTATATTACTAAATAAGATAGTTACATGATTTCAGATCTCTTCAAGCCTCCATGATACCCTAGTCCATCGGTTTATGCTTTGGGTAAAACCTCTGGAATGTTTTGAGCAGGGAACATGTCTCAACCTTATAAAAGCCACTATTTTGTGCTGAAAATGGATCAGGGAGCAAGGACGGACACAAGGAGACTAGTTGGAAGCTATTCACTAACTTAGGGATACAGGGTGAGGATGGGGGCAGGACATTTGGCTGGATTCTGATGGGTCAGCTGATGGCTAAAGGAAGCCTTCAGTGCTGGAAGGTGGGGACCTAAAGTGAGCAACAACCTTCATGAAAGGCCAGAGGGTATGTAAAGCTAGAGTTTCCTGAGACATCCCTGATGGCTAGACACAGAAACAAGGTCTGGACCTTGGACCTAGAACAACATCTGGACATGGTCTTTCTTAAGGCATGAAAAGTCCATTTGCAGACAGGCAGTTCTGTGGTCTGTCAAATTAGATGGATTCCTGGGACCTGCGCTCTAATCCCAGGGCTGTTTATGGGCTGCTCAGCAGTACCTCATTGCTATTTCTAATACCAAGACCATATCCTCCGTTACTCAGGACTATCTCTCAACTCTCTCCCTCATCAATAACCTCTCTGTGATTGCAAAGGGCAGTCAGGTTTCTATAGAGCATAGCTGCCTTGTTCCCAGGGAGCCTTCCCCTCTGAGGGACCATCCACACGACCCCAGTAGGACACTTAAGTAGACCCTTTCATCCTCACTGCACACATGCCCTTACTGGATTCCTTTCAAGGCACGACCTCCCCTCCCCATACCGACAGGTCCCCCCTGGAACTCCTTCCTTGTCACATTGCCTGTTTAGCATACCGCTGCCACAACTGCTTTATTCCCCAAGAACAACCTTCCAGTGGAGACACGTAGCCTTTAATCAAGCACCCCGGAGGCAGAGGCAGGTGAATCTCTGAGTTCGAGGCCAGCCTGGTCTACAAAATGAGATCCAGGACAGCCACGGCTACAAAGATAAATCTTGACTTGAAAAAAAAAACCAAAAAACTTTCTTTTCTGTTCTCTCCCAGTTACGGTGACCACTGATCACCACTGTACAAACGAATGAGTTGTAGGTTTCCACAGTCCGAAAGTCGAGCAGAAGGGTCTCTGTGTCCACAGTGTTCGGCGCACCTGGCTGATTCCTAGACAGGACAGGAATGTAAGCAGAAGGCTTACACGGGAGAAAACCTGTTGTCCGGGTGCTCTGGTTTAGTTTCCAACCCAGATAGAAGCAGGTCAGAAGCACAGACGAAGTTTCTCCAGGTTGTCGGCTCTGACCACGCCTTCTGACCCACCTCTTCCCCTGCGGCCACGCCCCTGAGCTCCACCCCTCCTGACTTGTCGCACCAGCTTCCTGAGTCAAGTGCGGCCAGCACGCGCCTGCGCCCTCTGGCCCCGCCTGGACCCCACCCCTATAGGCCCCGCCTTCCGGAGGCCCCGCCCCTCCGCCTCGCGAGGTGGGAGCTGAGCCGCAGACTGCGCATGCTCCAAGCGCGGCGCCCCCGACTCCTCACTCGGCTTGGTTCGGGCATTTCCGCCTCTTTGTTTTAAACTCCGCACGGCTTTTTTCTCCTCCTCTTGGGGGGGACCCAGAGGGAGCGGCGCCCCCTCCCCCTCCCGGCGAGCCCCCGCGTGCGCCCGCTCGCCCGCCGCCCGAGACGCAGGTCAGTGAGCCCGCCCCGCCCGGCCTGGCCCGCGCGCCCGCTCCTCAGGCCGCGGCCTCGGCCCATGGTCCGCAGAAGGCTGCGAGCCCAGCGCCCTAGGCAAACCCGGGAGGCGGGACCCTAAAAGCCTGCCAGAAGGCCAGGACTTGGGAGGTCTGGACCCTGGGAGGGCAGCACCCTGGGCCATTCTGGATCCCTGAACAACCTGGACCCTGGGAGGACAGGAACCGGGACCAGGCAGAACCCTGGGAAGACAAGAGCCAGCACCAGGCTGGACCCTTGATCAGGCTGGACCAGGGGTGGGCAGAATCGTAGATCAGGCAGAACACCTAG
This sequence comes from Arvicola amphibius, assembly GCF_903992535.2. Lineage (NCBI taxonomy): Eukaryota > Metazoa > Chordata > Mammalia > Rodentia > Cricetidae > Arvicola > Arvicola amphibius. Next base: position 455,680 of record NC_052047.1, on the reverse strand, counting down.
CCAAGCTGGATTCTGAGCAGACTGGACCCCGAGAGAACAGGAGCTAGGGAAAACGAGGATCCCAGGCGGGCTGGAACAGGCACTAGGCAGGATTCCAGAAAACAGGACCCCGGAAGAACATGAGTCTGGACCAGGCTGGATCCTGGGAGACCAGAACCTCAGACTAGACAGGACCCAGACCAGGCCAGAAATACTGGGACTGGGCAGATCCCTCATAGTGCTGGGACCTCTGAAGAGGTGGAGACCCGATCCTGGATTGGTCACTGGGGGTGGGAGGAAGAGGGTCAGTACTAGAGACCTGACAAGATTCTAGGAAAGGTCATTGAGGGAGACTGGATCTCAGTACCCGACAGGACCTAGAAAATGCCAGAATCACTGAGATGGTCCAACTCAAGATAGATTACAGAGGGTTAAGACACTGAGACCACCCCGCGAAGGGCCAGTACTCTGGGGCAAGGCTATAGGAAGGTCAGGACCCAGGGACAAATCAGTTGTTGAGAGCTGGGAAACCAAGGCTGGCCCAGAACAATCTGGACTCCTGTGAAGATCCTTAGAGTAGTTTGGGGCCCCGAGGGTAAACTGTGAGGAGGGTTCAGAATGTAGACAAGCTTCAGAACAATTGGAACCAAAGGTGGGTCGCTTTAGGGCAAAAGCCTTGGGGCTGAACCACGAGGAGGATCATCAGGAAGTACATGGATAATAGATGGAACTTCAAGGGCCTCCAGGCATACAGACCCCAGAATCTGCTGTAAAGCTCCTAGGCATTGGGGATCCAGGAGTTGCCCAGATCTACCCAGCCCACACCTGACTCTTTCTGTGAAGTGCTTAAGTGTGGGATCCTGGTTATTTGAACCCAAGGATTCAAACCCTGCACTTCCCACAAGTCCCCAAGCACCCTCAAGGGTGAGGGTCATAGGATAGTTACAAGGCAGAGTTGGAGTTCTTCCTAGCTCCAAGGACTCAGGGTTATCATGACCTGTACTTGCTGCTCCATGTCCCAGCCTCCAGGCTGCCTCCCCTGCTCTCCCCAGCTACTACAGGATTGTGCCTTTCCCTAGTCTTGGCTCACTCCCCCTTCTCTTTCCCCAGAAGGTCATGAGGGTGTGTACAGAGGCAGGAGATGTATCCCGTGGGGAGGAGGCACTCCAGGAGTAGATAGGAAGGTGAGGTTAATGGGCAGAGACTTGAGGGGGGCTCTTGCATTGATGAGCACCTAGCATCTACACTCTTTTCACCCCCCAAAAGGGTGAGGCCTTGGGAAGAGGTTGTGTTTCTCTGAAATCTTCCCAGTCTGCCATGGAGAACACAATGCTTGTGGAAAAGTGAAATGTATTTTTGCTGCTGTGATAGACATTAAGAGGACATAGTATGCTGCTCTTGACTAGGGCAAGTACCGAGATGTGCACTGGGAACCTGGTATGTTTGGGGATGAAATGGCTAGTGGATTCTGGAGTGGCCTAACTCCCACACAGACCTGGGGTGGTCAACAATGGGTGTGTTCTCCATGGAAGCTCTTTGGTCAGGCTGCACTTAAAGGGTGTCTAAACTCTGGGCTATTTTAGATTTCCAAGAGATGCTTGAGCTGTTTGATTCCATCTTTGATTTTGAGCCACTTTACTTCTTATTTCATCAGGAAAAAAAAAAAAAAAAACAAGTTTAGGTGCCTTAGTACTAGGTGCCAACTGAGTGTGCTCCTGAATGGCCCAGAGTGGAAAGATGTGTTTGCCAAGCGTCCCTGCAGTTGGGACCCTTGGACTCAGAGCTTGCTTCTGGTTTGTTCCTTGGTTGTACCCTTTATAGTAATTGGCTGTATGAACTTTTAGAAAAGAAAGAGAATTTGTTTAGGTTCGATGGTGCTCTGCATCTTCTTTTGCTTGAACTTTTAAACATATGCTGCTGTACAATGTATTACCCCAGAATGTAGTGCCCTGAGCCAAAAATTGGTTCCAGCAGAAGCTCGAGAGCCCAGGCTTAACCATGCTTCTGGTCAAGTTTCATAAGCCTGTAGTCAGGGTACTCGGCCTCCTCTGGGCGTTCCACAGGGAGTATCCCAATCCAGGCTCCCTCCTACACTGCCAGATGGAGATCCAGGTCTTTTCCTGGGGCATGTCAAAGGACAATAGAGAAGAGGCCAATGACAGAGCAAGGCAGCCTCTGGAAGCTTCAGACATAGTGACTCACACCTATAATCCCAGCACTTGGGAGCCGAAACAGAAGGATTGCAACGAGTTTGAGTTTAAGGCAAACCTGAGTTGCAGTAGTTAATTCCAGGCCAGTTCAGGCTTATAGGAAGATGCTATCTCAGAAACTGAAATAGTTGTGTGTAGAGTGGTGTGTTAGAATGAGGCCTCTAAATAACGTATGTCTGATATCACTGTACAAGTTCAGATGATTTTGAAACATATATGTATCCTGTTTAAAAGGCATCTGTTATAAACCGAAAATGTTCCTGATGGTTAACTTACCATTTGGAATGTTCTGGCAAACAGACCCCCGTGAACAGAGTGGAGTGTAGGGAAATAGTGTCTAACCTCTGGGTGAGTGGTTTCCAGTACTCTTGAGAATCTTGCCATGCTATTCTGAAATAAATTATAAACCAACCTTCTAGTTTTTCTTAACCATTTTAAACACAAGTGTCTTTCCTGGTACATTGGACCTCATGCACTTTGTTATAAGTGTTTTTTTCAAAATAGTGTGGAAGATATGACATTCTTGTCCCTTTTGGGAATATTATGTTCAGAGATGTCCTGTAGACCGGAGCCCCCTCTCCCCAGCCCAGGTCTTGTGAGTAGGCCTGGAAGGTGGCTCAGGGAACTTACCCGAAGTCACTCTAGATGCTCTTGCCCCTGATGGTCACCTCCCTGTCATTTCTGGACTTTAGGAGGTTTGATATTCAGAATCGGATTTAAAGTTAAAGATGTAACTTTTCTTTATTTAGAAATACATTGAGGTTGAAGGTCAGCTTCCTGTTGTCTGTTGTCCTCACAATCCTACCGTTCATAGCGCAAGAATGCTGCACATCATGTTTTAAAGACTGGAACTGTTGCTTAGTTCTGTGAGTTGATTGTCATTAAATTTAGCTGGATATGGTAATATGTGTCTGTAATCCTTGCTGCTACTCATGAGACTGAAACAAGATCATTTGAGCTCAGAAGTTGGAGACAGGTCTGGGCAACATAGTGTAACCCTGTTTCAAAAATAATCAATCACAAAGATAGATGAAGCCTTAAAAATAAGAAAACACTCTTCTCTACCACATACCTTCTTACAGAATTAAATGTACAAAAGCCAAAAGAATAGGGGTGGTCATCAGCTTAACCCACTTGTTGTAGACGACCCTCTGACTGAGCAGACTCCCCGACAGGGGCAGCACTTGCTGGAGATGCTGTCTCCCTCGGCCTTTTGTTGGCTGTGTGTTGTATTGAGCAGACTCTGCAGTGTTAGCTGGACCTCAAGAATGGAAGTTAGCTGGATCTCATTGGTCCTCATGGGAAGCTTCCTATGCCTACAGAAGCTTCATGGGTCCTGTGTGGGATTCCTGACGTTTGTGGTACAATGGGTCTTACTAGGACCTGTGAGTCCTATGTGGCTATTGTACATGAGGAGTTTGTAGTGACTTTCTCTGTCTCCTGGTTCCACAAACTGTATTAGGTGTTCAACAAACTCTAGCCTAAAGCACATTGTAGCCAGTGGCTTTTGTGGCTTTGTGCTGAGGGTATGTGTCAGCTTGGTTGCTAAAGTCCTTCAAACTTTATATGCTCTTCAAACTAGGAATGGGGGTCAAGGCATGCATACCATAAGTGCCCTTACTTCAAGGACTTTTATGTTTTTTTAAAATTTTATAATTATTGGTGTGAGTTTATGTTTCTGAGTGCAGAAACCCTGAGCATGTATGCGTGTCAGAAGATAGCTTCTGGATTCTGTTGTCTCCTGCCGTTTTTATGTGGGTTCCAGGAATTGAACTAAGTCCTCAGACTTGGTGACAAGTACCTTACCCCTGAGCCATCTCAACCAGCCACCAGCCATCTGAGTTCTTACCAGAGCAAACAATAACAAAACTCAAACAAGCTTGTGGAACAAAAATGCAAGAACTGTGATCAGTGGCCGTCTACTGTGGCCCCCATGTTGTTTTTATTCCTCCCGTTTTTTAGGTTGAAGTTGTAACTCAAAGATGACTGCAGGAAAAATGATCTTTGTGGGAAATTCTGTCCTCGAAGACAGAACACATGCCTTATCAAAAACCCTGAGAGCTCTTTCATCCTTTCTGCGTCAAAGGACTTGGCATGGTGATTGGGTCTGAATAAGCCACAGAGTCTACTGTGACCCAGCTGCCAGTGCTGAGAAGTAAACTTAGGATACTCATAAGCCTTCCATTGTAGAATTTTTATATAATTTTTTTAGATTTATCTATTTATTATGTATACAGTATTCTGCCTGAATGTATGCCTGCAGGCCAGAAAAGGGCACCAGATCTCATTACAGGTGGTTGTGAGCCACCATGTGCTTGCTGAAAATTGAACTCAGGACCTCTGGAAGAGCAGCCAGTAAGGTGTTTTGTGACAGCAGCCTACAGTCTAGGATGGGACCCTCATGCCCACCTGCAGGACACAGTTTTCTGTTTGATAATATCTTTATCTTTCATTAAACACCACTTTCCTGTCACTGAAGTATTAAAGAGCAACTTCAGATGGTATGCCACCTCTTGTAGGAAATGAGGTGGTCTGCTTAAAGCCAACCTGGCTCCCATCCCACAACCTCCTGCAGGGTAGGGGGCTTAGCATGTCCCACAAATAGTTACTTCCAGGATTTTACAGTTGGCCTTGTTGTCAGAGGAAGGTTCTTCTAGTCATTCCTGAACAGATCCCTGGGTTCTGGTGCCAGGAGGTTGATTCCTATCCCAACAACTCAGGGACGTCTGGTGCTATGTTGCTGTGCACCATCCTGACACTCCAGGAGATCTAGCATTAGACTGATGTCTGTTCTCCTAATACACTCATGTATTCTAATGTTGAGTTTTCTGTCCTCCTGACATCCTCAGAGTGGTAGACTTTGGAGTAAGACATTCCAGGCTGGAATATTTCTGCTTTGTGACATTTATCAGCAACGTATGACCACCTGACTTGTTCCCCTGTTGGCTGGTTTTGGAAGGTGAAATGCCTCAACACAGCCAAAGACAAGGCATTTTGGTGAGGACATAGATCTGGGCAGGCTTCTGTCCTCAGCACCAGTCTTTGTTGACACATGGGAGATTATGCTTACCCCCAAGGCCACTGGTTGTCCCTGGAGACTGATAGCATAAGCACTTTTGTCCGGGTGGAGAACCAGATCATAGAAAGTCACAATTTCAGCACTAATTGAAGGGCACATAACTGTGTGTGCCTGGGAGGGTACAGTGTTCAAACTCAGCACAAAACTGCTTATTCTGGGAAAGTTCTAATCTGTGTAGGAAACACCCACCTACCAATGGCTGGCAATAGCCTATTGATAATGTTCCATTTATTAACCATGGAAGGGAACTCTAAGACTCCTACAGATGTTAGGAAGTGCTGGAAGAGACTGGAGTGGCAAGGGAGGCAGGCAAGAGGGTAGTGGTCTTGGATATGGGAGCTATACCTGTGGTAACAGCCGACTGCACAGAAGGGGTTGGCACAGAAGGAAAGAGATTTGTCAACACTGTTGTGGACATGTCAAAGAGCAGAAAGAGGTCATTTTTGGAATGAGATCGGGAAGACGTTTGTCAACAGCTGAAGGTTTGTAACTGGCTTATTTGGAAAAGATCTGTTTTTGTTTTTGTTTTTTAATTGTTAAAAACTATTCTTTTAGTTTTATGTATTAGGCCTGAACTGTTTGGGGTTCAACTTGGAATTTGATCAGATCTGTGGTGCCTAAGATATAGGTCTGCTGGTCTCTCTATCTAGATCTTACCTACAGGAGAGTGGGCTTGTGTTACTGATTTTAATCAGGGCAGCATCGTTCTTTTCTCTCTTCTCCTCTCCTTTTCTCTTTTCTTTTCTTTGAGTCAGGGTCTTATGTAACAAATAGTGGCATCAAACTCATGTAGCTAAGGATGACTTTGAGCTTCTGATCTTCCTGCCTACATCTCCCAAGTGCTGGGATTACAGACATGTACCCACAATGCCTGACTCTGTATGGTGCTTGGGATTAAATCCAGGGTCTTGTTCATGCTAGGCAGGCAATCACCAACTGAACTACATTCCTAGGACAAGGATGGCGTCTTGCCAGCTTGATTTAATGGTTGTCCTATCTTCTAGAGCTATGTAAGGAACACCTGGGTTGCATGGGCAGTAGTTTCTATTACATTACCTAGAACCAGGATTAAGAGAAGTTTTATTTTCTAGTTTTAAAAACATTTTAAAGCTATATTTTTGTTTATTACTTTGGGTGACCTTTGTGGCATTGTGAAGACAACTTGTGGAAGTTGATTCTTTCTTCCCACCATGTGGGTCCCAGGGATTGAACTCGGGTTGTCAGGCTTGGCAGCAGGCACTTTTATGTGTAGGACATAATATCTTATGGACCATATTTCCCGGCTTTAGTTATCATTCATATTTTTGCATATCACAGAACTGGGATAAATTGAGATTCTGTCTAGGTATTGATTAAAGCTAGGGCATGTGAACCGCCATCCTTGGGGAGGCTGCTGGGTGGAACCCACAAGCTAGGCAGTGTGCAGACAGGGAAGAAGTGTCCTGGGCCCAGGCCTGCCATAGCATGGGAATACAACACACAGCACTTATCCTGCAGTAGATGAAGACAGTAACCAACCTGCTTGCCTGCCTGCATGGTAGTTTCTACCCCACTGTTGTTATAGCTTGCTGTGTTGATTTGCATGTTGTTTTTGTGATCACGCAGGTGATGATGTACAGTGTAGCAAGCAAAAAACCAAAATAGGTGATTCTTAGAAGGCCCGGAGAGGACCCAGGCTGGCCATCTGGCCTCATGGCATGGTAGGGATACTGGTAAATACTGGTAAAGGTTTGGCATTGTGTGTGTTGCTTTTACCACAGAATGCCAGCCTTTTTCCTCAACGCTGTACACACATGGTACTTGGTACCATGGCCTGCTACTCAACAGCTCTCGTTTTGTGAGTCTCATTGGAGTTTTAATTTATATTTCCAGTTTAGTAATACACTTGATCAGCAGAAATCCACTTAATTTGAATTTTTTGGGTTTTTTGGTGACTATCTTTTTATCATTTAGAGTAGAAGCGGACAGAGTTTCTCTCTAACCACCAAATAGTATTTTGGCATGGCTGGCCCTTTGACAGTAAGAGCAGCAACACCCTCCATCCTGAGGACCTATTATAACTCTAATATGTTATAGATATGTGTGTCTTAGTTCATAATCGAGCCACATATCGTAATCTTGAATTAGTAGAGGTAATAAATACCCCTGACCTCCTACTCAGCATCTGAACATGGCACCACATACTATTTTGAATGTTAGCATTTCCTGGAGGGGTCGTGGGTGAGTTTGATCTGGTGTCACCCCACCACTAGGAGTATGTCCGTCATTTGTTTTAAATCGTAAGATACTCTTTTCTTCAGTTTGTTGTGTAGAAGGGACTCCAGGCCTTTCTGAGACCTGTGGGCCACCCTTGCTGGCCCACCCAGATATGTTCTTTGTGGGCAACTTTCTTCTACATGGGGCCCTGTATGGCCAGGAGCGCCCCTTTCCTGACTGCCGAGGAGCAGCTGCTGTGTGGGACCCTAGCTGGTGGGCATTCCAGTCACCTCCAACTAGACTTCCGTGTGTGGAATTGGAGTGGTTGAATAATCGTGTTAGTGTCTCCTTCAACGGGGTTAAAAGTATTTCCTCACCGTCTTTTAGGATTTCTAAAAATAATGAGTGGGTGCTTTATAAAATAATTTTTACGTGTCTGTTGGGAGGATCACGTGTTAGTCTACTGTTACCTTTTGTCATAAGTGATGTTTCTCCTTGTATTGTTGCCTACCTATATTCCTGTGATACATCTAACTTGGTCCTGGACGACTCTACCCTTATGTAATGACAGATGAGGGTGGCCAATGCTCTACTTAGGGTAAGGTAGGTCTGTTAGCTTTCTTCCAAATCTCGCCTTGCTAGAGTTCGGTGTATGGCTAGTAGTTTAAGTGAATTAGTGGGGCTGGAGAAATAGCTAAGTAGTTAGGAGCACTCACTGTCTGCTCTTCCCGAGATCCTGGGTTCAATTCCCAGCACCTACATGGCAGCTCACAACTGTCTGTGACTCCAGTTCTAGGAGAGCCGGCACCCTCACACAGAAATGAATGCAGGCAAAACACCAGTGCATATAAAATTATTTTTAAAAATTAAAGTGAGTTAGAGATCTCTTCTTTAACTGTGCATGATACTGGAATCTGAACTCAGAGCCTTGTACAAGATAGACAAATGCATGTTCTGGTCCCAGATACTTTTACGCCTGAAAGGATGATTTGCTCTGAGTAGACTCACAGACCCAGAGTTTTATTTTATTTTATTTTATCTATTTTTTTTAATCTTTTGGGCTTTTGAAACCAGGTTTCTCCGTGTAGACCTGATTGCCCTGGAACTCGCTCTATAGACCAGGTTGATCTTGAATTCAGAGATCCACCTGCCTTTGCCTCCCAAATGCTGGGATTAAAGGTGTGTTCCACTTCTGCCCAGCGACCCATGAAAAAGATTTTGTGACTACTTATTCAACTCTTATAATAGAGAATATTTTGAGTTTCCTTCACTACTCTCAATTCAGGTTTTTACTACCACCACCACCCCCTGCTGGGAATTTATCCATTTCACACAAACTTCATTTTAAAAAAATTATGCATGCTAAGTAGTGGTGGTGCACGCCTTTAATCCCAGCACTCGGGGAGGCCGAGGCGAGGCAGGCGGGCCTCTGTGAGTTCAAGGTCAGCCTGGTCAACTAGAGCTAGTTCCTGGACAGCCTCTAAAGCTACAGAGAAACCCTGTCTCAAAACAAACAAACAAAAAACAAACAAAAAAAGCTACAGAGAAACCCTGTCTCAAAACAAACAAACAAAAAAAGCCAGAAGTGGTGGCACACACCTTTAATGATCCCAGCACTGGAGTTAAGTACAATTAGAAAGCTGTGTTTTAGTGGTTTATACTTATAAGGCCAACACTTGAGAGGCTGAAGCAAGAGAATCACTGTAACTTTGAGGTAAGCCTGGGGTCTATAGGGAATTTTAGGCCAGCCAAGGCTACATAGTGGAACCCTAATGCCACACTCTGGTTCTTTTATTACAGGAGCTGCCAAGTTTCAAGGGACAGCAATTTTATATGGTCAGTGACCTCCATACTAGGCAGGGACTAGTTTAAGACAGGCCTGGCCTTGAGCTGTCTCCACCTCTTCCTCTCAATGCTTCCTCCCTTGGTTTACCTGATGGGACACACTCACTCTCTTCTACCTTTTCAGGTCTCTTCTTCCTTTTGTACAAGCTTCCTGGGTTGATTAGTTAATAAATGTAGTTGTGTAGTAGCTAAGAATGTACACTTGTTCTCCCTGAGGACCCACGTTCCCTTCTTAGTACACATAACAAGCAGTTCACAGCAGCCTGAAACTTCAGCTTCTGGGGATCCAATTCCCTCTTCTGGCCTCTGCAAGACACCCGTACACACATTACAGACACACACACAGACACACGCTTGCATGTACACATAAATAAAAGCTTTAAAAACGTGAAGTTCTGGAAAATTTTTAAAGGTGAAGTTATCTGAGTTGCATTTAAGAATAAGTTTGTTTCAGGACATGTTAGGGTACACCGTCTCCAGGTTCTACGTAATCAGTCCTTAAACTACAAATACCTGAAGCTCTGGAACTGTTCCAGTGAAGATTTCAGGCCCCTTTCCAAGCCCTTCACCAACAATACCTGTTCCTACATGGAAAGACACAGCCAGGCTCCCAGGAGCCTTCAAAGCACCTCAGTCAAGAAGCAGACGGCCTACAGATTCTTGGGAGGCCTCAGACTACTCTACCAGGATCTCTCTAGCTGCTGCTCATCTCCACATCCTGGTATGAATACCTGGCTCACTGGCTGCAGCCCACTGAACCTGACCATGGTACAATGCCCACATGGGCCCAGGGCACATTCACTCAGAGAGACAATGACTTAGTCTAGGTGTGAGTATGTGAAAATCGCAGGCTTCAAGTGTAGTGAACAACAAAGTATTGCTCATTGCCTTCCTGCAGTTTCTCAGGTCACCCCCAAAGTCCACTGTCACGTGGAGCTTCCACAGATACCCTGCCTCTTGGGCCTCCAAGCAAGTAGTGTATATCTGCTCTGGATTGGGCACGGCTCAGGAACTCTGGAAGGTGACTCCTCATAGCAGAGCCACCTTTTTTACCATCATTCTCACTTAAAGCAAGTAAATGAACAGACATGTTTAACAAAATGGTACTTGAGGGTAGAGGGCGAGACAAGATCCTCTCATGGTGACACCCATCTCTGCTTCTCCACAGACTTCACAATGTAGCCCCGATTCCAGGCTATCATTCACAGGTAAGCACAGCCGAAGCTGATTTTCCTTTCTGACTGACTGTGGCTCAATATGGTGACCACCTCATATTTCCCTGAAGTTTGGTCTCTAGCAGTGTCTCTGGAGTTGTTTGTGGTTCTTGATTGTCTCCCAGCATTTCTAGTGTGCCCTGTCCGTGGTTTAATATGTAGGGCGTAGCTGAGATGTAGTAGAGTCTAAGGTGGGATCGTGTACAGGACTGGCTGGCATCAGTGTGCTTGGAATTAACAGTGCTGTTTTTGTGCTAGAAAATGGAAAAGGAACAAGGGACAGAAGGAAGGTGCAGAAGCCCGCCGGAACTCAGAGTAAGGAGGGATCACCACATCCACTTGGTGGCCTGAAGCCTCCATGCCACCGGGTGAGGAAGGACTCACAGACATCCAGAGGAGGTGAGGTCTGGGTTCTGTCTGAAGAGTGGGGAGTTTGGCTCTTCTTATACTCTGCATGCTGACTCTCTGGAGTACCATTACTTCAGGGTGGGGTAGGTATATAGTATTGATCAGTCAGTTGCCTAGGAGAGGTGCACAGCTAGAAATGATCCAGATGGACTAGGGCTGTGTGGCCATGCTCAGCCCTGAGTATAGTGTCTAAAAGGCATTGAGGTGGTCGTACTATGCTAAGGGGCAGTTGGTGAGTCTGGAGCTCAGCAGGGTCTAAGTGACGACTTGGTATGGGAGTATTCCCTCTCATAAAAAGTACAAAGGGTGAGGGTAGCTAAATTCCTGAGGTGGGTTTGTACCTAGATACCAGCTATGATGTTGAAAAGCCATATGACAGATTCAGGTCAAAGTGGCTGGTGATTAAGTTGGATCCATAGGACCTAATCTAGCTTTTTTCTGTTTTGTTTTGTTTTTCAAGACAAGGTTTCTTTGTAGCTTTGGAGCCTGTCCTGGAATTAGCTTTGTAGACCCAGGCTGACCTTGAACTCACAGAGACACGCCTGCCTCTGCCTCCCTAGTACTGGGATTAAAGGCGTGCTGGCACCACCACCTCCTGGTAGACTCTGTCTTTCTGCTAGACAGGATAGTGGCTAGTGGCAGTTCTTTGAGTTGAGGTTCAGACTCCATTTACCACTGAGGCCTAAGGTGGGTCATTATTCAATAGATCAGATGAGAAGAGATGGGCCAGATGTCCAAGAGAAAGGATGGGGTGGGCTCCTACACTTGCTATGTCTATGAGTAGAGGAAAGGCAAGCTGGGATGGAAAGAGATACCTGGTGTATTAGTCAGTTCAGACTGTGATGTAGCTACTCTACCATGACTATCTTCCAATAGAAAGCCCAAGAATTCAGTAGTTTTTCAGTCCATGATGTTGGATATCTTAACTGGTCTTCAGTATACACTAGAATCCCAAAGAAGTGGGCGCCATTGCCAGTGAAGGGATGGACTTGCTGACAAGACCAGGCAAACAGAGAAAGCAAACTTCCTTCTTCCATATCCTTTTTTGGCCTAGATTACAATGGATCTTCCTATTCTAATTAAGAAAAAAATTCCTCACAGGAATTTTATTCAGCTGCTTGAGTTTTAGTTAATTCCAGATGTAGTCAAGTTGAAACCTAGATGAGTCATCACAGTTACTTCAGTGCCTTTCTCTTGCAGAAGCCAAAGATGTTGACCAGGAAGATTAAACTCTGGGACATAAACGCCCACATCACTTGCCGCCTGTGTAGCGGCTACCTCATTGATGCAACTACAGTGACTGAGTGTTTGCACACGTGTGAGTACAGCCAGTCTTTCTCTGATCCAGCACATTCCTTAGAACTTTAGCCTGGCACAGGGCACAGGGCCAGGAGAAGAACAGAGATCTCGAGGGGTGGTTGGAAAACTTACCTTGAACTAGTAATGCTGTGGATAACTCCCTGGAGGGAAGTTTCTGTCGGGAAAACTGAACAAAGGAAAACTGCTTTTCTTTTTTTTTGTCTGCCAGATTGGCCACTGGTGTAGTGACACTCTTTTCTAGCAGGGAGGTGTTTGTTGTAATAGTCAAGCACCTGTGGAATTTCAGGGGTTAGTGTGGTGCCTGTTGCCTGTTACTCATTCTGCTTGTCAGGTCTGGTTGTGTGCAGGCTAGGGTTTTTTTTGTTATTTTAATTATTTTTTGATATTTATGTCTATGAGTGTTTAGCCTGTGTGTTTGTATGTGAGCTACATGCTTGCAATACCAGCAGAGAGAGAAGAAGGCATTGGATCCTGTGGAACTTGAGTTGCAGACAGTTCACCATGTAGATGCTAGAAACTGAACCTAGGTCTTCTGCAAGAGCACCAAGTGCTCCTAACCGCTGAGCCATTTCTCCAGCCTCCCTTAAGTTTTTTTTTTTTTTTTAAATTTTTTTGTCTCTCTGGAAGGTGGATATTCTATGTGGATCACCTAGAGACATGACTGCTGCACAAAATAGTGACCAACGCGTATGACCTCCGTCTTGTACATTTTGCGTTTTGAAAATGTTTTCTACTTTTAAAGAACTTGAAGCTAAGATTAATTGTATTGTTAGAAATTGGTGGTACAATTTGTGTTAGGCAGTTTCACTGAATTTTACATAGTTTTGTTATAAAAGACACTTTTGTCATCTCTTAGGCCAAACTGCAGATTTTTAAATATTAGTTATATTCTCATGATCTTGCCACATAGTGGCTTAGGCAACCATTCCTTGGTGTTTCTAGTTAGTTCCTAGGCCAGGAGCGTATAACAGGTGGTACCTGTGCAGTGCAGCCCAAAAGCAGATTCTCTTCAGAAGTCGGGAGCTATGTAGAGGAGGTCACTTATGCAAGTACCTTCTTAGCCCTCTTGGAGTTGGCTGGGCGTGGTACCAGCTAGCACCTCTCTTCTGGGTTGCTGTCATCCTCTCCCTTTGGATAGTTTGCAGGAGCTGCCTGGTGAAATATCTGGAGGAGAATAATACCTGCCCCACTTGCAGGATCGTGATCCATCAGAGCCACCCACTACAGTATATCGGGTGAGTAACAACGTGGGCTAGTGCTCCCTGGCCGTGATGTCCATCTGTATGGTAGTGGCCACCTTGTTCTTGGCCCCCAGATACTACATTGCAGGTGACCAGAGCCATACCAGTATCTAGTAGCACCTGTTCTGGAGGGACCATGAGAACAATTGGAATCTTATAAGTTTTCTTATACTGACAGTTTGAAGTAGAAGAGACCCCAGACCTGTCTTTCTTTAGAGTAGTAATTTGCCCCTGGGCTAGAACTTTTTCCGAGAAGCAAGGGCCTATAAATTTCAGAGGTCACTCTGGAGAAAATTAAGTCACAGATACACTTGGCATGAGGGAATCAGGAGATGAACCGAGAGGAAGAGGTGTTTTTCACTTTAAAGTTGTACAGCATGTCACAGTCGTAGCTCACAGTCATGTTACAGGTGGAGCAGTAGCAGTTGAGTTGTCTGACCCTGGAAGCCTCCAGACGTCCAGACAGCATTACTGATGCCCCTGTTTCTATCCCACCCTGAGATGAGAGTTGTTTTCTGTGTACCTAACTTCAGTGCCATATCATCTATTCTTAGAATCTCTGGAGGAGACCTCCTGGTCTATGTGTCCTATGTGGTGGACGTATGGAAATGTCTAGCAGTTCTTGTTGTTAATTACTGTCCTGAGTCCTTTACAGTGTCTCATGTGTGGAGTGGGTGGGGGACATCTGATTTAAGGAACTTCTGTCCAAATTCCCATTGACTCTTGAACCAAGTTTCTATCCTATACAGGACCAAACCCTGTATAGTGATAGGTTTTTGGTTTTGTCACTGTGGTGGCTCTAAGCACATCCCAACCCACTCGCTGCCATAGTTATCCCTAAGCTCGGTGCCGTCTCATACGTCTCCTCACTGTTGGGCTTCCTTGTGATGCCACCTGTCGCAGGGCTCTGTTCTGCTTTTGCTGTCCTCATGTGATGGCACAAGCTGTGTCACCTGCTCTCTCTCTGGGGTGCAGTTCTGTGGAGCTCAGAGACAGGTTCCCTACTTGAACTACTGCTGACAAGAATGGTAGGGGGGGTGTCCCTGGGACTTGGAGTGGAGGCTGGGGGACACTGCTGCCCTCTTTAGGGTTGCTGGAGTTTGCAGTGGGAGGCAGAGCACTAAAGAGCTATCATGGGCAGGTCTCTCATGGAAGCTTAGATTGTCATGCAAACAAAAAAAGAGATACAGGGCTGGAGCCCAGCAGTGGACCAGGTGTTGAATAAGTAAAGGAGCAGGGAGGTATCTAGGCTTGAGTGTTGTGACTCACAGTATGAGCTAGGTAGCAGCTATTGCCTGCCATAAACCCTTGACCTCTAAGAAGTTCTCTCTCTCTTTGGCTTAACTGACACAGGGTTTTATGTAGCCTTGAACTTCTGACCCTCCTGCTTCTACTTCCCAAGAACTGAGTTTATAAGTATATTCTACCACACTTCATTTTACAGTGCTAGGGATCAAACCCAGAGCTTTGTAAATGCAAGGTAAGCGCTTGATACAATTGAGCTGTATCCCCAACTCTCTTGGTGCCTCTCTCACTGGCAGTGTCTGGGTTCCATTTGAAACTGTCTAGGATGATACTTCTGCTGGTGCCGTCCTCTGCCCATGATTTGGTTTCATCTACCCCCACCTCTTGTCTGATTCTCTACTTACAGGGGCAAGGAGAGGAAGCCTGTGGGCCCTATGGTGTTATGTTGAAGGGGTTTTCTTGGCTTCAGCATTTGTGTTTCAAGATTTAGGGTGGAAAGATGTGTAACCAGGACTAGCAGGGTAGAGACCTTTGTAGAGAGTGTTGAATATGCCGCTGTGAACCTGGTGTGTGAGCATGTTCACTTTAAAGAAACAGCTCCATTTTGAGAACCTTCCATCCAAAAAGTAGTCTATGCTATGTTTCCAACTTGCCCCCTTGCTAGGCCTCCAAGTTAGACAAAGACTGGCATCGTATCAACTCTGGCTTCTAATTCACTCAGCATGGTTGTGATCTGTGAGCTCTAGCAGAAGCTACATGGTGTAGTAACAGATGTTAAGGGCATCAAATGCATGGAGGGCCCTGCCTTAGTTTGCGTTTCTGTTGCTGTGATAAAACACTAACCAAAGCCAACCCAGGAATATTTAGCTTATTCTTGTAGGTAACGATTCGGTAACAGTTCACCCCTGTTCCTGTGAGAATTCCTCATGGCCTGCTCAACCTGCCTTCCCATACAGTCTTGGCCCACCTTCTCAGGGTGACATTCACACAGTGGGCTGGGCTCTCCTATATCAATCACTAATTAAGACCCGACCCCCCCCCCTGCCCACAGGCCCCATCTGGTGGCGGGAACTCCTCAATTGAGGTTCTCTCTTCCCTGGTGACTCCAGTTTGTGCCAAGTTGGCAAAACCCAATCTACAAAGTCTAAATTTGCACCTGAGTGCATGCATCCTGGTCTAGGTAGTGGAAAGGAGGCTTGGGCTCTGTGTGACCTTTCAGTGTACAGTTGGGCCTCGTAGCCAAGAGCTTCCAAAGCATAGAAGTTGGTTCGTGCAGTGAGTGCTGGTCTACAGCATTGAGGTGGCTACAGTTGCACTAGAACTTGTCCATGAGTAGCCACTGAGCGGAGCCCAGATTGGCTAGATTCCTGTGCATTTGTTGGAGTGTAATCATTGGCCAGTTATTGGATTCATATAGGTTTATACAATAAGGATTGGAGGTTAAAATGGCTTTGAAAATTAAGAAATTCTCTCTCTTTATTCAAGAAAAGAAATTACTTGACGTTATTATATTTTAAAAATATTAAAAAAAGCAAACTACTAAAGATAAAGTAGCTCTTCACCTTCATGTTTGCCCGTGTTCAGAAAGTTGAGCTTAGCCCTTTGTCCAGCAGGGTGGAGGCACTGTCCCCAGGGTGACCTTCTCATTCCAGGTACCTGAAACCTAAAGTAGATGATGCCTCAATTCAAGTCCTAGGTAACTTTTAGAAAGTTGTTAAATAGAAGATGCAAATAATTACAGCATTTACATTGGTAATGTAAATTACCCACTGCCTGTTCTCTTTTGCAGTCATGACAGAACCATGCAGGACATTGTTTACAAGCTGGTACCAGGCCTCCAGGAAGGTGAGTTGAGCTCTTGTACCCAGGACCCTTTCTAAGTACCATCCCCGTTTGTCTGTTCTTAGTTCCAGATTCTCCATTGTCTTCCTGTGATCAGTAGGCTGATGTGGGAGAGTCTTCTGTTTATGTTGATTTCATTGGTTAATACAGAAACTGCCTGGCTTATTTGATTGGCCAGCCCTTAGGTGGGCGGAGTAGACAGAACAGAATGCTGGGAAGGGAAGTTAATAAATCGCCATGCCTCGTCTCTCTGGGGCAGACTGCCGTGCCTCTCTTCAGGGAGAGAGACGCGATGGAGCCAGCCACCAGGTCAGACATGCTGAATCTTCCCCGGTAAGACACCACTCGTGGTGTTACACAGATTATTAGATATGGGTTAGTCAAGATGTGAGTAAGAGGCTGGAGCTAATGGGCCAGGCAGTATTTAAAAGAATACAATTTCCGTGTAATTATTTCGGGTAAAGCTAGCCAGGCGGCTGGGATGAAAAACAGGCCTGCCTGCAGCTCCTCACTACAGTAGGCTGTGTTAGTTTTGGGAAACAGTAACACCTCAAGATAAAATGCTGAGGTCTTCATAAGCATTTGCAATAGAATTTTATAAGTATGTAGCCAAGTACGTGAAGATCTCTGTATGCTGTGATCACTGATTTTTGTTTGTTAATTTGTATCCTGCTACTTTGTTGAAAGTGTAGGAGTTTCCAGGAAGAATTTTTAAGGTCAGTTATGTATTCAGTGGTATCATCTGCAGATAAAAATACTTTGACTTCTTCCTGTTTGTAACCCCTTAATCTCTTTCATTTGTCTTACTTTTCTAGCTAAGACTTCTGGTACTGTATTGAATAGATATGGAGAGAGTGGATAACCTTGTCTTGTTCTGATTTTAGTGAAAATGTTTTGAGTTTCACTCTGTTTAGGTTGGTGTTGGCTGTGAACTCATTGTAAATCGCCTCTATTGGGTTGAGCTATGTCCCTTGTATCCCTAGTCAGCACAGGACTTTTACATGAAAGGGTGTTGGATTTTGTCTAAAGCCTTCTCTGCATCTAATGAGATAATTGTGTGGTTTTGCACTGGACCATCCCTGCATCTTTGGGATGAGGCCTACTTGATTATGGTAGATGATCTTTTTGATAAGTTCTCAAATTTGGGTTACAAGTAGTTTATTTATAAATTTTACATGTTCTTATGGGGAGTAGATTTGTTCCTTCTGTTACAATTTTATGGAGTAATTTGAGGAGTAGTGCATTAATTCTTCCTTGAAAGACTGGTAGAATTCTGTGCTAAAACTATTTGGTTCTGGGTGCTGGTGCTGGTGGTGGTGGTGGTGCTGCTGCTGCTGCTTCCTCTTCCTCTTCCTCCTCCTCCTCCTCCTCCTCCTCCTCCTCCTCCTCCTCCTCCTCCTCCTCCTCTTCTTCTTCTTCTTCTTCTTTTGTTGGGAGACTTAATGATTGCTTCTATTTCACTAGGGGTTATAGGTCTGTTTAATTTGCTTATCTGATCTTGAGTCAACTTTAGTAGATGGTATTAACTGAGAAAATTACCCATTTCTTTTAAATTTTCTGATTTGGTTGAGTACAAATTTTTAAAGTATATCCTATGATTCTCTGCATTTCCTTGGTGCCTTTTGTTTTGTCCCACTTTTCATATCTAATTCTAGTCATTTCTCTCTCTGCCTTTTAGTTAATTTGGGTTTGTGAATCTTTTGATTTTTTTTCAAGGAGCCAACTTTGTTTCATTAATTTCTTTTCTATTTTATTGATTTGAGCCCAGAGTTTGATTATTTCTTTTCATCTGTTCCTTTTATGTATTATTCCTTGTTTTTGTTCTAGCATTATGCCTGTATCATGTACCCCCCAGAGACCACCAGAAGTCCAGGTTCTTGCAGAGAACCTTTATTGCAAGCCCGAGCTTGGGCTCACCATTCCTTCTGACACAGCAATTGGACCAGTTAGAGCATTGTGCTCAGCTATGGCAGGGTTTATAAAGAGTAAAGGATGGGGGAGGGGAGGGAAATTCTAGATTCAGATTGGGCAGGAATGAGGTAACAAGTTTTGTCAAGCAGTAATTGGTACTGGCATTGCTGCAAGGAAATTGGCCGTCTATATACAGATTATGTAAGCTGTTCTTAATGTTCTGGAGCAGCTAGTACTTGTTGTCTCAATTCTGATTGGTCCCCCCCAGGGTACAGTCTGTTGCTTTTCCTGGTTATTGTAAGGGTGAAGCCTAATCCCAGTATCGTTAGTCTACAGCATATCATGGCTGCACTAATGTTAAATTAAGCCTCTTAACTAGAGCTTTCAAGTGTGCCATTAAATTAGTAATATGAGGGCTCTCCAATTTGGGGGGGTTCGTTTGAGTTTTTGTTTGTTTGTTTGATATAGGGTTTCTTTATGTAGCCCTGGTTATCCTGGAACTAGCTCAGTAGACCAGGCTGGCCTCTGCCTCCCGAGTGCTGGGACTAAAGGTGTGCGCCCGCCACCACTGCCTGTCTCAGTTCTTAATATATCACTTAGTGTTATGAACTTACCTCTTACAATAGCCTTCATTGTGTCCCATAAATTTGGTATGTCGTATTTTCATTCAATTTTAAAATGTTTTTTATTTCTGCTGGGTAGTGGTGGTGCACGCCTTTAATCCCAGCACTCAGGAGGCAGAGACTGGCGGATCTCTGTGAGTTGGAGGTCATCCTGGGCTACAAAGTAAGTTCTAAGACAGACTCCAAAACTACACAGAGAAACCCTGTCTCCAAAAACCAAAAAAAAAAAAGTTTTTAATTTCTATCTTGGCTCATTTTTCATTCAGTAGTGAGTTGTTCAGTTTCCATGAGTTTATACACTTTCTGTTGTTGATACCCAGCTTTAGTCTGTGGTGGTCTGGTAGGATGCAGAGTGCTACTTCAGTTTTCTTATAGCTGCTGAAACTTGCTTGTGTCCAAGTGTGTGGTCAATTTTAGAGCTTCTGAGAAGCTATGTTCCTTTGTGTTTGGGTGAAATGTTCTGTAAATATCTGTTAAATCTATTTAGTTCGCGATACTAGTTAGCGCCAGCATGTCTCTGTTTAATTTTTGTCTGGATGACCTGTCTGTTGGTGAGAGTGGGGTATTGAAGTCACTCACTCTCACTGTGAGGGCCAATATGTGATTTTAACTGGGACTAGCAGACACACCTAATTCAGGTCAACTCAGTGGCAGAGTGTTTTATTGGGAATAGTTGTAGAGTCTCAGATGCCATTCTGCTTTTAAATTCCAAGAGAATCCTGTGCTTTGCTTTGCTTGTTTGAGTATGTGGGTATTACATGATTTACAGTCTATCTTCATTATAACTCCCATCATGGTGCATCTCCTTGCATCTCCCTGCCACATGCACTATTGCAGTGGCTGCATAAGATTCCTTGGGGTAAGTGACCCTACTCTTGTCCCATGAGGCACCTGTTGGATTTACTTTGCCTGTTGATTCTCAACGGTGCTGAAATAGTCACAGCTTCTATAGGGATGCTATTGAGCAGAGGAGATAACATGAACCTTAGAACAAATGTAACTGGCTCAGCTCCAATGTTGGTCATGCGGCTCTTAATTCTCCAGTGTTCCAAATAAGACTTGCTTACAGGTTGACTTGCCTACCTTTTGTTAGATTACTAACAGAATTTTTTGTGTTGTTGACTAAATTTAATGTAATATTTTTATATATATATATATAGCCAGAAAATTACAATTTCTGTATCGGTTTGCTTGTTTGTTTTGGTGGGCTTTTGTTTGTTTGTTTGTACGTAGGGTCTAACTAGCTCTAGCTTGCCTTGAACTCACTGGGATCCACCTGTGTTTTCCTGTCAAGTGCTGGGATTAGTGGGCTTGTGTTTCTGTATCTGTATATACCTGACATTGGCCATGTTACACTGTTTGTGTGTTTCTGTATCTGTATATACCTGACATTGGCCATGTTACACTGTTTGTGTGTTTCTGTGACAAACACCCTAGAGAACTAGTTCTGTCCTGCTATTTTAGGGTTTAAGTCTATGGTCATCTGGTTCTTAGTTGTGGGCCATGGTGAAGCAGAAGAATGTCACGGTGAAAGGGAACGGCAGAACAAAGTTGCTCACCTTATGGCGGCCAGGAAGCAGGAGCAAACAGGTAATAAGGACTAGGAGCTCCTAGTCAGAAGCCTGTCAAGGGGCCTACTTCCTACAGCTGGGCTCTGCCTTTACACCTCCCAGTAATGCAGTCGGATCACCCACTGGAGTCAGTTCTCAACTTATCCAGTCACCTCCCAAGAGCCCCAGCGTTGGCAACTTTAAAAAAAGACATTTCAGTGTCAAACCACACAGGGGGTATTATTATTTTTATCCTTTTTTATTATGCTAGGTGAAAAAATAAGGAAATAGGCAGTAAACGTGGTGATAGATTCTGAGTTATTTCTGTCTTTGGTGACTTCCTTATCATTGATCTCTGGGCCTTTGGTATTGAGGTCACAACTCTTTGTGAGGCCTCTTTGGGTGACTTCCCTTTGTCAAAACTGTTCCATGCTCTGGTTTCAGGGCTGCCTTTCATATAGTTGTGTATGGGAACTGCTCTTCATTTGTTTACTTTATATGTACATGTGGCGATGCATGCATTCCTTGATGTATGTGCTGTGGTTGGATACAGAAGTCAGGGGACAGCTTGTAGCGGTTGGTTCTCTCCCACCATGCGGGTCACAGTTCAAACTCAGATTGTCAGTCTTGGTGACAGGCGTCTTTAACCACTGAACCAACTCTGATACAAAAACATTTCTTGGACTGAGCCCTTCCTTTCCTCCGCTCTAAAATGGCTCCTTTTCTGGCCAGGTACACAGTTTATACATCTTCATATGTGTACAGTCAGGTTTTGCAAAGCATCAGTTCAGGCTGGACATGCCAGCACATGTTCTGGGCTCCCTAGGGGTTCCATGTCTACAGGGAAAGACAAATGTGCAGATGAAAAGTTTAATAAGGCCAGGCATGATGCTGTAGTGATATTTCATTTGTTTTTTAATAAATAAAGCTTGCCTGAAGTCGAGAGAGTAAAGCAGCTGCACTGATCAGCCTACAAACATGCTTTTTAACCCCAGCATTCAGGAGGCAAAAATAGGCTAATCTCTGACTTAGAGGCTAGCCTGGTTTATACAGTGAGTTCCAGGCCAGCCAGTGCTACTTAATGAGACCCTGTCTTAAAAAAAATAAATAAGTAAAAATTTTAAGTTTATTTAAGAAAGCATTTCTTGCAGGGTGGTGGTGGCTCACGCCTTTAATCACAGCACTCAGGAGGCAGAGGCAGGTGGATCTCTGTGAGTTTGAGGCCAGCCTGGTCTACAAGAGCTAGTTCCAAGATAGGCCTCAAAGCTACAGAGAAATCCTGTCTCAGCAAACCAGGGAAAAAAAAAAAAAAAAAAAAAAAAAAAAAAACCAGAAAGCATTTCTTGGTTGACTACATATAAAGTATCTTTTATTGAGTTACTTGTAGATTTTTGGTTTGAACAAATCATTTTAAGTTTCCTTTTCTATCTGTATGTTCTGAGCAGTGGTCAGAATATGATTGCATGTCATTTGAGTTTGAATTTTAGTATCATGCATGGAGCTTTTGCTGAAAGTCAGAAGCAGATTTTATCTCTTGTAATTGATAATTTCCTCTAATCACAAGGAATCAGCCTTGTCTAGTGAATGGGGCTTGTATGCAGAACACTTAAGGACAGACCATGCTGCTTTATTGTATAGTAATCCCCAAAAACACAGTAATCTGAAATGCTGGACAACTTCATGACTGGATGCTTGTCTTTTTGGTTTTTCAAGACAGGGTTTCCCTGTAGTTTCTAGAGCCTGGAACTAGCTCTTGTAGACCAGGCTGGCCTCGAACTCAGAGATCCGCCTGCCTCTGCCTCCCGAGTGCTGGGATTAAAGGCGTGCACCACCACCGCCCTGCTGGATGCTTGTCTTTAAGAATAAACTTTCTCTGTAAGCTGGAGGTTTCTGCTTCCTTTTTTTCTTACATTTCTTTCATGGCCACTGCTGCCTACAGCCAGTTGGGGGCAGTCTTCACCCAGTACAAGACAGACATGGCCACTGGCCACTGTTGTAATCTTTGATGTGACCAAGGGACCTTGGCACACAAACACAGTCTTCAGGATGGGGTTGTCCTGGGTCTGTTCTTGTCTTCAGGTGCATCTACTACCCTCAGCCCGGTGAGAGCTCTTCTGCACTTGATGGCAGCCAGATGGTTGTAGATTGTAACCATCGTGGCTATAGGGACAGTGGGAGCACTAGCGGCCACATTGTTAGTGGTGATGTATGAAGGGTCATCTGAGCCACTTCCTCGGGATCTGTCTCAGTCTGGGGAGTCCCTCAAACTGCTTCCATAGGATCTGTCATGCTCCAGGTGATGAGTGACTCCACACCATCCTAGAGGGCTGAGGAGGGTGTGTTGTCGTCCTGGAGCAGGATGCCTGCAGCTCCAGAGCCTATCTTGCTGCCCCAGTTCTTCCTGCCTGTGTCCCGGTCTCAGTGTTCTCAGATACCTGCAACATGGGGCATCACGGTCCCCATTCCGACCTGTGCTGACTTCCTTACTAGTATCATCCTTCAGACTCATCTAATCTGCAAGTTTGTGACATTAGTGAGCAGTTTTACTATTTAAGTCCTTTCCTATTAAACATTAAAATTGTTTCCATTCTTAATAGCGGAAATGAGGAAACAGAGGGAATTCTATCACAAACTGGGCATGGAGGTACCAGGTGACATCAAGGGGGAGGCGTGCTCAGCAAAACAGCACTTAGATCCCCGCAATGGTGAGTAGCTGCATTAGGCCACAAGCAATTCGGAGGCTTCCTCCCACAGAGCATTTTTTTCTCAAGGCTTAGGTGGTCTTCCCATTTTCTGATTGTTGTTGAAAAGGATCTTCATCAACCCTGGTAGCTGGACATGTGGGTTAGACTTCAACAGATATAGAAAATACCTAGAGGTCATGTGGAAAAAATGGTAGAAAGTGGATATCCTTAAGATTCTAACTTTGCTTGCTTTATGATAAAGAGGTCAAATGCCAGTTGGATTTGAGCAGAAAATTAATTGGTGCTTTTAAAGTCTGTATTTAATAAATTATTCAAATCTTGAGTGCTGGCACTTTGCTGGCGGGACCACTCCAGACCACCCTGTATATGCTGAATAGCCTACGAGTCCCTGTGGGAGCCAGACTAGGTGTGGGCGGGAGTCCATTAGGGTGGGTGGAAGTGGGGCTCCACAGTGCTGAGTGGTCCTGGAGGCTTGTCTCTGCTGTGCTCACCAGTTCTGGTCACTGTCTCCGTCTTCTGAGTCCCTTAAGACATTAGTCTAAATCCACTGAGCCCTCAAGACACATAATCCAAACCTGCCTCACTCAGCTGCAGTCATAGGGCTTCCTACACAGAGTTGCTTAGTTCCTTAGCTGACACGCAGAATGGTTTTAACTGCTATCACTGGGCTCTTTGTATGCGTGCTCTCAGTAGAGTGAATGTCAGCATCATTTTTAATATACTTTGAACTTTTACAAGTATTATAACATTGGATTTCTTAATATGGTTTTTGCTCATCCAAAATGTTTGGAGCCAAAAGTGTTTCAGAATTGGATTTTTTTTCATTTTGCAAAAGTTGCATATAATATTTTAATTCTGCCTTTTTCTACATACAGCCTGTCATATGGGGGTTAAGTATAGAAGTTTACACTTACACCTCAAAAAGTTTTACATACTAGACCTTTTGAATTTTGGATTAGAGATATTTCAACCTGTACAACATTTTCTATTTGTGCTAAAAGGTGAAACCAAAGCAGACGACAGTTCCAATAAAGAGACAGCGGAAGAGAAGCAGGAGGAGGACAACGATTACCACAGGAGTGACGAGCAGGTGACAATGCCTCCTCTGTGAACCCTGGCATCAGTTCATTCCCTTGTGTGCATACTTCAGTGTCTCGTGAAACTGTAACAGGATAAGATATCATAAAGTTTTCCTCCTGTTAATTCCTTAACTTTTCTTTATATTCCTGTTTATTTGTTTCAATAATCAAAGTAATACATGGTGATTGTAGAGCATTTGTTTCAATAATCAAAGTAATACATGGTGATTGTAGAGCATTTCAGACATACAGAATTCACAATCAGATTATGTTTTCTACATCTATGGAAACACTCACTATTGGTGGTTTGGTACCTTCTCTGCTGTGCCCCCAAGGGAAGCGACCCTTCAGCGCGATGAAGGGAAGTGGGTGTGCAATGTTGAGAACTCTCCGTGTCTTATTTGCCACATTATCAGCTGAGAAAACCAGACCAAACAAACAAAAACCATATCAAAACAGAAGTGCCATAGAAGGATCTGATAAAACTCCATATCCTTGTCTACAGAACTTCCTAGTTTGTGAGTTCTAACAGTTTTGATGCTTTTGATAAAGTAGGATCATTGTCTTACTATACAGGAGTAAGGAAATGCCATGACTGAGTGGCTGTCACTGCGTTTGGAGGCCTCTCCCAGGGGCAGGGAAACATGTATGAGATACTTAAGAGGAGCAGATGCTGTATTCCTAGGAAATGCTGTCTTACATAAAACCTGAGACAATCCACTGAAAACAGAATTTTGCACCATGGCTGATTGGATCAGCATGTAATAATCAGTACATGTTGGGAATAGGCAACAAACCAATGCATACTACCATCAAGGATTTTTACATGATTTTCTGGGAAAGAGAGGTCCTTTCCCCAGTCTGACCTTAGACATGATGCCAAAGTCGACAGGAAACAGCCACTCTATGACTTAGTGGGAGATGAATGTGCATCAGTAGTAATGAGATTGCTGCACGTAGTGGGATGATCTTGGCCCTATTAGAAGACACAGTAACATAGTAACTGAATTATGGGCTGGAATGGTGGGATCTTTTTTAACAAATCCATTTCTATAGTTAATGATAGCACCACAGAAATAGGGTGGGTTTGCAGATACATGTGGGATAAGTGTTCTTTCCTGTGGTGAGGGGACCACTCTGACAACCCTTGTGTGCACAAGCAATGCAGTCATCTTGGAGGGGTCCCGGTCTCATCTGCTGTGCTGATTCTGAGCACCAGTAGCAGGTGACAGCAGGTTTCATAAGCCCTGCCCTGTAGGCCGTGTGCCTGCCAGCATTTCTGGAGCAATAGTGTTCCTTGCCTGGACTCAGTCCTATGCTTTTGGAAGCCACTAGTTCTCTAACCCTAGCCCAGGCCTGGACATTGCTTGTGTCCTTTTCCTTTTTATACCAAATATATTACCTGTTTAAGTGTTTCTTAAAGCATATGTAGGGAGTGAATTTTGTTCTTGTTTTTGTAATGGTCTAGCTTTTGGAGCTAAACTCTGTATATTCTTGATCTCACACAGGCTGTGCACTTCCTGGGTGCCGTGGGTACAATCCCTGACACTTATGTGTTGTGCCTTACAACCCTATCTTTTGCAGAAGCATGAAGGCCGTCATCTTACCTTTCTAGATAAGTGTTCTCATGTGTCCACCTGAATGCCCTGCTTGGCTATAGTACTTTCTGCTTCTCTTCATTGATATTTAGAGGATGCTATTTGTGCTGATCTCTGCTTGGAGTTCATGCTCCTCCAGTGTCCAGGTTCTAGTTTACCTTTTGTTGCTATGATAAACAATGTGACTGAAAGCAGCTTGGGGAGGAAGCGATTTGTTTCATTTTTCACTTTATGGTCTATCATCAAGAGAAGCCAAGATAGGACATCGAGGTAGGAACCTGGAGGCAGGAACTAAATCAGAGACCATAGAGAAACACTCTTATTGACTTCCTTTCTATGACTTGTTTATTTAGTTTTCTTTTATAGCTCAGGACCACCTCCTTAGTATAGCAATGTCCACAGTGGGCTGAGCCTACCTCTATCAATCACCAGTTAGCAAAATGCCCCACAGACATTCCCACAGGCCGTTTTGATGTAGGCAGTTCCTGAGTTGAAGTCCCCTCTCTCTAGATGTGTCAAAAAGACAACCAAGCCGGGTGGTGGTGGTGGTGCACACCTTTAATTCCAGCACCCAGGAGGCAGAGGCAGGCAGAGCTCTGTGAGTTTGAGGCCAGCCTGGTCTATAAGAGCTAGTTTCAGGACAGGCTCCAAAGCCACAGAAAAACCTTGTCTAAAACAAAACAAAAAAAAAAAAAACCCAACCAACATTAGCTATAACAAATCTACTTTTTGTCTTTGTCAACTTGGCATATAAACATATCACTACTAAACCATAACCTTTCCTTTTTCATTTGTCCCAGGATTTTGTGTTAATATGAGAATATAAAACATAGTACAACTTTAAAGTGATGAAACTTCTTAAACACTGTGGGACTTATAAGTTCAGTGTCTTGGGGGCTAAAGAGATGGCTCAGTGAATCGCTTTAAAGTTAAAAGTCTTAATTCTGGGCCCCTGTAAAATCAAAGCCGAGTTAAATACATTCTTGCTTCAAAAGGAAAAACCATCATAGTTGCTAGGTGATGGTGGCATATGCCATTAATCCCAGGACTTGGGAGACAAAGACAGACCAGTAGAGACTAGCCTGGTCTACAGAATGAGCTAGGGCTATGCAGAGAAACCCTGTCTGGGACAAAAAAGAAAAGGAAAGGAAAAAAAAAATCAAAAAACAATCAGTTAAGGAAAACCAAAGTCCAGCAGCGTAGCTCCAAAAATCTTGTGGCTCAGTGTCTGACCTCTTGGGTCTTGTGGGTTCCAAAGGGCTTGGGCAGCTCCCCTTCTTTGCCTCTGTCATGCGTAGAACACACAGCTTGTCTCAGATTAGGTTCAGGCCAACTCCCTTCCACATTTGCCTGTCTGTGATGGTCTCCCCGCTGCCCTAGTATCTCCAGCTTGCAGAGGTCTCTACTGCAGCTGAAGCTGCACCTTCATCAGTAGCTCCCTGTCTCTCATCAGGGAGACTCCAGTCCTACATCGCACAGGTTCTCCTCATGACTCTCATTCTCGGGGTTTTCACTGCAGCTGAGGCTGTGCCTTCATTAATGTGCCCCTCACACATTGGTCCCCCACTGGACCATAGCTTCTGTGTGTGATCCCGAGGGAATACTTGGACAATCTCACCTCCATGATGCTGGTCTCTTTCTAAGCACAACTGATATTTTTAGCCCCAGCTAACCATCATCGACAGTCACTTCAGTGGTGCTGATCTCCAGGTAATCACAGCTGTTCCCCAGCTCCAGCTCACGAGGTTACAAATTCTTAATGAAAAACATCATCTAATAGACATGTTAGCTCATGCACTCAGGAGGCAGAGGCAGGTGGGTCTCTGAGTTTGCGGCCAGCCTGGTCTCCCCTCTCCTCCTCTCTCTCCCTCCCTCCCTCATGGAGTCTGAGTTACTCTCGCATTTCCCTCTGAAACTTCACTGGCCGAGCCTTCTCTGTCTATGTTTCTCCCCAGTTATCTTGAACAATGAACTCATGAAGCCCGGAGCACTCAATGAGTTTTCCAGCCCAAAGCTCCAAATTTTCTCCTTTCATCCCATAAAACAGTCTAGGACATTAAAGCCAGGGTCAGCCCATCACAGTATCACTTACTGGTACCAGTTTCTTTCTTAGTTTACTCTCAGTTTCTGTGATAAAACACTGGTCAAAAGAAGTTTGAAAAGGCAAGAATATATTGACTTCCAGGTTACAAGTCCGTCATGAAGGGCAGCCAAAGCAGGAGCTGAAGCCGAGTCCTTAGAGGAGCGCTGCTTGGTGCCTTCCTTTCCTTGGTTTGTTCACCTAGCCTTCTTACACAGCACAGTACAGTTCAGAGGTTACCACCCCTGGTAGACTGGGCCCGCCTCTAGCGATTAACAATACAGGAAATTCCCTGCAGGTGTGCCCGTAGAGCAGATGAAGGAGGTACGTCCTGAGTCGAGGTTCCCCTCTTTCCAGATGTCAGGTTGACAGTCCAGTTGTGCAGAGAGCCCAGGGGAACGACTCTTTGGTACTGATGTGGCTGTCCTTACCTGCAGCCACGTCTTCTCGCCTCCTAACCCTAACCTTAAGCTGTAGCACCTTCATAACTGTCACTCTGCCTGTTCCTCAGATTCCTTGCCTGTGAGATGGTTGGTGCTTATAATATCTTCCCAAGGCTTCTGTGCGGTACAGTTGAAGCGTGTGATACACAATAAAGCACAGACCAGCTAAGGAGAAATTGGTGTTGGCTTCACACTTACTGTCTCTTATTAGTGTGTCCTAGCAGGTGTTTGTCTTGGGAAGCACAGGCTGTGGCCCACATTCCTGGTGAGTGTGCTGTCTCCCAGTCGAGTTCTGTGCTGTGCTGTTTCTCTGCTTTGGTTTCTGACTTTTCAGGCTTTGGTGTTGCCACTTCCCTTGTTTCCTCTCTAGACGTTTCTGTGTCCTGATGCATGTATGTATGTAGTGTATGTATTTAGGTATGCATGTAGTGTAGGATTTTGTGTTGCATTTTTAAACACATCTTAAAGATCCTGTTTTACAGTATGTCCATTGGAGTAGCTATCTTCTTCTTACCTTTCCTATTGACCATCCTCAGGTTGCTTCTTCTTTCTCACTCATAATCTGGAAATACTGTATCTTTTTAGTTTTTCATGGTACTCTTAAATTTTTGAACATGCTTAAATTTACATTTTTAAGTGATCTAATGCTTTGTTTCAGGAGATTTTTTTATGAATCAGAGTTGGGCTTAATGAAGTTATTTTAATTTTAGGGTAAGAGAAAGAGAGGTGCTCAGAAGAAAGTAAGACACACTGGGTGGTGATGGTGCACACCTTTAATCTCAGCACTCGGAAAGCCCAGGCAGGCAGATCACTGTGAGTGTGAGACCTGCCTGGTCTACAATAGTTAGTTCCAAAGCTACAAAGAAACCCTGTCTCGAAAAACCAAAAAAAAAAAGAAAGAAAGAAAGAAAGAAAGAAAGAAAGAAAGAAAGAAAGAAAGAAAAGAAAAGAAAAGAAAAGAAAAGACAAGACAGACAGACACATCCAAAAGCATGAGTGTGGCCTTCTCAGAGGAGGCATGGTCACTGCCATTTGTGATTTTACTTCCCACCATAAATTGTTGCTTATTTGTGCTAAACTTTTGGCATAACCAGGTGACAACACCTGTAATCCCAGCACTTGAGGTGCTGGGGTGAGAAGATTAGCACAATTTTGAGGACAATCTGAAATATAACTTTACGCACTGGAGAGATCTCAGGGGTTAAGACATTGACTGCTCTCCAGAGGTTCAGGTTCAGTTCCCAGCCTGCTCATGGCAGTTTACAGCGGTCTGTAACTTCAGTTCTAGGGAGTCCAGTGCTGTCTTCCGGCTCATCAGGCACCAGAGATACACATACACTGATGTACATATAGCCAAAACACCATACAAAATAAAAATTTTTGATAAAAAGCAAAACTTTAAAAATATTTTAATGGTTGGAATATATTGTATGCAATTTTTAAAGAATAAGTTTTGTTTTTTGAGACAGGGTTTCTCTGTAGCGTTGAAGCCTGTCCAAGCCTGTCCTGGAACTAGCTCTTGTAGAACCAGGCTGACCTCAAACTCACAGAGATACACCTGCTTCTGCCTTCTGAGTGCTGGGATTAAAGGCGTGTACCACCACCTGGTGAAGTTTTGTTTGTTTGTTTGTTTGGGTTTTTTGGTTTGGTTTGTTTTTTAAGATTTATTTATTATATATACAGTGTTCTGCCTGTATATATGCCTGCACGCTGGAAGAGGGTACCAGATCTCATTACAGGTGGATAAGCCACCATGTGGTTACTGGAAATTGAACTCAGGACCTCTGGGAAAGCAGCCAGTGCTCTTAACCTCTGAGCCACCTATCCAGCCCAAGGAATAAAGTTTCTTTTAAAAAAAAAAACAAAAACAAAAAAACAAAAAACAAAACTTAACCACACCGAAATAAAGTTGGTATGGTTTAGGGGAGATTGTGACAGGGTTTCACTAAACCATTCTTGCCTTGAGCTCACTGTTTAACCAAGGATGGTCTTGAACCTTAAATACTAAGAACACAGCTGTGCACAACCTGCACCCAGTTATGGTGCAGGGAGCAAACCTAGAGCTTTATAAAGCAAGCACGTAACCAAGCTGCATCCCCAGAATTCTTCCCTAACAGTAAAACTTGGATGCAAAACTAAAAGTCGTATAGATGTAGTTAAGTGTCGTGCTTTTGTGGAGTTCGGTGTTAGTTTTGTTTGTGATGCTAGGGTAGAACTGATAGCTTCATACATCCTAGGCAAGTGCGTGGCTGCTGAGTTGCGTCTCCAGCCCTCTGACTCTTGCTACTTTTCATTCTGTGACAGGTTCTCGTTAAGTCGCTCAGGATACTCTTACCTCAGCCTCCTGATTAGCTGAGATTAGAGGCTTGTGCCACCATGTCCAGGTCTTTTGGTGTTCGTTTTATTTTCCCACAATATTGGACTTATCTTCAGTCTTTCTCTTTTGTATGTTCTGGTTTTTTTAAAATATTTATTTATTATGTATACAATATTCTGTCTGTGTGTATGCCTGCAGATGGTTGTGAGCCACCATGTGGTTGCTGGGAATTGAACTCAGGACCTTTGGAAGAGCAGGCAATGCTCTTAACCTCTGAGCCATCTCTCCAGCCCCTTGTGTGTTCTGTTTTATGTGCCATTTCAGACCAAGTGTGTTGATAGTAAACATTCCGAGTTTTTGTGTGTTGATGTATTACTGTCACCTCTCATTTGAATAATTTAGTAAACTTAGAATTCTAAATTCACGATAATTTTATCACTTACCACCAGGCTGTCTTACATCTTTTAAGACATGTCTTTCAACTGGACTTTGTGCCTTAAACGTTGAATATTAAGACAGAAAATGGTCGAGGCATGGTGGCATATGCCTTCGTTTGCAGCACTTGGTGGGCGGGAGCTTAGGCAGGCAGACCTCCGTGAGTTCCTGAACAGCCTGGTAGTGCATAGTTTCCAGACCTGTCAGAGCTACATAGTGAGACTATCTCAAGAAGGAAGGGAGAGGAAAGAAAAATGGAAAACTAATAGAGCTAAGGAAATAGTTCAACAGTACAACTCTTGCCTGGCATGCACAAGGCCCTAAGTTTGACGTCCTCTCTCCGACCCAGGACCAAAAAGGCAGGAACAACAACAAAAGTCACCAGTGAAAGGGCAGGCGGCCCTGTGTGTTCCTAGTCTCACCTTCTCTCTCTCTCTCTCTCTCTCTCTCTCTCTCTCTCTCTCTCTCTCTCTCTCTCTCTCTCTCTCTCTCTCTCTCTCTCTCTCTCTCTCTGTGTGTGTGTGTGTGTGTGTGTGTGTGTGTGTGTGTGTATATCTGCCTCATGGTGGTTGTTGCTGTTCCACACAAGGAACCTCATTCTTTCTGCTCTTCATTTCTTCTTCCTCCTAACTTTGCCCCAAGTCGAGTCTTTCGCCTTTGCCATTGTTCACAGTGAGAGGCCAGCTGGGCAGAAGCATCAGCTGTGTCGCATTCTTTCTCTGGGTGAGACACGTGCTGCTGCAGGTCTCTTCCTGAGGCCTGATTACTACTTCTTTTGGGACAGCTTGAGTAGCAGGTGGTTGGTGAGTGGGCGGGTGGCTCCAGTCACGTGTGTGTGTGTGTGTGTGAGAGAGAGAGAGAGACAGAGACAGAGAGACAGAGAGTCTGTCTCCCTCTCTCGCTTATTTCCTCGGGAGATGCCTTCTGCAAGAGATTCTCACACCCAGAAACCCCACTGTGATCAAGGGGTACCTGCTAGCACAGGGGTGGGAATGTGAGTCTTATTTCCACAAAGGCCACTCCTTAGCTCCCTAATGTCTTACTATGATGGGGCTTTGTTTTGTCCCCAGCTGACATTGATCCCTGCACACACTGTCCTCCGCATGGGGCTCAGGAAGATAGGCTGTCACCCCCTGCGAGAACACCTAGGAGCACCAGGTCCTTCTGTGCCCCCACCCCCCGTGTATCAATCTTATCTACCTCAATTCAGTCTCTTCTCACTCTGAATTCTTCTTGAATTTCTACCTAGACCTTCCCAGAGGTCAGTCATGGCAGTGCTGCACTGACCCTTGGGGAAGCAGCTTTTTGCCTTTTCTTTTGAGTTTCTTGCAGCTGATGTAAAATCCAGATCAGATACTACTTGGCAAGAGGGGAAGGCGTCAAAGAATGTGGAATAAGTTCAAGGGGTAGTGGAGAGGCAGGAAGTAAAAGCCTGTGGCCTGGTTCTCTGAACAGTCTCTGATGCAGAAAGGGAATTCCTGTGTTACCTGCAACAAAGCATGTCCTTCACCCTAAGATCTCAATGCCCCCTACATACACCTTAGGGTCCGGGCAGTAGCACCTGTGTGGGGACAGATTCATCAGTTACCCCTTACCCATCTGCCGCAACTTCTGAGTCTTATCTCCTGCAGGTGGTTACCTTTCCAGGGGAAGCCTTACAGACAGCTGTTCCTGTCTCGCAGATGACTCAGACCCAAAGTCCTATGGGATGAGCACATTCTGCTGTTTCTGTTCCTCACGTTAGAGTGCACTGTGTGCATCATTGTGCTCAGGCATCTCACTCCCTGGGAGTCTGTGTCTTTCCTGACTACACCCGAGTCCTCTAGCCAGCGCTAAGCACAGGCCTACAGACCTCACAAGATACAGACTCTGACGAGAACACGCGATAGCCCACAGCTTGCAACCCTTTAGCTAAGCAGGTGTCAAGTGGGGCCACTAGTCCATTCACAAAGTTCTCTAGGTGCTTCCTTTTTTTTAATTTCTCATATATTACATCCCAACCACAGTTTCCCTTCCTCCTATCTTCCTATAGTTGTTTGAAAGAAAACGACCCCAAAAGGAGTGCCACTCTTAGTAGGTGTTTCTTGTTGGAGGAAGTGTGTCACTGTGGGTGCAGACTTTGAGGTCTCATACATGCTCAAGCCATGTCCAGTGAGACAGACTACTTCTGTTGCCTGTGAGTTAAGATGTAGAACTCTCAGCTCCTTCTCTAGCAACCATGTCTGCCTTGCTTTCTGTCTTGATGATAGTGGACTAAACCTCTCAACTGTAACCGAGCCACTGCAACTAAATGTTTTTCTTTATAGGTCTTGCCTTGGTCACGGTGTCTCTTCACAGGAATAGAAAACCTAAGACACCTCCCAGCCCCTCCCCCCATCTTTCCTCTCCCCCAGATCACTCCTCCTCTGTTTCCCTTCAGAAAACAGCGGGCCTCCCAGGGTATCAGCCAAACATGGCATCATATCAAGTTACAATAAGAGTAGGTGCATTCTCTTATATTGTGAGGTATGATCATGTGAGATATGAGGTATGTGAGGCTGGATCCCCAGGAGGAGGAAAAGGGTCCCCAAAGCAGGCAAACAAGTCAGAGACATCCCAGCTTCCACTGTTAGGAGTCCACACCAAGCTACACAGCCATAACAGCCATGTGATCTAGAGGACCTAGAAAAGACCCACGCAGGCTCCCTGATCGTTGGCTCAGTCTCCGTGAGCCCATATGAGCCCCGATTAGTTGATTCTGTGGACTGTGTTTTGCTTTGTTTTGTGGTGTCCTTGATCCTCCTACGACCCCTCCTTCACTTCTTTCACGGGACTCCTTGAGCTCCATCTAATGCTTGGCTATGGGTCTCTGCATCTTCTCTAATCAGTTGGTGCATATAAATTTATAAATGTTAACATCCCTTAGGGACATTGTTTCTCTTAAAGTCTGCCTTTATTAATCTAAGATTTTTTTTTTGGTTAATAATCTGGTATGTCACTTTATTAAATATCTTCCTCTAATATCTAGTATTGACTAGATTTTATTTAATCAAACCAGAATTTTTCTCTTTTTTAAAAAATTAATTGTGTGCGTGTGTGTGTGTGTCTGTTTTGCTTAATATGGATCTACATGCACCATGCTGTGCTTGGTGCTTGGAGAGTCCTTGGAACAAGTTACAAGATGGTTATAAACTGTCATGTAAGTGTGCGGAGCCAAACCTGAGTCTTCTGCAAAAGCAGCAAGTGCTCTTAATCACTGAGCCATCTCTCCAGTCCCTAGAAAATTTAAATGACAAGTTAGTCAAATTTCCCTTGGCCACTGATAAATCTGAGCTGATTTCTACTTCAACTTACCATATTTTTTTTTCTTGTTTCTTCCCTTTTTTGGCACTAGGTAGGGTTGATGGCAGAGAATTAATGTTTTCTTTAATTTTTTTTATATCTATGTTTTGTAAGTTAACCGTTCTGTCTTAAAAGCCGGGCGGTGGTGACGCATGCTTTTAATCTCAGCACTCGGGAGGCAGAGCAGGCAGATCTTTGTGAGTTCGAGGCCAGCCTGGTTTACAAAAGCTAGCTCCAGGACAGGCCCCAAACCTACAGAGAAACCCTTGGGGGTGTGGGGGAGTTCTGTCTTACTTTACTAGTTACAAATTGCTTAAATGATTATGTACATTTTTAAAATCCATGGCTGGTATAAGTCAGCACCTTGGCCCTAATATTCCTCTTGGTCTTCTTCCTGTATGTCTTCCTGAACCAGTCTTTTCATTTGGAGCTCCTTTTCATTCTTGCTCCATAGTGTGATTTAATAATCATCTGTTTTCTGATCGCTTGACTAGTGCCAACTTCCTCTCATTCTGGTTTAGTTTTGTTGTTGCTGCTGCTGTCGTTGTTGTTTTTGTCGTTTTTGTTTTGTTTTTGTGATGGCTTCACATAGAGCGTGCTGGCCTGGGGGGGCTTCATACAGAGCTTGCTGGCCTGGGGGGGCGGAGCTTCACATAGAGCATGCTGGCCTGGGGGGGCGGAGCTTCACATAGAGCGTGCTGGCCTGGGGGGGCGGAGCTTCACATAGAGCGTGCTGGCCTGGGGGGCTTCATATAGAGCGTGCTGGCCTGGGGGGGGGGCTTCATACAGAGCTTGCTGGCCTGGGGGGGCGGAGCTTCACATAGAGCGTGCTGGCTGGGGTGGGGGGGACTTTATATAGAGCGTGCTGGCCTGAGGGGGGTCCTTCATATAGAGTGTGCTAGCGGGGGGGGGGGGGGGGGGGGGGGGCTTCATATAGACCATGCTGGCGGTGGGGTCCTTTATATAGAGTGTGCTAGTGGGGGGGGCTTCATATAGACCAATCTAGCGGGGGGTCCTTCATATAGAGTGTGCTAGCGGTGGGGGGGCTTCATATAGACCATGCTGGCGGGGGGGGGGGTCCTTTATATAGAGTGTGCTGGGGGGGGGCTTCATATAAACCATGCTGGCGGGGGTTCCTTCATATAGAGTGTGCTAACGGGGAAGGCTTCATATAGACCATGCTGGCCTGTGGGGGGAACTTAGTAACAGAGGTTGACCTTGAACTCCTGATCCACCTACCTCTTCCCCAAGTACTGGGATGACAGGCCTAGGCCACCACATCCAACATGTGTCTTAGCAATGCTGTACCTCAGTCTGTGGCATTTATTTTTATCTTTTAATAAGGTATTTCTTGAAATTTGTTTTGTTTTTTGAGACAGGTTTCTCTTTGTAGTCTTGACTGTCCTGGAACTCGCTTTGTAGACCAGGCTGGCCTTGAGCTCACAGAGATCCACCTGCCTCTGCCTCCCGAGTGCTGGGATTAAAGGCATGCAACACAACTGCCTGGCCTTCTTCTTTTTAATGTGTGTGTATGTGTAGGCTACAATTGTGCAGGTCCCCATGGAGGCCAAAAGAAGTCACTGGGTACCCTGTAGCTCAAGTTACAGGTGGTTGTGAGCTGCCCAAAATGGGTCCTGAGGTTCTGAGAACTGAATCCTTGGGTCTCCCAGAAGAGCATCACATAGTTTACCCAAAGGCCATCTTTCCAGCCCCTTTGGTTTTAACTGATAATTTGCTTTCCTGGTCTGCAGGTTTATGATTTTTGTCCTCCAGGGAACTTAATTTTAAATTCTGGCTTCCCTTGTCCCTCCCTTTGTGCAAGTCTGGGATTCATCCATCTATCTTCCTTGTTGGCTTCCTTAATGCTGATACTTTAGTTCAAATTCACCTTTTAACTTAAATTCTTACTAATAATTTCCTCAAATGATCTTTGAGAAAGTTTTTTTTTGTCTTGAGCACTAAAGTTACCCAGTGATTTTAGCTTCAGTGAGTGTGTTTACTATTTTTAGAAGTTATGTTGTATTTTTTTGCCTGTATAATGTTCTTTACTCAGTATCTTATGTTTTTAATTCTTCCTTTTCTATCTCTTGTGATGTTATGATACATATTTCCGTTTTAATTCTTTTACCTGAATTTTCAGAAGTTTGAGTGAACCCATGTTGGAAAGGGTTTCTCTACAGTCCTAGGATAAGGCTTTGTCTCTCTGCAACAGATCCCTACTTGCATCACCTAGTACCCTTGACCTGTTAGGATCCAGCAGCTGATCCACTTGTACCCTTGACGTGTTAGGATACAACAGCTGATCCACTTGTACCCTTGACATGTTAGGATGCAACAGTTGATCCTCTGTACCCTTGACGTGTTAGAATCCAACAGTTGATCCACTGTACCCTTGATGTGTTAGGATGCAACAGTTGATCCACTGTACCCTTGACGTGTTAGGATCCAACAGTTGATCCACTGTACCCTTGATGTGTTAGGATGCAACAGTTGATCCACTTGTACCCTTGATGTGTTAGGATCCAACAGTTGATCCACTGTACCTTTGATGTGTTAGGATGCAACAGTTGATCCACTTGTACCCTTGACGTGTTAGGATCCAACAGTTGATCCACTGTACCCTTGATGTGTTAGAATCCAACAGTTGATCCACTGTACCCTTGATGTGTTAGGATGCAACAGTTGATCCACTTGTACCCTTGATGTGTTAGGATGCAACAGTTGATCCACTTGTACCCTTGAGAATATAAAGGGACTCAGTGCCTTTGGCAAATACAGACACATAACTCTCAGGGTGACTATAAGTTGAGAGAACTAAAATTGACAGGCTACAGTGTTTTTCAGCATCACAAAGACTCTAAGGAGGTTTTAAAAGGAAGTATAAAATGACAGGTAAAAATCCTCTACATCTACAGTGTTCTGATTTCAAAAGGCCAGTACTCATATAGGAGCTGTGTGGATCCAGGAAGAGTCTGACCTCGTATCCTTTCTCTTCCAGGTTAGCATCTGTCTGGAATGCAACAGCAGCAAACTACGGGGCCTGAAGCGGAAGTGGATTCGATGCTCAGCCCAAGCAACAGTACTGCACCTGAAGAAATTCATCGCCAAGAAGCTCAATCTCTCCTCCTTCAATGAGGTAGCCATCAGCCAGAGAGCTGGGATGGGTCCTTCTTGCTTGTCTTGTTGCTGAAATAACAACCAAAGATACATATATCCCTTCTTTTTAATAGCCTTATTTGGAGATTTTTAAAGAACATTTTAATTAGATTTATTATGTGTGTGTGTGTGTGTACATGTGCAGTGGCACTTGCATGGAGATCAGAGGACAGCTTACAAAAGTCGGTTTTCTCCCTCCACTGTGGAAATCCTGGGGATTAAACTCAAAGGTTGTCAGGCTTAGCAACAAAGTGCCGTTACCCACTGAGCCATTTTGCTGGCCCCTTGTATATAAATCAGTTTTTGTGTGTTTGTTTAATTTATTTATTTTATTCTAGTTATTTATTTTTGGTTTTTTGAGACAGGGTTTTCCTGTGTAACAGCTCTAGCTGTCCTGGAATTTGCTTTGTAGATCAGGCTGACCTAAGACTCACAGAGATCTGCCTACCTCTGGCCCCCATCCCTTCCCCAGTGCTAGAATTAAAAGCATGTGCCACCACTGCCCAGCAGAAACTAGTTTTTTATAAAAGGTTTATTTATATTAATGTTTCAACTACATGTGTATGTACAGTGTGCATGCTGATGCACACAGAGGTCAAAAGAGGGCATCAGATCCCCTGGAACTGGAGTTACAGACATTTGTTAGCCACCGTGTGGGCAGAGTACTGTTAATCACTGAGCCAGACATTTTTCTAGCTCCTTGTTTGAAAATTATAATAAAAAAATAAAATCTTAATTTGTGTTTTCTATCCTTGAGGTAGTATGGAAAGAAATAGCAGTGAGAAGCACAGAGATACATTGAGCATAAGTTACAGTTGCACATAAGAAAGAACTTGGGTTTGTGTCTGTGTGTGCGGGAGCAGAGGAGGATGCTGGTGTCCTGCTCTATTGCTCTCTGCCTCACTCCTTTGAGACACAGTCTCTCACTGAATCTAGAGCCTGGCTGGCAGCTCGATCTCATAATCCTCTGTCTCTGTTCTTCCATGACAGTGGGGTTACAGACTCATGCATAATCGTGCCCAGCTTTTTTTGTTGGTTTGGTTTTGTTTTGTTCTGTTATTTGAGACAGGGTTTCTCTGCAGCAGCTCTGGATGTCCTAGAACTCTTTGTAGAACAGGCTGACTTCGAGCTCATAGAGATCCGCCTACTTCTGCCTCCCAAGTGCTGGGATTAAAGGCGTGTACCAACACTGCCTGGCTCATGCTCAGATTTTTATGTGGGTGCTAGGATCTGGACTCAGAGCCTTATGTACTCTTAACTACTGAGCCATCTCTGTAGTCCCAGAACTTTGTTTTTTAATTTAATGAATGGGTGGGGGGTAGGTGGATGAATGAGAAGTGGATGTGACATGATCCAGAGACCCAGAGCTTGTTGTGGGGGCTCGTGAGAGTTGTAAGCCATGTGCTCAGAAAGAGGCTTGAGAAGCAGTCAGGCAAGAACAGCAGGAGCTGTCCTGCTGCGTTAAGGATTTCAGTGATTCAGTGTTGCCTGAGAAGAATTCTGAGGCTGTGTGTAAAAGGACTTAGAAGGCACATAGAGCTGGTCGAGACAGAAGGTCCAGCGTGTTGCTGCAGGACATGTGAGTGTGGTTGAGAATAGTCGTATATAGAGCTGTGCTAGCCACTGAACCAGTGTCCCAGCGGGAGCTGTGGGTGTGACCCCACTGCAGGAAGGTCTTGACAGATGTAACGGCTTAAGGGTTTTGAAATGAAACATCTCAGATTATCTGCTAAGCCTAAACCCTGTGACAAGCATCCTCATTAGTATGAAGTAGAAGATTTTCGACACAGGTCAGGGGAAGCAGGATGAGAGATGACAGGCAGTGACTGAAGTAACCTGGCCACAAGGCCCTAGAAGCCATGGGGAAGAGGGTCTTCTTCAGTCCATGTGCTGGGAGGCAGGGCATTTAAATCATTAGGTGTTTAAATCATGACCTGGTACCTGGGGAATCTCTCTTCTGCTTTATTACATCCTACAGTGACAGCAGATACCTACATGATGAGCAGAATTCCAGCCTCTAGCACATATTAACTGTTAACCAGTTATGTTAACTGCTAATTGTGTTATATTAAAGATGTGTTAATATTTTGTTATGTTACTATTTTAACTGTTTATCAGTTGCCCAGTCTGCTATTTAATTATAGCCACACTGAACATTCCTGGCAGTTGTCACAGTGCTCTTTCAGAACTGTTCATCAAACCCAGGAACCAGGGCCACCCCCCAGCTCTGAGCCAACCATACACATGGCTGGGGAGAAGGTGGCAGACACAGAATGAGAACATAACTTGACATTCACTACCAGGAGCCCACAGGGAAAAGCAAGTCTAGATTTGGTTTATTTGGGAAATAGGTAGAGGGGAGCCTTGGATCCTATGAAGGTAGAGATGTTCATCGTGACTTTAAGTGGCTTCTATGCACTGTCCAGAGCCAGGGACATCAGGCAGTTCAAGGGAAGACTGCCTGTCATGTGCAGGAATATTTCTTCATGGAAACCATTAAGAAGTGAAGCATTGGCCGGGCGGTGGTGGCGCACGCCTTTAATCCCAGCACTCAGGAGGCAGAGGCAGGCGGATCTCTGTGAGTTCAAGACCAGCTTGGTCTACAGGAGCTAGTTCCAGGACAGGCACCAAAGCTACAGAGAAACCCTGTCTCGAAAAACCAAAAAAAAAAAAAGAAGTGAAGCCTTTTCTTTGCAACCGGCTCAGCTCATGAGTATCCCAGGTGGACCTCACACTGCGCTCAGAGCCCTGCAGTCCCCAGTGCTGTGTGAAGTATAGGGAGCACTGTCCTAGACATTGGATAAGGAGGGGAGACAGGGTACTAGGAGTCATAGGAACTGGATGAGAGCATCATGCCTCGCTGGGACAGTAGTTCATATGCACCTTGTGTAATGTACACACCACTTAGTAAAGATGACAGCAGACAGGTGAGCTTTCATGGATACGAAGGCTGGTTTCCCACTCATCGCTGTCTACAAGAAACACACTCTCCTATATGGCCTGTGAGAACAGCCTCTCTCCCCTGCCTAGGGAGATAGCAACACCATCTGGGTCATTGGTTCACACGTAGGAAAATAAAAATTAAACACAGACAGTGAGACGTCACCGTGCACCTCCCTAGGCGCCATCTGCAGATTATGTAAGGGCAAATGCTATCCAGTGGGGGCCGGTGCTGGCCAGGTACACCTCCTCACAGACTGAAGGACAAGATACATAACTCGTGCCATAATAATCTAGTCTACATGGGAACATGTATGTAAGATGAGGCAAGGGAGCCTGAAGCTGCTCTAAGTAGTAAAGTCTACTAAATAAGGAAGAAAGAGTCCAAGCCGTGGTGAAAACAAACTGTATGTGAAGAAGGCCCTGTGTGTTCTATGTGCATAAGGTCCTATGTACCCTGTATAGACCAGGCCCTGTGTTCTGCATGTTAAGAGAAACTGTCTTGTGATTTCTTTGGTATGCCTTCCCACTTTGCTGTCTGGGTCACTGCTGTAGCTTACTGAACCATTCATTGATGGTGGCTAGGCCCTTCAAAGGTCAATGGGTGAACATAGGAGTTTACATTTCACTACCAGTTAGAGGGAGGACAGTGAATTAAGGGACAATAAGTGGGATCCAGCAATGGGTCCACCTGTGATGCTTCCAGGACTTCATTAGAGAAGCCCAGAACTAGGGTAGGGACAGGCCAGGATCATTGATGCTCAGAGCAACCAGGCTAAGCCTCTTGGGACCACTGCAACACGGCCGTGAAGTACACCACTATATCTTTGACCCCTGAAGAAGTTTTGGTCTTAACAGAAATGTTCCTTTTCTGTTATAACTCGTGTTTGCAGCTGGCTTCTATATTGGATGATGCAGGTAAGTGAGTAAGCAGACAAGCCACCTTCCCACACGGCTGGGGAGGGGCTTGTTTAGGAACATGTGAAAGTATTGTTCATATTATCACTGTTGGCCTCACTCTAAAGGTAGGTTGAATATGTGCCTAACTGAAGCCCCTCTCCCACCAGCTGGACATTTTATGCAACGAGGAGATCCTGGGCAAGGACCACACTCTCAAGTTCGTGGTTGTTACACGGTGGAGATTCAAGGTGAGACTGGGTGGTTCTTCCGATGCCAGGTTTGAGACAGACTCTTGGTCCTTACTTGCTGTGTGTGTCTTCTATTGCAGACACTGCTGTGAGCAGCTGTCTCTCTGGAACCATCTACCCAGCCAGTGTGTTTGCTCACCACCCCACTCAGTCCCGAGTCCCCAGTGGAGCAAACTCTCAAACTTTTGGGAACCTTTCTGAGTCAGGAACTGGTATTACGTTCCACCTCTAGTCATGGTGCTGCCCAGGAAGTAGGGGATGGAGACATCTGGGCCAGCCCAAGACCAGGAGGACCAGCAGTTGACCAGGGCAACAGTTGGAGAGTATAAGAAACTGCATAGGAAAAACCAGAGCTAGTGTAGTAGGCAGGAGGAACAAGCTGAAGTTCTGGCTGCACGGGCCCTATCATGAGCCCCAAACACCACCTGGATTACTACTGGGTCACCTGAGGCCAATGATGATTACTCCTTGTCCCCAGAACTGGACTCAGCTGTGGCATTGCTGGTGCAGTGTGTGCCTGTGGTTTGAGTGCCCAGTATGGGCCCCCTCGTACTTCCCTCACCCGCCTTTCTTTTGTCTTACAGAAGGCGCCCCTCCTGCTACACTACAGACCCAAGATGGACTTGCTGTAAGCCCAGCCAGACTCAGCCCACACCCAATGCTCTACACGGCAAACTGTGCCGTGGAATGTTGCCTCTGGGTGCCATGTGGACCATATTTCTGAATAGAGAATATTTATAACTTTTGTATGAGAGAATCCACTCCCAACAAGACACTACCAGCACGTGTTTACAGAGGATGAAAACACTTCGCAGTTCGCTCTCTCTGCTTCCGGTCTACAGGCCGGAGAACAAGTGAATCCGTGACACACGCAGCGCCTCCGCTTGCTTTCCGGGGCTTGAGAATCTGAGTTCCTTTTGGCTTCATTTGTGGATTAGGTTTCATTATAAGCCTCAAAAACGCTTGTACTTTCATTAAGTCCTTCCTAAGTTATTGAAAGTCTTTTCATGGTATATATTTATGTTGCCTTTAGCTTCCTGA
Source organism: Arvicola amphibius (assembly GCF_903992535.2). Lineage (NCBI taxonomy): Eukaryota > Metazoa > Chordata > Mammalia > Rodentia > Cricetidae > Arvicola > Arvicola amphibius. Next base: position 412,754 of record NC_052047.1, on the reverse strand, counting down.
AGACTTAAGAGATATATAAAAATTTAATTTAAAGCATACCCAAAGAGGCTTGCAGTAATACTATTATTTAGCCATGGTATTTAATTTCCCACCTTCTAGAGTACAGCAGAGGTCCACTCCCAAGTTTGAGTCTTGTACTGTGTATCCTGGCTGGGCTAGGGGAGACCCTGCCTCAGTCCCCAGCGTCGTGTGGCTGCAGTTCCGGCCCTCCATAAGGCAAGTCGGGGTGAAATGGCTGGCGCAGCACTGGCTTGTTGGAAAGTCTTTGGAAGTTCCTGCCTTTCCCTTTCTGTTTTCCTTCTGCTGGCAAGATGTGGTGGTGGCTGTTTGTCGCTTACCAAACAGCACAAGCCCTCCTGTGGGGAGACCTTGTAAAGGTACTTGTGAGGTGACCTCTAACCTCCATGTTCCTGGCAGATGGTATTTCCAGGCTTGCCTTCCTGCTCATGGGGTTAGCATCTTTTTTTTTTGGATCCCTTTTTCATGAAAAATAATTGAGCAGCCTGTTCAGCAGACATTTCTCCGATCACAGACAGAATACTGTTTGTGAACCTCCCACTTCATGTGTAATTTAATTGGTTTGGTTTGGTTAGAGAGTAAATGCCAGCTTATCCAGCTTTGTTCTCTCCTAAGGGTTATGAAGGTAAGAGCAAGGAGAAGGGACAATGGCCTGGGTTCCCAGGGACCTCTCAGTCACTTCCTGCCCTCCCAGGCCCTGTGGGAATCGTAGAACCCCGTAATCCCAGGGTTTCCTCTGCTCTTGGTGGGCAGAGGAGGATCTTAGTGTGTCTCCTGGGGCCAGGCTTTCTGAGTCTTCGCCTTAGCAACTGGAATTTTTCTTGCATTGCTTTGACAGTTGGGATTGGGTTTATCAGCACCCACTCTTCTACTTCCTCTTTCACTTACACAGTGTCAGAAGCAGCGACTCTTGAGACCTAATGGTACTAAGGATAGAAATCCAAATTAACGGAATCCTTAATATATGACCTTCTAAAACAAAAGCAAGGTCTTTGGAATTGATCAAAATTCACCTCTCTATTTGAGCCCAGGACTGTTTGGATTATCAGTTTCCTGAGTTTGCTATTCATCCAAATCATTTCTAGAGTTACTACCCAAGGGTTTATGCGTAAATATTACCTGTCTACCTCAGAACACTAGTACTGCAGAAGCGTCCGCAAGACCCTGTTCTCACCGTGCAGTCACATTAGAATCTGGGTATTTCCCGTGTGGTGAAGCTAAAGAAGACTTAAACAGTTAGAAGCCTCCAAATTAAAATAAAGTTAATTTACAGTTCAGATCAAACTTAGTATGGCTGTATAATCTCATGATATATATTTGTAACTTTGTAGCTACTTTTAGAATCACTTGACTTTGCTATGGTGCTACGTTGATAGATCTAAGTATTCAGCGAGGCGGACATTGTAACTGATGTCCTAGCTGGGTGCCGCCGCCCCAACAGCCCTGCTTCTGTCACCACCTTAACCTGATAAACCTCAGCAGCAAAAATGCCTATTTTTCTAAGATTCCATCATGCGCCTGTCTGCACTGCAGGCCGCTTCCCGATGCCCTTCTGCCCTTTGGTCTGACCTGTAGCCTTACCTCGCTCATAGACGAAGCAGAGTGAGCTTGCGTCAGATGGAAGCTTCCGGGCGCCTCGTTTCACTCCTGCCAAGCTCCATGTGACATCCAAGGCCAAATTTTATTTTTCCAGCATGAACACGAGGATCAATTAGTGATTGGTCCTGTCCAGCTTTCTCAGCAGGCGGAGCTCCTGTGAAGTTGTTTTCATAGCTGCCGATGCTAGAGATCCGGCGCATCCAGCCGGCAGCTCCGGGACCAGCCTCCCAGCACGTGGTCTCGCTCAGTACCATTTTCACGAAAATAGAAATCTCAGATAGAATATATAATATTGAATTTAAGATTTGGGGGGTTAAAAAAAGAAAACTTAACTTTATAAAATTATTTATTCTATTTTAAGCCTTCTATCATATTTTCCCATCCAGTTGTTTGGTTTCTGTGGTCCAGCTTTATTTACAGGCATATAAGATAAAATTGTGAGATGTTTTGCAAGCTTCTTTTACTTTTTGTAGCCTTTGGTTTGTATGTTTTTATAGGGATGAAGAGCATTTTTATGCTTTTGTGCAATAGGTTCCAACATGCATTTATTAGAGTGTGTTCAAATTGTGATCTAGCATCGATTCTACTAAATTGAAAGGGAATATAGGTGGAATTTCGATATCTGTGCATTCAGCTATTTGGTTTTGCCTTTTTCACTGTTATTATTATAAGAATGCTGTTACTGAGAGTGTGTGTGTGTGTGTGTGTGTGTGTGTGTGTGTAGATATGTTCCATCAATATTAAAAGATAAGCAGCCAGGCAGGAAGTGATGAGGTTGGCACCATGCTAGGCTTGTGTCTACTGTGGGCACACCCAGTCCTTGAGCTGAGTCTGTGCCTGAGCCGTCCTGGGGGTTGGGATTTCATTGTTTCCACATATCAGCCTGGCAGTGCTGACCTTTACGGGCCTGCTGGCCCCTGATGCCTACCCTGGCATCAGAATCTTTGGTGACTGTGTGTTTTGTTTCTGAGGGCATACAGGGTGGTGTATCACAGTGCTCTGAAATGTATCATTAGCTTAAATGTTCCAAGAATGAGCCAACTGAATTCTGCTTTGTATATGGATATTGAATATGCTTCTAAAACACTGAAAGTAAATTTAGTGCAGATAGCGAAATCTCAATCTCTCTGTCTCTCTCTCTCTCTGTCCTCTCTCTCTCTCTCTCTCTGTGTCTCTCTCTCTCTCTCTCTCTCTCTCTCTCTCTCTCTCTCTCTCTCACACACACACACACACAATGTCTGTTTCCTCAGGAAATCATTTAAACCCCAACACATCACATGTGACCTTAACATGAAAACAAAAGTTTTCTCTGCCTTGATATTAATTACACCAACCAGGTAAATAAACTGGGATACATAGATTAGGAAACTCACTCAATTGTACCACAGTCTGCATATCTTGCATTCCTCCAGGTAGGAATTGCTACCATTCAGGCTCCCATCAGAAACAGCTGTGTGGGACTGTGGTCCTCACACCCAGTGTTCACACCTGTAGTCACTCACGCCCACCCGAGAGCACATTTGGAGAAAGAACTAAGTGTGTCAGTGCACCAGACAGACACGTTTCCCAAGTGAAAGTAACATCAGGTCACAGACAGCGGCACCGTGTGTTCCCACCTTAGAATGCAGCCACAGCTAACAATTGTCATGGTGTATGAAATGATGCAGATTCATATTTTTGACTGTTTAATTTGAAAGTTTACATTTTTTATGATTGTGTTAGTGTGTAATTTTTGTACCATCAAGTGGCTAGTTTTTGTCTGAAATCTTTTTTGGAATATTGCTTAATGTTTTGATTTCACGATAGTGAAGCTTGTATTCAGTGTTTTGCCAATTAATATTATATGCTTGTAATAAAAGCAGAAGAAAAACTTAACTAAAATCTGGACTGGAAATGTTTCACGTGAAGTACTTGTGCGCGTGCACCACAGATAATGCGTTACAGAGTGTGATCAGCCTTCCCCATCTGTCATCCAGGGATGAAATAGTCATAAAAACAAACAGATTTTTTTTCCTGTTTATTCCCTAACTGATTTGAGTTGGTTTTGACTTTGGGGTTTTTGAGACAGAGCTTCTCTGTAGTCCATGCTGCCCTGGAATTCTCTATGTAGACTGGACTGGCCTCATCTCACAGAGGTCCGCCTACTTCTGCCTCCTGAGTGCTGGGATTAAAGGTGTGGGCCACCATGCCTGGCCACAGTGTATAATTTACACTGAGTTCAAGAATTCAAGATGGGGTGCTATTAAAAAATTGGCTGGGGGCTGGAGAAATGGCTCAGAAGTTAAGAGCACTGGCTGCTCTTACAGAGGACCGGGGTTCAGTTTCCAGCACCCATATGGCAACTCATACCTGTCTCTATCTCTGGTTCCGGGGGATCTGACACAGACACACATGCAGGCAGAACACCAATGCACATAAAATTTAATTTTTTTTTTAATTGGCTGTTTTATAAAAGAGAATTGAGTATCCTCAGTGTCCACAGGAGATCAGCCCTCATGGATGTCGGGGTTTCTGTGGTGTTGAGGGTTGTTGTAGATGCTCACCATTGAGGCATGTCTCACCTTTGCTCAGGAGCACATGCTCACTGTGTCACAGTATCACAAGAACACGAGTGTGCAGTCTGTCCATCCGTCTGTGCTCCTGGGTTCACTACCCCTTCCTCTGTTCCATACATCATTTCTAAAATGTTACTCTGGATACCGAACTTCATTTAAATTGACCAAACGTAGTCCCAGAGTTTGGCAAGCATATGAAATACTGTGATTTGTCGAAGAGGAGGGGCTTTGGGTCTGAAGCTGTGTATGACAATGATGGCTGGAAAGGAGCCTACTGGTACCCATCAGTAGGCTGAAAGAATGATAGCTTCTTATATATAACAGTTTACTCCCCCCAAAAACAAAAAAAAGCACTGATCAGGCTTACAGTTTATAAAAGTTAACTCTTGCAAACCCGAGAAAACTAAAGTTGGAAGGCAAGAAGTTAGTGACCAAAATCAGTTTCTGTGTGCTGTATATGTGCCAGGGGACGATGTTGAAAGTCTCCACCATTTTCCACCTTACCCTTGAGACAAGTCTGTCATTGAATCTGGAGCTAGGCAGTGACCAACAAGCTCTTGTGATCCTCCTGTCTTCCCCCCTCATTACTGGACTTACAGGCATGTATAATCATATCTGACTTTTTGTTGGTTTGGTTTTTGTTTGTTTTTTGAGAGGGTTTCTCTGTGTAACAGCCTTAGCTGTCCTGGAACTAGCTCTTGTAGACCAGGCTGACCTTGAACTCACAGATATTCTTCTGCCTCCCGAGTGCTGTGTTTAAAGGCATGTACCACCTCTGCCTGGCTCTTATATTAGTTCTGGAGATTTGAATTCAGGTCCTCAATGCTTGCACAAGTGTGCTAGTCCCTGATTTAAGTTTCTTTTTCTTGTTTTCGGCAAGTCATTTCACATCTCAGAGATGTAGGATATAATCACATTATAGGCAAACAGGGAGTAACTGTCTTAGTCTCTTTTCTGTTACCATGACCAAACACCGTGACCAAAGCAGCATGGTGGGGGGCATTTAATCTGGGCTTCATGGTTCCAGAGGGTAAGAGTCCATGATTATCGTAATGTGGGCATGGCAAAAGGCAGGCATTGTTGTGAAGCAGTAACAGAGCTTACATGATTAGATAACAGCCAGGAGGCAGAGAGGGAACTAACTGGAAATGGCGTGGACTTTTGAAACCTCAGAGCCCACCCCTAGTGACACACCTCCTCCAACAAGGCCACAACTCATTTTTCCCAACAGTACTACCAACTACAGAACAAGCATTCAAATACATGAGTCTGTGGGAGTCCCTTCTCATTCAAACCACCGTAGTAGCAAACACATCTTCAGGTCCAAGTTGGTTGGTGCCATCCACTTTCCAGGTGAGATCAGTGGGGCAGGATGGGAGATTCCTGTTATTTGAGACTTGAGCTTTCAGCACAAGACAGTTCCTTTAGGGAGATGGTGTCTGTCCCTTCAAAGGCCCTCATACATGGATGCAGGCTCAGGGTGTCTCTACCTTGTGTCCCTAGTGCTTTCCTGTGTACCTGTCCATGTGCAGCATCATGGAGTCAGATGTGGCTTTGTAAAGGTCCAATGTGATCACTGTAACGTGAAATAGGCAGGTGAAGACAGGTGATATTTTGATGGAGTTATCAAAGGCATTACTCTTTAGAAGCACGCTTTTCCTGGGGAGACATTTACAAACATCTACTCGCCCCAGATAGGGAACCAAGGACAGAACAAACTACAGGTATCACCAAAGTCTAACTTGGTGAACCAATGCATTTTACTGGGGTTACTTAGAAGAGCAGAAATTACTCAGAAAACTGCATCACCAAAAGCCAAACACAGCTGACAGTTTATAAAAGCTGGAAACCTGGAACACGTTGCAGAGAGATGCTTTGGCCTTGTAAATAGAGCTATGGGCTGTAAAGCAGAGTAACCTGCTGTTAATAGTCCATCCTCAGGCCACTGAGAAAGCTGCTGACAGTCTGATCTCATTCTCCTAGGCTTACAACTTTATATTTCTTTATTTCTACATTCCTATTTCTGAAATCTACATTTTTATATTCTTATTCCTGGACCCTTCATCAATAATTCCAGCACTCAGGAGGCCAAGGCCTAAAGACTGCAGAAAGTTTGAGGGAGCCTGGACTTTATAGTGAGACCTTGTCTTTTAAAGGCGGGTGTAGGGGATTGGATAGGTGGGGCTGGGAAGATGGTTCAGTGGTTAAGATCACATGCTGCTCTTGCTGCTGTGGTCCCAGCACCCACATAAGTGCCTACCATCCAATCATCTGTAACTTCCGGTTCAGGGATCTCACTCCTGACCTCCATGACCAGGCATGCACATGGTGCATGCACAGATAGACATGCATGCAAAACACTCATGCACATAAAAATTAAAAAATAATAGCTATTTTAAAAACTGAGCCATATGTGGTAGTATACACCTATAATCCTAGCACTCAGGATATTGAAGGTGGAGGATCCTGAGTTTATGGACGATAGCCTGAGCTGAAAGTATTGGTGTTGGCTCAGAATTCCAAGACCCAGTTCTCAGCACAAAGAAGATTTATTTGCCCAAGAGGGACAAAGGGCAGAGAACAAGAGACAAGATAGTTGATAGAGGAAAGGGGACAGGAACAGGGAGAGGAAGTAGGAATATTTGTTAGAGAGGGGGACATAGGACTGCCTCTGGAGAGAGAGGCGGCGGATGTGCCCCATAGGAAAATGGCGGTGTATTTAAGGTAAAAGGGGAAACTCTGAATTAGGATGAGGTGTTCAGTTTTAATTGGGCATATTAATTAGGTGAGCCAAAGGGGGCTGGACTTCAATACTTTGATAGCTGGGCCTCAGGAGGAAGTGGTCAAATAAGGGAATAGACCTTGGTGGCTATCTTTAGAAATGTAGTCTAACTGGTTTTAGCAAGACAGAGGGAATGGAGAAGAAGGGCAAGGCCTGCCAGAGCCTTGTTTGCCATGCTTGGGCTGGCTAGAGTCCGTTCCTTCATGGGCTACACAAGACTCAAAACTACATGTTTTTAAAGTATATTAGCTTTTTGTTGGATTTTGATTGCTTCTGTCTAACGGTAGAACCAAAATACCTCTGGAGCACTCTGAGTTACTTACTGAACATGGTGTAGGATAAAAGGTCTGAGTTCACTTCTGAATCTCAAAGCCCACTAACCCCTGAGTTTGGAAACCTGCCAGTGCCTGAGCTCAAAATCCCACCAATCCCCAGGCTTGCTCCAAACTCAGGACTTGAAATTCTAATCTCTACCCGGAAATCTCTATCCTGGGTAACTCCTCCCCCAAGAAACCCTACGTAAGACCTGTAGTCTCCTCAGCTCCACACTGCTGCTCTCCTAGGGAGAGGCAACCACCCTCTTATCTCTTGTGTGAGGTTTGTTGTGCATGGTGACTTTGTGGTAATCCTTGGCTCCCAACTAACTACCAGGTTACCTTTACCCTCAAAGCTGTAACACTTACTCATAGATCTGTCTAGACCATGATCACGTCACAGGTCAGGGCAGCCTGCTCTGTCATGTTCTGGCTGGTTTGTTTTGAATTTTGTTTGATATTTCAAAGGATCGTTTTACTATTATTTATTTTTATAGCTTTAGATATATATCGGTATTTCATGAAAGCAATACTAATTCCTTGAGTATTTTTAGGCAGAACCTCTTGAAAAACTGAAAGCTCTGCACATAAAGTCTTTTGTTGGGGGAAGATTGGGCCACAGGGAGTGGGTGAGTCAGCCAGTCAAGATCACGAGGTGAGTGGCCCAACTTGGTAGAGTCATTGGATTGTCCAGAAGGATTTACCTGTTTCCTGCTGCATCCATGTCAGAACCTAATTCTTCCCTCTCTTCCTTACTTCAGAGTGACTGGGGCCATCGGAGAGTTGACGATTACCTTGTTATCTCCTGTCCTCCCGTTGATGGCCAGGGTTTGGGGATGTAGTGTACTTGAGCAACCACCGTCTCTGGCTTCAGAGTTATCCTTTGTATCCTGGGTTGGTGCCAGTAAAGACTCACATTATCTTTTTCATTACATCGTATATTACATATGTCTGCATCTCAAACCAGGCTGCTGGGGCCATGGGGCCTCAGCATGGACCAGAATTGAAGGTAATAGAGCCTTTAAGGGATGGGTTCTAGTTAGAGGTCTCTGGGTCCCTGGCATGTGATGTTGGAGGGGATTGTGGAGCCTCTTCTGCTCTAGTTGCTTCCTGGGTGAGCATCTTTGCTCACCACATGCTTCTACCATTGTATGTGGTTTCACCAGCCTTAAAATCAACCGAGACAATTGGCCATGGCCCGAAACCTCCAAAACTGAGTCAAACGATTCTTTCTTCCTGTGGCTGTTTAGTAGACTGGGAGGTGGGGTGGGGGTGCCTCCTGGAGAAATGCCGTCATCTCTCTCTCTCTCTCTCTCTCTCTCTCTCTCTCTCTCTCTCTCACACACACACACACACACACACACACACGCAGGTACACATATACACACAACACTGGCATTTCTTCCTAAATTGCTCCCTGGAAGCACCCCCCTTTATGGCTTAAAGGAATCTCTGGGCATTCAGTCAGGATTGCAGTAAATTCATGGTTCACACCTTCAGGGGAACCTTGAGGGAAGTCCTCTTTCCCTCAAGACAAAAGAATCTGTTTACCCAAGTCCTTTTGAGGTCTTCTTGGAGCTTTGTGTGTTGTTCCTCAGAGCAGAGGCTGTGGCTCATGTTCCTGTTGTATGTATGTAGAAAAATCCACGGCTTTCATGCTAGATCTGGTAGGCATTGAATGGGTTTCCATGTGGGGTTACATCATCTGAAACAAAACCTCTAGTCCTGCTGAAGATCAGGAGTGAGCCACATCACATAGCAGGCTGTGGAATCCCCATGTTCATGAGTTTTGTAATGCCTTGTTTTAAGCATGATTCATGTTGTAGTGTTTTGATAAATACCACTTACCAAGTTGAGAACTTCTCTCCTGTTATTTCTAAAGAAAAGATTTAATCAGAAATTTGTACTACTTGCCAGGTGATGGATGCAAAGGTAGTAGGATCTCCTTGAGTTCAAGGCCAGCATGGTCTATAAAGCTAGTTCCAGGACAACTAGAACTGTTACACAGAGAAACTTGTCTTGAAAAACCAGAGGGGGGTAGTGTTTGGGGAAAGAAAGAAATTTATACTACTTGTTTATTAAGTAAAAAAAAAAACAAAAAAACGAAAAGTTTTGCTTTTATTTGAAGATTTAACACATACAGATTCATGTAGCTTTATGCTAATCAGGAGGCAGGAAAGTTCTGTCACCTCAAGAAACTCAATGCAAACCTACTGTTATCACATCCTGGGCTATATTCTCTTTTTGAGAATGCCATTAATAGAATTGTTCATATGTAACCTTTGCAATTTGATTCCTTCACTCCTAAGTATCTGTGAGATATGTCCTATTGATTGTGTCAATACCCGCCATTTAAATGCTTAATGGTGTTTCCCTGTGTGAACACAGCTGTTTTCTAATAACCTGATGATATATTTTTATTTCAGTTGTTTTAATTTTTTAGGTTTATCTTATGTGTATGTTTTGTTTGCATGTGTGGACTTGACCAACTTGTGTGTGTGGTGCCCATAGAGGCTAGAAGGCAGCACCGGGTCCTTAGAACTGGAGTTACAGACCATTGTGAACCACTGTGTGATTGCTGAGAACTGAGCCTGTGTCCTCTGGAAGAGCAGCCAGTACTCTTAATCACCGCCCTCTCTCTGGTCTCCAGAGCATCTTTTTTGTCCATTTATCATATGGCTACGTCTTTTGTGCAGTGTACATGTTCAAGTCCCGCCTACTTGTGAGTTCCTTGTTTTCTTACACTATTGAGTTTTAAGAAATCCTTGCATATTGTGAAGCCATTTCGGTAAGTGATTTGCTAATCTTTTTCCTCATCTCCACTTGTCTTTGATTTTTTCTACCCTTGACATTTCTGATAGATCTTTATCTAATAAAGTCATTTATTTATAAGTACATATTTCTTGGATTCCTTTGTGGTTTTTCTTTTGTCTAAGATCTATGCCAAATGCCAAGTCATAAAAGTATTTATCTGTTTTATCCCAAGTGTTTTATAGCTTATATATGATATATCTATATCTTGACTTAATGGTATAAGGTGTGAGGTTTAGGTAAAGGTTTTGTTTCCTATCTGTGGATACCAGTTGTTGAGAAGACTGTCCTTATCTTTGTGTTGCTGTGAAAGATCCAAAGGTTTTGTGTTTACAGGTCTGTTTCTGGCCTCCAATCCCTGACCTGTCTGTTCCTTCCTGAATACTTGGCCTTGGTAGTTGTTACTCTAGAGGTATGAGCTATGAAATATATGATTCTTCCAACACCCTTAAGCCACATCCTCAACCTCTTTTTTAAAATTATCGCCATCGTTATTAATTGTTATGTGAGACAGAGTACAGATTATACATGCCACAGTGCACGTATAGGGATCAGAAGACGCTCGCAGGGGTCAGTTCTCTCTGTCATGTGGGTTCAGGGGATCCAATCCTGCCATGCTCCGTGTGCCCCCCCTTTTGCTCTATGTGCTAGAACCCAGTTCGCGAGCTTCGGGCAAGGGGCTGGAGGTTGAGGAAACACACGCAGAGACAGACCAACACATAGACCTTCCAACACGGTACCAAAAGCTCTCTTTAATAGCACCATGGAGGCTTAAATACCCTGCAGTCAATGGCCAACAGGTGAAAATCCCATCCTCTGATCCTCTAAGCTAGGCACAGCTTCTAGTAACTTCAATTAGAAGGTTCTAGACAGGGAAGAGCATTTGAAGGTTCTAGACAGGGAAGAGTAGCTGAAGGCCAGGACTTAATTGGTCCCAACACAATTCCAGTCATCAGGCTTGGTGGCAAGTGCCTTTATCTGCTGAGTTATCTTGCCAGAATATATTTGCTTTGTTCTGAATTAAGAAGAAAACATTCTCCTTAATTACTACAGTCATACATGTGTAAAAGTTTATAGAACTGCACATTAAAAATCAGTTAGAAGCTGGAGAGATGGCTCGGTGTCTAAGAATAAATACTTACTGCTATTGCAGAGGACTGGAGTTCAATTCCTAATACATCAGGGGACTCACAACTGCCTGTAACTCTCGCTCCAGGGGAGCTAATATTCTCTCTGTGTCAGACAGACACACACACAATATGTAAATAAAATATTTTTTAAAAATCGGGTTTAGTATAATTTTTTAAATTTAAAATATAACATCTACAGGTGAAGTGAACAATTGGAAATAATTTAAAATATAGTATCAAGTCACGTGAGATGGCTCATCTTAGAGACGGTCACTCGCTGCCACCCTGACCACCTGAGTTTGTTCCCTGAGCCCCATAGGTGAAAGGAGAGCAATGACCCCCACGTGCCATCCTTTGACCTCTGCGTGTACACTGCACTTGTCCTCTGACCTCTGCGTGTTCACTGTGGTACTTGCACCCCACACCCCACGTGCCGACCTTTGACCTCTGCGTGTACACTGCACTTGTCCTCTGACCTCTGCGTGTTCACTGTGGTACTTGCACCCCACACCCCACGTGCCGACCTTTGACCTCTGCGTGTACACTGCACTTGTCCTCTGACCTCTGCGTGTTCACTGTGGTACTTGCACCCCACACCCCACGTGCCGACCTTTGACCTCTGCGTGTACACTGCGGTACTTGCACCCCCACATTCATACATACACCATATACACAAAAATAAATGTTTTTTAAAAGAACCACAGTATCATTTATATTAGCAGTAAAGGGGTGCATAGATGTAAATCTTGCAAAACATAAACAAGATCCACACAAGGAAGAGTATAAAACTTTGATGAAAGGAACTAAGTAACTGTACATGTTGATGGTTGGAAGACTCAATACCGTCAGAATGTTGGTTTTTTACAACTTCCATAAAGCCAGAAAATCCTAAACAGAATTCCAGTATAATGTGGATATTGTGATAATGCTAATTTTCAGCTTCACAGGATCTGGAATTTGTGAGGTCTGAGGAAGTCCACATATCCAAAAATGAGCTCGAGCTGAGCTCTAGAAGGATTTCTGGTGTTAGATGAAAGCCAGCAAGCACTCCTTGGGAACTTGTGGGACTCCTCAGAAGGAATCCCTCCTCCCAGATACTTGTGTCCTTATAATCCGCATGGTGTGTCCACCCCTGCTCTCCCACTTCCCCATCCCTGGCCAGGACCAGTCTGCTCTGGGTTCTCCCAGATGCCTCTGGATATTTCCTCTCTTTCCTACAATAAAAACCTTTCCCCCAATGGAGTCAGCAGTTTCTTCTTTGTGCCCCACGCAGGTGGAGTCATCTAGGAGACAACCCTCCAGGCACACCTATGGGGGTTGATGAGCCCCTGGCAATGCCTGTAAGGGGATAGATTGGGATAATTGAGGTGGGAAGACTCATCTTTAAACTAGGCAGCATCATTCACTGGGCTAAATAAAAAGAAGAAAAAGCCGCCGTCTGCTTCCTGATTGTGGATGTGATATGACCAGCTGCTTCAAGTTTTTGCCCCATTGACATCCCTATCACGATGGACTGTGCCCATGAACTGTGAGCCGGGATAAACCCATTCTCCCTTAAGTTGCTTTTATCAGGGCATTTTTTCACAGCAACAAGAAAAGAAACTAAGGCACACCAAACTGTCTGGGATTCATATTCAGAGCCAAAAGACGCAGAATAAAATGCCCAAAACTGAAAGGGAAGAATGAGCTTGACTCCCCTGACTTAGAGTGATCAAGACAGTGTGGTATTGGTAAGAGAAAAAAACAAACAGATAAATGGAATGGAACAGATTTGAATACACACTGTTTAGGAAAATAACAAGAACCATTTTGTGTAACTCAAAAGCCACTTTATGTGACTTGGAATAATATAATGCCTTAACATGCTGCCAGGTAGCTTTGGTAAGAGGTAGGCTGGTGTAGGAGGTCTTTCTGTATATGTGTTGCTTTTATTGGTTAACAAATAAAGCTGCTTTCAGCCAATAGCTTGATAGAATATAGCTGGGCTAGAAAAGATAGATAGTAACAGAGGGAGAAGCCATGTAGCCCCACCAGAGACAGCTGGATGGAACTTTACCTGGTAAGCCACAGCCATGTGGTGATACACACATTAACAGAGATGGGTTAGTTTAGCATGTAAGAGTTAGCTAGTAAAACGCTTAAATGATTGGCTAAGTAGTGATTCAAATAGTATAGTTTCTGAGTGATTATTTCAAGTCAGGGCGGTGGGGAAATGAACTAGTGGCCTCCGACAACAGTGGGCCTTAAAAGCAAGCTCCAGGCAGGCCACCCAGAAGGTCAAACAGGAGATTAGCCCAGGACAGGCCTTGACATACTAGTGAAGTAAGCCCAAGGTGCTCTGGCTGTGATAGTGAACCAGCTTGGGGCTGTGAGCTGCTTTCCAGTGAAATGATAGAAAAATTGGAACTTTGGGAATGATCTCTAGGACTGCACTGCTGTACTCCAAAGACACAGCTTCTACAGCCCCATTGGCGATACCCGTCAGCCAGAAGACTTAAGACGCTGTGTGTGGCCTTGGCCTTAGTGTCCAGTGGACGTCCAGCACGGTCCCTGGACCCACACAAGCCTTCCTGTCAGCACTACCCCTTTGCCTAGGCTCTCAAAGACTTCCTGGGACCTTCAGCAGTGCCATCCTCTCAGCTTGCCGCAGCTGAATCACATTGGAAGTGGGCTGACTGAGCCTGCAAGGTTCTGAAGTGTCCTCACTAGAAAAGATTCCCCAGCAGAACTCTGCAGCAGCAGAGTTGCCTGAACAACTGTTCCCTGCTTGGTGATATATCTGTTTTAATTTTATATTAGTGTTATATTATTATAAGGAATGTTTGTGTGATAGATGGAGCATATACAAAAGACAGATCTTGTGTGGACATACTAATTGCCGAGCACCATGTAGCCTATAGGTCCATTCCCTCCACACAGACCCATAAAAGGCGATGGCAGTGAGGTTTGGAATGTAGACTTTTAAGAAGAACAGGATAACTACTTTTTAAAAAGTAAAATTCAACACAGTTCTCACATCTCTAAAGTAAGATCAAATATATCATCTTCAATCTGAAACCCAAAACTATATAACCTCTAAAAGATAGCATGAGAGATTAAAAATCTAGGTGTCCTTGGGTTGCCTCCTGGCAACCATGAGGGGAGCAGCTTCTGCCTTATGCTCTTCCTTAAGTGTCCAACCAAATCTCAGTCTAAGAGTGATGGATCCAGACAGTCTTAGACGGAAATTTCTGGAACCAAATCTATTACTCTGTTACTCACAGGAATGAAGATCTCAAATAAGACCCAAATTATTTGAAAACTTACATTCATGCAGGGCACGGAATAAATATTTATATCGCTTTTCATAGTTACCATAACCTGGAAACAACAGAGATATTGAAGAGTGAGTGAATAAGAACACTGTAGTCTGATGCAGAGGCCCACGACCAAACATCAGATGGAGCTCAGACTTATACATGAGACTTATACAGGCCCTCTGCATGTATGTTACATTTGTGTAGCTTGTGGAACTCCTCTAACAGTGGGAACGGGATATCTCTGACATTTTTGGTTGACATCCCTGGGAGGCCTGCCCTTTACTGAATAAAAACAGAGGAGGGGTGAATGGGGAGGGAGCAAAGGGGAGGTGGGAGGAGCAAGAAGGAAAGGAAGGCGGGGAAACTGTGGTCAGGATATTTTTAAAAAAATAATAAAATCATTAAAAAATAACTAAACAATGAAAAAAGAATATTGATCATATTGAGATTAGTGTTAGAAAAATAATCTGTAGCCCATTGGATAATTAAATACTATTCAACAGTAAAAAAGAAACGAGGTAGTGCTGGAGGGATGGTTCATGCTTAAGAACACTGCTGTTCTTGCAGAGGACCCAAGTTCAGTTCCTTAAAACCCAGCTCCAGGGGATCCAAGGCTGCCTTCTGGCCTCCACAGACACTCACATACACACAGCATGTACACACACACACACACACACACACACACACACACACACGTACACAGAGAGAGGTAAAAGTAAAAAAAAAGAGAGACTGACAATATTGGCTCAGTGACAGAATGCGCGTTTAACATCACAAGACCCCAGGTTCAGTCTACTTTACCATAAAGGAGAAAGTGGGAGAAGGAAAGGAAAGGAAGGAAGAGGAAGAAGTAACCAAGCCTCTCCTCTTAATTAGCTTAAATGCATATTACTAGCTAAAAGAAGTCAATCTGAAAGCATATATACATTAGTCCAACTTTATGACATTCTGGAAATAGGTTGATGACTTAAAAAGATGGGGGTGTGTGGATGGTTGCCAGGGTCTTAGGAGGGGAGGGGTGAACAGCAGCACACACAGGTTCGGGGAAATGAACTACTCTGTTTCACCAATGGCGCCTTCATGTCACACCTCTCCGAATCCACAGACTGTCCAATGCAAAAGCAAAGATAAATCCTATGTAAACGAAGGACTCCTCACTGGCTCATTGTAGGGCTCAGAGGAAGCCCGGGTGTATTGACGTGGACACAGTCATGACAAGGACCAGAGCTTTGGATCCATGGGGAACTGACAAAGATATTCCCATATTGGTCAGACTCAAAATTGGCAAAGTCTTCTCTTTTTTGGTCCAAGTAACCCTGCGTGTTTACAAATTATTGATCAGTGTGTATCAAAACTAGCAGCTGCAGATTCCTCTTCCCAAATGTTTGTGCCTGATATTGCTTGCCTACAGACTCCTACCAAGATTAGCTAAACCCTCCCCTGTGCTGTACATAGTAAGCCCAGCAGGTTCTGGGTAATGGTGGCAGCAGGTCCATCAGACCACACACAGCCTACCTGACCCCAGGTTTTCTGTACATGTCTGTCTTTCTTCATTTTCTTTCTTCCAGAGTAAGGTTTCCAGAAAGGATGTGGGTTTCTGTTTTTAGCTGCTGTTTGGTGATTTTTTTTGTTTGTTTTGGGTTTTTTTTTTTTTTGAGACAAGATCTTCCCATACCGGTCAGTGTGGGCTTAACTTAAAACAATTCTCCAGCCCCTGGCTCCCAAATGCTGACATTGACAGCACATAACCAGCATGCTCAGCACTTGGGTGAGCTCTGAAGATCCATAAGGAGTCAGAATGGGAGCAGCATTCCAATCTTAAGTCTGCCTATCCAACATTGTAGGCTCAACACTTCTACTGTTCCAAAATGACTAATCCATATGTAGAAATGTAGAAATGCTGGCCGCTTCAAATGCATGTGCCCAGCCGTTTCACTTGGTGTCTACATAACTCAGACCTCCATTCAAGTTGTGATTCCTGTTGCTATCACACAGCTCCTGCCACTTTCATGCAAACTTGCTGCTGAAGTTCCTGCCATGTAACTCCCCTGCTTTTGACTCTTACAGGTGCCTGTCACTTGCCAGTCTGCCGCTGTTAGCTCTTCTTGTACCCTGCCAGTCAGACTACTTACACAACTCTAAGCCCCAAAGTTACAGTTATAGGCACCAAGCTCTCCTCCAGCTCATAGATTCCCTTTTCCTTCCCCAAGTCTTTAGTGTGTTGGGACTATGAGTGTTTAACTCTAGCACCTTCCAAGCTATGAGAGTCTGAGTTTTGGATGAAGTTTCACCCCCTGACATTATCAAGGGTCAGATACAAAATGGCCTGCAGTGAATGACTTCAAATATTTCCAGTGCCCTTGAGCTACCAGAACACACTTAAGCAAGTCCAATTCTAAATTCTGACCCAGTTTCTGCTCCCAAGTGGGTAAAATGTTTTTTTTATGTACGTGAGTGTTTACTTGCATATATATTTGTGGACCATATGTGTACCTGGTGCCTACAGAGGTCAGGAAAAGGTATCAAATCCCTTGGAACTGGAGATACAGATAGATGTGAGCCCCCGTGTGGGTGCTAGGAACCAAACTTGGGTCCTGTGCACGAGCAACAAATGTACTTAACCACTAAGTCATCTCTCCAGCCACATGTCATCAAAGCCTCTGCCAACCTAGGAACGGACCAGAACTCTGAAAACTCCTTATATAAATACCAGGTCTGTTCCATGTATTTCCCATACCAGAGTTCTGGACAGAGAACCCAACATGCCCTTTTATCTTTGAATTTTCTAAAATTAGATTGCTTTTTTTCCCTCTGTCATTTCAGGATGCTGGAGAAAGGAACCAACAGCAAAAGCCACGTTGGGTGTTGGAAGAGTCTTGGACAAATTAATGAAAAGCTCACCCCTCTTCTATTTGAAAAGGCAATCAGGTCATGTCTGGCCAGTTAAAGCTGCTCTATCAGTACACCATTCTGGAAATTAACACCTACAACAACAGCTGCCTGTGAGTATGTCAAATCCTAAATTGGTGTTTAAATACATCATCAGGCAAGGTCCTCTGTTGCCAGGAGAGCTAAACACTTGCCCTAAGCCCTCTAACAATGGGTAAGACTGGACTAGGATCACTGAGGATGCAGTGGAGGGAGACCCAGGGGGCACCGACTTGCTTCAGGCTGAAGCCTGCATGTCTCCTCTACCTGCTTCTCCAGTTACTTAGATCCTTGCTGCAGTTAGTGTGTTCAAGGCCTGGGTCTAAGCCCCATGGGTGGAGAACCCACTGAGAGGTGCTGCAGTGTGTCAACCTCTCAGCAAAGGCTCAGAGTAATTACCACGGCACCTAGAATTTTACTGGATTAATGTTCTTACTATGTTCTGTTTCTCCAACCACTTTTCTCCATGTTTACTCTTGATAGTTGCTTGCTTCTTGCTTCTCTGTTTCTCTCTCTCTGTTTTTCCATTCTGCTTCATTCAGAATGGAGTTCCCATTAGTACTGTGGTAAATTCAAACTCTTCTCAAAAACTTGTCTCCCTGTAGCCATTTCCACCTCGTCCGTCTGGAAGGGGGAAAGTCAGGAAACAGACCTACCCCAGCTGTCCATCTTCCAGGTGATTCAGCCCTGTGGGTGGCTGAACACCAGCACCTCTACTGGGCTGTACTTCCCATTTTATTTCTTTCACTGCCTGCTTCATATTATTTATGTTAATTGAGTTGAATAATATATTTTCCAGCCACTAATTTGTTCTTGTTGTTGTTTGTGTGTTTTGACATAAGGTCTCACTATGCAGTGTGAACAAGAACTCCCGGGAAGAAGCCGTGTCTGCAAACTAATTGACTAATGGAGCTGCAGTAATGTGGAAAGATTGGAATGCTGTGTGTCCAGATGCTTAGTACCTTGCTAGGTAGCTTTAGACCCCTGAACAGCGATTTCTTGTCCACCCTTCTTGTAACTTACATCCTATGACTGATAGCAAATTCTCTTGAAATCTATGGCCTCCTTGTACAGCTTGCGTCACAGAACCCTGACCAGGAAACGAAGAAATGACAGACACATGGGCACACACGCTGGGACTGGGTGGTCTAGGCTCTGGGATGGAGAAGCTGCAGCCCCTCAGAAGCTCAGTGTGTTTATCATGCACAGTTGAACCAAGAGATGTTATTGCCTGTGGTTGGACAAGGAAACAGGCTTAGCTAGCCTCTGCTGGGAGCAGTCTTCAGGCCATACACACCGGGAGAGGGTGGGGAAGCTACATTAAACAACGCACACACTGTGATCACTCCTGCTCGGGCCAGACGAAGGCTTTGCCATTCCTCTGAACCTTATCAGGGGAAGCTTTGCGATGACTCTCACGGGGCTGACACATCAGGGTCCTGGACGTGGCTGTGCCCATGTCAACAATATACATTTACTCAGAAATTCACTTACTTCCTACAGAAATCTATGAACTTAATAGACCATTAGCTTCCACCAATCCCAAAACCAAGAGTGGAATTGCATGGCATTGAGGCCCTTAGAAGAGCTGTCCCCTCTTGCTGTAACTATCACTCATGTACCCACCAATGTACTTTAAAGTTGACCTGATTTATGACTTTGTTTTTTAAAATTATGAAACTGCGTCTATGTTGGAACATGAAATTTGAGGTAACCTAAATCTGTTCCCACGATCACTTATGTTTGACTCTCGAATAAACTTTTATTTTTCTCTAAGATTAAAAATTGTACATATATATGCATTGATAGTAGCCCAGGCTCACTTTGAGACTGGGATTCTTCTGTCCTGTCATCTAGAGTACTGGGATTACTCTTACCATTCCTGGCCAGTTAGTGAATTTTTTAAAGGAAACCTTCAGTCCCACCATTCAGGAGGTGAGGCAGGAGGATCTTTATGAGTTCAAGACCAGTCTGGTCTACATAATGAGTTCCAGACCAAACAAGACTTCATAGTGAGATCCTATCTCAAAGAAAAAAGAAAGAAAGAAAAAGAAATTAAGAAAGATAAAGAAAAAAGAGAAAGTGAACATTTAATTTCAAAACTAGGAGACCGAGTCCTGTATATAAAAGCAAAGAGCCTTTCTTTATTACATAGGTTCACAAACTCGGACTCCCCATGTGTCTAATGTATTGGGGTGGTCGAAGAGCTGGGAACTCAGTTGAGGTTGGGTTTTTATAGTAGCAAAGGTAGGGGTGAGGGGTTTCTGAGGTTCAGGACCCCTGATTGGCTAACATTTGTCTAGGGGTGCCCTGGTGAAAAGAGATGGGTGCAGGTGATCCTATCTACAATGGTTGGAATGCCAGGAGCTTCCTCCTTGGTGAAAAGGCAGTGGGTGTGTGCCAGGCTAAGGGACATTTATTGTTCCTCGGTAGAGCATGGATGGTCTCAGTTTGTGGTCTTTCTTAGAACTAGGTAATGCCTTATGGTAAACTGAGACTCAGGCCTACCTTGAGCTTGTCGTAGTTGGGTCCTACAGACGCCAGCTAAGACTCCTACCAGTAGTGGGGAGAATACCTGGACTGGCCTTCCCTGTAATCGGATTGGTGGATACCCTAACTGTTATCATAGAACCTTCATCTAGTAACTGATGGAAGCAGATACAGAGATCCCCAGCCAAGCACCAGACTGAGCTCCGGTTCTGAACGATCTTAGGAGTTTCCAGGAGAGTCGGACAGGAATTTTATAGAATGTTAAGTGAAAGGGATTAATAAAAATGCTGCAGATCCCCAGTGGCTGCAGCAGGCAGCTGGCCATGAG